>NC_073313.1:191694772-194094772 GCF_027595985.1 Sorex araneus
AAACATATAAGGTATGTTTCTTATAGAAAGTATGCCGTGTATTTTGCTTTCATATCTCGTTCTGTTAATCTTTCTTTGCCTTTCAATTCAATCCATTTGTATTTGATGAAAGTACTGATAAGGTTGTGTTTATATTTTGCCATTTTTTATAATTTGCATTTTTTTTGCATTCTTTTAATGTTCCTTTTAAAAAACTTTCTTCCATTACTATTTTCATGCTACAAGAACATTTTCTATTGTACTATTATAATTTCCTTCCGGTTATTCTATCTTGTGAGTTATTTTGTTGGTGACTGCTATGGAGATTATAATTAACATATTAATTTATAACATGTAGTTCACCTATGTAATAAACATAGTACACAAAACCTTCTCTCCTTTATGATTTAATTCCCTTCTACCCTTGCATTTGATGTTATTGTCATGCTGAATAGATCTTCATAGATTAAATATACATCTCTATGGGGAAATAAAAGAGGAAAAGAAGGAATATTAAATTAATTGGGAAGTTTCCTTACCTGGAACCATACTAATCGTCTCTGTAGTGTTCTAAATGTAGTGAACATGTTGCCAGAATAGCACAACATGGACGACTCTTCCCATTAACATCTGGTTTCAGGGAGTGTGGACTCCCTGAAGGAGCCCTTAATATGAATTAAGGACTTAATTCATTGTAAGACTTATTGTTACTGTTTTGGGCATAAGTGCTTAATATGAATTAATTCATATTAAGGAGGAGGGCTTAATATGAATTAACTTGGGACCTAAGAAAATTTGATAGAAGATGCTGCAAGTGTGTCAAATAATAGATGATATTGGTCTTCAACTGGGGATGTGACTCAAGGATAGAATATTTGGACTTGCAAGCATGAGGTCACGGGTTCAGTCCCTGACACCACAAACAAAACAAAAGAAAAAGGTGATTGTGGTATGAACTAGAACTCAGCACTAGAATGCTGTAGAAGAGCTATAGACAAACTAACACATTGTATTAGAATACAATATTGACTAGCTTTGGTGACTGGACATGGGGCTAAGCAAAAGAGTCATAAAAGATCATCTATATCATGTATATAAGGGAGTTATAGTAAATTCACAGAGAAATATCACTGAAATAGGAACTATGGTAGAACTATAATCAATTTATAATATATAATATTGTAGAATATATTAATATTTCAGAACAATATTATTAATATATTATTAACAATATTATACCGTTATATTATATTGTTATTATTATTAACAATAATAATATTGTTAATATTATTAACAATATTATTAATATTTTGTTTGGGCACCACACCTGGCAATGCTTAGGGGTTATTTCTGGCTCTGCATTCAGAAGTTACTCCTGGCAATACTTGGGGGACTATATGGGTTACCAGGGATTGAAATTGGTTGAGACTCTTGCAAAGTAAGCATCTTTCTTACCGTACTATTGCTCTGAGCCCATACAATCAGTTTAATTTTAGATATTTTAAATCTATGATAATAGGGTATTATTATTAATAATAATAATATGTTATATATTTATTTAAGGGCCACACCAAGTGGTATGAGGGGGAGATTGGGACAAATGTCTACCAGGCATGTTGGTTTGGTGTTCAGGTCTTGTGGTGCTTGGAGGTCACCAGGCCACACCTGGCAGTACTTGGGGACTAGGAAATGCTGGGATAGAACACAGGGCCTCAAATACACTAGCAGGTGCTCTAGTGCCTGAGCTCTTACTCTGACCCTGTAGAATATTTAAATGAAAATAGGAAATGTTCAGTGTAGAGTAGAATCTAGGTTTGAAAGTTGAGTAAGCAATGTGGGCTAAGTAAAGATTTGAGTATGATTGATATTTAGATAGCAATGGAAGTCTTTAAGTTTTATTAGACTATCCAGAAAGAGAGTATTAAGTGACATTAAAAGAGGGCCAAGGGAGATTGGTCTTTAGGAAGAGTAAAGTTTTGAGTTTGAGGAAGAGGATTCTTTATAAGAAAGTAATAAATGCTCTAAAACTTCTTGGAAAACCAGAATAAAGGATGTTAGAGAACTGGAAAAAAGGAAGTATTTTAAGTATTGGGATGTCATATGCAATAAGTGCTTCATGTTTTCATTGGATTTATCAATAATAAATTAATAGATGAGATATGTTAAATGTAGCTGTACATCACTGTTGCTGTCTTGCCATGCCTCCTATAAAGAGATGAAATCCTTTTCTCATTCTTTGACAGCATAGATCCTGATTCAACCTATGATGGCTAGGAAAATGTGGTAAAATTAGGAGTAATTAACTTCTGAAATTAAGAAGCTTCTACTTCCAGGATTCAGAAATGCTCCTTCTTGAAATCCAGCTGCCATGCTGTGAGAAGAATATATATGGCGTTTGGGGACATGAGGAAACATTGCTAGTGACTTGTAGCCATGCTTCCAACCACACCCCTTACCTATGCCATGCAGAATAGAATCATTCCCTGGACCCTAGTCAACCCACAGAATAATGATGGCTCATGTTCTATATGCCAAAAACAGTAACAACAAATCTCACAATGGAGATGTTACTGGTGTCTGCTCGAGCAAATCGATGAGCAATGGGATGACAGTGACAGACAGTGATAGTGAATTAATTGGCATTGCTAATTTAATTGGCTAAGTTTTATTACTCAATGGTTGATAACATATTTTGTTACTCTTCTTCATTCTTTTATAATTTTTAAGTTCCAAGCACCAGAATTTACAATACTGTCAATGACAGGGTTTCGTGCAAGCAATATTTCAACATCAGATTTCACCAGTGTCCACTTCCTTCAACCACTGTCTCAGCACCCCTCCCCAGTCAGCACCCTGTTCCCCAGTTGCTACTCCACCCACCCTGTGCCCTTGGTTACCTTAGTTCTGTAGACCAGTTCTCAGGTTTTATTGCATTTGGCCATTTGCTATTTTCATATCTCACATAGAGAGATTCTGTATTTATCCCACTTCTTCTGACCAACTATCCTCTAGGTCCATCCATATATCCATGTAGCAACAAATTGCGGAGGGCCACACCTGGTGATGCTCAGGGGTTACTCCTGGCTCTGCCGCATAAGACAAATGCCCTACCTGCTTTATTATCTCTCCAGCCCCTGCCATAACTTTTTTACCCAGTCATATATTTTTGGACACTTGGGTTACCTGTTTCCAGATCTTGGCTATTGTGAATAGTGCTTCAGTGCCTTTTAAGAATGAAGTTTTTGAACCCGTGGAATAGATGCTAAGAAGTGAAATTTCTGGATCATATGGAAACTAAATTCTTAGGGTTTTTTTTGAGACATACCCATATGAAAGGTCAAATCTTAGTTTTTTGACAAGTATCCATATCATTTTCCCAAAGAGGTTAAACTAGTTGGCACTCCCTGCATTTGTTAATTTTAAAACATTTATCAACATTGCAATATTGCTGGTATTAATTTCCATGGTTTGAAGAATAGAAACTGGAGCTGTTTTCTTTCCTCAATTTTTATTTAGGCACTTCAATACTGTCAATAATAGTTTCAACATACAATGTTCCAATACCACTCCCACCACCTGTCAGTATCCTGCCATTGATGCCTCAAGGTCCCCTCCAGCCTATGCTACCCCTTTGACAGACTCAGTCTATAGGTTGAATCTCAGGGTCTGTTGCCATTGACATTCCCTTACCATGTTTCCTTCTATTTCAGATATGAGAAGGATCACTCTGTATCTGTCCCCCTCCCTCTAACTGAATTCACTCAACATTAGTGATACCCTCTAGTATTTTCCATGTTGCAGCAAACTGTATTATTTTATCTTTTCTTATAGCTGAGTAGTGTTTCTTTGTGTATATAAACCATAATCTCTTTATTCACTTCAATTTTCTTGGTCACTTGGGTTGTTTTCAGATCCTGGGTATTATGAGTAGTGCTACAATGAGCATAGGAGTGCAACTGTCTTTACTTAATAGTAGTTTGGGGTCCTTAAAGTTAGATGCCAAGAAATGGAATTACTGGATCGTATGAAACTCAGTCCTTAATTCTTTTGAAAAATCTCCATACAGTTTTCCATGGACGCTGATCCAGACAACATTACCACCAGTGGATAATGGTTCCTTTTCCCCACATCTGTGCCAACACTGGTGTTGATGCATGCCAGTCTCACTAGTGTGAAGTGATATCTAATCAGTATTGTGGTTTGCATCTCCCTAAGGATTAGTGATAAGGAATGTTGTTTCTTACACCTGTTAGCTGTCCATTGTTTTAAGGAGGTTTTGGGATTTTGTTGATAATTTTTGTAAAAGCTTTATATGTCTTTGATATTAACCCTTTGTAAGTGGGCAATAAATAATTTATCTGTAGGGTGCCTTTTTTATTCTAGTCATTTTTTTTTTGCTGCAAAACAAGTTTCTTAATTTGCTATAGTCCCATTTGTGTATTTTTGCTTCTATTTTCTAGGTCAATGGCATTGAGTTACTCAAGATGCCTCTAAAATCAATATCAGGGGCTGGAGCGATAGCACAGCGGGTAGGGCGTTTGCCTTGCACGCGGCCGACCCGGGTTCGAATCCCAGCATCCCATATGGTCCCCTGAGCACCGCCAGGACTAATTCCTGAGTGTAGAACCAGGAGTAACCCCTGTGCATCACCGGGTGTGACCCAAAAAGCAAAAAAAAAAAAAAATCAATATCATATAGAATTCTGCCTGTTTTTCTCAATGTAATTTGTGGATTTGGGCCTAATATCAAGATACTTTTGTTTAGTTTTGTTTTTTGGGCCACACTCTATGGTGCTCAGGGATTACTCCTGGCTCTTTAGGGGACAATATAGGATCATTCCTGGGTTCTTTAGGGGACAATATAGAGAGGAACTGGGGATAGAGAGGAACTGGGGATAGAATCTGGGTCTTCTGTGTGCAAGGTAAGCTTTTTAACCTCTGTAATATCTCTCTGACCCCTGATATGGATGTCTTTGATTAACTTTGAATTAACTTTTGTCTATGAATGAGATAAAGGTACAGATTCATTTTGCGGGTGGGGGAAGTGATATGTGACACCATTTGTTGAAAGAGGCTTTCCTTGATCCATGTCATACACCTAGATCCTATGTCAAAGATTATCTGTGGGGGGCTGGAGCAATAGCACAGCAAGTAGGGCCTTTGCCTTGCACGCAGCTGACCCGGGTTCAATTCCCAGCATCCCATATGGTCCCGCGAGCACCGCCAGGAGTAATTCTGTGTGCAGAGCCAGGAGTAACCCCTGTGCATCGCCGAGTATGACCCCCCCAAAAAAAGTTTATCTGTGAATATAGCTGAGGATCTCTCTGTATTCTCAATTCTATAATATTGGCCTGAGGGTCTGTCTAAATAAAAGCACCTCATGGTCTTTGTAACTGTAGCTTTATTCTAGAAATCTGGGGAGAGAGAACTATGCCATTTTTTTTTCTTCTAGGATTCTTTGGCTTTTATGGGAATTTTGCCATTCCACATATATTTTAATACTATTTGGTAGATATTCTTGAAAAATACTGTGGGAAATTTATGAAGACTACATTGAATTTGTACAGTGCTTTGAAAAGGATTGGCTGTTTAACAATGTTACTCCTTCTAACCCATGAGTAAGGGATGTGTTTTTATTTCCTTGTGTCTTCTATTTATTTTAATGCAAATATTTTTTTTCTATGAATGGTGCACCTCCTTTGTTGATTCCCAGGCACTTCATTGGAGGTGGTGATTGTAAATGGGATTGAAATTTTCCTCTCCTATTTTATTGTTTACTTATAAAAATACCATGTATTTCTGCGCATTGATTTTACACCATGCCACTTCATGTACAAGTTTATTTGGTCTTTTTTTTTTTTGGTTTTTGATTTTTTCTTTTGCTTTTTGGGTCACAGGAATTATTCCTGGTGATGCTTGGGGACCATATGGAATGTTGGGAATCAAACCTGGGTTGCCAGGGTGCAAGGCAAATGCCCTACCTGCTGTGCTATTGCTCCAGTCCCAACAAGTTTATTGTGACTACTAGCTTTGTTTGGTAGACTTTCTAGGATTTTTAAAATATAACATCATCTGAAAAAAATTTGATTTTTCCCCCAATCTGTATTCCCTTAATATACTTTTTTCCTAATTGTTTCAAATACTATGCTGAACAATAGTTGTAAGAGTATATAACTTATCTTGTGCCTGCACTTAGAGGTAACCACTAAATATGATATTAGCAATTTGTGGTAAATGACTTTCATTATATTAGAGGAAAGTTTCTTCTATCACCATTTTATTGAGAATTTTTACCATGAATGGGTGCTGGATCTTGTTAAATGCTTTCTCTGAATCTGTTGCTATGATCATATCTTATCTTCCCTATACAATATTTCCAATACTAAATTGGTATATTGATATAGTACATTAAATTCATAATTTGCATTTATTAAATTGAAGTTGCAACTCAGATAAATCCCAAATGATCATGGTGTATAATTCTCTTAATGTGTTGATAGTTTGGATTTGCTAAAATTTTGTTGAGAATCTCTGCATCTATGTCTATCAAGAATATTAGTCATACTGAAAGCCCTGTAACTGTTCTCACAATGTCTCAATTAAAAAACATAAAATAAAAAAATTAAAAAGTAAAAATAAATGAAAAAAAAAAAAGAATATTGGTCATAGGGGCTGGCGCAATAGCACAACAGGTAGGGCATTTGCCTTGCACCCAGCCAACCCAGGTTCGATTCCCAGCATCCCATGTGGTCCCCTGAGCTCCGCCAGGAGTAATTCCTGAGTGTGCAGCCAGGAATAACCCTTGTGCATCGCCGGATGTGACCTAAAAGAGAAAAAAAAAAAAGTCAGTAATTTGGTTTTTTCAGTCTCTGTCTGCTTTTGGTATTAGGGTAATATTTGGCCCCTAGAAGATGTTTTGGAGCCCCTCTATTTCTTCAGCTATCTGGAAGATCCTGAGAAGAATAGGGATTCTGTCTTGGGTTTGAAAAACCTTACCAGTACACCATCAGGTATGAGCTTTTGTTTTTTAAGGTTTTGGTTACTGTTTTAATTTCCTGAGAATAATTGCTTTATTCAGATGTTCTATTTCCTCTCAACTCAATCTTGGGAAGTTATAAGATTCCAAAAATTTATTAGTGTATTTTTCTAATTTCATAAAACAAAGTTTTTCATAGTAATATTAGATGATCTGCATGTCTGTGTTGTATTTCTGTAGTATTTATTGTAACTTCCCCTCTTTCATTTCTGATCCAATATAGAGTTTTCTCTCTTTTTGCATCTATTAGTTTTCCAGTTCTTGACAAAAATCATCTTTTAGTTTTATTGATATTTAAAATTTTTTTTAGTTTCTATTTCATTTATATCAACTGTAAGTCTTATTTCCCTTCTTTTACTTTCTTTGAGCTTCTTTTGTTGATCTTTTTCTAGTAACCTAAGATATGTAGTTAGGTTATTTATTTGGATCTTTCCTTGGCTTCTGATGAATACTTTGCTATGAACAGAGTTTCATTGTTATGAACTTACCTATTGGAATAGCCTTTGCTGTATTCCATATGCTCTGGTAATGCATGTCTTTATTCTCATTTCTTTCCAGGAATCTTTTGATTTTTCTCTTCGTCCTTCTGGTGGTTTGGTAGTAAGTTGTTTAGTTTCCAAATACTTGAATTTTTTCCTCATTCTGGTTTTGATTATTTTAAATCTCGGAGTTTCATGGTATGAAAAGATAGTTGATATGTTCAGCTGATATGTTGAATTTATGGAGACATATTTTTTGTCCAAATATATCTATCTATCTTGGAGAATGCTCTATGTGCATTAGAGAGGAATGTATATTGACTTTTGGGGAATGGAGAGCTCTATGAATGCATATTAATCCTATCTCTTCCATTTCTTCCTTTAAAGCCAATGCTTACTTATTGATTTTTTCCTAGTTGATCTAGCCAGTGGTGAGAGAAGGGTGTTAAAATCTCTTAGTATTACTATGTTGTTGCTGATACTATTTTTCAGGTCTATTAACAGTTGCTTATACATTTTGATGAGCCCAAATTATGTACATATGTTTATATATAATTTTTGATGTTTTATAACAACTTGACAATTTTATAATGACTCTCTCTTTCCCATATATCCTTCTAATATTTTGAAGTCTGCATTGTCTGATACAAGTATGGCTATCCTGGTCGTTCTTAGACAATTGTTTGCCTGTAAGATTGTCTTAAAGCCTTTACTTTGAAGCTGTGTTCATCATGAGTGTGTCTTTCATAGGCAATTCAGACACACCCTGACTGGGTTGCTTCAGTCCTGTAACTGGATAGAAGGTTGCCCTGAGATGAAGAGTAGAGTCTTTTGTTATTGTCTGACACACCTAAGGCTTGAAATTTTTTTCTGAAGTGTTGATAGTGGGGGGCATTTAGCCTTCTATGTGGCCACAGTCTCTAGCCTGGGTCTTGTATAGAGATTTAAAGGACTATGGGTCCCTCTCCTTCTGACTCATTTCACTCATATGATACTCTCCATATCCATCCATTTACAAGCAAATGGGCTGGAGTGATAGCACAGCGGGAGGGCGTTTGCCTTGCATGCGGTCGACCTGGGTTCGATTCCTCCATCCCTCTCAGAGAGCCTGGCAAGTTACTGAGAGTATCCTGCCCGCACAGTGGAGTCTGGCAAGCTACCCATGGTGTATTCATTATGCCAAAAACAGTAACAACAAGACTCACAATGGAGATGTTACTGGTGCCCACTCGAGCAAATTGATGAGCAATGGGATGACAGTGACAGTCACAGTGATATAAGCAAATTTCATGACTTCATTTTTCCTAACAGTTGCATAGTATTCCATTGTATAGATATACCATAATTTCTTTAATCTGTGGAATGTTCTTGGACACTTGGGTTGTTTTCAGATTCTGGCTATTGTGAATAGTGCTGCAATAAACATCGAAATGCAGATGGTATTTCAACTGTGTATTTTTGGACCTCTGCGGTATATTCCCAGAAGTGGTATTGCTGCTAGGTTGTATAGAAGCTGGGTTTCTAGCTTTTTCAGCAATGTCCATATAGTTTTCCAAAAAGGCTGAACCAGTAGGCATTTCCACCAACAATGAAAAAGAGTCCCTTTTGCCCTGCATCCATGCCACTGGTTGCTCTTGTTCTTTTTTTTTTTAATTTATTCTTTTATTGAATCACCACGTGGAAAGTTACAAAACTTTCAGGTTTAAGTCCCAGCTATACAATGCTCGAACACTCATCCCTTCACCAGTGCACATATTCCACCTCCAAGAATCACAGTATACCTCCCCCATCCCCCACTTCCCTAGCCCCCCCCACCCCGCCTGTGTAACTGATAAATTTCACTTTACTTTCACTTTACTTTGATTACATTCACTATTTCAACAAAAAAACCCTCACTATTATTATTTGGAGTTTCTCCCCCCTAAAGTTGGATCTTGTTCTTTTTGATGTGTGCCAGTATCTGTGGTATGAGATGATATCTCATTATAGTTTTGATTTGCATCTCCTTGAGGATTACAATGTATAACTTTTTTTTATGTGTCTTTTGGTCATTTGTATTTCTTCTTTGAGAAAGTTTCTGTTAATTTCTTCTCCCTATTTTTTAATGGGAATTGAATGTTATTTTCTTTCAAAATTCTACTAGTGACTTATATATCTTAGATATTAACCCCTTATCAGACAGGTATTGGGTAAACAAATTTTTCCCAATCGGTGGATTGTTTTTATATTTTGGTCACCATTTTTCTTTTTGAGGTACAGAAGATTCTTATCTTAATATAGTCTCATTTGTTTATCTTTGCCTACACCTGCTTGATCAGTGGTGCTTCATCTTTGAAGATGCCTTTAGCTTCAATGTCATGGAGCATCTTCCAATATTTTCCTCCATAGATCTTAAGGATTCAGATCTGATATTGCTGTCTCTAATCCTTTTTTTACCTGACTTTTGTGTCTGGTACTAGAGAGGTCTGAGTTCATTTCTTTGCATGTAGCTGTTCAGTTTTCTCAGCACTGCTTGTTGAAGAGAAGATTGCACTCGTTTATGGGATATATAAACATAATATGAGACTAATACCCAAGGACAGTAGAAAAATAAGGGTTAGGAGGATTGGTCCATGGTTAGAAGTCTGATTCAAGTGCTAGAGGAGAAGGCAGTTGGGATAGAGAAGGTACCACTATGACAAAGATAGTTGGAAATGATCACTTTGGATAAGAACTGCGTGCTGAAAACAGGTAAATGAACACACATGATAATCTCTTGGTATCTGTATTGCAAATCATAATGCGCAAAAGGAGAGACAGACAGACAGACAGGCAGGCAGATAGACAGAGTGAGAGAGAGGAAAGTTCTGCCATAGAGACAGGTTGGGGGTGGTGGCAGTGGAAACTGGGGACATTGGTGGTGGGAAAAGTACAGTGGTGGAGGAATGGGTGTTGGAACATTGTATGACTGAAACCTGATCATAAGTAGCTTTGTAACTTTGTATCTCGCTGTGATTAAAAAAATTTTTTTAAACGACTGTGGGTGTGTGTGCAGCTCACAGCTTCACTGTGGACACATCATCTTTTGGGTCAGCCTCCTACAGCCTACTACAGTCAGGTGCAATACCTCCTGTGGGATTTTTGCTTCTAACTCAGTCCTGTAGCTAAGAGTTCACATTCTTTTACTTACATGTAAATTACTCTTCATAGATAGAGGTTCCTCAGGATAGTTCACAGGTTAGACTATTGCCCTGTTCTTTTCCGTCGGACTCTTCATAGAAGTCTTTGGTCTTTTCTCTTCTGCTGCGTTTTCTACCAGTGAGTTTCACAGTGTCCTCTTCTCCATCTTGGCCCCTCTAGAGCTATGAATTAATTTGATTTGGGGACTACTCCCACAGGTATCACTTCTGGCTCTATGCTCAGGAATCATTCCTGACACTGCTAGGATGCCGTATGTAGTGTTTGGAATTGAATCCAGGTCTGCCATGTACAAGGCAAGCTCTCTATGTATCCATTGTACTATCACACTGTCCCCTGATAATTATTTCAATAAGTTAATTGAAAAGAGAAGGTATTTAGAGTACTACATGAAAGGTCAGTATTTGAAACAACAGTTTTCATTAGTTATTAAAAAAGTTAATTAATTAATGATTTTGGGGTTTTGGGGGCCAAACTCAAGGCTTATTTCTGGTTCTGCACTCAGGGAACACTCTTGGAAATGCTCAGGGAAATAAATATATGTGATACTGGGGATTGAACTTGGTTTGGGCACATGCAAATTAAGTTCCTTGACCTCTGTACTACCTCATTGGGCGATATGTTAGGTTTTTTTTTCCATTAGCCACTTAAAAAAAAAATTAGGCACTGTGAATTGCAAGGTTATTCATGATTAAATTTCAGGCATACAATGTTCCAACATCAATCCCTTCACCAGTGTCCACACCCCTCCACCCACCAATGTCCCCAAATTTCCTCTCACCCACCAGCCTGCTTCTATGACAGGCATTTTATTTTTTACTTTAGGCACTGTGGTTTATAATACTGTTACTGACAGGGCTTCTTTCTTCCTTTCTTTCTTGCTTTCTTGCTTTCTTACTCTCTTGCTTGCTTTCTTGCTTCCTTGCTTTCTTGCTTCCTAGCTTTCTTGCTTTCTTGCTTTTTGGGTCACACCCTGCAATGCTCATGGGTTACTCCTGGCTCATGCACTCAGGAATTACTCCTGCTATACTCCCTCAGGGGACCATATGGGATGCTGGGAATTAAACCTGGGTCTGCCGCGTGCAAGGCAAACACCCTACCTGGTGTGCTATCACTCCAGGCCTGAGGGCTTTTTTCTTAACATTTTACCCTCTTTCAGCACCACTTCCTCCTCCAAAGTGGCCAATCCCAATCCCAATCCCAACCCCACCCCAACCCCTACTACCTTATTGAAGACTAGTTCTTAGGAAAACTTTAAATGGTAGTCAAAAGGATACCCCTATGATCAGAATACATTGAAGAGACAGAGGAGTACTAACTTAATTGATGGAGGGAGATTCCTGAGAAGACAGGAGAAAATGTTATCTTATTCAGATTCTCCCAGGAAGTGCTTGTTTTCATTACATGTAATCCAATAAGGATGCTCTGATGAGTAGGGTCTCATGTCCTGTCTCCACGGCAATCTCCCTATAGGGAGGCGTTTTTGGTTCACCATAATTCTTTTATTCAGTTACCCATGACTAGAGCTTTAGTTGTTTTTGAATACTTTTGGCTACAATTATTTCAAAGTTATGAAAATACCATTTTTTAAAAAAAATTAATTAAATCACCATGAGATAGACCCTTACAAAGCTGCTCATAATTAGGTTTCAGTCATACAGTATTCCAACACCCATCCCTCCACCAGTGTACATTTCCCAGCACAAGTGTCACCACATTCCCTCCCATTCCCCCACGAACCCCCAGCCTGCCTCTATGGCAGGTGCTTTTCTTCCCTCTCTCTCTTTCTCTCTCTCTCTTTTTCTCTCTGTCTCTCTTTCTCCCCTGTCTCTTTCATCTCTCTCTCTCCTCCCATCCCCCCTTCTTTTGGGTATTGTGGTTTGCAATATTGATACTGAAAGGTTATCAAGAATATACTTTTACCTACTTTTAACCCTCAGATCTTATCCAGCGTGAATATTCCCAGCTATTATTGTCATTCTGGTATCTTCTCTATCTTACCTACCCTCAACCCTACACATGCTTGTGGTTAGTTCCTACGATTGACCAGTCCTCCTAACCCCTGTTTACCCTGGCCATGGATATTAGTCTTCTACTATATATATTTTTATATTTTTGGAAGTAGAACAGATTTTATTTGGAGGGATTTTGAAGGTGTGGAGGGAAGACAGTGAGAGAGAGAGAGAGAGAGAGAGAGAGAGAGAGAGAGAGAGACAGAGAGAGTAATGCTCTCGAGAGAGAACATGGGCTTCTCCAAAGGCAGAGAGAGCTAAATATATTTTTTATATACCACAAATGAATGCAGTCATTCTATATCTGTCCTTCTCCTTATGAGTCATTTGACTCATTTCACTCAGCATGATACTCTCCATGTCCATCCATTTATAAGCAAATTTCATGACTTCATTTTTCCTAACAGCTGCATAGTATTCCATTGTATAAATGTGCCATAGTTTATTTATCCATTCGTTTGTTCTTGAGCACTCAGGTTGTTTCTAGATTCTGGCTATGTGAAATACCAATATTTTAAAAAGTTTTAAAAAATTATATTTTACTTAATATGTTACTCTTTGATTTGCTCTAGCAGGCACCAGTAGCGTCTCCATCTTGAGACTTGTTGTTACTATTTTTGGCATATCAAATACGCCACAGGTAGCTTGCCAGGCTCTGCTATGCAGGTGAGATACTCTTGGTAACTTGCCAGGCTCTCTGAGAGGGGTGGAAGAATCAAACCTGGGTCTGTTACGTGCAAGGCAAATGCCCTACCAGTGTGCTAATTGATTCTTTGCTCAGCTATATCACACCTATCTTAGAAGATCATGTAGTGACAGGGACTGAACCCAACCCTCTTGATACAAAATATGCAATGCAGTCTATTAAGCTATCTCTCTCATGGTCTCTTGAGTTTTGTTTTCTTGAGGCTATCTATTGTAATGGTACCAAGATGACTGTGGTAGTCCTAAGCATCATATTCAGAAGGTAATGTCAAGAGACAGAAATGAGAGATATTTTTTCTTGCATGCCCTTGTTCCAGAAATTTTACCGCAGACTTCTATAATGGTTAGAAGTCGTCATATGCATTTTCAATACCAAGAGTGATTTTGGATGGATTACTTGAATTTCCCAAGTTTCAATGATCTCATATGTAAAATTAGTGGTATTATATATGTGTGTGTAGGTAGATAGATAGATAGATAGATAGATAGATAGATAGATAGGACAAAAGAGTATTCCTTCAAGTGTATCCATAAGTTGTCACTCTCAGAGCCTTGTTTTTCTTCCCTTTCACCCTCCAAATGGTGTTTATTTATTTATTTAAATTGAATTACTGTGAGATAGATCACCACAAAACTGTTCACGATTGGGTTTCAGTCACACAATGTGCCTATACCTATCCTTTCACCAGTGTACATTCCCCACGACAATGTCCCCAATTTCTCTCCCACTACCACTTCACCTCTCTCTCCTCCCACATGAGTCTATGGCAGGCACCTTTCTTCTTCCTCTCTCTGTTGTGCTTTATTGTTTACAATACAGGTGCCAAGAGGTCATCATATCTAAACCATGTTTAGGATATCTTCTAATTAGTAGAATATATCTTCTACTAATACTCAAAGAAATTTAAGTATTTTCTACCTTTGACAAAACTACAGTTGAGGTCAGAGAGCACAAAGAGTTAAGGCACATGCTTAACCCAGCATAACAATGTGCCCAGGAGCAAGTGCTCAGTAACTGACTGGGAGTATTCCTGAAGCAGTGCTATCAGTGGCCAAAAAACTGAAAAAGGAAAAGAAAAAAAAGACCACAATTCACTCAAAATTAACTTGATTTGTCTTCCGGTTGCTTGAGTCTACTTTCCCAAAGGCACTCAGAAGTACAATAAGATAATTGGATCTCAATTAGGAAGGGAAAAGGGTGGATGGGCAGCTAATGGCAACAGCTACCAGGACCACCAATGGGCATGAAACTGTGCTGATTGCTTGCCTTGATTCTAGAGTTATTAGTATCTATGTGCTTTGGGCAGGAATTGGGATGTCAGAGTTTCTGGTCTGGATCAAAAAGGGATCTGGTGCATAGAGCAGAGATCCAGGGAGCAGATGGAGTACAGGTACTGAAGTACATGTTTAGGTTATAAATTGGGGAAATGTTGTGAATGATTAATTCTTATCCCAACTTTATTCCTCATAGGATGGCTCTGGACTAGAGCGATAGCACAGAGAGTAGGACGTTTGCCTTGCACATGGCCGACCTGGGTTTGATTCTTCTGTACCTCTTGGAAAGCCCAGCAAGCTACCGAGAGTACCCTGCCCACACAGCAGAGCCTGGCAAGCTACCCGTGGCATATTCGATATGCCAAAAACAGTAACAACAAGTCTCACAATGGAGATGTTACTGGTGCCCACTCGAAGAAAGCCATGAACAACGGGATGACAGTGTTACAGTGCTACAGGATGGCCCTAGGATCCACTACACCACAGCCCTGGATCAGAGTCAGAATAATAAATCACAAAGTTCCTTGCCATAAAGAGGTTGTTGACTACTGAATAGTATTCATGTTATCGTGTCACCAAGTCAAAAAAAAAAAAAAAGACCATACATTCTTACATGTGGTGTACTTTTCCCAGAAACAATTAGATTTCTTATCTAGATTCTCCTTTTCCTTATCTTAATAGATGCAGTGCCACCTACTGAAAGTAAAGCTCCCAAAGCCATGGTACCCTGAGGGATTCCCAGGAGAGCTCCCCTCTCTGTGGGCTCCCTCTCTACCCACCTCCCAGATGGACTTGAGGGAGTAGGCGGAATCCACAGGCTGTTCTCCTGTCACAAACTGTAATGCATCTGTTCCCTGGTGCTTTCCGTGAGCAGCAAGAGTAAGACATTCCTGTAGAGATCTAAGGAAGCCTGGCAGAGACTTGATGTCCGAGAAAGTTCTTTCATGTTGTCATCTTTCCTTCAACCAGGTCTAATGTTAAGCTATCCAATATAGATGAGGCAAACTTTTGTATTCAAATACAAAGATGATTGACATATTCCCTTCTATGTGTACCACATAACAAAGTATTAAAATCATTTTTCATTTCTATGAAAACTTTAAGAATGGATAGGTGAAGGCTGGAGAGATAGTACAGGGCTTAAACCACTTGTGCAGCCTTGGACCAAACCCAGTTTGATCTTAGCACTGTTTATGGTCCCCCAAGGAGCACAAGGAGTGATCCTTTAATTCTAAAGCAGGAGTAGCTCTTGAGATGGGCCTGGTGTGGCCCAAACACCCACCCACTCCCATCCCCGAAATAATAGATTGGTAGGAAATTAATAGCAGAATCTGGAACAGTGTCAGGAACTGCTACATCTATGGAATTTGAGGAAGACCTAGAATGCCCTAAAACTCACTTATGTCAATGCATTCCAATGTTGTGTTCTTTCCAGGACTCAGTATCTCTTGGTTTCATAAATGGAGAGGAGAAGAAAGGAAGTTTATTGCTGATATTTAGTGATCTGAGTCAACCATGAAATAGAAAATGGAAGCACTTTAAAATTTGTAGTCTTCTACAAGACATCTCCATTCTTTTCCTCTTTGTCTTTCTTGTTACTTTTCTTTCTCCCCAGGAATCTTGGCTCAGTCAGGTGGATATCCCTTCAGGGAACATTCGTAATTTAATGCTCTGGTTTGAACTGAATATGATTTGGCCCTTAGTAGTCAGACCTGGCATTCTTTCCATTTTGCCCCTCCAAATCCAGCCCCATTTTTTCGACTGCATTTTATGTTCATACTTTCTGCTTTCTTTTTATTAGATTTTCCAGAGCAAAACTTCTCACAGTCAAGTTTGTGTGGTTTGGTAATTTATCATAAATATTTTTGAAACTGTCTCATTAAAAGGGGCATTTGAAGTTGTAGTCTGAATGTCTGTTTCCAAGGTAACCACCACCAACTATTTAGAATTCCCTACTTAAGCCAGAGAGGTAAAGGTAGGCAAAAGAATGAAGGTCAGCAACTGAAGAAGACCATGAATAAAAAGACCTGTAGATTCTATGTGTAATTCTCAACTTCACGTTTGATAGTTTTCTGTGCAATGAGAAACAAGTTGGTGCATGCTCCTGATTTCTGTAAGCTCAGGGAACTTTAGGAGACTGTGAGGTTTTTCATCATCACTAAAGCTCACTACAATTACTTAGGGTGGTTTGAATTTAAAGTTGCCAACTTTAAACTTTCTTGAGAACACTTTATGGAGTCTTGAGTTCATCACTTATCTCTCTAGATCTTACATTACCTATGAAAAGTAAAAAGGAAGACAAAATACTTTCTATATTATTGGGGTATATCTATATCAATGAGGAAATAAAATTGAAAGATTTTTGCAGATGCTACAACCATGCAAAATAAGCTATGTTTTGAATCAATAGATGTTTGCTGAAATCTCTTCCATCAAAAATTTTCCTTTCTGTAAATGAGTTTCTCGAATGGTGCTAAAGCAAACCAACTGGTTCACTTTTCCAAGCTAGGTTTCTCCTGCCTTTCCATTATCCATTCGATCTGTAAGAATGAACATTGGCTATTAGGCCAGTTTGTTTTGAAGTGCTGCAAAGGTAATTATAGGGCAGAAAGTGTGGTTCAGTGATAGAACATGTGCCTTGCATTTGTGACATTTGATCCTAAAACCAATGCAAGAAAGTTTTAAAATAAAAAATTTGACAAATAACACATATTGCAAATAGTACAACTTGTATATTTCATCCTCTGTTTTTTTCTTCTTTCCAATTGCAATGTTGGGTAGAATATTAGAGACAATATGATATTTTTGCCATTATAAAAACTGTAAAAGGGAGAAGGAACTTAAGAGATAAAATGTGTAAGGTACTTGCCTTGCAAATTTTCAACCCTGATTCAATCTCCAACACCACATATTGTCTACAAGCACTATCAAGAGTGATCCTTGAAGATAGAGCCATTGAACACTGCCGTATGTGGACCCCCCCCAAATAAAAACAAAAGAAAAATTTAGGGGAGAAATGTCATAATAGGCAACTTGTGTAAGAAACATATTAATGTCTATATAAAATGGTGATTATAGATTTGGAAGTACTTGGTGTGTATTTTCTTTCTTGTTAGAAATGTGGAGCAATAGTACAGGGGGTAGGTCATTTTGCTTTGCATGTGGCCAACTAGGTTTAATTTCCTGCTTCCTATATGGTCCCCGGAGCACTGCTTGGAGTGAATAATTGCTGAGTGCAGAGTGAGGAGTAACTCCTGAGCACCGCTGGGTTTGGTCCCAAAACAAAACCAGAAGTTCATTGAATGAATTAAATTAGACAAACACGGCAGGAAATACATTTTGGTGAGTAAAATGTGAAGGGTTGTATACAAGATAAAGAAGAAATATTACCAAGCTGGAGTGAGAGCACAGTGGGTAGGGCGCTTGCTTTGCACGAGGCTGACCAGGGTCCATTCTCTACGTCTCGTATGATACCCAGTGCACCACCAGGAGTAACCCCTGAGCATCACTTGCTATGACCCAAAATAGAAGAGGAAGCAGAAGATAAAATAAATCATACACAATATTGACATTATGATGAGAGACAGTATGCATGAGGATAAATTTTGATAGGAATATTTTGTTTATCATTTTTTTGGGGGGCTACATCCAGCAGTGTTCAGGGGCTACTGCTAGTGGAGTTTAAGGGACCACCCAGTGCCATGTACTGAAACCGTGCCTCCTGTACCAAACATGTGCTCCAACTCTTCGAGTTATCTCCCTAGTCCTTGGCAGGAACTCTGGTGGCACATAATAACTAGGATTATCTGGAGAAAGGGTTGAATTATGGATATAAGTAGTTGTGTTGTACATTCCAAACCTAAAACTTGTTGATCACTGCAAAATTTGGTCATTCTTTTATTGGTACAATTGCCGTTAGCATTCATAATTGAAATATTCATAAAATTTTGATGACTCATTGATGTAACTGTATGAAGTAACTAGAGTAGGTGCTGCTTACTCAGGTGGGACTGGGTAGGCGGTTTGCTACCTCGTGTTTTCAAGTTTTCTTCTCACCAAATGAGAATCTTTTTTTCGCCCTGGGTGTGGAGGAATTCCCGGAATGTTAAAAATAGATGTTTTAGAATAAGTTCATCATCAAAGAGATATCTTGTATATATTTTGAAAAAAGATAGACAAACAATTATACATTGACACACAATGTTGCTGTTGTTAATAAGAAGTCTCCAAAAATATATACTTTTTACTATTTAAGTCACAGACCTTGTAAATTATGGTAAGTAGTTTCAGGTTGTAGTATAAGACCTGTATACTTGAGTAGCACAGATATTGCAGTTAGCTGTAAATATAATTTTTTATTATAGTTGCAGCTTGCTCTTCCTAAAATAAAACTCAGCATTTGCTGAATTTAAGTTTAGCTTGGCTTATGTTTCTGCCAAATAGAATATAAGTAGCCTGGATATAATACAGTGCTATCTTTTTTTTCAACATCAACACATAATTTGAATGTTCTTATTGTTTATTATTAACTTTTGTACAAAGCAAAAAATGGGAAAGTTTGGGAGCTTGATCTGTGTCATAAAATAGATATTGTATATACCACTTACCTAATCACTAATATTCACTTATCCTCACAAATTACACAATAGAAATTATCTTCTTGCAGGGCTTACTCTTCAAGCCCATATTCTCTCTTGAACATGTATGTCACTTGCTTATCTCTGTTTCTTTGCTCACCTATTTCCACTCTGGGGAAGCCTGTGTTCTCTTTTGAACATGTACTTCTCCTTTTTCTCCCTTTGCATCTTTCTAAATAAGTTTTAAAAAAACTTATTTTCTTGTATGGATAGTTGGGGGATTTAAAGGAGGGACTAGAAACAGATTGTATTGGTACGTTTGTGTTGCTTCAATAAATTTCCCCTACCCAAATTAAAAACTAATGAAGAAATTGAAACAAGAATTATTGTCATAGAGCTGGCATTGCAGCACACGAGCTTCCTGATTCCAAACACAAGAAATAGACCTGCCCATACCATTTAGTCACAAGCAATCCTAGACACCATGGTATCCCAAAGGGCAAAGTTCTTTGCTACTAAAGTTGCAGGATGCCTGAGATTAATAGAGTGCATGAATTCTGGTAAGAGATTTGCTACAGAGAGGGAGACTGGATTAAAATAACCAACTTCCTCCAATTTCACCAATAATGCAAGTCACTCTTCCCCCAGGAAAGGTTTTCTGAGGGAGTGGTGCTCCTGAATGTTAGAGTTCATGAAGCTCCCTTGGGAAGAAACATCAGGAATGGAGAATAGTGTTTCTTGCATTTTGTTTTTTGTTTTTGGACCACATCCACAGTTGTTTAGGGCTTAGTCCTGGTTCTGTGCTCAGGGGTCACTCCTGGCAGATTCAGGTAACCATATGGGATGCCAGAGATTGAACCTGGGACTGTCACATGAAATGCAAGTGTCCTACCTGCTGTACTATTGCTCTAGCCCTGAATAATGTATCTTTCAATAGAATGTTAGAATAGTGAGTGGCATGAAAAGCATTTATAAGTGTGAAAATACAAACTTATATATATATAAAAATTTTAAGAATCTATTTGAACCTATTTTTTTTTTCAGTTGGGCAGCATCCAGTCTAACAGATAGAATGGAACTCTGAAGAGCTGTACAAGATGCACACTTTTATAGGTAAGAGGGAGCCAGGAACAAGAGAATTACACTAGTCTATAAAAGCAGATTGGTTATTGCAAAATTAATATCCTTTAGGGACTGACAGGAGTCTATAGGGCAGATGATTTAAGTAGGGATAATTGGGCAATTTCAGATTGACTGGTATAAAATTCCATTTCTAGGAAAAGTGAAACTGTCTCTCTTGTCTAGAAAAGTGGGAAAAATTTGAGCTTAAATATCTTCGTAAGTTGTAATGTGCATTTTCATTTTCTTTGTAGACATGGCTAATCATAAATAACTATAAGTTAGCAAGATACCCTCAGGTTTCTTTCTTTTTGTTTGTTTGTTTGTCTGAAGGTCACACTGGTGGTGATCAGGGCTTGCTCCTGTTTCTGAGCTCAGGTATCATTTCTGGCAGTTCTCAGGGGCTATGTGGGTTGCCAGAGATTAAACCTGTTTTATCCATATGCAAAGCAAACACCCTGCCTCTTTTACTGTCTCTTTCCCCTCATGTTTACATTTTAGAATATAAGTCCTAATTGCAAAATAAAGGCTAAAGGGAGACATAGTCTTCATGAGTCAGACACTGTATTATGTACTTTGTATAATACTCTCAATACCACAGCAATCTTGAGAATGATATTCTACTTTTATTATTCCTGTTTTACACATTAGAAAACAGGAATTGAGAGTCAAATTATTACTCAATACACACATCTTTATATGAAAGTCTAGAATTTGATCTCATGTCTACCTGACTCCAAAACTCAGGACTGATATCATGAACTGCTGACTGTTCACACTAGACCCTCTTGGTTTAATGCTGTTACTGCCATCTTGAATTTTTTTTTTATCCTCTAGGAGTTTTAGAAGTCCCACATTTTCAATTTGTATTGGGTCTCTGAAATTATGTAGCTAGTCCTGCCAAGATAATTTTCCCTTCTTATTACCCCAATCTCTACTTTCACCAAATTAGGAAGATTTTATACAAATAACACTCCCCTTTGAATAAAAACTAGAGAAAATAAACTACCGTAGGTAGAATATAAATATGTAGATAATTATATATGGGCATTTTTAATCTGATACATATGAATATCTATAATTCAGAGCCAAATCTTCATCAACAAACAATCTTTTCTCCAACTTCCTTTGGGTCCTGGGGAATTCCTTAGAGCTCCAAATGGGAGCCAGGCCAGGAAGAGGTGAAGACAAGGTCTGAGCATCAGTGGGGGGTCAGTACACTCACATCTCAGCACATATGCCTGGTTATAGTCCAAGTCTAAATTAATTTAACATTATCTTTCTTTGTGTTTTCCATATTTTAGCTCCCATCAGATGGCACAAATTATTAAGGGATGATGGAATACACATTGGCACAATTTTGCAAGGTTTTTTTTTTCTTTCTTTCTTTTTTTAAGCTATTAACTAGCTGCCTGAAAGCCAGGCAGCTACTAAAGAAGATGGTACAATATTTTAGAGGATCAAACCGAGTAATCAGCACTGTCCTGGTGCTTATTTTCAGTCATTTTATTTAATCATGAATTCATAATACTATTGAGGCAGTTGACTATTCTTATTGTTTTTATTTTAAAACGAAACTTTTTTTAATTAGAGAGAAAAGAAAAAAAACAAAGAGAACCTAAAAATTATTCTAAGTCCTTCCATATTGTTAAATATGCATACACACATGTACACTTAGAGTTATAGGAAATGAAACATAAAGGATACATGGCTTGAAATCTGTTCCCCCCCCCAACTCCCTCATTCTAATATATCATGCGTTAACAACTTTGGAAAATTGTTTAAGAGGTTATTTTACATTTTAATTCTTTTTTTCACGTATTGAATTTGGGGGACCACACCCAGCAGTATCCAGGGTTTACTTCTGCTTTTATGTCAGGATCATTCCTGGCAGGGTTCGAGGGAACACAGGCTAGAGGTTAAGGCTGGGTTAGCCACCAGAAATGCAACCACCTTAATGCCTGTCTTATCTCCCCAGCACAGTAAACATGCATTTTATTTTTTATTTTGCAATTGTGTTCTCTTCTTTTCTTTCCCTCTGTTACTGTTGTTGTTGTGGCTGTTGAGACATTTGGGGGTTGCACACTTGGTGGTTGTGCCCAGGAGAGTTGAAACCAGGCTTTGGGACTATGCAAAGCAGATTCTCCACCCTTGAGTCACACCTCCAGAGCCTAAAAGTATTATTTAAAACAAATTCTAACTTTCTCTGAATGCTCTTCCAAATAATTTTTACGGTGAATTGATTCTCTCTGCCCTAGATCTGTTTTACTCATCGCAGCAGTGGATGGGTTCCCTTCTAAATCCCTATAAATGATTTGGAAGAACTAGATCCAGTTAATTCTGAGCCTCTGATAATACTTGAGTAGTATTCTCTAAGGAACTTCATTGCCAGCAAATCCTTCTAGAGCTTTCGAGAGTTCAGCATAGAGGCAGTAACCTGAAACCCTATCTTGTGGGTAAGCTCAGATATTATTGCAGGAGCTCAGAAACTTTTTCAAACCCTAGGTTTGCTTTACTGGAGGCCATACCTCAGTGAGACCTTTATTAGGAAATTGTTATTTAAAAATCCTCTCTGGTCAGAAATCAAGGAATTTCAAGCCAATACGACATGACTTTGAGTGGTAAACTGCACCCTAAAGAGTTATTTATTCGGTCATCACTGTGTATCACTGTCATCCTGTTGTTCATCGATTTGCTCAAGCGGGCACCAGTAATGTCTCCATTTGTCCCAGTCCTGAGATTTTAGCAGCCTCTCCTTACTCATCTTTCCCAACGATTCGAGGCTCTTTCAGGGTCAGGCTAATGAGATCTGTTATTGTTACTGTATTTGGCATATCAAATATGCCACGGGGAGCTTGCCAGGCTCTTCCGTGATGTAGGCCTTTAATGGGAACTAACGTCAGAATGTACAAACACACACAGGAATCCTCTCTCCTGTTACAATCCCCTCTCCTATGACTTGAATAAGATGAAAGTTAGGGCCAGGGAGCTATACAAATAAAATCACTATAATTATTTTCATTAATTGCTTTCATACCTACTAATAAGTCCAGTTAACTGTCCAAGGACAAAGAGAATAGCATCAACTTGACCTTTAACTTTTTCATGGGGAGGGGAATCAATATCAAGTAATGTCAAGGTTTATTCCTGCCTCTGTACTCAGGGATCACTCCTGGTGGTGCATGAGGAAGTATAGTTAGTGCCAAATATTGAACTGAGGTTGGTTGTGTGCAAATGAAGCATGTTATTCTTATATTATCTTTCCAGTCAAAACCTGTGACTTAAAAATATTTCCTTCCCCTCCCCTCTCCCTTTGTTGTTGTTGTCATTGTTGCTTGCCTGGACTGCAGTCCAGATATGTATACTGGTGGTGCTCATTCATTGTTAGTTGTTTTGCTTGCTGGGTTGTATATCAGGCTATGATGATACTCACACTCTTGACCACAGAGCTTACTGCGATTTGCATGTTAGTGGTGGTGCTTGCCCAGGTTCTTGCTAGGTCTTGTACTTTTAGTTGAAGCACACGAGTTATTTTTGTGGTGCTCTCTGAGGGTTCCTGGACTGCTCATACACATCCTCTTCTCTTTCCAGATGTGGTGCTCAGGAGTCAAAGTCCCTTACATACATACACGGGGCAGTGTTGTAGTCAGAAATCCCTTGTGGTTCCAGGAATTGGACAGAAAAGCTTGGTCAAGCTCGCCAAGCTCAAGCACAGGGGTACCAGAGTTATACTCTGGATATGTGATGAACCTGGGGACTTGAAGGTGTGACCACAAGATAGCCAGCCAGGCTCTCTCAGCCACTAGACTACTCCACTCCACTGGGCCTTCGCTTTTAACTTTAGACTCAGTGATGTGGTCTCATAACAGCGTAGGGGAAGGGAACTGCATGCTGAAATCCTTTCCTATTGTTTCCTCATAGGATTTCTTTGGAGTATTGCCTCCACGCTAAGGGTAATTTGTCTGCCTGTAGCATCAGGGGACTGCCTGTCTGTGTGATTATTAAATCAAATAGGAGGATGAACTGGAGAGCTTATCACAGAATCAGGCAAACATATTTGGGACACCACATAATATTTTGTTTCTGGCTCTCCTAGTTTTTGTTTTGCTGCCAGGCATTCTACTGCTCGTTTTAGGAATCTTTGCTCATTTCATTTACTGTAAGACTATCATTTTATAATTTACAAAGGAGCATATATAGAAATGCCTACCTTTTGAGTTAGGATTGGCTTCTCGTACTTTTTATTAGAAACTTTTTGCCTAGAGTAATAGGGGGAAGGCAAACCTCAGACTAAAGTGTTATGTTTAAATTGTTAGAAAATTCTGGTTTCTGTCGAGGTCAACTTTTGAATTCCCCTTTCAAGACAGATGGTTTCATTTGTTCTCCTGAACTTCTAAATCCAGGTGATTTGGTCATAGAAGAGATGCGACTATGTGATAATCTATGATTCAAAGCCTATACTGCACCTGGTTGACGTAATTTCATTTGGTAAGGAAAAGGGTAGAGGGGATATTGGGCCTCCCAAGAAATGCTTGGAGGGCCTGAAGGCCTCTCCCAACAATGCTCGGCCCAGGGGGTTTAATGCTTTGACCTGATGATACGGTGCTGCTTGGGCTCAGTGCTGCCAGGATCCACCAAAGTCACTCTGACAGTACTTAAGGCTCACCAGAGAGTAAATAGGGAGGTGCTCGAGGGACCAAGAAGTGCCAGAGATCCTATTTGGGACCTCTGCAAGCTAGGAGTGTAATCCATCCTTTAAGTTATCTGCAATGGGTCTATGGTTCGCCCATGCAATTTCATGAGCATTTCTGCTGCACTTCCTTTGCCGGGAGAATTGTGATAAAATCTCATGGGGCCAGATATCTTAAAGAGGAATTTATTGTTCTTCCGGCTTATCACAAATGCCTCCTTTACTTCTTGGCCAGTGGATCATTCCCTATTTCAGCCTGTTATAGCAGCAGAAGAGCACTGATCCAGGAGGAAATAATCTTTATGTGAAAAGAATTTCCAGACCTTGCTAATAACACATATAAACAGAAGTCTAGGGAACATGTGTAGGAGTGCATTCTAAGGGAATTTGTCCAAAGAAGATAGAGGAGCAGATTGGGCTGAACTCATTAATATGAGTGTACTTCCTAAAGATTCTGGAATTATATGTCAGCACATACAGCTGGTAGTGACTGTAACATTAGTCTTGGCTGATTAATGAAAACATGGATTTAGTCATGACCTACATATAATAAAATGACTTGTCAGAGTTTTTCTGGCATTGTATGGAGGAAAGAATCCACACGCTTGGAGAGATAAGAATATTGAACTTGGGTGACAATTGACAGTGATAGTACAGGGTAGAGTACTTGAACTCAGCCATTTTGGGTTCAATACTGGGCACTCCATATGGTCCCTGAGCCTGCTAAGAGTGATCCCTGAGCACAGAGCATGGAGTAAGCCCTGAGCACACCTGGGTGGGACCCAAAAAACAAAAGAAAAAAAAAGTTGAACTAGATTTGTCATGTGTAATTTTCAGTCCTCTCCACACCCATGTTTCACTGAGGGCTTAGGATGCATCCCCTTTCTTAAGCTACTGAGAAATGCATTAGTCAAGGGAATATCTACATCTTTGAAGTGCATTTAAAGTGGTTGCTCTTATTTGAAGTTTACATATAGTTGCTGGAAATATTGCCATTGAGATGGTCTCCTTGATTTAATTGCAATATATCCTGTGGTTTCTTGATGTATCTTTTTATTAGGATTCATCAAATTACTTGGATCTAGATAACTCATGTTTTTCAATGACCTTTACTGTGTTGCTGTCATCCCGTTGTTCGTCGATTTACTTGAGCAGGCACCAGTAATGTCTCTATTCCTCCTGGCCCTAAGATTTTAGCAGCATCTCCTTACTTGACTTTCCTAATGATTGGAGGCTCTTTCAGGGTCAGGGGAATGAGACCTATCTGTTACTGTTTTTGGCATATCGAACATGCCACGAGTAGCTTGCCAGACTCTGCTTGTGTGGGCAGGATACTCTCGGTAGCTTGCTGGGCTCTCCAAGATATCTATATCTATAACTATATCTATATCTATACCTATATCTATATCTGTATCTGTATCTGTATCTATATCTATATCTATATCTATATCATCTATCTAGATAGATAAATAGATAGACATGATATTACTCTATGATTTGTTGTCTACTGTCTGAACTCCATCAAATATTGTGTGGTAATAATGGAAAATGAGTAAGAAGTGTCTTATAATTTGGAGTTCGGTGGCATGGCTATGGGGGCCTCATTTTATACTCCTGTCTGAAAGGCGCAGCTCTTGAGATCTGGAGGGTGGCTGATGAGATTATCTGGTGCTGTCAGGGTGTAACAGGGTGTGGCTTATGGGTGTGAACCCTGGGTCACTGGAGATTGGGGGAGAGCAGGCAGAGGATCTCTGCTTCCGGGTCCCATAAGTCCAGAGTCCAAGGTCACAACATCACGGGGTGTGACCCAAAAAGCAAAAAAGAAAGAAAGAAAGAAAGAAAGAAAGAAAGAAAGAAAGAAAGAAAGAAAGAAAGAAAGAAAGAAAGAAAGAAAGAATGAAAGAAAAGAAAAGAAAGGAAAGGAAAAGAAAAGAAAAGAAAAGAAAAGAAAAGAAAAGAAAAGAAAAGAAAAGAAAAGAAAAGAAAAGAAAAGAAAAGAAAAAAGAAATAGTTGTTTGTCATCAATTCCACCTTCCATCCACCAATACCCTCCACCCAGCCCTTAACCTGCCCCCTTAGCAGGCACAAAATAATTTACTTTATATTGTATGACTGTTTTCACTCAAGGCGCCCCAGAGAGGGTTAAGTGAGAACCCTCCCCGCCCCAAGGGACCCTGCCCTGGCAGCTGACCTCCTCTACCCAACCACCGCCACACTCCAGGCTGCTTTCTGGACGCTCCAGCCAATCCTCACACATAAATGAAGTCCCACAGAACCCAGATAATGCAGAACTTTGTGACCTTCAATAACCTTATTTAAAAAAAACTATTATTTCTTCAAATATTTTTTGTACCTATTCTCTTGACCTCAGTGACTACAATTCTGTGTTAAACAGGCTGCGCAGCATTGTCCCACAGCTCCTTGATGCTCTTGGTTTATTTTCAGCCATTGTTATCTCTGTGTTTCATTTTGAATAATATCCATTGACATATCCTCAAATTCACCAATGCTTTGTTTATCAATATCTGATATGCTTTTATCCCCATCCAGTATATTTTTTCATTTTTGACATTGGAATTTGAACTCTAGAAATTTGATCTGTATCTTCCTCATACGATCATCTCTTTCTGTCCCTAATGTGTTTATGGTTTTCTCTGCTTTCTGGAACATATGGAGTATACCTGTTAATACCCTTGACTCCTTCGTGTCATCATCTAGGTAGTTATTCGGTGGGTTTTCATTAATTTTTCTTTACCACTGTGGACACCTTTTAACTTCTTTGCATACTGGTAATTTTTTATTGTTTGACAGTAGTTTTGTACTTTATATTTTTAGGTGCTGCATATTATTTATTTCTATACATATTCTAAGGCTTTGTTGTTGGATATAGTTAATTTATTTGGAAGAAATTTCATATTTTTGAGTCTTTTTAGGTTTATTATGAAGAATTAACAAAGTCTAAGATTTATAATTTCCCCCTATAACTTCTGTAATATATTTCTGAGTACTCTGTTTTGTGTTCCATGTATTTCAGAGTTTTGTTGTTGTTCTGGCAGGGAAGTTCACTGTGTTTATGTGAGCTGTGAGTATTGTTCCACCTGTTCATTTGAGTGCCTTTGTTCCTTGACATTTTGAGGTATTTAGGATTGGCTTCTCACATTCTTTATTAGAAACTTGTTGCCTAGAGTAATATGGAGAGGGCAAACTAGAGTGTTATATTTAAATTGTTAGAAAACTGTTTTCTGTCAAAGTCAACTTTTGAATTCTGTCAAGGTCAACTTTTTGATGGTTCTGATGATATGTTCAATCTCGGATGATTTTCTTATATGCATATTTTGATTCCTGCTCAATGGAAGAACCTTAAAATAAGACAATATTGTCACAGAATAGGTTTTATGGCACCAGAATAACAGAAATACAACTTAGATTAATGGGACAAGAAGACTATTTGTTCACTCCAAAGAAAGATAGACTATTTGAGGAAAGTGAGTAAAGGAATAAATGAAATCATTTCTCTTTTGCACACTTTTATTCTTTCTCTGTCTAATATTTGTCTCACTCTAGCTTATTTGCATGGCATTGTATGATTTCTTACTGGAGATGTCTTCTTTCCATGCAGAAAGAAAGTTATCCCCTAAAGCAGCTGACATCATCATCTTTCTAGCTGGTTCTTCATATATCCACATATCAAATCTCAAGGAAGATTTAATGGACTGTTTAGGTTACATGCCCATTACTGAACCAAGTATTGTATATGGGAGATAAATTGTTCTCACTGGCAAGGCCCAGAGTTAGCTCTACTTAAAACATGTACAGTGAGTTCCTTGAAGGGAAAAAAAGTTTATTACTAGATGTTGAAGGAATGTTGAGTAGACAAAATAGCAGTGATGAATATACCAAGTGTCTTCATCTATAAAGTGGGTAAAGTAAACTAAAATATGTTGTTTTCCACACAATGTCTGGCCTATGAGAAAGACAGAGAAAATATCACGTTGCTATAGTCTAAACTTATTATATGCTTCCAAACAGATTTGTTCACTTCTCTGCATTACTGATCCTCAGTTTAAAAAAAAAAAATGTTTCTTTGTCTCTATCATGATTGGCTTGAATTCTTGCTTATAGGTCTCAATGTCCAGTTTATGAGGCTTGTTATCATTTTATGGTAATTTTTTTCTTTCTTATTTTTAGGGGAGTTTACACCTGGCAATGCTCAGGGGTTACTCTTGGTTCTGTACACAGGAATTACTCCTGGTGGTGCTCTGGGGACCGAATGGGATGCTGGGAATGGAATCTGGGTCAGCTGAGTGTAAGGTAAATGCCCTACCTGCTGTACTTGTCCGGCCCTTGTGACAATTTCTTGAACATCACTGTTCATGTTTTGCTTTAGCAGAGATGTGGTGTATAAACCAAATTAAAAACAGGAAACAGATGGTTTGCTCCAAATGGGTAATTTGAAGAGAGTTTAATAGAGGAATTATTTACATAGGTATTGGCAGGTTATAAGAAAATCACAAAGGGTCAAGTGCAGTGCTTTGGGCTAGTAAAAAGGTAATGCTATTCTCCAAAATATGAAACGACAAAGAACAGGATGATGAGAGGAAATGGAAAGAGATGGCACCTGACGAGAATTGGGCCATTGAGCTAGTCCTTAGTAACCTGTGGAGAGTGAAGCAGTGGACAAATATCCTGACTTCCTGTTCTACCTCTTTTTCATTTCTATGTTCCCCATTGGATAACTTCAGTGGGAAATCATGGGGCAAAGAAAATTTTCCATAGAGCCAATGTGCCAGTCTCTGAGGCACGGAGAAGGCAGCAAAGGAATAGAATGGAGGAGAGGAACAGATGGAAAAGATCCAGCATGTACTAGAGTATGCACGTAGTCTGTATGCTTTTATTTGTGCTTGTCACCCCTATCTTGACCCTATTGCCTAATTTCCTGGACCTTTTAGACTCATAGTCCTGTTCTTAATGTCAGATTTTTTTTTCCTGTTCATATAACATTGTGTTATTTTGTATTTTTCTGGTCATGTTGTAAGAATCTCAAGCTTCTGTAACCTGGGATGGGTAAAAAGAAAGCTAGCCACAGAGGCTGGAGTGATAGTACAGCAAGTAAAGTGTTTGCCTTCCATGTGGCTAACCTGGGTTTGATCTCTGGCATCCCATAGAATCTCCTGAGCACCACTAGGAGCAACTCCTGAGAGAAGAGCCAGGTATAACCCCTGAGCACCTCTGGGTGTGGCCCCCAAACCAAGACAAACAAATAAACAAAAAGATTGCTAGCCATAGCCTGGAATAAGAAAAGCAGAAGTAGGTGTCAAGTGTCTGCAAATAAGCAACCTTGCTATAGGTCTTCTTCTTTCCTGGTGATCCTAAACTCAACCATTTCTAGGAAGAGGCAGCTTTATTGGCTGACCTGAGAGAACCAGCCTCAAGAAAGAGAGCTGTTATCTTAAGTGGACTCATGTGGGAGGAGCGACTGGGGTTGCTTTTAAGAGCCGCCACTCAGCATCTTCTTACAAACACAATACCTCATTTTTCAAAGTCCTTAGAGACGGAGCTCTGAGTGTAAGGGGGGTGGGGGGATAACAATAGCAATGAGAGAGGAAGAGGAGATAGAAAAGGCTACTAGAAAATATACAGATAAACCCGAAGTCCAGAGAGTGGGTGAGGTAATAACAAAGTAGAATGTGAGGCGTTCTAAAGATAAACTTTTAACTAGGGGGCCACAAGCAGTCCTGCAATTAGAGAAAAAAGCAGGCTAACTTAGTCCAGCTTGGGCTGGGTCTGGCGGCCACAGAGGCCGAACAGTCAGAGATGAACCCAGTTAGAAGCAAATGCAGGCCCAGACTGGGTGGCTTACTTATTTTGAATCTGGCATTTGGCTTTCTAAAATACCTTAGAAGCAACTCAGCCCGAGTAAGGGAGGAAGAAAGAGAGAAAACCTGCGGGTGTGGCAGGGACAAAGCTGAGCTTCCTTGAGCCAATGAGAGAGGTATTTGGCTGGAAACCTCAAGCCATGGTCCCACTGGTGGTTTGAGTATTTTGGAGACATAGCTAATATTCTCAACAGAAACATAGCTAATATTCTCAACAGAAAACTCACAGCCCAAGTGCCCCCAGCTTAAGTGCATGTTTATTTTCATAGTCTTTGTCTTTTGGAGATCAGCACTCGGTTGCTGCGTTGCTATTGTAAGGACGGAAAAAAATAGAACCCTTTTAATGTTGTGCTGTTTGCACTTCCCTCCCGACAGTTACGAAGCAGCCCATTATTAGCTGGCAACACTGTTGTGACATCAGTGGTGACTTTGCTGCTTGGGATTCAGCTCATGGAAATATCTTCTCTGCTACACATTATTTTTCCCCCCTTTCTTTCACCTTCCATGTTTCATTTTCATGCAAATGACAGTTTAGAGGCGTGCATGCTCTAGGTCTCTTGTTGTGTCATGTTTTGTTTTTGAACTGCAACCAGTGGTGCTCAGGGGCTATTCCCAGTTGGTACTCAGATTGCAAGGCTCAGGGGACCATGCAGTGTTGGGAATGGAACCCGGGCCTCCTGCATGCACAGCATAGGCTCCAATGCATTGAGCTAGCACTCTTGGTCCTTTTAAGAACTGACTCCTGAAGATACGAACATGTTATATTTGACCTAATGCCTAAAGTTTGGATCCCCATGAGCCACTTTGTCTTGACAGTTTCTGAACAAAGAGATTGTCCTTGCTCTGTTGGCGTGTGCTGGGAACTGGAGGGCTGTCTCTCAAGTGGTATAGGGAAAGTGTGTGCCAGGGAGCGAGTCCTCTGGGCTAACGTGAATAGAGTGGGGAGTGTCGTTTTCCTAGATGGCGATGGCGGTGAGATGCCTGGGAGGGGCTGTTGTGGAGACTGGTGGGATTAATGGAATGAGAAAGACATTCCAGCAAGGAGGTTGACAGGTGAAGCAGTAGAAGTTAATATAGGGGCTGGAGCGATAGCACAGCGGATAAGGCGTTTGCCTTGCATGCGGCTGACCCGGGTTCGATTCCCAGCATCCCATATGGTCCCCCAAGCACCGCCAGGAGTAATTCCTGAGTGCAAAAGCCAGGAGTAACCCCTGAGCATAGCCAGGTGTGACCCAAAAAGCAAAAAAAAAAAAAAAAAGAAGTTAATATAAGTAACAGGGTGATCAGCTCAATAAAAACTATATATACTGAAGGCATTTGGAACCAAGCTTCTCATTAGTGGAGAATCACATCGACACATGCAAAATAGAGAGAGAAGAAATACTCGTTTTTTAATTCTAGTGGCACCCACTACTAAAGGTGCTTGACCCTGCAATAGCGTGGGGAGCATACATTTCTGGGATCAATCCCAGAGCCTTGACCATGGGAAGCATGCACTTCACTGCTTCACCACACCCGATACCCCCAAACTCTTTTTTATTAGAATGAAATTGAAGATATGGGTACGATGTCATAGTTTTCAAAATAGCACTGTAGCACCGTATCACTGTCATCGCGTTGTTCATCGATTTGCTTGAAGGGACACCAGTAACATCTCCATTGTGAGACTTGTTGTTACTGTTTTTGGCATATCGAATATGCCACGGGGAGCTTGCCAGGCTCTGCCGTGCAGGCAGGATACTCTTCGTAGCTTGCCAGGCTCTCCAAGAGGGATGGAGGAATCGAACCTGGGTCGGCCACATGCAAGGCAAATGCCGTACCTGCTGTACTATCATTCCAGTTTTCAAAATATGGAGAAATAATAAGTGCAGGTGCAAAATGCACATATTATAGGTATGTGTGTTTATTTGGTATTTTGCAACATTTCTCTCTGTTGTTGTTCTAGATAAAAAAGACTTAAAATAAAATTATGGGATGGGGGAATTGAGTCATATTTAGCTGAGCTCAGGGCTTACTCCTGACTCCCTGCTTAGGGATTGCTCCTGGTGATGCTTAGGGGACCATGTGCAGGCCAGGAGTCAAGCCTTCAGCCCTGTGCTATTTCTCTAGCTCCAAAACCAATTTTGAATAGAACGCAATAGAAAAGTGGAGGTGTAGTAATCAACAAGATGGTATTGCTAAAGTAATTAAATTGGGTTCCAAGGATAAATCAGTGGTAGAGCTCATGCCTTGCAAGTGTGAATTGAGATTCCGGGTGTCACTGACGAGTGGCCCCTCTCAGTGCCCTGCAACTGCTTAGTTATATGTGCAACCTCTAGTCACTGCAAGAACAAACACAAAGGGAGAAGAAGGTGAAAATAAATATTTAAAAAAGGGGAAATTATTGCAAAAGAAAATAATGGAGAAACAGCATTTCTACTGATATAGACATCAGAGATATATTTTTAAAAGAGTTAAGTTAGACAATTCATGTAGTGGATAAAATGTGGTGCTTGGCACCTTGATTGTTCTCAATGACAAGTTTTATTATTGTCCTCTTGGATAAAATATGCCACAAACATTATTCTGCATTTTCTGGGTGATTGTTGTCTTTTATTTTTTCTTTTCACTAAAAGTGTGTCAGGAATCTTCTTATGACAGGACATACCTTTGTTTTTTTAAATGGCTATACCAAGCTTGTGCTTTTTACTATATTACTTTTAAAAGTAGAAAAAAAAGCAATGTGGGGATCATATGCTTTTAGTATGTCATCTGTGGATGACTCATAATTTAATTAATTTTTGTTGCTAATGGAAACCTCTGGTTGAACAAGGCATACTTGTATTTTAATGGCAGATATTTAGTTCAGAGATAAGAAAAACAGATTCAATGCCACATCTATGGCCACATAGATACTCACACTTTTCTCTGACTTTTGTAAGTAGTAGCTCTAAGAAAACATCAGGTGATCCAGGCAGATGCCAATGTTCGTGTCTTTATTCTATTCTTCTAACTCTGAACAAAGAATTATTCAAGGATGGTCTCTGACCAGACACTGTGCTCAGGAGACAGCCATGAACAAAACAGTTCCTGCCCTGGGGGAGCCCTCTCATGCTAGTGATGGGGGATAATAAACACCCAGTCTCGCATGAAACATCAGTTGGTGATAAATTCAACATTACATCAGCCCTGTCAACAAGAAAAGGTAATTTGGTAATTTTTAAAAGTTTGTGCCTGAGGCTGGGACGTGGCCCAACTGGTGGAGTACAGGTTTGCATGGGCAAGGTCCTCTGTTTGATCCTTGGCACCGCCCCCAACTCCCAGTACCTCTAGATGTGGCTCTATTGACCCCTGAGCAGTGCTGAATATGGCCCCACAGTCAAAAACAAAATTCTTGAAGTTTTGCCATTGTTTCAATTTTTGTAACATTAGAGCCTCAGCTTCCATATATCAAAATTGAAGATGATAATAACTGCCTTATAAGGTTGCTGCAATCAAATATGTTAAGTGCCTGGCAGTAAGCCAGCCCCTTAGCAGGTATGTACAAACCAGAAGCTATGATTATATGCTGGTTGCACAATTTTTGGTTCAGGTTCTGGCGACTAAGCTCAAGAAGGTTGCTTTGATTTACAGAGCAGTTGTTTCCTTTCCAGATTGGGCGTCCCCCTGGAATACCCAGGATCCTACCGACCTGCTTCACAGAATTAGTCACATTTCCTGTAATGTCCTGTTACACCTCTGCCTATAGGATTAGGAAGCTCATTCTTCTCTAGAGTTCTCTTCCAGAAGCAATCTGTCATTGTTAAATGTCTTCTACCTAGAAGTGACATTTGTGAATTGTCCCTTAGAGCTGTTCTATAATTGGGATTTGTGGACAGCTTTTCTCAGAGGGCACAGCTCACACAAAACTCTCCAAGTGCACCAAGCCCAAGCTTGACTCTGAAGTCTAGGTGATATATTTGGGTTTTTATCGGGAAAACACTGTGAACATGGGAAGGTCTTAAAAAGGGAATGACTTGAGGCTGGAAAGATAGTACACCAGGTAAGACACTTGCCTTACACAAGAGTCTGACCCCAGATTAGATCCCCAGCATCCCATATGGTCCCCTGAGTCCATCAGGACTTATCCCTGATTGTAGAACCAGGAGAGAGACTGGGTGTGCCCCCCCAACATATATAAATAAGGAAAGGAAGGAAGGAAGGAAAAGAGGGAGAGATGGAGGGAGAAAAGAAGGAAAGGAAGAAGAAGGGAGGGAGGGAGGGAGGGAGGGAGGGAGGGAGGGAGGGAGGGAGGGAGGGAGGGAGAGAGGGAGGAAAGAAAAAAGGGTAGAGAGTGATGGTTTCTTTAATCTTTGAACAGAACCCTCAAGTCCTTACGAGGAAGGAGTACAGGAGTGTAAAGAAGATTAAAAAAAAGAGTGGGGAGCTGCCTTAATTCAAGTGGAAAGTAATGGATGCTGGGTGGAGTGGTAGAGAAGAAAAGGGAACCAAAAACAGTACAGACTTAGGACTGAGTCTACAAAGAGGCAAAACAGATAATGCTTATTGGTGTGTTCAGAGTAGGAAAGGGGAGGAAAAGAGGGTGACTTTGAGTTCAAACAATGGGGGAATTTGTAGGACTACCATTTTGTAAAGATGGGAGAAGCCAAGAGTGTTTAGTAAAAGCTCTACTAAGTGCCAAAAGAATATCAAAGTGAGTGCTGGATACTGTAAGATCCGGGATGCTCGGTACTTACAGTTGACTCAAAACAAACCTGGGATCCTGGCCTTGCCTTTGAGGTGTTTGCAAGACTTTGTAGACCATCTATGGAGTGTCCATGCATCTGTGAGCCTCAGCCCTAGCCTAGTCTACCAGTGCATCCTGCTCCTCCCAGGTGACAGCGGATGGAGACTGTTCCAGCAAGGGGAGTGACTTCCGTGATGCTGCAAGCTAAGGCAGTCAGAAAACTGCCTAAAAGTACATTTCCTGGAATGGGAACTTACTGGTTTTTAAATACAGGTTTGTTTGTTTGTTTTTCTTTTTGGGTCACACCTGGCGATGCACAGGGGTTACTCCTGGCTCTGCACTCAGGAATCACTCCTGGCGGTGCTCAGGGGACCATATGGGATGCTGGGAATCGAACCCGGGTCAGCCGCGTGCAAGGCAAACGCCCTACTCACTGTGCTATCACTCCAGCCCCCTTAAATACAGTTTATACACATTTTGAGGCCAGAAAAACATTTCTTGTATTCCTCAAGAGCAGAGGCCTGTTCAATATGCCCACACTGCCTGTTGTGGAGCACACCTGCTGTACCACATGGGCAGCAGCACAGCACCTCAGAGCTTCTTCAACCACAGGACAGAGGCACAAGCTTTAGATATTTTTGCAAATAAATATTAGACATTTTTATTAGATTAGAATTAAATATTAGATATTTATTTGCAAATAAATATTAGATATTTTGCAAAAAAAAAAAGGTACTTGCCTTGCTAAAGCCATCTCAGGTTCAATCCTAGTACCTCATATAGTTCCCCAAGTATAACCAGGGGTAGTGGTCGGTTCTGAGTACAGGGCCAGAAGTACTTACTACTGAGTACTACTGTGGGTGTCCAAAGTGCCCTTCCCACTATGCCCCAAAATAAAATAAAGCAAAAAAAGAAAACAAAACCAAAACAAAAAACCAACTACAAAGAGTTGTTTGGGAAATTAGTGAACAGTCTCCACTAGATGTCTTTCTATGTGCACAAGAGAAGGACTTCCACTAAATAGACTTATGTTCCCATTTTTATTCCCTGTAGAGTATATGGGCTGGAGCAATAGCACAAAGGGTAGGGCGTTTGCCTTGCATGCGGCCGTCCCAGGTTCGATTCCTCTCTCCCTGTCGGAGAGCCCGGCAAGCTACTGAGAGTATCCCGCCTGCACAACAGAGCCTGGCAAGCTCCCCAGGAACTTGTGGCATATTCGATATGCCATAAACAGTAACAACAAGACTCACAATGGAGATGTTACTGGTACCCACTCGAGCAAATCAATGAACAACAGGAGGACAGTGCTACAGTGCTACAGTGACAGAGTATATGATCACTTGGTCTCAATCCACGGTGATCCCAGTTTATTACCAGACTTGTTTTACAGCTACTACAAGCAACTGGATTAAAAGGGTATCTTTATGACAAGGCAAGGATAACTGGATGTCCCTAAGCGTACGTACATATTTTAGTGCCCAAAAAACTATTAGTTTAACTGAGAGTGGTTAGGAGAGCCAATATCATTTTGGCTCTTTTTGTCTTGCGGAGACCTTCACACCTACCTCCTGCCTCATACACAGACACAGAGACACAGACACAGACACAGACACAGACACACACACACACACACACACACACACACACACACACACACACACACACACACTGTGCATGTGTAGAATCACTTGGACTTCCGTGTGTGGGACAGGGGAGGGGGAACACCCATTCATTTCCTTCTCTGAAATCTGGAACTCAGCCCCAGCTTGCCAGCCTCTGGCAGCAGCAGCAGTAAATAATAATAATAATAATAATAATAATAATGATAGCTCACAACATTTGTTAAGTCCTTCCTGTATACTAGTAGGCAAGGTGCCAAGCACTTCACATGAATCATCTTAGAACCTTGTAATATTTCTGTGAGCTGGTGATATAATATCATTAAGCTCATTTTACACATGAAAAGCACCAAGCCTAAGAGATTAAGCTCTTTGTCTAAGGTGACATAACTGCTAAGTGTCAAAAGTCAGGAGTCAATTTTTTGTGACTTCAAAGCTGAAGCTCTTTCCTCTTTGCACTTAGCTCTGTCTGGTTCTTTCTTGTTCCCTTTCCTTGTTTCTGCAGGCCCTGCTTCCTGCTACCAGCCTCTCCACTCGGCTAACTTCCCCACAACATATTGATCTCGCCCAGTTTTCCAGTACACAAAGGTTCCCTGGCAACTCCCCAGTGTTGAGGTTCTCAGCGAACCAGCAATCTCTGTGCTCTTTGGCGCCCCTAGTTGGCTAGCCCTGACACTGACAACACAGTTGCCAAAAGGACCAGGACTTTTCTATGTAATTCTGTTTCTTTCTGTTCATCAGTGGATGGCACACATTACCATTTCGATTCACATAAAAGTGATTGATTGTCAAGATCAGAATTTAGTAACATAGTTAAGTTCTCAAAAGTAGATTTCAAAGAATGCAAATTTAACTTGTAATTAAAAACTAGGCCCTTGAGAGAAGTTATTTGGAAGTAAGGTTATTTCAAATTCAAATCCTCTGAGATTTTCCTAGAGCTGAGAAAAATGTGATTTTTAATTTGTTTTTTGTTTGTTTGTTTGTTTGTTTAGCCTTGGGGGCTACACTCCATGTTGCTCAGGGCTTACTCCTGGCTCTGTGCTCAGGGATCATGTCTGGCAGAGCTGTGGTGCTAGAGAGCAAATCCGGACTGGCCACAAGCAAGAAAAAAATACTCCCTCCCTGGCCAGAGATTGCGATTTTCATAAAGACGTTGTGGTAGATAAAGAACCAAACATGACGGCCTTTCAGTAACTGTATTACAAGCCATAATGCCCAAGAGTAGAGAGAGAGTAAGAAGGAAATTATCTGCCATAGAGGCGGGGGAGGAGGAGGGTAGGAAGGGGGTGGGAGGGATACTGGGGACATTAGTGGTGGAAAATGTACACTGGTGGAGAGATGGATCATTGTATGATTGAAACTCAAACATGAAAGTTTTGTAACTATCTCACGGTGATTCAATTAAATAATAATAATAAAAAAAGACTTTGTGTTTTGAGCTGGGAATGTGGCTCCAAAGATAGAGCACATAATCTTCCATGGTTGAAGTGTGGAGTTTGGTCCTCCACTATACCACCCACTTGATCTCTGAACATTGCTGAATGTGGGCCTGGTAGCCCTAAGTACCTTGGAGAGTCAACCCACCCACTTCCCATGCCATGAAAAGGAGACTGTGTCATTTATTTTGGAATCACACCAGCAATTCCTGGCACAGTGCTCAGGGGACCTTGTGGTGTCAGGATTTGAACTCCAATTTGAAAGTCATGTACCAACAGGCCAGAGATATAGGACACTTGGTAAGGTTCTTGTCTTGCAGGCTGCTGGCCCTGGATCCAACCCCAGCACTCTGTATGGTCCCCAAGCCCCAACAGGAGTGATCCCCAAGTGCAGAACCAGAAGTGAGACCTGAGCACCTCTGGGTGTGGGCCCCAAATGAACAATAAGTCTGTGTATGAAACTTGCCAGAGTGTTCAAGGCAAGCAGGCCTGAAGTTTAAATTTACTTGTTTCTGAAGGTTATTAACTTCTTCAGCTTATTAGAAATAAGCTAATGCGAGACTAATAATTATCTTTTAGAAAGCTCAATTACTTGTTTGATTTTTTGTGTGCCAGGCACATGTAAATGTTCAGTAAATGTTTGATGAATAATAAAGAGCACCTAAATGGTTTTCACATATTGCACTAGAGTGAAAGGAATGTTTTTGACTTCAGTTAACACTGGAATTTTTCCTAGATACACAGTGGCTTATAAGCTTTACTCAATAAAATATTGTACTAATACAATGAAATGAGTATCCTGTTCCTCCAAAGTTAATGACTTTCTCAAGCATTTGGCTTTCTTACCATAGGATTAGCAGCATTATTTCTAGGCCAATCAATAGGCACAATTCCAAGATTAAGAGCAATTTGGGTCATTATTCTCCTTTCATCACTTATTCATTATTTTCTGTTTGAATAAGACCTGTAATCAGTATTATTTACCAACCTTTACAGTGAAACTTTAAACCTCTGATTGTTCCTCTCTTTGCAGGTATTAAACACCATTTCACATAGTCTTTCAATAGTTGTATAGTAGCAAATAAAGTCCATTTTTCCAGATTTTTTAGTTCACTGAAGGAACATTGAACCAACCCCCCAAGAGACTTAAAAAGTATGTGTTGTTTAATTGGTGGCAGCTGTTCTTTAGAAAGTTACCTAACTATATAAAAGCATCATTTTTTTAAAACTTAGCTTAATAGCCTTTTTGAAATCACAGTTTAAGAGTTATCCTTGAAATATATTTGAAATGCATATGAAGATCCCCTGAAGTTCTTTGATAGCGAATTTTTTTAATATTACAATTCTAGAATATATAAGAAACTGAAGAACAATACCCTTTAATTTTGGATTTAATTACTAAAATTTTAGAGAATATACATTCTTTTGGTGCCCCAGATAATTTTTTTCAAAGAAGGTATTAGATTAATATAGTGAATTTTGAAGCATGCACATTATATAATACTTAAATGCAACATTTTTCCTGCCTTATCCTTGAATTCTTTCCAAATTCATTATTGAATGCATATAGTAATAGCGGATTTGCCTAAATGTCGCTATTAATCCAGTTAATAATCTCTAGCATGTTGTATGAGGAATTTCAGAAAGAAACCTTTATATAGACATCTGATGACCAGAATAACCAGACCCAAATATGATGATTTTGCTTTTGAAGAATTGCCAAGATGCACATTTTCTGAATGTGGTTTTACTGAGAGTCTGTAGATTAAATATTGCTTTTAAGAGCACACCCCTTCATGGGCTTCTTGCATAAGACTGAGCTGACTTTAAAGTCAAGGTCAAGGTACTTTATATTTAGTTTTTCCATTTCTTTTCCCATGCCCCCAGTTTTGAGTTGGTGCCATACTGACTGCATCGTGCTGCTGAAGGCGGGAAGACGCCTCCTTTGCAGATTTCTAGGGGTGCCCTGTGGGTGCCCCACTTCATGTGTGTGTAGGTTGGCACTCTCCAATTGCCGCCCTCGCCCATTTTGTCCCAATACCAGCTGTAGTCTTTGAGAAGGCAAAGGCAGTCTTGAGGACTTCTCCTTTTGTCTCTTGAATTCTCTGAGAGTGGTGACCCTAGGATATTGATATTAATTAAGAGTTGTCTCTAATTTAAAAATTAAAAAAAATAGTGATCTCCAATTTTGAACTGTAAATCTGAAAGGAAAAGCTGTGAGGATAAAATGGTTTAATTTAGATGCAGGTGGCAAAGACTGAGAACCTAGAGCATGTTGATGGAAAACGTCAAATGTCATTCATTTGCTTTTGAAATCAAATAGAGAGGACACAGAAGCTATAACAAATTAATAAGCAGGTTGATACATTTCCATTGTATGTTATGATGTACAAAAATGAAAGCATCAGGGAGAGAAACAAGCAAGCAGCTTTGGTGAATCTTATTTTCCTTAGAAGGAATCATTCGACTTTTAAAAGGAGTACTTCTAAATTTGTTGTAAACTTTTATTTTATGAAAAGTTTAGAAGCCTAGGTATTCATTGAATATTTTCTTTATTTATTAGTCAGGAAAGATTTAATATTCCTTTATGATGCTGGAGGATGTTGTATTCTCGCCTGATAACTTAAAATTTTGCTTTCATTGCATAATAGCCCCATCTTGTGGTTATTTGTAAACTTTCCACTAAATATGTGTTGCATTTTCCCAGTTCTGGGCATTTATGGGCTCCTCTATTTCAATTTTCCTGTGGGCTTTGTGAAATCAAACAGGAAATCAGTATACACAGGCATAAATTTAGTTTAAGAGGCCATAATGTGAAGAGGAGACTGCATGTTAGGTATTTCATAAATTCTGGTTGAATTAATTCATTAATTCATTAATGTTGAATAAAAATGTTAAAAACTAAAATAGAGTGCAATTAGGTCCTTTCCAAAGAGGAAGCACCTTTATTATCTTGCTAAACCATTTTACTTTTTTATTTTAATCTTTATTGATTGGAGTAATGTGATTTACAATACTGTTAATGATGGTTTCATGTGTACATAATTGCGGCATCACCCCCATCATCAGAGTAACCTGCCTTTTCCCCTCAGCATTTTCTACGTCCCTCCCTCTAAATCTTTGCAGTCCTCACCCCTGAGAAATCAGTTCTGTGGATGAGTTCTCCTGATTCCTTGGCCCTTTATTGCTACCTTGCTGAGTATCTGTAAGTCCTACATATGGGATAAATCATTCTGTATCTATTCCTCTCCTGACTGACCTCATTCAGCATGATATTCTCTAGTTCCATCCATGTGGCAGCAAATTACATTATTTTTCCCTTTCTTAGAGCTGCATAGTATTCCATCGTATGTGTATACCACAATAATGCATTTGACTTTGTACCTGCATGCTTGGGCTGGAGTGATAGCACAGCAGATAGGGCGTTCTCCTTGCACATGGCCGACCCAGGTTCGATTCCTCCGCCACTTTTGGAGAGCTTGGCAAGCAACCGAGAGTATCCTGCCCTCACGGCAGACCCTGGCAAGCCACCCGTGGTGTATTCGATATGCCAAAAACAGTAACAACAAATCTCACATGGAGTTACCAGTACCCGCTCGAGCAAATCGATGAGCAATGGGATGATAGTGACCTGCATGCTTGCTTGGAAGTTTTCTTATAAATCTGTCTCTTTACCACTTAAGTACATAAGTTTGCAATGCCTGCCACTTGCATTGGGGAGGACTCCTGGTTTTACACAGCAAACACAGAACTAGCCTCAGAGGAGCAGTAATATCTGTTGTAATGTCTACACATTCCCTGGTGGTGCTCTGGGGACCATATGAGGTGCCAGGAACTGATCCTGGGTCAGCCATGTGCAAGGCAAGCACTCTCCATGCTGCACTGTCGATCCAGTCAGTAGCATTCCTTTTGTAACAAAGCCAGAGAAGTCTTATTAGCCTATCTTGGGCCACATAACTATCCTTTGCCCAGTTACAACCACCAAACACACGTGGTACATTTATTGACTAAGCTTGGATTGCCTGACTGTTAGTCATCCAGTTACTGCAAACAGAGAGTCAGATTAATCAAAAAATACAGAACACTTAGCAGGAAGGAGAGAGATATGGAGGAGTAGTTTCTGCAACAGAAGATGAGGCAAATAGCTGGACAAATTTTTCCCCAAGTAGACATAAAAGAGAGAGGGGCGGGGGGGGGTCAGAAGGCCATCTAACTCATCACCCAATAAAATTTTACTTGATCAATAAAAGCATGTGTATATGAGTAGATGATTCCAGAAGGTATAAATAACAGTGGAATGAAGATATGAATAAATTGTTTTCTGAAGATGAAGAATTTTTATTAAAACCATTGTGCCCTTTCCTCTGCCTAGCTACAGTGATGTGTATTCTTTCACTGATAGTGCTTATACCAAGAATTCTCAAGAATCACCAAGTAAATGGTGCTAGGAGGATCCGCTCAGGATGGGAGATGCACCTTGAAAGCAGACTATAGACCGAACATGATGGCCACTTAATCCCTCTATTGCAAACCACAACACCCAAAGGAGAGAGAGAGAGAGCAAAAGGGAATGCCAAAATGCCAAAGACACGGGGTGGGGGGAGGGGAACGGGGTGGGGATGTTGGGAGGGATGCTAGGACCATTGCTGGTGGAAAATGGGCACTGGTGGAGGGATGATACTTGACCATTATATGACTGAAATGTAAGCATGGAAGTTTGTAAGTCTGTAACTGTACCTCACGGAGACTCACTAATAAAAAAATTGAAAAAAAAAGAATTCTCAAGAGTTCTGGGTTTTTATTCTTTGACTCAGTAAATATCTTCTCTTTGTCCTTTGGGTATTTTATCTCTGAAGTTTTGGTTTTGATGCGATGCCACTTTCCTAAGTACCCCTGCAATGACTAGAATACATAAAATAACAAAAGATAGCAAACTTGAGCAAGATTCAAAGGTCCAATGGTCCTACTGGATTGTTTTTGTCCTTCCTTTTTAATTTTTTTGTGGCACTACTCATGATGCAGACAATAGAGCTGCCGATGGATTATTAACTCATGACCATGTGCTTGCAATGTTGCAAGGCAGGCGCTTTACATCACTGCATTATTTCACTGGACCTTTGGTTCCCTTTTAAGGACAAAAAAATGCATATGGTCAAAGGAATATCCACCCATGGTATTGCTTTGATTTCTTTCAAATAGTTTCCTAAAACAAATTTTCATTTCTTTTCCCTGTGGTATTTCATTTTGACTATTTTGTTTCCTTAGTATTTGAAGACATAACTTGGTGCTTCTAAAATATTTCATGGCATTTTCCCCCATAACTGTGTAGTGATTACCTATTCATGGACTATTAGTTGCTCATAACATTTCATATTATAAGTAACATTGTGATGAATTCCCTTTGATCTTCACATATCTCTTTTATCTTTCTTAAAATGATTCCTGAAAAAGGTTATTAAATTAAAGCATATGAATATTTTTATCATGAGTTCATTCTGTTTTTCCTCTTTATGAAGTTAGAAAAGACAATTCATAAGTTAACTCAATGCATTGAGATAATAACTATTAAGTTTTGTTGGATTTTTTTATGTGTTGCTTTAAAAGAGTAATTAGAAGATCAATTGTAGCACTGTAGCACTGTCGTCCCATTGTTCATCAATTTGCTCGAGCGGGCACCAGTAATGTCTCCATTGTGAGACTTGTTACTGTTTTTGGCATATCGAATACACCACGGGTAGCTTGCCAGGCTCTGCGGTATGGGTGAGATATTCTCCATAGCTTGCCGGACTCTCCGAGAGGGATGAAAGAATTAAACCTGGGTAGGCTGCATGCAAGGCAAAGAAGATCAATTAGTAGTATTTATTCACTTATCAATTCCCATTTTCTTTCTTTTCAATTTAATGGCACATATTCCATGCTGCATAGTGTTTTTTGATTAATCAAAATGCTCCAGTGTTGAACGTTCACATAATTTCTAATTTACCTTTTTTTTTAATCTCCGTGAATATTTATTTATTTATTTATATTGGGGTTTTGAGCCATACCTGGTGGTGACTATAATCCAGGTTTGCTCTCAGGGGTCACTCCTGGAAGTGCATGGGCGGGGACAATGTGTATTGTTGGGGATCAAACTGGGGTCAGCTGCCTGCAAAGCAAGTTCTCTGCCTTCCTGCTGTCCTCTCTCCATTCCCATTTCCAACATATCTTAAGTATAAATCTTGGTGTACCTACCTGATGCAAGCATGAGGTACCTGGGTTTTGTGTGTGTGTGTGTGTGTGTGTGTGTGTGTGTATGTGTGTGTTTGCTTTTTGGTTTATACGTGGCGATGCACAGGGGTTACTCCTGGCTCATGCACTCAGGAATTACTTCTAATGGTGCTCAGGGGATCACATGGAATGAGGAATCAAACCCTGGCCGGCCGAGTGCAAGGCAAATGCCCTACCCGCTGTGCTATTGCTCCAGCCCCTGATTTTCATTTTGTTTGTTTGTTTGTTTGTTTTTGGATCACACTTGGTGATACACAGGGGTTACTCCTGGCTCACGCACTCAGGAATTACTCCTGGCCATTCTTAGGGGACCATATGGGATACTGGGAATTGAACCCGGGTCGGCCCGCTGTGCAATATCACTCCAGCCCCCTGGCTTTCATTTTAAAGTGTTTTATATCTTCTAAACATTTAGACAAATGGTACATGGCCACTGGTCACACTGTCACCTGTGTGCCTCAGATGTGAAGGGTGAATCAGGCTAATAAGGTGTGGACACTTAGCCTCAGACTTTCAGTCTGTAGTGGCAGGTGGGAGAGGGCTTGGCAAAGTGAGCAGATAGCAAACCATTTCTGGCTTTCTCTCATGTCAGCAGAATGAAGCAGAAGTGTGAGCTGGGGGTGGGGAGCCAGCAGTGTGATGTGGGCCAGTTCACTTGCAAGGGACATCTGTGTTGAGGAAGCGATGAGGTCATGGGTGCAAGGTCCCGGATATGGGCAACGGGCATGAAGGAACTCTCATTCTTTTTCCTGAAAAGGAGTCTGGAGGTTCTCTTCATATATCTGGACAAAAACATCTTTCTGCAGCAGCAATACCTAGAGGGAGAATAGCAAACAAGCGCTTGCATGTGAAGGAAAGTTTTCTGCAGCTTATTTGGATGAAAGGCAAACCCAGGGGTTTTGTTTTATGTTGTTTATGTAAGAGAATCACAGACAGGGGCTTCCCCAGGGACTGTCTTCTGTAGCCACTGTCTGCTCTTAACAGTTTCAAGAGCTGCTTCTTTCTCACACCGCTTACAGAAGCAGGCTCCTGCCCCGTCCCCGAAGGGGAAGACCGAGCTGTTTGGAATGAACTGCTCACCTCCTGTAAAGTACTGCTCTGTCTCTAACCAGTTTCCCCATTTTGAAATATGTGCTGTGCCGTTGGCAGCAGCCTCTGCTATGCATCTGCTTGACAAGCCTGAACTATAGCTCTGAGGCGCAGCTCTCAACCAGCAGTCTCTGAAGACTTTGCCATCATCACATCCCAGAATACTGTTGGGGATGGGGAGAGGGTAGCAGGTAGTCTACTAAGAGGGTCTGATGGGCTCCTTTAACAGGCAGAGTAAGCTAATTCCACAGGTAGATGAACCTTTCTCCCAAATCACCCTCACGGCGGCAGGCTCCATAGACTTCACCTTGTTTGTGGCAAGCAGAAAGGTAGAGAAATTTTGTTATGGTCTTCCCAGAATTCAAACTAAATGGGTTTCCAAAAGCACTCCGTCTCTTATTAAAGTACAGTTAAGCTGGGTCTGTTTTTCCCCTTAACGTCAGAAAAGAAATGTGTTTCTCATAATATATGCTCCCCTTTCTGCACAGCTATATTTCATTAGAACTGTGGTTAGCAAATTACTGCTACACAGCATAATACGAAGCAATCAAACACAAGACATTGTGCTTTGTATAATTTGCTACGGATGGATACAGTTCTCCTCTATTTGAGAAAATGAAAGAGCAGCCCTCGCCTCCACCCCCAAGTCCCCATATCACCACACCAAATTCTACCACATCTCCCACCCCCTAACAAAACAATATGCCCAGACCATCGAGGAGAATTTGGTTTCCAGGTAACTGCTGGATTACAAGTTATTTTGAATTTTTTCTTTACAGAACAAAAGAATCCTCGGGTTCTATGGTGATAAAGTACCTTGAAGGATTTAGATTGATTTATAGAAGGCAGAAATCTTGGTTTTGCAAGAGTATAGATAATAAATTACCTGCATTCCTATTACATAAGGAATATTTCTGAGAATTATTTAACTTGTCTTAATTATAAAGAGAGAACATATTTTTAATGACAGATTCTGCTTATTTTTTATGCCAATTTAGAATCTTAAAAAATCTGTCCTTTCCATTAAGCTTCTTTTCTAGTGTTCTTGATATTTGTTGAGAATCTTGTGGGGATTAAATGATCTTTTAAAAGTTTCACTTTGTATAGATGTAGATGAGCAATGTATTTTAAAAATACTCCTTTGTGGAACAAAAGCAGCCGCTGTTGGAGAGGATGTGGAGAGAAAGGTACCCTTCTACACTGCTCGTGGGAATGCCGACTGGTTCAGCCCTTTTGGAAAACAATATGGACAATTCTAAAAAAATTAGAAATTGAGCTTCCATTTGATCCAGCAATACCACTTCTGGGAATATATCCCGGAGAAACAAAAAAGTATGGTCAAAATGACATCTGCACTTGTGTGTTTATCGCGGCACTGTTTACAATAGCCAGAATCTGGAAAAAAACCCAAGTGCCCGAGAACAGATGACTGGTTAAAGAAACTTTGGTACATCTATACAATGGAATACTATGCAGCTGTTAGAAAAGATGAAGTCATGAACTTTGCACATAAGTGGATCAACATGGAAAGTATCATGCTAAGTGAAATGAGTCAGAAAGAGAGGGACAGACATAGAAAGATTGCACTCATCTGTGGAATATAAAATCACAGAGTAGGAGACTAACATTCAAGAATAGTAGTATATAATACAAGGAGGTTGGCTCCATGGCTTGGAAGCTGGCCTCATATTTTGGGGGAAAGGCAGCCCAGATAGAGAAGGGAACACCAAGTAAATGTGGTTGGGGATCCCACGCGAGAAGAGAGATGCGTGCTGAAAGTAGACTGGAGACTGAACACGATGGCCACTCAATACCCCTATCGCAAACCACAACACCTGAAAAGAGAAAGAACAAAATGGAATACCCTGCCATAGAGGCGGGGTGGGGTGGGGTGGGGGATGGGATTGGAGGGTGGGAGGGATATTGGGTTCATTAGTGGTGGAGAATGGACACTGGTGGAGGGATGGGTTCTCGAACATTGTATGAGGGAAACACAAGCACAAAGATGGGTAAATTAGTAACTGTACCCTCACGGTAACTCACTTATTGAAAAATAAATAAATAAATAAATAAATAAATAAATAAAAACCCTTTGAGTAAGATAGTATTAAAATAAACATAATGGTATGTTTGTGTCATTCCAATTTTCAAATCTGAGTTCAGTGAGTAAATGTTGTGGATCTTCAACACAAGTCCTCCTCTTTCTGTGGAATTTGATCTCTAGATTAATTCAGCCAACCCTGATGAATGCTAGCCTTCTTCTCATATGTTTAAAGAGAACAAGTCTAGATGTCCCAAGTAAATCAGTCTTTTTTATCTCTTATGGATAGAGACAGAAGAAGAGAGAGAGAGGGAGAGAGAACATGAGCAAGGATTTCATACTAAGTGGTGTTGTGGTATTACCCTTCTTTCCTCAAGCTCATGACAGTTGATATTTCAAGGTTAAGTTCCATTCACATAACCATTCCTTCTGAACAAAAAGCTAAGGAGGAATGGGTAACCAGACTTGGGAAACACTCATTTCAAGTCCATTTATTACACTTTTTTAGTGTGCAGTCTGTAATAAGGTAAGGTATTATGGCAGACGGTCCATAACTAATCTAACATAATAAATAACAGTAATAGCAATGGTACCAATATATTCTTTGGCTATAATGTGCTTCTGGCAAAAGTGTGACATTTTAAATAAACTTTATTCTTGAGGCATTTAAAAAAACATAAATGCAGTAATGAAATAGAGAGCGCAATAATAGTTGATACAACAATTCTTGCCTCTCAGGACCCTGCTAAAGAATCAGAGTTTAAATCTTCATCTTGAAATATACAGCTTTTCTATGGTTTTAAGTGAGTTGTAAAACTTTTATGGAGTGTGCCCTAACTTTATTTAAAAAAAAGTCCACTTTCATAGTAAAGGTGACCCAGAAGTACCTTGTGAATAATAGAACAACATATTTGAGCTATTAAATTCACCTTTCTAGACAATGAAAAAGTTTTCTTAGTGTTATATCTCTCTTGGATGAAAGTGGAACAGAAAAAAAATCTTGAATTGACTTTTTACCCAAAACATACTTATTAAAACTTCAAAAGTGACCAAGACTCTTACTTCAAATGGACAAAGTTAAACTCTCTAAAACCAAGTTGAACTGAGGACTTAAAAAGTTAATACCACTTATTACCGAAATGTTGAGAAAGTCAAATATTTGGTATACCTGAGTGTTTAGATTATGAAAAGTTCATATCCTCAATCCTTGGGATAGAGCTGTTGTTTTTGGACGTGCAAAAGTTGACTTAGACCTGTGGGATGAAGTCATTCCCACACACAAGAATTAATTTTGAAGTTCAAAAGCTAAGATCCTCACGTGCTTTTTTTTTATTTCTAGTTTCGTTACTGTGTTGCTTTCTCTAATTACATCAAACCCATGCATTTCTCAGTAAAATACAAGAAACTCAATTTCTTTTTTTTCCCCTTGTATTGGGGACAACTACCAAACAGCACTCAGGAGTTCTGGGGGCCCCTTCTGGCAGTTTGCAGAAAACCTGGGCAGGGGTTCAAGGCAAGAGTTCAGGAATACAGTGCTGCATGAACCCCATGGTTTTAAGAGTTGCCAGGGTGACTACAGAGGTGCACAGAGGGGCTCCAGGGCTGTACTGGCAGTGCTCCAGGGCTACACCAGGAGATGCTCAGGGGGACCATGTGATATCCGGGATCAAATTGGGGTCTGCTACTTTCCAGATATGTGCCTTAACTCCTGTGCTTTTCTCTGGCTCCTTAAAAAACATAATGCTTAGCTTTTTCTTTTCTTTCTCAGCACATACACCTCAAAAATATAGTATCTTATGTTTAGATCTACATTAGAGATAGAGATACAGTTTGACCTTTAGCTTAACACAATGAGCAGCCTTATTTGAATCTAATGATAATAGTGATCAAAAACTGAGAAAACAAGGGACCGGGAGTATGGCTCAGGGGGTAGAGCTCATGCCTAACATGTGAGGCACCCTGAGTTAGTGTTGTCCCTATGAAAATTAATCACTGTCACTGTCATCCCGTTGCTCATCAATTTGTTCAAGCGGGCACCAGTAACATCTCTTATTGTGAGATTTATTGTTACTGTTTTTGGCATATCCAATACGCCACGGGTAGCTTGCCAGGCTCTGCCGTGCAAGCGCGATACTCTCGGTAGTTTGTCGGGCTCTCCGAGAGGGGTGAAGAAATCTAACACAGGTCGGCTACATGAAAGGTGAATGCCTTGCCACTGTGTTATCGCTCAACAAAACATTTAATTGATTTTTTTCTCTTTCCCACTGGAGTCATATGGGATAACTAAACTATCACAAACAACCAAAAGTATTTAATAAACATTTTCTTTTATTTGGTACCATATTAAGAATTATTCAAAGGATACTAGTTTTAATCAAGAAAAGTTTTGCTATCTGTGAACTCCTGTGAAAGCTCTACTTCCAGAAGTCTTTAGTAAGAGTGCTCGTATCTACAGAATTTAGGAGGCTTATTAAGAGCATTTGTAATTTATCTTCTGTTTCAGAAATTAGGGGCATAGGAAATTGATACTTTTTGTTTTGTTTTCCCCAGTAGGAATCAACTGCTTAATGTTCACTTCAGCTTTTTCCCTCTTGCCTTTGGACCCGGTGATACTCAGGGCTTATTCCTACTCTATGCTGAGGGATTACTTTGGGGTGCTCAGGGGACAATACACAGGAATCTACCTGAGTCACTCACATGGAAGGCAAGCACCTTGTGCCCACACTATCTCTCTGGTCCCTGACTTCCTCTTTTAAGTTTGCTTTCTATTGAGGCATCTTTAGTTAATGTTGCGAATGTTTCTATAATTCAGTGGTAGCTTTATTTATAGTTTGTTTTTCTTGTTAGTATTTTTTTGGGGGTGGGAGCACACCTGATGATGTGCAGGGTCATACCTGGCTGAGAGCTGAGAGTCACTCCTTGTAGTTCTTGGGGGACCATGCAGTGCCAGAATGAAACTGGGGCTCACATTTGCAAAGAGCTAAAACTCAGATACGTTTGTTTTTCCTATGCTTTTGACAGGGCAGGAGACAGGAAAGTCTCACTGGTGCTGTCCTCAAAACTCATACACATTCCTGAGGTAGAACAGTGAACATGTGCCTTTGAGGAACACACCATGAGCACATGTACAGAAAGTGGCAGAGAAGCATCATCTGAGCCATATACATTAGAGGAAGGAGGAATGTTAGAGGTTGGAGAAATGCTCAAAAAGGCACAGGAATGACTGACTAGAAAAGAGGCACTATGTTGGAATACAAACAAGCCAGAAAGGATGCCCCCAGCACAGGCTGGAGAACAGCTCTGCTGAGAGGCACAGGGGCACGGTTGGACACCCTGCATAGACACTGTGATAGAAAAGATTCTTGTAGCAATTTTTCAGGAAACTCATACACATTCCTGATGGAGAACAGTGAGCATGTGCCTTTGAGAAACAAACCATGAGCACGTGTACAGAAAGTGGCAGAGAAGCATCATCTGGGCCATATGTGTTAGAGGAAGTAGGAATGTTAGAGGCTGGAGAAACGCTCTTCTGAGCAGTCTCCCCTGGCCTATCCTGTCTGCTCGGGGCTTGGTGTCCCAATCACAGAAAAGTGTTAACAGAGGTCCACCATGACCCCATCCCCACTGGAGGCAATACAATATGACGACTGGACCACTTTTCCCCCAGAGATGTCATCACACAGCCTTAGTACAGGTCACAAGCTGGTTGGTTTTAGCTTTTCCTAGAGAGTGTTCTTCTTCTTCTTCTTCTTTTTCTTTTTTTTTTTGCTTTTTGGGTCACACCCGGCAATGCACATGGGTTACTCCTGGCTCTGAACTCAGAAATTACTCCTGGTGGTGCTCAAGGGACCATGTGGGATGCTGGGAATCAAACCTGGGTCGGCCACATGCAAGGCAAACACCCTACCTGCTCTGTTATCACTCCAGCCCCGAGACTATACTTCTAAGCACCCCCCCCACCCCTTTTTGTGGGACAGGGAAGGAAAAGGTGAAGTAACAAGACCCTTTTGAGAAAAACAGGTGGGAAATGAGACTTCTATCTCAAGCCATTTTAAGTGAAGAGTAAGCATTTGTATGGGTATGTTTTAGGAGGTGTAGAAAAGAGGCCATCCTTCCCAGAGCATCACAGATTCTTTGATTCCTATTGTACCCCAAGCAGGCAACAGATCAGTGTGGCAAGAGAAGGTAAGAAAGAGCAGGGCTGAAGAGAGAGTACAGGGACTCAGGTGCTTGCGTTTGGCCAACCCCAGTTCAATCCCACATACAAGCACCACCAGTAGCATCCCAGGAGTAGCCCCTCGACATTATTGAGTGTGATCCAGACAACCCAAACCCTCAAAGTAGGAGGCAAATAGGTGGGCTGGACCCAGATGAAGGAAGCTGAAAAGATCAGGAGACAGGAGCTGAAGAAAGAGTGCAAAAACACTTGCCTTGCTCTATTGACCCTGGTTCCACCCTGGCACTGCATCGTCCCCGGAGCACCACCAGGAGTAATCCCTTAAGGCAAAGCCAGAGAGAGCCTCTGAGCACTTCAAAGTGTGACCCAACATCACTGCCTCCCAAATAACAAAGACCTCAATGTATGGTGCTAGGGGTCTGGAGCTGCCACTGTGTGTGTGTGGTTGGGGGAGGCAGGGAGAATAGAAGATCCTATGATGAAAGTGGGGAAAAGGCACAGAGGCCTCCTTTCATGGCCACTTTGTCCATTCTGGTTTTGTAACATTCTCTGTCACAATCAGAAATCTGTTCAGCCTCATGTTGTTTAAAAAAGTATTTTAAATTATTGAAAAAGCCTTCAGTGACGGCCTGTGTGGGTTATTTTGCACTATTTTTATATTCTTCCAAGTGGAGGGGAATCCATTTAAATTCAGTGAGGAGTGTTCTATCTGAATAACATAAGAAAAAAAAGGGTATAACTTACTTTACAAATATCCCTGACTATGTATACACCTGTAAAATTATTTTATTTTATTTTACTACTATTTTTGGGGTTGGGGTCACTTCTGGTGAGACTCAGAGCTTACTTTTGGCTCTGTGCTTGGTGATCACTTCTGGTGGGGCTCAGGCGACCATATGGGGTGCCAGGGATCCAATTTAGGTTGGTAACATGCAACACAAATGTCCTACCTGTTGTTTTATCTCTCCAGACCCCATCTGTATAATTATTTATCTTAATGATTTCAAGAATCGAAGAAGTAGTATAGAAGTTAAGACACTTGTCTTGCATGTAGGTACAGCAGTGACAATGGCTCAATCCATGCACAGAACAGACCCCTGAGTACTACTAGGTACGGTCCTGAGCATTGCTGGGTGTGAACTGTCTCTCTGAAAACAATTTCAGAGGGCTTCCTAGCATTAAGGAGATTTTGAAAGTAATGGACCTGTATCCCCAAGCTACATACACAAAGCTAAACATATGTTAAAACTCACAAATGCATCAAAGGAAAAAAGCAATTGTTATTGTTCTGTAATTTTATAAAGTTAAATAAAAATGCTTGCTGCTCCAAGAAAAAGATATAAACTCAGCTTCTTTGTGCTCTCTCTTTCCTCTTGAGTTTAAAGGTTAAAATGACTGTTGAGAAGAGACTAGATTTGCTTGGGACGTCTAGACTTGCTCTGTTTAAACATTAATGCAACCAGTTAAGCAAACTTGTTGAGTACTTGCTGTGGAATTCCCCAAAAGCCACTTCCCTTGAAAAGTGGGTGTTATGTGTTATTCTCCCCCCCCCCAGGGTGTTCAAATAGACTTAAATCCAGAAGGTCTGTGCTCTCCTGTCTTTACTTGAACGCCAGTAGTGTTCCTTTGTGAGGTGAGGTTTGTTTCTTTCCCTTATAGGAGGGCCTCTCTGAAGACCCCCTCGTAAGGTCCCCAGGGAGAGCTCTGTAAAGCTGCCTGGGTGCAAGACATGAGTGGGAATGACTAAGACTAACAGCGTGCATCCTCCAGTCAAAGACTGGGCAGCCTGCTGAGGTGGCAACTCTGTTCCTTACCTGAAAAGGAGAAACAGCAAAGAAGATGCTAAGCTCTCCAGTTCCCCACTGTGAGTGCTGATGTTCTCAAGAGTCTTATGCAGGATATTCACACACCCTGATATCCTAAGAAGAATGGAGGAGGCAGGGGTGGGGGTGGAGGGCAAAGCCCAGGGCAATTGAGCAGTCTTTAGGAGCAGGAATGGAGGCTCTGGGCGCTGGGCTGAAGTGTGATGCAGGTCAGGGGATTGTCTGTTGAAGAGGGGCCACCATTCTGAAGGACAGGCTTCCTCTGTGAACATCTTACCTGAGGCATAGGTAGCATGGAGGCAGTTTAAATCACTGGGGTAGCTCAGTTTAAGAATTCCTGCATGCAAAGAGTTTCAGAGCACTCTTGATCCATGTCTCTTAACTTAAGTTTTGGTTTTGTCTTTGGACAATCCCCAGCAGTGCTTGTGGGATACTGCTGGCTGTTTGGAGATTGCTTGTGGCAGTGTTCTGGGGACCATGTGGTGCTCAGACGCAGAAGCCGGGTCTCTTGCATGGAGAGCATTACTCAGTCCATTAAGTTATTTTCCTGGCTCTCTGCTATAGACAGAAACAACATTGACAGGGAAGCATCACTACTCTTAGAGAAGCCTCAGTGTGGTAGAAAATGAAAACTGATACATAGTCCCAGAGCAAGGAAGAATAACTGTGGACAATAAGGGAAGTGAAAGAGACCTCCCATGTCAGGGGAACTTGTGGTGCTATGGATTGAACCAGTGTTCATGCAAGATATGTACCGTAACCCCTGTACTATCTTACCGGTCCCTAGACTACCGGGCCACGGACCCCCTCTTACCTTTGGACAGTCTGGTGGAGCCTCTGAACCTCTTCATAGTATGATGCTTATGAAGCAAACAAATTATACAGGATAACAAGGGAAACCAATCATGTCAAAGTCCATGAGTCCCATACATGTCAGTTAAGAAAAATTGTTCCTGTGCAGCAATATGGGCCTCTTAGGGTCACGTTTTAGTGGTCTAAGAAATGCCATGCTCCAATATTTTTAAATTAAAACATATTTTAAGGCGCTGGGATTCACAAAGCTATTCATGATCAAGTTTCAGATATATAGTGCCCCAACTCCAATCCCATCACCAGTGTCAACTTTCCTCCACCAGTGTCCTCAATTCAATCCCCAACCCCTGCACCTGCCTATTGCTATGTCAGGCTTTTTATTTTTATTTTTTTAAATCATGGTGGTTTGCAATATTTTACTGAAAGATTTTTATCAGTCTCCAAATTTTTATACAAGGCATTTAGGTTTAGTTGTTGTTACTGGTGGGGTGGGGTTTTTTTTTGCATTTTTTTTAAATTTGATTTGCCATACTCAGTAGTTTTCAGCATCTATTCCTGGGTCTGTGCTGAAGAATGACCCCTGGCATCACTCAGGGGATCATATATAGTACCAGGATTGAAGCTGAGGTTAGTTGAATCAACCACATACAAGGCAAATGTACCTCCTGTACTATTGCCCTGTTCTGTTTGGTTTTAAACACTGAGCCAGTTTTACTAGGTTAGGTTTTGGATTTGATTCCTGGTCCTCTCTTTGAAACCTCCCTGTTAAAGATAGGGGAAGGCTTTGTAAAAGCAAGAAAGGTGACAACCTCCTTTAATGTCATCAGACAAGCTTGGGGACAACATCAGGACCTAATCAGGGAGAGTATGACACAGGGTTGTTCATCCAGTGTGAGGTTGTGCTTCCTGCGTGCTCAGACTCAAGTTCATCAGGAGGCCAGCCGTTCTCCTTCCTTTGTGATTTTCATTTCAGCATCTTACCTTCCTACTGTGATTTCCCACTGAGATATTTAGATAGATGTTTTAAAGTTGGGCTTTGGAATTTAAGGTTTTTAATTTGCTTTCATGAGTTCTTCCTATTAACTCTTAGAAAATGGATTTTTCATCCTGTGTGGAAGAGGAGAGAGCTAGTGTCATGCTGCCAGCAAGAACTGGCACTTCACAGGAAGACATCAAAGTAACAACAGCAGAACAATCCATTTCAAGAAACATTTCTTACATTATTAATTTTTCAAAAAAACTGTTTACCTTATAAAAGTTTTTTTTTTTTTCAACTTTGTCTCTTCTCTTTCTCCACCAAATTTAGGAGTCTCTGGGCCTGGGAAAAGCTAAAACAAATTGGCCTGAGGTTTGTAGTTTGAAGGGGTGACATCTCCCCCAGACAGAAGATGCCCCATTGCATTATATTGACTCTGGTTGGCTTTGATTGGGCCAAAGTAAAATCTCAAAATCACTTTTTTTGTTTGTTTTTGGGGCCACGTAGAGTGATGCTCTGATGCTCAGTGCTTACTCCTTGCTCTGTACTCAGTAGACTCAGGGGACCATAGGGTGCCAGCGAAACAATCCATGTTGGCCACAAGCAAGGTAAATGCCCTGCCTGTTGTAGCGCAATTCCAGCCCTTCAAAAAATATTTTTGTGCTGATAAGAATCCCATGCTTCTGGTCAGACAATATCAAATAGGTGAGAATGCACAGTAAAACCCTCTTTGATCTCTAGTCCTCTTGGTTTTTATTACCAAACTAAAACTCTCACATCCGTACCTTGTATCTGCCATTTTCTGTAATGTGGCCTACCTATGTTCTTTGTAGGTTTCTTATTTGTGGATACTCCCCATTTTCTCTCATGAATATGTATGGATTTACTGAAAAATGACTGAAAGATGTATGCACTGTTGTATTGCTATCTCTGGAGAGTAAGCCAGACCCTTACTCTCTTTGTTTACAGCCCATACTGGTGGACATCCTTCTCAACTCCTATTGTTTCATTGACAAATAAGGTTTCTGCTCTATTCAGTTGTTCTTGTGCTTCTTCTAGGACAGTAACTGATAACTAACATTAGGTAAGATCAGATAATTATTATTTTGTGTAGTTAGAATAATAGATAACTCTCTCAACAGTCTTGGAGTTTTTGTATACCTATTTGTCAGCGAATACTCATATTTTAAAAAGGGTACACCACCCCAAAGGCCTGCATGCTATTTCATTTATCAATTATACTTTATTTAGGGGGGCTGGAGCGATAGCACAGCAGATAAGGCATTTGCCTTGCACGCGGCTGACCCGAATTTGATTTCCAGCATCCCATATGGTCCCCCGGGCACCACCAGGAGAAATTCTTGAGTGCATGAGCCAGGAGTAACCCTGAGCATCGTCAGTTGTGGCCCAAAAAGCAAAAACAAAAAAAATTATACTTTATTTAAACACGATGGCTTACAAAGTTGTTCATAATAACAGACTTTTGATGTTCCAACACTAATCCCCTTACCTGGGTAACCTTCCTTCCACCATTGTACACATCTTCCCAACCACCCCTCAAGACTGTCCCCTTAGCAAGCACAGAATAATTTGTTTCATACTTATTGTTACAACCAAATGGTTAAAAGAGTTCCAGATGCTCTTTAATTTTTAAATGGAGTCCATAAAGCGTAGGGGATTGTTACAGGCAGGATGGTCCTTGCCAGAACCCAAAGTTGGGTTCTTTAAAGAATTTGAGAGTACATGTCTACTGACAAAGCATGAAATTTAATTGTAAAAATGGATGCTCAAAGGGCCAGCAAGATAGTACAGGGATTAAGGCACTGACAAACAACCCTGATTCCTCTGTCTTCTGCATCACATATGGTCCCCTGAGTAGAAACCCTTAAGAATAGAGTCAGAAAGTAGCTCCTGAGTACCATTATGTGGCCCCAAAACAAATGGGGGAGGAAGGAAAGAAGAAAAGAATATTTGAGTGGAGAGCATCTGGGGGAAAGAGCAGCCAGGGAAGCCCAACCACAACTCTCCATGTGGCCTGTGAGCTGTTGGATTTTAAGGGGGAGTCGACCTTCTGTGTTGATTTAGGTCCCATCAGTTTGGTCTGTGCTTTTCCTGGATGCACACACGTTGCTCTGAGAGGCTCCCCATATGCTGACTCTTTTTTGCCTGGTTCCCTTTCAATTTCTGCTACAGTTCCTGGGGTTCTTGGCAGCAGAAGGTTCAGCGTTGGAGGTTCTAGGAATCTCACTCAAATGACTTTCAGGTCTTTCCTTAAGTGACCTTGGTAATCCGTTGTTAGGGCAGTGGTCAGCGTGGAGATATATGTGTTTCCCCCCCACCTCCAGCCAAATGCTTTGTGTACCCTGGAATGTGGCTGGAATACTCACAGATTGGGCCCTACTATGCACCTGGAGGCCCTGTCCCTGGCTTTTCCAAATACAAAGTGGTGGTCACAAGGCAAAACAGTATACCGGTGGATCTGACTAACTTCGGGTTCTTGTAGATGGTAAGAACAGTCTGCTGACCAACAGATATCATCAGTGTTATGACTCTTTGTGTATAGAATATATTGGTGATATCTCTGTAGACTGAGTGGACTTATTCTCAGTAGCAGTAATGCGTCAGCAGAAGCTCAGTAACAGCAACCTCAGTTACTGAGACAGCAACTCTTGCAACCAACTGCCCCATACAGTGACCTGAATGTATATGTATTACTGTAGTCCCATATCTTAGATGTTTCTCCTATCTGAAATGTTGCACCATATATAAACAAGAGTCTGTAATGATCAGCTGGATAACATATGCAAATGAGGATCAAATGGAGGTTTAGGTTGTTCTGGTACTCAGTCCTTAGTTTCTCCATAACAACAGTGGTGACAAGAGGCAGACCCCTTAACAGATGACTTTTCCTAGAGGCTTCCCAAGTTGATCACTCTGTATAGATAAGTAATTTTTTTGTTATGTATGCATATGGTAATACGTTTAAAAAAATTCCATGAAATAGTATTTGTTACCACTGAAACATATTTTCTAATTTATTTTATTCATCTTTATTAAATTTTAAAATGTTTTTATAAAATTACTAAAATAATTCACAATTCACTGAATATTTGTGATTTGTACATCGATAAGCAAATATGATAAGTGGTCATGTATCTTATGCTCTGGGCACACCTCTTCATTCTCAGGTTCTCCCTGAATTTCTCCAATCTTGACTATTGAATCAAGATTGGGTTCTTCTTCATTTGGACATGTGTGAGGACTTCCTTCTTTATTTGGACATGTGGAAGGATGTCCTTCTAAACAAAGTAATTCCCAGACTAAGATGAGTTCAGTCATTTTTGCATGTGAAGAAACAAAGCAGGGGAATAGACAATGTTCAATGAAAACAAATTTTTACACTCTGAATACAGAGTTGAGGTCGGGTAAGGCAAGGGTCAGAGAAGGGTCCTATGAACAGTGGTGGAAGATTATGGACACTGTGGTGGTAGGTGTGTTGTGTTAAACTGTATCCTTAAAGCATATAAACATTTGCACTCTTAGAAAACAATGTTACTTCAATATGTGTGTATGTGTATATGTGTTATATTATATAAAAGGGCTGGAGTTCATGCTTTGCATGTGGGAGATTTCAGTTTGATTGCTAATATTACATGATTCTCCAAAGGGCTACCACTGACTGTAGTTACCCAAACCCAAATATCATACAAAAAGTAGGTATAGAGAGTCGATATGTTGTAGAATAAATAATATATATTATAGTCTTTATAATGCAACCTCCAACTCCTTTATTATGTAATTTACTCTATCTTCTTTCCCAGTTTGTAAACCAAAGAAATATTTATTTAATAATCAAAATGGGCCAATAAAGGTTTTACAGAGAATAGGCATATAAATAGGAAATTATGCCTGTGTTCAGGTATTTAACACTAGGCTGGGCCTGCCCTGGGGCAATGGTGTCCTGGAGGTGGGACATCTGGCTGTAATGAGATGATAGGATAAGGGCCAGAGAGCTAGCACAGCAGATAAGGCATTTGCTTTGCATACAACATACCCATTTGTAGGGAGCCATTTTTCAATTCTGGCATCTTCAAGTAAGACAGAGCCTGGCTCTTCTCAAACAGGGGCTTACTTAAAATTCCTGTAACAAGGATGCCATCGCTGACCCTACTGACCTTACCATTCCGCCATTGTTTACACTAGCTGATACCCATGCCTGACATGATAGATGAACATTTCACGATCTGTGATTGACTACTGCTTGTACGGGGTCCGGGCACACATACCATACCACTGCCTGCCTCCCAGCAGGCAAGTATAAATGCTGTAGCTGCCAGTGAATAAAGCTCTCTCTCTCTCTCTCTCTCTCTCTCTCTCTCTCTCTCTCTCTCTCTCTCTCTCTCTCCCCTCTTTCTTGTTGCTTTCTGTCTCTGCGTCTGTTCATTCGGCTGCGTCCCCTCCTCAGCCCTACAAAGGGTCCTACCTGCTGGCCAGGACCAGAACCCTCACACCTGGCGCCCAACGTGGGGCAATAGGGGACCACTGAACGCCTGGTCAGGTTCACGTCAGCCGACAAACTCATGAAGAAGATGAGTATCTCTGAGGGTCGCCTCTCTCTTGGCGCACACCCTGGTATGGGACCAGGCTTGAATACAGTCTCGTCACGCCCTGGTATGGAACTGGGCTCAAATAAAGTCTCATGTTAAGGACGAGACGGTCACTGGTGGAAGGCTTGAATTCCCTTGTCTTGTGTGTGTGTGTGTGTGTGTGTGTGTGTGTGTGTGTGTGATTGTGCAGTCTTGGACGTCCTCATCCTTGTCCTGAGTCTGTGGCCCCACACCCCCTTTCATTGATGCCCAGTACTGTATATGATCCCCAACCTCCCAGCACTGCCAGAGGTGAACACAGAGCTACGAGTAAGCCCTGAGTACTACTAAAATGTGTACACCCCACCCCTTCTCCAAGTATCTCTAACTAGAGAAACTTTTTTCTTGTCTTTTTTGGGTCGGTTACACCTGGTGATGCTCAGGGGTTACTCCTGGTTCTGTGCTCAGAAATGACTCCTGGAGGTTCTTGGGGACCAGTTGGGATGATAGGGTAAATACCCAGATAAATGCCATATCTCTGTAGCATCATTCCAGCCCCTGGACAAACTCTTGCAGGCATCTCATGAAGAGAAAATTAGCCCTAGGATAGAGAGTGGTCCACATAACTTAGGCCTGAGAGGCCTGGGGTGCAGGGTAGCTGTGGGACGGAGTCTGCAAGGAGAGGCAAGATGAAATCTTTGGAGAAGAGTGGTAAGGCAGGGAGAAGTGATGAGCAGATAGAAAATTTGAGGCATTTGTAAAAGTATGTTTAAAAAAGATGGTTGTAAAAGTATGTTAAAATTTGTTCTTTGTTATTTTAGCCACATGTGGTAGGGCTTTGGGCCTACTCTGACTCTTTGATGGGGTTCATAGGGGTAGATCCCATCGCTTAGGTAACCAATGCAGTGCCCAAGGTGAAACCAGACCTCTTGCAATGCAAATGATGTGCTTTAACCTTTGAGCTATCTCACTGACCCAACTACATGAACAGAGGAGCTTATCTCTTCAGGTACTTCCTAAGAATTAGTTCCTGGAACCTTCAGACATATCTTGGAAGAAATACAAACTCCCAAGACTTACAAGACTTCCTCTCCTTCTAAAAACTCTAAATGAAGAGATCAGGGAATTTTATTCTTTCATTTTCTTATTATCATTGTGTATTGAACCCAGGTTCTGACACATGAGAGGCATGTGCCTTCCCACATCCCCAGCCACAACCCCCAGGATCTTAAAGCAGTGAAGACATTCAGCAATGATTATCCAGTCACATCTGTCTCACAGATGAGAACATCTGGGGCCCCTGGCCTGCCTCAGTGTACTGGGCAGTCAGTGCCTGAAGCTGATGTCTTGCATGCTGCACTTGTCTTAACTCTGTGCCAGTCTGTGAATTTAAGAACAACCGAGGGTGGAGGAATGAGTGTGGGAATGACAATGAGTGTTGGGGAGGAGGCTAATCTCCCTTCTACTCTTTGAGTAGACTCAAAGCTAATTAAGTTACCCCTGGAGAGATTAGCATGAGAAAAGACATGGGGTCCATAGACTATGAAACCACTTCTGGTCATTCTAGTAGCCCTCTATAGCACCTAGAAAGGAAAGCAATACACTTAAGAGGAAAAACTAAGGAAGAATTTTGGCATTTAAAGAAAAAGACTTTTGAAGGACTTTGGGGTGGAAGTGGGGTTGATGTACATATGCATTAAAAACATCTTGTAAATTCTAGCCTAAGGTGTTTTTTTTCTAACCTCCTAGAGACTTCCTGTTGTCGCGAAATTGATTTTAGACAAAGCCATCTTGAATCTCTGCCTCTCTTTTGTCCTTGTTGTTATTATTGGTTTTTTATATGCTTTTCTTATTTTATTTTGAGTTTGGTGTTGGGACCAGGGCAGGGTTACAACCTGTAGTACTTGGGAGGGTATGTGGTGGTAGGAATTGAGCCCAGGGCGTGTATATGCTAGGCATATGCTCCAGTCCTCTGTGCTCCTCTGGATCTTAATCAGCAAATAACTTAAACCATGTTGGAGCAGGCTAGCTTTGGTCACAGGATAACCAGCTCCAGTGATTTGTTTTCTCATTGCCTTTTGCTGCTTCCCAGGCTTGCTGGAGAGGGTTGTTCTATACCTGGGTCACCCTTGGCAGAGGGTGGAGTTTTGTTCCGAGGGTTTCCCTGAAGGCTACAGGGTGTGTAGTTTTAAACTGGTTCTCTTTTTTTCATGCCACAGTCATTAAGGTTGGTTGGAGTTTTTGAAACAATCATATTGGTTCCTTGTGCTCTCCCCAGCTTCCTCCCAGCGCCTGGGAGAGACTCCATAGGGTCAAACTCATTTCATTTGTTAAGCTGCGGTCTAATTTCTTCCTTTGGCTGACTAAAAGGCAGGCATATTAGAAATTCAATGTGCCCAGAAACCAAGACCAGAGCGTATTAAAATGCAAATTGCAGCCTCTATCTCCAGACATTCCATTTCTTGGGTTCTGGGATAAGAGGCCAGATACCTCCCTTTGTAAGATCTTCCTCAAGGATGATCATGATGCATGGACCCTGTTGGAAGATACTTTGAAAAATATAAGAGTAAGTGCGCTTAGGGGTTGAGTTGAGCAAAAACATAAGCCTCTCAGAAGTTGTTTCCTCTACTAATTAAAGTTTCAGAGACAAAAGGTTTTCCCCTAATTAAACCACTACAGCCACTCACAATAGCCTCCATTCTACAAACTACCAGACACATCCAGAAGCGAGGCTGAGACAAAACCAATGAGTGACACTTTGTACAAGGGCCACAAGGTGGCAATCGTCTGCACGTATTTGAAGACTGCCAGTCATCTGGTTTACTGTAGCTTGTTTTCAGTATTAAACACATCATTAGTTTTAAAAGTGTGCATTAATTTTTAAAAGGATAAAAGGAGAAACAGTTTAGCAGGAGAGCCTTCTAATTCGCATTTTAATCAAATATTGACATGCTCTAAGGTTTTCACAAGATTCCAGAAAAAAAGATAGAAATCTGTTTGAGAAAAAGACTACTCAACTTTGGAAAATTAAAAATGTCACTCAAATAAGATGCCACAAAAGATTTCTAAGAAGTGTGTGTCTTTTATTTTTGAGAACCAATAGGTGCTTTCTTCCCCCCACACACACCTTTTGGGTCACACCCAGCAGTGCTCAGGGGTTACTTCTGGCTCTGCACTTAGGAATTATTCCTGGAAGTGCTAGGGGGACCATATGGAATGCCAGGATCAAACTCAGGTTGCTCATATGCAAGGCAAATGTCCTACCCACTGTACTTTTGCTCTGGCCCCAACAGTGCATTTTGATCAATAAAATAAATTTTTAAGCCTCATATGATAAAGTTTCCTTTGTATTGACCTATCCTTAGTATCAGAAAGTGAAGAAGGGAGAGGTTATAAAGAGAAGCTTCTGGGTAAGTAAAATAATGCTTGGGCAGTTCTGAATACCATACAACAGTGTAACTGAGACATGGCACAGCAAAGGCCTCTAGACCTGCTGGCAGGGCAGCACCCAGAGAAAACTTGAGACTGAGGTGCAGAGAGGAACCTTTGAAGGCTCTATGTAGCACAACCTCAAGCCAAGCAGCATAACCTTGGGTAGCTAGAAGGCCAAATCATTGCCAAGGTCATAGGTAGAGCCAGTGTGCTCAATAATTGGGGTTCATGGTGAGGCTCAGGCAATGCCTCACAGGGAAAAGGACCAAAGGTAGCAAAGGTAGCAAAGGTCTCAGGCCATTTGAGAGAGCAGGGATGGGCTTGTGGGACACTTGGTGGACCTTTGGCCATAGGTGCTTACTTAGACTCTGGCCAGCCCTGCATGCTATGGGCTTCCCCGATATCATTCATTTATTACTTATTATTTTCTCTCTCTGGGGAACCCAGCCTGTGGGGTTGCCAGGATCTCCTCAGGGTTGACATGGCTTGGGGACGAGGTTCAGATTTTCTTTCTTCTCTGGGCTCTTGATCACGGGGAATGTTGACAGCTGGGCTGGATGCTTGTTTCTGCCTATGTGGGTGTGCTGGAGTTTGAACTCATAACCTAGTACTTGGCACTCGAACACCTTAAAACCCCTGGGTCCTCTTTTATCCCTCTGCCCCCATTTTAAAAGAGCTGTTTGTTTGTTTACCCTGTCACAATCAACATAGAAACAATATGTTTATGGATGCTAGTAGGAGGGAAGTCCAGAGGGATGAAAATCACATCCTCATTTTGCAGGGACATGTAGGAACATTACATTCATATCCTACCCTCTCATTTCAGCTTCCTCTTGAAGAAACATACCTGGACACTGTTGTCCATAGAAAAGCCCAGGAACAAGTGAGCAGAAAATTAGGGGCTTTTATTGGCAGGAAAATAACTGTAGTCTGGAAGCCTGTGTAACCAGCAGAGGTAATAGAACCAAACTTCAAAGACGGGAAGTTGGGACCTGGTTTTATGTGGGATACAGTCTGTACACATTTCAGTCATTGTTCAGGAAAGTTCAGCTTGTTTATGAGGGGAATTGTGAGCATGTGCAGGTGAGGAACGTACAAGGGACTTACGTCACAGGCACCATAACCGCATGGTGGGGAAGTGCCATCAGGGTGTGTTTTTTAGTAAGTAACGAGAAGAAAGGAGAGGACACCCATTGCAGTCTATAGTCAGAGTTCTGTCCAGCCAGAGGCCATGACAAAAGTGATATCACCCTGTCTTGGCCTGACTGAAGTAGTAAGGTGGCTAACCTAATAAGGTAGCTTCTCCCAGAAAAGGCTGATTATATCTTCTCCATGCCTCAAGCTAGTCTATTTACTTTTTATCGTGGAAGGAATGTGGCTACAATACTGCTGAAATTTTTACTTTTTTTGTATGAAGCTACTGGACCTCCACCACCACCAGTGTACCCAAAGCTCCTTCACCTCTGTCCTTGTGTCGTTTCTCATCTGGCCTGTACCTCACCCCTCCAGCCCCGACTTCTGCTTGGTAACTCAGATTCCTTGTCAGAGTCCAAGGTTTGTTTTCGTTTGTGACTGTCCTTTCCCTTTCTTTTTTATACCATGCCTTTGAGGTCATCCACCGTTGTCCTCTTTTTGACTTATTTGGCTAAACATGGTCCCACCCCAGTTCCATCCAAGTTGTAGCAAAAGATAAAGTTTTCTCTTTTCTTATAGCTGAACATTGTTCCATATATATACATACAACTTCTTTATCCATTCATCTGTGGTTGAGTCTTTGGGTTGTTTTTAAATGTTAAATCAATTTATTTTTTAAATCTTTTTTTAATCTCTTCTCTTTTCTTCACTTACTTTTCTCTTCACTTCTCTTCTCCTTTACTTTCATGTACTTCTCTTTTTCTCCTTGTTTTTTGGTCATACCCAGCTGAACTCGGGATTACTCCTGGCTCTGTGCTCAGGGATCAATCCTGGTAGTGCTAAGGGGATTTACCCAGGATGAGTTGCTTGCAAGATAAGAGCTTACCCCCCCCCCCATCCAATCTCTCCAGTTCACCCCAGAGAAAGGCTGGGCAAAAAGAGACAACAAGCTGCAAAGAATTTGGATTATTGGCTCATAAAGATAAAAGGGTTTTGTTGAAGGAGACGCAGGGACCTCCAAAAAAAATGGGGAAGGCCCACTGGTGGGGAGGGGCTTCCTGGCTCTTCCTTTTATGACTCCCATGGTACTTTTAGTCTGAAGAGGAGAGGTAATGCACAAGAAGGATGATGGAGCCAGAGCGATCTTGCTGCTTAGACTTTGGAAAGTGTGTGTGTGTGTGTGTGGGGTGTGTGTGTGTGTGTGTGTGTGTGTGTGTGTAGTGAGGGGATGTATAAGGAAACGGATTCTTGAGGTGCTTCTTTTGTACTCACCACCCATGGCCAGGGCAGAGACTGGGTCCTGCTCATTTCCTGTTCAAGCCTGTGAAGCAGATGAGCACTGTGACAGGGAGTCCAGCTGCTTAGAGAGAAAAAGTGTCTCTGGACTGTCTCCCGAGATAACCTTCTCTGAGTGCCTTCTCTGAGTGGTTGGGGAGATGCCCACATAGCCGAGGATGGGGACACCCCATTTTCATTGCTTAGTGTAACTGACGAAGAGGAGCCAGCCAATGTTGGACCCTCAGAGAGAGCTCAGACCTGTGAGCTATCACAAGACTGCAGCAGTGTCCGATGTGGGGGCAGCAGAAAGGCAGGTAGTTTATTTCATACCCCCTCTAAAATAAAGCCTGTGTAATAGATACGTTTTCCTTGGGGTTCAATTACTCACTGGGTTGCAGTCATTCACTCAGCCCCAAACAGTCGACTCAGAAGCAGAGTGGAGAAACGGAGAGGGGGGTTTGTTTGAAGGAGCACCTCTGAGCTCTTACTAGTTTTTGCCTTGCAGGCAAATTCACATTTGCAGAGGAGGATTCCGATCGATCACCACGGAGATGGCTGGTGCTGAGTGAGTTTTGCATGTGTGGGAGTGGTATTGCAAAGACCCAGCTCCCTTGCTTTGTATAGCCATCAGCATTGTGAGGGCAGTCGGCCCAGCTGGAAGTAAGTAGGAAAGCTCCATGGGGTTCGGGCAGGGGGTTGGCAGTTCTTCTGTCAGTCTCAGGGGCCCTGGGCTCTCAGCCGGGCTCTTACCTGCCTCCATTGCATACATTGCATACCTCATGAGCACGCTCACTTGCACCATGGCTCACTGGAAATGAATTTTGCCTCCAACGAGACATCGTGCATGTCTGAATGGCATAGAATACTTAATGAGGACAGTCTCCTTTCAATTATTAAAAAATATTAGACTAAATATTTAGCTTCAACTAATAATAAACTAAATGCACTGTTTTCAGATCAAAGCAGCACTTCTTAACTGAGTAGCTTGTAATTAGATTTTTTTAAAAAAGAGATCAAAAATGTTTCCATTAGAAGCAAATGCTCTGCTGACTAGTGGTTAAATCATAAGAATCTTAGACATTTAAACATCACTTTATATAATTAGCTACATTGCTTTAATTTCTAGCCACTCTGCCTCTGAGATCTGTCTGGCCAACATATAAATATTAATCTCACAGGAAACTTGCCAAGTGACAATATGTTGAATGTCTTGGCACAGCCACAGAAATATAATACACAGTATATTCCTTGCTATGTGTAGAGAAACTATACAATTCATGCCCAAACTGAGACACTATTTAATATAATAAGTGCTGTTAATAATTTTCCAGAAAATAGGTATAAACTGATATCTTCCCACCTATAAGGCATGAGTTGCTAATTCTCAAAGTTACTGCACATAAAGAGGGAGAGGTAAATATAAATATCAGTATTATTCAAGGTGTCATGAGGTTTTGCAATCTTCTTCTTCTTTCTTTCTTTCTTTCTTTCTTTCTTTCTTTCTTTCTTTCTTTCTTTCTTTCTTTCTTTCTTTCTTTCTTTCTTCTTCTTCTTCTTCTTCTTCTTCTTCTTCTTCTTCTCCTCCTCCTCTTCCTCCTCCTCTTCCTCCTCCTCCTCTTCCTCCCCCTCCTCCTCTTCCTCCTCCTCCTCCTCCTCCTCTTCTTCTTCTTCTTCTTCTTCTTCTTCTTCTTCTTCTTCTTCTTCTTCTTCTTCTTCTTCTTCTTCTTCTTCTTCTTCTTCTTCTTCTTCTTCTTCTCCTCCTCCTCCTCCTCCTCCTCCTCCTCCTCTTCCTCCTCCTCCTCTTCCTTCCTCCTCCTCCTCCTCTTCCTCCTCTTCCTCCTCTTCCTCCTCCTCCTCCTCTTCCTCCTCCTCCTCCTCTTCTTCTTCTTCTTCTTCTTCTTCTTCTTCTTCTTCTTCTTCTTCTTCTTCTTCTTCTTCTTCTTCTTCTTCTTCTTCTTTCTTCTTCTTCTTCTTCTTCTTCTTCTTCTTTCTCCTCCTTCTCCTCCTCCTTTTCCTTCATCTTCTTCCTCCTCCTCCTCCTTTCCCTCCCCCATTCCTTCTGGTTTGGAGGTCACACCTGCAAGTACTTAAGGCTTATTTATGGTCCTGTGCTCAGGGATCACTCCTGGAATGATGGTGGACCATATGGTGTGCTGGGATTGAACCCAGGCAGCTCCATGCTTATAAGCACCTTACCAGTCATACTATCTCTTTGGCTATCTTTCCTTCCTTCCTTCCTTCCTTCCTTCCTTCCTTCCTTCCTTCCTTCCTTCCTTCCTTCCTTCCTTCCTTCCTCCTTTATTACTTTCTTCCTTTTCTTTAAACTAAACTCTATTAAGAAAAGACATAGTAAAATGATTAGATCTTCCAGTTTTGCAGTTTTATGGCAACTATTCAGTTGTAGATCAGACACATTCCTGGACTGATCATTTTCTCCACTTTCTGCAATTCTCTTCACTTTTCTGAGGGAGCAAGATGATGTTTTTCCCTGGGTGATTTTATTCCTTTTTATCTATAAAAGTAACACAAACAGCAAAAGATAGAAATAAATGGCACAGAAAATACATCCCCTGGAGGATAAAAGAAAGAAAAAAGCAGTGTGGATCATTGAGGGGAAAGGGTGGACTCTAGTGACAAAAAGAAGTTCAACTGTTTCTTCTGTTAGTTGTAGACTTTCAGCTTCACAGAATTGAAGAAGGCAGTCAAAAGAGGCAAGATCACATACTGTCATACAGGTATGCAAAGAGAACCAATGAAAATGACCTGGCTTCTGAAACCCTACACCTGAGTAAGACTTTTTTCTTTGCTGTGTTGAGGGGCTTGGGAGAAAGGTAGCCTTTCTATTAAGTTGACACTTCCCTTGGCCTTTTAAATGAATTTTGGATGCTCAAGGAGTCCAGGGGCCACAGTCAACTACACTCAGCCATGTATCACTCTATCACTGTCATCCCATTGTTTGTTGATTTACTCGAGCAGGCACCAGTAACGTCTCTAATTCCTCCCAGCCCTGAGATTTTAGCAGTCTCCCTTTACTCATCTTTCCCAACAATTGGAGGCTCTTTCAGGGTCAGGGGAATGAGACCTATTGTTACTTTTTTTGGCGTATTGAATACGCCATGGGTAGTTTGCCAGGTCTGCCCGTGTGGGCGGGATACTCTCGATAGCTTGCCAGGTTCTCTGAGAGGTGTGTGTACATATATATATATAGGTATATATATATATATACCTATATATATGTATATATATAGGTATATATAGGTGTGTATATATATGTAACTATATACATATATATATATATATATATATATATATATATATATAAAACTCTATGATTTGTTGCCTACTCAGTCATGTAGGCTGGTGATTCAGTATGAGGGCCCGAGAGGTGTTTCTACTGGGCTTTGAAGAGTTGGGGATCACCTGAGCCACCCCCATAGGACTTGAGGGTTTCCAGAGCTACACTAGCAGTTCTTTGCAGGGAACTATGGGGTGTTGAGGCTCAAACTGGGATTGGACCTCTGTGCTTTATCCAGAGCCCCTGAACTTTGGAGATTTTGACATACTAGTTGCAAATCTATTGATGGTTGAGGGATGCAGAGATGCAGAGGAAGCAGGGATGTGAGATTGGCCCAGCACTGAGGAGTATAATTGTGGAATTGGCTGTTTTCTCACAAAGACCTGTTGTCAGCCATGATCAGCCTTGATACGTTACTATTTACTTGCTCTAGTTGTCTTTTTGATTGGTAACAATCATAGTGGCTAATGCTTATGTGAACTTTTTTGTAGATTTCTATAGGCCACATTAAGACCTTCAGAAGGCTCAGGAAATAAATCGGAGAGAATCAAGTTCACATCTGCCACAATCTAGATGATTCTAATTTCTACTTTTATTTTTAACTGAATCCTTTTTCTTGGTGAAGTGTTTGCTTTCTTTTTCTTTTTATTGGAGAAGGGGCACATTCAGCTGTGATCAGGAATTGCTCATGGGTTGCTCAGGCCACTCAGTCATCTCTGAGTAGAGATTACTCCTGGAGGGACCCAGGAAATCATATGGAATAGAGGGAATTTAACCATGTTCGCTGCACGCAAAGCAAATGCTTTAACTACTGTACTATCTCTTTGGCCCCTGAAATACTGATTTTCTTTAAAAAGCCTTTCCCAGGTGTGGGAGATAGTTCATCAGGGCATGCCTGGCATATGCTGACCTAAGTTTGGTTCCTGGAACCACATGGTCCTCTGAGTATCTGTGGATGCAGCCATGGAGGGCCCAGCACTGCTGAAGTGGCCTGGACATTCTCAGGCAGCATCGTATCCCTCGGGCTCTTTTGCTGATTGAATGTCCTACTTGGTCCAGATTCACTGACGGGGGTCCCTGTACCTCCTGAGCACTGCACGGGAGGTTAAAAAGCAAATAAACAAAATAAAAAAGCATTTCCTTTGAGAGATAGTACAGGGGCTAAAGTATTTGCCTTGCACGTGGCCTACTCTGACTCTATCCTCAGAAATTACATAGAGTCCCTTGAGCACCATTAGGAGTGTCCCCTGAATACCACTTGGTATGGCTCAATCCCCCCTTCCTGCTAGATAAAATAAAAATAAATTCCCTCTTGTTTTCAAAACAGTTCATTGGAATCCAGAATCCAGCTGTGATCATCATCTCAATCATCCAGCAACAAACACCACACACCCACCTGCCAGCCGGCCCCTGCAGCCACTACTACCTGTTCCCCTGGGATTTGTGTTCTTCACAAAGAGGTGTGCAGCTGTACAGCTGAATATTGTGTGTGGTCTGTGGCAGCCAGCCCCACTCCTGAGGGTGATCGACACCAGTGAGTGGAGGGAGTTCCGGATTAGGGGAGTATCTAATGATATGAAGTGAGAAGTGGAAAACCATGCAAAGGAAATCAGGAGTTCTAGTTTGGAGGGAGAGAATCTGAGTTTGAAATACTGAACCCTCCCAGCTGCTCAGCATGCAGAACTGGACCAACTGGGGATGATTTTGGCTTTGTTAGAAGGAAGAAGTTAATGAAATATTGAGCCAGTTGAAATTGGAGTAGGCTAGGATAAACTTGAGGATCTTATCCCCAGAAATATTTACAAATAGAAAGGTGAGCCCAGACTCCCAAATATATGACCACTTAATCTTTGACAAAGGAGCAAGAAACGTGAAGTGGAACAAGGAAAGCCTATTCAACAAGTGGTGCTGAGGAAAAACTGGATAGCTATCTGCAAAACATGAACTCTGATCTCTGTCTAATGCAAGCACAAAAGTGAGATCAAAGTGGATTAAAGACTTCAATATCAGACCTGAATCATACATAGAGGAAAATGTATGGCAGAACCCTTTATAACATTAAAGCTAAAAGCATCTTTAAGGATGAAACAGCACTGACCAAGCAAGTGGAAATAAACAATAAACAAATGGGACTACATCAAACTAAGAAGCTTCTGCACATCAAAAGAAACAGTGACCAAAATACAGAGAGAGACCACAGAATGGGAAAGAACTTTTACCCAATACCCATCTGATAAAGGATTAATATCTAGGATCTACAAGACACTAGTAGAACTATACAGGGAAAAAAAAAAAACCAACCAACCCCCGTCAAAAAATGGGGAAAAGAAATGAACAGAACATTCTCAAAAAAGAAATACAAATGGCCTAAAGGCACATGAAAAAATGCTCTACATCGCTACTCATCAGGGAGATGCAAATCAAAACAACAATGGGATATCATCTCACACCACAGAGACTGGCACACATTTAAAAGAACAAAAGCAACCAGTGCTGGTGTGGATGTGGGGGAGAAAGGGACTGTCTTTCACTGTTGGTCGGAATGCCAACTGGTCCAGCCTTTTTGGAAAACAATATGGACAGTCCTTCAAAAACTAGAAATTGAGCTTCCATATGACCCCGCAATACCACTTCTGGGAATATATCCCGAAGGTTCAAAAAAGCATAATAGAAATACATTTGCACCTATATGCTCATTGCAGGCACTGTTCACAATAGCCAAAACCTGGAAACAACCCAAGTGCCTGAGAACAGGGACTGGTTAAAGAAACTTTGGTACATCTACACAATGGAATACTATGTAGCTATTAGAGAGATGAAGTCATGAAATTTGTTTATAAGTGGACAGACATGGAGAGTATCATGCTAAGTGAAATGAGTCAGAAAAAGAGGGACAGATATAGAAGGACTGCACTCATTTGTGGAGTATAAAATAACAGCATGAGACTGACACCCAAAGACAATAGATAGAAGGGCTAGGAAGATTGTTCCATAGCTGGAAGCCTGCCTCATGGGGCTGGGGTGGGGATGGGGGTTGGCGGAGGAGAAGACAGCTGGAATAGAGAAGGGATCATTAAGAAAGTGATGATTGGAGGAATCAGTCAGGATGGGAGATTTGTGCTGAAAATAGATAAAGAAGCAAGCATGATAACCTCTCAGTATCTGCATTGCAAACCATAATGCCCATAGATAGAGAGAGACTATGGGGAAGATTGTCTGCCGTGCGGACAGGGGGAGGGTGGGAAAGTAGGGGTATACTGGGATATTGGTGGTAGGGAATGTGCAGTGGTGGAGGGATGGGTGTTTGATCATTGTGTGATTGTAACGCAGATATGAAAGCTTGCAACTATATCTTACGGTGATTCAATAAAAAAATTTTTAAAAAAGAAAAGTGAACCTCATAGATGGATTTTTAGGGACTCCCAGAGTTACTTGCAAGGAAATGTTCTGAGTTTGAACACTGACATACACGGGGATAGTCAAGTGCTGCACTTTAGTGCCTAAGAAGTGGTGCTTTAGTTAAAAAGGTAAACTATAGTATAAAGTGGTACACGATAGACCAGGGAGCTATTGAGAGCTTCAGTGGGGAGGGAAGAAGTGGAGCGGGTCGGTATCATTGAAGGGAGGGTGCAGGAAGGACTCAGGTAAGTGACAAGTGACAGTCTCAGGATACAATCAGTACTGCAGGAGCCTTGTGAAGCAAGCATTGTGCTAAAATGACTCCCCCTTTTAGCTGTCCAGGGCAGGGCCTGCCCACGGTTTAGAGGGCTGCAGAGATTAGGAATGTCTCTAAAGATCAGATTCTAGAAACCCTTGAGTTTCGGTTGTTGTAGAAAAGCTGCTGGTATTTGAGTTGCTAAGTTGCAGTGTCTTTTCATAGTTGACTGGCAGGGCGGACTTCTCTGTGCAGTGTTTTCAAGAGGAGAAATATTAGGGTAGAAAGCCAGAAATATCAGAGTGTTTTTGGACCTCTTTCATCCTTAACAGGCTTTTCAGGGAAATGGTTCATTCCTTTTGGCATTTGCCAGTATCAACTGGCCCATCCCTGGAGCCTCAAAGTCCACTGTAATTACTCCCAGAAGGCCAGAGGTCATTTCCAACTGCAAGTGTAGGCAACACCCAGCTATTAGAACTGGAGTTTCAGAACTCTGTCCACACAGAGAGCCTGAAGCATTCAGGAGGTGGGAGTGGGTAGCAAAAGTGTATGCATGTGTGTGTGTGTGTGTGTGTGTGTGTGTGTGTGTGTGTGTGTGTGTGTGTGTGCATGTGTGTGTGTATGCACGAGGTGGGGTACAGGGGTGTTAGAGGTCGGTGGAACCTTCGAGATACTGCTTCCTGCCTAGAATGAAGCTTGGGGTTTCTGAGTCCTCCACCAGGCCTGTTCCAGAAACAGCAGTGGCAGAGGTTGCAGTCAGTGGTAGAAGTTTCCCCGCCAGGGAGGGCCCATCCTCCACCAGGCCATTCACTTCCCTCATCCCCTTTTGCTACCTTTATTTTCACTCTGAAGAGAGATCTGCTGAGACATAGGTTGCACCCCCTAGTGGCAGGGAGGTGCCACTAGAGAGAGTCATCGTTTCAGACAGTTTGCTTCTTTCTGCCCTTTGCTGTTTCCTGAGAGCCAAAGAAGCCGGGTAATGGAGCATCCAGTGGCCGGTCTCCTTTTGAGGCAATTCCTTGGCCAAGATGATAGCAATAATCAGCTTGGCCTTTGTAATATTAGCTTGCAGACAGTTGTCCCGTGTGTGAGCATCAGAGGGGCCTGAAGCCTCTCAAAAACTTAATTGTAAGTTTAAGTGCTACCATTAGAATAGATTCACTGGACAGGTCTCACCCTGAGGTTCTCCTTAAACATATAGCGCTTTTTTTTTGTCTGATTGTTGGGCCACACCCAGCTTACCCAGCTGTGTTTAGGATTTACTCCTGGCTTTGTGCTCAGGGATTACTCCTGGTGGGGCTCAAGGGACCATATGCATGGCTGGGCGGTCAAACCTGGATTGGTTGCATGCAAGGCAAAGCACCTTACTTATAGTCCTACCTCTACACCCCCCAACCCAATCCAAATAGTTTCAAGGCTGTAGTAGTAGCACCAGGACTAAGGTGTCTACCTTTCACGTGACCTGGTTTAATCCCTGACAGCACACATGGTTTCTTGAACACTGCCAGAAACACAGCCTGGAGTAAGCAGTGAGTGTAGCTGGGAGTGGCCCACCTCCTACCCACCCCTACAATTTAATGTCAGGGGCTGGAAAGGTGGCTCACTGGGCCGAGCAAGTTCTTTGCATGTTGGAGACCCAGAAAGAGACCCAGAAATGATCTTTCCTTCCTTCCTTCCTTCCTTCCTTCCTTCCTTCCTTCCTTCCTTCCTTCCTTCCTTCCTTCCTTCCTTCCTTCCTTCCTTCCTTCCTTCCTTCCTACTTTCCTTCCTTTTTCTTTCTTTCTTTCTTTCTTTCTTTCTTTCTTTCTTTCTTTCTTTCTTTCTTTCTTTCTTTCTTTCTTTCTTTCTTTCTTTCTTTCTTTCTTTCTTTCTTTCTTTCTTTCTTTCTTTCTTTCTTTCTTTCTTTCTTTCTTTCTTTCTTTCTTTCTTTCTTTCTTTCTTTCTTTCTTTCTTTCTTTCTTTCTTTCTTTCTTTCTTTCTTTCTTTCTTTCTTTCTTTCTTTCTTTCTTTCTTTCTTTCTTTCTTTCTTTCTTTTCTTTCTTCTTGAGCCTAGAGTCCAAACCAAGACTTTAGGATCTGAACAAGGTGCTGCCAAAGCCCAACTTTCTGTTGAGTACCCCCAGGAGGTTAAAAACAGAGGACCCCTGAGTCTGACTGTGATCCCTCATTCCGACCTCCCGACTTGACAGCTGGAGCTGGCCTCCTGGCCTGCCTGCGTCAGGGCTTATCTTTGTAGGGGTAGGAGTTTCCCGAGGCTCTCTCTTGGGAGGAAGGAAGAGCAGGCACAGGGTGTGGACAGGGCTCTGCGCCTTTCTTCTAGATCCCTCCCACCGGGAGCCCCGCCGCTGTGCAGAGAACAGGAAGTGTCCAGCAGGTGTCAGTACGTCCCCAGCGGTGTGAGGAGCCTGGCTCCACAAACCAGCGAGCTCTCTCAGCCAACTTGGGGGCTGGAGGAGAGATGTGGCTGGTGCACGGTCGTGATGAGGCGGGCAAGGAGGAAAGAGAAAAGTCCACTTCCTTGCACAGAACAAATGCCGTAAGCTGTGGTTTCAAAAAGGGCTCTTGATCCAGGCTGGAGGAAAAAGGAAAAGAAAAAACCCCGAGCAGCCTCGTTGTCTGTTGCTCAGCGTAGGGGTCTGATGAGTCCTGGTCTGCCCTAGAGGCAGCCTGCTGAAGCCAGCCCCGAGAGGCACTGGCAGCCCAGCCCAGCCCACTCTGTTTTACACTAAGCTGACTCACTCCACCAAAATAAATAAACAAATTAATTAATTAATTAATTAATAGATAGATAATTGTTCAAGCCGAAAGTGCTAGAGCCACTAGCCTTCATGGAGGCCCATTTCTGACTTGCCATCAGACAGGATTCTAGCCAGAAAACTCAGAATAGAGTTCCTTATGCCACTATACCTAAATATGCATAGCACTGTATCACTGTCATCCTGTTGCTTATCGATTTGCTCGAGCGGGCACCAGTAACGTCTCCACTGTGAGACTTGTTGCTCCTGTTTTTGGCATATTGAATACACCACGAGTAGCTTGCCAGGCTGTGCTGTGTTGGCGGGATACTCTTGGTAGCTTGCCAGGCTCTCCGAGAGGGATGGAGGAAACAAACCCAGGTTGGCCATGTGCAAGGCAAATGCCCTACCCGCTGGTGCTATCGCTCCAGCCGCAAATATACATATAAAATACATATAAAATATATAATTAAAAATGAATAAAATATAAAATACATAAAAATACACATAAAAGCAAACGATGCATGTGTTCAGGGGAGAACACGGGCTTGAAGAGCAAGCCCAGAGGCCTTTGGGGAGGATTGGGAGCATAAAAGAGGGCATGGGCCTTACTTGGCTGTACTCAGGGCTTATCCCTGCTTAAGGATCCCTCCTGCAGTGCTCAGGGACCATATGTGGGACCAGGGATTGAATCATGTGCAAGGCAAGTGCTTAAGCATCTGTGTTATCACTCCCGTGAGTAGGGTGCTTGCCTTGTACCCAGCAGACCTGGGTTTGAGATCCCATATGGTCCCCCTTAGCCCTGCCAGGTGTGATCCATGAGCACAGAACCAGGAATAACTGCGTGCACATTTGAGTGTGGCTCAAAAAATTTTTTAAAGATTAGTCATGCTGATTATTTTATTATTTTCTCAGGTCTTACTCCTGGCTGTGCTCAGGGATCACTCCTGGTGGTGCTCAGGGGAGCGATACTGAGATGGAACCCGAGCCAGGTGCATGCAAAGCAAACACCTGACCCACCATGCTCTCCGGCCCAATATTGATGATCTTATTTCCTCTTTTCCACTGGTTGCTGCTGTTGTTGCAATGACCAGGAGGTTTCAGATGTTCGGTTGTAGTGCTTGCACACTTGGCTGAAGAGGTGCTCTATGGGAGTCACACTCTAGTTGCAGTGCTGGCACCCCTGCTCACTGGGGCTGGCACTCAGGGAGCTGTGCTCAGGCACACTCTGGTGGTAGTACTGATTGCGGTGCACACTTCAGGTGTAGTGCTGACAAACACCTGTGCATAAGGCTACATGCTTCATTGGGGCACCTGGAGTCTCAGACAGCAGAGTCACCTAACTGGCCTCACTTAGCATATGAAAGATGCCGGGGTATGGACCTCAGGCTTTATGCTTACAGTGCAAGTTCTTTGCCACAGAGTCATCTTCTGGTGCCAAGTCTATTATTTTCAAGTGTAGTTCTAAAAAAGTATGGAAGCTGCACAGAGATAGACTATGGGGTACCTGAACATAAAGGGATACAAGTCTGGATTTGATCTCAGATTCACAGTTGACAGTACACCATCCTGTTCAGTTTTGCGTGTTCTGATCAGAGGAACTCCTCACCATTCCATAGACTCCTGAAGGAGCCGTCAGTGCAGTAACATGGCCCACCACAATAGGGAGAGAATGTTGACTTCAATGGGTTACTCTGTGTCTCCTTTAGCATCACTATGGAGATGTTCTGTTTCTTACAGCTAAAATAATAAAACTGAGTCACAGACAATGATATTTGACCTGAAAAATAATATTATGTTAAAAAATAGCATTAAGTTTTTCCAGAAGAAATAGGCTGATCCAGAGAATATTTTTGTTTGTTTTGGGCCACACCCAATGGCTTCCTTCTGGCCCTGAGCTCAGGGATCACTCCTAGCGGTGCTTGAAAGACCATATTTAGTGCCAGGAATCAAACCAAGGTCAGCTGCCTATGGGGCAAGTACCGTAACCCCTGTATTATCTCTCCAGTTCTCCAAAGATATTTTTTATTTAACAGGAGATACAATTGTTCAAATACATGGATGTGGTAACTTGTAGGATGACATTACTTTGTCCTCTCCCTGCTTGCCACAAGTAGCTTGTCCCAGTTTTCCCCAGAGTTTAGGCTTACCCCAGTCACACCCATCAAGGTGTTCCCGAATCTCTCCCATCCCTTTGTTTAGCTATGATCACTTCTCCATGCTCTCTTCCCCAAAACAGTTAATCCGAGGCTTTTCCTTAATCTGACTCTGCTAATTTGTAAGGTCAGAGCTTCCTAGGATGCTGAATTTATATTATATAAGTTAATATTGCCTTTCTCCTCTTCTTGTGCCTTTTGAATAATTTACTTTAAAGCTATGTCTGTTTTGTATAGACACAAGAAGACAATATTATGTTTTTATAACTTGGGAATTAATTGGCCTCGATATTATTCCCTCCCGGGCATCTACATTCTCCACTTAAGCCTCAGTTGCCCGCAGTTCCTAGCACCCCAAAGCAGGGTCCCCGACGTGGGACAGGAAGAGTCCAGGGCAAGCGGTGAGTTATGTGCTACCCTGGCATCGAGATGGGCCTGGCCAAAGTGCCTAATTCTTAACTATAAGTTAAGAGCTTGATCATAGACAAATGCTGTCATGATCCAAAAGTAATTAAGAGACTGGGACCCTGCCAGGGATAGGAAAGACTGATCTGGCCTGAGCACTGTAGTCTGAGATTGAGATGGCCCCAGGAGAGCAATTCTATAAGCTTTAATGCATCTCTTATTGTGTCCATACAAAATAATTAATATTATGAATTCTTATATGTTTGCTGGCTGAGAAGAGAAACACATTCATGGGACTCCGCCCTTGGGTGGATCCTCCTGCTGAAAGAGAATTAAGTCCTAGAAGCATCCCCTAAGGGAAAGGAACCTTACCCTATTGATGGTGACCACACCTATGTGTAAGCCCCAACCCTCTCATGCTGTGGAGATTTAACTAGGCGGTAAGAGTGGGTTGGGGGGCCAGATCCACGGGGCCAGATCCACGGGGCCAGATCCACGAGAGCGGGAGAGAAGCGGAGAGAGAGAATGAAATAAATGGATCGAGCAACCAGTTTGGCCTTCTTCCTTCTTCCTTCCGTTGCCTGCCCTCGACCGACAGCACACACAGCGGTTCTGGGGCACCGAACGAGGGCGGTGAGACAGAGCTGCCCGGAGAGCCCGCGAGTGCACTCGCCCCTCGGCGAGCTTTAGTTTTTTACAGTAACTAGTTCCCCTCTAATTACAACTATTATTATGGTAAGTTACCTCCTGAAAGGTTATGCCTAAAATTGATTTTCACAATGAACATAGATGAATGAGTTCTGAGGGACATGTCTGTGTTCAGTAGCTGACCAAGAGTTTCCAAATACTAGGTGATGCTGCTACTGTTTTAGCATGTGTTGCCTAGGCAGTAAGAGAAGGACTGTGAACCAAGTCCCTGGGACAAATCTAATTTCCCACACACTGAAAAAATAGAAGTTATTGTAAAAGCAAAATGCTAGTCTTCCTGCTTTAGTTTGAGATATTAGCTCTATTAGCAATAGAGAAGGATGAGGAGAAGTGCTTGCTGAGTTTCTTAAACCATTTTCTATGATTCATAGTGTCATATGTTCTGTTATTCAATTATTTATTCAGAGCCTGGCAAACTCCCTGTGGTGTACTCGATATGCCAAAAACAGTAACAACTAGTCTCACAATGGAGATGTTACTGGTGCCCCCTCGAGCAAATTGATGAACAATGGGATGACAGTGCTACAGTTATTTTTTTGAATCACTGTGAAATACAGAGTTACAAAGCTGATCATGGTTGGGTTTCAATTATAGTGTTCCAACACTTATCACTCCACCAGTGTACATTTCCTAACACAAATGTCCCCAGTTTCCTTCCTGTCACCCATCGCCTAGCCTATCTCTGTGGTCGGCACTTTTCTTCTTTTTCCTTCTCTCTCTCTTTCTCTCTCTCTCTCTCTCTCTCTCTCTCTCTCTCTCTCTCTCTCTCTCTCTCTCTCTCTTTCTCTCATGAGTTTCCAAAAGAAAAGGCATGGGTGCCCATGGGACTCGAGAGTTCAGTGGCTAAAAGCCGTTCCCCTGGTCCTGGTCGGCCCATGGCAACGATGGACGAAGGACCTGGGGAATGGAGAAACAGGGCCCCAGGCTGGTTGGTAGTCAGTTTATTTCTCTTTGCTCCCTAATCTAGTCTGATCTCTCTCCTTACAGCACAATCATAGTGCATAGTATGGTGGTAGTCCCTGTCATCATAGTTTCATCATCCTAGTCCCCTTATAGTCCTTGGTTTCCTTATATTCCCTCTTTCCCCTTACAGCATAGTTACAGAGAAATTATGAAGGGTGGAGTACACATAGGTGGGACTGAACATCGTCATAACAACAAACAGAGGCAAAGCCACTCCTTCAGGGGAAGTTCTAGGAGATTAACTCAAGAACAAAATTTCATCTGAGGGTTCAGGTCAGTACCCCAGATTACTAGGAGATCTGCTCAAGGGCTCAAAGGTGGGATTCCATCTAGGGTGTATTGCTTTCTCCTTTCCTCAGCTAGTAATTCATTTAAACAATCATAGTGAATTTACTTATAATATTTCTAGTCATTTTTTATGAACACAGTAAGAGATATATTAAGCTTAAAGGTTGGCTATTCCTGGGGACATCTCCTATATATCCCAGACCACAGTCCTTGGGCCAGGTTAGTCTTTCGTAATGCCAGCAAGGTCCTTATTCAGTTACTTCATTTTAGGTCATGAGTTTATTCCATGACCATGCTCTTAATTTATTATACTATGGTGTTTAGGTTGTCCTCTTTCGATGCCAAGGTAGCTTACTGCTTGCCCTGAGTCCACCCAGTCTCTTCGTCGGGACTCTCCTTTTGGAAGTAAAGGCAACTGAGGCTGAAGTCAAGTAAGTATAATGGATGCCCAGGAGTGAATATTATTTGTAGCACTGTAGCACTGTCTGCACTGTCATCTCCTTGTTTATCGATTTGCTCAAGCAGGCACCAGTAACGTTTCCGTTGGGAGACTTGTTAGTGTTTTTGGCATATTAAATATGCCACAGGTAGCCTGCCAGGCTCTGCCATGCGGGTGGATACTCTCGGTAGCTTGCCAGGATATTCGAGAGGAACGGAGGAATTGAACCCGGGTCGGCCACGAGCAAGGTAAATGCCCTACCCGCTGTGCTATTGTTCTAGTCCAAATATTACTTGGAATCAATTAATTTCCATGTTACAAAAGCACAACATGAACTGTTTTCCTGTGTCTATATAAAAAGGACACTGCTAAATAAACCATACAAATGACATAAAGGAAAGAAAAAGGGAATATATATTGATGGAATTGGGTGTGCCTCAGGAGCACTGTTGTGGGAGTAGCTCAATAAACCTAAGCTCCCTGTGGGAGGAGCGAGGACAACTCAATGTTATCCAACTCTCTCTTTCTCCCTCTCTCTCACTCCCTCTCCTTCCCCCCTTTCTGTCAGTCTCTCTCTCCCCTTTGGGGCATTATGGTTTGCAATACAGGTACTGAGAGGTTATCATGTTTGTTCCTTCACCTGTTCTCAGCGTGCATTTTTTATCCAGAGTGATCATTTCCAACTATCTTTGTCATGGAGGTTCCTTTTGTAAAAAACTATCTGGCAGGGGCGACCGGGAGAGAGTCCTGGTGGCTCTCCCAGTCTGCGGCCCCCGGGTTTCAGGGGGATGGTCCCGGGCCGCTCGCCTAGCCAGGGCGGCCCATGCCATGGGGCACATGGAGGAGGAAATGAGGGCCAAGCTGGTTGATTGATCAGTCACCATTTATTCCATTTTCCTGTCTCTCTCTCTGCTTCTCTCCTGGCTCTCGATGTCTCCCAGCACTCTTCCTTCCTTGCTCCTTACTCCTCCATCCTTGCTCTCTGGCTTTCTCTGGATTCTCCTCTTCACTAGTCTCTCCCCCTACTTGTCTCTCTCCACCTTGCCCTCTAGGCTACACACAGTCAGGAAAGAAAATCAACATAAGAAAGCCCTTCCTGAGGGCCCAGCAGTCCAAAGCCCTTCCTGACTGCCAGCAGGCAAAATACCTCTTAAGGTTTTTCTCCTTTCCTTAGTCCAAGAACTCATTAACATCTTAATACTAGTTATTTTTGTATGGACACAGTAAGAAATACATTGAGGCTTGTATGGCAGCTCTCCTGGCAACATCTTGTCACAGAATGATAGCACAGCGGTAGGGCGTTAGCCTTTCACATGGCCGACCAGTGTTTGATTCCTCTGCCCCTCTCGGAGAGCCTGGCAAGCTACTGAGAGTATCAGTACCCGCACAGTATCCGTGCCCGCACAGAGCCTGGCAAGCTACCCGTGGCGTATTGGATATGCCAAAAACAGTAACAATAAGTCTCACAATGAGAGACGTTGCTGGTGCCCGCTCGAACAAATTGATGAGAAACGAGATGACAGTGACAGTAACCCTAGCAGGGTCCGAATCTAGTTATTACTTTTTGGGTCATGATAGCATTTGTCCATGACCAAGCTCTATAGTTAAGCATTAGGCACTTTGGCCAGGCCCATCTCGATGCCAGGGTAGCACACAACTCACCGCTTGCCCTGGGTTCATCCCATCCCTTGTTGGGACCCTTATTTTGGGGGTGCTAGGAAGTAAGGGCAGCTGAGGCTTACAACATATGCCCAGGAGGAAAATAACATGCAGAATCAAATGACTCCCAGGTTACAAAAGCATAGCATTTGCTACAATCTTCCCGTGCCCATACAAAAAGACTTGGCTCTAAATAAACTATGTAAAGGACTGAAGGAGAAGAGAAAAACAATATTTACAAGTCAACAGAACACAAAGAAAGAAGTTACAAATAAACACAGAGGAATGGGAGCACTGTGATGGGAGTAGCCCAATAAACCAAAACTACCTGAGACTATGTTATTCTATACCTTCTATATCCCAACTGCCTTCTCCCCCAGCAGTTGAGACCAGCTCTCAACCATGGACTAATCCTCTGGGCCCTTATTTCTATTGCCCTTGGTTATTAATCTCATATGTTATTAAATTTATATTTTGTATTTTGTAGTTTTCTTTTTTAGAGTCTAGCCTAAAATCTTTTCACTTGAAACCAAAGAAGAGGGATGGCAAGTGGCCCCTTTGCTGCTGCTGTTCCCTCAGTGCTCTGTCCATTGTGGTAGGCAGAGAAGCATCACATGGTCCTGCTGAGTTCAGGGGCAGCCTTATCATCTGGCTTCAACGTAGAACTCTCTCGACATTGGCGTTCATTACCAAGCCAACAGTACTGACCCACGGGGTGCCCTACAAAATGACAGTTCTTTTCCATACAAAATATAATCAGCATGCAAGTTTATGTGAAGAGCCTGAGCATAATTTTTTGCTAGCTCTTATCTGTGCATATGCTGGAGTAAGTCTTAGGGAAATGTACAACTTCAAAATCAATCAACTATAGATGGTGACACTGATGCTGTGAATATAAATGTTTATGGAAAGGCAAATGAAGATAAGACCAGTGCCTTCTAAGTACTCAACATGTCAGTTTCCTTTCCCTGTGGGCAAAAGATAAATATTCATTGAATGAATCAAAGAATGGTGATCAGTTGAAAGGGGGTGCAGTCAGAATTTCACATTTCCACTTTTGCATCACACTGACAGGGCCCAGACAGAGACAAGGAGACCCAAGGTTACCAGTACTTTAAAAAACAAATGGCATGTCTTCAACAAAATACTGGGTATGTTCAAAGCAAGCACTAGGCTAGGAAAGTTTCCTATCTTCAAGATCATTTATTTCGTGGAATCTCCCTCCCTCCCTCCCTCCCTCCCTCCCTCCCTCCCTCCCTCCCTCCCTCCCTCCCTCCCTCCCTCCCTCCCTCCCTTCCTCCCTTCCTTCCTCCTTCTTTCTCTCTCTCCTTCCTTCTTCCCTTGGTACCAGGGATTGATCCCAGGTCAGCTGTGTGCAAAGCAAGTACTACCCACCGTACTATCTCTCCATTGCTCTCTGACTCTTAAAAAATTATTCCCTGCGCACCACTAGGAGTGACTCTGATCACTAAGCCAGGAGTAAAGAAGACATGAGCACCTCCGGGTGTGATGCAAAATCAAAAAATTATTTTTTAGTGAAGTAACAGTAGCACTGGTTTACAACAGTGTTCTTCAGCATTTTCACACCTGCAGATCAGCACCTGTCTGCATACAGGTTCATTCACCAGCGCGCTTATAATCAAGGCAGAAGACCAGTGGTTTTCAACCTTTGTTCACCTGGGGCCTGGTACCAGTCCATAAACTGATGGTTGAAATAGGGTGCATTAGACCATAAATTTCAGATGTACAGCATGATGATGATTGAAAATCTGTATATTTTACATTATGGTCAAAGTTTAGTTTTGGAAAGCACTAATCTAAGGGATATGGTGCCGCCAGCAGGTCAACCTGTACTTGTGGGGCAAGTGCATCAGCAGCCTGATGGTGCCTTCAGACTTCCAGATACCCCAAAATTGCTGCTGTGCCTTTGGCCAGACCCCAACAACATGGGACCAAGTTTACCAAGAAATTAAAGGCCAAAAGTTAGGTATGTGGGAGCCACACCCAAAAACAGCCTCTAGTTCAGTTATATAAGCTCATTTATTGGCCTTATTTCAGAGACCCATAAATCTCAAAAGAGATCAAAAGACGCAGTTAGGGCCAGTGGCACAGAGGTAAGCAGAAATTCGTGAGTGAGATCTCCAAGCCTGCTTGGATCGGGACTGGGCCTCCTCTCCCCAGGTCCCCAGTTTTCCAATAGCTTGGCAGTCACACCCACAAACTGCCACTGGCATCATGTAATCTCATCAAAGACCAAGACCCACAGACTATAAACTATAGCTCTTGGAAGAGAATGACACAGAATTTCCTGGACGTTATATCCTATTCATAATAAGCAATACAAAACAAATCATCTAGTATTGCCTTTCTGGCAGGTTTGAGTGGTGGTGAGATTGGTGTTGAAATATTGAAAATAACAAAAGTAGAGAGAGAGTATGGAGGAAATTTTCTGCCATACAGGCAGGGGAAGGGTTAGAATAGGCAGAGAGAGGGGGATACTGGGGATTTTGGTGGTGGAAAATGTGCACTGGTGAAGAGATGTATTTGATGATTGTATGACCGAAGCTCACATATGAAAGCTTTGCAACTGTATCTCACAGTGAATCAATAAAAAGGGGGAAAAATAATAATAAAATTAACATCCTGAATAAAAAAAATAATGTGGAGTTCATGCCCAATTCAATCAGCTTAATCAATGCCTGAATAAATAGCAGCACTCCTACATTATAAAAAAAAATGAAGAGCACCAATCTGTTGTCAGAATCTAAGTGTAAGATAACATTGATTTGTCTTTTCTCCCTTGCCACGGGGAGCTTTGGTTTATCAGGCTACACCCATCACAGTGCTTCTGAGACACTCCCATTTCTTTGTTTATTAGATTACATTTGTTTATAAACAGGTTACTGTTTAAAACAGGCTAATTTATCAGGTTACACCCATCGCAGTGCTCCTGAGATACTCCATTCCTATAATCTCTTTCTTTGTGCTCTGCTTTCCCAGTCTGTTAACCTGTATCTCCTAGTCAGATTCTATTAAATTGTAAGGTCAGATCCTTCTAAGGACACTGAACTTGTATTCGTAAGTGAAATATTGCTTTTCTCCTTTTATGCTCTTTTGCATAGTTACTTCAAAGCAATATCCTTTTGTATAGACACAGGAAGACAGTTAATGCCATGCTTTTGTAACTTGGGAGTTAATTGACGTTGAGCAATATTCACACCCAGGCATCCTGCTTTCTTTACTTAAGCCTTAGTTGCCCTTAGTTCCTAGCACCCCAAAAGCAGGGACCTGAAAGACTGTATGGACCCAGGGCAAGCTGTGACTACCCTGGCATCAAAATGAGCCAGACCAAAGCACCACAGTACTTAACTATAAGTTAAGAGCATGATCATGGACAAATTCTGTCATGATCCAAAAAAGTAATGACTAATTAACCTTTCCCAACCTGCTAGGGTTAGAAAAGACTAATCTTCCCTGAGCACTATAGTCTGAGATCTATAGAGAGATGCCCCCAGGAGAACCATCCTATAAGCTTAATGTATCTATTACTGTGTCCATACAAAATGACTAATATTATGAATGTTTATGTTGGACTCATTCCCATGACCCTGAAGAGCCCCCAGTGCAACATCCGTTGGGAGTGCCAAGTCCAGATGGACTTCTAAGATCTCAGGAAAGGACGAAATGAGATGTTACTGGGCCCGCCCAAGAAATTGGTGTTTAACGGGCTATCGTGATCGTGATGTTGGACTAAGTGAAGGAGAAACACACCCACACATGGAATTTCCCTCTTGGGTGGGTCATCCTGTTGAATGAGAGTTTGTCCTACAAGAAGCTTCCCCTGAGGGAAGAATTTTACCTCTGTTTACTGTATGACCACACCTATGTGTAACCCCCAAACTCTCATTCTTTGGGATATAACTAAGGCTATGAGAGTAGACAAGGGGAGAATCAGGATAAGGAGAAAGAAGTAGAATGTAGAGAGAGAATCAAGGAGAATCCAGGAGAAGTATGAAGGAGCAGGATTCAAAAAAAGGATGAAGGGGATTGAGGAAGGGGATGAGGAAGAGAATGGAGATTGGAACGGAATAAACTAAAACTGACACAAACCAGCTTGGCCCTCATTTTCTCCTTCGTCTGCCCATTGTGATTGTCTGCCGCAGGGTGGAGGAAGCGACCGGAGACCACCAAACTCAGGCAGGGGGAGAGACCCACCTGGGGCTTCATATTTATTTTTTGAATACACATATAAAGGCTCATTTACTTTGTTTCATTATCTTCCACATATGAATGAATCATACACTATGTGCCTTTCTCCAGTTCTCTTGACATCGTTTAGCACCATACTCTCAACATCCTAGTTGTCAGAAACATCTGCCCTCATTTCAACATGGTACTCACTTTGGAGTGCCTCTGTCTTACCTTGATGTTTACATCTTTCTTTAATTTGATCACCTACTCCATCCTCTTCATTGCTGTGGCTGTGGTTGTGACAGCAGGGAATTGGACATTCACACCTAACTCACACTTTGATTGCAGTACACTGATCACACAGAACTGTACCCCTGAATCATACTCAGCATGTTTGGTGCTGTAAGACTTGTTTTATAAGGGTACCAACAATATTGGATTAGGAGTCTACCATACTTCAGTATGACCTCCTTCAATTAATCAGACCAACCATGACCTTATTTCCAAACAAGATAATGTACTTAGGACTTTTAATTTTCTCTTATTTTAGTGGAGGGACATGATCTAACCCATAACAAAGAATGAGGGAATACCTGACCACATCAAATAATCAATATTGCCACAGTGTGCAAGGAAATAGATAGGCTTGATTTGTGGTGGCAGGCTTATGGGAACTTTGAAAAAAATAAAACCCCCAAACACATCCACTAATGTTTCTGTAGTGAATAGTGTTTCTGTTCTATTACTTTTCCATGTGAGTTCTGATTAGAATGTCAACAGTCACCTAAAAAATAAGGACTCCATATTCTAGCAGCAATCTCCAGAATCATCTTATTTTTTGCTTCCCAAATCTGTAGATGTCATAGACATGTCTCGAACACAAGCTTTCTTATTTATTTACTTATTATTAAAATGCTATTTATTTAAAAAATTTAAATTTTTAAAAATTAACTTACCCTGGGGCTGGAGTGATAGCACAGCGGGTAGGGCGTTTGCCTTGCACGCGGCCGACCCGGGTTCAAATCCCAGCACCCCATATGGTCCCCTGAGCACCGCCAGGGCTAATTCCTGAGTGCATGAGCCAGGAATGACCCCTGTGCATTGCCAGGTGTGACCCAAAAAGCAAAAAAAAAAAAAATTAACTTACCCTGAGATATAGTTACAAAGCTTTCGTGATTGGGTTTCAGTCATACAATGTTCCAACATTTATTCTTTCACCAGTGTACATTTCCCACCAGCAAAATCCCCCATATCCCTCCTGCCACTCCACCCCCAGCCTACCTCTATGGCAAGCACTTTTATTCTCCCTCTCCCCCTCCCTCTCTCCTCCTTCCCTCTCTTTCTCTCTATCTCTCACTTCCCCTCTACTTGGGGGCACTATGGTTTGCAATACAAATATTGAGAGACCATCATCTTTGATCCTTTACCCTCTTTACCCACATCTCCCATCCAGAGTGATCCCTTCCAACCATCATTGTCATAATGGTCCCTACTCTATCCCAACTACCTTCTTCCCAGCCCTTGAGTCAGGCTTCCAACCATGGACTCTTTATCCTAGCCCTTGTTTCATAATACAAGCTTTCTGTCTTTTGTACAGACAACTTTTCCCCCAGAGTGTATTCTACTTTCTAGATTTTCAAAAACGGCTTCAAGAGATGTGGTAATAGGAAAAAAAATAATCTCACAGAGGTTGCAGTAACATAAAGCTAATTCACTAAAAGGTTTGTGTCTTTAGAATAAGTAGATACCATAATAGTCGATTTCAAAGAACTGGATTGATAACCCCATTTTGATAGTACCAATAATGAGGACAACCAAAGCAATGGTACTTTGCAGCCTACTTTGCTAGTGTATTTGTAACTTTTTACTGTAAAGGTGCTGGGTAGATCTATTTGGTATTATGCATCCACACTAGACAGACAGCTAATATTTTTTCCAGCTAAGTTATTCATAGCTGAGCACTGCAATAGAAAGAGGTAATTTCTTTCCCTTTACTGCAGAGAAAGCAAAGAGTTTGTGCTACTCGTTGCCATTGAACTGGAACCATCTGTGGTTAATATCCATTTGCAAAACCACATTGGGAGAGAATATTTTTCACTCTGCTTTCTGACCTCCCCAAAGGCATCACTGTCAATTTTGAACATGAAAAACTCTATTGAGGCTTTCAAGAAATATGGAAAGGAAGAGTCTAGGGCTGTAAGTGCCTAGCACTTGTACCAGACTAAACTTTTTCTTTGGGAACCAAGACTTGTGTGCCTAGCTTCCACTAGGCCGTGAATAATTTTCCCCATTTAGAAAATGCGTTCCTTCTTGAGATCCACAAGGTTATACATACTGTTCATAAGAGATTTTATCCACTTTGGCTGGTTGCACAGAAATACTTTCTGTTCCCAATTAAATCAATTATCTGGGCAATCTTCATAATTGACTGCAGAAGATTTAAGTTGTCAGGACCAGCCTTAGCAAAAATATTTGAGTGTGTGGGTTAAGCCACAGATTCTCTGAGGTATCTGAGGCTGGGCAGGGAAGGGGACTGGGTGTACAATGGGTCCCACATTCACAGTAAGCCAGGGGCTCTGACTAACTGGAACAAAAGGCTCTGCTAAACCTCTGATACTAGCCAGTCATGTCACATTGAAAAAGATTCTTCATCTATGTATGACCAATCTCTTCATCTATAACATGTTTCAGTGAAAGATGATAGTTGTAACTAGTACTGATAAAGAAAACGTGGACTATCAACTGTTTAGTGAGCATTATTTAATTTATTCTTCACATCCAACCTTGAAAAAGAAGGCTCAAAATCAGGGAGATAATACAGGGGTTAAGGCACTTATCTTGCATTGGGCTGACCCCAGTTTGATCCCTGGCACTGCATGTAGTTCTCCCAGCCCTGCCAGGACTGATTCCTTAGTGCAGTGCCAGGAGTAAGCCATGAGAATTGCTAGGAGTGATGCAATCCTTCTGGCCACCTAGAAAGGAAAGAAAGAAAAAAAAATACACGGGAAAGATTATTTACTTGACTTAGGTCATGCAGTGAGTTAATTTTCAAAGACTAAAGTGAGTATATAGCTCACCTGACAGAGCACATGACTGGCATGTTCTGTCCTGGAACCACATTGGAGGCCTCCTACAGCATCACTGGTTGTGGTACAGGATCCCTGAGCTCTGCCAGAGATGGCCCTTATAAAATATCATTAAAACCCAAAGGCTCTTTTAGGTTCCCTTCTGAATCATAATTTTAATGACCATTGCTAAAAGTCAAATGAAAGGTTGTTGTCCAATTAAGGTTTAGTTTAATTTTGATTCTTTCTATTTAGTTTACAAGAGCCAACCGCCTGGCTATCACCTTCAGTCTTTTTGGTAATGCAAAATCTGCAGATTCTGCTTCAACTTTGCTAATTAATATTTGCACTTCAAGATGATTCTTGTGTCTACTAGTGTTTCAGAGGCACTGACAAGAGTCTAATACCAATGGCCACCCAAGTCGGGACTACTGCATGGGATTTCTGTTTTCTGTTATTTCTGGTAGGCTCAATATGCCTCAGACTGCTGTGGTAGGAGAGGGGTGCTGTGCTTAATTCTTGGAGTCAGTTCTAAGTCATTTGTTCAGGGCAAGGATCTATGTTTCATCTATCAGTATCTTACTAATGTCACATGTTCCTCACTGACTTTCCCACTTCCATAAGGAAGTGTCCAATAACCAAAGAGACTATTATGAGCCAGGTATGGCGGCAGGGAGGGAAGGGGGGGTAGATCATTATGGTTGGATTAATGCTTGTGCAAAGTGAAATTATTCAATGTTCATTTGCAGGTAAGAGAATTGCTATTGTCACTTTCCACTGGCTTCCTTCTGTTGTTTAACAATGACTTCACACAAAAGCTTTCTATGGAAAGATAATTAGATTTCTAACTATTTGTTCAAAATTTACTTAACACTAATGGTCCAAGTTATACTGTTTGCATCAATTTATCATTAGTAAAGCACTAACTTTGAAGTAAGTCTCTAGATTTTTGGATATACACCTAGAATCTCCAAAACAGGAAGCTGAAGATAAGCCAGAAACAGAAATCCATAAAGAAAACCAGATATAACATACGCCTTGCTGCACTGAGCTTAAATGTCCTAAGTAAGTTTAAGTTTTCAACATCAGGGTGCTATTTTTATCTAACTTAGGTAGATGTGCTCAGTGTTTAATCACCGTGGTAGTGATGGCAAATAGGTCACTGAAGAAGAAGAATAGAGCCTGCAGTAGTCATGACTGAAGTGCTAATTTAACCCAATCTAAAATAAATTAAACATATACTTTAATCTAATGGTGATTATCTCTTTCACAATGGAAGTTGCCAGTGAAACATGCTTCCTGAATAAAGGAGGAGCCCCTGTGACATTTTTATGTAAAAGGTTGTGTGTGTGGGTGTGTGTGTAATTCAAAGAAATTTTGAGGTTCCATTTTGTATGTAGGATACAGATTTTTTTTTTTTTACAAAAACAACATTTCAAGCATTTGATAATAAGGACTTATTTGTCCATGATTTTCCTTCTCTGCTCTTTCTCATGGAAAAGAGGCCACCACCCAGTGTATGCTTTCTGTCACCTCTAGTAACAAAGACCTGAATGTATTTTTACCAAGTAAAGAAAGGAATGCGTTTGTAAGGCACATTTCTCAAATGAAATGGATGACTGCTTTTCTATGGGGCTCGGGGGAGTATCACCCCAGAAATTGGTAGCCTCACTAAAAACAGTGGATCTTCTGCTCCTAAGAGGCAGTTGGTAAATGTGGCTTTTGCTGATTGACTCACTTTCACGTGTAATCACAGTTCATAGTTGTGATTCAGTGAATAGTTGGGAAGAGTCTAGCACTGTATGAAAAGGCCGGATTCGAGTGCAAGTGACAGAGCACCTAATGCTGTAGGACTCTGAGTTCATCCTCAACGTGACAAAACGTCTGAGTACTGTCAGATGTAGCCATAGGGTCCCTCCATCTCCAGCATTACTGTGCGCCAGCACCACTGTGTTTGTGGTGCAGCCCATAAGAAAGGGAAATGCTGAGCCTGTTGACTACTTGTTCCTCTGATCGACTGGATAAACTTTTCTGAATATGGAGTATTGACTCATTTTATTTGAACTCTCTTCCCTACTTGCCATGGCAAACAAACTGTGCTGGGAAATATGAAGGAATAGAAGCTGTCTGCATCTGTTGAATTTGAAAGTGCCTATACCTTGGCCCCTATCTCAAGGTCAAATAGAAAGTGCGTGGTCCCTGGGTGGGCCAGTTCCCCTTCTAGATGCAAATTTGTGCAGCATTCATGCCATTCTTTGCCAGGGAAGTCAGACCAGTTTGATGAAACAGGTTTGCCATCTGATACAGAATATGCCTATTTGCCATCACCACCCTTGAATAACTCTCTTGAACCAGTTCTTGGAGCTGTCTTCTTTCCAATAACCCAGTTGAACAAAGAGAGTTTCAGGACAATTTTCTTATGTTATGTGTTAAAGTTTAGCTACAATTATTAAAGGCAAAGATCTATGGGATAGATGTATTCCCTGAAAAGAGACACAATAGTTGTCAATTAAGATCACAAAAACAGATAAACATTATTGCATTATTTACAATAGCCTAGAGCTAGAAACAAACTAAATGCTCATGACAGATGAGAGGATAAAGAAGATATGGTATACAAACACAATAGAATACTAATGAGCTCTAAAAAGATGAAACCCTGCCATTCTAAGTTACAGGGCTGGACCTAGAGGGTAATACGTTTAATTAAATAAGTCAGAGAGGGAAAGACAAGTACTGTGTAATTTTTCTATATGGGGAATATAGAAAAAACATAAAATGAATTAATTTTTTTTAAAAATTAAGTTTTAAAAGAAGGATCTGTGATTCACAGTTATTCATATTTTGAATTTCATGATTGTTGTTCTTTGGCTCTCATGCTTTTGGTCTTGGTGGTTCTGTGGTTCACCACACCTCTACACTGCCGACATGTTCCAGACCCCAAACCCCTGTCCCTGTTACCTCCTGTCCACCACTTCTTAACCCTTGCAGCTGCTACCTGGTTCTTTCCTTCACTGTCATCAGTTCTACAATCTAGGGACCAGGGTAATCTAGGTATCCCTTCCCGCTTTTGATACCTTGTATTCCATTTTTCTATTCTATATATATATATACCACTGGTAAGTGGTACCGATAAGATACCACTAATCATCACGTATTTTAATTTCTTCTTCTGACTTACTTGGGGATTTCCTCCAGTTCCATTCAAGTCACAGTAAATAATCAAAATAAACTATAGATCAGCTAGTGTTTACCAGAGAGAAGTAGGAAAGGGACAAAGGGAACAATTATAGAGTTTGGGATAGAATTGAACTTCCACTGGTGAACTGAATGTATTAGATAGCAGTGGCTTTCAGCCTCTGTTTCCTACATTGGATCAATGCACAGATATAAAGTGTTTAAAAGGCACTGTATAGGTACGGAAAGGTACATCCATCTACCTTTACCTACTTTCAGCATTCAGTTCTTGTCCAGAGCGATAATTTCCAGATATTATTGTCATACTTGTCCCTTTTCCATTGTAATTGCCCTCTGCCTCCCTCCTTCGCTCCCTCCCCCCAACTTGTGGCAAACTTCTAACTGTGGACCAATCCTCCTTGGACCTTTCAGTACCCATGTATTTTTATGTCTTTTCTTTCCATTGCAGTAGAATTGGATCCATGAATTCTAAAATCTAGCTGCATCATTTGGCAGCTGTGTAATATCTGGACATTCACTTAACTGTTCTGTGTCTGTTTTCTCATGTATAAAAGAGTAAAATCATAGTACTTGTCTCAGAATTGTTGTAGATGAAAGGAGCACATAAAACTTAGGCTGGAACTTGGTAGACTGGTAAGTGTTCAAGATGTTGGCTACATCTGGTTGATAATTTTAATTTAATCCTGCTATCCCTAGCAGGATGTCTTGCTCTGATAGTCAAAAGGCCTAAGTTTGATATGACTAATATTAGCAATCATATGGCAGTGTGTTGTCACCAAATCTCTTAGGTAATTTCCTTGTTTGAAATATAAGAATACTAATGCATTTCATACATAATTAAAACTACCATTTACTTATAAATAAAAAATAAAAATTTTAAAACAAACTAATATTTTTTAATAGTTTATTTTTAATTAGTGAATCAACATGAGGGTACAGTTACAGATTTATACATTTTTGTGCTCATGTTTCCCTCATACAAAGTTCGATAAACCATCCCTTCACCAGTGCCCATTCTCCACCACCAGTAAACCCAACATCCCTCCCACCCTCCCCAGTCCCGTCTCCCCCCACCCCACACTGCCACTATGGCAGGGTATTCCTTTTTGTTCTCTCTCTCTGATTAGGTGTTGTGGTTTGCAATAAAGGTGTTGAGTGGCCATTGTGTTCAGTCTCTAGCCTACATTCGGCCTGCATCACCCTTCCCCCACATGACCTCCGACCACATTTTACTTGGTGTTCCCTTCTCTGAGTTGCCCAGAATGAGAGACCAGCCTCCAAGCCATGGAGACAACCTTCTGGTACTTATTTCTACTATTCTTGGGTGTTAGTCTTATAGTCTATTATTCTATATTCCACAGATGAGTGCAATCTTTCTATGTTTGTCTCTCTCTTTCTGACTCATTTCACTTAGTATGATACTTTCTATGCTGATCCACTTATATGCAAACGTCATGACCTCCTTTTTTCTAACAGCTGCATAGTATTCCATTGTATAGATATACCAGAGTTTCTACAACCAGTCATCTGTTCTAGGGCACTCGGGTTTTTTCCAGATTCTGGCTATTGTGAACAGTGCTGCGATGAACATATAAGTGCAGATGTCATTTCGACTATACTTTTTGGCTTTTCTGGGATATATTCCCAACAGTGGTATTGCTGGGTCAAATGGGAGCTCAACCTCTAGTTTTTTGAGAATCGTCCATATTGTTTTCCAAAAGGGCTGAACTAGTCAGCATTCCCACCAGCAGTGTAGAAGGGTCCCTTTCTCCCCACATCCTCTCCAACAGCGGTTGCTTTTGTTCTTTTGGATGTGTGCTAGTCTCTGTGGTGTGAAGTGGTATCTCGTGGTTGTTTTGATCTACATCTCTCTGATGATTAGTGATGTAGAGCACTTTTTCATGTGCCTTTTGGCCATTCGTATCTCTTCCTTGGTAAAGTTTCTGTTCATTTCTTCGCCCTATTTTTTGATGGGGTTGGATGTTTTCTTCTTGTAGAGTTCAACCAGTGCTTTATATACCATTGATATTAACTCCCTATCTGATGGGTATTGTGTAAATATCCTTTCCCATTCTGTGGATAGTCTTTGTATTCTGGTCACTGTATCTTTTGCGGTGTAGAAGCTTTTTAGTTTATTGTTGTCCCATTTGTTGATCTCTGTTTTTACTAGATTGCTTAGTTCCGTGTCCTCTTTGAAGATAACTTTATCTTCAATATCGTGGAGGGTTTTGCCGACCTTGTCTTCAATGTACCTTATGGATTGTGGTCTGATGTTGAGGTCTTTAATCCATTTTGATCTGACTTTTGTGCATGGTGTCAGGTCGAGTTCTAAGCCCATTTATTTGCATGTGGTTGTCCAGTTGTGCCAGCACCATTTGTTAAAGAGGCTTTCCTTGCTCCACTTCACATCTCTTGCTCCTTTATCAAAGATTAGATGATCATACATTTGAGGTTGTGTGTGGGGATATTCCACCCTGTTCCATTGGTCTGCAGCTCTGCCTTTGTTCCAGTACCATGCTGTTTTAATTGTTACCGCTTTGTAGTAGAGTTTAAGGTTGGGGAGGGTGATCCCTCCCATCATCTTTTTCCCAACAATTGTTTTAGCTATCCGTGGTGTTTATTGTTCCATATAAATTTCAGGATTGCTTGCTCCGTTTCTTTGAAGAATGCCATGGGTATCCCTATAGGGATCACGTTAAATTTGCATAATGCTTTTGGGAGTATTGCCATTTTGACAATGTTTATTCTCTCTATCCATGAGCAGGGGATATGTTTCCATTTCCTCATGTTTTCTTTTATTTCATGGAGTAGCATTTTATAGTTTTCTTTGTAGAGGTCCTTTACTTCTTTTTTTTTTAAATTTATTTATTTATTATTTTTATTAAATCACCGTGTGGAAGATTACAATGCTTTCAGGCTTAGGTCTCAGTTATACAATGCTGAAACAACCATCCCTTCACCAGTGCCCATATACCACCACTAAAAAAAAAAAAAACCCACACAGTACACCTCCCATCCCGTCCCCCCACCCCCCACCTTGTAACTGATAAGTTTCATTTTACATTCTGTTTACTTTGGTTACATTCAATATTTCAACACAAACCTCACTATTGTTGTTAGGAGTACCCCACTAGATTCAGACCTACTGTGAAGACAAATAAGGTCGCGCAGCCGCTACTGCTGTTTTGAATTTCTGTACTTTAACAAGAAGTCCAGGGAGATTTCTTCCATATATTAGATAATTGCAGGCTTGAAAACCCAATCTGTGGTCGTCTTAATATGGCGGCCACCGCGCCCTTCATCCCCGGAGAGAAAGAGGCAGAGAGATAAATACCTTTTCCCTCCTGGGCGGGCACGGGGCCGAGGCTTAGTTCTCAGGCTGGAGACATTCTGCGAGGAGTTGCCCATGCCGAAAGAGGTTTTGCTGGGTCTGGATTCACGCTTGTGCAGTTGCGGAGAGGCTGCACATGTGTGCGGCCCCCGGGATCACATCTCGGCGGAGGTCCTTTACTTCTTTAGTTAAGCTGATTCCAAGATATTTGATTTTCTGGGGCACAATTTTGAATGGGATTGCTTTTTTCATGTCCCTTTCCTCTGTCTCATTGTTTGCATATAGGAAGGCCATGGATTTTTGGGTATTGATTTTATAGCTTGCGCCTTTACTGTACAGGTAAATTGTTTCTAAGAGTTTCTTACAAGAGCTTTTAGGTTTCTCTAGGTATAGTATCATATCGTCTGCGAATAGTGAGAGCTTGATTTCTTCCTTTCCGATCTGAATCCCCTTAATATCTTTTTCTTGCCTGATGGCTATTGCTAATACTTCCAGTACTATATTAAAGAGAAGTGGTGTTGTCTTGTCTTGTCCCCAATCTTAGAGGAAAAGCCCTTAGTTTTTCTCCGTTGATGATAATGCTTGCCATAGGTTCGTGGTAGATGGCTTTGACTATCTTGAGAAAAGTTCCTCCAAAACCCATTTTGGTGAGAGTTTTTATCATGATTGGGTGTTGGATCTTGTCAAATGCTTTCTCTGCATTTATTGATATGATCATATGGTTTTTATCTTTACTTTTGTTGATGTGATGGATTATGTTGATTGATTTCCGAATGTTAAACCATCCTTGCATCCCTGGGATGAATCCCACTTGGTCATGGTGTATGATCTTTTTGATGAGTTGTAGGATTCTATTTGCTAGTATTTTGTTGAGGATCTTTGCATCAGTGTTCATCAAGGATATTGGTCTATAGTTTTCTTTGTTAGTGGTGTCTTTGTTTGCTTTTGGTATTAGGGAGATATGTGCCTTGTAGAAACTGTTCGGAAGGGTTCCTGTCTTTTCAATTTCCTGGTAAAGCTTGAGGAGAACTGGCAACAAGTCTTCTTTAAATGTTTGGAAGAATTCGTCTGGACCTGGGCTTTTGTTTTGGGGGAGACTTTTGATTACAGTTTCGATTTCCTTGATATTTATGGGCCTATTGAGTTATTTCACGTCTTCTTGGCTCAGTCTTGGGAGATTGTAGGAGTCAAGGAATTCGTCCATTTCTTTTAGGTTCTCTTGTTTCGTAGCATACAGACTTTCAAAGTAGTCTCTGATGATCCTTTGAATCTCCTTGGTTTCTGTTGTGATGTCCCCCTTTTCATTTCTGATTCGATTTATTAGGGTTTTCTCTCTTTCTTTCTTTGTGTGTCTTGCTAGCGGTTTATCAATCTTATTTATTTTCTCGAAGAACCAGCTCTTTGTTTCATTGATCTTACGGATTGTTTTTCAGGTTTCCATATCATTAATTTCTGCTCTAAGTTTTATTATTTCTTTCCTTCGATATGGTTTGGGTTCCTTTTGCTGGTCCTCTTCTAAGATCTTGAGCTGCAAAGTCAAGCTATCTATATAGGCCCTTTCTTCCTTTCTGAGGAATGCTTGCAGAGCTATAAATTTTCCCCTTAACACAGCTTTAGCTGCGTCCCATAGGTTCTGGTAGCTTGTGTCTTCATTCTCATTTGTTTCGAGGTATCTCTTGATTTCTTCCTTGATTTCCTTCGTGACCCACTCATTGTTTAATAGTGAGTTGTTTAATTTCCAAGTGTTTGATTTGGTTCTCCGTGTCTGTGCGTGATTAGCTTCCATCTTCAGTGCATCATGGTCTGAAAAGATAGTTGATACAATTTCTATCTTCCCAATTCTATTAAGGTATAATTTGTGGCCCAGAACGTGGTCTATTTTGGAAAACGTTCGTGTGCGCTGGAAAAGAATGTGTATTCTTTCTTTTTGGGGTGTATATCCCTGTATAGGTCTATTAGCCCTGTCTCCTCCATTTTTTCCTTCAGGGCCATCGTTTCCTTGCTGAGTGTTGTTCTTGTCGATCTATCCAGAGGTGATAAGGCAGTGTTGAAATCTCCAACTGCTATCGTGGTGCTAGTTATGTCCTCCTTAAATTCTGTTAGGAGTTCTTTTAAGTATTTAGCTGGTCGTTCATTAGGTGCGTATACGTTTAGGAGTGTGATTTCTTCCTCTTGTACATATCCCTTGATGAATAGAAAATGACCTTCGCTGTCCCTTCTGATCATTTTTAGCCTGAAATCTATGCTATCGGATACTAGTATGGACATCCTCAATTTTTTTTTGAGGGGCCTGTTTGCTTGCAGGATTAAAACAAACTAATATTTACTTTGTGGTGCTATTCAAATTGTTCTCCTATGATCTTGATTTTCTTATCTGTTAAATGATGCCAATAATCTAACAAATAGGATTGTTGTGAGTGCTAAATGAGACAATATACATTAAATAATAAAAAAGATAGTCTTACTACCCCATACAATTGATATTAAAAAATTAAATAAGAACAAACATTTCTGAATAAATGGTATTTTAAAAGTCTTGATTGAATATTATTGTCACATAAAAGGAACCAAAGTAAGTTAATCTTATAGTTATCAGCATCTTATAATTGTAATTACTTGCTATAATTGCAATTATTTTTAATATTTTGGCCTCACTTGATAAAACTTTGAGATTCTCTTCTCTTCCAGCTTGACTTTGCTACCCAGTTATTGAAAGGGTCATTGTTTTCAAATATAATAAAGGACTTCACTCATTCTCCCAAGGGCCTCCTTCACTTCTCTGATATTTAAATTACTCCCTTTTGAAACTCAAATTGTGTCCTCATCCAAGTCAGATGAAAGCCTGCATCTTTTGCAGGATACGTGATTTCACTTTGTGGCAAACTATTTGCATTCAATTTGCATTGTATTATTGACCACATGGGAATGTTCAACAAAGATCCTGGTGTTTTGTGTAAGGGTATACGCAAGCATAAATGGGAATATGATTTGATGGCAACTAATTATAAAAGTGGTCAATTATTTAGCCCAATTTTTCTATCCTCTACTTCCGTGAAACTATATATTCTGAGTTCCAAAATTTTGCTGTTGAATGGAAGACACGAGTGTAAGGCTTTTTTTTTCTGCTGTATCATTTAAATTAAAAGATAAATCCCTACTTAATCTCTGACTTAATCTTACTTTCATAAATCTAGTTTTCTAGGAATCACATTTTTCTAGAGCACAGTATATCCATATTTCTTTGGTGAGTTGGGATTGAGTGATGTCATTTCACTTTTCTCCCTGTAAGCAAGGGACCATATTACAAAATGTTCTAATGTACAGCTGTAGCTTCAACAGGTGGGTTGAACATAGAAATAAGCTCCCCACTGGTAGAGAAAGAGAGAGGGAATTCTGCTTAAACATGCCTCTGTCAAAAGTGCTATTATGACTTTTTTAATTGCCCTTTTCAATGGTTGGAGTATCAGTGCTGGGTTGTGTTAGCCAGGAGGCCTGTAGGTATGAGGCCCATCACAAGGATTTTTCAAACCTGTCCAACGTACCAAATTGAGACCCCATATTAGAGATTGGACCTGCCAGAACTAGGAAACTAAAGAAACCCACTGTTGAGTCATCACTGGGAAAAACCTGCAATGGCTGCTTTTGAGATTGGTCCTGGGTTTATCCCAGTCGACCATTTCTTTCTAGGCTTGGAGTAATAAGCCAAGTTTCATAAGACCCAGAAACGGCCATGTGATTCTTTGTTGTAACAGAACAAGGGTTCACCCAGTGGGGGAACTTGTCTGCTAACACCTATTCCATTCCTTGCACCCACAGGAAGGCCTGTGAAGTCCTTTCCTCTTTATCCTCTGTGGGCAAGAAGAGTGGATGATTGAAGACACAGGCTGGCTGGGGAGGAATGGTCCTTTCTTTTACTGAGCGTGTCCTATAACCCACAACATCCCCGACGTGTCTGGAAGGGGAAGTGTCTGATGTTTGTCATTATCACAAAAGCCATCCTTCCCCCAACTTGAAACAGGCTCCACTTTCCTCTCCTGTGGGATTAGCTGTGAATACAGCTGAGATCAAAGAGGATTTCATGGTGCTTTTGTTAAATTTCCTAAACAGGCAGCTGTGGGCAGAAATTAAAACAAACATCAGACCTTTTAAGAAATCCTTAAAAGATCCTGTCATGTCCTCATTGACAGTGTTAAAGCTTGTTCTCTGAGGAATTGGAGAGACTTTTGAATTACTTTGTTCTCGTTTTCTTCTCTTCAAAGGCTACAGGGGGGTAGAATGTAGTGTGTGTGCGTGTGCGTGTGTGTGTGTGTGTGTGTGTGTGTGTGTGTGTGTGAGAGACAGAGAGACAGACAGAGAGACAGACAGAGAGAAAGAGACAGACAGAGAGAGAGACAGAGAGACAGAGAGAGAAGAAGAAGGTGGGGGGCAGGGGATGTTCCACGCTGAAGTTCTTTCACAGGTGACTTCTGACTTCTGTTATTCTGTTAAACCTTGTCCTTCCAGACCTGGGCCTGCAAATCTCTCACACAGTTTTCTCAGAGACCAAGTTAAATATTGACAGTCTTAAAGTCTCATTTTAACCACATCTTCAGGCAGTCCTAAATGCTTGTAGCTTCATATTTAGGAGAGGAAAGGAAAATCCTCTTGGGAAAATTCCCTTTGAAGGCATAATCTCTGATGTTTAAGATCTGTTAGCAAACCACACGTTTTGCTGCTCTCACTGGGGCAGCTGGTGTCTCTCTAAATAAATCACTGGGCTGCTGAGAATTCCAGAGAGAGCTCTTTGGGGGTCCCCTTTAAACATTGTTCAAACATCCCAGCCTCCGAGGAACTGGCCTGAGACAAGCTTCCACAGGCTACAGCCCTGATTAGAAATCCTCTGGTTGAGGCTGCTGTGCCTGGAGGGTGGATCTGGGAACATTCAGAGGGTGCCACTTCAGCACTGCAACCAGACATCAAGTGGTGACCAGACTCCTGAGACAACAGAAGTCAAGTCTGATGGATGAAAGCAGAGGGAGAGGTGGAGCCTCCATCCACATCATAGTGGTGATCTGGGGCTTCCTATTTCAGTAGCAGTCATCCAGGGGCTCACAAACATTCACAGGAGGAAAGGAGAGGTGACGCTCATGGCTTCAGCCGAGTCTGAGCCAGCTTCCAATATCAAGTCCACGATGGCCTATATCTAAAAAAAAAACCACCAAAAAAACAAAACTTGATTTTTAACAGGAAATCCAGTCAGGGGAAGAGAAGAAACATTGTTCAAGGATCTATTAGGTGCTAACTTAGGAGGACAGAAAGCACAAAGTCATGATCCTTCCTATCTTGGGCAGATAAGAAAAAGATACTTAAATCTAGAAGAACTTCTGTGCCTTGTGAACAGGAAATGTAACCTGTGGAATCCAATGCCACAAATCTCACTTTCATCAGGTATAGTACTACAGGAAAACTAGAAAACTTCTAGAAGGCTCCATGTTGCCCTCTTTGTGCCCATGTCACTATGTGTAATGGAGCTCAAATGAGTTCACCCTATGAAGCCTTGAGCCCAAGAAAGGTACTCAATGCACATAGTAATTGTTGTTACTCACTATTTCAAAACGGCATATGATTGGGCTCTAAAGTAGTGTAGATTTCCTAGAGTAAATAATGGCTCTAAGAGGCAGAAAATAAATAATGAAATAATCAGTAGCAAAAGTATAATGTAATGGGGCTGGAGCAATAGCACAGCGGGTAGGGCATTTGCCTTGCACATGGCTGACCTGGGTTCAATTCCCAGCATCCCATATGGTCGCCTGAGCACCGCCAGGGGTAATTCCTGAGTGCAGAGCCAGGAGTAACCCCTGTGCATCACCTGGTGTGACCCAAAATAAAAAAAAAAAAGATACGATGTAATTTCAGAATCTGCACGCGTACATGCACACAAATTCTGCTTATGGGCCAGTTTGAACATCAGGTTGCTTAGAGTAGAGGTATAGTGGGCATCCAGGGAATAGAGATCATTTCACAAGGGCAGAGTCAGAAAACTGGACTGAGGCCAATCCAGTTTGATAAGATAAAAAGTATGGAAAAGCCCCATCATGTAGGTCTCTACCAGGAGAGGATGTGGTGAGATGGAGTTTCAGGAGAATGAGGGGAGGCTTGCTGTACAGCAGGAAGTAGAGAGCCTGGGGTCTGGCTGCCCAGTAAGCTGTGGTGAAGGGGTGATCGGGGAATCTGACAACTAGAACAGAGGCAGTCTGGAGGGATGGATTAGAGACACATTTATGGAAAACAGGAAATAAAACTTGATGGCATTCAATACGCAAAGTATACATCATACAGTATAAAACACCAAAAGGAAAAGGTTTTGCTTATTCAGATATTTTGATTTAAAGGAGCAGAAATGCCTTTATGTTAACTCAAGAAATTAGAGATTTTTACACAAGCATGGGGCACTCAGGAAAAAGTATAAAGATAAACGAACAAAAGGTAGTCTCAAGAAAATGGTAGCTGGAAAGTCTGTAACCCAAATGTCTCTAGGACAATGCTCATGTTTCATTTTAGTGTCCTAACAATAACATCATCATCATCATCATCATCATCATCATCATCATCATCATCATCATCATCATCATCATCATCATCCCGTTGATCATCAAATTTCTCGAATGGTCTCAGTAACGTCTCCATTCATCCTAGCCCTGAGATTTTAGAAGTCTCTCTTTACTTGTCCTTTTCAATGGTGCAGCATTGGAGACTCAAGGTCAGGGGAAATGAGACCATCATTATGTTAGACCATCTGCCTAACAATAACAGATGCAATTATTCACCAATGTCTGAGTTTCACTTCTTTTATGTCTCACCAACTCCTTCACCCATGATACAGTTTCTTTCTACCCTCAATAGAGTAATGGGGGTTATATTTACAAAATACTAAATGAGTATGTTTTATTTTTTCTCTTTTAGTTCATGTCATGGTAGCTTTCTACCTCCAAGCCTCAGCTATGAAAAATCCTATTGTTTGGGAAAATAATCGCAATGTAAACCAGGCTTAGATGAGAGAAAAGATTTTTTAAATCCCTTCAGAACTTCAGGAACTAATGTGGATGGAGGCAGATCATAGAATTTCTCTTTGCAGGACATGGAGATACTTTCTTCTATCTAATCTGGCTAAATTCCAAGGCTTGCGTAGTCAAGTCAGAAGGATAACATAATGCAGGTAAAATGATAGAAACTACGGCCCTTTCAGCTTGGTGGACTGTGAGAGAAAGGAAAAAGCCAGAAGAGGAAAAATATTTATTTTTATCTTCCTTTTATCTCCTACAACCACCTCAGGCCAACCTTCAAGGGCCATAGGTAGCTCTGTAAGCCTCTGGGTAATGTGGGATGCCTAACAGCATGAAAATATTTTCCACTCTACACCTGGGATTTTGGAATGCAATCGCTTTTTATCGTGCCTTCTGCAGCGCTCTAAGTCAGCTTCTTCAAAGTAAAGCTGCTGGCATCATGTGGCCAAAGAGAGAAGCCTGCTGATCTACCAGTGCTTGGGGTATGCCCTCAGTGTTCTAGTGCTCAGGACTCAACATAAAGGGAATGTGAGTATGGGAGTTGTTTCTCAGCAGGAGTGCTCTAAGGTTGTCATAGGTGATTGAGAGTCACTGCCCTTTGGCAGCCATGAGGTGGCTGACGCCAGGGCTATCAAGTCAGGGTCCAGACTTCAAGCAATCACCTAACAAATCACCTGCAGCCATGAAAGTCACTGGGATAATTGTGACCAGGTGTTTCAGGAGTCAGGGCATAGGAGACCAAAGACTAAGGATATTATCTGGCTTCTCAGTCTCTTCCCTGGGCAAGCCACCCCCTTTCCTCATAGTTCCAAATGCTATGTTGAAATAGAGAAGGGAAATAAATGAGATTCTAAAAAACATACAGGTTACTAAAAGAAATGTCACAGATATTTTGTCAAGCTAAGAACAGGATTAAGAAGTGACATTTCACTTTGTTTTGGTTTCTTACCCAATGGATGGGGCTCATGAAGGAGATTAAATAATTTATAATGAAAAAGAAAGTTACATAATTTTCTCTACTTAATGGAAAGTAGTTCAAATGTATCTAACCCTACTGAAAAAGTTTTGAGTTAAGCATTAGTTTTTGTCCCAAAGCCTCACTTGAATATGGCCCATTAGACTTTCCTAGTCAATTTCCCAATCCTCCTGAAATCTTTTGCTTTGTTTCTCATTGTTAAGTATCTTTAAAGATTCACTCTCAAAGTGTTTGCTTGGTCCAGATTTTTTTGATTCAGGTTGTATAGCCTCAAATATGACATTTGAGTTAGAAAGTAGAAGATAGAGGAAGTGGAAAGACAGCACAAAGGTGCTTGCATTGCATGAGACGGGTCCTGGCTCAATCGTCAGCACCACATCTGGTGTCTCTGAGCACTTCTAGTAGTGACCTATGAGCACAGAGCCAGGAGAAAGCCCTGAGCAACATCAGGGATGGACCATAAAAAAAAAACAAAAAAATAGGAAGAAATGAAAAATAAACTAGGAAACAGCTATACATGGCTGAAGATCCAAGGATGTGTCTGAGCCAGATAACTCAATAGTCAGTTCTGTACTATTACACTTGTTTGTATAATTATGACCAAAGGAGAAATGAGAAAATTAACTTATAAAGGGGGGGGAAACTCTTCTGTCTGACACCTTCTTCCCTATGCACCTATTCACTAGACTACATAACTGTGACTGAGTTTCTTCACTACCTGAAATATACTTTGGAGATTGTGTGGATTTTATGCCTATGTCATATGGGGAACCAGAGACCAGATAATTCTTTTTATGATAGATTTTGTTTATATGTTCTGGTTACTCAGATATTACAGCTAATAGAATTCCACCATTATATAAGTGGAATATAATTTTTCAAATAATTCAAATGTATTGAAACATTTAAAATGAAATGATACTCCACACTATTCTTGTTTAAAATTTCAATAGACAGTTCAGTACTTTTCAGTCTCTCTGGATGATAGTAATGAAAAGCAGTTATCATTGTTCTTCATATGTATATCTGAGAGAGTTTTTACTAATAGTCTAAGTCAGGTTTTAATGCTATCTCATATAGCAGTTCTTCCAGTTTCCCATCTCTCTAAAAAGCAGCTTTGAGGTGGCCTGTGGTGTATTTCCTAACTCATAAACATCTTTGTCAAGATCTCCACATGTTCGCACAGCAGGGGTGTTGAGGTTCATTTTAGGGGAACAAATCACACAGCCCATTCCAGGTGATCATCATTCTAGCATAACTCGGAGTTAATGGGCCTCTGGGAAAACCACATGGAAAGTTAGGTGGCAGTTAGCGTACTTATTTGTCTACTATCAGCATAAATTTCAACCTCCCTTTGTGTAAGATCTTTTGTCAATGACATGAGAAACATGCTGATAGAAGGATTTTGTAGCTAGCATTGGTTTTAAGTCTGATTATGTTTCTTTAGCAGGGTTGGCGTGGGGGCCACACCCAGCAGTGCTCACCTTACTCCCATCTCTGTGCTCAGACATCATTCCTGGCGCTGTTCAGGGGACCATATATGGTGCAGGGGATCAAATCTGGGTCGGCTATATGCAAAGCCTTAACCTGTTTTACTATCTTTCTGGTTTTGAGTATGTTTCTTTGATCTAGGTGTAAATTTCAAAAAGAAAAGAGGATGTGTGGGCCCATGCAGGTGTGACACTTGAGTGTTCAGTGGCTGAGAGCCACCTCCCCATCCATGGCAGTGGTGGATGGACAGGTGAAGGACCGGGGGATGGAGAAACAGGAACTGGGCAGAGGGCTGGTGGGTAGTTGGTTTATTTCTCCCTCCTCCTGGCACAGTCCAATTTCTTCTTTTATGTTGCAGTCATAGCCATTGTTTTGGTTGTAGTCCCAGTCATCACAGTTCCATCATCCTAGTCTCATAGACCTCAAGGTCCTCTTCTTCGTTATATCTTCTTCCTCGTCTCAATGTAGTCTCATAATCCTCTACTTCCAGTCATTGTCGTCATCTGGTTCTCCTTCTATTCCCAAAGTCTCCAAAGCCTCAGTTCTCCCCCTGATCTTCAATGTCTTAAGTCATGTAAATATGGATGCCCAGGATTAAATATTGTTTTGGAGTCCCATATTGACTCCCATATTACATAGCATAGCATCAACTGTCTTCCTGTGTGGATACAAAAAGGACATTGCTAAATAAACCATGCAAATGACATAAAGGAAAAAGGAAAGCAATATAGGATTATTAGTGCCTAATGGAATTGGGTGTGCCTCAGTTGCACTGTTGTGGGAGTGGCTCAATAAGCCTTAAACTCCCTTGGGAGGAGCAAGGACAACCCAATGTTAGCTAACACTAAGGTAACATGTAGGTTTATACAAGGCCAAGCTGAGACCAGTGGCAGTGGGAAGACACAGAAAGTTACTTTTTTGTTCATTCAGCACCACTCTTTGGTGTTATATGTAGAAATAGCATTCAGTTCGCTATCAACTGAATAATTGAAAAACAGTCTAATGTAGAACTAAATTATAAATGACTATCTTTAATTTCAGGTAAGGTACAGATTATTCTCTTTATCCTGTTCCCTGTGACTTATTCATTAATTTATTTTAATTCAAACATTATTGAATGCATATGTACCATATGCTAGGCTTTCTGTAAATTTTTGGGAGTGGATGCAAATATTCTCAGAGAGCTTTACTTTTATCTTAGCCCTGATGGTGTATTTAGGTATTTGCTTATTTATTTTTTTTTTTTTTGCTTTTTGGGTCACACCTGGCGATGCACAGGGGTTACTCCTGGCTCTGCACTCAGGAATTACCCCTGGCCATGCTCAGGGGACCATATGGGATGCTGGGATTTGAACCCAGGTCGGCCGCGTGCAAGGCAAACGCCCTACCCGCTGTGCTATCTCTCCAGCCCCTATTTGCTTATTTTGTGAGATTTTTAATTCTAAGACAGTTTGAAATATGAAGAGAGAGGTCTATATGGTAAACACATACATATATAAAAAATGAATTAATAGCATTCGGTGTACGGACATTGGGGAGTTTTGAGACTTCATTCCAGCCTACTGAGGCAAAGGAGGATTAAAGAGTGATGGTTGCTAGGGCTTCCCCACAGGCATGTAAACCTAAAGGCATTAAGTGTTAGTGGACAATGGCAAGAAGGAACCAGAACTCTCTTCACTGACAGTGCTCTATGTGATTGGATAGAATACTTGACAAGAAGGATGCCTGGATCAGGGACACTGGAAGGCAGCCCATTGGGGGAATCCTTTCATAAAAAAGAATGTGAATACATATGTTTATTTTGCTACTTCTCCTGGTTGTAATAAACTGAGAGCTCTCTATAGGCCTTCCCTCTCAGTTTCATCACAGTCACTTCTCTATGACAAACAAGTATTTAAGGGGTATTACCTTCAAGACTTGCATATTTTTAACTACACAACATTCCTGACTCCATGTTTAACATGTTTTCTTTAAAAGTTAACATTTGAGTAGCTTAAAAAGGAGAAAAACAGGACCAGAGTGATAGTACAGCAGGTAGGGTGTTTACGTTGCACTCGGCCTACACAGGTTAGAACCTCGGTATCCCATATGGGCCCTCCAGCACTGCCAGGAGTAATTCCTGAGTGCAGAGCCAGGAGTGACCCCTGAGCATCACTGAATGTGACCCAAAAAGCAAAATAAATAAATAAATGAAGTAACTGATTTCCATTATTGCATGTGTTCCAGGAGTGCTTTTCATACCTCTTCAGAAGTACGTTATCACACTGAGCCCACCAAAAAGTGTGAGATCTCTTTACAACTTTGGGTTCTCTCTATTTTTGTGCCCCTTCTAAGAAAATGATGGCTGGAGGAACCAGTTGGGTTGGGAGATGCATGCCAAAAGTAGATAATGGACCAAACATGATGACCTCTCAGTGTCTGTGTTGCAAGCTATAATGCCCAAAAGTAGAGAGAGAGTATGGGGAATATTGTCTGCCATGGAGGCAGGGGGAGGGTGGGAAACGGTGGGTATACCCAGGATATTGGTGGTGGGGAATGTGCACTGGTGGAGGGATGGGTGTTTGATCATTTTGAGATTGTAACTCAAACATGAAAGCTTGTAACTATCTCATGATGATTCAATAAAATTTGCCCACTGCTAGCAGCATCAGTTCTGTGTTTTCTAACACAGGGTTGATTTTAGATTGGCCTTGTTTGTCCCCTTGCTTTGTTTCTTTACATTGTACTTGAGTGAGATAAACCCCTATTTGTCTTTCTCTTTCTGACTTAGGTTGCTTAGCATTGAACACTCCTACTATACCCATGTTGTCATGAGTGACAAGATTTAATCTTTTCTTATAACAAAGTAATTGTGTTGGATATATCTATCACCTCTTATTTCTCCACTCATCTATACTTGGATTATTTCTATATTGGCTGTTGTATGTAGTTAGTTGAGTAAACTCTTTAAAAATGTAATGTGAGTGACTGTGTTCATGGCCAGATCTCTCTATTCTCTACCAGTGTATTTAGAGTGAACCCCAATAATTTAGAACACCCTATTGTGAATATAGACATTCCTAATCCAACTGTTCCTCCCTCATCCAATATTAGAATTTAATTGTTGTCTGCTAGGACCTCATGAGATAGCATTTATTAAAGTGTCATATTCCAAAGTATTCTTGACCATGGGTTGGTATATATCTTTTTCCACATAAAAAGGCAGAGAGATTAATAGTAAAGCATGAATGATAGATGTTTATTTCAAAAGCATGAGCCTGGCATGGTACTCTGGGACAGGTGGAGAATAGTTTGGGGGCTTGCACATCTGATAGAGGTACCCTCAAAACCACAGAACCCAAGGGATCAAATCCTTCTTATCTATGCTGCAATCATTCTCCTGTCTTTTAGCTCAATGGTTTCAGTTCCAAGTTGTTTTGAGATGCAGTGCAAGCTAGAAGTCATCAGATCTTACTGTGTATCCCTTGCCCCATTTTCCTTTTGAAATGCCTTCAGCTGTTTGTGAGCCAGCAGTTCTTAGTAACAGAGAATGTTTTCTTCATTTTTTGTGGGTGGGGGTGATGGGATATATTAGTCATTTTCTGTACTGTAAACAACAGGTGCATGGAGATCATAGTCTGGGAGAGCAAACTGTAGTGATTAGAATCTCATACACTCTGCTGGAAGTGGGAGCACCAGGACCTTTAGCCAACTGAGGCATTTGGTATCTACCACCATTTCAAAGATCTTAGTATGTAGTAGGGTAATATTCAGCTTTTATTGGTGATTGTAACTTAGACTGAAGACTATTACTCAGGGAAAGGAATGTGTAAATGTTTCTCATTAGTTTCTTATGGTCATTATTAGAATTCAAATACTTTTGTTTAGACCTAAATCTTGTGAATAGTTTCGCTTGGCAGAGGCTTGGGCTAAATGAATGCTGTCCTGTGTGACAGTATTTAGTTGGACAAACAAACCCTGTTGCTATGTGAAATGAAAATCTCCCTTTCTTTAGGATTCCTCCTTCATGATGGTCACTTAGTTTTTTATTTCTAACAGTCCATCTTCTTGATCTTCTCAATTTTATATTCTTAAAAAAATTGTTTTCCTGTGTGGAGAAGTGGAAATATTAAGAATGGCAACAATAGAGAATGGTGACTTTGATGCTTTGTAGCTGGCACAGAAATCTAGCAAAGAGTATTTGCTTAAGGAGATTCATAGGAGATAAGTGGTTTTATGGGCCGAGATTTTCTGTGAATTTATTCTACTATAGAACATCTCCTGGAGATGTCATTTTCCCTATTCTGCAATTTTTAAGAAACTGCAAGAGTCATTATCAATTATTTGCTAAAAGCAGAGGCAAAGACTAAATGAAGACCGAGAAGTAAAAAGTTTGGCTCCAATTTGTTTACACAGCTTACATGACTTACTTTCTTCTTTCCCCCATTTTTTCATATACTACTTTATTCTGTTCTCATTTCCTAATAAGGTAAGAGACAAAAACCCCAATAAACTCTGACTATAAAATTCCAGCCTTTAAGAGATTCAGAATAAGCACCTGACATTTACTAAGTGAATAGAGAGAGCAAAAATTCTATTTTTCAAGAAATTTGAAAGAAAGAACTTTTATGTGTTGCTACCAAATGTGAATATAGAATTTTAAAGAAGATGACATTCAGAAGCAGATGATATAGTAGTTGTGGCCTTATAAAAGTCATTAAGAGACACTAGTACATATGTCCATATATGTGTATATATGTATGTGTGTATATATTTTTTCATTTTATAGCAGCTTAATTTGTTTAATTATAAATTTTTGTTTGCTTTTGGACCACACCTGTACTGCTTGGAGGGACCATAAAATGCAGAGTCATATGCAAGCAAAGAGCTTTAACCCCTGTACATCTTACCAACACTTTTTTTTCTTATGGAATTCCTACATTTGGGAAGGATGTTTTCCTTTCCAACTTCTTCCTCATTTTCTGGTGACAATATAGAACTCAGGGTTTCACAAGTGCCAGGAATGTGCTCTACTACTCATTTATATTCCCTCAGAATTTTGTATTCTTTATGATTAAACTTAATTAATCATTAAAAATCCCTCAGATTCTGGAAAAGGAGTGGAGTGGGGCATAGGAACTAATAGTGTTTTGCTTTGGACATATTGAGTAGTATCTATTTTTCAAAATTTGATAATTCAAAGGGAATAACTAAAAAAATTTACTAAGTTTTACTTGGAGACAAGACAACTTCTTATATGCTTTACCAGGAAGTGCTATTTACATGCAAATTTCCATTGAATTCACAAAACTCGGAGATTACTGTACAGTACTATCATTCCTATTTCAAGGGGTGAAATACAGGTAGGTTGAAATGTTCCACATTACCCAGTACTCTGGCAAATGCATCTTCTAACAATAAATCATGCACCACGAGATCTTCCAGTGTGCCGCCACTTCACAGTAGATACTTGATCTTCCAGCTACAGGGATACTGAGATGGGATTAAGGTCACTAGATTTAGGAAATAAAAAAAATAAAAACACAAGAATGCTGTTTTTATTCTGAATTTTGTGTGCAATTTATGCTTGTTTAGCTAAAATTTGAATTTACCTAGTGCCCCCCCCCCTTATTTTTAAGCAACACTTGGTATTTTGTGTTATTTTTTAATGGCAACTCTAGGTAGGGATATTATGGACACTTTAAAGAGAGGAATCTGAGGCTTAAAACAGCCAAATAACTGGAGTTCATGAATAAATCTGGGGCATAACTGGGAAGAGCAAGACTTTTCTAAAGAAAACAAAAGTACCTTATTTACCTTGCTATAGAAAAAAGTGTTACTCTAGAGAGATTAAACGCTGTTTAAATGAAAGATGTATACTTTTGGTAAACATTCAATAAATTTTGATGGCATTAAGGATTACGATTGTCTATAGTGGACTCCGGCTATTACCTTTATTAAGAAGTATCATTAAATTCCTAATGACTAATGCCCTGAACTCCTGATACAATTATTGAATTATTGGCTGAATTAAGAACGCAAACTTTGGAGTGATAGTATTTGCCTTGTATTAGCTGTCTCTTTGATCAGGTTGCTGAAATCTTTGGTTTCCAATGCCTTAATTTGTGCAATGCCATTTATCTTATTCTGTTTAAGAGAAATTGTGCTGGAAATCTTTGACATTCTTCGGTTTGAAGCTGCATAAATCCAAACAAAATGTTTTGGTTATTAAATAGCATTTTCTATGTGTCTCCATGTTCAATGGCCATTTTATAAGTCACAATGGATGAGGGAACTATTCTGCTCCATGCTTCCTTTCTAACTATAGTATGAAATCATACTATTTCTAAAGTAGGTTGTATTTTGAGCTACTTGAAATTAGGCTTTTGACAGGTCTTTTTATGGAGGAGACACTTCAACATTTAACATATTTCATTAATTTTTCACATATCCTTTGACTCTTCTTCACTGTGGCAGTTTCCCAGACTTTCCTTGTGTTTGATGGCCTTGAGGACTTTATGGCATACTAATCAGAAAATTTTCAGAATGACCCATTATAAGCTTTGTTGGGTGTTTAACTCATAATAGGACCAGGGTATAAGACTGGGAGGAAGAACACAAAAGTAAAGTGACCTTATGATCATGTCATATATACATAATTTTAGCATAACTTATTATGGTTTATGTTCACTTTGGTCACCTCTTTATCATATTTTCTTGCATTTAATGCTTCATATTTTAGGAGAAAGTCACTATATACAGGCTACATACAAGGAGTGGGGAGTTATGCTTCTCTATCTCTAGTGGAGAGTTTCTATAAGTTAATTTGAAATGTATCTGTATGAGAAATTTGTTTTTCCCTTCCTATTTAAAAAATTTAACTACTTATTTGTAGCATTATAGATTCATTAATGCTTTCTTCTTTAGGTTATAATCTAATAGTTCTACCAGAAGTTCCTGGCTCATTTTGTATATTTTGTACTACAGTCTTAGTATCGGATATTTCTCCAAGGAACTCAGGTCCCACTTTTTGAAGAATAATATTAGAAGTGAAATTCATGATTTATATACCAAAAGCTGGAAATAGCAAAAGATTTTGAATAAGGAAAGTGAATTATTTGGTAAGATGAGTGGAAAGAGAGATAATTCTCCTGAAAAAGAGAGGAAGCAAATAACCCTAACTAAGCAAAGATTTCCTCTTTGCTTAAAGCTCAAGAGGTGATGGAAGAGAGAGTGTGAATCAATTAAATAAATAAATAAATAAATAAAGGGATGTAAAAGAAAAAGACTGATACAGAGAATGCAAAAATCAAGAGAGTTACCACCCCTCACCCCCAACAAATAACCACATTTATAAGATGAGTGACTGATTATCAGACATTGAAGACATCATCAAGACTGGATAGAAAATATCAATGTTTCTTTCCTGACACATCTTTAAAAATAATTCTCTTTAAAAATGTTTGGGTCACACCCAATTGTGTTCAGGACTTATTCCTGGCTCTTTGCTCAGGAGTCACTCTTGGAGGTACTCAGGAGACCATATAGGGTCCCGAGATCAAATGAGGGTAGTTCATGTGCAAGGCAAGCAAGCACCTTACCTACTGTACTCCAGTTCCCTGAGATTATTCTTATTGAAATAATTTCAGAATTTTGTGACATCACAAATCTCATGAAAGAAGTCCAGGGAAGGCTGCCACTCAAGTAAGACCGAGGATCCCAAATGAGCTACTTTGGACACCAGCAGCCCACTGAAATACTTCCAGAATGTGAACTGAGAGTTTACGCCAGGCTGCGCCAGCCGGGAGGGGTATCTCTCTCTAGATTTTTCCATCATATGAGCACCACAAAAGGGTAAAAGCTTGCAGTGATGTAATTTCTGGTAGAATTTTCCCTGGACTTTATACAGAAATCCAAAACCGCGTGGCCACTGCTGCGGCCGCGCGACCCAATGTCATCTAATCATCAGCAATATGAAATGGTTCCTTTTTTACATGTCGGATTTTGGGGGGAAACCTAACAAGAATAGTAAGTCTTTTGTTGAAATATTGAAGGCAATCAAAGTAGCAAACACCTCTCTAGACTGAAGTAAGCTATAACCCCATGCCGGCTGAGGAGAAGAAATATCCTTCTTTCTCGGGAAGAAATGAGGCGTGGCATCAGCCATATTATGATGTCCATTTAGCAGACACGAACTTGGTGTCACGGGAACGAGATATAAGGGGAAAAAAATTAAAATTATTATGTACTTGGAACAGAGGGACGCTGGTGGAGTCTCGAGCCGGGGCCGATACCAGCGCACTACTTTTGGCTCCAGAAACTGCTTGCAGACATGCTGCTAGACTATCAACTAAGCCATAGCCCCACACCGGCTGAAGACGGGAAATAACCCTCTTTCTCGTTTTTTTCCCCTTTGTCAGACAGTGTGGTGTCAATCATATTATGAGGATTACTAAACAGGCAGGAACTCGGTGGCGTGGGAAGGAGGGGGAGAAAAAAAAAAGAAAAGTTATGTACCTGGAACAGCGGGACTTAATATCTCTACATTCTCAGCAATGGAAAACTAACTATCAAATGCTTCCTTGGCAGTAGGACTGTCTTTTTTTTCGGGGGGAAACTCCAACAACAATAGTGAGTTATGTGTTGAAACATGGAATGTAACCAAGGTAAAGAGAGAACGAAGTGAAATTTATCACTCACGTGGGCGGGGGCTGGGGGGCGGGAGGGGGTGGGAGGTACACTGGGGTTGGTGGTGGAATATGGGCACTGGTGAAGGGAAGGGTGTTTGAGTATTGTATAACTGACATAACCCTGAGAACTATGTAACCTTCCACATGGTGATTCAATAAAGTAAAATTTAAAAAAAAGTCCAGGGAATATAAACTCTGTTGCCTATCTCCAATCATTTACAGAACTTGGTCATAAGCAACCAGTTAGTACTCTCTGTCATCTTCAAATTGGACATTGATGCTTATTGACACTTAAAATAAAATATTATTTGAATTTATGGTCAGGATAACAATACTCATCCTTTCTCTCATTTGAATTATTGACTCTTTTGAACTTCTTCCAAGTCTTGTCCCATGTGAAATTATATTAACACATACACCTTGATGGGGCTAGGCATGATGAACCTTGAACACCTACCTGACACAAAGAGATCTTTGTGCCTGACTTTGGTTGTGTTGAGCAAAGGGCAAAAGAAAGTAAGTCTTGGTCTTGAGGCTGTATACATAGTATAGAGAGTTTTATTCAAATGTTGGTTATTTACTACATATATAATTTAGGTATGGTTTTAATCTCTCCAGGATTCTAAATGGGAGTAATAAATGTACTGAAATGTATTTATTTTTAATTCATGGAGGGAAAACAAGGCAAGACACTTGTCATTTCCTTGGTAGCATGTTTGTTACACATTATCTAGACAGGGCATCCCAACCCTGTCTATACTTCTCTCCCTCATAAGTAGAGAACACTCTTTCCTCTTTCTTCCCCTCCTTTAAGAAATTAAACATTTGTCTCACATTCTAATTGTTCATGACTCCTAAATTTAGCCTTTTATTCATGCTGCTCATTGTTGAAATTCTCTGATACAAAGGAGTTTAAGTTATTCACCATTCATCAAAATTCCAATTTCCTAAAATTCTTATCTCAGGTAGATGTTAAAAAAGCATTTTTACCTAGTTGATTAAATAAATCCATCAAAAGCATACATAACATATAGGGTGATACACTAATGGAGACTTAATACATTGCGTGGCCACTTTGCGGCCTTGCGCTTTTGGGAGTTTGCTTTTAAGTCTCTGGATGTTGGCCGTTGATGGGAGTACACACACCTGGGTTCCTCTGTTGGTACCTTCATGCGTGAGGCCCGTCTGAACGTGTGGAGAGGGGCCTCGAGCATGGCTGTAGCTAAATTCTGGTGTTCTTTGGCCGCTGGGAGCTCTGCTCAGGGTGCGGAGGGAAGCTGGAGCCCATCCCCTCTGAGGGACCCTGGGGAAGACAGCCAGGCGTGCGGGCAAGAGACTCTCTGCCATTGCAGCCGCGCAATATCTTGTAGCCTACTTCTCTCTCTGGGAGAAACTGGCAAGCTTCTGAGAGTTTCCTGCCCACATGGGACAGCCTTGCAAGCTTCCTATGGTGTATTCATATGCTAAATCCAGTAACAAGCTGGATCCCATTCCCCTGACCCTGAAAGAGCCTCCAGTGTGACATCATTGGGAGGGCCGAGTGGAGAGAGACTTCTAAGATCTCAGGGAAAGGACGAATGGAGATGTTACTGAGCCCGTTCAAGAAATCAATGATTAATGGGATTTCGTGATCGTGATTAATACATGAATGCATGCCATTTTTTTCAAGTACATCCCTGGCTTCTGTGTGTGTATGACAAAGAGGAGGAGAAGGAGTGCCAGAAAGGGGAGAGGGAGAAGGAGTGTGATAATTAAGTTGATGATCAAGGCACTCATCACCTATTTCTCCTCTGATTTGAATCTCAGAGAAGATGGGACACAATTTTTGAGAGTATTTCCTCAAAATTTCCTACTAAGAAGAAGAAGAACATTTGCTTTTATTTGGTTTAACATCACAGAACAAAGTTCTATGAACTCAGCATCTTAGCATAAAGTATTTGAAGATTTTTACTGTGGACTGAATCGTGTCTCCCTGAAATTTATATGTAGATGCATCTTTTCCCATGTGATGGTATTTTTGATGTGCGATCTTTGGGGTATAATAAAGCTGAGATAAGGCCAAGTGATCCTTATATCCTCATATGTAAGCAGCTGTAGAAGAAGAGGACATACCATTCTCTTTTCACTCTTGCGTGAGGACACAGCATGGAGGTGCCATATATACAACTAGACCAAGACTCTACCTGGAATTGGACTCCTAATTCAAAACTGTGAGAAAATAAGTCTGTTATTTAAAGCCACCAGGTCTATGGTCTTTTATTGTGACACAAGAAACCAATATAATTTTAGAGCTAAGGAGATCTTGCAATCATCTGAGTACGAGGTGTTAAACTTGTCTGTGGAGCTGGTGGAAACTTCCTAATAAAACTAAGACTTCATTGACATGTGATCACCAGTTTACTAATCTATTGTAGTGACATGCTATAATCCCAGACAAGATTGCTTAGATATGTCCCAAAGTTATTATACAAAACTGGAGAAGAATTTAGGAATCATTTAACTTGTATTTCTTGTTTTTTTTGGAAGAGTCACACCAGGCAGTGCTCAAGAGGTACTGCCAGCTCTGTGCTCAGGGAATGCTCCAGATGATACTACTGTGACAATGTGGTGCAAGGATTGAACTTGGACCTATTACTTGCATAGCACATGCTTAACCTGTTGAGTATCTCCCTAACCCCATACCTTATCTATCTATGAGCAGATAAAGTTACTAGGGACTCCAGAGTTTAAGAGATTTTTGGCAGAAGTCACATAGCAGCATCTCAGCTTTCTCCCTGCAAAGCCAATATCATCTTCACAGTGTCTCCATGCAGATCTTTAGTCACAGTGAGGCCCTGGAGGACTGTAAAGATGAATTAGGTCCTATCAGAAATCTTAGAAAAAGTACAAACATTTCTTTTTCAAAGCTCCTTTCTTTATATGCATATGAGAAAATGGTGTATAGCAGTATTGACCTTCTGTTTGCAATCTAGCTCTGTGGTGAACAAAGACATTGTGGCTTACCACAACTCCACAACCAGTGCCGTGGACCTATGTATCCTCCTGGGTTCTGTCCTGCCCACTTAGTTTGAGAGCTGGAGGCGCAGAAGAAGTGGGTTGGAGCAATGATTGGTTAGCTAACAAACAACATCATTGTCTCTTCTAATTAAACAACTATTTTTAGCTCATAGGGATTATATGGGATTGGTTTTTCCTTTTTCTTTTTTCTTTCTCCCTGCTTTCTCATGACTTAGCTGTGCTATTGATCTAAGACGGGTCCATGGCCGTGTCTGCTAAGATATACCTGGAACTGCAGTGTCATTGACTGCTCAAATCAAGTACTTAGTCCATCTCAGGAAAACCGTAATCCCTGACTTAGAATCTCATTTTCCTTCACTGAAGCTGGTGAAACTTTTTTTTTAAATGTAGGTATAATGCTATTTATTCAGCCATTGATTAAGCTGATTGAATTGGGCATGAACTCCACATGCTTAATTAAATTTTTCAATTGAATATCTGTGAGATAGACTGCTACAAAGCTGTTCATAATTGGGTTTCAGTCATACCATGACCCAGCACCCATCCCTCCACCAGTTACATTTCCCATCACCAATGTCCCCTGTTTCCCTCCCACCATCCACCAACTCCCACCTGCAGCCTCCCTCTATGGGAGGCACTTTCTTTCCTCTCTCCTTTTCCTTTTGTACATTATGGTTTGCAATACAGGTGCTAAGAGGTCATGGTGTTTGTGCAGAGCATTCAGATCTTTGGGATGGTAAGGCTGAAGTAGCTTTTTAATTAAGTGGCAGCTTTGAGGTGTGGATGTGACTGCCGAGGCTTCCAGAAGTATAGGGATGTGGGCAAAGGTAGCTCATCCCTGGAGATTTCATTCACAAAAATTGCATATCAGAATTTTCAGCAGATAATGTCTCAGTGAGGTCCATGCTGAGACAGTGGAGGATATGGTGGCGATTTTGGATTGTGGGAACAAGTGGCTGCCAGGGGCTCTGCTTGGGCAGTCACCAGGCTGACATGCTCTCCCTCCCCCCCTCCCCCAATTTGCCCTGGTCTGTTTAGCCTTGTGCAGGTCCAAGATTAACTGCAGCTTTTGATCTCTTTAGAGATCTACTTATGGGTCTCCAAAGAAAGGCCTGTAGTAGAGCTTACATGATGCCACTGGAGTTGGTTCGTGGGGGATGATTGCCGGTGTTTTCACTGGCAATTGGGACATAGGAGGTAACCCATCCCAACTCCTAGAAAACTTGGAGATTTCAGTCACAATACCTGTTCAGCCATGTGCTGGTCCAAGATTAACTGCAGCTTTTGATCTCTTTTGAGATTTATATATGGGTCTCTGAAATAAGGCTGATTAATAAGCTTGTATAGCAGAGCCAAAAGTGGTTTGTGGGCATAGTTACCACATATCTAACTTAATTTCTTGGTAAACTTGGTCCCAAGTTGTTAGGGTCTGGCCAAAGGCACAGCGACAATTTGGGCATATCAGGAAGCCTAAAGTCACCATCAGGCTGCTGATACACTTGCCCCACAAGTATAGGTTCATCTGTTGGCGTCACCATACCCCCTAATGAAACCTTTGAATCCAAGGATGGGCACACTTGTGACCCTTGGGCAAAAGGCGGTTTCTATAAACAGAATTTTATTGGAACATATGATACATTCATCCATTTAATTTATTATATTTCTCTTTTATTAAATGTATTAGAATCTAGATAGTTAGAATGATAAGTTTATAATATCAATATTCAAAATTACTGCATCCTGCCATCACCAAAGTGCCCATAGCCCTCCACCACTGTCCCTTTGTCACCTCTGGGCTGGTCTTCTTCCATATCCTTTCCCTCCACTCATTACTTGGTAGTTCGTTTTATATTCCAGTACCATGGGTTAGTCATTGTTTGTTACTGTCAATTCTCTAGTTTTGTCTCTCCATTTCACAGAGATGAATGAGATCATAGTTCTCTTATTATTTTCTTTTAACTTATTTCACTTAATATGATACTCTTCAATGCATTCCATGTTACAGCAAACAGTATGATTTAATTTTCTCTTATAGACAAGTAGTATTCCATTGTGAATATATACCACAATTTATTTATTTATTTATTGTTGGATATTTGCATTGTTTCTATAACCCGGCTTCTGTACTGAGCACTGCAATGAATATAGGTGTGTGCATACATCTTTTCAAATGAGTAGTTTTGTGTTTTTTGAATAGGTGCCAAGTAGTGAAATAGCTGGATCACATGGGAGTTCTAGTTTTACCTGTAAAATCTCCACACTGTGTTCCACAGCCTGTATCATGCAGTATGCCCACCAACAGTGAGGGGTGGCTATCTCTTTATCTATGAACAATGGCAGTTCTATGCCACAACTATAGCAGTGATTAACTATATGGAAGTATATCCTTCACAGTGCCAAAATTACTTACTTTGGTAATTTTTTGTTTGTTTTTGGCGCACGTTCAGCTGTGTGCAGGGCTTATTCTTCATTTTATGTCTAGGAATCACAACTGGAAGTGCCCAGAATCTGTCTAATCAGGGTTGGCTACATGCAAAGCTAGCACCTTATGCTGTGTTCTATCTCTCCATTTCCTCAAAATATATTCTTTGGCTCTTAAAAGAAAGAAGTTTGCTGACACTGTTCTAGACTATTGCTGTCCAATAGAAGTTTCTGAGATGACTGAAATTTTTCATAGCTCCATTTTAAAATATAGAAGCTACAACATAGCTCCATTTTTAAATACAGAAGCTCTATCAGATTTAATACATGAGCCACGTAGATTATTAAGCACTTCAAATGTGCCTGGCAGAGCTTAGGAAACACAACTTACATTTTTCCTTAATCCTGATAAAGATTGAAATTAAAATGTAAAGCTTAAATAAAAGGGAAGTTCATTATCCCAACATTCCAGATGACTCTTGACAAGACTGTTCCATTAACTTGGTTTATAGGAGGTGAGGAGCTTGACCTGCACTATTCCACCTCTCTCTGTGGAGAGCCCAACCTGTGATTCATTGCTAGAAAGGACCAAATCTGATCCTTTTGTTTCTATTTTTGTCTCCTTCATCCACAAACTGACAGTTTTAAAACGATTCCTTTGAATCTGATTCAGCAGTTTTAGAGAGAATCTCTGTATTTTTTTTCATCCTACTTTATCTCACGTCAGATGGGTAATGTGCCAAGTATGTAACAAGGCTTAAGAGAGGCACATGTCACACAAATGTGTAAACACCTAATCATTATACTTATGAACCAGAAAAGTATCAAGGAACCCTGAAATTTAATACTGTTTTTTTTCTGGAATACTTTACATAAATCTTTTTTTTTGGGGGGGTGGTCACACCCGGTGATGCACAGGGGTTACTCCTGGCTTTGCACTCAGGAGTCACCCCTGGCGTTGCTCAGGGGACCATATGGGATGCTGGGAATCGAACCCGGGTCAGCTGCATGCAAGGCAAACGCCCTACCCGCTGTGCTATCACTCCAGCCCCTACATGAATCTTTTTGATCAACCAGGCCTTCCCTGATTGCCTGACCTAGAACCACCCACAGCAGCACCCACCCTATTTCCTGATTAATTTTTCTTTACTATTTTTTCATCTTTGAGTTATACCCAAGGATGCTTTGGGTTCACTCCTATCTCAGGGATCACTCCTGGTAAAGATGGGGACTGTGTGATACTAAGGAGTGAATGGGGGTTGGTTACATTTAAGGCAAATACTTTAATCCTAGTACACTCTCTCTCTCTCTCTCTCTCTCTCTCTCTCTCTCTCTCTCACACACACACACACACACACTTTACTTTTCAAACCCAGGCCATATTACCTCCATGCCCTTCTGATGAATTCCCTAACTCCTTCTTGAAAGGGTGACTGCCTGAATAAGAGCAGGCCTTCTCAGTCTCACTGCTGTGTTCTTGTTTACATATATATATATATACATAAATATAAATATTATGATCTTTGTACATAGTATAGTGTCTGTCAGGAGGTAGGCATGTAAATATTTTTTGAATCAACTTAAGAGTATTAATCTAATGTAATATAAAATTCATCCTCTATAGGAATATGTCAAGGGAAAATAGACAAGGCCACAGGAGATAAAGTCTATTGGATAGTGTTGGGTGTTATTTTTTGCCATTGCAGATTTTTTTTTTCTGCCACTGCCATTATAATGTTTCTGCCAAACATTGTAAGTGTCTCCATTGAAAAGTAAAGTGTCTCCCAGTTTCGGGTAAAGAAGGCACAGTTTTTCAAATTCCAGGTTCTCAGTATTCCAATCCTTCATTTGCTTGTTTATTTTTGGGGGCAACACCAATAATTCTCCAGGGTTACTCTTGACTCTCCACTCAGGAATTACTCCTGGCAGTGCTTGGGCACCATATGGGATGCTGTGGATTGAAAATGGGTCAGTCATGTGCAAGGCAAGCACTGTTCCCATTCTGATTATAAGTACTGCAGTCTAAACTGATTCCTGAGATTTAAGAAAAAATTTTTTTTTGTTAAAGTGCTGTGATTTACAAAGTTATTCATAGCTGGGGCTGGAGAGATAGCACAATGGGTAGGGCACTTGCCTTGCACACAGATGACCCAGGTTAGATTCCTCTGCCCCTCTCAGAGAGCCCAGGAGCTACTGAGAGTATCTTGCCTGCACAGCAGAGCCTGGCAAGCTACCAGTGGTGTATTTGATATGCCAAAAATAGTAACAAGTCTCATGATGGAGACGTTACTGGTGCCCGTTCGAGCAAATCAATGAGCAACTGGATGACAGACAGTGATCCATAGCTGAGTTTTGAATTTAGGCATACAATATTGCAACACTGATCCCACCACCAATGTCGGCTTCCCCCCACCAGTGTTCCCAGGTTCCTTCCCATATTGCCAGTCCACCCCTCACCCAGCCTCCAGTCTCCAGGCACCTAAGTTTGATTGTTAAAGTTTGGGTCTCTTGATTTCAGTGTTGTTGACTCTGTGATTTGGATATTTGGCTCTATCATTTCTTACCACCACTTTGTACCTTAATCCCCTGACAAGGCCCCCGTTGCTTCTCATCGTCTCTTCTTCCGCCCACTACTCTTTCTTTCCTTCTCCTCCCTATACTTTGGGGCAAAGGTTGATCTAAGAATCCCCCATTAAGGACCCTTCTTCACTGCTGGTGGGAATGCCGACTGGTTCAGCCCTTCTGGAAAACAATTTGGACGACTCTCAAAAAATTAGATATTGAATTCCCATTTGACCCAGCAATACCACTGCTGGGAATATATCCCAGAGAGGCAAAAAAGTACAATCGAAACAACATCTGCACATGTATGTTCATCGCAGCACTGTTTACAATAGCCAGAATCTGGAAAAAACCCGAATGCCCCAGAACGGATGACTGGTTGAGGAAACTTTGGTACATCTATACAATGGAATACTATGCAGCTGTTAGAAAAAAGGAGGTCAAGAATTTTGTAGTCAAGTGGATGGGCATGAAAAGTTTCATGCTGAGTGAAATGAGTCAGAAAGAGAGAGACAGACATAGAAAGATTGCACTCATCTATGGTATATAGAATAACAGAGTGGGAGACTAACACTCAAGAACTGTAGAAATAAGTACCAGGAGGTTGACTCCATGGCTTCGAGGCTGGCCTCACGTTCCGGGGAAAGGTCAACTCAGAGAAGCGATCACCAACTACATTGTAGTCGAAGGCCATGTGGGGGAAGGGAGTTGCGGGCTGAATGAGGGCTAGAGACTGAGCACAGCGGCCACTCAACACCTTTATTGCAAAGCACAACAGCTAATTAGAGAGAGAAAACAGAAGGGAATGCATTGCCACAGTGGCAGGGTGGGGTGGGGGGGAGATGGGATTGGGGAGGGTGGGAGGGACACTGGGTTTACGGGTGGTGGAGAATGGGCACTGGTGAAGGGATGGGTTCCAAACTTTGTATGAGGGAAGTATAAGCACAAAAGTGTATAAATCTGTAACTGTACCCTCACGGTGATTCTCTAATTAAAAATAAAAAAAAAAAAAAAAAAAAGAATCCCCCATTAAGAACATTGTTTTCCTTCATCCAGTCATTCTAAATAACACATGCAAGTATTATCATCCTGTGCTTATCCTTGTTCTAGCTTACTTTATTTGAAATGATGTCTTCCAGCTTCATCCATGTTGCAGCAAATTGCATGATGTCATCGTTCCTTAGAGCTGTGTAGTATTGCATTGTGTATATATACCACATCTTCATGATCCACGTGTCTGTGATTGAATATCTGGGTTGATTCTAAGTCTTATCTATTGTACTGAGTGCTACCATGAATAGTGGTGGGCATAGTTCTTTTGACTGTTCTTTTTTTCTGTCCTAAATACCGCAAAGTAGAATTTCTGGATCATAAGGGAACTCAACTCTGAGTTTACTGAATACCTTCAATACTGCTTTCTTTTGGAATTGGACCAGGCAACATTCCCACTAACAGTCAATAAGGGTTCCTTTTTCACCACATCCCCACCAACAGAGATTGTTCCCAGTATTTTTGGTATGTGCCACTCTCACTGGTGTAGGATGATATTTCATTGTCATCTTGATTTGGATATTCCTAATAATTAGTGATGAACATTTTTTTCATGTGCCTGTTGTTCATCTGTTGGTTTTCCTCAGAAAAGTGTCTGTTCATTTCCTCTTCGCATTTTTGGATGAGGCTTTTAGATTTGTTGTTGCTGCTGTTGATCTTTGTGAGTACTTTATAGTTCTGGATATCAAATCTTTATCTGATGTATTGTGACTATTTTCTTCCACTCAGCTATTGTTTAGTATTAGTTTATGTTGCTTTTGCCATACAGAAACTTTCACTTTTGATGTAGTCCCACTTGTTTAGTTAGCATTCTATAGCCTTTGCCAATGGCATCATATCATTGAAGACTCCTTTGAAGACTAGGTTTTGAAGCATTCTGCCTATAGTTTCCTCAATGTGTCTTATAGATTTGGCGCTGGAGTGATAGCAGAGCAGGTAGGGCATTTGCCTTGCACATGGCTGATCCAGGTTCGATTTCTCCACTCCTCTCAAAGAGCCCGGCAAGCTACTAAGAGTATCTTGCCCGAACAGCACAACCTGGTAAGCTACCCGTGTCATATTCTTCTATATGCCAAAAACAGTAACAACAAGTCTCACAATGAAGATGTTACTGGTGCCCGCTTGAGCAAATTGACGAGCAACAGGGTGACAGTGACAGTGACTTTATAGATTCAGGTATGATCTCAAGGTCTTTGAGTTGACTTTTGTGTAAGGTGTGAGATATGGATCTAGTTTTAATTTCTTGCATACATTTGGTTATCCAATTATTCCACCACCATTTGTTGAAAAGGCTGTCTTTACTCTATTTCATGCTCTCAACTCTTTTGTTAAAAATTAATTGATGATACATATGCGGGTTTGAACTGTAACAATAGCACAGCGGGTAGGGCGTTTGCCTTGCATGCGGCCTGTAAAAAACTAAAGCTCACAGAGAGGCGTGTGTACTCGCAGGCTCTCCGGGCAGCTCCGCCTGCGTTTGGTGCCCTGGAACCACTGTGTGTGCTGTCCGTCAAGGGCAAGCAACGGAAGGAAGAAGGCCAAACTGGTTGCTCGATCAATATATCTCATTCTCTCTCTCTGTTTCTCTCCTGGCTCTGGATCTCTCTCTGGATCTGTGGATCTGACCCCCAACCCACTCTTACAACCTAGTTAAATGCCCCCAGCATGAGAGGGTTGGGGCTTACACATAGGTGTGGTCACAATCAATAGGGTAAGTTTCCTTTCCCTTAGGGGATGCTTCTCCTAGGACTTAATTCTCTTTCAGCAGGAGGATCCACCCAAGAGCGGAGTCCCATGAGTGTGTTTCTCCTCTTCTCATCCAGCAAACATATAAGCATTCATAATATTAATCATTTTGTATGGACACAATAAGAGATGCATTAAAGCTTATAGAATTGCTCTCCTGGGGCCATCTCAATCTCAGACTACAGTGCTCAGGCCAGACCAGTCTTTCCTATCCTAGTCTCATCATTACTTTTGGATCATGACAGCATTTGTCTATGATCCAGCTCTTAACTTATAGTTAAGAATTAGGCACTTTGGTCAGGCCCATCTTGATGCCAGGGTAGCACATAACTCACCGCTTGCCCCGGATCCATCCCGTCCCTCGTCGGGACCCTGCTTTTGAGGTGCTAGGAACTGAGGGCAATTGAGGCTTAAGTGGAGAAAACAGATGCTCGGGAGGGAATATTCGAGGCCAATTAAATCCCAAGTTACAAAAGCATAATATTTTTTTCTCGTGTCTATAGGAAAAGGACATTGCTTTAAAGTAAATTATTCAAAAGGCACAAGAAGAGGAGAAAGGCAATATTAACTTATAATATAAGTTTAGTATCCTAGGAAGGTCTGACCTTACAAATTAGCAGAGTCAGATTAGGGGGAGAAGCTGATTAACTCTTTTTGGGGAAGAGAGCATAGAGAAGTGATTACAGCTAAACAAAGGGATGGGAGAGATTTGGGAACACCTTGATGGGTGAGACTGGGGTAAGCCTAAACTCGGGAAAAACTGGGACAAGCTCCTCGTGGCAACGGGGGAGAGGACAATGTAATGTTATCCTACAGCAGCCGACCTGTGTTTGATTACTCCGTCTCTCTACAAGAGCCCAGCAAGCTACTGAGAGTATCCTGCCAGCATGGCAGAGCCTGGCAAGCTACCCGTGGCGTATTCAATATGCCAAAAACAGTAACAAGTCTCTCAATGGAGACATTTCTGGTGCCTGCTCGAGCAAATCAAACAATGGGACGACAGTGCTACATATAGGGTTTATTCTTGGATATTCTATTCTGACCCATGGGTCAAAGAGACTTGCTTTATTCTAGTACATGCTGTTTTGATTATTATGGTTTTATTGTATAGATTCAAGGAAGGTAGTGATATGCCTCCTAGTTTCTTTTTTTTTTCAGTATGGTTTTGGTTATGTAGGGTCTTTTATGATTCCATACAAAATTTGTAATTGACTATTCTAAGTTCTTGAATAATGTTGTTTAAATCTGGATAGGGATTGCATTAACTTTATATAGTAGTTTAGGTATGAAGGTCATTTTGATTATTCCAGGATGGAATGTTTTTCCATTTCCTAAGATCTTAATTTCTCTTGAAATTTTATGTATTTTGAAGTGTTTTTCAAAAATTTAAGTCTTTTGGGGCTGAAGCGATAGCACAGCAGGTAGGGCATTTTCCTTGCATGCAGCCGACTGGGGTTTGATTCCCAGCATCCCATATGGTTCCCCAAGCACCGCCAGGAGTAATTCCTGAGAGCATGAGCCAGGGTAACCCCTGTGTATCGCTGGATGTGACCCCAAAACCAAAAAAGAAGTCTTTTGAAATTTTCACAGTCTAGGTGAACCTCTTTTTTTAATGTAAAAATTCAACAGTTATTATTTTTAGTGGAATTATTTTTAATAAAATAGTTAAGTTTCACACAGCTGACCCAGGTTCAGTTCTTAGCACCTCAGGTGGTCCCCTAAGCACCTCTAGGAATGATCCCTGAGAGCAGAGCCAGGAGTTAGGCCTGAGCAATGCTGTGTGTGACCCACACCCAAAATAAAACAAAACCAAAAGGTTAAGTTGGGGTGATTACTAACTAAAGTGTCTGAACTTAACTGAAATGAAATGTTATCTTAATTATGTTTTCTCTTAGCATCTTTAAGTCTCAATGACCTGAAATTAGACTTATTTCTAAGAAAATGAAAGTTTATTAGCAAATAGAATTTCTGAAGATGTATATCAAAGGAAACAATGCATTTAAAAGCGTATCATAAACCATAAAGTATTCTGCATAAGAATGACTTTGCTGTTATCAGCAGCAGCAGTCTTGAAAAAATACTTTAAAATAAGTTTCTCTTACCTTGCCAAATGTACAAAATTATTTAAGATTTAGAAATTTTCCAACATTTACCTTCTTAATGAAAATAGCATAGGTTTCTCATTCTGGTGAAGTGATAGGAATCTCTACAACCTCATCAGATGGAAAATAATGATTTTGAAAACAGGGAGAAGGTATAAAGTGGGAATCAATGCAATTCTTTTTGTGGTAGTAATTATAGATTGTGAAATACTGATCTGGTTTTAAGGGATTTGGGACAGGATTTTACATCCATTTACGAAGCTCTTGTGTATTGTCTTGCCACAGGGAATTACTTGAATCCACTTTTTCCAATCTCCCAGGTTTATGCAAATGAACAAAGGCTATATAATACCAGCAACCTAAATCCAGGTCAAATATTTTATACAGATAAGCACTGAAGATAATTTATTTGTGACTAAATTATCCACTTTGTATTTTGTTTGAATCTGATAGAGACGGAAATAGGGGGCAATAGGTGGAAAAGTTCTAGTTTAAACACACTGTTTCATTTCTCCTGCATTTCTCCCCTTTTTAAAACTCTTAATTGTAGCAGTGGGCTGGAACGATAGCACAGCGGTTGGGCTTTCGTCTTTCACATGGCTGACCTGTGTTAGATTCCTCCGCCCTTCTCGGAGAGCCCAGGAAGCTACCGAGAGTATGGAGCCTGCACGGCAGAGCCTGGCAAACTACTTGTGCATATTGGATATGCCAAAAACAGTAACAATATATCTCTCAATGAGAGACTAAAAAATCGATGAGCAATGGTATGACAGTGACAGTGACAATTGTAGGCACTATGATGATAGGGTTTCAAGCACAGACCCAAAATTAGCTCCTGAGCACTACCAGGTTTGGTTACAGGAACATCATGTGTGCTTCCCCCTACAACCCCTCCCCCCGCCCCCCCCCTCTCCCAGCACACACGCACAAAAGAGAAAAATTAAAATAAAATGCATTATTATTTTATTTATTTATTTATTTATTTATTTAATTTTTTTTGTTTTTGGGTCACACCCGGCGATGCACAGGGGTTACTCTTGGCTCATGCACTCAGGAATCACCCATGGCTGTGCTCAGGGGACCATATGGGATGCTGGGATTCGAACCCGGGTCAGCCGCGTGCAAGGCTAACACCCTACCCGCTGTGCTATCGCTCCAGTCCCAATGCATTATTATTTTAATAGGAAGTTATTAAAGATTTTGATAAACCAGATCAGGATGGCCTTGTGTGTGTGTGTGTGTGTGTGTGTGTGTGTGTGTGTATGTGTGTGATTTCTGTTATGCAAAGCATACACTCCATCCCTCTGTGTCATTTCCCCAGACCTTGTTTTGGTTTTTAATACAGTGTAATTAAACTTTATTTGGGGGTGTGTATAGGACACTCCATCGGTGTTCAGAGGCTTGGGGTCTATTTTTGGTGAAACTCAGCCTATTGTGTGGTTGGATGGTTCAGTACTCAGGCCTGATAAAGCGTTGCTCCTTGGGCCCAGTGAAGGTGGGGCCCCACTAAGTTAACACCAGATGGTAGTTGGGGTGCAGGTATTGAACTCAGGGCCTCATGCACGCACGGCTTACTCTCAAGCCCCCTTGATCTATTTCCCTGTCCCGAGATGACCTTTCTTGAAACATTCACAAATTTCATTAAGTAAAATTATGGCCAACCCAGGTTCGATTCCTCCCTCCCTCTTGGAGAGCCCTGGCAAGCTACCGAGAGTATCTTGCCCTCATGGCAGAGCCTGACAAGTTACTCATGGCATATTCAATATGCCAAAAACAGTAACAGCAAGTCTCACAATGGAGACATTACTGGTGCCGCTCGAGCAAATCAATGAGCAGCGAGATGACAGTGCTACAGTGATACAGTGATCATTGGCTAACAATACTAAGAAGGTGCAACTTTACACCTCTATGTGTCTAAAATACATTGGAACCACCTCCAAAGTTCTCTTGCCATCTCGCTCTCAATTCCACCCATTCCCTCAACTGCACCTCCCATTCCCCAGCTGGGAACAATGATCTCTTTCAGAATGCAAGAATTATTTTTTGCATTTTGCCAATTTGATTACTTTGGCAGTTCTAGTCTGTATGGCATTTGAGATAATGAGACTGTATGGCATTTGTCATTCAGTTTCTGAATTATATAACTTCCTATAATCACTTCAAATATCATCCATGTTTTTAAAGAAGGTATGATTTTAAAAAAAAAAAAACACTGGAGTAGTCTCCTATTGGATGCACATGCTACAAATGCCAACTCAGTCATCCATCCAAGGGCACTTACGTTGCTCCATGTTCTGCATTCGGGGATCACTCCTAGCAGGGCTTGGAGCACAATATGTGGTGCTAGGAGCAAGAGCAAGATAAGCTCCTTACACTCTGTACTGTCTCTCAGACCTTAATCTCTGTAGCACTGTAGTACTGTCGTCCCATTGTTCATCTATTTGCTCGAGCAGGCACTAGTAAAGTTCTCCATTGTGAGACTCATTGTTACTGTTTTTGGTATATTGAATACTCCACCGGTAGCTTGTCAGGCTCTGATCCCTACCTTTCAGGAAACTCTTTTTGATGTGCCTCCGTACCAGTTATTTTTGCTTCTCAGCTCCAAATTTGCCCTTTTTCTGCTTGCTCTGTGAAGCTGGAGCTAAGCTCCTTTCCTGGTTTTCCTTTGCTGGTGAGGACATGGTCAGGCAGGGCTATTAGAGAGACACTGCAGGGAGTTTTATCCTTCTCTCCCTCCCCCTGCACCCGCCCCCAGCGAGCTCTCTCAGTAGCTCCTGCAAATGTGGGCAGCTTGTCACGTGAACAGTTCTCCCAGAAATAATAGTTCCTATAGAGGCCTCCTCAGCAGTGCTCAGGAGACAGGACCACTCTCTGCAGTACCCAGCTCAGTAGTATTAGCCTGCCTGCAGCGAGGTCTTGTTTGTGGTCATTGGGGGCACACCTGGTGGTCCTTGATGGGGCTGGGCTCTAGGCACTGAATAGGAACCAGGGCTCCATGCAGGCCAGACATATGCTTCACTCATTGAGCTATCTCGTACCTCTTTATTTCTCTACTTTATTTTTCCAAAAGTGCAAAAATCTCTGATTTACTCTGACACAGATTTATGATTTTATACTAAGATAAAATTAGAAAACCTACACATAATATTTTTAAAAAGTTTTTTTTGTACAGGTACATTTTTTGCCCAAGTTTAATTGAACTATGATTTGTAAAATATATATATCCAGTATGGACAATTTTTATATCTTAGTACCACACACACTTTTAAATAACTACCTTAACAAAATAATATACTCACTGCCTAGCAATCATGAGTCTCTCTGTCTCTTTCTGGTGAGAACACAATTATCAACTATCTTGGAAAACTTTAATTATACAACATTGTTAACTATAGTTTTATTATTGCACATTAGAATTTATTCATCCTGTATGTCTGAAACTTTGAACCTTGACCAAGTTCCCCCCACTTCTCTCTTTCTCTATCCCTTAACAACTATCATATTACTCTGCTTCTATAAGATTAATATTTGAGATTCCAGATGTAATTCAAATTTTATAGTATTTATGATGCTTGACTTATTTTGTTTAGCATAATGTCTCTAAGCTCATCCCTATTGTTACAAATAGCAGGAATTTTTTCTGTGTTAGGAAATGATAACTAATATTCTATTGTGTGTATGCCACATTTTCTTATTCACTTGTTATGGAACATTTAGAATATTTTTTTATCTTAACTATTGTGAATAATTAAGCCGGGGTATACAGGTATGTTTTCTTCAAAATTCTAATTCTATTTACTTTGTATATATGTGTGTGTGTGCATGTGTGTGTGGGTGTGGGGGTGTGTGTGTTTCCAAAGATTTCAAGCACATTTGTTTATACAAGGAATTGAAGAAAAAGTTTTTCCAATATTTTCTTCTCTACCTGCCACTGTTTCTACTGTTCATTGATTAATGTGTGTCTAATAGACTAATACTAAATGAATTAGAATGGGTCAGAGTCATTGAGATGGGTGAGCTACCTGCTATTGGATTCATTGCTCCTTCACATAATCAGTGTGGATAAATGAAAAGTTGACTGTGCTGCGAGAAATGTGTCATGAGAATCACTTTTCTGTCTGTCATATACTATTTGCAAAGAGACATTCAGACCATTCAGTGTAATCACCTACTGTGTTTGAAGACTATCTGCTTTGGTACAACACAGTCACATAAGTGTGTATAGCCACAGCCCTGCATTCTCTTGAATCTACCTTTTGTGCTTTTTTGTTTGATTGAGAAATTTGGATTCCACAAACATACATAATTTCATATACTCTATAACTTTTAAGAGCATATATTAAGATAATAAGATAATGGATGGTGTTGTGATAATAATGGCCTATCTCTTATTATGTGCTACAAGCCAGATATTCCGTATTTTGTTTTCATTTTATCTTAGCAATACTCCTATGTGGTAGTTACCATTTTACAGGAAACAAACTAAAGTTTGTAAAGATTATGAACTTGCTCAATACATGGGTCCATGTCCATCTGGCTTTAAAAGAATGGTTCTTTCAGTATACCATATTGCCTTTGTAGGTGCAATTTGTTAGTTTATCATTTTGAAATAAAACTGCATCCATATACGTGATAGAATTGTGCTTACTGCACCCTTCTGTCTCCAGAGCCCAGAGTATAGCTTTTCTCTGAGCACAATGACTTTCCATTTATTCCACAAGCTGATTATACTCAAGGACAATACATCATTTGGTATATTGTTGGTCTATTTATATAAATCTCAATGTGCCGCTCTCTTCAAGCTCATTAAAGTCACAGTTCTCTTTCCTCGCTATATTTACTCAAACAAAAAATTTTCCAAATCTTGCTCATTTTTTTATACTTTGAAATAGAACTGTAAAGACTTGTCCAAAATCCTTACTTCTCCATTTTGTTCACCAGACTATGTCCTTTGTAGTATGGAAGTGGAGAAGAGAATTAAGTAGAAGATTAGAATCAGGGTGGGAGACCTCATTTACCCCTACAAGGGGAGACAGTTAGACTCTGATAAAAAAAAAAAGAGGCAAGATATACAATACTGTGAATTATTTGAAATAAAAGCACATGTTATAGCTTTCATGTATATAATGAATAACATTCCTATATTATTTTTATTATAATAATAATATTCATTATATTGTGCTGATATTCATTTAAAGGAATTCTTGTTTGGGGGAAACACCTGACATTGCTCGGGAATTACTCCTGACTCGGTGCTCAGGGATCACTCCTGGTAGGGGCTCAGAAGACTATACAGGGTGCTGGGGATAAAACCTGAGTCAACTGTATGCAAGGCAAGCATATTACCTGCTATACTGTATTTTTGGCCCTTAAAGGTATTCTTTTTCTATTGAATGAGATTCTGTGTTTTACAGGACTATTTGTAACCATTTGTCACACAAAGTAACTCCAACATTATATACATCACTGTATCACTGTCATCCTGTTGTTCATCGATTTGCTTAAGTGGATACTAGTAATGTCTCCATTGTGAGACTTGTTACTGTTTTTTTTTTTAATTTTTATTACTGAATCACCATGAGGTACAGTTACAAACTTATGAATGTTTATGTTTGCCTTTCATTTACATCCCTGCACCAGTACTCATTCTCCTCACCAATGTTCCCAGTATCCTTTCCACCACCCTCACCCCAACCCCCACCACCCAACCCTGCCTCTGCGGTAGGGCATTCCCTTTTGTTCTCTCTCCTGTTGGATGTTGTAGCTTTCAATAGAGGTATTGAGTGGCCATCATGTTTGGTCTATAGTCTACAGTTGGCACGCAGCTTTCAACCAGAGTGGGTCCTCCCAACATTCTCTACTCGGTGTTCCATTCTCTATCTCAGCGGCCTTTTACCCCAGCATGTGAGGCCAATTTCCAAGCTGTGGGGCAGAACTCCTGGTTCTTATCTCTACTACTCTTGGGTGTTAGTCTCCCATTCTGCTACTTTATATTCCACAGATGAGTGCAATCTTTCTGTCTGTCTTTTTCTTTCTGACTCATTTCATTCAACATGATACTTTCCATGCTGATCCACTTATATGCAAAATTCATGACTTCATCTTTTCTAATAGCTGCATTGTATTCCATTGTGTAGATGTACCAAAGTTTCTTTAACCATTCATCTGTTTTTTTCCAGATTTTGGCTATTGTAAACAGTGCTGCAATAAACAAACAAGTGCAGATGTAATTTCTACTAAACCTTTTTGCCTCTTCGGGATATATTCTCAGGAGTGGTATTGCTGGGTCAAATGGGAGCTCAATTTCTAATTTTTTGAGAATTGTCCATATTGTTTTCCAAAAGGGCTGAACCAGTCAGTCTTCCCACCAGCAGTGAAGGAGAGTCCCTTTCTCCCCACATCCACGCCAACACTGGTTGCTTTTGTGTTTTTGGATGTGGGCCAGAGACTTGTTACTGTTTTTGGCATATTGAATACACCATGGGTAGCTTGCCATGTTCTGCCATGTGGATGAGATACTCTCAGTAGCTTGCCAGGCTCTCCGAGAGGGATGGAGGAATCGAACCCGGGTCCTCCACGTGCAAGGCAAACACCCAACCTGCTGTGCTATCGCTCCAGCCCCACATACATCACTTTAAAAAATATTTCCAACTTACAAGTATGATCAAGCTCTGAGCGTCGTTTTTGGAGCTGTCAATGTATGCCAAATGTGATCTTGGTAGCACTTCTTGTTTGAGATTCCCCAGAGCCACAACAAAGTACAATTGCCAGTGCACCACAACACGTGCAAGTACCACAGCGAACATATTTCACTCCCAGTGATTACTACAACTAAGTGTGCCAGCATTGCAACCAAGTGTGTGTGTGCCATGCATAATCAACAACAACAACAATGAAAACAAGGGGATTTTGGAGATGGCTCAGTGGCTAAAGTGCTGACTTCACAAGCATAAGGTCATCAGTCCCATCCCTAGTGTTGCCACATATGTAGAGCACAATCCTGGTAATTCTGCTATTTGTGCCCAGCAGCTTTAGTGTCTTAGGTCTCTGCTACTGCAAGAAATTTCTGACTGTTGTGCAGTCAAGTGTGTATGAGTTGCAGTTCCTTTTCAGTTTCTTTCCAGAAATTGTTTTTTGTTTTATTCAGTTTAGGGTTTTGATTTGGTTTGGGTTTGGGGGGGGCACAGCAGATGGTGCCTGGAGGTTATTCCTGGCATGTGCACAGGAGTCCTCCCAGCTCAGTGCTATGGGCTACTTTTGGCAGTGCTCGGAGAACCATGAAATGCTGGTGATTATACAGGGGCTCCCAAATGCAATGTATTCACTCCACCCTTTGAATCATCTCCTTATCCCGATTTTGTTTCTATCACATTTGCTGAGAGAGACAAACTTAATTTGCATTTCAAGATGAGTCATCAGAAAGCTTACTCATCTTTCTGTGACATTATAGAATTTACAGTATTCTGCTTTGATGAAGGTGTTTTGGTCCAATTTCCACCTCTTGCAACCCAAGACCATGTCTATGCTCTGGAAGTCCCCCAGAGCCTTAGCATGATGTTCTATTCTAAGGTTGTTCCTCTCTGGGCCAGCTGACAAACCTAGTTGCTGAAATGAAGCATTAGAACTTTCAATCAATGTCACCCTTATTAACTTTTAAACGACTCTCTTTTGACTTACCTTAGGGTGAGTTCATTTGGTTCAGTGCACCATGTTGCTTGCACAAGCTCTGTTTAGCAAACAAGGGCAACACTTCAAACATTAGAAAGGGTTCTTCAAACTAAAACACCAAATCAGAGAAAACCCATTCAATATAAAGACAAAAGTTTGGTTAGGACACAAGTTGTTCTTTCAAATAGGGCCTGAAAGATAGCTCAATGGGCTGAGCATATGTTTTGCTTGCAGGAGACCTGGGTTTAATTTCCAGCACTAAATGGTCCTCTGAGAACCACCATGAGTGACCTTTGAGTGCTGGAGGAATAGTCTCCAAGCACCATTGGATGTGGCCCCAAAGTCAAAAAAAAATTTTTTTAAGATAGAATAGCCTTGATTTTTCAGTTGGCACTAACAATTTTCTCCTGCATATCTAACATACCAAGAATGGACATAAACAGCTTTTGAACTTATAGTCATATTTTTCCAACATCAGCATTCCATGTATTCTGATATATAATTTGATTTGTGAGAATGTATCAATTTTTTATTTTCTGGAAATATTTGGTTCTTTTATCTCAAGCTCATTTGAGATATAAAACACTGCAAAATCAAAGTTTATAACGGGACACAGGCATGGTACACTGCATTTGGTGGGATTGGGGGTGGGGTTGTGGCTTGGGCCATTCCTGGTGTCATTAACTATAATGAAAACAAATATTTTCATTTTGATTAGAAAAATACTCAGTGGATGGTTTACCAGTTATCTATTGCTGCAGTTATTTTGTAGGCCTGAAAAGCATGCATTAACATACAGTATTGTGTTATGACGAAAAAAAAATTATGGTAGCAACAAGGTACTATAATCTTTAGAATAAAAATTAATGTAAGGGCCCCTGGAGTGGTGGATAACTTTGGAGAAACAAAAATTAAGCCACCATTCAGGGAGACTGTTATAAACCAACGCAGGCTGGAATAAAGAAAAAAAATGAACAAAAAAATTATAGATAATGTAAGAAAGCAGCCCTTCCTTAATGAGACAAATAAGTACATTGAACAAGGATGATAGCATCTTGAGGAATTGAGATAATTGAACAATCTGAAACATGTTATAAAATTACTATGTTTAAAGTCCTTAAATATACAAAATGGGAATAGTAATACATAGGATGAGTCATATTTTTATAAGATCAACAGATTTGGAAAGGCATGCATTAGAATATCTATAAATGAAAACAAATATTTTCATTTTGATTAGGAAAATTCTCAGTGCTTGGTGTATCAGTTACCTGTTGCTGCAGTTATTTCATAGGCCCAACAAGCATGAAATAACAAGCTCAAGCAGCCAGGGGCAGCTGGTGCTGGCGAGCTGGTTCTGTTGTCCTTGGCTGGTCTTGTTCTCTTATGGGAAGTCAGCTGACTGGAGGGTGATGTATGCTGACCTCATCTGGGGTGGCTGGAGTGACTAGGCTTTGTTGTAGAAGTTCCCCACCCTTCAGAAAATTTGTCCGGTCTCATTTTTATGATAAGCATAGAAGTGCAAGTATATGAAACTTGGCACAGCACTATATCTGCCCTCATTGTCTCCTTAGAAATAGTGATATTGCATAGCATGGAGTCCAAGGGTAAGGCAAGTCACCCAGTTTTGGTGAGAGGGCATTGCCTAGACATATGGAGTAGGGAGAAGAAAAAATTAAAGGGCCATAAAGACAGCCCAGTGGTAAGCATATGCCTTGCACCAATGGCTCCCCCAAAACTGCTAGGTGAGGCTCCCGTTTATAAAAAAAAAATAGTTGAGTGGCCAGAGAGATAATTCAGAGATAAATGCTTGCATTGCACACAGCTGTCCCTAGTTCAAATCCTAGCACCATACATAGTCCCTAAGCGTCACCAGGAGTGTCTCCATCCTGCCTTCAGATCTCCAACATGGTAAGCTCAGTTCTGTAGGCCAGTTCCTAGGCTCTATTTCCTTCGGACATTTGTTATACTCTATGTTTCTCTTTATCCCACACATAAGAAAGATCATATGTTTCTGTCCCTCTTCTTCTGACTTTAAGTATTTTAATGTGCTTCAAACAAAAATACTTGTCAGTGCAAGGCAGGGTTAGCTCTGGATGAAGAGTGAAAGGAATTTAAAGGTCAGGAAGATGGAGAAGGCTTTAATGCAATCTTTAAAAAGAATCCCTGTTAAAGGGGCAAAAAGCTAGTATAGCAGATGACTCTGCCAGGAGTGACCCCTGAGCCTACAAGTACCTCCTGGGGGCTTATCCAGTGACTCCCCCAGCCCCCCCCCCCAAATCTGTATCAAGGATGGAAAAATGTAAGCAATTGTTTCATTTGTGTGGGGACCACACAGGTCTCTGTGCAGTTGCACATTTCTGTATATTTGAAATATTTGATTGTCATTTAGCTAGAACTAACACAGACTACTCAGATACACCACCAGCATCAGAACTAAAATTAAATTCAAAGCCAAGGCAAGAAATCACACTGACAAATTCATGACATTCCTCAGGTAAGGCATTAACAGAAATGTGAATGTATCCAGGATTAGGTCCTCAAAGCTTTCTCAATTTGTCTTTGGAAAAATTTAATGTTTAACTCAATGTACAGCACTTAGTAGTGTTTAGAGCGTCCCATAAAGCCTGCTGTTCTCTGCCACTCAGCAGAGCCCACATTAGAGTCAGTGAGCTTTGAAATTTCATGAGTTTCCAGCCTAGAATTTAGCACCTCCAGGATATATTAGCATGACTTCCCCATCTGAGCTCTCTTGGGCAGCAGCAGTAATAACCTTGGCTTTTTGGTTAGAGGTTAGAACTAAACTTTTTTTTAGGTTTACAGAAAGCAATCCCCTCATCCATTTCAGTGTGAGATTTGCCGAACTAGAGCTGAGTTCTAGCTTCCAGTCTCATTTCCCAGTGCTAATCCCCTCCCACTTGGGGCACATTCATTGGTGCTGAAAATGCAAGCGTGGGCTTTAATCTTTAAGGCCTCCAGCCACTGAATGGACAAGTCAGTGACAGTGATATTTGGAGGCATTTCTTAAAAGACAATTGAATTTGGGCAATGAAGTTATTTCTTTAATTAGAATTAAGATTGAAGTTTGATTTTCAGAGTGGCTTTTTGCTTCTCAGGCATCCAACTAATTCACACCCATCATGGCTTAGCTATTTGCTCTTTTCCATACATGAGTCACATCAGCAACCCTTGTGATTCAGAGCCTAAGGTTCTACAAAAAGGATCCTTCTATGTCTATTCTATTTAACCTTTGAGACCCAGATGGAATTTACTTTTCTTGTTCATACTTGAACTCTCTTAATAGTTTTTGGGAGAGTGAGTTTCTTCCTGCATGGTGATGGGTTCCACATGGGCTATACCCAGCAGTGATAGGCACCTTTCAGTGGGGTTTGGGCATGCCCTGCAGCTCTCGGGGTTTACCCCTGACTCAGCAATCATTTCTGTCATGGCTAAGGGGACCATATCTGGTACTGGGAATTGAATCTGGGTCAGCACATACAAAGCAAGCACCCATCCTGCTGTACTATCTCTCTGGTCCCCAATAATTGTTTTATTTATTTTGTTTTATTTAGTTAGTTTTGAGTTGGGGGCTACACCCAATGATGCACAGAGCTATCTTTTGGGCCCCTGGAGTTCTCTCCTACTTCCACAGACTGTTTTGGGAGCCAGGGAGATAGCTCAAAAGTCTGGAGTTTGTGCTTTGCCTTTCTTGATCGAGGTTTGATGCACAGCACCAAACGGTTCCCCAAGAACTATGGGAAGTGAGCCAGGACTAGTCCCTGAGCACCACCGGGTAAGGCCTCAGAACAAACACAACAATGACTAACCTCCACAAAAAGTAGACTGTTGTGACTAAAGGTGTTACTACCAACATTCCATGTCAAGGTTATAAGCCTCAAGGTGACAGGACTAGGAAAAAGGACTTTGGGAAGATCATAAGGGTAGAGCCCTTAAGAGTAGACATAGTGTCTTTGTACAGGGACTCAGCCAAATGTGCTCAGCCTTTCTCTGCCATGGGCAAACAAGGAAAGGCCTGTGCTATCAGCTAAAATCAAAACTCGAGGTTTCCAGTCGCCAGAACTGTAAAAGAGATGCTTGCTGTTTAAGCTACCAGCCTATGTTCTTTAGTTATAGACCTAAGAAAAGGAAGACGAAGAAATAGTTCATTTCTAGAATCATGGACCACCATCCGTCAAGTCCTTCCTTTACAATAAATGTTCATAGGATTTGAAATGTCTTATTTTATTTATTATTTTGAATCATTGTCCAAGGGTAAATCTCTTGTTATATGTGATTTAAGCATATAAATAAAATTATAGAAGGAAATAAAATTATAGAAGGAAAAAGCCAAATGAGTGAAATTTTGTTATCAAGAAGAGTTGCTTTCCTAGAGCAAATTTCAACTTTGAAAGGATTCTAGAGGTGGATGGAGAGACAGGTAGAGTGCTTGCCTTGCACATAGCCAAACCGGGCTTGACTCCCGGTTCTGGAGGTCAGTGGTTCCTGGGAACTAGGTTGTCATTTACTAGGTTTCATCTCGTCTGTAACTACTGAAACTGTAAGACATATTCAAAGAAACTCTACTGTACCTGAATCTGAAAACTTTGGGTTACACCGAGATGCACGAGTTGGAGAATGCTGTCTTCTACCACTGGGCTCAGTGTCAGTCCAGTTCCACTAGGGTATAAAAGGACTCAATGAATGCCAAGGTGTCTCTGCCACTCATCTACAAGGAATTGCTTAGAGGCTCCTGCAGAGACACTTGCATTTTAACTCAGCCAGGGAGAGACAAGAACTACAAAGAAAAGCATTTGTGTTAGAAATGTGAGTCTCCTTTATTATAATGATAATAAGTAATACTTTAGAAATTTAAGATTTAGTTTTCTGTTCCTTTTCTGTGTAGATGGGTCTTCCCATACTTCCACATTCCCTTCCAGCTGCTGGGGGAACTGCATTCAGGAAGGGATGGGGGAACTGCATTCAGGAAGGGAATTAGGAGACTTTGCATTGGAATTTTGAGTCCCTGGTGAAATAAAGTGATGGTGGGGAAGTGGGATGGGGAAGACACAAAAATATTTCTGGTCCCATAAGCATATCAAAAACCAGGCCCAGGAATTAAAGTTGTAGTACAGTGGGTAGAGCACTTGACTTGCACGCACCTGATCCAGGTTTGATCCTTGGCACACCGTATGGTCCCCATAATGATCTAGAAGTGATCCCTGAGTGCAGAGACAGAAATAAGCCTCAAGAACCTCTGGGTATAGCCCCCAAAGATAACCAGAAACAAAATACTGGGTTCAGTAAACATGAACACAGAGGTTGCTAGAAGCCAGAGAAATTAAACCCATTATTTCATATGAGGGCTGAAGCGATAGCACAGTGGGTAGGGTGTTTGCCTTGCACACGGCCAACCCGGGTTCGATTCCTCCATCCCTCTCGGGGAGCCCGGAAAGCTACGCAGAGTATCTTGCCTGCACAGCAAAGCCTGGCAAGCAACCTGTGGCGTATTTTATATGCCAAAAACAGTAACAACAAGTCTCACAATGGAGACGTTACTGGTGCCTGCTCGAGCAAATCGATCAGCAAAAGGATGACAGTGACACAGGGATTTCACATGAAATAGGGACAAAAGGTCCAAACAGGACTTCACCTTCTAGTTCTGAGAGGGTAAAAGAACTAGAGCAAGGAGGTTTGGCAAGAATCCTTAATCACCACCCATCCTCAGAAATGAAATTCAAAGAAATACAAATATCTTGTTTGAATAACCAGAATAGATCAGCTTGAGAACTCTGGAGCCAGAGGACTGTGACCTTCTCTGCAGCCCAGAGCTGTTACAAGTCATTGAGACAAGCACGTTCAGTCCAGGTGCATACTCAGCATGGCATATGGGAATCAAGGAAGAGGTGGCAGACAGGAATTGGAACACAGTGGCTCCCCAGAGCCTAAGAAGCTAATCAAGGTTGTTGGTAGGGAAGTCGAGGGTTTTGGATCTCGTGAGGCTGCAGAGTTCACAGAACTTAACAAGCTATGGGGGAAGGGCCACAGAGACCAGAGAGAAATAGCAGCAGCCATAGACTTCAGAAGTGGGCACTAGACTGATGCTCCCTTAGCATTAGCTGGGATGCGCCACACTTCTGTGGATGTATTCTCAGAGCCACAGCCATATCAGAGAGATACAAGTTCCTCAGAAGGATACAGAGGATGAGGCCTGACCTGCCTTCACTGGAGTCCAGCATACCTGCATGCATTCAGTAGGTGTCTCAGATAGAAGAAAGGATAGTCTTATCTATTTGGAAATCAGAGACTCGATGTGTATCTGAAAGAGATCAAATCACCTACCCAATGTTTTTCCACTTTTCTATTCTCAGACCAGCAACTGTCCTATGTTCTGCAGTTGTTACTAGGCTGGTAAACCAGTGGTTTTCGGCCTCTTTACACTGGTAAATTGGTACTTGAAGAAATCCAAAATCTGAGGGAGACTACTTAAACAAAAGATACTCTTGGTGGACAAATATTAAATTACCACCCTCTGTTCAACGTCCAGGATGGTGGAGGGCAAAGTGAGGAAGATTATTTTGCTAACAGAAAATAAGCTAATTTGCACATATGTGTAAAATGTTAAGAGACAACATGACACATCATAAAATAAATAATTGTATGCTTTATTTACTCCCTTGAAACGGGGGATATTGTTGAGGCAGCTACAGTCTAGGTATTAGACAGCAAGAATGTAGGATCCAAAGACTTAATAACTTTCAGTGATTAATAAAGACAATACACTTAATACATGCATTTCAATATATCAAAAGTCACTTGTGTATCCTCTATTTATGGAGTACAGAGATTTTTGTAAAAGAGAGAAGCAATAAATATTTTCATTTATGTTTGTGTCACCAGCCTTTCCTGTTCCATAACTTATGCTCAGTAATTATTTGCTTAATAAATTAAATGTAAATAAAACACTTAGTTTCAGAACTTTAGACATCTTAGTGGGTTTTAAAGCTAGTACAGGGATCATGGCACTTGCCTTGCATGTGGCTGACTCTCATTTGATCCTGGCATTGCATCTGATTCCCCAAGTACCATCATGCCTGTTTTTTCAGACTGTCTCTGCCAAAAGGGAAATAGATGCCCAGGCCTTTACAGCAACATTCCTGGAACCCCAAATTCCTGGCCACTCCCTGCTGCAGAGGCACAGGAGCGCTGTATGGGGGTAGTGTGAATATGACTCTGAGTCTACACTAGTAAGACTCACAGATTCACTGTGCCAGCTGGGAAGAGATCCAAACTCCATCCCAAGTACTTTCAGGACTCTTACTTCATCTCACCTGCATCCGCCGTGCAGGGGTAAAATTATCCAGAGACAAAATCATTGCTTGTGTGTGACTATGAGCACGTGGGCACTATGGAGTGCTTTGGGTTATTCCCCAATCATGGAATGGTTGGAGAAGTTGATGTATAGATTAAAGCTGCTCTGGAATTTGGGTCCCTGCCTTGCACATATCTTGGTTTGCAAAATACCAACAACTTTTCCTCACACAGTTCTGCACACATATTTTCTAAAACGTGTTTCCACTCTTTTTCTATTTCTATTCAGGAAAGTAACCTTTCACACTATAATTAATTAAAAAAATGCCGAGGAAAGAATGGCTATGTTTTTTCAAATATCAAACATTAAATATATTTTCAAGTATTAAAAAGATTGAAATGTAGAAAATATATTTTAAGACTTTGTAGAAGACACAAATTAGTAGTATACTTTCAGAGATTTTTTTCTTGGGGTGAGGGTTCGGTTTGAGGATCGTAACTGACAGTGTTGGGGAGCTATTTCCAGCTCTGTGTTTGGGAACTGTTTATTGCAGTGCTTGAAGGATCACGTGGTGCTGAGTATCAACTGGAGTTAGCCATAGATTCTACAGGACTATTTATAGGTTCTAAAGACTGTTCTGCATGTCAACTCAGTGGTGACCTCTTGTCTTAATGTCCTGGAGATTTGCGCTATGGGACCCATACATCTTCGCTGGCATTATCCAGAAGGTTAGTGATGAAGATGATTGGATGACAGAATTTGCAGTGGATACAGGCATGTTAATTAGTCTAATAATTCACTGGAGTAATTAATTATCTAACATTTAGCTAATTAGCTAACACTTTCACCTGTCAGAGTCAGAGGTAAATGCCAGATTGTAAGTCGGTGGTCCTTCTCATTATCCCCTAAAAATAAATGAAGAGCTATAGCACGGAATGCCAAATAAATGTTGAAGGCCTCAGCAGTTGGAAGTGGACCTATTGAGTCTTGGAATTGTTGGAGAATAGCAGACAGTGGATTACAAGGTAAGAGACTTTAGGTATTTTACTGAGACAACACACATGCACAGAAGCTTATTTGCCTAAAAATTAACATTTGCAATTACCTTTACCAAGATCAAATTACTTTGGGTATTTTGGGCTTCTTGTGTAAAGTTGCAATTCTATTTTCTTCCCATTCTGCAAACTTGGCTGACTGGGTTGAAGAAACCCATGAAGTTTGTCCAGTGTGGTTAGCAGCTAGAGGAGGATTCTGTCAATCAGAGAACTAAGTTAAAACTTGGGATTTGGGGCCAGAGAAATAGTACAGGGGTAAGGTATGTGCTTTGCATGTGGGTGATCCTGGTTCAATCCTTGACACAGCATGTTCCTCCTTAGTACCACCAGGGATGATTCCAGACAGAGCCAGGAGCAGACTCTGAGCACTCCCAATTGTGGTCCAGAAACAAAGACAAAAAAGTAGGGATTTGATGTTCATTGCATATGCACATCTTTATGAGAAATCCATATACATTTTGAAATGCTGCCAGTCTGCTGTTATTTGAGCGTTTATAAACATTTTAGGTTCTGACTGAAAACCATGAGACTAAAAGGTTTTGAAGTTCTCGCCATCAGTACATTCAATGCCATAGGAGTTGAGCGAGAAAAGGGAACAGAATGCAATTCCTCTAGTTCTTTCAATTTTCCCTTTAAAATAATAAAGCAAGAAGCAAAAACAAAAGCAGTGAATGCATGGATTTATTTAAGACTGTTTTCTGGACTAAAGCAACAATAAAACAGGTAGGACATTTGCCTTGCACGTGACCAGCCCAGGTTTGATCCCTAGCACCACACAGTACGGTCTCCTGAATCCACCAGAGGTGATCACTGAGTTCAGAGCCAGGAATAAGCCCAGAACATCTCCAGGTGCTCCTCCTCAAAAGACTGTTTTTTGAAGCGATCAGACTATATCTTATTGCCCTTTGCTTATTCATTGGATGTTTACAGGAAAATTTGGGTTTTAGCTATATGAAGAGGCACTGGAAAACATACGACTTTAATGATCAGAACTTTTGTGTGAATTTGAATGGACAAAGTTCATATGAACGGTTTTCTGAGATCCTGATTTTGGATGTTTTTCTCATTAGTGATTATAAAGAATTAAACCAAGTTCTTGAGGGAGAGATTAGAGTAGGGAAGTGCAATGTTTGAGATTTGAAAGTTTTCATGCATACCAGACAGTCTGAACAATAATTTTTAGTTTGATTTTGGGGGTGGGGGTAATCCAAATCAGTACTCAGGAGGCTTAGGGCCCAGTTCTTAATGCAAAGACCCAAGGATGCAGTGTTGCTCCAGCCCAGGCCTCCTGGGGGTGCTCATGGACCCCCAGAACTGCACACACCCATGCTTGGGGAACCATGTGGAGCTACAATTGAACTAGACCAGCTGCATGTGAAGCGAACACTTCTATCCCTGTTCTGTCTCCCTGGTCCCTGGATGCTTTTTTGGGGAGTGGGGGAGAACAGCACACTGGCATTACTTAGTCTTTATTTCTGGCTCTGCACTCAGGTATAATTCCTGATGGGACTTGGAGGTGCCAGAGATTGAAACTGTGTCAGACATGTGTAAGACAAATGCCCTACCAACAGTACTGTCTCTAGCCCCACCCTGGACACATTTTTAAGACAACCCATTAGAGTTTTTATGGAGATCAATAGAACCCTCTCACTCATTTTTAATTTGGCTCCAAGTAATTTAGTCTTTGTGCCATGGGCAGACATAAGGGAGATGTACTGGTCAACAGCTAGCAAGTTAACCAACATGGTCAAAAAGTTAGGATGCCACACCTTAATTGGGCACCTGTCTTTTTGGGGAAGATATTTCTCTGAGAGCTAGGCTGTTGAATAAAATGCCTTGTCTGGGAAGATAATTTTTTTAATTGATGAAATAATTTAGAATGCTAAGCTAACTGTTCTCTTAGTAACTCATAATCCAGAAGAGAAGTAAGTTTTTATTTACTTATACCATGTTTATTCCGGTACTTAAACTGACAGGATTAAAAATGTTGTTTATCATAATGTCCCAAAGGAGAGAGAGAGAGTATGGGGGAAATTGTCTGCCATGGAGGCAGGGGGAGGATTGGAAAGGGGGTGTATACTGGGGACATTGGTGGTGGAGAATGTGCATTGGTGGTGGGATGGGTGTTTGCTCATTGTTTGATTAAAACTCAAACATGAAAGCTTCGCAACTGTATCTCACACTGATTCAATAAAAAATAAAATAAAATGTTGTTTATTATACCTTTCATGCATACTTTATCCCCACACTACACCTGAAACCAAAGTGTCAGCTTTCCTCCAGCAATGTCTCAAGCGTGCTCCCAGATCCCCCACCCCACCCATGTAAGCTCATTGCTGCAGACAAAATCTCCAGTTCTGATAATATTGGTCATCTGTTGTTCCTTTAAAGATATGAGTTCGTGTTTATTTTTTTCATACCTAGAGATGCTTATAGTTACTCCTGGTTCTGCTCAGGGATCACACCTAGTGGTGCGTGGAGTACCATATGGAGTGCCAGAGATTGAACCTGGATCAGCTACATGCAAGACAAACACCCTACTTATTGTGTTATCCAAAAATATAAGTTTTAAGGAAGGTGTTTTTATAACCTAAAGCTGACCTATTCTCATTAGATCTTTAAATCTTTAATAGTAGGTCACTTTATTTTTCTTTATTGGTATTAATTTAACAAGGATGATTCACCTGTATAAACTATGGCTCAATTTTATTTGCTGCCACAAGTCTATGATATTTGACAGAAATGTATGTTCGGTGAGTAAATAAATTTTTATTTGGTTTTCATTAGATGAATATTTTTTAGAGTTTTTAGTAAATTTTCAGCAGATAGACTTCTATAGCTATATAAATTTCATAATGTAGAATATTTTTTAAAGTGAAAATGTCCCTCCCAGTGACATTTTTGGCAGTCCTTGGTTCTTGGTGTAAAGCTGGGGTGGGAATTTACCCCATCCAATAAAACAGGGCAACATGACAATTATATATTGATTAAAGAAAAAAACAGAAAACAAAATAAATGGGGTGGGGGAATAGAAGTAAATATTTAACCAATATGTGTGAGTGAAATAAATTGAAAGCTTAGCCCGGAATTCAGCCTTTAATTCTAGGACCATGGGCTGTCTCTGAGAAATAATTAAAGGGGACTCCCAGTGCCTAAGGGAGGTTTAACTGTGTTGTAGCATATTATGAAGCGATTTTGTGTGCTTTGTGATTGACTTTACATAGAGTTCACTCTTAAAATACTGCGTATGTTATTCATCTCAGGGGTAGACATAAATCTGCTGAAGCTGTCTGCAAATTTAGCTCCAATTCTTGCCCCGGGTTCACAGAACATAATAGAACATTAATCTTCATGAGGTTTAAAGAGTTTTCCCTCTGATTTGCTGAGAGTTGTATGAAATGTCTTGCTTAGGGTCTCCATCAAGTCATCAGTTCAGAAAATGCACCACTTAGCCTTCACAAACAGAGGCAGCCTCCTACTAAGTTTTTCTCCCAATGAGGCCACGAAAAGAGAAAGAAAAAATTATGAAAACGAAAGTCACAGTAAGAGAAGACTTCTCAGCCAGCACTTATCTTTGATTACCAAAGTTTAATCGTGATCATGCTGTGTCATTTGTTCTGTCTTTACTCTCAAATCCAATTTCCATCCATTCTTTAGGATAAAGAAAATGTAATTTTTAAAAAGTGGCTGGAGAGATAGTATAGAGAGTATCGTGCTTCTTATATGAGGTCTACCAGGATTTGATCCATGGTACCCCATATGGTTCTCTGAGTAACACCAAGAGTGATCCCTGAGCACAGAGCCACGAGGAAGCTTGGACCAATGCTGGGTAAGACCCCCAAAATATAAATAAATAAATAAATAAGTAAATAAAAATAAAACAAAATTTCAAGGAAACAGTAACCACAAGTCTATTTAATAAAATAGTATGTATTTTAGAAAGGTTTAAGTATTCCAACGGCCAGGTTTATATTGGGTTTAGTTTGGCATCATGTCCTAAACCAGCCCTGATAGAATAATCAGGGTTGAATGGGAATGGTTTCCAGATGAGCCCAGAAGAATTAAGAATCTTTTGGGGTGGAGAGATTGATCAGGAATTAAGATGCATGCTTTGCTTGTAGCTGATGGGTCATTTGATTCCTGGAACCCCATATTGGTCCCTGGAAATACCAGTGTGACCACTGATCACAGAGCCAGGTGTATGCCCTGAGTACTTGCGGGTATAATCTAAAACAAACAAACAAACAAAGAATATCCTGAAAACATGGCTCAAATGTTCTTACAAGGAAATCATTAGACATTGGTAAAGACATCAAGGAAACCCAAGGCATACTCCTAATTATAATAATATAATTAAAAAGAAGGAATGAATATATGTTTATGCTGTTTTATGAATTTCTTCAAGGGGTCAAGGAATGGAGTAGAGCAGCAATTTAAAAAGCAGTAAGGTTCATATCTCCTGACAAATTGAGAACGTGTAGGGTTGGGGCCGCACAGGTAGCAGTAACTTTCAAAATTACTTTAGGCAATTCTGATAAATAGACTTTTAGATACATTTGTGCAAATAAAAGACTCTTTTTGGTATAGTTATTCATTGATTAATTTAGGAATTTAAAGAAGAATGTTTAGTCAGTGAAAGTAGTTTTGGAAGAGTGACACAAAGTGTTACGGAAGTTAGAAGAGAAAGTGGATAGTAGTGTTTTTCAAACATTGCACAGTAGCACTGTTGTCTCATTGTTCATCGATTTGCTCGAGCGGGCACCAGTAACGTCTCCATTGCGAGACTTGTTGTTACTGCTTTTGGCATATTGAATACGCCATGGGTAGCTTGCCAGGCTCTGCCAAGGGGAGGGTGGGGGGCTGGATACTCTTGGTAGCTTGCCAGGCTCTCCGAGAGGGATGGAGGAATCGAACCTGGCAAAGCAATTGCTCTACCCGCTGTGCTATCGATCCAGCCCATGAATTCATTACATGGTTTAAATTAACTTTTGCCAATTGCATGTTCAGAAACCTTTTGCTGCTGCAAATTTTTCATAACCCTGCATTGAGTAATAAGACACTGTGAAATTCTGAGCCAGGATTTAAGAAACTCACATCTAGATCAGAGTTTCCCAAACTAATTTGTTCTAATGCCCCTTTCAGAAAAAAAAAACAACATTAGTGTACAAGAAAACCACTAAATAGGGGGTTTAAATGAATATTTTGATTCTTTATTCATAGGGTGAGAGTGGGACCCAGTTTGTATTTCTAATAAGGCTACCAGGCCAGGCAGTTTGTTCATTGACTGCATTTTGCCTAATGAGGGATCCAGGCAGAAAGCACGTATCCTTTGAAATAGAGATTTTGAAGTTGTTTCTGAGGCAACCAAGTAGTCTGACAGCTGTCACTGTCACTGTTGTCCAGTTGCTCGTTGATTTGCTCAAGCGGGCACCAGTAACATCTTCAATGTGAAAATTGCTGTTACTGTTTTTGGCATATCGAATATGCCATGGGTAGCTTGCCAGACTCTGCCATGCGGGTGAGATACTCTCGGCAGCTTGCCGAGCTCTTTGAGAGGGGTGGAAGAATCGAACCTGGATTGGCTGTGTGCAAGGCAAATGCCCTATCCACTGTGCTATCGCTCCAGCATGGAATGTTTTATTTTGAAACCAGCTATGATCCACTAACCAATCAAGAATATGTTTTAGAGTGAAGAATCCTGGCCGGTAAGCAATGCAACTGGAGAATGCTCCGGACCCCAAAACGAGCCGATAACACTGGGGTGCCCCAGATGAATAAAGTGCAGTCTCCATGCCTTCTCTAGATGGAATCCTGGTGATACTGAGCTTCTATAAACATGGCTCCAGTATGTGGGGACCAGGACTATTTCTTCGAACCTTTCTTGATACACAAATTGAGCAGTGGAAAATAGATGATCTAGCATCTGCCCCTAGAAGTCAGGCTTGAATGGTGGTGTTGAATATCCAAGCAAAATATAATGCCCAAAACTATAGAGAGAGCCCAAGAGGCACACAAACCAAGTTCGGAAACCAGCAACTTCTTGCAGAAATGCCTCTAAACTGTGAACTAAGCTACGACTCCATGCCGCCCCAGGAGGGGTAAGGTTTTTGTCCCTCGGCCTTTCCTCCTGTGGCAGCGGCATGGTGACCACCATTATTCAGAGCCCATTGGACAGAGGTATGAGTTTGCCGTGACAGGGTGCGCTGGAAATCTCGGGAATGGGGGGACAGTAGTGGTGATGCTCCCAGCCCAGACGAGACCACAAACAGCTGCCCACAAACGGCTGCCCACAAATGGCTCCTCCACTCCTGACTGGCCATGATCCCAGAGGCACACAAACCATTTTCAGAACCCAGTGGCTTCTGGCAGAAATCACTCTGGACTTAATTACTGAAATACTAGAAATCCAAAATCATATATATTCTCCATTACCAGCAATGGAAGACAAATTATCAAATGATACCTTTTCAGCAGGTCTGATTGTTAGGAGAAAATTCCAAATAATAATAGTGGTTTTTCTGTCCAAACATTGAATGTAATCAAAGTAAAGAGAGAGTAAAGGGAAAATCATCTGCCACACAACCAACGTGTGTGTGGGGGTATGATAGGGGGTATACTGGGGTTCTTGGTGGTGGAACATGTGAACTGGTGAAGGGATGGGTGTTTAATGATTGTATGACTGACACTTAAACCTGAAAGCTTTGTAACTGTTCTCACAGTGACTCAATTTAAAATTTTTTAAAAAAAGAATATATTTTAATGTCATAAGAAAGACATTAGTAGTATTTATTAATTTCCTATTTCCTGAAGAGCTCTACTCACTGAGGTAATGACATGGAAACTAGGTGGGTGGTGGATATAGCTCGATGAGAAAGTTTGTATGAGGGAATTAAACTTTGTGTGTGTGGACAGGGAGAGAAAAAATAGCATGTGGAATGCTATCTATTCGTGTTAGCTTGAAATAGTGCTTTAGGAACACAGTGGGGTGTGGAGTTTGTTCCACTGACCAAAAAGGGAAAATTCTTGAAAAACTCACAGAGGAGGTGATATTGAATTTTACTTTGAAGAATGAGTCAAAGTCAAATACATAAAAAAAGGGATGGGTATTTCAGGAACCAGGCCTATATCAGGGATTCTTAACTTCATCTGCTCATGAGAGCAACCAGGAAAATGAAAAACATACTTTCAGTGTTGACATTAATTGGAATATGCAACCAGTGCCCTTTACAGTTCTCTCTGATAATTTTGATGAACAATAAGGTTGAGCATAAACAGAAATAGGTAGAGACACAAAACTTTTCATTAAGACTTTTAAAGTATCAGAGGTAAACAGGAGGAATTAAATCCCAGTGGTTCTGACAAAGATGACTTGACCCACTTTGGTCTGGCATAGATAGTTATTATCACTCATAATGAAAGTGTTATATGGTTGCTAACAAAGTAAACAGGGGCTAAAGATTATGTGACTTATAATTATGAGTAGATTGAATTAAGGCCTTTACTAGAAAATAGTCAGTTAGCTGACTCCAGGTTGCGTGTCTTGCATTACTTTGCCAAGAGAGAAGGAAAGGTCGGTGGACTTGTTGGCCTTGTTGTGATGGGACACTGGACTGCAGCAGTTGCTGCTGGGGTGGAAAGAAGTGTTGCAATCTGCAAGGGTGGAGGAGTACACAATGGCAGTGCAACATCAGTTCCAGTGACAAACCTTTTAGAATTGTAAATTCTGATCTAACACACACAGACACAGAGAGACACACTCAGAGACACACACACACTGCTAAATCAAAGTACATGGTGTTTTCAATGATTATTTTTCCTTTTTACATATTTAGAATACAACTTTCTTCTCATCTTAAAAGAAAAAGAGAGAGAGAAGAAAAGCACCTGCCATAGAGGAAGGCTGGGGGTTCAGTGGGGGAATGGGAGGGAATGTGGTGACACTGGTGCTGGGAAATGTACACTGATGGAGGGATGGGTGTTGGAATACTGTATGACTGAAACCTAATCATGAGCAGCTTTGTAAGGGTCTATCTCACAGTGATTCAATAAAAAAAGTTAAAAAAAAAAACCTAGAAAAAGAAAGGAACATTAACAGACGAGACTTCACTCCTGGACAGCGGGATGAGGTGAACCAGTCTTATAGCAGGAGCTCAGGGAGGATACAACTGCATTCCAAAACAGTTAAATGTGTAGTTTAAAAAAAACAACAACATGATTTTCTTTGTATTTGCTGCATGCACTCTGAAGCCCATTCATCTTCTTAAACTAAGGACATGTTTTGTGTAGCTCTGTAATGAAGTGGCAAACAGCCTACACCACTGATTGCGTAGCACAGTTGCCTACAAAACCAGACTCTGGCCCTGGGTTCTGCATCTCTCGTAGCTCATTGCCTCGTCTGGGAAAGCAGTCAGTGGAGCCACCTCTAAACCAAGTCGCAGCTCTCAACCAAAGCTGGTCCATGACAGGCCTTCCAGGACGAGAACAGACACAGCAACAAACTCAAGATGAGGATCTTTCATTCATTTGCTAATAAGTCAGAGTAAAGGCTTATCAAGGTTCAAATAATTTCTATTGTTTGGACTTCTTTGTCATGGGCAAGGATCAATTACTGAGTAAGTACCTTCCTACATATTTCCTTGCCTTTGTTGTTGTATTGTAGTTGTTTTGCAGGACTAAGGTTCACACACATTCAGGTTGTAGTGCTTGCTGGACGTCTTTGTGGGGCTCACATATGTGCTTATCAGGAATCACACTTCCTGACCGTGGAGGTCGTACACCATGTAATTGCAGTGCTCTCCAGGTCTTGTGCCCCTTTAGTTACAGGGCTCACACATATCTGACTATGATGTTTCCAGAAGTAGCTCGTGGCACCACGTACCATAGACAGCAGAGCCATCAGGCTCAAACAGCACAGCTACCTGGATCATGCTCAGTATAAGCTATAGGAGCAGGGATTAAACTCAGAAACTTGCACTTTCAATGCAGCTGCTCTCAGCCCTTCGGTCCCTGATGAGCCCTCTTATGGAGGAAGACAATATTCACTTTGTTGCTACACAACACAACAGGGATATTTTCAGTTACTCATACTGTGCCAGCTAAGCACATTCTTGTAAGTCTTGATGCTACATCACTGTAATAGCACATTAGATTTGGGTGTAATAGCTATCTCCCAGACTACCAGATTTTTCTCCACCAGCTGTACTTAAATTTTTTAACTTGGGGCCTGAGAGATAGTACAGGAGGTAAGGCATGTGCTTTGCAGTGTCTGACCTAGGGTTTAATCCCTGTGCTCTATAACGTCCCCTTTCCAGCCTCACCAGCAATGATCCACAAGCAGAGCCGGAAGACCTGAGTACCATCACATGTGCCCCCCTGCCTCCACCAAAAGACAAGGTTATACTTTTTAATTTAAAGAATCTGCTGCTATAGAACACAGGACTCTTGACATGAGCATCTAAGAAAGCTGTTCTCAAATCCAGAGATCAAATGACAGCTCACAAATGTGGTTTACCCGGTTTTACTATCACCAATCTGTGCAAGTTTGAACTGAACCTGGGGTCATGTTGGACATCCATGGCAATGTTACTTCAAGAAGCATCTCTGTATTGCCTAATCCATCATTCTTATGCATGATAAATTTTGATGCATAATCAGTTTGCTCTATTTTTTTTGTAAATTGCACCAAAGTTAGTACCTTTAAGGTTCTTAGTTCTGGGAGGTAAACTAAAGATAGCTAGCTATTTTATGTTCACTGTGCATTCAGTGTGTTATAGATATAATCTCATTCTATAGAAGAGATGGCCCAAAGGCAATCTTACAAAGCAGTTATTATTGTCACTGTCCATTTATATATGAGAAAACAAAGGAAAAAGACAAAATAGCTTACCTGGGTTTCTTAATATATGTATGGTTCAAATGATTGTGAAATTAGGAAATTTGACATCAGAAATAAGTAGTTTGTATTATCTAACCTCTCATGACCCAGCCACCCCCTAGTGATCTTAAGGTTAGACAGGATGGCTGGAAGCATCTCTTTTGGGATCTGCTTGTATTATCTTGCACATATTTCTAAACATCTATAAGCCTTAGCTTCTGTATTAAAAATTGGAATTTTACTACATCACGGCTATGATGAGATTAAACAAAGAAATTTATTTATCACAACTTTCAGGGCCTTGTGCAATTTCCATGCTCAGGACTCTGTCTGGCACAGAGTAAGTGCAAAGCAAATATGTAGTATTATATCACATTGCTTCTTGACAAGTCATTTACTCCTAAATAAAAACTTGGTTCAATATTTCTGCTAGCAGCAATCATGAGCCTAGACATATTACTACTCTCTAAATTCCTTTACATTTTCTTCTCTTTCCTTTTTTTTCAGAAAAAGATTTGTTCATGTTAAAAATCCTTACCTGGAGTATATAGATGGAGACATTCTCTATCACTTGGATTTGGGAACAAAGACACACAATTTACCAGCAATGTTTGGGGATGTAAAATAAAAAATATTACTAACCTTAGGAAAAATGATTGAGTTCCTCTGCTAACGTTTCTTCTCATTTTTTCCAACTATAAACTTTATACCTTCAGTAAGAGAAATATCAGAAGTCCTAACAGAAACTGAAAACAGACTCATTCTTTCCAACAATTTAGAATGTGTACATCCTGAATGACCATTTCCACTACCACAAGTCATAAAAGCTCCCAAACTAAATCTAACACAAACATGATTTCTTGGCAGCTCTGGTCCCTGGAGATAAATACAGTTTTATTGACTGTACTGCTAGGTGCTTAGTATTCATTATGATTTGATTCACTCTTTTATGTGGCCATTTAGAGCTAAACCTCACTAATTCTCATTTCATTAAATCATAAAATAACAAAGCTAACAATATTATGTATTTTATTAAAAATAACATCATATTTCATATTATTAATATTTGTTGCTTCATAGGCAGTGATTCATCAAATCAAAATTTATTTATGGAATAATGTTATTATAGTTGTACTTTTGCATTCTTTATTTTATCTTAAAATATTTTAATTATAAAAGCACCTTCTGTTTATTACCTAAAACTGGAAACGTACAAAAAAGGAATGCTGATTTTCAAAAACACTTACAAAAATCTACCACCCATACATCAATATTTATTTCCCATTCTTTTTAATGAGTGGATTTAAAAATAATAAAATGATCCTACTTTGATTCTGTGTTTCCAATTAACTTTTAGTGACATCAACATTTCCCATTTTATTACTTATTTTCTGAAACACAGCTAGTGAATGCCAGGTGGTTGTGCCATGTATTTTAAACTCTATTATTCATTTGATGTTAAAATAATTTCTTTTCTAAGTAGTACTCAAATTTATGTTCTTAATAGAAAATGATTTTTTAATACTTAGTTGTATTAGTTTGTAAAAATTCACAGAAATGTACAAAGACAATGAACCTTAAAGGAATGTTGTATTTTAGAAAATCTATACCTGTTCACAGATCTACCAGTAGAATGGTGACCAATTTTCAGCTGACTTTTCAGTTCCTTGCAAGTATAAGAAAATAATGTTCTCACATCCACTATCTCTCTGGATCATCCTATCTCCTTAGGGCAGACTTAGCAAATATTCATTCACTTCATAAAACAAGAACATTCAGTTTAGAGGGCCAAGAAGATTAAAGTTACATCATGTAGGGTCAGAGCAAGGATTCTAGAACTGTGATTAAGCTTTACCAAGTCTGATTTCCAGGGATTTTGGTAGGCTCACTGCTTGTACTGAACTTCCAGCCATGGTAAATGAAAATAAATTGGGAAGGGTTGAAGGAAAGGGAGGAAACAAAGACGAAAAGATGTTTGCTCCTATGGAAGGAGGAAGAAAATAAAAAGGAGAGAGTAGAGCAAGGAAGGAAGGAAGGAAGGAAGGAAGGAAGGTTGGAAGGAAGGAAGGAAGGAAGGAAGGAAGGAAGGAAGGAAGGAAGGAAGGAAGGAAGGAAGGAAGGAAGGAAGGAAGGAAGGAAGGAAGGAAGGAAGGAAGGAAGAGAGGGAGGAAGGGAGGGAGGGAGGAAGGGAGGGAGAGAGGGAGGGAGGGAGGGAAGAAGGGAGGGAGGGAGGAAGGGAGGAAGGGAGGGAGGGAGGAAGGGAGGGAGGGAGGAAGGAAGGAAGGAAGGAAGGAAGGAAGGAAGGAAGGAAGGAAGGAAGGAAGGAAGGAAGGAAGGAAGGAAGGAAGGAAGGAAGGAAGGAGGGAGGGAAGGAAGAAGGGAAGGAGGGCGGGATGGATTAAGAAAAATCATTAATATTAAGCATAGAATGTATTACTCCAGCTCATGTCTCTTCTAGAGCACAATATATGATGCTATGAGTGGTTTCCTGTCATTCAAATATATCTTTTGTAAAAGCACTAGCAGGTACCTTCCAATATATTCCCAGAAATTACAAGTAACATGGAAAATAATTATCTTCTTAGATTCTGTGTTATATGAGTTACAAAAATATTTTTCACTCCTTTTAAACATGCAAAATACATAATCCCCAGTAGATCTAACTAATATAATATGACAAAGTTAAATCTTTTAAAACATATGGCATACTAGGTAGTGAGTTCATTCAGTCATTGCACAAAGTCCTCAGATATTTTTTGTAATGTTTCATACTTCTTCCCAAGTGCATTTCTATATTCTTGGAAAAAAAACATGACAAATAAAAATTTTCACTAGGACATAAATCACAGTAAGTGCCACTTAAGGTCAATGCTGACTGGTGGTCTTCAGTCATATTTTACTTCTCATTAAAACAGCCACACTGAAAATGGTGTCTACAGGTGATATTTAGTAAGTCTGATTTAGGAATAAAGCTTCATGAATAAAAATGCCTCTGCCTATACATATCATCTTTATGTCTCCAGAAACAGTCAGAAATTCCTGTTGATTATAGCAGTATCTACAGTTCAAAGAAGGATTCAAACCACAAGCTATTCTAACATCTGTTTCGGTTTTATGGTCAATCTGAATAGTTATAATTCATGTTCACTGGTACCACACAATGAGGTTATTTTCAAACTACTGTATTTTATAAAAATGAAACAAAAAGTGATCTTCTTATATTTAGATATTGAGCCAAGTCTTAAATTTTTGTCCCAGCAGAGGGGAAATTTTGTACTTATTAATTTTTAAAACTCAATCTAAACCATGATCTTATCCTTTTTGCTACTGAAACTTGATAGTTAACTGCCATTGCAGCTAATGAACAATGTTAGTCTCCAACAGAAAAATTCCTCAGAAGGCCCAGAAAGATAGTAATGAGGGTGAAGAGAAGCAGAGATTCTGGATAAAAGGATAATTATACCTAAGACTGAGAACAAGTATGGCACCAGAATTACTGCTAAATGGAAACAGAAAGCACTGTGCAGTTAGACCACCACCAAAGTAATCATAAGTCATTTATAAATCTGCTCTATCTCAATCAGTTATTTACTTTGATAATCTTTCTCCCGTCAGGGACCTTGCCCTGTCCATATTTTCTGCCCAATGCTGCCCACACATCAGTAAGGTGTGACCAACTGCCTTTTCTTAGTGCATTGGAATCAGCTTTGTTTTTATTGAATTCTGCAATGCAGAAACAATAAACAAGTTCCAGGAAATTTCCCGGTGATTTCACTAGGAAAAACAGCAGTCCCTATTTGCTGGTCAGATAGTTTTTGACTTGGAGTAATATCCCTACACTGTACATATTCAATCCCATATAATTCCTTTGTGTTTTATTCTTTTGCTTGTTTTGGGGGCACACCCAGTTATGCCCCAGACTTACTCTTGACTCTACACTCAGGGATCACTCCGGGTAGTGTTCAGGGGAACCAAATGGGTGCTGGGACTAAATCTGGGTCTGTCATGTGCAAGGCAAGCACCATACCTATTATTTCTCTGCCCCCACTTTAATCCTTAATAATTTTAATAATTATCTGAAAAATATTAGGCTTTTATTTATGCATTTATTTTTTGGTTTTGGTTTGTACTCAACTCTAGTCTGTCCTTACTCGGTCTATACTTTGGGCATCACTCCTGGTGAGGTGCTGGGGATTGAACCCAGGTTGATGTAAGGCAAACGCCAATCTGCTGTTTTATCTCTCTGGACCTGATATTGGGCTTTTCTGTTTTGGAGGTGATCTGAAGCCCATAGAGATAATGAACAGAACTGAGCAAGGTACTCAAAGAAAGGGAGTTAGAGTCCGATTTACTTAACTCCAAAGAACAGACTCTTCTTAATCACTGCATTGTTTTCTTTTTCCTCCCTCTCCCTCTTCCTCTTTCTCTTCTCTCTCTCTCTCTCTCTGGCTTTTTTTGACTCACACTTCACCACTTAGTTTAGATTCCTGAATGACTGTGGACCCTTCTGTGGGTTGTGCTTCCTCTGGTCTCCAATGTCTGCCATGAGTCCTCCCCCTCATGGCTGACCCCTGGTTGATGGCCTCCTCCCCATTGGTTGGCTGCTCATCCCTGGCTACCAGTCATTTTCATGCTCTTTCTGATAGCCACATCCTCCCAGGACTAACGAACTCCAGATAGGAGCAAGCTGTCACCAGATCATTTTATCACCATATTCATTGTAATTTGAGAGATGCTAAAAATAAATTTAAAATACAACCAAATCATTGGAATTAATAAAAATTATTCTAGTGGAAGAAGAGGGACACTAGGAAACCTACTTAATCCAAGTGCTCACTTTATTTACCTATTTATTTGTGTATTTTTAAAAAATTTTATAGCCACACCCAATGGTGCTCAGAGGCTATTCTTGGCTCTGCACTCAGGAGTAATCCCTGGCAGTGCTAGAGAGACCATATGTGGTACCAGGAATTTAAACCAGTGTCAGTGTAACTATATCTCAGAGTGATTCAATAAAAAAGAAATGAAAAAAATTAAATAATATAAAGAGACCCAAAGGCTTTATATTATTTTTATTTTTTAATTTCTTTTTTATAGAATCACTGTGAGATACAGTTACAAAGCTTTCATGATTAAGTTTCAGTCATACAGTGATCGAACATCCATCCCTCCACCAGTGTACATTTTCCACCACCAATGTTCCCAGTATCCCTCCCGTCACACCCATCTCACCCCACCCCATGCCTCTATAGAAGCACTTTCCCTATTACTCTCTCTCTACTTGTGGGCATTATGGTTTGCAACAGGGATACTGAGAGATCACCGTGTTTGGTTCTTTGTCTATTTTCAGCACACATCTCTCATCTTGAGTGATCCCTCCAACTGTCATTGACTTAGTGGTCCCTACTCTATTCCAACTGGCTTCTCCCGAAGTACCTGAGGCAGGCTTCCAACTGTGGAACAACCATCCTGGCACTTTTCTCTACTATCCCCTGGGTCTTTTTAAATATTGTCTTCATGGGGAAAATTATAGGTAGGGAGGATAGGTGAGGTGGGGACAAGTAAGACATAAAAAAGGGCAAGAAATAGGTAACTTTCTCTTGATTCCAGTCTTGTGCCCTGGGCAGATAGCAGGGAAAGCAGCAATTCTCTCTCTCTCTCTCTCTCTCTCTCTCTCTCTCTCTCTCTCTCATGTGTGTGTGTGTGTGTGTGTGTGTGTGTGTAGAGATCAAGAAAGACTTGCAGGTCAAAGTGAAGCACAACTAGAAGAGGCTGACCACAAAATACCAGTGATAGACCAGCAGGCCATCAAGAGAATTGGATATTATGGAAAAGAACCAGCAGGAGACTAGGATGCTGGAAATAATATAAGGGAGGGAAAGACACCAGAACTTTATACACAGGATGCCATAGACCTAAAGTTTCCTATGTCATAGACCTAAAAGTTCTTATTAAAATTGTAAAACAAACTAACCTAACATTTGAGGGCTATGTTAGGTTACGGTTTTCCTAAGCCCCAGTCAGAAGTCCAGTCTAAATTTGCTGTATCACTAACACTGAAAGATTTCTGTAGCGATAATATTTATTTCTTAAGACTGAAGACAAAGTTTAAATCTGAAAGTGAAGTTGCCCAAAGTCTTGACATGGGTCTTTTAAAACTTTAAGTTAACATAATATAATTTCAGGAAAACTTACCACTGGGGATATGGAACCCGAAAACAACTTGTAACTGAGGATATGGAATCAGAAATCACATAGATCTCAGATGCCTTTTGCTTCTAATATCATTTAGATCAAATATTTTCAGTACCTATACATTTTAAACTTATCTTCTGCAAATGTCTAATAACAGGCAGTATCTAACTTAATATACGGGTTAATATTCACTGTCAAAAAAAAAGAAAATCATAAGGAAACTAACTTGAACCAAATAATATTTCTTTTACCAATAAGTGCATTAATTAGAAATTAATTAATATAATGTGTATGGTTGATGAAAATTAGTTCATTCATGAAGCTATCTCATAACATTTATTTATATATTTAAGCATTGAAAATAAAATAAAAATGTTAGAGCTGAAAGATGGGCCCTGGTCCTTATCTCTATTGTTAAGGCAGGTCATTATTTCCTCTTATTAATAGTTTGCTTACGTTGGCAGGAGTCCCAGAAGTTGGAAAGCATCTGCATAGTTTATGCACAAAAATCCTGGATTAGAGTGAAGTGGAGAGAATGCAGAGAACCTAATACTGAGATGGACAGACTCTATCAGTACAAAACTGGCCCCATGCTCTTCAGCAATGTAAGGACTCGAGAGCGACACCCCAAGCAGTCATCACAGGTTAGAGAGGGTGGGAACTTCGAAATATGAATTATTTTCCTGTTCTGCTTTGCATGCTAACACCATTAAATTGCGTTCCAGTTTGATGTTCATTACTGGAAAAATGTTAGAAGCCAAACATAATATTCAGTCTCCCTGTAGGTTATGGGTTACCACTTAGGTGTTGTAGTACAGGGAGGGGGAAATCCTTGCAAACACACCTCTTCTCCCTCTAGGTGACAAGTGATTTAGCTTCCTGGCATTTTTTCTCATACATCTTTTATCCAGTTTCATGAATATTGAGCTTTCAATATATAAGGGCCAGTTTTCAGGGTCGCCAAAAGAAGTGCCATTTAACACTGTAATAATCCCATTCAAAAGCTGCTAATGCATTTTTTCGACATCTCTGTGAATTGTTCTCCTGTGTTTAGAACATTAACAGTCCTGAATATACAGTATCCTAAGTCAAAATGAAATGGGGGAAGATGACTTATGGTTTTAAGAAACACAGGGACCATTTCTTACTGGACTCTAAATGGCATTCATTTAGGAGCATATGCCTGCATATGTGCCAGTTTGCCTTTCTAAATGTGTCTTCATATGACCATATTTGGAGCATTTGCTCTGAGAATTATCTGACCAACAAAGCTCTCATAAGCGTCACACCTAGGCATGCCAATGGATAGACAGGGAAGGAGTCCACTGCAGAGATGTGACAAGTCCAAGAAACTGAGTTTAAAGGTCTCGTGCACCAGAAATAGTATGAGTCAGAAATCTCCAGGCTTTCTCAGAGTTGGAATAGGCTATCTCCCTTCACTTCCCAATACTCCTGGAAGCACTGGCAGTCACCCCCATGAACCAACTCCAGTGCCACCATGTAAGCTCTACTACCGACATTGCATCAGAGACACATAAATAAATCTTGAAAGAGATCAAAAGCCAAAACTAATCTCAGACCCTTGCTTAACAGACTGGGGTAAATTAGAAGGTGGTTGGGTTGGCCTGGTACCCCCCGAACCAGAGCCCTTGGCAGCTACTTGCTTCCACAATCCATAATCACTGCCATACCCTCTTTGCCCATCTCAGGACGGACCTCACCAAGATACAATCTGCTGAAATTTCTGGTGTGCAGGTTTTGTGACTGAAATCTCCAGACATTCTCAGAGTCAGGAAGGACTACCTGTCCCCCTCCATACCTCCCCATACTTCCAGAAGCCTCAGCAGTCTGGACTCAGCAGTCCACACTCCAAAGCTGCCAGCCAGTTAAAAAGCTCCTCCAGTCCTGACAGAAATACTGAATTCCCTGAACAATCATGACCTTTTAGTACCTGTATGGCATACCATAATGCACAAAAGGAAAAGGAGAGAGAGAGAATAAGAAGGAAAGTGCCTCCCATAGAGGGAGGTTGGGAGGTGGAGGTGGGGTGTTGGGGGATGGTGGTAAGGAAACAGTGAGTGTTGGTGTGGGACTGTACACTGATGGAGTTTGAGTAGTGGATCATTGTATGCCTAAAACCCAATTATGAACAGCTTTGTAATGATCTATCTCACGGATATTCAATTTTAAAAACTAAAAAAAAAATGTATTTTTTTTTTAGTTCATGCCTGCCTCAGTCAGCTTACTCAGTAGCTGAATAAATAGCAGTATTTTTACATTAAAAAAAAGAAATAGTGTGGGTCATTCATAGATCAGTCTGTTATATATGCAAATAGAAGGCTGGATGAATGTTCCTAGAGAATGGAGTAAAGAGGGGTTATCTCCATGCCAGCAGGGCAGCTGAGTTGCTCTCTTCCTTGGGTCAAGAAAGTCTGAAATTTGGTGTGGACTCAAATGGAAAACTGGGAACAATTATTAACTGTTCTACTGATAATTTTGTCCTACTGACTTCTGTTTGACTTTTCAACTATAACTATCTTTTTTGTATAATAAATTTTTGCTTGGTTTTTGTTTCTGTAACTGCTAATATCCAGTGGTGCTCAGGGCACACCTAGCTCTCTGCTCCAAGGTTGCTCTAGGCAGTGCTCAGAGGACTATGCAGTTTAGGGACTGAATCTGGGCCTCCAGAATGCAGAGCATGTGCATCAACCCATCGAATGCTCTCTATGATTCCTGCACAGTAAAAGGATCAGGGCAAAAGTAAGATTCATAAGACTATATAATGTCCATAGCACAGCGGGTAGGGCATTTGCCTTGCTCGCGGCCGACCAGGGTTTGATTCCTCCATCCCTCTCAGAGATCCCAGCAAGCTACCCAGAGTATCTTGCCCACACAGCAGAGCCTGGCAAGCTCCCCGTGGCATATTCAATATGCCAAAAACAGTAACAACAAGTCTCACAATGGAGACGTTACTGGTGCCCGCTCGAGCAAATTGATGAACAATGGGATGACAGTGCTACAGTGCTAATATTCATTACAAAGCAGTAAAACCTCAGAGTGAGAACAGCCATAGACCTATATTGCTATCCTTTCAGGGAAAAAAATAATATGATTCATGCCAGAGATTAGGCAATTAGAAGCTCTAGCTACATTAGAAACTGTAGCTAGAGGCCTCTCTAGGCAGAGGATTTCCAATTGAGACAACTAATTTGAAAATGCTTTTCCAGTAGTTGCTTGTGTGTGTGAGTGTGTGTGTGTTTGTGTGTGTGTGAAAGATAATGAGCAAGAGAGATAGACAGAGAAAGAGACACAGAGACAATGTTTAGCAGAAATGCACATTTATCATTTTATCACTATATTCTATATTAAGGGATAATCATAAACCTACTAAATAATTTAATTTAGAAGAAACATAACAGATCAAATAATAACTTATCATCTTAATTTACAGTTGAGGAAAATGAGATTTAAAGTTTAATCATTAGTGGCAAAAGCCAGTGCCAAGCCCCTGACTAAATCTTAGACATCCAAATTAATTTAGTTTTGATTCATGGCTCTAGGAGAACTAACATGTATTTTGAAGCCAGAGCATGTTTAGTGAGACCCAAAATGGAGAATCCAGGTGATCAAAATTTCCAGCATTCAATATTCTTAATGGTCAGCAGGAAGGAACTCAGTAAAACACTATGGTCATGGTTGCAAAGTTTTTCAAATTTGTTAATGAGAGAATTAGTGGCAGGCATTACCTAACTGCTAAAGTAGACAGATGCTTTCTCCATATTTTATGCCCTAGAGTAGAATACACTGTAAAACACCAGAGATCTCTTCATGTTAGAAATAAAAAACTACCAAACTTAGTTCCATCTATTACACATTCCAGTAGGGAGAATCTTTTATACTACATTATAGTGTAACCACTAGGAGCCACCAAATTTTTAATTCTTTAACTTTTGCTGACCATTTCTGGTAACACTGAGGTTATCCTGTCAACCACTTAGAAGCACCAAGGTTATAGTTGAATAATAACCTTGGTTATTCAACTATAACCAATGCCAGTTGTAATTATAGTTGAATAACCTTGGTGCTTCTAAGTGGTTATATTGTAACCTTATAACAATAAGGTTATATTATTAACAACCTCACCCACAAGTTCAGTAGCACTGTAGCATTGTCATCCCATTGTTCATCAATTTGCTCGAGCCAGCACCAGTAACGTCTCCATTGTGAGACTTGTTGTTACTGTTTTTGGCATATTGAATACACCACGGGTAGCTTGCCAGGCTCTGCCATGCGGACGGGATACTCTCATAGCTTGTGGGCTTATCTCTATTCTCCTGTCTTTCATAGTTCACATGGAGTAAGCAGCAAATGCACAAGGCCATGTTAATTCTAGGAAATGGATTCGCTATTTCATGTGGTGTAGTGGAAATGAACTAATGACAAGGAAGCCAAGTTTTGATGTCTACAAATTAAGTGCACTGCGAAGAGGCTAGTGGGGAGTTAAAGAAGGGCACTGCCAGGCCTGCCTGCCCAATGTGCCACCTCCATCTTCTGTGCCAGGCAATAGGGTTGAGCTCAGCCTCACTAGCAGGGAGATGCCACACTGATCACAGATGGATAATCCATCAGCATGCACACAGACATCAGTTAGAGCTGACTTATGGTTTCCTCGGCTTTGCCAGTCATGATAATTATGTAAATTTATCTGAGGGCTATTGACTTGTAATGCCAGAGAAAATATGTCCCATTTCTCTATTAGTTTGTGAGATGTAGAATGATTCTCTCTCTATTTCTCTCTCTCTTTTTTTCTTTTTTTGGGTCACACCCAGCAATGCACAGGGGTTGCTTCTGGCTCATGCACTCAGGAATTACTCCTGGTGGTGCTCGGGGGACCATATGGAATGCTGGGAATGGAACAGGTCGGCCACATTCAAAGCAAATGCCCTACCTGCTGTGGTATCGCTCCAGCCTCTCTCTCTCTCTCTCTCTCTCTCTCTCTCTCTCTCTCTCTCTCTCTCTCTTAATAACATGATATGGAGCTACACTCCACTTCTACCCACTTTGCTATACTTCATGAACTCATCAAATTACCCCTTCATGCCTGGTGCTATGGCATTTATGATTACGGGAACTGGTACATCTGGGGACTAGGCCAGGGAGATTAAATTTTTTCCATGCAACTCAAGTATTCTGTATGGGTTAATGCCAAAATTCACCAATATCATAGAGGCCAGAGGAAGCCCAGCTACCAGAAAAAAACCCCTGAAATTAAAAGGGTCCTGATGAAATTGAAAGTTTTCCTTTAGAGCTTTTCTTATATTTCTACTCTTTGCACACTTGATGGGAGAGACTTCATTGTATATTGCCCAGATGTTAGGGGAATAGTAGAAGAATGTTTAGAAAACATGTTGTAGAGTAAAGAGTAAAGTTATGAGGTTTAAATAACTTCTGAAGCTTAGGAATTCTGTAGGCAACAGAAATAACTTTCAAGTAAAAATGTGATCTCTAAGATTCACCTTACTTTATCAACATATTTCAAAGATCCTGGGAAAACATAGCCTTTTAGCTCAGATCTGTGACAGCCTCCATTTTCCTGGTCAGATCTCTTCCCCCTCAAAACACCAAAAGAAATTAGGCTAGGCTTTAGGGAAATACTTCCAGAGGTTTTCCTCTCCTCCCCAAAAGGTCAGGTATTTGGCCAGGTTTGTGCTTCCTCACTAAGGATACCAGGGATTGATACTGTTCTGTCATCAAATGTAAACACATACAAACATACAAACACATACAACACACATATTGTAACCAGGGAATGTATGGTTGAAGGAATTGCAGGAGTGAATGGGAATTATAAAAAAGATCTGAGATTTGAGAAGAGAAAGGTTCTTAAAGCTACACATTTTGGGAATAAGAAGGAATCAAGAAATCCTCAAATAACTAGATAAATGATTTAATCTAATATCACAGAACTACAGATGAATGAGCCATGCTTCACTAGAAGCAGTTATGCTCAAAAAGAGAATGTCCTTTCCACACTGTGGTTAGGAATAAAATCCATCCAGGGCTTCACAGACGGAATAGAGAAGACATCTGTAGATGTCTAGTCAGAAGGAAGGAGAATGTTAGCAATCAATATTGTCAGGTTTCTGTCTGACAAAAGCTTTTTCAATGTCATCCCAAATACCCAGTAGTAGAGGACAATGTGTTTGGATATGAAATGAATAACGCTTCTACTAAGGTTATTCAGGCTTATTTGGCTGTGGAATATAAGGGTCTGACTCTGCATAGCCCATGCCCATGCAGATTCACTGCTATGGTTGCACTTGATGGGCCAGACTCCTTTGTTGACAATTCAGTCTAAGGTCTATGAAGCCCTTGCTTCATAGAAACACAATACATACAGCTCCTGGGCAGTAATAGTATCACCAACGATGCCCAAACGTGGAGTTAAATTAAAAGCACTGTCTGGTGTCAATAATTGTGATTTGATATTTTGTTCTTATTAAGAACTTCTAACTTGACACAATGTGCTCATTTTGTTTTAGGCAGCTTTGGAGATGAAGTAGGTATAGCTTATTCCATGACAGGTATTATCACACATTAGATGAGCAAACAAAGCTTGATGAGGTCTATGACTAAATTAATATTTTTGTCATTTAGACTTCAACAATGGTATAAATGTCTCTGCATTATTTAAATATTTGACTATCATGTGAAAATGTTTTCTTTTCATGTTTTACCCCCACTGGTCATTTATTATGAGATTAGAAGGGTTTCGTTTCACTCTTCCATGTATATGTATACAAGACATCCCGTACCCACTACCCAAAGATTCCTTTAATCATTCCTCATTGCCCCTGTCTCTTGTACTCCAGCAACCAATACACTTTCCATAAAGTTCAAGAGTGAGTGGTTACTTTCAGGCTTATGTTCAATATTCATATTTCACAGATGAGGGAAACCATCTAATAATTTTTATTCTTTCTTTTCCTCACTGATTTCACTTAGCATAATTACAACAAGTTCTACCTATTTTGTTTCCAAAAGGCATGATTTTATCTTTAAATATAAGAGTAGTATTCCACTGAGTATATTTATTCATCCAGTCATCCACCAATGAACATTCAGATTGATTTCATGCCTTAACTATTGGGAGTAATGCTGCTATAAACATAGCAGTACAAATATACTTTTTTTTTTTTTTTTTTTTTTTTTTGCTTTTTGGGTCACACCTGGCGATGCACAGGGGTTACTCCTGGCTCTGCACTCAGGAATCACCCCTGGCCGTGCTCAGGGGACCATATGGGATGCTGGGATTTGAACCCGGGTCGGCCGCGTGCAAGGCAAACGCCCTACCCGCTGTGCTATCTCTCCAGCCCCACAAATATACTTTTGAATGACTTTTTTATCATTCAGATATTTGCCTAGAAACATTATTGCTAGATCATAAGGAATTTTCATATTACTTAAAAAAAATCTATTTTCATAGAGATTTCACTAATTTATATTCCCAGCCAACAGCATGCTAGAATTCCTTTCACTCTACAAAATAACTTACTGGTTTTCTTTTATAATGGAAGTAATATTACATTATGTCTCAGGTGTTCATAACTGAAAATCAATGTGTATATATTATATTGTTTACCACTAAAAGTCCAATTCTGTCCTTCACCAGTATTCCTTCTTTACTCAATTTATGTGACCCTTCCCCACATCTTTCCCTCTTCTGGGAATCAATTGGTCTTATTGGCCCACCTTTTTTGGTTTTGTTTTAATTAATACATTCCTTTTGTTTTCTCTATATACTCCATATACAAAAGTATGTGTAATTAAAAATATCATTTTGATGCACAATTCTTCAAGTTTCTAATTAACCAGTTTCTTTTCTTTAATTTTATTTTTTATTGAATCACTGTGAGATATAGTTACAAAGTTTTCATATTTGATCCACCACCAAACCCCGCATACCCCCTCCCACTCCCCCTCTGCCTGTGTGGCAGACATTTTTCACTTTACTCTTTCTTTACTTTGATTACGTTCAATTTTCAACGAGAATCTCACTATCATTATTTTGAGGTTTTCCTCCACAGTCAGACATGTTGGATGGCATCAATAAATTGTATGTTTTCATTTTTTAGAAAAGGTTGCACTGCCGCTAATGCGGGAGTTGTCCCAGTCTCGCATCCCGGAGCCCTGTTAGTCGTTGCTCATTGTCGCCGGGGCTCCGTCTGGAGAAGGCGTACCGGCTGTGCCTCCTTCGTCTGGCTCCCGGTGTTGCTGGCCCGTAATTAACCAGTTTCTTATCCTTAGGACATTGTAAATAATTCCAAGATTTATAATGTGTGACTTATAGTGTATCTGACTTACTAAGTTTCTATTATCAGATCCTATGTGTAGATAAAGCTAGAGACCCAGAAATTTTTTATAATTAGCCCTATTTTGATTGAAATTAGAATTTTATATAAATCCAGAAAAACTTGTCTATGCTCTATGGCAAGGATGGTAAAGTTTTTCTGTTCTGGATCAGGCAGCAAATATTTTAGGTTTTGCCGGTCATATGAATTCTGATAATACTAGACACATTCAGGTTGGTATGACCATAGATTGTCATATGTTGCCATTTCCCACATTGTTGTTGTGATGTGGAAATAACCATAAACAGTATGTGAATGAATTAGGAAGACTATGTTCCAACAAAATTTTATTTTCAAATGCAGAAAGGCCAGTCTGGTCCAATGATTATGGTCTATAGACCTTGGCTTTAAGACATCTCAGTGGAGTCATTTCACTCATTCAACAAAGTTTTGAGTAGCTATAATAGAATTTGAATATTGCTAGATCTGGGGGAAATGTCAGTGAACAAACGTTGCTATTGTTTTTATGGACCTTATGTTTTATCGGCAGAATCTCCTGCCCCCACACCAAGCTGTCTTCACCGAGGCCCTCGGGGTGCGGGGGTTGAGTTTCCCTCCCTGCCCCAAGCAGAGCCCCAGCAGGCAAAAACCTCCAGACCCAGCTGCAGCCAGGCTCCACACACTCAGACGAGCCTCACACATGAAGGAACCAGCAGAGGAACCCAGGTATGCGGGCCCCATGGCTGAGATCTCCAATCCTGCTCGGATTGGGACTGGGCCTCCTCCACCCGGGTCTCCCATTTTTCAATAGTTTGGCAGTCACACCCACAAACCACCCAAGTACCATGTAATCTCATCAATGGCTAACATCCAGAGACTATAAAATAAAGCTTCTGGAAGAGAGCAATACAAAATCTCAGATGGCAGAGCCTGGCAAGCTACCTGTGGCATACTCAATATGCCAAAAACAGTAACAATAATGGGCCTCATTCCCCTGACCCGGAAATTGACAAGGATGAATGAGACGTTACTGGCGCCCAGTCGAGCAAATCAATGAGCAACTAGACCACAGTGATACAGTGATATGTTTTTTTTTAGAAAATTTTTGTTAGAGAATCACTGTGATGTACAGTTACAAGATAATGAACTTTTGTGTTTGCATTTCACTCATACAGTGATCGTTTACCCATCCCTCCACCAGTGCCCATTCACCTCCACCAATGATCCCAGTATCCCTCTGGCCACCCCCACCCCATCCCCCACCACCCCACCCTGCCTAAAAGTAGACTGACTATAGACCAAATGTGAAGGCCACTCAATACCTCTATTGCAAACTACAACACCCAAAAGGAGAGTGATATGTTTTATCAGGAAAAGAGACAAGCAGATGAGCAGTTACAAAAAGTATGATGAAAGTTAGTTCAGAGAGAATCTAGGGCAAGGCTGGGAAGTCTCTAGTCCATGGGTCATATGAGCATAAAAGGCCCATGAAATCAGGTGGTCTAGCCTTGGTACGTAACAGGAAGGACACAGGTGTTTTTTGCTGGCTGTCCACAGACTGTCTGTATTGTATGGTCCTTGATAAATATACAAGTGGCCTTTTACAGACAGAGTTCCCCACCTCTGGTCTAGGACACCAACAACCTTTATCCAGATCCTAAACAAACAAGCAAATAAATAAAAAATCAGAGTCAGTCAAAAAGCAGACTTTTTTTCTGAAACTGTGGTAATTTAATGTAATCTACCTGTGTGCTTCCATTGCTTCCCCCACTCCATGGATTCAGACTTTTTGAAGGAAGTGGTTGAAAAATGGGTTGGAGTTAATCTGATAAAAGGGTGTGGTGAAAGACAGGAGAGCATTCCAAGCAGGAAGAATAATAGTTGGCAGAAAATAGTTTCTCAAGTTTTGGAGACTTGAGTTCCTGAGGCAAGGGAGCCAGACCTTTTGTAAGCAAAGGAAGGTCAACCAAGAGACTTAATTTACTTATAGTCAGAGTGGGAGGAGGGACCGAATGTGATAAGACTCAGATGGAATAGGGAATAGAGATGCAAAGAAATTATAGTAATCAAGGAGTTGCACAGCAGATTAAATATCAAGTAGTCACATCACTTTATGAAAGCTACTTGCTGGCAGGCTCAGTTGGTTTATTCCTGACCTAATTTATTCAAATTTGAACCCGAAGGCCAGTGCTAATTTGCATGTCCAAGAGTCATGTTTGTCTTGAAATCTAAACCACATCACATTGTAAATGAGAATTTGGAAAGACAGCAAATGTAAATGCCTGTTCTGAATGTTACTATTTAATTGCATTTGGAAAAGAAAATCATTTAAAAGATGAAAATAAGGAGAATTATTCACAACTAAAATTAATTAATGTTGGCAGAATAGATTGCATACTAAACATCAAAAGTAAACTCTGAATGGCATTCTTCTATACTCACTTACTTATTCCCACAAGACAGGGGGTGCACTGAGGTTTGTTGTAATAACAGATACAGCTGTGGATTTCCGCTCTGAGCTCTGGTTTAAATAGGTCACCTTAGACAACATTATCATATGAAGTATTGAACTTGACCAGGAACTGGCTGAGGAATTATTTTAATGCAGCAAAGAAAATCCCATCTTGGCAAGCTTCACTGGACATATAATGTGTACTTATGACTTTTGTGAAGGTGAAAAATAATTTATAAATTATGAAAGCAATAGAAATTTGCCAGAAACTAGTTGTTATTCAAACCCACAATTCACATTAAAAACTCAACTTTAGAAAATTAATAGTTGGGGATTAAAAAGGAACTAAAGCAGTCTTTTTAACGTAGTAAAAAAAAAAGATCATAAGGACATAATAAGCACCAGAGAAACACCCATAATGAATTTATATTGGGAATAAGTTTAATCCTCCAAGAACAAATTGAATGCTCAAATGCAATTAATGTTGTTAGCAAAATCTTATCTCTGCTTATGACTTTAATTCAAATTGCTGACTTTTTGAAAAGGAGAGTAGGCTGAGTCTATGTTTCTGCCAATTTGAAGTACAGTTGTGTATATCTCAAAAGGGATCTGATACTCAGGAATGAGTGAGACCAGGAAATGGTTAGAAACATTTGGATAGCGCATTCGAAAAGAATGAGGAAATCCCACAGTGGTTCTTTGATCTGTTTGGCCTGAGTAAGGAGCCACCTAACCAAGTTTAGAGACAAATTGCAAGTATTCAAGTATCAGGTTTTGTATAAGGATAAAGGGAAAAAAATCCTCCAGGTAGATAGTGATTCTTCTAGCATCTAACCAGGGTTGATGATTTGGAAGGAAGGCATTCTGGAAGGTCTTTGTTTCTTTATTTGGGGGATCACACCTGAATGTGCTTGAAGACTGTTCCCAGCCGTACTCAGTATTGGGGGAGAACCATGCAGTGCTGGGAATTGAACCTGAGCCTTTGTTTTCTCAGCTAAAGAATCTCTCCAGCACTAGAAATTAAAAAGCAAAAACAGAAACCAAAAACACTTATGGGGCTGGAAAGATGGTGGGGCAAGGTACATGCCTGGCAAGCAGTAAACCTGGGTTAAATCTCTAGTAGCCCATATATTCCCCCAGCATCTCCAGGAGTTGTTCCTGAGTACAAGGCTAGGGCTAAGCCCTGGACATAGCTGGGTCTGGACCAAAAAACAAAAATGAAATTAAAACGTACTACCTTTTGGCACACCGTTTTTTCCTCACCCTTCCCCATTCTGTATATAACTTAGTTCTGCTGACAGTGACCTTGGTTTATTTTTCTAAATTTCTTTTTATATCCTTATATTCACCTCGGGTTGGAGCGATAGCACAGAGATAGGGCATTCGCCTTTCACGCGGCCCACCCGTGTTCGATTCCTCCGCCCCTCTTGGAGAGCCCAGCAAGCTACTGGGAGTATTGAGCCTGCATGGAAGAGCCTGGCAAGCTACCCGTGGTGTATTGGATATGCCAAAAACAGTAACAATAAGTCTCACAATGAGAGATGTTACTGGTGCCCGCTCGAACAAATCGATGAGCAACGGGATGTCAGTGACAGTGATATTCACACCGGGTAAAATAATCCAATATTTGTCTTTCTCATTCTGATCTATATTTTGCATTTCATAAATCCTGTAGTATCATTATGTTTGGATAATAACATATTTCATTTTAAATTATTTTTCTTTTCCCTCTGGATAAAACTTGGCTTAACTATATACGGAGATTGGGTGTCTATAAACTGTTAGAAAAGGCGGTGTCACCACAAAAATTGTATAAAACACAAATCTTGGCTCTAATGGGGTTGAGATCTTCTTCCCTAGGACACTAGTTCCTTCATGGGTCAGTCACTGAGAGGCTTGACTTGGGTGGCACAAGGTACCCCATTGAACTCAGTGTTTTCTTTGTATTTTGTATTTTGTTCAAATGCAAATTATTTGATCAACAATTTTAATTTCTGCAGGTTTCACATGAAAATACTTATTTTGGGAATTCTTGAAATAGCAAAGAATTTTTAAAAATGAAATAGTATGTGCATGGCACCCCTGGTCAGTCCCAACCCACAGGGGAGGCTAATACCTGAAGGAGAAGTGAGGTTACTTCCATCACAACAGGCAGAACTTAACTGGGATTTTGTGCTTGACTTCTGGGAATTCTGAATTTGAATCAACTTAAGTAATACTGTGTGAGGTGTTGGCAGCAGCACTAAAGACAAAGGAGTGAGGGTTGAAGTAACACATAAGAAATAGAGAAACCTCACCCAAGACAGGATGGACCTCACCGAAGAGTGGACCAGCAGGAAAACCCAGGTATGCAGGACCTGTGACTGAGATCTCCAGGCCTGCTTGCATAAGGACTGGGCCTCCTCTTCCCAGGTCCCCAATTTTCCATAAGTTTGGCAGTCACACCAACAAACTGCCCCCCCCCCTCCCCGTGCCATGTAATATCATCAATGGCCAAGACCCAGAGATTGCAAAATAAAGTTCCCAGAAGAGAATGACACATAATTTCCTGGATATTATATTCTATCCATAATAAGCATTACAAAAAACAAATCATCTAGCATTGCCTTTTCAGCAGGTTTGAGTGCTGATGGGACTGGTATCGAAATATTGAATATAACCAAAGTAGAAGAGTATGGGGGAAATTGTCTGCTGCACAGGCTGGGAAGGTTTGGAACAAGGGGGTGAAAGGGGGAAATACTGGGGATTTTGGTGATGGGAAATGTCGATGGTCAAGAATCAGGGATACTGTCTTGTTTGCCAAAGTGTCAAAAATCAGATGGGCTGGACACATAATGTGATTTAGAGATGACCGCTGGACTAGAGCTGTTACCAACTGGATTCCACAGAACGTCAAAAGACCACGTGGCCGCCCACCAATGAGATGGTCAGACTCTTCATCAAAACTCTGAATGAATGATTTGAGGCTCTTCCTGTTCCTGGAGCAAGCAGATATCTCTGGGCTATACTAGCACATGATAGGGACAAATGGAGACGGTATTGGAGCCCGCTCAAGCAAATCGATGAGCAATGGGATGACAGTGATACTCTGATACAGTGATACAGGTAAAGGATGAAAGAAGGATGAAAGAAGACTCACAGCATCAAGCTTTCTCTACCGCCTTCTGGGCCTGCTAGTGAAATGAAATGAAGTAACAAAAGGAGACTGAGAGCCACCTAGAAAGGAAAACAGATCACAAAAATGACAGCACACAACTTAGAAGGTGAACAATAGGGAAGAAGGTGGGCAAATCAATCTTTGGCACCTGGGTTCCACTGTGATGGTGGGCACCTTCAAATCACTTTCCTGTTCTTCAGGTAGTTTAAGAAAATCTCTGAAGCTCTTTTTCATCAGTCTCTCTCTCTCTCTCTTTCTCTCTCTCTCTCTCTCTCTCTCTCTCTCTCTCTCTGGGACATCCCTTTGGCACTGCAGCAACTTGAGATTTTCCTCAAAGGACAGAACATTGAGCGAGTGTCCAGCTTATGATGCCCATCTAACCAAGGCCCCTGACACCACGCTGATGTCCAGTCAATAATTTTTTCCATCTTCCTTCAAGCCACAGTGGACAGATGAAGCATTGTACTTTTTCTAGGGAGAGACAGATTACATGAAGAGTGCATATAAATCAGGTGTCTGGAATATTGAATGGGAGTTGCAGTGTCTTTGTGGTCTAAAGGGTGAACTGCTTATGAATTCAAGAGTCAAACTCTCTTTCATGAAGTCATTTTAACTCTGTAGGAGAAGATAACGGAATCCAGCAATCCATCACTTTGGGTTGAATGATGCCTCACCATTGTTTATAATACGTATTTTCTCCTAATGTCTTATATGTGGGCAAGACATTACAGCCATTATGCAAATGAAGAAATAAAGCTTCACAAGTCAAAAAATAATGAATTGATCAAGGTCACCAGCCAGAGGACTTTACAAGTTCTGTTTTCCTCATCCTAGTAGAAGCTGCTATTTTCTATTGTAATTAAATTTACCAAGACATGATGAAAATAAAAATTTCAAAAATAGTCCATTAGAAGAGCAAAACAATAGAGAATAGTGTGTTTTAAGGTAAATTTATATGCACTTTTATCCATCCTCATTTTTCAAAAAGTGTCAAAAAAGCCAAAAATTTAAATGTATATCACATAAACACATCCAGTAGCCGACCTCCACTACCCAACCACCACCATGCTCCAGGCCTCTTTCCACATGCTCGAGCCAAGCCTCACACATGAGCGAAGTCACACAGAACCCAGGTAATGCAGAACTTTGTGATCTTGGACTCCGGGCTCAACAAGACCCAGGAGCAGAGATCCTCTGCCTGCTTCCCCCAATTTCTGGTGACCTGGGGGTCACACCTGTAAGCCACCTCCTGCTGGGCCAGATAATCTCCTCAGCTGCCACCCTCCAGAACTCACAGCTGCTGCTCCTAAAGGGAGCATAAAATGAGGCCCCCATAACCATGCCACTGGACTACACACCAGGGGTGCCCCAGAAGGGGGTGAATGAGAGCCCCCTTCACCCCAAGGGACCCAGCCCTGGCAGTCAACCTCCAACTATCCAACCACCGCCATGCTCCAGGCTTTCCACACACTCGGGCTGAGCCTCCTGCATGAGTAAACATATTCCTGACACATCATCATAAAGGGGAAAACACACATATATATAATATATATGTATATATATATATATATATATATATATATTTGCCTCTTGGAGATCCTGGCAAGCTACCTAGAGTATCCCTCCTGCACGGCAGAGCCTGGCAAGATCCCTGTGGCATATTCAATATGCCAAATACAGTAACAATAACAAGTCTCATTCCCCTGACACTAAAAAGAGCTTCCAATCATTGGGAAAAACAAGTAAGGAGAGGCAGCTAAAATCTCAGGGTTGGGATGAATGGAGATGTTACCGGCACCCGCTCAAGTAAATCAATGAACAATGGGATGACAGTGATACAGTGAACACTTAAATACTTTCTAATATTCATCTGTTTAAATTTTTTGTGACATTTATGCACATTCTCTAAACAAATATATACACACATATACGTATGCATACATATTCACTTTCCCCTGCTGATTTGTAAATGAACTGTAAACATTATGACACTTCTTTCTAGAGTAGCTTGGCATCATCTCCTAAGAGTAAGAATATTCTAACCACATTACCAAATAGTCAAAAGCTAAAAAGCAAAGTAAAAAGAGTTTTCTATGATAACTTAACATCCACTCTGTAGTTAAATTTTCTAATTTTAAAAAAATATCTTTTGGGCTGAGTAACTGAGCTCAGAGGTAGAACACATATCTAGCATGTATGAGATACTACCCTGGGTACAGCATAGCCCCACAATATTGCCATGTGTTGCCCACTGGGCTGAGTATCATTGGGAGTTCCTCTTGGGATCTTGAGCATTGCAGGGAAGGCCTTCTTTTTCAAGTAATAAATATCCTATCCCCCATTTTTGAAAATTTAGGCCCAGTGATTTTAAATACTTCTAATATTAATTTTTCAATAATAGTGCTGCTACACAACATCTAACCAGCTTTGAATTAGCATCCCTCCACCACGTGTCTAGGTCTGCTCTCTCCTCTATCCCCTCATTTAGCAAACTCAGTTTTATTGGCAGACTCTTAGGGTCTGTTATCACTAGCCATTTTTCATTCCCAGACTATGTTTCTTTATGCCTTAGATATGTGAGAGATCCTTTGGTATTTGTTCTTCTTCCTTTGACTCACTTGTTCAGTCTGATAACATCTAGCACCAAGTTGCAGTGAACTTCAGGATTTTATTTTTTCTTACAGCTGAGTAGTATTACATTATATACATATGTATGTGATATATATATTATATATTCATATATATTATATATTCATATATAATATATATAACATTTTTGGGTTTCTGATTTGGGGTCACAGCTGACTATGCTCTTCTATCCTCAGAGGTCACTCCTGTCACTCCTGGCTGTGCTCAGGGTACTATATGTAATGCTAGGGATTGAACTACATCTGATCCATACAAGTGCCTTACCTTCTATATTATCTCTCTCGCTCACCATAATTTCTTTATTCATTCATCTGTTCTTGAGCATTTGGGTTGCAGCCAGACCTAGGCTATTTGAGAGAGTGTGACAATGAACATATGGTGGATTTTTTTTTTCAAACTAATGTTTTGGGGATTTTGAAGTAGATGCCAACAAGTTGGATCACTGGGTCATATGGAAGTTCAATTTTTTGGTAGTATAACAAATTGGGATTTAATTAAGCATATATTTTTTAAATTTTATTTTATTTTTATAAAGTTGTTCACAATGGTTTATTACATTCAATATTCCAACACCAATTCCACTACTATTACACCTTCCCACCACCATTATTCCCAATTTTCCCACTCACCACACAAGCCTGCCCCAACAGCAAGCCCTATATAATTTATTTTATATTGCTTATTATGGATCACCCACTAAAAATGATCAAAAAAGATTTCCTTAGAAAAAATTGTGTGTAGATTGCTATGTCTTACCCTGGAGCCATTAAGACCTCACATAAGATATTACTAACATGTTGTTACATGTTAAGACTTGCATGTTAATATTTTCTTACTCAAGGTTGCCTTCTGCTTCACATCCTATCCAATGTGGTGCACTACTGCTTCTATATCAGTAGTGTAGAGTTTGAAATGTCACCACTAAGTGCTCCAGAAATTCTAAAATGTTGAATGGGGTGATACAGCTGGAGTTAAAATTTTAACTGATTGGTGATTTTGGGGTCCAGAAGCATTTCTGCAGCTTGTTAAATTTTTTTGAAATTAATTTATGAGTCTCTGGATTATGGCCAGTTAACAGGCTTATATGTTATTAGAGGCAATTCATTGATGTGACTCCTAGGCTCCTGCAAGAACAGGGGGGTAGGGGGAGGTAACCTATCCCTGACTCCATGCAGACTGAAATCCTGGAGATTTCAGTCACAAAACCTGCATACCTGAGTTTTTCAACAGATTCATTCCTGGATGAGGCATGTCCCAAGGCTGTACAGTCCATCTATGAGCATGGCAGAGATTGGAGTGTGGAGGTTTTCAACTGTTGGGGCTCTGTTTGGGCAGATGATGGGATCACCCCCTCCAGGGTGCCTTGAATATGAGACTCAGCCTGGTTCAGGGTCTGGAAGCATCTTTTCACTTGTTGATCTGTTTTGAGATTTATTTATGAGTTTCTTGGAAATTCAGTTCTTAATTTCTGGAGTTATCTCTATATTTTTTTTCCTCTGGAGGCTGAACAGAAGGCATTCCCACTGAGAGTGAATGAAAATTAAATTTTCGGCACATCATGCCAGCACTGATTGTTTTCAGCCTTTTAAAAACAATTTTTTTTGTTTGTTTTTGAGCCACACCTATCAATGTTGAGGTCTTACTCCTGGCTCTGTGCTCAGGGCTTACTCCAGGAGGTGCTCAGGAAGTCATACACAGGGACCAAAGGTTATAAGACAAGGAACTTAACTCTTTTCTATCTTTATGGTCCCTAGTTTCAGCCTTTTTGATATATACTAATCTCACTGATCTGAAGAGATGACTCATTACTGTTTTTCCTGCATTTCTCTGATGTTAAGTGATGAAGAGCACATTTTTTACATACTATTAGACATCTGGTCTTTTTTGATGAAATGTCTGTTAACTTCCTTCTCAATTTTCTGATGGTTTTTTTTTTTTTGGATAAGTTGTGAGTGCCTTATAAATGTTGAATTTTAGCCCTTTATCCCTTTGTCACATTTGTGATAGAATATTTTCTTTCATATAGTAGGATGTTATTTCATTCTAGTCATCAATTCTTTTGGAAACATTTTAGCTTGATGTAGTCTCATTTGTTTAACAAATATCTTTTATAGATATTTTCCCCAATATAGAATTAACTTTATAGATTTTATTAATTGACTGTTTTGTCTATGTATTTTTATATGTAGAAAAGTACCACTGCTTTCTTTTTTTTTTCTCATAGCAGAGAGTTGCCTGTTTGAAAAGTCAAAACTATTATCTTCTAGACAATCCTCCATTTATCTGTTTCATCGGGATACTTCCTAGCTCAAACACACAACTCATTTGTGAAAATGAAGTCCAGTTGCTTGTTTAGACTTAGCTAGATCGCCAGCCTACCTCACATAGTTATACCACATCGGGAGATGCCATGTGAAGATACCTCATGATTAATAATATGGAGTTGTTTCACCTAGTTTAACTGATAACTGCTCTCATTCTCCCTTCTAAGATTAAAGTCTCCCTTCATACCAAGTAGAGGATGTGGGGAGGACCCATTCAGGTTGAAAGATGCAAGCTGAAAGTAGACTATATACCGAACATGAAGGTCACTCAATACCTCTATTGCAAACTACAACACCCCAAAAGAGAGAGAACAAAAGGGAATGCCCTGCCACAGAGGCAGGGTAGGGTGGTGGGGGGTGGGGTGGAGGTGGTGAGAGGGATACGGGGGGGGGGAGGAGAATGGACACTGGGATGGGATGGGTAAACGATCACTGTATGACTGAAATGCAAACACAAAAGTTCATAAGTTTGTAACTGTACCTCACAGTGATTCACTAATAAAAAAAGTTTCCCTTCGTAAGTAGAAAGTAATTTTGGAAGTGATAATTTGGCACTGTCTAAATATTCTTTAAACCCATCTTTTAAACAATAATTTTATGATTGGTACAAGATGCTTTTTAAATTTTATTATTCCTTCTATATTTAATAGTTGATATTTTTCTTTAAAAAGAAGGATTTTTCTTTCTCCTTTCCTTCTACAGTCTTTTTTTGGGGGGAGGGGGAGAGGGGCAGAGAAAGGTCATTATTGCTTTGTGAATCGTGTGCAAACCAATGCATTATAGATAATTTCTGACATTGTTTACTTTTCTTAGTCAAACTATCCAAAATTTCCCCAGGGATAACTTCTAGTATACTCATTTGTTATTTAAACTTAATATTAATACATCTTGAGATTTATTTCTTGCTTTCAGTCACAGCATGATTGTCAGGTATAGCTTATAGTTCCCTGCCACGGGTATAAAATCAGCTGTTTGTTCAAGAATTTCTGATTTCTTGAGTTGGAAAAGGTAATTAGGAAATAAATATGGGTATGGGATATTTTTTTGAGATATATTCCATCATAACCACCAGCCTTTGGCCAGCACCAGAGAAACTTATTACTTCAACCAGTTGATATAAAAACTATAATTCTAGATCAATTCCATAGTTATTATAAAATTTTGCTGATGGAAGAAAGTAAATATATTCTTTTATATAATGAAATGTACTTTAGTAAATTGACTATGAAAATCTTCTATCTAAAGTACCATCTGAAATAATGTTTTTGGATGGAAAGCCATCTGCAAATATTAACAATGATTTCCCATAAAATGCCGTTCACTTTTTTCAAGACTCATAGTTTTGCTATTCACACAGCAGTTCTCTTTGCAGAAAAAAAATTCATAAAATGTCACTCATGGGGGCTGGAGTAATAACACAGCGGGCAGGGCGTTCGCCTTACACAAAGCAGACCTGAGTTCAATTCCCAGCATCCCATATGGTCCCCTGAGCACTGCCAGGAGTGATTCTTGATTGCAGATCCAGGAGTAAGCCCTGTGCACCGCTGGGTGTGACCCAAAAAGGAAAAAAAAGTGACTCATTTAAATACATTTTATATACCTCTTGGAAAAATTATAGAATATTATGAAGCATAGTTTTAAAATCATATTTGATATGATTTATATTAATAATTATATTCTCAAAGAAAGAACTCCTGTTCATGGGAACTGAGTGCCTAGAAGCTAGAGATAGAGTTGTAGACAGCACAAACAGACTCTCCGGCTTTATGGAGTTAAGTGAAGGATTAGACAACAAAAATAGAACTAATGTGTCATAACAGTGGTATGTTAAACAGTGGCAAACTCCATAAAGAGAACTAAAAACAGAATCAGCAATGACCAAGGTATGGAGAACACTATAGTTTTTAATTGTTTGGTTAGAGAAAGGTGCATAGAAAAGCTTCTGTTTGAAAAAATGTCACATGGATACCTGGAGGAAGAAATATGGGAGATGCAATTCTGGCTAAGACCACAAACAGAGCACCCAGAATTTTGAGGAACAAGACCAAGTGTGGCTGGAAAGTGAGTGGAGACTAGAGGGTACAAATTGTATGGCCACCGTGAGGATCATGGCATTTATTAAGTAAAATGCAAACTCACTGGTGAATTGAAGAAACCAGATATTATCTGTGTATGGTAGGATCATCTGGGCCTCCAAATTGGAAGGACACAGCAGGGATCAAGAGTAGAGCAGCAAGGAGAGCACATCAGCCTTGTGAGACACAATGGAACAGAGTATTGTAGTGGAGGGAATCCAAGGTAATTACATTCTCCACACATTTTGAGGACAAATCCGGCAAGATTTGAGAGCTATTTGATGTGGATTTTTGAGAGAAAGATAAGTTAATAAGGCTTCCCATGGGCCTGGAGTAAGTATAGTGGCGAGGGTTCTTGCCTTACAGGCACCTTACATGTTGGTGCTAAGCCAGGACATTAGGACGAGCCTCTGGACACTGCACTGCAAGCAGGAAGCAGTACTGAGGCCCCACTTTTACATTAAGTAGGCAAGACCAAAGTTGTGAGTCCAGATGATGTGGAAAAGTACAGCATGCTTTCATATGCCCGCCTGGTCATACATTGTCATACATTACCTTGGCAGTACAGAGCAGCAATTTCCTCCTCTCTTACACATCCTTAATCTGGTTTGACCTTCAAGTATCAGTATGAGCCTTCTCTTTGATTTTTGTGTAACTGACCACAAGAATGTAGGGGACGTAATCTGTAAAGTCTATGTGTCCAGCTCCATATCCTCCTTTTATGTTTTAATCATGACAATATAGCTTTGACAACATAGTTTTGACAAGACAATGTACTCTGATGTTCATTTGATGAATGCTCATCCTATAACTGTTTGTACTCTCACTAGTGAGTCTTTCTCCATGATGAAGTCATTAGGATGTAGCACTGTAGCACTGTCATCCATTGTTCATCAATTTGCTCGAGCGGACACCAGTAACATCTCCTGTGAGACTTGTTGTTACCATTTTTGGCATATCAAATAAACAACAGGTAGCTTGCCAGGCTCTGCCGTGTGGGTGGGATACTCTCGGTAGCTTGCCAGGCTTTCTGAGAGGGATGGAAGAATCTAACCCGGGTCAGTTGCGTGCAAGGCAAATGCCCTACCTGCTGTGCTATCACTCCAGTCCCATTAGTATGTAACTGATAAAAAATAGAATAAAAGGAGGCCTCTGGCAGTCACTCTTTGCCTCAAGCCTAAGCAAGCCTTGGCCTTTCATGCTCTCTACATTCCTCTTGCATGTCTTCTTTCTGCACCTCTGATATACATCACTTCATGAAACAGCCAATTTGTGTTCAATCCCTGGCACTCCATATGATCCCCAGAGCACTGCCAAAAGTGATGTCTGAGTGGTGAGCCAAGAGTAAGCCCTGAGCAGAACCATGTGTGGTCTCAGAACAAAGTAAAACAAAAAAGAAAGATAAGAAGAAGTCTTCCCAGGTTTTTGGCCTGAAAAAAGGGAAAAATAGAGTTACTATAATTGGTCAGAGCAACTTGGGTGAGGATTTGGAACAGGTGTAGGCTCACAAGGTAGGAGAACTCAGTTATCTAGCATTGAGGAGAGAAGTTCAGACTGAAGAAGTAAAATTTATTAGCATATAGATGGTATGTAAAGCCAAGCATCAGGGGTGACAGAAAGAGTAGAAGTGGGTGGGGAAAAGTCCTCAGTTCTGTGTTGAGAACTAGGGAAGGTGCAAAGCAGCCAAGGCAGCTCTGTGTGTGTGTGTGTGTATGTATGTATGTATGTATGTGTGTGTGTGTGTGTGTGTGTGTGCACAGTGGGAGGCACAGGTAAGAATGGGGTTGGGAGGTTGGGGGTGATGTGTAGTGAATTGTGATCCTGAGAGTGCTGCATGTTCCTGTACCCAGAAAAAACACTAGTGAAACCTTGCATGACTACATGAATTAAAAAGTTCTGCTCACTTACTGTAGTTTACTTCTCTGAATTATATTTACCATTATAGTCCATATTTCCTGTTCCTTTATATAGTAACATATATTTTAATATATTAATGCTAGAAGATAATCACCATGAGAACAGGGACTGATGGTGTGATTTTCCTATGGTTATCTATGGTTATCCCAGGTGGGCGTATTGTGAATCATATAAACCCTAGTCAACTGGCAAATTCATATCCCTAGCACTTAGAATAATGTCTGCTGTATGCAGATTCGATAAATATTTGCTAAGTGAATGAACAAATGAACAAGCAAAATAAATGAGTCAATGCAAAGAGTTACCACTACATTATTTATCATAAAAAGTGCCTTAAACAGTCTCAACAGGTACCTTCATTTTCTATTTGTGACTTGCAAAGTCTAAAGCAACATTTCTCAACTGGTGGTCATGTGACTCCATGTGGAAGGAAACAAAGTCAGGGATCACTGTCAGAAAAAAAGTTTGAGAAACAGTGGTTTAAGGGGCTTTGGGATAAGAAATGTTCAACTTAAGCCTTCCTTTGCACTATGGTTCATAAAATACTTCTTTTCTATTTATAGCCCATGTATCTTTAATTCTGGTAGTTGGATAAGTTTATTAAAATAGTGCCATCTATGCTGCCCTCCTCCCTTAAATCACTTTTGCTATACTAATCTCTAATTTTATTACTAGGAAAAGAGCAGTGGAAATCCAATGTTTCTCTAACCACGATTAAAGTGGTTAAAGTTATACTCATGAAATTATCCTACATCAAAAGGCTAAACTCTTAGAATAACATAATCTCACTCTTCAGTGATGAATACATGCATTCAGTTGTAATTTTATAATAAACATACATATGTCCCTCTTACAGCAACTTCTGTTTGAATTAATGCCTTAACATTTTGATTAAAGATGATAATCCTTTTACACTGTGACCTCCACTACCTCCACTACCCAGCCACCACCATGCTCCAGGCCACTTTCCGGACACTCGGGTAGAACCTCACGCATGAGTGAAGCCCCACGGAACAAGGTAAAACAGAACTTTGGGATCTTGGACTCCAGGCTCAATGAGACCCGAAAACAAGATCCTCTGTCTCCTCCAATCTCTGGCGCTCCAGGGATCAAACCCAGATGCCCCATACTACTGGAAGCAGATAAAGATCTCACCGGCCAACCTCCACTACCTCCAATACCCAGCCACCACCATGCTCCAGGCTACTTTACGGACCGCGCAACCCACCATAAGACACTTAACACCCAATTTTTCATAATTTCCGCAACATACTTGATGGGGTTCAAATATGGTGTGAACCATGGGAGCACCTGTAAGGGCGACTGGAGGCTGCCCTAAAATGCTCCATCCCTCTTGGAGAGCCCGGCAAGCTACCAAGAGTACCCCGCCCACATGGCAGGCCTGGCCAGCTACCCATGGCGTATTCAATATGCCAAAAACAGTAACAACAATGGACCTCATTTGTTTGACACCAAAAGAGCCTAAAATACGGCAGCGTTAAGGATGAGCAAGGAGAGGCTGATAAAAACTCAGGGACAAACTAGACTGCCAAAATGAAGAAAGACTAAAACGACTATTTGTACTTTCAATGCACGTACACTGGCTTTGGAAGCATCCATCAAGGACCTGATGGTGCAAGCACAGAAGATCAAGAACGATATCATTGGTCTGACCAAAAAGCATTGATCACACCACACCATTTTCGACACTGGAGAAGAGCTGCTCCTCTGAACATGCAACAACAGAGGTGTTGGTGGTGTTGGTGTCCTTGTCAACATGAACTTGGCCATGAGAATTCATGGCCAAGTTCGTGTTGATATTTGATGCCTAACAACCTGAATCAGATGATTACACTTGAATAGATGTGGCTCACTGCTGGCAGTTTCTATCTTTGTCGTAAACACACCAACATACAACTACAATGAAGGAGAAATGGAGAAATTCTACATGGAGCTGGAGAAGTTCTATAAAGAAGAACACACCTTAAACAAGATCATTGCCAGTGATTTTAATCCCAAGATAGGACCGAGAAGGTTGCCCGAAGAACTCCACATTGGGACCCGTGGCCTAGAATGGAATAAACAGGGTGAGAGACTGTCTGAGTTCATCATGTCGACCAAGACCATCCATGGTAACTCACCATTCCAGAAGGCCGAATCTAAACGTTGGACATGGGAGTCTCCCGGTGGATAGTTCCACAACAAAATTGAACACATCATATTCAATTGAAGGTTTCACCTGACTGATGTCGCTGTTGTCCCAAAATTCCAAACTAGATTGGATCACCGTCTTCTTTGTGCAAAACTCTGCTTCACAGAGTGGAGAGAAAGGTCTGTAAAGTTTAAGTTTAAGAAGAGAATTCCCAGAATCCTCTAACTGGGAGCTCTTTGGGAGTATTGCAACGTGGGACGATGCCATGCTTGACAATGTTGACGAGGAATACGATTGACTGGTTCAGCACTCCATGACTTTGTGAAGAATGCCGAGAGTGGGAAAGCCACAAACAGATGCCTGTCTTCAGAAACTCTCGTGCTCATTCATCAACATGGTTTGGCACAAGCCTCAGGCAACCATAAGCTAACATCTGAGCTCGCAAAGCTGTACAGAGGAGCGATAAAGACAGACCTCAAAGAGAGAAGAGCAGCAATGTTGGCTGATGCGGCAGAAGCTGGAAAAAGTATTCGCACCTCGCCTGTCCTTAACCAACTACAAGACCAAGATGACTGCCCTCCAACATCCTGATGGATCTATCACATCTTCCAGAAGGAGAGGATAACTCACAACTTCTTCTCGGATCTCTTCAACAGCCACGTCCACCTGCCCACATACCAAATTCCGCAGGATGGATATGTCGTTCCCAACATCCTCCCTTCCGAAATCCAACATGCTATTTTGTCAGTAAAGATGCTTACTGCACCCTGTCCAGACAAGGTCAGATCCAAACATCTGAAGAATCTGCCGCCAGTACTCATCAATACACTGGCTCAGCTCTTCACATGCTACCTGTCCATATGCAAGGTTCCATCCTAATAGAAAACCAGCAGGACCATTCTGTTGTACAAGAAGGGAGACATCCATGACATGGCAACTATTGCCCAATCTGCCAGTTGTCCATCGTCTACAAGTTGTTCACTCGAGTCATCCTGAATAGAATAGGCAGAACACTACATGAAGGATAACCATGTGAGCAAGCCAGGTACCTAAGGGGATTTAGCACAATAGACCATATCCACAGAGTGACCAAACTCATTGAAGTTTCACGAGAGTTCAAGATGCCGCTCTGTCTAACATTCATTGACTTAAAGAAGGCCTTCAATTCTGTCGAGACTGAAGCGGTCATCGAAGCCCTAGCCAAACAGGGCATTCGAACTCAGTATATCAAAATCCTCCGCAAGCTGTATTGCAGATTCACCACCAGAATCTCACCATTCTACAAGGAAGTGATCATTGACGTAAAGAGAGGGGTTTGTCAGGGTGATACCATTTCACCGAAACCCTTCAGTGCCACCCTTGAGAACGTCATGCGATGACTGGAATGGGGAGGAATGGGAGTGAAGATAGACAGTTGGCAACTACACAACCTCTGCTTCACTGATTACATCATTCTAATAACATCAAACATTAGCCAAGTGCATTAGCCAAATGCTGGCCGACTTCGACCATGAGTGTGGAAAGGTTGGACTGCAGCTAAATCTCACCAAAACAATGTTCCTGAAAAATGAACTAGTCCCTGACATTCCATTAGCTCACAATGGAATGAACATCTCCAAATGCAGCAGCTATGTGTACCTGGGTCGAGATCTCAACATGAGGAATGACTGGGCGCCATAACTGCGCAGTTGGTAGAGAGCAGCCTGGAATGCCTTCAAGAGAGTCAAAGAAGTGGGTAAGAGGACAAAGAACCTCTGGCTCTGGGCACATCTTTTCTACTCCTCCGTTCTTCCTGCACTAACATACGTCTCAGAGACCTGGGCCCCACGAAAACAGAATGAGAATGCTGTTTGGTTATCCCAAAGAGGAATCGAAAGAGCTATGCTAGGAGTATCACATTTCACTCAAGTGAGAGAAGGAATCTGGAGTTCCGACCTCTGTTGATGGTCAAGAATTAGGGACGCTGTCTTGTTTGCCAAGGAGTCAAAAATCAGATGGAATGGACACATAATGAGATTCAGAGATGACTGCTGGACTAGAGCTGTTACCGACTGGATTCCACTGGACGTCAAAAGACCGTGTGGCTGCCCACCTACGAGATGGTCAGACTTCTTTGTCAAAACCCTGAATGAACAGTTTTAGGCTCTTCCTGTGAGCAGATACCATTGGGCTACACTAGCCTGCGACAGGGACGAATGAAGACGTTACTGGTGCCCGCTTGAGCAAATCAAAGATCAGCGGGATGACAAGTGACAAGTGATACAAGTGAATACTTTTACACTGTGAGCTTGTAATAAAATGTTGAATTTGTATCTATTTTTATAAGATACTGCTGCCTTTTTACACATGATTACATGGCAATATATGAAGTCTAATATTTATCTAAGATTAGGTTTTGCTTAAATCCTCTTCTATGCCTTTAGTTGTTTGCAGCACTCATAACAGCTTTTCTTTAGGGTAAAGGAAAAAGTCAGTGCTATTTCTTTTGACAGACACTGGTAACTTTGGGGATATATTCATTCTTAATGTTACCTTATTACAGCTCAATGAATGGGAACACATTCTTGCCTTTAATTTCATTTATGTATTCTTCTGCTGGTCCCAGCAATGAAGGATATTGAACTGTGAGAAAGGCACTGTGATCGCTGATAAAGTAAAAAGATATTACAACATAGATAAAAGATTACATTCAGTCAAAGTGAAAGCATTTCTTAATTCGAAAATGCATAAAGATCAAATTTGGGAAAATTATTACACAAGGGTGCAAGGCAACCAATTGCAGTGCTCTATGTGCTCCCCAAAGGAAAAAGAAATCTTAGCTCTGATAGTTAAATGGGTAAGTTCTTATAGTTAATAAACTGCTGAATTGGAATTTGAACCCAATTCTGTCTGACTTGAGCTCTTTGAACCATGCTGCCTACAGCCTCTAACCATGTATATGTAAGGTTCATAAGCCGTTCCTGAAAACCAAAATATTTAAATGAAGATTCTTTGTTTCATTTTAAATGGTAGTAATTTATTTGTAAAAATAGGAAGTTTGTCATGCTACTTTAGTAAGGAAACCCTTGAGTCTAAGAATATAACCAAGTCAATTAGTGTTGGGACCAAATAAAACATTAATTCTAATTCTGTAGCAGGCAAAAACATTATTTTATCAAGAAGAACAGTCAATGTAGTTAGGAAATCAGATATGATTGGGAATTAATTAATATATTAATAAATTACTTTTATTTTAAAAATGGCTTCATATTGCCTTAATTTTTAACTTTATTATCATTGTTATTATTTTGATTTGGGGGCCACACCCAGTGATGCTCAGGGGTTACTCTTTTCTTTTTCTTTTTCTTTTATTTTTTTAAATTTTATTGAATCACCGTGAGATAGTTACAAGCTTTCATGTTTACAATCTCACAATGATCAAACACCCATCCCTCCACCAGTGCACATTCCCCACCACCAATATCCCAGGTATACCCCCCTTTTCCCACCCTCTCCCTGCTCCATGGCAGACAATATTCCCCATACTCTCTCTCTACTTTTGAGCATTATAGCTTGCAACACAGACACTGAGAGGTCATCATGTTTGGTCCATTGTCTACTTTCAGCATGCATCTCCCATCCCGACTGATTCCCCCAGCCACCATTTTCTTAGTGATCCCTTCTCTATTCCATCTGCCTTCTTCCCTCCACTCATGAAGCGGTCTTCCAGCTATGGGGCAATCCTCTTGGCCCTTGTATCCACTATCCTTGGATGTTCAGGGGTTACTCTTGGTTCTGCACTCAGGATTTATTCCTGACAGTTCGGGGTGGGGGGAACCATACAGTATGCCGGGGATTGAACCCAGGTTGGCCTCATGCAAGGCAAATGCCCTACTCGCTATTCTATCACTTCAGCCCAATTTTAGTTTTCAATCAAGATTAGCAACCATAATTTCATTTGATTCATCTCAATTTCACTCTTAACGCTCCTACTCACTACCCCATGCCCTCCGCCACATTACCATCACACTCATACTAGAGATTATAGAACCACAGACACAACCTTTGGTGTTCTTCTTCCAGTGACTCTGGGAGGCTCCCTGTTGGGTTCTTCCTGGTGGAGTCCCAAAAGTCCAGCTCATCAAACTGCATCCTCTGCCTCCATTGGCTCATCTCTGGGTGAGGGGTCCAGCATCCAGCAAAAAAAAAAAGTTCCCAAAAATGTGGCACAGCCAGGCCTCTGGAGATGACTGTACAGCCCTCATCCGAACAAGAGGATGGAAGGCAAAGAGTTAAGGAGAGGGACTTATGAGACTTACTGAGTCCAACCTGCTTCTTTCTCAGAGAACAGAATGACCAAAGGAACATCACAGACAGAAGCAGAGAGAAACTAAAACTGATCTCGTGACTTCTGAACCCCACTTCCTCCTTATATGATAAGGTACAATAAAAAGTCACATATAAGGTAGTGGCAGGCCATTTGCACTGTCCCTCTTTTAAAAAATACTTCAGTAGTGGCTTCATTTACATCCCTGTAGCTCCTCAGGATATTCCAAGGTGCCATAGGTGAAGAATAAATTTATGGTGATGCATGTCATGAGTGTAGAGAGGGTCAATGGGTAGGAAAGAGGGGCCATAAGAAGAAAACAAGGTTGGAAGAAGGCCATGAGCACAAACATCTTGAGAAACCTGTTTAATAAAAGATGTATAGTACCACCTATACAAGCTATGGCATATATTTACGAGAATAGATGGGAAATTCTTGTTATCAAAGAGCCACTTGGAAGTGCAATACAAAATCAATTAGATTTAGTTCTGAGCTTCCTGGAGGCAAAATTAAAAGTAGAAACACTTTTATTTACATAGATATCCACTAATAAGACATAAGGTAAATGATAAGAACTGTATCCACATGTTAAATTTCATCCAATTCTAAACTAAATTAAGATGATGGACTGTATTACAATGGATATAATATAAAAAATTCTTCAATAACATTTTATAAATGATATGCAATAATTTATAGTTAAATTTAAATTTATGTTAAATCTTGGTTCCAACTCATTTACTATTTCTTGGACATGTAAAGTACTAAGTAGGGTCCCGGCATGCAAGTATGCATATGTACTATGACTATTTGATTCGGGATAGAGTTTGAAATATTTAAAGCATATTTTCAAATATTTATGCACAAATGGTGTAACTTGGAAGAGATCTTGAATTGTAGGTGCACTGCCTCTGCTTCTTCTCTACATACCCCTACTTCTCTTTGCAGAGAAGGGAAGAACCTAGAATATTAACAAGCTCTGATTCTCATGCAGATGGTCAGCAGGATACATTTTCAGACCAATTTAAAAGAACAAATCACTTATATGGCCCTTATCTTTGATCAGATCCTGTAAACATAAATTTCTACATCTGGGTTTTTAATAACCAGCCCACAACCTGAGATTGATTTCTCAAGAGAGAAGGAGAAAGTGTGAAAGGGTTGGGACTGAGATTCCTATGCTTTATATACCAAGTTTTCAGAGTCTGATGGAGCCAATTTAATCAACTCAAATCCTTGGGGATTAAACTGGCCAGGGAGAGATGGAAGAGGAATTGTCACTGGAGCCAGACTTGAAACTTCAAAGCTAATTTTTGGTGCCTTGCCATTCTCCAAGGCTCAGTCCTGTTTGGGTTTTTTTGTGGACAGGGGATTTTGTGCCCAATTCTGCTACCATTATTTACAATTCAGTCCTTTTATCTATCAACAGTCAGCTGAAAACCTTTCTGAAAACCCATTCTGAATCAGAGAAGTAGAGTTAAAGCAGGGGCTCCTGGATATCTAAGTATTAATAGTTGGGGTTCAGAGGCCCTGAGCCCCCTGAAATTATGCATGACTATTTTATCTTTATATGCAGGATGTATTTTGTGAAAACAGGTTCTAATTACAACTTTCATCAGATTCTTAAGGAGACCTTTAGATGGTCCCTACGAGTTACAGATGACTGGGGATCTGAGTCCCACGGGTGTGTTCCCAGTACATTGCAGCTTGGGTGACAGCTAGGGCACCTGGTGTCCCTCCACAGGACACTCTCCACACCCAACCGGATGATTGTGGTATCAAAGCTGTCAGGTTTAATCTTGACAAATTGTTTTGGGTAATTAGTCCATTTTAATTGCTTATGGAAATAGTAATTTTCGGTGACAAGATTATTATATATGCTTGCAAATGGGTTCTCCAGGGTCAAGAAAACACCACCAAGATTGCTGAAACCAGCTCCTTTCCATGTTTGGCATTACTCTTGAAATCACCAGAAAAGACGTTTTGTAACGTCAACTCCCACTCCATGAAAAGTCCAGAGCACTGATTTCCTTTGATCCTTCTGCCAAGGGAAGGATTAGAGGAGGACTCTTAACTTTCCCCTGCTACTGCCAGTTCATGTCAGACTTCACAGACTCACTGATCATTAACTTGAAAAGTTGGGCATGTTTCTAGCACTTCCATTTTCTTGTTTACCTGTCCAGTTAAGTTGCTTTACAACTGAATGAGTTTTAAATAAATAGGGTCCTAGGTTATGAAATATTTGACTCAGCTCTAGTTGAATATTTTCATTGATTTTCACTTCACTGAACAGGAGGGTCAGTTTGACCGATAGGTCAAGGCAGGTCTGCCTAATGGTTCTCTAAGTGTCAGCGCAGGGGCAGAGTGGATGCAGGAGGAGAACTCTTCTCCACACTGTAGGAAGCTGGGAATTGATTGGAGGTTTACTAGTTATATCACATGGGGTTATTTTTTTGACCTTCCAAAGCCCTCATTTCATCATCTGTCAAAAGGAGATAAAAATACCTCACTCATGGTACAGCTATGAGGATTAAATGATATCACAAATGCCCATCAAAGAGTAAGAATTAAACCAAACACAAAAGATAGCATCTATTAGAATTATAGTTTATTTTTCCTTCCCAAATACAGATCCTATAAGAAGGAGTTGGAAATAGTGGAAGGTCAAAGAAACATTACACTCATACACCCAACTTTATCTCTATGCCCCCAAAGTTTTTTAATGTTGTTTTTTTTAAAATGTAGCCACATGTAATTCCATATATATGACAATTCTTTAAAATTTGATGCAGGGGAAGATGAGATTGCTATACTGCATTCAATTCAAGGTGGTTGATACTGATTTCAATTTGTGTATCTATATTTGTTACAATCAAAATCTCATACGAAGCTAACAATATAGAGTGTGTGAAGGACTCAGATTTTCTCTTGGTGGGGCTGAAGTGATATTACAGCAGGCAAAGTGCTTGCCTTGCATGTGGCTGACCTGGATTCCATACCTGGCATTCCATATGGACTTCTGAGCACCACTAGGAGTGTTTCCTGACAACAGAACCAGAAACAACCCTGAACATTACTTCTGAGTGTGGCTCAAAAAACAAAAACTGAAAAATATTTTCTCTTGATTCTTTCTCATGGAACAAACTAGATGCTGCATTCCAAAAAAATTATTTTAAGAAAATGATTTTTTTCTTTCCCCGTAGTGTTCTATTGTCTTAGAATAATTTGTCACCATGCTTTAGAAAGTAAATACTATTAAATTTGTTCCTTTCTAGAGTCCTTTTTTACATTAAAGCACTCAATTTCACATTTTCCTTCTTGAATTTCTAATACTCACTTTTACTGGTATTTCTTGAGATCAGTATTTCATTTCTCTGTTTACTTTATTGCTGCAGTTATAATAGGCAAACACAAACATTGCACCAAGTTGTAAAATGTCACCCTTGGAATAATGACTGGATCACCAGTTAAGACCAGTCTTTTCATAATGAACTAGAAATCTGAAGATTCATGTGCCTTGAATGGAAAAAGATTTTTGCTCTTATCCTGAATACAAAACTTTGCAGAACTTTAGTCAATTTAGGGAAAGGGAGAAGAAAGGTCACCAGAAACTATTTCACTTAATTTTATTTAACTCCATTTAGATGGAGTGTTGTTCGAGTTCCACAGAACTATTAAGTTTATAAGCAGATTTTAGTGGGTCTCAACTAACAAGAGGTTGGAGTTTGTGACCAGCCTTCATAATTTGATGAATATTTTCATGCAAATTTTGTTGTCCAAGTTGTAATATTGAGATTATGTGTTATTTGTACTATCTTCAGAGCATCCTCAACTATGTCTTAAATTCATTCTAGACTGAGTTTATAAAAGACACTTTATTACCATGTCCTCAATTGGTAGAATTCATATATATGTTCTGTGTGTTCAAGGCCTTGGATTCAATATCTTGTGCTTTCCCAAATACTGTCTGATATGGGTCCCACAGCTAAAACACAAACTTTCTCTCAAAAATGCAGTTATAGTAAAATAATTTAATGCATTAAATTAATAAAAATTGAATTTTGGGTAAAAAAGCCAATCTAATAATGAAAAGCTATAAAACTCCTGGATTGTGACATTTGGAATTTAATATGCAGCATTAATTAAGTTTGCATCAAAGTAGATCAGCCACTGGTAGATACGGTTACCAATCACTGTTTCTGGACTCAGTCCAGAAATTCGTGTTAGAATATTGTAAGACATTTCTAGGTGTCAGGCAGGTGACAGAGATTGATTATGCACATTCAAAATATTTACATAGAAAATGTAGTGTGATGTAGGTCTGTAACGAAATAGCTACTCACTGGAAAATGACCACACTTTATTTTTTCCCCCTGTATGATTTCCATGGAATCACATTTGCCTGTGTTACATTTGTCTGAGTTTGTGACTTTATCATAGCAAATTATATTTGCCTGTGTTTGTGATTTTATCATGGAATGCAATAAGTATAGGTCACACATTTCTTTCTTTTTCCCTTGGTTTTTTAAATTTGTTTTCATTCTTGGAGCACATGCAGATTGCTATGGGATTATTCTGGGCTCTGATAGAGTTCAGAGGATTATATGAGGTGCAGGAATCAAACTCAGGTTGGATGTGTGCAAGATGAGTGCCTTACCTGCCATACTACTTCTCTGGCCCACATATTTACATAATAAAAACTTCTGGCACTGAAAGGAAATATTCGCTATTTCCTTTAGAAATCACAAATGGGGGGCATGGTGCTGCCATCAGGTCAACCTGTACCTGTGGGGCGAGTTCATCATCAGCCTGATGGTGCATTCAGGCTTTCTGATACCCCAAAATTGCCACTGTGCCTTTGGCCGAACCCCAACAACTTGGAACCAAGTTTACCAAGAAATTAAATGGCCAAAAGTTAGGCCTGTGGGAGCCACATACACAAACCACCTCCAGCTCAGCTATATAAGCTCAACACAGGCAGAGGAAGGGTTGGAACGGGGCTGGGGTAGTGGCAATACTGGAGATCTTGGTGGTGGAAAATGCGCACTGGTGTTGGGATGGGTGTTTGATGACTGTATGACTAAAGCTCAAACATGAAAGCTTTGTAACTGTATCTCACGATGAATCAAAAAAAGGGGAAAAATAATAACAAAATAATAAAATAAAATTAACTTTCAGAATAGAATTTAAAAAAAGTCATGTAGAGATCGGCCACTGTCCAGGTCCCCATGGCTGCTTCTCCTGAAAGGGAGCATAACATGAAGCCCCCATAACCATGCCACCAGACTCCAAGCCAGGCTGTTTCACATGGGGTACTCCAGAGGGGGGTGGGTTAGAGTGCTCCCCACCCCAAGGGACCCAGCCCTGATAGCCAAAAAATCTCCACAACCCAAATGCCGCCACTCTCAAGGCCACTCGCCATGCGCTCGAGCTGAGCCTCACATATGATTAAACATTTTCCTGGACCACACGCCTGCTCTTGCAACCACGTGACACATCATAAAACACTCCCTACCCATTCTTCATAATTACCACACCACATTTGATGGGGTTCAGATGGTAAGCAACAAATCATAGAGGGTAATATATATACATATATATGCATATATACATATTTTCAGATATATATACCAAAGCTCATATCACCCAAACTTTAACAGCATGTTAGTGATATCCTATAGGATGTCTTAATGGCTCCTGCCAAAATAGAACAATCTTCACACTGTTTCCTGTATGAAAACTTTTTTGTAAGCATGTTCAGCAGTTCTTCATAACAGACAATACAAAATATACTATTTTGGTTGTGTTTTGGGATAGGGATTGCTTGGTATGGAAACATCCCGAATTTAGTGGTGGGAAGGTGTAATGATGGTGAGATTGCTATTTGAATATTGAAGGTAATCAAACATTAATGTGGAGTTCATGCCCAAATCAATCAGCTTAATCAATGGCTGAATAAATAGCAGTGCTCCTACGTTAAAAAATCACAAATGAATAAGTTATCTTGCACTTTTTTATCTTAAGGAAATGAATTTTGAGGAAACAATATGTATCTAAAAATCTTATTTCTTTAATAATCTAATCAATTGAGGAATTAAAAACTCTAAATTTAGAACTTGAGTTTAAAATTTTAAAATCATCTTTTGGTGTGATTTTTGAAGCCGACTTTACCTGAACCATCTAACTTCTACCAGATTTTCTTCAGAAGAAAAGAGCACTCAGAGACTATTTGGTCTCAGAAATGATGCAGCCTGGGGAGATCTAAGACCAACACCCCTAGGCACTGAGAAACACCAAGGAGGAAACTGGTGATCTTGTATGGTATGGTTGTGCAATTAGATTCAAGTGGTTGCAACACAAACAAAAAGTTTAATTTCAACCATAATAGTGATTATTTGTAATCTTTTAATCAGTGACAGTAATTCCCTCAGACCTACATTAGTTTTGAAATCTTTTTGTTAGTATGATTTGTAAGTATGATTGGAGTGCAATTTTTAAGGTAGCCTCAAATGTACATCAAATATAAAGACAAAGGTAAAAAGGTAGAACATTGCAGTCACTAGGGGGATTTTTACTTTCTTATAATTTTTTTGACTAAGTATACTCTTCATAAGCTTTCAGTTTAAACTGTTATCTGTCTCTCCCTGTATGTGCTCTATTTTTCTTTTTATTGAGAGAAAATGAGATTATGAGAGAAAGAAAATGAAATAATTGATTCTCATTTCAACTCTTAGCTAGGAATTGGTCGGTATACCTGCATGTAATACAAATACCTGTGTATGATTTTGTTTACTAGAAGTTACCATTTCAGTGAATATAATCAGATGTGCATACCTGGGAAACCACTTAAGTGAATTAATCTGATTCATCCCACATCCAGTCAAGTCTTGCTACTTGATTCTCCAAATATTTTTCCAAAGTGTTCACCAATAGAAAGACTTCTTGGTCTTGTAACCAGATTCAGTTTGCCCATAGCCTTCCAGAAATGGCCTCTCCTGCTTCTTTATAGGAAGCACCATAAATTGTAATTATTGTGATTTGAGTTATTCATTCAATCAACAAATAGTGGTCAAAGGCTCTTATGGCAAAGACTCTATCAAATAATAGGGGTGAAAGTGTACATCCTTGCTTTGTACCTGAGCTTAGAAAAAAGGCTTTCAGTGTTTCACCATTGAGTATCATATTGGCTTTAGGCTTGCTATAAATTACTATTTTATTTAATTTTTTAAATTATAAGTGAATATTGAATTTTATCACATTTCTCTGCATCAAATACATCAATTGATATGATTATGTGATTTTGTGTTTTCTTTTTTGATGTGATGTGATGTTGGTTATTTGTGTCCATTAAACCATCTTTGTGTTCTAGAATGAATCCTACTTGATTGTCCTGTATGATCCTTTTGACATGTTCTTGAATTCAGTTCACATCCCAGGTGAACAAGATGGGTAGAGAGGGAGTTGTCTGTTCCCAACGCTGCCATTTCTCTTCTCCTCAATTCATATAAGGCACCAGCAATTCTACATAATAGTGAGAATCAATTATGATACAAATCAATACTATTGTAAACATATTACCCCAAACTATAATAATATAAATCAAAACAAAGAATTTGCTCAGGAGGTGAGGGGGGCCACTGGGAAAAAAAACTTGGAATGATGACACTGTTGGTGGGTTCAGAATTGGAACATTGTATGCCTGAAATGCTGTTATCAACAGCAATGTATATCATGGTGCCTAAGTAACCAATTATAACAAGGGGCTGGGTGCCGGAGAGTTAGTACAGAGGGTAGACTGATCCCCAGCACCCCATATAGTCACCCAAGCACTGTCAGGACTAATCCCTGAACACAGTGCCAAGAGTAAGCCCTGAGCATCTCTGGGGTGTGACCCCCTCCCCAAACAACAACAACAGCAGCAACAAAATAATTAGGGGCTAGAGCAATAGTACAGCAGGCACAGTACTTGCCTTGCACATGGCCAGCCTGGGTTTGATCCCCACATGCTCCCCAGAGTTCATTAGAAGTGATCCCAGAGCATAGCTGGGTGTGACTCAAAATAAAACCACACCAAAACAAAACAAAATCAATAACAACACTTTAAAAGTACTGTAACAAAGGTTGAATTCTGTTTCTTTCGTTGAAAACTTTAGCTCTTAACATTTGAGAGTGGAGATTGATAAAATCTGCACAAAAGAAAACATTCACGCTAGAACTCATGATTTGCATAACATTTCCTGGGTTCACATACTTTCCTCAGACTATCCAACCCCTCCACAAACCATAGTTTAGGTTGGTTACCTCATCCACACTGCTCCCCTCTCAAGGTTCTGGTGATGTTCCCTGCCCCCAAATCAAGGCTGGAAGTAGCTCTTCCCAGCTGCATCATTCTTTATTGCTCCCTAATTCCTGTCCTCCTCTTTGTAAATGGTCCTTTTAGTAAGTTTTCTCAGTTCCTGGTTTAATTATGCCAGCTGGTTCCTGCTGGGACCCTGTAACACAGTCTTCAAAATTCATCTGGGGACCCTAAAACAGTTTTGAAAAACACTGACTTGAGAAACTGAAGTCATTCGACGCAGAACTATCCATTATAATTTGTTGTTTTGCTCTTGGGCCACACCCAGTGGTGCTCAGGGCTTTTTCCTAGCTCTTCCTCTAGGGATCACTCCTGGAGGGTTTCAGGCAACCATATATGGTGCCCAGGATAGTACCTGCAAGGCAAGTGCCCCTACCTGCTGTACTATCACTCAGGTCCCTCCATTATAAATTTTTACTGCAAAACAGAAATAATTTTGACTAATATAAATTATTTTAAAAGATATCCTCTATAGAATAATGTATTCTTGTATAAAACTTTCTCATGGGACTCTCCAGGACTTGCAGGTTGAGAAGTTTGGTGTTTAATCTGTCTAGACTTCAAAGATGGAGTAAAAGGCAGATGAATGTCTTCTCCTGCTTGACTTGAAGCAGCACGTCCAATCATCCTGTCATGACAAGAAATTGTCTGATGCATACTGAGTTTCATAAAGCCACACAGTTTTACTATGTGCCTCTAAATGTCTTTGCCATAAATGTATTTTGTTTTGTTTTGGGTTCACAACTAATGCTGCTCAGGGATCATCCCTGGCAGTGTATGCAAGATAAGCATTAATATTAACTTCACTATCTCTACAGCCCTTACAAGTAGATTTTTTGAGAAATTGATCTACTGTTTTCATTCCAATATTAGAGCTACATAACTGATCTTTATTTGTAAGATTTTTCCTTTGTTTCTTCTAAAAAATTAATCACTGTCACTGCCCCTCAATTATTCATCAATTTGCTTGAGCAGGCACCAGTAACGTCTCCATTGTGAGACATATTGTTACTGGTTTTGGCATATAGAATACTCCATGGATAGCTTGGTAGGCTCTGCTATGTGGGCAGGATGCTTTCAGTAGCTTGCCGGGCTCTCCAAGAGGAACAGAGGAATCGAACCCGGGTAGGCCACGTGAAAGGCAAATGCTCTACCTGCTGTGCTATCACTCCAGTCCTCTAAAAAATTAATAAGCTAAATAATTTTCCTTCAGCATTCCAGAACTTTAATATATATATATGTATATATATATACATACATATATATGGGATGGAGCGATAGCACAGCGGTTGGGCATTCACCTTACACTCGGCCAACCCGAGTTAGATTCCTCCATTCCTCCGCCCCTCTCAGAGAGCCCGGCAAGCTACCGAGAGTATTGAGCCCTCGCAGCAGAGCCTGGCAAGCTACCCGTGCATATTGGATATGCCAAAAACAGTAACAATAAGTCTCTCAATGAGAGACGTTACTAGTGCCCGCTCGAACAAATCAATGAGCAGTGGGATGACAGTGACAATGACATATATATACCTATATGCATACATATTACACACACACACACAGGCAAAAGGCACATGAGAAAAACACTCTACATCACTAATCATCATGGAAATGCAAATCAAAAGAACAATGAGATATCTTCTAAAACCACAGAGATTGGCACATATCCAAAAAAAAAAGGACATGCAGTGTTTGGGTGAATGTGGGGAGAAGACTCTCATTCATTCATTGCTGGTGGGAATGCCAACTTATCCAGCCTTTTTGGAAAACAATGTGGACATTTTTCAAAAAACTTGAAATTGAGCTTCCATCTAACTCAGCATTTCCACTTCTGGGAATATGATCTGGGGGCCCCAAAGCACATAGCAGAAATGTCATCTGCACTTCTATGTTCATTGCTGCACTATTCATAATAGCCAGAATCTGGAAACAAGCCAAGTGCATGAGAACAGACAACTGGATAAAGAAACTGTGGTACATCTACACAATGGAATACTACACAGCTTTAGGAAAAATGACATTAAATTTGCTTATAAATGGATGGACATGAAGAGTATCATGCTGAGTGAAATGAGTCAGAAAGAGAAGGACAGATATAGAATGACTGCAATGATTTGTAGGATATAAAAAAAAATAGTATGAGACTAATGTCCAATGCCAGAAAAAACAGGGCCTGGGAGGTCAATAGTCAATGGTTGGAAATTATCACAAGTATGTTGGGGGCAGAGGGTAGATAAGATAGAGGAGGGCCCAGTATGACAACAATCATTGGAAATGATCACTCTGGACAAGAACTGAGTGTTGAAAGTATGTGTGTACACAAATGTACATGATAACTCTTCAATATCTGTATTGCAAACCATAAGATCCAATATGTATGTGTGTGGGAAGGAGGGAGGGGGCTGGAGAGGCAGAATAGGGACATTTATAGTGAGAAATGTACACTGGTGAAGGGATAGCTGTTGGAACATATGACTGAAACCCAATCATGAACAACTTTGTACCTGTGCATATCACTGTGATTCAATTTTGAAATGAGAAGGAAGGCGGGGGGGAAGATGAAGATTCCAAAGTGAAAAAAAAACTGAACTAAGGACAAATAGTTCAGCTATCCAATATCTCCCAAAATGAAAAACTGACATGATTATAATTTGCAACCTGTTTCATCATTCTCTTCTCAGTGGTTCTCCTAATTTCTCATTTGTTTTTCTATTTCCAAAGTGGCATAATTCAATCTAGAATTAATTTGACATTTTTCTAAAAACTAACCATAGCAACTTTCATTTGAGAATAAAAGACCAACATATTCCCCCCTGAAACTTCAAACATGATTTAAATACTATTTTACAAGTGTAGAATTGTTCTTAAAGTCATCAGGCAAACAAAATGTAGAAACAGATATCATAATTTCATATGGGGTTAGTTAAGAATTATCCTACCAGGAGGTAGTGACTTGGTACTGTGGCTATTTTCTCTTAATTCCTAACATTTCTTAGAAAATGAATAACTTTCTACTGTAAATTAATTGCTAACCTCAGGAAGCACTGTGGACATATCAGCATTACAGAAATTATCTGAATAATCAGATTTTGCCACCAAACCAAGTAGAATGGGGGAAACATATATTTTAAAATCTTCATTTCTCTTTTTATTTCCATTGCATTGTTTTTCCATCTGAGTTTAAGTTTATTTGCATTTACATATCCTCCAAGAATTGAAACCAGCAAAACAAATAATGAGGTAAACAAAATTTCACCCATGTGAAATTGAGAAAATCACTACATCTGGGTAAATTATCTATGGCTCAGGTTTATTTTTCATGTTTTATGACTGTACTTTTTCCTTCTTTCCATTAGGATGCCAGAGGTCTCACATATTAGAAACTGGTTTCATGATTGATTTCAGATGGTATTGTCAAGGATGTTGTAAGGAAACAAGAAAATTATAGGACAAATATATTTGTAGAGGCATATTTATGTTATTCACAATGCTATGTGATTTGGGAGAGTAAGATGCAGTCACTTCCTTTCATTTCTAGCCTACTACATTGGAGATAATAAGAAGTGTTTGAGTTACTAAGTGAATAACTTTATTTCAAAGAATATAATCTGAGAGACTCCAAAATATAGAAATAGAAATGTTTCAGGTAATGAATGATCATATAGAGCTCAAAGTATTTGAAAATGGTTATTTTGATAGGGGTCTATTTGATACAAGCTTCATTTATGGACCATAGTTTTTAAAGAGACACTGGTGAGAATGTTGAAATAAAAGGGAAACTGGGATAAAAGTCAAGGGAAAAAATATAGGACATGTGATTACGATAATAAGTAATTATTTTTGGCTGCACCTGAAGAAGTGATTTGGAGTAACCCAAAAAGTAATTGGGCATTCTCTTTTATGGACCTCTAAAAAGCACTGTAAGATTGAACCTTATTTTTTGGAAAAGGAAGTTGCTAAAGGCATTGATCAGATCATATATTTCTCTCCCAACAGACTGATCAGAAGTTGTTGAGAGAAAACTAAAATAGTGAGGGTAAGATAGAGGAATATACCAGTAATAAGTGTGGGGTGCAGATGTAACTTGATGGGCAATGTTTCACAATAACCCAAGGTTGGAGCAGGAACAAAGATGGATTAAAGATAAGCTGAAGACACCAAAACATCATTTTCTTGTTGGACTAGTCAGTTTCTAGTGAAGGTCAGTGCCTTCAAATTTTCACCTAATAAGTTAAGCAGCTTATATATTACATAATAGAAATTCCCTTTTTATGCAAAGATGATGTGTTTCCAAAGCCTGTCTTTTGTTAAAAGGCTAAGGAAAGTTCAAGCATGCCAGAGCCAGAGCCGTAGCAATGGGAAAGAATGGCATTTAAAGAACTGATGAGTGAGAGATGTCAGAGATGAACCTGGTATCTATGCAGATAAAAATACCTGAGGACTTTGTAGCTAATGCAAAAGAAGCTTTCCCCAAGATGACATGTATAAAACTCAATACATTAAATAGTAAAGTCTCAATGAAATTTTGATGCACACTAAATCATGGATGAATCACGAGGATATCATGCTAAATAAAATAAGTCAGTCACCCAAGGATAAATATATGATTCTTTATGAGGTATCTATAATAGTTAAATTCATACAGAAGGATAATAAAATAGTGTCTGGGATGGCAGGGGGGTGGGCTGGAGAAAGAAGGGGAAATTATTGTTTAATGGACACAAAGATAGAGGCTTGGATAATGAAAAATGTCTGGAGATAGTTACTGAGAATGTTTGTATACTTATGTAAATGTGCCTACTGCTACTGAACTGAACACTCAAAAAAGGTGGAATACAGTGAGTACACAGCCAACCCGGGTTCAATTCCTCCCTCCCTCTTGGAGAGCCCAGCAAGCAACCGAGAGCATCTGCCTACATGCCAGTCTGGTAAGTTCCCCATGGCATATTTGATATGCCAAAAACAGTAACAACAAGTCTCACAATGGAGATGTTACTGGTGCCCAATTGAGCAAATTGTGCTACAGTGCCATAGTTTTGCACATAGTACGCATATAAGTTTATAATAAATCAGTAAAGTCTCGGTGAGATCTCTATTATGGTTTTCATAATAATAAATTCTAATTTTAGAGGGAAAATCCACATTTTAGGCTTGTGAGGTCTTTTTTTGTTCTACAGTTGGTTCTAAAGATGCTTGAAGAGTGAAGAATCAGAAATAGAAGTTGTTTATGGTAGTGGCTACCAATAGAGTGTAGCCCATTATTTTTATGTGGAATGAACATCTGTTTTCCACAAAGGACTGAAATTCTTGCATTAGTCAGTTCAGGCACTCTTCCTGGAGATAGTTTGGCTCATCAAGGTTATTCTTGAAGGCATGGCCCATCAGTCAGGAATTCAATGAGAAAATATGACTACATCAATAGCTATCTAAGAGAGTAATTAAATTTGAAATGCTCACCAGAGAGAACAATGACACTCAGGAATATTCCCATAGGATCAAAGTCTGATTTTCAAATAAAGGTTTCCTGCACCAACCCAATATATATTTGTTATAGTAGTATAAATGATTGTGTCTTAATGACAGTAGAAGACCATTAGCTAAATACTTTTTAAGGTTGCCATAGCACATGTGGGCCTCTGTCAGATCAAAATTTGTTACCAGAGAAGAAAAAAGCTATATACAGTGCCAGAAAAATATCAAAGTCAAAGGAATATTAGGAGATAAAGGATATTAGTAAGGAAGGCAGTCAACTGTGAGACAATGTTATGAAAAAGAATCCTAGTGGGGTTCTGTATGATAGAAAGTTAACATAACCAAAAGTGCTGGAAATGGCTACGAAAGTTGCATGAAAATTTTTTGGAAGAAAATCAGAACATCATCATCATCATCATCATCATTATCCCGTTGATCCTCAAATTTCTCAAGCAGTCTCAGTAATGTCTCTATTCGTCCTAGCCCTGAGATTTTAGAAGCCTCTCTTTACTTGTCCTTCCCAATGGTGCTGCATTGGAGTCTCTTTCAGGGTCAGGGGAATGAGACCTGTCATTGTTACTGGTTTTGGCATATGAATACATCGTGGGGAGAGTTTGCAAGACTCTCCCATGTGGGCAGGAAACTGTCAGTAGCTTGCCAGGTTCTCCCAGAGGGAAAACTAGGCTATAAGATGTCGCTTCCCGGAGCTTGGTTTTAAAGTCTCTAGATGTTGGCTGTTGGTCTGATTACACAGTGCCGGGGGCAGTCCCTGGGTGTGACTGCCTAGCTACTGGAAAATGGGGAATCTAGGCAGAAGAGACCCAGTCCTGATCCAAACAGGCTTGGAGGTCTCAGCCCCGGGTCCCACATACCTGGGTTCCTCTGCTGCTACCTTCATGCATGAGGCTGGTTTGAATGTGTGGATAGGGGCCTTGAGCATGGCTGTGGCTAGGCTCCGGAAGTCTTCAGCCGTGGGAGCTCTGCTCAGGGCGGGGAGGGAAACTGAAGCTCACCCCCTCCAAGAGGCCCCGGGGAAGACAGCCAGGTTTGGGGGTAAGAGACTCTTATACTAATATAAAAAGAGGAAACAATCAGAACAGTGACCTGAGCAGATACCTGACAACCTGGAGGATTAGACTTAGAGTTCATGTAAATACAAAACCTCATTTGAATGAGATGAAGTGTTGTAACTAAAAAAAAAGTTCACCAGCACTGGAGACCCTAGTGAACGTCACCTGTGTCTATAGGACTAGTGGGTAAAAAACAAGTACTTATTTGAAGAAACCTTATTTTATTCCACATTTCATCCTTATTCTGGGTTGGAGTTTAAATTTATATTACATTGCAGGATGCCCTATCTCACAATGTAGATAAAGAAGTTGGTTAAGGAAGAGAAATAACCCCTAAACTTGTCAACTAAGCAAATGCAAACCATGAGGTGAATAGATAAACACATCTCAGTGGCAGAATATTCTCACCAAATAGCCAGACTTGCAGAAAATGAACTCATGGGAAAAGTCAGAATAAGTAACACTGATTTATAACATACAGATTTCAAATGTGCAACATTAGAATTCAACTTAGAATTTTATTCCCAACTTAAGTGTTATTAAGGGATAAGGAGAAAATTAAAACATTTTAAAATAAAGGTGAAAAGAAGTCCCTACACTTAAATTATTGCTGAAAGAACACGAGTGAAGGGGGATATCCGAAGAATGCTGAAGGATACAAGAAGCAATGGCGAACAAAAAAATTGTTCCACTGTAGCACTGTACCACTATCGTCCCATTGTTCGTTGTTCATAGATTTGCCTGAGAGGGCAGCAGTAATGTCTCCATTGTGAGATTTGTTGTTACTGTTTTTGGCATATCGAATATGCCACGGGTAGCTTGCCAGACTCTGCCGTGCGGGGGGGATACTCTAGGTAGCTTGCTGGGCTCTCCGAGAGGGACGGAGAAATCAAACCCGGGTAAGCCACGTGCAAGGCAAGTGCCCTACCCGCTGTACTATCACTCTAGTCCACGTAGTCTGAAAAATAATTTGGGGGGATTAAAATCCAGAGCTAGATAACACAAAAATAAAAACTGAAGTGTAAGCATCTGTAGGACTTGGAAGGTCCTTTCCTCTGTCACGGAGTAGGAGAGTGGTGGCTTAGAATAACATCAGACTTAATGAAGTTACTTGAGTATAGGACAAATAGACTAACATCAAAAGAATTGAAATTTTTCAATTATCCATAATTAAAGAATAAATGATAAAGAAAGACTTGATAAATGTAATAGAGAGAATAAAGGAGAGGAATGAAGAAGATTAGAGATAAAACGGAAAGGCCCTGAAAATGTAGCTTGGTGGAATGGTATCTACTTTACAAACATGAATTCAATCCTATTCTGGTGCCACAACCAAATTTTCAGCCCCAGATAAGCACCAGGATCAAGTGTGTATAACCTCTGTCATTGCAACAGCAGTAGCAACAGTAACAATGGGTAGGGAAAGAAGGGTGGGAAATAGAATGTGTCCAAAACATAGGATGTAAGGTAACAAAAAAAAAAAAATCTAAATGAAGCAGTGATCACAATAAACATCAATTGCTTTATCAGTTGAGGTTGGAAAAGTAAAAAAATCTAATTGTATTCCACTTTTAGGAGAACTTCTGAAACATGACACAGGACTGGAGAGATAGTATAGCAGTTAGGGTGCATTCCTTGCATGTGGCCAACCCAGGATAGATCCCTGACACCCTTTATAGTCAGCTCTGCCATGAGTGCTTCTTGAGTACAGATCCAAGAGTAAGCCCTGAGCACTGGTGAGTGTGGCCCCAGAGCAAAAAATATAATAAAACATCACATGGTACTAGAGAGACAGCACAAGAGGTAGGGCACTTACCTTGCATACAGCAGATCTGGGTTTGATCCCCTTCCTCCCATATGAGCCTTCAGGAGTTATTCCTGAGAGCAGAGCCAGAACAAACCCAAAATTAAATTAAGTTAAAAATTTTAGAAACATGATACAGAATGTTGACATTAAAGTGGTAAATAGACAAAAACATTTGGGGGCTGAGATATAGTGTACGCTTTACATGTGGGAGGCTCAGGTTTGACCCCTGGAAACACATGGTTCTTCTGAGCACAGAGCCATGAGTACTGAACCCTCCACACACACCCCTGACAAGCACTGCCAGGTGTGGACCCCAAACCAAAATATAAATATATATGCAAACATATGCATATATGTATAATTTCCAATAGAATTAAGTTTTAGATATTACATAAATCTCTCTGCTAACCCAACAATTTGAGATATGGACAAACTGCAAAGAAATTTTGATAAGTCATCAGGATATTTTTATTATATTTTCAACTAAATTTTGACTTTATTTTTCCTGAAATAATGGAGTATTTATTAAAATTTTAATGAGCTGACACAGGTTTGTAACATGCAAGTTTCATTTGTACAGGCCTAGATTCAGCATTATTTATCTGTGCTACACAGTAGCCCCCACCAAAAGTCTAGTTTCCGTCCACCAGTGTATAACTGATCCTTTTTAATCTTGGAAATTTTTAAATGCCAAGGAATTAAGGGAAACCTATCAGAGACAGGAAAAAAAGCAAAGCAAAAGGCCAAACCACAGAGGTAGATGAACATAAACAGAGAAATGACTCCTGCTCTAAATTGGAGGTCAGCAAAATCCAATCTGGGAGTTGAGCCTGGCCACCGCCTGTTTTTGTAAAGTTTGATTGGAATCCAGTCGGACCCAGCATTTACTATTGACCCTGGCATCTTTAGTGCTGCAGCAGCAGAGCTGAGAAGTTGCAATAGAGATCATATGACCTGCAAAGGTTGAAATATTTACTATCTAGTTTGCTGACTTTTGCTCCAGGGCAAAGGGTTACTGGGATTAATGGCTGTTGGGATGACATAGGATGAGGCATAGAAACTAAAGCCCAGACCTTCAGTCAATACAGAGTGAAATGAATGAAATAAAGATACTCTGAAATAGAATACTTGAAATAATTCTAGTCTCGGTGAAAGGAAGTTTGAGTGAAAAGCTGACTCTGCAAGGGGCACAGAGGAGGAAGCCTGCTACCCTGTGCCCCTGCTTGGGATTGCCTGTGCTCAAAGTGTCCTTGTGCCCTTAGAAAGGCAGCTACCCTGGGCTCAGAGATCCACTTCCACAGGCCTTTTCTCTGCACCCTCCAGCTGTGCTCTACATGAGGTATGCCTGCATTCTTCTCCTCTGTTTCTGTGCATTTTTAATTCCCTGTGGCAGACTCTTGCATATGCCACCTGAACTCCCAGGTAGCATTTAAAAAAATTATTAGGATTATCTTTCTTCTTATAATGCTGCATATTGTGGAGTAATCTGGTCCTACCTACAGTTTGCTTTCTTGCTTTTCATTACATTTAATGCATCATATTATAGCGTGCACTATACGAAATAGTATAATATATATGTATATTACATATTACACATTCATGTACATATTTCCTATTCTTTTAAGAACTGAATGCAGTGAGAACTCCTTAATCCAGAAGCCTCAGATGGAAATAGTGAGTTCTTCATAGAATAATATGTTTTATTATTTTTTAGCAGAATGATAAACACAAATTTTCTGATTCTATAATTAGACTTTTCTATGTCTGATAATATTCGAGTAAGGAAAGTCTGCTAAAATCTCAAGGCTGGAACAAATTGAGGCATTACTGGTGCCCGCTCGAGTAAACCAATGAACAACGGGATGACAGTGATACAGTGATAATATTCCTGAGGGCTCCCTATATTCTTGTTGAATATAGGGAGCATTTTCTATATTCTATATATGAAAAAAAGCATTTTCATTTTTTTTACAGGTTTGGGACAATGGCTGAGCCATGATAAGAGGATATCTGATTATACCTTTGATCATTTTATACTGTGGAGAAGAGACTGCAAGGTTCTGTTTGGTGACATGAACTCTTGGTTTTCCAGCACTAGTGAATGGATGTCTGAAGAAGGTGCCGATTGCTACTTAATAATGTGTACTTGATGGATACAGTGGACAAGTCAACCCCCATGGGAAAGGAGAGATATTTTTCCCAGTTTTCCTAGACTTTCCTGGCCAATAGCTCTGGCAAGACTCTAAAGGAAGAAAGTAGTTTCATCCAGGCTGAAGAGACTCATGGTTTGTCTCCTGGCTACCACATCACAAGAGACAATGCCAGGAAGGATGGTGATTGGTGGGGATCCTGCTGTGGAAATGATAACCTACATTCACATCTAGTATTTGTTCCTATTTCTCTGATTGTAAGCCTCTTAGTCTCTAAGTCACCAATAAATCTGAGCTGCTACAGACTGACCAGAGCGATTAATGTACAAAATTAAAGAAATTCCCTGTTTTCAAGCTTTCAGCAAAATTCGGAAGAAAGAAGATCAATTGCTTAAGTTAAGTAAGTATTAGATGGCCAAATAAAAGCTAAAATAATGGGACTGTATGAAGGCTGTCGAAGATGACAAGTCTCAACCAGAATGCATTGATACAGTTGTGAGGTGAAGAAAGAGCCTCATATGAGCCATGACAAGCTCCAGCTTAGTTATCAGGCCTAAGTGTCTGTTTCCCCAAAGCAGAGGTTTTGAGCATAGGTTTCAAGTTCCCTGAGACTGTCCTTGCCTGAAGCTGGAAATCCCCCAGAAGCCACTTACCACTCATATGATGGGCAGGAAATCTCTGGGCACAGGAGGTAGGCTTGATCAATCAGCTCGAAAGCTTGTGACTGTTTTGCAATTCTTGGAAAACCTGCAAACTGTGACCAATAACTGTGCCAACTTTACTTATGTAACCACATGCTATATAATGCCCTCTGAAACTAGAGTCGGGGTCCTTGTCAAGACTCCACTGCGTTGGATGAGACTTGGACCCTAGCTCAAGCTAGAAATAAAAGTTCCTTTGCTTTTGCATTCTTACGTGTTGAACTGGTCTCTCTGTGAATGGGAAACCCCAAACCCGGGTATAACATTTGGGGGCTCCTACTCCGGGATTCCCACTTGCAGTTTGACCCTCTGTCCATGAGATAGCAACTGCCACTGCAGGCCAGAAGAAAACTGGCAAGAATTGCAGATCAGGGAATTAACCTGATTTATCGACCAATCAGATTGTCCTCATCTGTTTTTTCCGATGAAGGGCATGGTCGGGCTTATCAACTGAGAGGATCAGGATAGGGCCCTGAAGCTAAGATAGGCAGGAGACCTAGGTGGACATGCTGAAGGATCGAGGACTAGGGAGTGTAGGAGACGTCCCCATGGCCTCCAGGGAATGGTAGAAACCATTTGGTAAGTCGTGGCGAAATGGTCAACCCAGAACAAGGGACACAGATCTCTGAAAGGTCATTGTCGACCAACGTGTATCTGTCTTCCACGTTCCATGTTTGTCTCATCTCTTTCTGTTTCTCGATTGCCTGTCTCATTGTTTTCCGTCCCTTGGTCTCTCATTTTATCATGGGTCAGTCACAAACTACCCTCTTGTCTCTCTTCATTGATCATTTTGGGGGTTTCAGAGCCAGAGGTAACAACCTGTCCCTGGAAGTGAAAAAGGGTAAACTGATAACCTTGTGTTCTGCAGAGTGGCCCAGCTTTAATGTCAGATGGCCGAGGGAAGGCACCTTTGACCTTTCCACCATTAATAAGGTTAAAAATGTTGTCTTTGACTCCAGACCACAGGGTCACCCAGACCAGATCGGCTACATTCTTGTCTAGCAGGACCTGATACAGAACCCCTCAACCTGGCTGAAGCCCCTTCTTCCTTCAGGAATGGCTACACGAGTCATGGCCACCCAAAAATCAGCAGCTAAAACTCGAATAGCCTGATGCCATGCTCAGCCCCAATTCTGCCCGATTCCTTTCCCCAACCTTATAGATCTAGATTTGAAGGATATTCTGCCACCATATATTCCCATCCCTCCTCCAAGTCCTGCTCCTCTATCACCACTGGCTCTCAAGCCTTCAGCTCCCAGATCATGGGGGCCTGCATTCGGTATTTGCCAGAGGATGAATCAGCCCTCTCAAATTCCTGAAGTGTACTCCTCTACCCCCATGACACTGCTTGCCTTATGAGCCGTGGGGATGGTGGGTCCCAGTGAGGAGCAGACCCTTCAATACTGGGCCTTTTCTTTCTTTTTTTAAAAAAAATTTTTATTAGAGAATCACTGTGATGTACAGTTACAAACTTATAGACTTTTGTGTTTGCATTTCAGTCATACAGTGATCATTTACCCATCCCTCCACCAGTGCCTATTCTCCTCCACCAATAATCCCAGTATCCCTTTCACTACACCCACCCCATCCCCCACCACCCCATCCTGCCTCTGTGGCAGGGAATTCCCTTTTGTTCTCTCTCCTTTTGGGTGTTGTAGTTTGCAATAGAGGTATTTAATGTCCATCATGTTCAGTCTATAGTCAACTTTCAGCTCATATCTTTCAACCCGAGTGGGTCCTCCCAACATCCTCTACTAAGTGTTCCCTTCTCTATCTCAGCTGCCTTTTCCCCCAGCACGTGAGGAATACTGGGTCTTTTCAACCAGTGATCTGTATAATTGGAAGGCTCAGCATGCCCCTGTTTCAGAAAAACCTGTAGCAAGAAGTGATATTAATCAGTTGTCGGCACAGAGTCAAGACTTTGGGAGAGGAATGTAGAAGCACGGAGGGTCAAGGCTTACTCAGTCTGGAGGAAAAGAGCAGCTGCCAGAAGTCTCTGTCACTGGGGTGTATTGCCTAAAAGCTTCTATGTTCCTTTCTAGGAAGAGAGCAGGGGTCTCGGATTTTTTTCTATTTTTTTTTTATCAACTGCATTTCAATGACTTCATCACAGAGAATCACTAATGAGAGTACAAATAGTTATAGGATAAGCATTTGTCAAAAGAACATCAAGGTATACATTGTCTTGTCAAAGCTTTGTTGTAATGATTAAAACTCAGAAGAAGATATGGAACCAGACACGTTGGCTCTACAGATCACGCCCTCCACAATCTTGTTGTCAGTTACACAAAAGCAAAAAGAAGGCTCATACTGATACTTAAGGTCAGACCAGATTAAGGATGTGTAAGAGAGGGGGAAACTGCTGCTTTGTACCGCCAAGATAACGTGTGACCAGGAGGACATATCAGAGCATGCTGTAGTTTCCAGATCAACTGGACTCACATGCTTAGTTAAAAGTGGGGTCCTAGTTCTGCTTCCTCCTTGCAGGGTAGCGTCCAAGGACTCATCTTTAATGATCTGGCTTAGCACCAACAGAAACCTTTTTTTAGGCAACTCATTGAATTACTGGAATCTGTCTTTTTTACTCATAGGCCCACTTGGAATGATTGTCAGCAGCTTTTGAAGGTCCTCTTCACTGCAGAGGAGAGCGAGCACTGGCAGACTGGAAACATGTCCCTGGAGATGATGGCAGACCCACTGTCCATCTGGACCTCATTGATGAAGGACTTTCCATTAACTCATCCTGGTACTACAACTGTGGTGAAGGTAGGGAGCCTCTCCCAAGTGTACTGCTGGACTCTGATGACCAGTCTCCTAGCAGCAGCATACAAACCGACCAATTTAGTCAAGGTGGGTGATGTTAAGAAAGAGCCCACCGAGACCCCCGCTGCCTTCCTAGAAAGGATCACAGAAGCTTTTAGGCAATACACCCCAGTGGACCCTCTAGCTGAGGAAAATAGGGCGGCAGTTATTATGGCTTTTGTGAATCAGGTAGCCCCCAACATATGGAGTAATTTGCAGAAACCTTGGTGAAGGTTGCAGAGAGTGTGCAATACCAGGGAATTTCTTGAGGAGAAACAGGAAAGGATTAGGCAAGAAGATAGAGAGTTTCAAGTGAATCAGAATAGGAGGAATCAGAAAGAATTGGCTAGAATTTTCTTTGCCTGAGCTAGAAAGGAAGGGGAGCACTCAGACAGGACTGCCCGGCCAAGGCAGGCAGGTAGAAACCCTTGACCAGATGGCCTCGAGAAGGATCAGTGTGTGTACTGTAAGTAAAAGGGGCTCAGGGCTAAGGAGTTCCCGAGAAGAGAAAAGAATACAGGGAGCATGGGCAACACCTTGACCTACCCCGGGGAGCCACCCAGGTGATGGTCATGGGGGAGGACAGTGACTAGGGGCAATGGGACTCAGAGCTCCTCCCCGAGTCCCGGGGAAATCTTGGAATGGAGGGGACATTTATGAACTTTGTGGTCGATACTGGTGCTAAGTACTCAGTAGTCAATAAAGACCACGAACAGATGTCCTCCAAAATTAGCAGGGTTCAAGGAGCAACCAGGTCCAAGCCTTAACAATGGACCACCTGCCGCAGAGTAGATCTCAGTACCAAGTAGGTCTATTACTCCTTCTTGGTGATCCCAGAATGCCCGATGCCCCCTCTGGGAAGAAACATCCTGGCCAAGATTGGAGCCAGAACATAATTTGAGAAAGAGGGTGTAAAAGTGACTGATGGCAAAGAGGGCCCCATAAAAATTATGGCCATGTCCCTGACTGATGAACACTGGCTGTATGAGATCCCTAAGGGGCCCAATGTCTCCAAGACTATGCACACTTGGGTTGAGGATTTCCTGGAGGTTTAGGTAGAGACAGCAGGGGCTGGCCTGACCAAGCACAGAGCCCTGATCCTGATAGAACTTAAAGCCAGGGCCCTCCGTATCCGTATCCAGCAATACCCTATGACTGCTGAGCCACGGTGGGGAATTGCGCTGCACATACAGCAAATCCTTGCCCCTGGGATACTCTGCCGCTGTCAGTCCCTCTGGAATACTCCCTTGCTCCTAGTGAAGAAGCCAGGAGGGAAGGATTACTACCCTGTCCAAGATCTACAACAAGTAAACAGCCGGATTGCAGACATCCATCCCACGGTGCTCAATCCTTATACTCTCTTAAGCCTTCTACCTCCATCCCAGCATTGGTATACAATTTTAGATTTAAGGGATGCATTTCTCAATGTACCACTGTCATTCCACATCCCCCAGCCTCCCCTGCGAGCCAGGTCATTTTTCCTTTTGAGTGGTGAGATGAAGAGGAAGGGATCACTGGACAGCTCACATGGACTCAGCTGCCACAAATTATGGCTTTAAGAACTCTCCAACCCTCTTCAATGAGGCACTCCTGAAGACCTGAGTACCGCACCCTCCACCTCAATCTAACTGTCCTTCAGTACGTGGATGACCTGCTTTTGGCAACTCCCTATACAGAAGCCTTTCTGGATGGAACCCGACACCTCTGGGAGACACTGGGAAATCTGGGCTACAGAGAAAGTGCCAAGAATGCCCAGATCTGTAAAGAAGAGATGACATACTTGGGGTATAAGTGAAGAGGTGATTTCAGATGCTCACTGATGCCATGAAAGAGACAGTGCTGAGGTTGCCCACTCTGTCCAGCCAACAGGAGGTTAGAAAGATTTTAGGCTCAGTGGAGTATTGTCTCTTGTGGATCCCTGGGTTTGCCGAATGGGCCAAACCTCTGTACGAGGCGTGCTAAGAAGGGAGACCCTGGAAATGGACTGCTAATATGGAAGAGGCCTTTTCCAGTCCGCATTGTACCTTACTCCAGGCCCCAATCCTGACACTTCCAGACCCTACTAAAGCCTTCCAGCTTTTTGTAGGTGAGAGAAAGGGTGTAGCCAATGAAGTATTAACCCAGTTCCTGGGGCTGTGGAAATGGCCAGTAACCTACCTATCGAAAAACTGGAACCAGTGGCGCTGGGTGCCTCCAGGCCATTACCGTCACTGCCTTGCTGGTACGAGATGCTGATAAGCTGAGTTTTGCCCAACAGCTGGCTGTTATGACTCCTTGTGCCATTGAAGGGGAATTGAAACAGCCCCTCAGGCAAGTAATGTTTAATGCAAGACTGACTCATTACCCAGGACTCTTGCTAGATGTCCCCCATATCATGTTCCAGGAACCTTCCTCCCTAAACCTGGTTATTTTATTGCCTACTCTGGACCTGGAGGCTCCAGTGCATGACTGTGCAGAAATTCTGGCAGAACTAGCTATGGTTAGAAAGGATTTGAAGGACAGTCCCCTGACTAACAGCAACCTGGTGTGGTTTACTGATGGAAGCAGCTTTGTCAAGAATGGGCAGCGCTATGCCGGGGCGGCTGTGGTGGACCAGAAAGGCACCCGCATATGGATCAGTTGCCTCCCAAAAGGCATTTCAGCCCAAAGGGCAGAGCTGATAGCCTTGATTGAGACTCTGAGACAAGGAGAGGGAAGAGACTCACTGTTTATACTGACAATTGCTATATGCTTTTGGAACTGTGCATATCCATGGCACCCTCTACCACCAAAGGAGCTTTATCACCTCAGAAGAAAAAGAAATGAAGAATAAACCAGAGATCCTGAGCTTGCTGGCGGTCGTTCAACTGCCTAAAGCCGTAGCTGTAGTATACACCCCCGGACACCAGGAGGGGAACACCCCAGAGGCCAAAGGAACCAATGTAGCTGGTGAGGTGACCCGGGCTGCCGCTCTGGAGACCCAGCCACCAGAGAACGAAGAGGTTGAAATTCTAAATTTAGAACTACCCCCACCAGGCCTGAGGAGACTCCCACCATCCCCAGACTACTCCTTGGAGGATACTGACTAGGCTACAGAGAAAATTTAGGCAGATGGCAGGGAGGATGTATGGTTTAGGGACCACGAAGGCCATCTGATCATATCAGAAGAGCTGAGTAGATACTTCATCCTCCATCTGCATCACTCCACCCACTTAGGTGAAAAGATAATGCTCTCTCTACTGGAAACCGCCCATCTTCGGTTTCACTTTCAGATTTCACTTTCAGCGGCAGATTGCCAAGGAAGCAGTTGCTCACTGCCATGCCTGCCAGGTTACAAAGCCAGGGAAGGTGATGAAAACCAACACAGGTACAAGGGAATGGGGGTGGAGGCTGGGATGATAATGGGAAGTAGATTTTACAGAGGTAAAACCAGGAAAGTATGGGCAGAGGTATTTGCTAGTGGTGATGGATAGATTCTCAGGGCGGGTAGAGGCATTTCCCATGAAGAGGGAGGCAGCCCTGACAGTGGCTAAAAATATGTTGGAAGAGATAGTCCCTCGGTACGGAATTCCCAAAGCAATTGGTTCTGACAACGGACCCTCATTTGTCAGTTAAATTATTCAGGGTATGTCATGAGTTTGGGGGGCTGATTGGAAATTGCATTGTAAATATAATTCCCAGAGCTCTGGGCAAGCAGAAAGGATGAGCCATACTATAAAAGAGACTGGATGACTCTCCTTCCCTTTGCCCTGTTCCAGGCTCGGAACACTCCTTATATGCTTAACCTAACTCCTTTTGAGATTCTGTATGGGATTCCCACACTGATTCTTCCCAGGCCCAGAGGACCTGATCTGAGCTCTGAAGGCCCTTCACTAGGTCCATCAGGATCTGTGGCCCACCCTATGTGTTTTGATTCACAAACCAGGCAACCAGATGAAGTCAGATCCCCCTGCTCGTGATTTAGAGCTAGGAAACTGGGTCTGGGTTAAGAGACACAGTGGTAAAGCCTTGGAGCCCACATGGAAGGGCCCTTATGTTGTGCTTCTTGTAACCCCCACTGCCCTTAAGGTTGAAAGAATCTGATGGTAGATATATCACTGCCACGTGAGTAGAGCCAGCCCTTGGGAGACCAGAGAGGCCAGACGACCTGGAAGGCTGCTGCTGACCCTACAAACCCCTTGAAGCTGAAGCTGACCTGCCTCCACAGCAAGGGGAATCCCTCCACCCAGCACAACTGTGACTCCACTTGCAATCCGGAGGCTCCTGACATCTCTGTTCCCTGTTCTGCAACTGTGCACTCACTGGAATGATGAGGCTCCTTCTGATCCTGATGACCCTCAAACTTTCCGTGTGCTTGCCCAACCCTCATCATCTACGTAACTTGACCTGGCAGATTATTAATCCGGTAACCGAGGAGGTGGTGAACCAAACCTCTCACACCGCACGGAGAGGAACTTGGTGGCCCCTGTTGCAATTTGACTTGTGCCGATTAGCAGCAGGAAGTTGGGACATCCCAAATTGGACTGTTAACTCACAGGGGAAGCCAGAATGCGGGGAGGGCCGAGGAGGATGTACCCTCCCTTGGCGGACTCATCTTGGCCCGGGATGTGACCACCTGATCACCAGGGCAGAGTTGCTAAACACCCCTTTTTATGTTTGCCCCGGGGGAGGGAGAACGTTTAGCAAAGTTGTCCAATGTGGGGGGCCTGAAGTGTTCTATTGCAAAGAATGGGGTTGTGAGTCCACTGGATCGATCAGTTGGGAAACCAGTGTCTCAGATTTGATTAAGGTGACCCGGTTGAGTTTACCTCCTATCAGTAGTAATCCCAAGTACGGAAGATGCAGCAGCTTTGATTGTAATCCAGTATTGGTCAATTTTACTGAGGAAGGTCAGCGATTCAGTAACTGGGAAGTTGGACGAACCTGGGGGCTTAGGCTCTACAAGTTTGGGTATGATCAAGGACTGCTATTTACTATTAGACTTCAGGTGGATTTGGCCCAAGCCCATGGCCATAGGACCCAGACCCAACCAAGTCATTAAAGGGACAAAAGGGAAGAAAAGGAGAAAGACCTCCCCTTCAACCACTCCTCCAGGAACCCCTCCCCGAGCATCTGGGTAGCACATATCTCCCCTACCCCCCCCCCGACCAACAGACCCCAATTGGAAGACCCCCTCTGGCACATACTGACAGCACCCTACTCTGCGCTGAACTCAAGTAATCCAAATGTGATATGAGCTTGTTGGCTATGTTATGAGAACCAGCTGCCCTATTTTGAAACTATAGATCTCAATTACTCTGTAAATGTGACACAGGTACAGGCACTTGCTGCATGTAAAATCAACTTGCAGGCAGAACCAACTCCAGGCATAACACTCCAAGAAGTCTTGGGAAGAGGAGTGTGCTTGGGAACCATCCCCAAAGCCAGAAGGGGACTATGCACTGACACCCTGGAAAGAAACTCCACTGACTGGTGGTACCCCCCTCCCCCTCCCCGCCACCTGCCAACCCCCAGTGGTGGCTGCTGTGCCTGCTCCAAGTCTGGGCTAACTCAATGTGTCAACCTGGAGGTATTAAGGTGAACACAGGAATATTGCTTGCTTGTTATCCTATTCCCCCACATCATATATCACCCAGAGTCAGGCTCTGACTGATGGTTTCGAACAGAGTCGTAGATAAAAAAAAAAAAAGAGAGGCCCTAACCATCATCACTGTTGCCTCCTTGTTTGGTCTTGCAACCTCAGGTATAGGGACAGGCACAGCTTCCTTGACTACTCAAAGACGGGGCTGCAAAAACAGATGACTGGCTAAAGAAACTCTGGTATATCTACACAATGGAATACTACGTAGCTGTCAGAAAACACGAAGTCATGAAATTTGCGTATAAGTGGATCAACATGGAAAGTATCATGCTGAGTGAAATGAATCAGAAAGAAAGAGACAGACATAGAAAGATTGCACTCATAAGTGGAATATAAAGTAGCTCAGAGGTACAAGCTTACAATGTTGCGATTTCTGGCAGATATTTCTCTGGACTTAGTTACTAAAATACTAAAATACAGAAATCCAAAACCATGCGGCTGCTAGTGTGGCCTCTCGACCTCATATCTCTTCATTCTCAGCAAGGGAAAACAAATTATCAAATGCTTTCTTTTCTGCAGGTCGACTTTAGGGGGGAGAAACTCCAAATCAATAATAGTGAGTTTTTTGTTGAAATATTGAATGTAATCAAAGTAAAGTGAAAGTAAAGTGAAATGTACCAGTTACACATGCGGGGTGGGGGGCTGGGGAGGGGGGAGGGGGGAGGTATACTGTGATTCTTGGTGGTGGAATATGTGCACTGGTGAAGGGATGGGTGTTCGAGCATTGTATAACTGAGACTTAAACCTGAAAGCTTTATAACTTTCCACGTGGTGATTCAATAAAAGAATAAATTAATTAATAAAGAGGGGGCTGGCAGGGCTGTGGGCTGTGGAGGATGAGAATATAGAAAGGCTGAAAAACTCTATCTCACCTAGAAAAATCTCTCTCTTCTTTATCTGAGGTAGTCTTGCAGAACCGCAGAGGGTTGAACTTAGTGTCCTTCCAGCAAGGAGGTCTCTGTGCAGCTAGAGGATAAGAGTACTGTTTTTATGCCGATCATACTGGGGGAGTGAGATAATCCATGGCAAAAATCAGAGAAGGCCTTATCAAAAGGAAACTCGAACACAAGATACAAGAAGGATGGTTTGAGTCACGGTTTAATAGCTCCCACTGGGTAACTTACCTTAATTTCAACACTGTTAGGACCTTGCATTTTGAATAGGCTAGTGGCTTTCATTAGGGACAGAACTAACTGTTCAACTAATGGTTTTCAGACAGCAATACCGGGAACTTGCCCAAACAGAACCTGAAACAGTCAAATGGACTGACCTCAGTTGGACTAGAGTTGGACTAGTTGAACCAGACCTAGGGTCGGGACATGAGGAAGATTCCTCATGTGAACTAGAGGAAAAGGGGAGAATGTGAGGCGGAGAAAGTATCTCATATGCACCATGACAGGCTCCAGCTTAGTTATCAGGCCTAAGTTTGTTTCCACAAAGCATAGGTTTCGAGCATAAGCTTTGAGTTCTCTGTAACTGTTTTTTCCACAAGCTGGAAATCCCCCTACACACCACAAATCTATCATATGATGGGCAGGATATCTTTGGGTATTGGTAGACTTGACCAATAAGATCAAAAGCTTGTGACTACTTCTTTGCAATTCTTGGAAAATCTGCAAGCTGTGACCAATAACTGTGTCAACTTTACTTATGTAACCATATGCTATATAATGCCCTCCAAAACTAGAGTCGGGGCCCCTGTCAAGACTCCACTGTGTTGAATGAGACTTGGACCCTAGCTCAAGCTAGAAATAAAGGTGTCTTTACTTTTGCATTCTCATGTGTGGAACTGGTCTCTCTGAATGGGAAACCCCAAACCCGGGTATAACACAATGTTCAGACATTTCCAGAAATATGGTTACAGGACTAAGAGGTGACTACACAGGATGGTGGTTTTGTTAGATTATATGCTATTTTTGCATGAACAGGAAATGAGACTATTTAAAATTCATTAACCAGAAAAGTATTTGGTGTAAAATCTCAGGAAAGATTCTGTAAAATAGATTTTGGGAACAAAAATTTAAGATAAGATGCTCCTTGAGAATATAAATTTTAGTAATTACTTCACGTTGGAGAAAGTTAAGATCTGCTAGAGAACTTCCTCACCTCTTCTTAAATTGCATCTGATGAAACATGGGGCTCCATATTCAGGTGAAAACTCAAAGAGACACAATTGTGCCCCTTGTAACTATGTCTTATTATTTTCTACAAATGTCCGTTATCATTCTAGATGTTCTTGACAATAGGATGAACAAACTGGCAGTTTCTGAATAGTCGAGTTCAGGGCTTAGAAGTCGACTTATATGGATTTAAATCTAGGTTCTTATTGCTGAATAATACTAAGCTAGGTAAGGCACTTTCCTATGCTTTAATTTACCAAATTAGATAATCTATCAATAGTGCATAAATTATATGGTTGCTATAGCAGATAAAATTTCACACAGGAAAAGTACCTAGAACAGTTTATGATATGTAGATTATGCTCAGTAAATACTGGGTCTTGCTATTAAAAGTGTAAAATATTAGAACTAGCAAGCTGTATAGGTTGAGAATTTTGATATAAATAAATGTTTCTACATAACAAATCAACTAGTAGTAATAGTGAATTACTCATCATAATTCTATGAATTGACTGCATTCTATGGGTAGGTGTTTTTAGGGTCTTAGTGGTGGTGGGGGTGTGATCCTCTCACATTTTTGCAACTTTAGTCATTTAGAGGTCTCCGTTAGAGTATGTCTGGAGAACTTTCTTCCTGAGTCAGGCACTTTCATGCTTCACCATATGGCTTTCTACGGAGTTTCCCATCTCCAAGTTCCCATGTTGCCTGTTCTGATCTAGCAACTAGCCTCTGAAAGCACAAAAGTTATCAAATCCCCTTCCTATGCTTAGACAAAGAACTAACACAGTATCAATTTTGCCTTATGAAGTTGTTTAAAGAACATTCAAGGATATTCGGATTTGATGTAGGAAGCAGTAGACATTAGAAGGTCATTTTTTCTGAAAGACATCCTTCATTGTGGGTGCTTTGGTGATAACTATCTTAGCAAGTATGAAGACATGCATGGGAGCATGAATGAGGTCGAAAATTAGTTTTCCCTGAAAGTGACAAAGATCAGAGAGCATCTGGATCCCCATTTTCTTATAACCTCATATCTGCTTTATTCTAAATAATCATGAGTCCTCCAATTTAAGCATCCTTTCTACTGCTATTCAATTTGTTTCTTACTCTAATATTAACTTTCTGAAATAATGTTTTTTGTTTTATACAGTTTTAATTATTTACTCATGGAGATTGTATTGGAAAAGGAAGCATTAGATTAGAGAAAACAGAAGGAAAGCTAAAGTGAAATGAGTCAGAAAGAGAGAGACAGACATAGAAAGATTGCACTCATCTGTGGAATATTAAAAAAATAACAGAATAGAAGACTAACACCCAACAATAGTAGAGATAAGTACCAGGAGGTTGGCTCCAAGGCTTGGAAGCTGGCCCCACATGCTGGAGGAAGGGGCAGCTCGCATAGAGAAGGGAACACCAGGTAAAGTGTGGTTTGAGGACCTGCACAGGATGGGAGATGCACTCTGAAAATAGAATATAGACCAAACACGATGGCCACGTAGTGCCTCTGTTGCAAGCCACAACACCCAAAAGGAGAGAGAGAGAACAAGGGGCAGTGCCCTGCCACAGAGGTGGGGTGGGGCGGCGGGGATGGGGTGTGAGGGTGGGAGGGATACTAGGAACATTGGTGGAGGGGACTGGGCACTGGTGGAGGGGTATAAACAAAATGCAAACATGAAAGTTTGTAAGTTTGTAACTGTGACTCATGGTGATTCACTAATAAAAAAAATTTTAAAAAGCAGAAGGAAAGCTAACTGATACAAATGAGTATTACTTTTTAACTTTGTCAAGCTTCAGAGGGTCATACAAGCAACACAAAGAAAACATGTGAATAGTGTATTCTTTTTGTTATGGGGGAATGAACAAAGAGGTGGCAATGGTCAGCCAAAGATAAAAAATCTGCCACATTTGAACAAAATGGCTCTCAGGGGATTTATTATCTTCCCTGATGGAAGGGTGCCATGGTCACTTAGAAAAACCTCCTGCTACCCAGTAAAGCTGCTCAACAAGTGAGGTCATGTAAAACAATCAACCCATCTTAGCACCTAAATACTGGGCCCACATAATATTGGTTTTGTTTTGTTTTGTTCTGGTCACACTTAGTTGTGCTCAGGACTCTGTGCTCAGAGATCATTCCTGGAGGTTCTGAGGGAAACATATGGGATGCTGAGGATCAAATCCAGATTGGCTGCATGCAAGATAAGTGCATTGCCCACTGCACTGTCACTCTAGTCCCATATTTCTGTATCTGCATAATTGGTCATGAAATTTCCCTTTTATGTACACCTGGGTAGAGGACTAAGACATTTTCCATTTCTCCACAGGGAAGTTCTCTGGGAGCAGACTTGATCATGGTCAGTCGTGTAAATATACTACAATGGCATCTAAATTTTATGTTTTAACTTCAGACTAATATGCCAATAACAAGTTTACATATTATATATGCTATTATTATTCCCTCTACCCTTTGACACAAAGCTTTGGACGAGTGAAAATTGATTTACTATTTCCTTCATTTTCTATTTCTTTCTTACGTCTTTGCAAGAAAGTGGAAAGAAAGAGTTGGCAAGCACTGGAGATGAAACAAGCAGTACTAAGTCCCCCAAATCTGAGAAGTTGTACATAGCACTGTAGCACTGTCATTGTAGTACTGTCATCCTCTTGCTCATTGATTTGCTCAAGCAGGTACCGGTAACGTCTCCATTGCAAGACTTGTTACTGTTTTTGGCAATCGAATACGCCACAGATAGCTTGCCAGAGTATCTGCGGGATACTCTCGGTAGCTTGCCAAGCTCTCTGAGAGGGATGGAGGAATTGAACCCGGGTTGGCCATGTGCAAGGCAAATGCCCTACCCGTTGTGCTATCACTCCAGAAGTTGTACATAGATCACATAAATCCTCTACAATCCCAATTTCATGGCAAAGTTCATACAGTTCACCCATCCATCCATTAATTCACTCATTTGAGTCAAAAAGGCTTTATTACTTATCATGGTAAGGAGATTGATAGGGGGAATAGTTTGGTGTGGGGATCACTTGGACAATGTTGGAAGGAAGTGACACCCTGGTGTAGGGTGTAGTACCAGAAAATTTTATGCACAAAACTACCATCAACAGTATGGCAAATCACACTGCCTAAAATGAAAATTAAAAAAGCTCAGAAATAAATTCTATCTACAAATATGTATAAAAATAGATAATTTTTATTAAATTAATTTTTAAAGGTTTTATTGATCTACCTCTTTCCACCTCAAGCCCCTGGTGGCTGTGACTCATCACAGATGATGGTTTATGTAGGATCTGGCAATAGCACTCTAGAAGACAATGAGCTTTAAATAGTACGCACTAGAGTCAAAGTCTCATTGCAAATATTAAAATACTTTAGAGGGTCATAAAGGCACAAATAAAACTTCCCAAGTTGCCATTCCAAAACTTTCCATTCCAAATGCACAGTGACAGTCTAATAATTTTTTTAAAATGCTCCTATAATTCATTTGCTTTCCCCCTCACACACACAAATAGGATTATTTTGTTATTATTATCTCTGTGTGAATATTATCTACCCCATATCTAGACAATGCAGCTTTGTTCTCTTTCTATAATCCACAATATGGAAATCTTATATTTTAACTAGTAACATATCTTACATTTTAATTTGTGACAGCTTAATTTTTATTAAATACCATTTTATTATTAATAGTACCATCTTATTGTCTAATGCCAATAGTATTGTTTATGATAATTAACTTGGAGCATCACATATCCCTGTCCCAAAATTGTATAGAACACTTCTCTAGAAGAGAATTCTCATGGAAGTTATATTTTATTTGAGGGCTCCTTTGATTTCAATTTTATTTTCTTAGAGACACAGTTGCTTTGTATATTTCTGAAATATTTTTATTTTCCCACCATCATCGATAACATCTAGGGTTCAATTTGTTATATTTATGGATTTTTCCAAATGTTTTTCTTTAAAAATAAATATTTTTGAGGCAATATTCGTTTTTGATGCTATAGGTCCAGATGTACAGCATTTTAATTTGACTTCTGTGTACATTACCTCATAGCCATCACCAAGGTCTTGTCTCCATCCACTAAACAATTGATTTTTACTGATTTCAGTTGACCTAAAACCCTGTCAGTTCTCTAGATCTAAGAGTTTGTTTTGTTTCTTCATATTGCATTAATGAAATCATACATTTCTTACCTTTCTTAACACCTTAGTTTTCACTCACATTGTCACAAAGAGGCAAGATATTTTAGGTATACTCATACATACCACATTTTTACATCTTCATTCTTCCATAATGTACCATTCAATTATTTTTACCTCTTGACTACAATATAATTAATAAACTACAATAATTCATGCAAAGTGTACTATTAAATAAATTTTAGAACATGAAGAGTTGTGTATTTTTGCCATAAATTTTATTCTTTTTATGGCTGCAAAGAATTTATATTATGTCATAATTTCAAGAAATATTTGTTGAATTGAATTAAATGCTTTGCAGTTGGGCCTTTCACAGGAAGCTGTTGATCCTTAAGGAGCTGGGCTCAGGTATCACCTCTGGGTTCTGTTCTAGTGGTCCTCAGGGAACACCACTATGGCACCAGGGATGAAAACAGGGTTGGACACTTGCCTTAACTCCAGTACTCTTGTCCAGCTCTTAAACAATACATTTCTGGGCTGAAAGTGAGAGTAAAAGCAAATTGTCTAGAAACAAAAATAATACCCTGAGGATTAATTTTTTTGTTCTGAACTAGTTTTGAGTACTATGGTATTTTGATATAATATCGATAAGAAAACATATTTTCTAAATCTTTCCTTTCTTGAAATCTGTTTCATAATCCATGAGAACATAAAATGCTGTGCGCTATGCTGAATTTCCTTTAGTGAATCCCCTAGATAATATCTTATTTCATTTTTATTTTATTTTTAATAATAATTTAAAATACTTTTATATTTTAATATATATTTATATTTAAAATATTTTAGTAAGCTTTAAAATATGGCTTTTAATAAGCTTTCCGAGTTTAGTTTATGTTTCAATAGTAAAAGATCTTTTTGTATAATTTTGTAAAATACTCTGAAGATAAACATTTCAGATACAGTATTTATAAAAATTTTTAAGAAACATAAGCAAATTATTTTTGAAAGTTTTTATAAATATTAGGAGTTTTAAGCATATGTGGTGCTAAGTAATATTGGCATGTCTGAGAAAATGTGCAAAATAGAAGGAAAATAATGTGACTATTCTTTCCTCACTCTTACAGTGGCACTTATAAAACAATTCTGAGAATAATATCAGTGGCATTAAAAATGTATATTTAAATAAAACTTAAAACAGGTTAAACAGTGAAAAAAGTTACGCAAATAATTCTAAGATAGGCAAGAAGAAGAAAACAAGACGTTTTTAGTTTTAAAGAATAACTACTAAGAGGCTAGAAAACATCTCTAGACATTTTAAAGCTATGATTAGAATAGAAAAGATTTGATGCCACATTCCTCTCTAAGGATCAAGACTTGATTTCAAAGCAGGTCATGAAGTTTGTGGATCTCTTTAGCAAAAGTCTAGTTCTTCACTGTCTCAAAATGAAACATTCACATATAGCCATATGCACAATGTTTAAGTTCCTTAAAACTCTCCCCTCAGTTATCTCTAAGTACTCAGCAGCAATGGATCGAGTGTTTATCCTCAAATATTTCATGAGGCATACAACTATTTTCCCTAAACAAACTGTTCAGACTTCAAAAGTAGTAGAATTCTCAGATCTTTTTGTAGGGTCCAATTTCATTTCTGGGACTTACCTGAAATCTTAAAGTGTTCATATGTTGGGTTATTCTCATAAATCCTCTAAGGACAAACTTTTGCTTTTAAATTTTCTAATTTGGAGGATTTTTTTACAAAATATTTTTGTTTCTTTTTAACATTCAAAATGGCTTCATATTTTACTTGTGTGTCCTGGACTCAAGATCTAGTATAACCAAGGAGACAGTAGAGCTGTTTAAACAAAGGTAAGATAGAACTCAAGAAAATGTAGGCCCTAAAACATGGTTTTTAAATGCACACACACATACACACATTTGACATGAAAAATGGGCTGAACTCTTTGAGAGGAAAAATATTTATTTGACCCTTGTTGAATGCAGAGATAAACATTCAGCAATTAAGGTGATGTTCCATGTAAAAGAAATTTAAATACTCTCTTCCTGCTTACTGAAGGAAGTGGAAATGATAACTGGAAAGAAGGGGTACCAAGGAGATGGGATTATTTACAGAACTCATTAGCTGGTTGGAATATTAGAAAACTAAAATAAAACAACAACAAAAAACAGTGTATCAGTGCATCCATAGAGGCAAACAACCAAGATGTCTTAAGCTAGTTTAAATATAAAATCATTTGTTAAAAGGAGGGTCAGGGAGTCGATGTTTTAGCTATCCAACTCAACTCTCACCAAGAGATAGCTTTACTGCTCCTCTGTAGATCTGCAGATTGGCTCACATCATTCACCTCACAATGCTAAATATTAAAAGTTATGTAGTAGCCATTATCCCCTGAAGCTGGAAACTTGGTCTGTCACACTCACCAGAAAACAATTTTTTTGGTTTCTCATAACTTCAAGTCTCAAATGAGAAATCTGATTGGCAAAGAAAATAAATGCCAAGAGAGACGGAGAAAATTTAGCATTGACCACAAATGTGGAGATGGATACATAAGGTGGATACAAAATCCCCCAAAGTTAGGAAGATAGAATGAAACCAGCCCAAAGATTAATATGAAACATTTAAAAAAATGAAAAAACCTTGTCCAGGCAAAGACAAGCTCTTACCCTTCCTACTCCAAGCCTAACCCTTTGTTGAGGTTTGCAGATCAAGTGAACTGTGCCTCAGGGAACCAGCCCATGAAGGAATTTACTGTCTTTCTGATCTTCACTGGTTTGGAACACACCCTTCCTAAAAACCCTTGCCAGTTCTCTTTCTCTATGAAACCCTCTTCTTGTGGTTGTGCAGGCTAGTTTGAGGTTATGAGATCCTGACAGTTCATTGCCAATAAAAACCCTTTCTCAACCCATCTCAGTCTGTCTTCTGTGCCTCCCATTGCCTGAGATCCAGCTTCATCACCTTCATGAAGGAAAAATCATGAGTGTGGATAAAGGTACACCCCTCCTTGAGTTGGCCAGAACTTGATCTCAAAAATGACTAGTTTAGAGCATAGAGCATGCAGGTTACACTGCAAATTAGGAGTTTGTCTTTGTCTTACCATTGATGATACAATTTTAGAAGCATAGAGGAGAAACTGCTTGAGGCAGAAAGAGAACTATTTTGAAATGAAATCAAAGAAAGCTCTTGTGTTTTCACAATTATTGGTAGTTCAAATATTTTCTTTTAAACTAGTACAGAGTACAGGTATCTACATGTTTGTTTCATTTGGTTTTGGAGTCACATGTAGCAGTGTTCAGGGCTTATTCCTGGCTCTGTGTTCAGGGTTCACTCTTAGAGGTGCTCAGGGGAGGTGCTCAGGTGCTGGGGATTAAACCCAGGTCAGCCATATAGAAAAAAAATGCCCTAACCACTGTGCTCTCTCTCTAGCCTGATATCTGATTTTTCATAGAAAAAGGGTAGTTTTTTAATGTCTGAATATATGTTTGTATGTCTCCCTGATTTCTACTTTGCTTTAAAAAAATGTTGGATTTTTTTATTCAATCACCATGAGATACAGTTACAACTTTTGCTATCAGGTTTCAATCATACAATGTTCAACACCCAGCCCTCACCAATGCACATTTCTGACCACCAAATATTCCCCGTATCCCCTCTGTCAATGTCTACCCCCCTCCACCTGCCCAGCCTGCCTCTATGGCAGGCACTTTTCTTCTTTAAAATATGGTCTCTCTCTCTCCTCTCTCTCTTCTCTCATTCTCTCTCTCCCTCTCTCTCTCTCTTTCTCTCTCTCCCTCGTCCCCCCTCACCTTTTGTGCATTACAGTTTGCAAGATACATACTGAGAGGTCATCATGTTTGGTGCTTTATCCAGTTTCAGCACACATCTCCCATCCAGAGCCATCCCTCCCAAACATCATTTTCATAATGGTCCTTTTTCTATCCCAATTGCCCTCTCCCCACAGCCTTTGAGACAGGCTTCCCACTGTGGACCAATCCTCCTGGCCTTTATTTCTACTGTCCTTGGGTATTAGTCTCATACTATGTTTTTTTTTTAATATCCCACAAATGAGTGCAGTTATTCTATGCATGTCCCTCTCCTTCTGACTTATTTCACTCAGCATGATACTTTCCATGCCCATCCATTTATAAGTGAATTTCATAACTTCATTTTTTTCTAACAGTTGTATAGTAAACCTCCAAACCTATCAAAAAATGGGGAGAAAACAATGAATGGAAATTTCCTCAAGGAAGAAATACAAACGGCCAAAAAGCACAAGAAAAAATGCTCTACATTGCTAATCATCAGGGGAGATGCAAATCAAAACAATGAGATAACACCTTAAACCACTGTAGGATATCATTGGTTTGTCCTTTCTCCCTTGCCACAGAGTTTGGGCTTATCTGCTAATCTCTAAACAATTCTAGACTACATTGGTATGTCCTGCTCCCCTTGCCACTAAGAGCTTAGTTATATCAGTCACGCCCATCAAGCTGCTCCCGAGTCACTCACACTCCTTTCCATGTGTCTATATGTAATTACTTCTATGCTCCCTTACCAACTAGTCAATCAGCTCTTTCCCTAATCAGACTCTGTTAATTTGTAAGGTCAGACCTTGCTAGGACAGTGAACTTGTATTGTAAGTTATTATTGCCTTTCTCCTCTCCTTATGTCTTTTGAATAGTTTACTTTAAAGCAATATCCTTTTTGTATGGACAAAGAAAGACAGTTGTTAATATGCTTTGGTAACATGGAATTTAATTGGCTTCAAATGTTATTCACTCCCAGGCATCTGCTTTCTCGACTTAAGCCTCAGCTGCCCTTACTTCCTAGCACCCCCAAAAGCAGGGTCCCGACGAGAGACGAGACAGACCCAGGGCAAGCGGTGAGTTATGTGCTACCCTGGCATCGAGATGGGCCTGGCCAAAGCGCCTAATGCTTAACTATATGTTAAGAGCTTGGTCATGGACATGTCATGTCATGATTCAAAAGCAACGACAAGACTAGGACTCTGCTAGGGATAGGAAAGACTAATCTGGCCTGAGCACTGTAGTCTGAGATCAAGATGACCCCAGGAGAGCAATTCTATAAGCTTAATGCATCTCTTGCTATGTCCACACAAAATGATTAATATTATGAATGCTTATATATTAGTTGGACAAGGAGAGGAGAAACATACACATGGGATTCCACTCTTGGGTGGGTGACCTGCTAAAAGAGAGTCTGTCCTAGAAGAAGCATCCCCTGAGAGAAAGAACTTTAGCCCTATTGATGGTGGCCACACCTATGTGTAAGCCCCAACTCCTCATTCTTAGGGATTTAACTAGGCTGTGAGAGGGGGCTGGGGGCCAGTCCCAGTGCCAGTTCCAGGGCCAGATCTGGAGAAGCTAGATCCACATCCAGATCCAAAGGAGAAAGAGAATGAAGTAGGATGGGGGAGGAAGAAACAGGAGGAGAATCAGAGGAGAATGGAGATGGGAATGGAATAAACTGAAACTGAGACCAACCAGCCTGGCTCTGTTCCTTCTTTCGCCTGCCTCATCATCGCCATCAACCTCCCCGGGGGGTGGGGAAGCAGCTGGAGACTACCGAACCCAGGTGGCAGGAGAGATAGAGCACCGCTGCCCTGTGCCCTGTGCCTGGTGCGGTGAGGTGCTCCCCTCCTGGCTCCATTTTCTTTTTTGTGTTTTTACACACACCACAGAGACTGTAAGACATCAAAAAGAATATGAGGGTCTGGAGCAATAGCGCAGTAGGGAGGGTGTTTGCCTTGCATGTGCCAATCTGGGTTCAATTCTCAGCATCCCATATTCCCACCCATCTCATATCCCCGAGCACCACCAGGAGTAATTCCTGAGTGCAGAGCCAAGAGTAAGCCAGGAGCACTGCAAGAGAGAGAGAGAGAGAGAGAAGAAAAAGAAAAAAGATTATGAACAACCAGTGCAGCCACAGATGCAAGGTGAAAGGGACTCACATTCATTGTTGGTGGGAATGTTGACTGGTCCAGACTTTTTGGAAACAATATGGGCATTCCTCAAAATATCTTAAAATTGAGCTTCCAAATTACCCAGCAATACCAATTCTGGGAATATACCCTTGGGGTGCAAAAACACACAGCAGAAATGACATCTGCATTTCTATGTTCATCGCAGCGCTGTTCACAGTAGCCAGAATCTGGAAATAACCCAAGTGCCCCAGAACAGACAACTGGTCTTAGAAACTACTGTACATTTATACAATGGAATACTATACAGCTGTTATGGAATAAATGAAGTGTTTTGCTTTGCCTTTTGATGAAAATATTATAATGTCTAACCTAAAATGCTTGTGATCTGAGATCATTTTAGTAAACAAAAACTGGTCTAAAAATTCATGGTTTGGGGGTGCTAGAGTGATAGTACAGTGGGTAGGGCATTTGCCTTACAGATGGCTGACCTGGGTTCAATCCCTGGCATTTCATATGATCCCCTGAGCAACACCAGGAGTTATTCCTGAATGTAGAGCCTGAATTTACCCCTCAACATCACCAAGTGTGACCCAAAAAGCCAAAAAAATGCCTGGTTTTGTTTGAATAATAGACATACATATAGCCATAAATTGGGGAAAAAAAACTTTTATACTGTGTTGGCTAATCAGAATTAGCTTCTGTTATCTTATTAGAGAAGTAGCTGCCTTGGTATTAGAAAATTTTTTTGACTACTATGGAGACAAATTAAAGTCTCTTGTGCTAATATCAATGGAATTTCCAGGTCAGGTAAACTTGCTTGAAGGGTAAAAAGATTACACCAAAGAACTGAAATATCTAGTGATAATTAACCTCTGAGATGACTTTTTTTCAGTTGAAGTTTTAGTAGTACTTCATGGGATAGTGTAAAGAAAGGATTATTTCAGGGAAGATAATAGCTTCAGATTGACTAAATTAAGACTAATCCTACCGGCGAGAATGTAAATTGGTTTAACCTCTATAGAAAATAGCATGGAAAATTATCAAAAATATTAAAATAGACCTACCATATTATCCAATAAACCAGATCTAGGTAACTATCTCAAGAATATAAAAACTTTCATTCAAAAAATAGATGCACATCTACGTTCATTGCAGCACTATTTATTATAACCAAGATAAGTAAACAAACCATGTGGCCAACTAATGAAATGATAAAGAAAATTTGGCATATACATAGAGTAGAATGCTGTTCAGCATTTTCAAAAAATGAAATCTTATGTTTTGCAAAATCATGGACAAAATTGGAAGGGATTGTGTTAAGTAAAATAAGTCTGAAAAAAAAAAGCCAAGAAGAATAATCTCACTCATGAAATATATAGAGAAACAAATTGTGGGATCATACAAAACCAATGGAAATGTGTGAATTCAAACAGAAGATAGACTACTAGAATAGGAGTGGAGAGGAATGATCAAATGGGGCAGCATGTCCATCAACAATGGTAGGACATTGCTTGTTTGTTTTGAGGCCACTCCCAGTAGTGTTCATGGCTTATTTCTTTCTCTGAGCTCAAGGGTCAACCCTGGCAGGGCTTGGGGGATCCTCTGGGGTGCTGGGGATTGAACTCAGCATGGCCACATGCAAGAGAAGAGCCCTACCTGCTGTACTCTCTCTCCAGCCCCTAGAAGAAAGTGATTAGATGTGTGATGAAATGATATTGGTGATTAAATGTAGTAGCAGTATAGTGGCACAATTTGAGAGGCATGAAAATTGTAACCCTTAAGACACAGTCATATAATCAATAAAATATATATAGTTTTAAAAGGAGACTCTAAAGAAATAAAAACTATAGTCATCATTTAAAAGCAAAATCTAAAATATAGTGTTTAAGACTTTATTCCTTTGCGCAATTCAACAGTAAAGAAAGGTAAGGCTGAAAGATCGAATAGAAGAGCACTTCAACATTTAGAGATAGATAGAAAATGTCATCGGAGCAAACCAAAGAGTGACTTAAGAAGCAAGAAGATAAAGGAAGTCAGTATCATAGAAGCAAAGAGAAAATCATGTTCTAAATGGAGTAGTTGCCCATTGAGTTAATGCTGCAATGAGGACAAAAAGATGAAGACTGAAAGTGATCAGGTTAGCCAATATAAAAACAGTTGGTGATCTTGCAAAGAACAGTGTCTGCAGAGGGTAAGTGCAAAACTAAATTGAACAGAATGACAGTCAGTGGAACGTGACAAAAGGAAACACATGAAATATCTATGGGCAACTCTTTCAAAAAGTTTGCCTGAGAAGAGCAGCAGAGAAAAAACTTAGTAGTGAGAGGCGAATTATGGGGTTGAATTTTGAAGTAAGATTTGAAGACAATAGCATTGAGGGAGAGCTGCAAGATATAAGAGAAAGAATAATACCGAAAATGAAATTTCTCTGTTATTGAGAGAAGATGGAAACCAAAAAACACAAGGAATGATTGGTGTTTGAGAATGACTTGCTCTGCTGGAGAAAACAAAGGTAAATGGAGACTTGGATTATTTTGCAGATTTGATGGAAGGCACAAAAGGGAATCCTACTAAATGGATTACATTCCTTCCATTCAATTTGAGACCATTCAAATCTATCACTCTCAAGGTAGTGTAATTGAGTCTGAATTTACCATTACCAATCAAGGGTTGAGGGTAGAGGTTTCCGGTTTTTTTTTTAACCATAAGCATGGATAAGCACATTTTTGTTGTGACCCACTATACACATGCACGGATGCACAGAACATAAATCTATGGTAAGGTGCTTAAAAGATTCTCACTAAATGTGTATTCTTTATGGGGGGCATAGCCAGCGGTGTTGAGGGATTACTTTTGGCTCTGTCTGTGTTCAGGGATCATTTCTGGTAGTCCTCCAGGACCATACATTGTGCTGGGGATCAAACTGGGATTCACCACACACAAAACAAGCACTTTAATTCCAGCACTATCTCTCTGGTTCCTGTAATCTTTTCTCTCTCCTTCCTTTCTTCCTTCCTTCCTTCCTTCCTTCCTTCCTTCCTTCCTTCCTTCCTTCCTTCCTTCCTTCCTTCCTTCCTTCCTTCCTTCCTTCCTTCTTTCCTTCCTTCCTTTCTCCCTTCCTTCCTCCCTTCCTCCCTTCCTTCCTTCCTCCCTCCCTCCCTCCCTCCTTCCTTCCTTCCTTCCTTCCTTCCTTCCTTCCTTCCTTCCTTCCTTCCTTCCTTCCTTCCTTCCTTCCTTCCTTCCTTCCTTCCTTCCTTCCTTCCTTTCTTTACTGACAAACTAATAGGGCAAAAGCCTAAGTAAAGCAGAGCATCGAAGTGGTGCTAGGAGGTCAAGTAAAAGGGAAATAAAGGAGATCCTAACAAACAATGACAAAACTTGCTCTTGGGTAATAAATGTTATTAAAATTGGGGGAATAAAAATCAAATGAGACATGACATAGGACAGTAGTGGAAGGTCATGGCATTGGGATGGTGGTGGGGTACAGTCACTGTACATTTAATACTGTAAATTTAACCATTGTTTAAATCATATTACCTAAATTATAGTTAAGTTTTTTAATTAGGTAGATCCTATTTTAAAAAAATTAGGAGCACTCTTATGCTGAGAAATTATACTTTTAAAAATTTGCTTTTCTCACAGAAGAAATGACATCTGTATCTATATATCCATTGCAGCACTGTTCAAAATAGCCAAAATATGCAAACAATCCGAGTGCCCTAAAACAGATGACTGGTTCCTCCACGATATTGAAGATAAAGGTATCTTCAAAGATGACACGGAACTAAGCAATCTAGTAGAAACAGAGATCAACAAATGGGACTACATTAAACTAAAAAGCTTCTGCACCGCAAAAGATACAGTGACCAGAATACAAAGACTATCTACAGAATGGGAAAGGATATTTACACAATACCCATCAGATAAAGGGTTGATATCAATGGTATATAAGGCACTGGTTGAACTCTACAAGAATAAAACATCCAACCCCATCAGAAAATGGGGCAAAGAAATGAACAGAAACTTTCCCAAGGAAGAGATACGAATTGCCAAAAGGCACATGAAAAAGTGCTCTACATCACTAATCATCAGGGAGATGCAGATCAAAACAACCATGAGATACCACCTCACACCACAGAGACTAGCACACATTCAAAAGAACAAAAGCAACCGATGTTGGAGAGGATGTGGGGAGAAAGGGACCCTTCTTCACTGCTGGTGGGAATGCCGACTGGTTCAGCCCTTCTGGAACACAATTTGGACGACTCTCAAGAAATCAGATATTGAGCTCCCATTTGACCCAGCAATACCACTGCTGGGAATATATCCCAGAAAAGCCAAAAAGTATAGTCGAAATGACACCTGCACTTATATGTTCATCGCAGCACTGTTTACAATAGCCAGAATCTGGAAAAAACCCGAGTGCCCTAGAACAGATGACTGGTTGAAGAAACTTTGGTACATCTATACAATGGAATACTATGCAGCTGTTAGAAAAAAGAAGGTCATGAATTTTGCATATAAGTGGATTGGCATGGAAAGTATCATGCTAAGTGAAATGAGTCAGAAAGAGAGAGACAGACATAGAAAGATTGCACTCTTATGTGGAATATAGAATAACAGCGCAGGAGACTAACACCCAAGAATAGTAGAAATGAGTACCAGGAGGTTGACTCCATGGCTTGGAGGCTGGCCCCAATTCTGGAGAGAGGGCAACGCAGAGAAGGGATCACCAAGTATAATGTGGTCGGAGGCCATGCGGGGGAAGGGTGATATGGGCCGAATGCAGACTAGAGACTGAACACAGTGGGCGCTCAACACCTTTATTGCAAACCACAACACCTAATTAGAGAGAGAGAACAAAAGGGAATACCCTACCACAGTGGCAGGGTGGGGCGGGGGGAGACGGGATTAGGGAGGGTAGGAGGGATGCTGGGTTTACTGGTGGTGGTGAATGGGCACTGGTGAAGGGATGGGTTCTGAAACTTTGTATGAGGGAAACACAAGCACAAAGATGTATAAATTTGTAACTGTACCCTCACGGTGATTCACTAATTAAAAATAAATAAATTTAGAAAAATTACTAAATAATTAAATCGTTTTCAATGATTAAATGAAAGTTAAGTGCCCTGAAAAAAAGAAAAAACAGATGACAGGTTAAAGAAACTTTGGTACATCTACACAATGGAATACTATACAGCTGTTAGAAGAGATGATCATGAAATTTGCTTATAAATTGATAGACATGGAAAGTATCATGCTAAGTGAAATGAGTCAGAAAGAGAGGGACAGGCATGGAAGGACTGCACTCATTTGTGGAGTATAGAATAACATTACATGAGGCTGACACCCAAGGACAGTAGATACAAGGGCCAGGAGGATTGCCTCATAGCTGGAAGACTGCTTCATGAGTGGAGGGAAGAAGGCATATGGAATAGAGAAGGGATCACTAAGAAAATGATGGCTGGAGGAACCAGTTGAGATGGGAGATGCATGCTGAAAGTAGATAATGGACCAAACATGATGACCTCTCAGTGTCTGTGTTGCAAGCCATAATGCCCAAAAGTAGAGAGAGAGTATGGGTCTGCCATGGAGGCAGGGAGAAGGTGGGAAAGGGGGGGATAGACTGGGGAAATTGGTGGTGGGGAATGTGCACTGGTGGAGGGGTGGGTGTTTGATCACTGTGAGATTGTAACCCAAACATGAAAGCTTGTAACTATCTCACAGTGATTCAATAAAATTAAAAAAAAATTGCTTTTCTGGGGCTGGAGAGATAGCACAGCGGGCAGGGCATTTGCCTTGCACGCGGCCGACCCGGGTTCAAATCCCAGCATCCCATATGGTCCCCTGAGCACGGCCAGGGGTAATTCCTGAGTGCAGAGCCAGGAGTAACCCCTGTGCATCGCCAGGTGTGACCCAAAAAAGCAAAAAAAAAAAAATTGCTTTTCTGCTGTTCTTTCTTGGTTTATTGGAAACTTATGCACTGACATATAATAGGATATAAACATTTGTTTATACTTTAAAAATAATTAGAAACATAAACACTATTATGCATAAGCAACAAAATATTTCCAATAAATTGGAAGCACAGATTTTATCTTCTACCCTATCCTGGAGAGATAATATTTAGTGTTAACATTTTCTTATTTTCCTCTATTGTCTCACCACTTTTTTACAATAAAGGGTATTATAAATATTAATAAAGGTTAATTTAGTTTGTTTTGTACTTTACAAAAATGAAATAGAGCAGAGAATGCTTCTGTATCTGACTACTTTCACTAAATAATATATTAATTTTAGATTTTCATTGTTACATGTAATTCTACATGTCATAATTTTTATAGATATTCTCTTATATATTTGACTTATTTTCATTTGGAAACCCCAGTCTGCCTCCTGGTATACATACATACATACGTATATACATATTCAGGAGCCTCTCAAAGGCATATATCTGGAGTAGACTTACAGGATCAGTGTATCAACACTTTCTCAACTTTACCAAAGAAGGCCCAGATTTTCCTATTTGCCCTCCCACCACGGATGCTCTCCATTATTCACTATAATTATTACTTGATAGTGTTGCTCATCTGGAGGCTGTTTATTGGTATTTAATTGGAACTTCTAATTGGCATTTAGGTTGTTTCTTTTTTAATTCACTAGTTGAATCTTATTTCTATATTTTATTTTGTTGCCTTATTTAAATGATGGTCAGATTTACAAAACTGACTTCATTACCCACCATTTGATCACATATATAAGATGTATCATTGTACCTTAATTTGAGGGTGAGGACCATTCCTGGTGATGCTTGGAAACCAATGGAGCTACACCTGGAAGTGTGTATGGGGGGGTGCAGAGTGCCAAGGACTGAACTCAGGGTCTTAGACACTCAACACATGTACTTTACCACATCAGCCACATGTCCTACACTACATTACCTTTTCAACCTACTTCCCTACCTGTATAATGATTATGAAAGTCTCTTTAGGTCATGATACTATGATACATGTTGAGGACAATATAAAAACTCTGATATGATATACTCACTGTCACTGTCACTATCATCCTGTTGCTCACCGATTTGCTCAAGTGGTACCAGTAACGTCTCCACTGTGAGACTTGTTGTTACTGTTTTTGGCATATTGAATACGCCATGAGTAGCTCTCCAGGCTCTGCCGTGCAGGTGAGATACTCTCAGTAGCTTGCCGGGCTCTCTGAGAGCAGCAGAGGAATCAAACCCAGGTTGGTCACATGCAAGGCAAATGCCCTACTGCTGTGCCCCAGCCCTGTGATATACTCAATTAATGGTAACTATTATTAATACTGCTGGAGGTAGGGCAGCAGTGTTTAGAGGCCCAGAGGTATTTAACATAACCATCTATGAGCCTGCTGGTTCAGTGTGTGGTCCTGTGATATAATGCTGCTCAGTGGTTTTAGGGCCAACCAGGACGAAGTGTTGGTGTTCTGGGGCTCAGTCAGTGCTAGGGATAGACTCTTTGTATATGCCACGCATGCAAACTAACTATTGGAGCTAACTCCCAGCACTTTAGTACTATATTTTTGTTTGTTGAGTAAGCACCTGCAGTGCTCAGGACTTAGTCCTAGTTCTGTGCTCAGAGACCACTCTGAGTGGTTCATGGGGGACCATATGTGTTGCTGGGTATCCACCGAACCTAGTTGGCTATACAAAGGCAAAATGTCTTGACCCTGTACTCTTTACCTCTGTGCTCTTTAAAAATATTTTAAGAGAAAGAAATTAAGGTAGTCTAGGTTTGGCTGCTTCCCAAATCAGCAAATTTTTATATCCTAGCCACACATATCAACTCTAAGATTCTCAAAATGCTGATACTCCTTCCTGCTGTGCACCACCACCTATATGTCTTGACTGCTGGGAAACTGTAAGATGGATAATATTCCATTGAAATTTGGGTGAGATTCCCTGAGTAGCCGTGTATGCAGATGTTAAAAAGTACCTGAAATGACACAACTCTCTGTCTTGCACTTGGAGAAGATGTGATCTGACAGCTTTCGTGAATGATGGTCTGTGGCTTCATGTCAAGCAATCTGGGGGTCAATTAAGGAAACTGGGTGACATAGTCATCAACATAGGCACCAAAAGCACAGTGAGTATTGTCACTATCATCGTCACTGTCACTGTCATCCCATTGCTCATCCGTTTGCTCGAGTGGGCACCAGTAATGTCCCATTGTGAGACTGTTGTTACTGTTTTTGGCATATCAAATACACCAAGGTTGTTTGCCAGGCTCTGCCGTGCGAGCGGGATACTCTTGGTAGCTTGCTGGGCTCTCCAAGAGAGATGGAGGAATTGAAACTGGGTCGGCCACGTGCAAGGCAAAAACCTTACCCGCTATGCTATTATTTTTTTTTTTAAAAATTCCTTCTTCTTCTCTCCTTCTTAATATGGAAGACATGATGCAAAGGCTAAATATGAAGGGTATTATAATAAATTTTGGGTTACAGATAAAGGATTTTGCCCATAGAATGTTGGTGAGGGTTTATTCTGATGAACTAGGCATGTGGTATTATCTCATCAAGATTGCAACAGATAAAAAACCAAAATTTTGAACAGTCTGATTAGTCTTTTTGTACATTTTTCTAGCCACTGCATGAAGCCTACAACATTAGTCTAGAGTCTGTGTGATAACAATAGAGAAAAGAAGGGGGTTAATAAGATTGGCAACTTTAAACAACATTGAATATTCTGATTTTAGTAATAGCAAGGAGAAAAAAGAACCCACAAAAACATAATTTTTATTTGAAATATTTGTTTCCTATAAATTTCTAGCTATTTAATAATTTGGAAATTGTAATAGAATTTTTTTAAAAATTCATTTTAATGTAGACAAATAAACCACAACTGTTGATACAATTCTAAAGTTGAAATTGATTAGATAACAAAGAGGAATTAGGAGGTATTGCATTGTCTAGAGACCTCAGGGTCTATGGTCTGGGCCAATGAGTTGATATGGTTGCAGGTATGGAAGGTGGGCATGTTTGCTGGGGCTTCAGGAAGTAGTGGCGGTGGCGAGGCTGTCCACCCCAATTATAAGAAGACAACAGCATTCTCAGCCTGGGAACCCGGGTACCTGAAATTATGTGTAATTTAGCATCACTGCAGAGAATTTTAGTGTAGTGGTGCCAGGGCATTGGCAGGGCAGGTTCCTGGTCTACCTGCCTCACAAGGGTGCCCCAGTGTCTTCAGCTATGGGGACCAGTGTATCCATGGCTTGCATCATTTTAGAGATTTAGTACAGGAGGGCCCATGACTGAGTCACCATGGTGGCCCCTGGGAAGTGGATGTAGCTGCTAGGGCTTCCGGAAGTACAGTGGGGCACAGGAAAGGATTTTAAATATCATAAATAAAATTTTATTTTTTCTAAAGCACATAGAAATATTTTTTCCTCACCAAAACATATAGTCTCATGCTTGAAACTCTATTTCTAATTTATTCTTTACAAGCTAATTTGCAAAATGAAATTGTTTGGATGATTGGTTTGCAGTAAACATGGTGTATCAAATTGGTTTCTAAATTTAGGAAAAGGTTGGGTCTCTTCTTATAGTAATCAGGAAATAATAGAAGTATTAATGATAATGAAACTTCCATAATTAAAAAGTCAAATTCTGAAATAATAAGCAGAAATTAACATTAGCAGGTAACAGCAATATAAATTATAATTCACACAACTGGTTATCTTTCTGTTCTTTTCATGAAATAACACAACCTCCAAAATATAACTTCTTAAATGTACTATATCTGTCAATTAATTTCCATAGTCTTGCTTAATTTAGTAACTTGAACATTAGACATAGGAATCATAAATGAGGCAAAGTTGTTTTAATACTTACTATGATTTCCCTAGCTGAGATTTTAAACTCATTTAGAAAGTAGTAATTGTTATTATCTATATAGATATATTACATTAAAAAACTTTATTAATGTACACTAGAATTTTAGGATGAGCTCTAGATTTTAAATACAGTAGATTCCATATCCTTTCTTGGAGGTTTTTGAGGACTGATTTTTGGTAGTGTCTCTTTGGCATATGATGTTTTGTGAAGTCCAGCTTCTCTAAGTGCCAACTCAAAACGAAGTCTAGGGTCAGAAATTATCTGTGGAAATAAAATACAATTTAAATAGTAATTCACTTACCTAGATTAAATCTTATCATTTAGTTCCATTTCCCCCAAGCTGCATAATTTGTTTTTGCTGAACAGAGAATTAGATGGTAATCAATGCTGTGTGTATACAGAGACTATATGCAGGCTATTTTTATTGAAAACACTCAACACTTTAAGAGTAGAAAATATTATGTACTATATTATACAAAATACTAATATATTAAAATTATTTAAAAGGTGGGGTGAAAGAAGCCAACTTTCAAATGAGAATTATATAATATATACAATAATTGAGTAAAATGAATTCAAACTGCATTCAACCTTCTGAATCTCTTTAAATAGACATTTTAATTTCCACATCATTTGGCAATATGCAAATTAAGTTCAAACACATGGCCACTACTGGAAAAGCAAAATCAATAGAACTTTTCTTCCAAGGCCGGATTTCTATTTCAAGCAGAACTGGAAAAATGCTTCCATCAATCTAATTCTAAGTGGGAATAGACATAAGAGTGGTTCAATTTCTGTTTTTATTCATAGCTGATTGGACCTTATTCCTCCTTCTGTGAATATTAAATGTCAACAGACCCTCTTTGCACTGATAACAAGGTGACCACATATAGATTTTAGATAATGAGGCATTGTGTATGGACTTGAAATCCCTATAGAAAATGGGGTATTGCAAGTGGTCTTTCCTTCAAGGAAGTCTTAGACTAACAGTGATAATAAAAATGTGCACTGGTAGTAGACTGTGGCTACATGTGATAGATACGCCAAGAATATAAAGACCTGGAGATCTGCCTCTTGTGACAGAGGACACTTGGGCTAACTATAAAGTCCAACTTATTCTGCTGTAAATAGCAAGGTGAAAGAAAGAAAGATCAAACAAGAAAGGAGAACAAATGCAAATCAGAGGTAAGATTGGCCAACTCTGGCTCAGAGAAGTTTTGGTAGATCATCAAATTTCCATTAGGGAACACTGGAAAAGGACTGCGAAGACTGGACTGGAGCAATAGCGCAGCAGGTAGGACGTTTGCCTTGCACAGGTCGACCTGGGGTTTGATTCCTCTGTCCCTCTCGGAGAGCCTGGCAAGCTACCGAGATTATTGCGTCCACATGGCAGAGCCTGGCAAGCTACCCATGGTGTATTCAATATGCCAACACAGTAACAAGAAGTCTCACAATGGAGATGTTACTGGTACCGGCTTGAGGAAATCTATGAACAACGGGACGACAGTGCTACAGTGCTACTTTTTCTAAAGTTATGGTTCACATCTGGCTGTGCTCAAGGATCACTCCTGATGGTGCTCAGGCTGCCATTGCAGTGCAGAGTATCAAACTGGGATCAATCCACGTGCAAGCCTACACCCCTGCTTAGGAACCTAAGCTCCAGTCCAGGACATGGATTTTAAAAGTTTGAAAGTTTGAAGGTCATGCCAAAGATTCTGGAGTGCTAGTAAGTTGTATTTGTTTCTGTTTTCCACATGCAATATCACCATAATTATATGAAAATGAAAGGTCTGATTATAAATGCAGTTTAAAAGGAAGGAGGGGGCAAGGAGAGCTACTATAATTGCCTAGACATAAAGTTATAAATGACTATCCTTATTTAGTCGCAATGATGGGATAATTTTTGGGAAGGCTGTGAAGGGATGAATCAATAGAATATGAAAAAAGATTGAAATATAGGAATGAGTGGTATTAATGCACGCATGTGAAAAATAATATATTTGTGTCAAAAGGGTACATAGGCCTAGATTTTACTTCTGCGTTTATTTCCAAGGATGCATGCTCTACCTGTGTGCTAGTGCATCCCTGAATTATTGCCAGGACTGTCCACTTCTCAGCTTCAGGGTTGTAAGGTTTATAATACTTGTTATTCTATATCTTAATAGATATTAAGAAAACTGTAAATTTCCTTGAACCCTGATCTGCATCTCTTCAAATCCCCTTCTTAGAGGGGGAGCCAATCAGCTTCTGAGAGATATCTAAGAAGACATATTTTTACCCTAATATGAACAAAATTGCTCTATTCTTCTACCTTTGTTTTTTCCTTCAGTGTTCTTACATGGTTAATGACAGCACCACTGAGTGATTATCATTTACCAAACTGACACTCTAGGAATGAACATTTACTGTCTCAATTCTTACAAGGACCTTGTAAATCCCTTTAAAGATAAAGGAAACAAAATGATGTTAATAGCTTGCACAAATTTACATGGCCAGTAAATAGTGTATGTGGATTTGAATCCCAAATGTAAGCTGCTTTCAGTATTACCTGCTGCCAACCAGAGGGTCATCCCATTTTATTATCCCCTCTCCTCTCAACCAGAACCATCTGTGTCCTCCACATCACTTTACCAGGCACTGTCATTGTAAAAAGATCTAACTCCACCCCCACCAATTTTTCATAAATCTGGTTATATAATGTATCGCCTTCAAAGTTCCACCTCTGCTGGTCAATGTCTTAGCAACCAAGGCCTACTTTTCTTTGCACAGTTTGATCCTAATTCATGGATCTAATCTTAGCTCTGCCAAGTCCCTTACATGGAGACAAATCAGTAAAAGACTCTCGTAGTCAAAACTCTCTTTTGCTAGTCGAAACTCTTCTTTCAAGCTTTAGACTTCACTTCTTTTCAAGCCCCGTGGTCCTATTTTGACTTCTACAATACCCTAGCAGCTTTGTAATTAATGCTTCTCCTTGCACTTAACCCCATTCCCTACAACATATTTTTGATGGTGCTTTTTTAGCTTATATCATCTGAAATGAAATTTTGTTACTGGTGCCAAATCGCCTCAACTAACATCTAACTGAGTTTCCTGCTTTATGTTTGCTCTGACTTCCCCAGCCAGGCTGTCATTCACTTCCTTCCCCTTGCTGCCACAGTCCTCACAGCCAGCCCTCAAATCTTCATTGTGGAAATTATCTCACCCTAGTGGCATTAATTCTATTCACGACTTTCCCTCCAAACCAGCTCCTCACTCCTCTCCTCCGATTGAGGAGCTCAATACCTTCATATAAAACAAGTCTAACAGGCTCAGGGTGTAAATCTGGCACCTCTGCACAATGCCAGAACAGAGTCTAGGTTCCATAAATAGCCGTCTAACTAATATGTGAATTCCCCATCTCTTTAATCCTTAGCAAAGGATCCATGACATAGCAACAGAACAATTCATTTACTAGGTAAAGCTTCATGTTTTAAAATTAAATAAGCATTTTACTTCTCTACTTGAGATTTATAAAATTAAACACTTCCTCCATTTCAGTGATGCACATTTGTCAGCCCTCCCTCCCAGAACCATCTATCCAAAAGATCCTTCTAAAATCCCTTGTCAGTTTAAGAACAGACTAAAAATGAACCAAGTTCCTCACAGAGGCTAAATCACCCTTTAATACTTTGCACAGAAGATATTTCATCTTGTCATTAACTCTAATGCACACTGCTTTCTGTTTCAATTTCTGAAAACTTTCCTCTCCTTTGTCTTTGTCAGCATCATCAGTTTTTGTTTCTAATAGAATTTGTAATGAATTTAAAAATAAATGTTTAACAAAATAGAGAAACACTTAAAAATGCAATATTAACACAACATCAAAAATGATGTAGGGGCAGGGTAGATACCTCAAAGGGCTCATGTAAGTGCTTTACATGCAGGTGGCCCTGCTCCATCCTGGCATCCAGGAGCAACTTCCTAAACATCTAGCAGTGGGTAGCACCCTCTAAGGCTCCTCCTTCCAAAAGACATTTTTTTTAATTAGAAAAAGTTTTAGGGCGCGCCTTCCGCCCAGAGATGAACCAGGAGCCGAGGCACGAGAAGCAGACCCTCCGCGCCTATTGACTGTGATCCTGAGGTCTCCTAGCCCATTTTGGCACCAGAGTGGATGCTTGCAGCCATGCATTTTGACTGTGAACTGAGCTACAACCTCGTGCAGCCCGGGGAGGGATTTTTTTCCCTCTCCACCCCATTTTTCTGAGCGAAAATGGCGGCAGCGGTAGCAGCCACGTGGTAAGAGCCACCCTCTAAGACCCCTCCACCAGGAGGTAGGACTTTCTTTAGTGACGTAGCCTGTAGGTGGTCCTGGGAGGGGGGGCGTTCCCGGTGCACCTTCTGCCCAGAGATGAACCAGGAGCCGCGGCACGAGAAGCAGACCCTCCGCTCCTATTGACTGTGATCCTGAGGTCTCCTAACCCATTTTGGCACCAGAGCGGATGCTTGCAGCCATCCATTTTGACTGTGAACTGAGCTAAAATATTAGAAACCCAATAGCGGCCGCGCGGACTTAAAGTCTTCACTCTTAGCAATGAAGAGAAATTATTAGATGATGCCTATTCAGCAGGCCTGATTGTTGGGATAAATTTCCAATCAATAATAGTGAGTTCTGTAGGGAAATATGGAATGTACTCAATATATATAGAGAATAATGGGAATATCATTAGCTACTTAGATGGGGGGTGGGGGGAGGGGGGTGTATTGGGGTTCTTGGTGGTGGAACGGGTGCACTGGTGAAGGGATGGTGGATTAATCAGTATTTGACTGTGACTTAAACCTGAAAGCTTTGTATTTTTTTTCTTTTTTTCACGGTGGTTCAATAAAATATTCCTAAAAAAAAAAAGGAGTGAAAATAAAAATCAGTGATAAATAAAAAAAAAGTTTTAATGAAAATTGTATAATATGTTCTGTTCTCTGGTCACCTATCAGCTATTTTGTAGTATTTATAACTATGAAGGCTGGGGGCTGGAGCGATAGCACAGCGGTAAGGTGTTTGCCTTGCACGAGGTCGACCCAGGTACGATTTCTCTGACCCTCTCGGAGAGCCCGGCAAGCTACCGAGAGTGTCTCACCCGCACAGCAGAGCCTGGCAAGCTACCCATAGCGTATTCAATATGCCAAAAACAGTAACAACAAGTCTAAAAAATGGAGATGTTACTGGTGCCCGCTTGAGCAAATCAATGAGCAATGGAATGACAGTGATACAGTGATACAGTGATGAAGGCTGGATGGGGCTGGAGAGATAATACAGCAGGTAGGGTGCTTGCCTTGCATACTAGGTGTGGCCCCAAAACATACAAACCAACAAAATAATTATGGGATTGGAATGATAGCAGTGAAGACACTGGTCTTGAACTCCAGCACCTCACCTGCTCCTTTGAGCCCTGCCAGGCATGAATAGGAATAAGACACACAGGATGTGTCCCCAAAATTAAAAATGATGGGGGCTATGTAACCATGTGCTATCATTTATGAATAAAAATTATGCATGGTAATGTAAATATTGAAAATAATTTATCACCCAAAACACACACTTCTGCAGTTCTTCTTGTCACTATCATGCCTTTGCATCAATCATGCTAATTCCCATAATTACCTGCTGTTCATTGTACGTATTCAGTGAGAAGAGTGGCTTTTGAAGAATAAATTCTTCCTCAGTTCCAATACCCATCCTTGCTTTTGATGCCATTGTATCTGACATCATTCTAATAGGATCAAATTGAGCAACAATAGACACCTAGAAGAGGAAAAAGCATGGCTATCTGAAACAAGATAAAAAATATACTTCTGGGCTATATCATTAATATTTAATGTCCATTAAAGTTAAGAAATTATATCAACAATACAGAAAAATTATTAAGCTAGGTTAGTTCAAGAGAGTTACAAATGTGTTAATGGTTTAAAAGCATAATAAAATGAAAGTGATTGAATTACAATTATGTTTAATCTTAGATTATTTACTTCTACCTTTCTGAGACAAAATTAAAGGAAATATTATACAGAAAATATGCATATGCAATCACTCTCAAAGTAACCAAAGCTAAAACCAAGCTAATTTTAACCACAAGAAAGCAGTCCATGGTAAAATTCTCCATGAAGCTTTCTAAAAAGTTCAACCTAATTAAACTGAATATAGAGCATATCAGATTGTAAAGTTGTCTTGACATTATTGGGCAAGATCAGTGACTTTCCTTAGTATAAAACAATTAGATTTCCAGGGTTGCAATAAACCATTGTTCTGAAAGATTTTCTTATACTGAAAAACTGCACAGTCATTTTAACCCAAATACTCTTGTCCTTTATGGTAATTGAAATCATTCAAACCTGCATTCTAATGAAAAGAAGTTACTAATTTTGTAAATTATATGCACCATTAGTAACACCTGCCTGTTAATTCCTAAACCTAGGAATTAGCATTAAAAATTTCATTTTAATGCCATTAAGAAGCTAATAACATAACTAGGGGTTCAACATACTTTAATTTTATAGTTTTCTAGACAAAACGTCTTATACTACAATTCTAAACACTGATTACAGGTACTAAGTACAGATACTTTCTCTTTTCAAAGGGTTCACAGATGTAAATAATCCTAATCGTAGGGATCGCAGTATCACATTATGAACAAGACCATGTTTAGAAACAACACAGTTTGTTTCTACAGTTTCTGTAGAGACCTTTGATATAATAATCACAATTATTAAATCAAATAATTTAAGTTTTTTGAATCTCAGATGACCAAAATTTACATTCCTTTACTTTGAATTTCTAAAACCTATTTAAGAAAAAGAAACTGTCTAGCTGCTATAATGCATTTACACTTTAGATTATACTTCTCTATACTCAGCTATACTTCTTTGATTTGAATTCAGTCTGACATTTCCTGTGTAATGTTATAGAAGCAGCTAATCACCATATCCTCTGTTTTCTCTTCTATTAAATAAAAATATCGACATAGTAGGGATATTGTAGAGATCACAGAATCTAAAACCTAAGCATTTAGAAGAAAAACTTGTATGTTTAATAAATACTCTAGCACAAATACATACTACTATAAATTTATGAAGCAGATACTATTGGTCTAAACCAATTTTTTTTAATGAAGAAGCTATGAAGTAGGAAGGCTAAGATTCAATTTTCCTCTGCCCCAAATACCAAACTGGGTTGTACAGGTTTGAAAAGCAGAGGCCAAGTTTTTCTCCAAGATTCTATGTGGTCTCCACCAAAAGGAATGGAAACCAGACAGTCATTTCCTATCAGCTAGGAAATGGTGCCAAGACTCTAGAGCTTCTGCGTCAAGCTAATCACTCCCAGACTAAAAACACTGAAAACTTAGCAAGTGAAAATACTTGATCACATTTCCCAATTTCTTAAATTCCTGCTGTTGCCATCTATTTTCAACTAGGCTAGCCTACTTTTTACTAAGCAAAGGGAAGTTTTATTTCTCAAAACAACAATATTGTTTATGTGCAAGTAAAAAAACATTTAATTTTTTTAAAATGTGGTTTCCTACCACTTTGTTGACTGTGGGATATTTCCAAACAGAGATTCCAAGGCCCCAAAATAATTATCTTGCTTGGGCTCCACCCAATTATTTTAGGAGAATAAAAATTCTTTGGCTAGATTCAGAGTTTCGTTGCTGTTCAAAGGATGCTACTGAGCTAATAAACTAGAGGTGATATTCATACATTTAAATTTGGGAGGAGACTTTTACTTTTTTCTTAAGAGCTTTACTTGATGTATTCATCACTTTTTATATTGATTGAAAATTTACTTAATTAAAAAAATTTAATTAAAGGTCTGTAATTTACAAAGTTATTGATAGTTCAGTTTTAGGCAAATAATGTTCCAGCACCAAACCCAATGAAGAAAAGAGCCTTTGTAAAAGGTGCTGACAAAGTTATTAATAAACTGGTAGTAGAAGTGGTTCCATATAAGTCTGACTGTTCCCAGAAATGAAGAACAGCATCCCACATTAGGAAAGTTACATTTTTCATAGCAGATGTCATGAACTAAGCCCTAGTAATAATGTCATTAAGAGTACTTAGAAACATTTTAAACCACCCATGACAATTTCCAAATTAAAAGCACCTGTTTTCTTAGAGCTTCTAACCGCCTCTCTCTCTCCTCTTCTTCATGTACTTCTTGAAGAGCCACTTCTTTTTTCTCCATCAAACGTTTTTCCAACAGCTCTTGTCTATACTTAACCCTTGAGAAATAATAAAGAGAAAGTTGGGAAGTCACATATAAATACAGAGGTGAAATGAATGGATGCCTGAGAAAGAAGAAGGCATTCAGAGGGAACAAGACATTCTAGTTCGGTTCTGTTTTGCTTTTTATTGACATCACATATTTAAACAATGATGCTTACATAAAATGTAATTTACCACTAGGCTAACTACTGCTAGAGAACTCAGGTCTTGGGTAGAAAAGTGTGGGGGTAAAATTCACCCTTTCTCTTTTCCTCTGAAGTCACTGTCTTAACTCTGTCAGTTGGCATATCTGCAGTCAATGTGACCAGCAGCTGATAGTTTTTCTTAAGGGAATGACTTTAAAAAGTCTCCTCAGAAGACCCTGTCACACATTCTGTGATGTTAAAAAAGCTACATTACTGATTAAGTATACATACCTAAATATAAGCATTACTAACAAACCAAACGTTGTATTATCCTTTTGGCAAGAATGTCTTTTTGGGGTGTATGTTAAGGAACTTTAAAAATATTCACATACTAGTTGAAAACACCAAGTTCATCGCCATTTGAAAGGATGTCAATTTCTAGAAGATATAGAGGATATCTGGAGACTGAACTCTTTTTTCATATATTCTATTTCTGGTTATAGCAATAAGAAAGGTCAGGCATGTAGGGTTCTCTTGAATTACATCAAGGCTATTACTAATTTCTATTTCTCTTTGAATCTGTCAACCAGAGATTCATGTCACATTGATCATTAACTGATTTTTCCCCATCTTATATATTTGGTGTGTACTTTAAAGGTCAAGTTCCAGCAAATGTTTTCATTTTGCTTCCCAGAAAGTACTAATCTTGTAGACTTAATAATAAACTGTCTTTTTCCCCCTAAAAAATGCACTTTGACTGTAGATGGCAGCAAAAACATGATTTTCTTTAGTGTTATTTTTTTTATACTCTTAAAACCATCAGACATTCAAACAGGGTATTTTGGAAGAATTTTTGTCAAAAAACAGTGACAACAAGTCTCACAATGGAGATGGTATTGGTACCTGCTTGAGCAAATCGATGAACAATGGGACGACAGTGCTGCAGTGCTACGGTTTCATTGGTTTGGGGGCCATCCCTGGGGAACTCAGCACTTACTTCTGGCTCTGTGCTCAATGATGACTCCTGGCAGTGCTCAAAGGACCATATGTAGTGCTGGAGAGTGGGCATATGCACAGCAAAACCCTTAACATATTCTCCTATCTCTCAGGTTCAAAATAAGGCATGTTTTTAATACGAGTTTTAAAACCCAAGCTCCTTTGACCATCTGCTGGATTTCTTTATGGCAATAACCCTTATTATCTTCTTTTCCAAGCTAGTTCATTGAATTAACATTCAACTGACATCAATATTGTTAGGATCAATTTATTTTTGTCATTTTGGGTCATACCTGGTGATGCTCAGGGATTAGGCCTGACTCTGCACTCAGGAATTATTCCAGGCATGCTCGGAAGACTATATAGGATGCTGGGGATCGAACTTGGATCAGTTGCATGCAAGACAAATGCCCTCCCCGCTGTACTATCACTCAGACCCTCACATTAATTTTATTTTTAATGGACACTTGGGGATTTGTGGGACTAGGAGACAATTGTCTTCTCTCCTCTGTCAGTGCTAGATTAAAGTCTATTTGTGTTTTTGGCCACATAGGCTTGTTTTTGTTTGTTTTAATTTCTTTTCTTTTCGTTTTGGGTCACACCCAGCGATGCACAGGGGTCACTCCTGGTTCATGCACTCAGGAATTACTTCTGCCAGTGCCCAGGAGGACCATAAGGGATGCGGGGAATCAAACCTGGGTCGGCCGCGTGTAAGGCAAAGGCCCTAGCCACTGTGTTATTGCTCGATCCCCCACACAGGCTTGTTTTTAATATGCACACCTGTTTCCTCCAGGTATGTGCCTTCCTTCAACCTTTTTTATCCTAATTCCAATTCATTAAGAATCAGGTCTCAGGCTAAGTTCTTTTTCATAGCTAAGATTTTTTTTTTCAACTTCATCACCTTATTGGGTGGGGTGGGGGTGGCAAAATTCCTTTATTAATTTCATCTCAAAGATAAAGAAATGAAGATAGAAGTTGATGTTACACACCTCGGCTGTTGTCACACCTCGGCTGTTGTATCCATTAAGTGTCATGTCTGGAAACCAAATCCAGGCAAACAGAGCTCCTGCTCACCACTTGCCTTCTCATTCCCCTGCAGTTAATCACTATGCCCCTCTTTCCACTCCTCAGAGGCTCCTCTAATGTCCCTGTGCTACCTATTGTCAGAGTACAAAGGCTCCCATTCAGAAACCTGAAGTTTTGGTGAGGGGACAAAAAGATACTCCTCAGGAAGATGTGTGCTGAAAGTAGATAATGGGCTAAACTGATAATGACCTTTCAGTGTCTGTGTTACAAGCCATAATACCCAAAAGTAGAGAGAGAGAGTATGGGGAATATTGTCTACCATGGAGGCATGGGGAGGGCGGGAGAGGTGGAGGGTATACTGGGGATTTCGGTGATGGTGAATGTGCACTGATGGAGGGATGGGTGTTTGATCATTGTGAGATTGTAACCCAAACATGAAAGCTTGTAACTATCTCACGGTAATTCAATAAAAATTTTTTAAAAATAGAAAAAATAAGTTATACCTTGACTTAAGAGAGTATCAGGTCAACTGAGGAATTGGAGAAAGTCACGGATGCTACTTGCCGGTTGTGGTAAGAATGATAGGCCACAAAAATAAGTGTGATGGAAGACACAACATCTGAGCTGCTTTTGAGGATTAGGAATTGTAGGTGCATGGGGGATGCAAGTTCGTTAAAGGAAGAGCAGTCATCCAAGCAGAGACAACCCAGTCAAGCCTTAGGCTTACAGCTCAGAGTGGGTACCTCATTGACCACACTGGCATAGACTCCTGCAAGGGAAGAATTCAGTGTGGTAGAAAAGAGTGAGTGAGTGACCATGATGAAGAACCTCAGAGAAATACTGGCAAGACTCATCTTGGCAGTTTGATGGTTCTCTCAGCAAGATGCATTCCTGGGGAGGAAAGGCTCTGAAGAATTTTATCCTGAAACTGGTATTGAAAAAGAACAGGGAGAGCAAAGGAAAGAAGAAAGCAATATATCCTTGTAGAGTACAAAACCCAGATTTAGAAGGAAAATCTAAGCTCCTCTGATGAGTTCTGACTGGTCTCTTCATCATGTTCAACATCAGGAGACAGTACAGTCAGGCTCATGGATTAAAAAGGACACAAGCAGATAGCTCTCCTTTTCCTACGTCTCCATGTCATGGGAGGCTATATTTCTCTTTCTCTCCATTTTCACTTAGGTATGACACACTCTCCCTAATGAGGTTCTACTCAATTGAAGCACTGAGTACAAGCTAAGTGAACTACTGTGAAGTTTCAATTAAAAGATACCCTGGGATTTGACAATTACCATATGCTAATTTTCTGAACCTTTGGAAAGTTTCTCTTCCTTTGGGGATATAGAGGTTGCTTTGTCTGCAACAAAGTTTTGTCTACTTTGTGGAAAAGTAATAGTTTTTTAAGTTAGAGGAGCTTGACTAGTGAGGAATAAACTGCCAATAAGCAGAGCATTTGCACCTATATGGTAAAGACTCAGGTACTTTGAGGCTCATTCACTTAATATTTATTGAGCACCCCAGCACCTGCTATGCGCCAATCTCTGTGCTTGGCGTTGGAATTAAAACTTTGACAGAGGAGATGTGCATCTGTCCTCACACACTTGAATCTGATGGGGGAATAGAAATATCTAGACCATTTCTTTTGGAGTGTTTCAGTTTGGAATGATCAAAAGTGAATAATGAAATTGGGCAGTGACAAAAGCTAAGGATGGTGGTGGGGGGCATATTGTGAATTTTACAAGCATTCGGACTTTCAATTAGAGAAATACAGCAAGCTGAAGGTTCTTGCCTAAAAAATGGAGTGTGGGTTGCAAGGAGACAAGACCTGAGTTATTTAGATAATAAGGTATTGGTTTAGAGCAGAATGAGAGGATGGAGGAAAAGGAAATACATAGAGAAACTGTATATTTAAATCTGTGTGGAAAACAGAATAGGAACTGATAGGTCTGTGGGAAAATGGAAGAGACAGAGAAAGAAATTAAGGATTTTATCTTGCATATAAGGGATGGAGAAGGACTTGTGTTCAAGTTGGACATAGATGTGCCTTTACAAGATCTGGGCTAAAGAAACAGGTGAGTAATCAGTGATATGGAATTGAGGGTATGAGGCAGATGGTATCAATCAGCAAGAGAATATAGAGTAAGAAGAGAAGTAAGCTGAGCATTGATTCCCAAGGAAATGACATTTAGAAAAGGAACAGAAGAGGAAACGGCCCATGTTTTTCTTTCAGGAAATGAGAGATACTCTAAAATATAAGAAACTCAACCGAATCAAGGAGGACCAAAGTAGAGGCAAAAATAGGACAGTGGTTATCCCTAGAACACCCCCTGATGTTGTGACAGATCCACTAGGGGTCATGTAGGTTAAGAAAAGACACATAGAAGTGTTTCTGGAAATCTTTGCCCCATTCTGAAATGGGCAAGCTGATTTCAAAAGACTCCCCACCCTCCATAGAAAAACTCTATAAGTCCCCCTGAACACAAGTTACAAGCTTCTCTTTCTATTCCTTCACCAATCTATAAGACCTCTTACTCCAAATATTTTGCTTCATTACTCTTTCATACGGCTTTGGTGGGGTCAGGAAAGATGTGAATAGATTAGTTCACCGTTACAATGTCAAATGCTACAGAGTACAATAAAATACACAATCAAAACAGGACGTCACCTGTGATTTCACCAAGAGCAATGAGGAGCGAAAGGAGGCTGAGGCATTAGAGGCTTTGAGAAGTATGGAGACTGCACTATCAATGAGACTGATACTAATGGGGATGATAGGAATTGGGGAGCATTGGAGGAACCTAGAGCAGTTCTTGGTGGCATTAGTTCCAATGTGATGGTTCAGATTACTGATGACCTTGAACACTTGCCAAGGGGAAATTTAAAGAAACAGATGACACACTCAATTTCTCTTTTAATGGATGGTATGGTTAAACTCAGACAATTCACTTTAAAACAGGAACTCCCCTGATGCCCTTTTTCTTTTCTTACTCTGCATAGAAAAACTTCTTTGCCTAAAGAGAAGTGATGCAGAAAAACTCTTGGGAGAAAGCCAAATACTCACATATTCATGGAAAAAGAAAATAGTAACACACAGTAAAGGCAATCATTTGGAAAATTTTCCACATAAATACTTTGAGCCATTTGAGGGAGCAGATTTTCTCCAAATTAAACTGGTTCTGTGAAAGTCAAAGAAATGGCTGAACTCAAAATGGTCTTCAGGTTGTACACTGAATTTCTAAACAGGAATCCCATGTTCATCTTTTAGTCAGTTTTTCACTCCCTAAACTACAAAGGTTCAAAGTGCTGCAAGAGAGGCATTCTTGGATTTCTTTGAGGGGAGGAAAAGCATAGTTGTTCAAAAACAACAGCTGCTGCAGAATCAGGCACAATATTAACAATAATCTGAGGAGGATTTTCTTAAGCTTTCCAGGCATGAGTGTGAGTATAGTTGAAGGAACAGAAAGCTTTCATGTAGAAATGGAGAGTTTATGTATCATTTAGGAGACTGCTACATATGGATTGCCCTCTAAAATGAGTATACAAATGCAAATGGTTTGGAAATACCTTACTGGTCAGTAAAGGCCTCCCTTTGCACTTCAATAAAACTTTAGCTGGACTGGGTTTAAGTATTAAATGCAAAATCTTGACCTCTCTCTTCTCAGCAATTACAAGTAACTTCAAAAAAGCTATAGCAACAGGAGGAAGAAGGACATCTGAAAATAATAGCTTGATTTTTTTGCACATCTTAAAAAAAATCTTAAGCAGAAAATTCTAAGACCTGCCTTAATTAAGGTATACCCTATCCCTCCCCTCCTCCCCCAAATGTTTGAGGGAAGTACGCTGCCCTATTAAAGACAGCTTAACTTGACTAACTTGCTGCTTAGGCTCTAGGTCATGTGACTTACCCAACATTGAACAGAGATCCTTCAATAGGCTCATGCTGAAAGTGCTACAGGTAGAGGTATTTCATGGGCAGCATCATGAAGAACTGGTTTTGAAACCACTTTTGAAGGATCAAAGAGGTAGTCCAGGAAGTAAGGCAGTTGTTTGGTTTAGGCCACTTTCTTTGTACCATGATTTAATCCCCAGCACCACATATGATCCCCTGAGAACCCCCAGTGGGGGCCCATCCCCACAAATACAAAAAAGAAAACTCATTTTTGGATAAATCCACTCTGACTGTTCTTCCCACTAAAAGAAAAAACTCTTTCAGGAGGGATGGAGTACCCCAGCAGAAAACAAATGTGAAGATCAATATATAGGCAGACTGGTGGCAGCACCTGGCAAAAGGTACAAGGAGCAGCTCCGTGGCAAAAGCCCCTGATTTGCAAAGGTAAAGTTGAAACCTCAAAACCCAATCCCACCCACATGGGAGTGGGGGAGCTGTGGGGATTGGGAGCAGTTCTGGTTACTGTGCTTGTGCTTGGGACCCATGGTCACAATAGATTTGTGATTGATGACCTGAAATTAAAGTATACATCTCCTAATGATGCCACAGCCAAGAGGCGCAGCCCTCAGCAGACACCACCTTCTAGGGGCACCATGATCAAGAGTGTGAGAGCCACAACTAGGCATGTGTACTATTCCCTTCATTACTAGAACAGCAAAATCCCACCAACAGTAAATGAAAGTGGGATGGCAGGAGGGTGAAATGGAGAGAAGAGAATCCAGTCCAGAAGAAAGGAAAACGACAAAATGGTACCAGAAATGGAAGTCTACTCAGTTGGGATTCTGACTAAGGGGATCCATAGAGACTAATTTCTGCAAATATAAATCAAATTGCTACAAGACTGGCATCCTGGTACAGATAATCATGGGGCAAAACCAAAGAGGATTCACAGAATCTGCAGATCAGGAGATAAACCCATGCCAGCCAGACATTGACCACTCTAGCTCAAAGTGCTATCAGGTTCCATTGGAAGGACAAAGACAACCCCCTACTGGAAATTTATTACTGAAATTAATCAACATATAATCAGTTGAGGACCTGACTGACATGTCAAATACTCTCCTGGATAGGCAAAATAAAACAGTGTAAAAGAGGACTTAAAAAATTCCCCCTGGGGGCTGAAGTGATAGCACAGCCGGTGTGGCATTTGCCTTGCAGGTGACTGACCCAGGTTCTATTCCCAGCATCCCATATGGTCCCCTGAACACCGCCAGAAGTAATTCCTGAGTGTACAGCCAGGAGTTACACCAGAGCATTGCTAAGTGTGACCCAAAAAGCGAAAAAAAAATTCCCCCTCAAAAATTTGAAATAGTGGGAAAGTGTAATTGTGGCGCTATTGGTATTGAAATACTGAATGTAATCAATTAATATGAACAACCTTATGAAAATAAAATTTAAATTTTTTAAAAAAATCCCCCTCTCTTGTCTTGCATTATTTGTGGTTTATCACTCATAAACATGCCCATATTAACTCTAGAAAAATGCATAACATTGTTCTTAGTAAGTTATTTTAGAATTTGTCCCAAAGTCCTAAGTTGGAGAGCCTTCTTATATTGCTGTAAAGTGAGAAATATCAGTAATTATCTTTAAAATCATATACTTTATGTATATCACACTTTGAAGTCCCCCTCAAAAATTTGAAATACATTCTCATCAGTGGAAAACTTATTATCAAATATTTCCTTGTTAACAGAGCTGTATTCTTGGGGGATAAATTCCAACAAAAATAGTGAGTCTGTTTTGAAACTCCAACAACAATAGTGAGTTGTGTGTTGAAATCTGGAATGTAATCAAGATAAAGAGAAAAGGAAGTGAAATTACCACTCACGCACGGGGGGGGGGGGGCTGGGGGGTGAGGGGTGGGATGTATACTGTTTTTTTTTGTTTTTGTTTTTGTTTTTATTGGTGGAGGAATATGGGCACTGGTGAAGGGATGGGTGTTTGAGCATTGTATAACTGAGATATAAGCCTGAGAACTTTGTAACTTTCCACTTGGTGATTCAATAAAATAAATTAAAAAAAATTCAAAATAGTGGGAAAGTGTAATTGTGGCGTTATTGGTATTGAAATACTGAATGTAATCAATGAATATGAACAACCTTATGAAAATAAAATTTTTAAAAAATTTTTAAATACCCCCTCTTGTCTTGCATTATTTGCGGTGCATCACTCATAAACATGCCCATATTAACTCTAGAAAAATGCAGAACATTGTTTTTAGTAAGTTATTTTAGAATTTATCCCTAAGTTCTAAGTTGGAGAGCCTTCTTCTTATATTGCTGTAAAGTGAGAAATATCAGTAATTATCTTTAAAGTCATACACTTATGTAGAATGATATAGATTTTGGCTGCCAAAATTTCACAGATGACTATAGCAGAATTTTATGGTGCGCTCAGACACTGGTAAAATCTCCCCAGTTGATTCTAAAGTACATCCTAGGCTGAGAATCAATATGCCAGGCCAAGTGGTTCTCAAACTAGAGCTTTAAAGCAGATAATGCTCCATCACCACAGGTTTCTAAAGTAGGAGCAGGGAGACAGACCCTAAAAATTTGTCTCCAGCAGGTTTCCACGTGATGCTGAGCATATTAACCTGGGGATCACACTTTGAGGACTACAGCATCACTGTCACTGTCATCCCATTGCTCATCGATTTGCTCGAGCGGGCACCGGTAACGTCTCATTGTAAGACTGGTTGTTACTGTTTTTGGCATCTCGAATTCGACACGGGTAGCTTGCCAGGCTCTTCCCTAAGGGCAAGATACTCTTGGTAGCTTGCCGGACTCTCCGAGAGGGGTGGAGGAATAGAACCCGGGTTGGCCCCGAGTACAGCATAGATGAAGATTTAAATTAGAGGTATTCTGCCTGATTGTTGTTATCTAGGTTCAAATCAGGCAGTGCTGATTTCTGTTTGCATCTACTTCATGGCAGACTGTGGGATTGACCCAAACTAGAACTTCTGCTTTTGTGATACTAATATCCGGAGTGGAACCTTATAACCCCATCTCACCTACCCCCATGGCATCATCACACATGCAATGATGAGTTCCCACATGACAACGGCCCTCTGAGGCAAGTGACAATGACAGTGTCAGTGATGGGCAATTGCAATAACGACTGTAACTGAACATCTTTATTTTCCAACAATGATCAAAACATTGATGTATCCTGATGATTGTTGGAAACTTCAGGATTGTTGGATGACATTTAAAGGATCTGCTCAGTAAAATCAAAGTTGGAAGAAGTAACTTGAAAGTACTTCAGCCTTAAAGAGGAGGCAGATGACTTCCTGTGAGATGAAGATCTTGCTAGTCCATGGCGGAAGAAAATAGACTGGGAATATTTTATCATACTGTAAGTATAAACCCATAAATGCGACTGAAGTTTATTTCCTCTAGGTTGTCATCATTCCCCACCTAAACATCTGTGGTTACTTGAGTTAGAAGCTCAGAGATTTTGATATCTGTAAAAATAACCCCCAAACTCCCAGGGTATTAAATGTTGGGTTCAAGTTTTGTTCATTAAAGCCAAGAAAGATTAGTAATGCTAAGCCTAACTTTAAGATTATTAACTCCAAGCACAGGACAATATATGGGGAGAAGATTATTGGAAGAACATGGCAAATATCACTTATTAGTCTTCCACCCCAAACTAATGGCAGAAGACTATGATTTAATTATATCCTCCTTTTAACCCTTTCTGATTAGCTTTCAGGAAACCTTTTACATCCTCATAGAATATGATTTTTTTTCAGTAATAGCCTTTCCTAATAGTAATATTTTGAATAAATTACATATGTTAAAAGGTTTCTTTGGGGCAAAACAGCTAGCTCAAAGTGCTAAAGAGGATGTTTTATATAATGGAGGCCCAGGATCAATGTTGAAAACAAGCATACTTTCTCTTCAGTGTGAAGCCAGGGGTTGCCCCTGAGAACCACAATATGTACTTTAAAATCAAAATTAAAATAAAATAAATTAGAAGTAAATAAAATGTGACTACTGAAAATTAAAAATAATAAGAACCCCCCCCTCTCCTGCCATTCCCATGGACTAGCAAATCTAAACAGAGTTAGTGATAAAATATTTTCCCCACAGGAGCATACAGCTCAACCTTGCTGGGCTGTATTCTTGGCTACTTCTTTCAAAGGAGATAATTGAAACCTTACTTTCCAGGTGACAGCACATCTATTGCTACCCTTTAAAAATGGGGGAAGAGGCTAACCTTTTCCTGGCTCCCCAGAGACAAAGCAATAAGTTTTATTCATTAAAGCCAAGAAACTGTTTTATAATCTTAAAGTACAGACTGAGATTGCAACATTTGAGATGATTAACTCTAAGCCTTTTTTATAAGCTTAGGAATTTCTCTGAAAATAATACAATTTATATTAGAAGAATTGTATTTCTATCCCTGCTCTCTGGCACTGATCAGGTCCCAGGGACAAGTACCTATTATAGTTAAATCTAGAGCTGGGTAGCCAGATCACACTGTGCTTGCCATCTGTCGTTTCAGTCTCAACCTAGCAACACCGACCACCTTTGAATTGTCTTCTCAATTTCTATAGTTTGTTCTGGCTTTTAATCAGAAAACCCCACCCCTTTCCTGTTATTAGTAGTTTATATGTGACCAGATAGGGTTAATAAAAGTACATTACAAATATGTCCACAAGTCCTCAGTGAGACAGGCTTTCAGATGAGCCATTTTTATTTGGAATATATGTATATATATATATATATATGTGTGTGTGTGTGTGTGTGTGTGTGTGTGTGTGTGTATGGATACTGGGATACTGAAGAAGAAAAGCTCTCACTTTTCAATGAAGTCACTAAACTAGAATTATGTAGCAGAGTCTGGAGAAGCTATCACCAAAATTGCTGTCCCCACCCACAGTAGATACAGGAAGTCCACATCACTGCACAAATGAGTACAGAGAGAAAAGGGGGGTTAGGGATCCCGACAATGCCATTTGGGTTTCCATAGCATGACTCACTCCCAGGCTCCCATCCATGTTCATTAGTCCACTCCTCTTTTTGCCTAAGCCAGTATGAATTAGGTTTATTTTCAATTTTAGCCTGTGTCAGACACACCAGGACTTCATACATGTGAGGCAAGTGGTCTATCACTGAAATATATACCCACCACTAAGTTATGTTTCTTTTCATTACTTCTGAGGGTTATTGACTCATAAGCTTATCTTCAAGGTACAAGAAGTTACTTCATTTTAAAAAACTCTTAACAATAGAGGACACAATGGGCTGTTTCCAAATGTTAATAAGTCCAGTTCTCAAGTGGTGACTGTGCAATATTATATTATTTCACAGGATGTTAACAATATGCCACAAGAAATACATGGGTTTTTTCCCCAAGAAAATTTGGGGGAAATTAAGATAAAATAAAATAATCTTTACAATAGAATCTCTGAATATTTCATACAATATGGTGGTGTGTATTATGACTCTCTGAAAAATAGAACATAGGTGTTTATTTCTAAGATTATTTGACAAGACAAACTTCTCCCAATAAAACCCAATTTGGAAAATGTTACTTGCTTTTCCATAAACAAAGAGAGATACTGAAGTTGAAAATAAATAGCCAATGGACAAAAATATATATTCCCCCATTGATTTGACTTACAGCAACACAAATTCGAATAAACTATATACTATAGACCCTAAAGACCCAACAACTAGCATAGTGCCTACAACAGAAGCATGCTTCAGTAAATATTAGAATGAAGAGTAAATGGACGCCCTCTGCCCAGATAAGATCCGAAGCTCCCACGCGCGAAATGGACCCTCTGCTCCTAAAGACTATGATCCGAGAGGTCTTCTTTTTTTAATTATTTATTTATTTAGCGTCATGCCTAGCGATACACAGGGGTTACTCCTGGCTCATGCACTCAGGAATTACTCCTGGTGGTGCTCAGAGGACCATATGAGATGCTGGGAATTGAACCCGGGTCAGTTGTATGCAAGGCAAATGCCCTATCCGCTGTGCTATCACTCCAGCCCTGATCCGAGAGGTCTTCTAACCCATTTTGGCACCCAGAGAAGCTTCTTACAGAAATGCATCTAGACTGTGAACTGAGGTAAAATATCAGAAATCCAAAACCATAAAGAATCATAGAATCTTCATTCTCAGCAATGAAAAGAGATTATTAAATGATGCCTTTTCAGCAGGCCTGATTGTTGGGGGAAAATTCCAAATAATAATAGTGAGTTCTCTATTGAAATACTGAATGTATTCAAAGGATAGAGAGAATAAAATGAAGATCATCAGCTACTTAGTTGGGGGGTGGGTAGGAGGAGGGTATATTGGGGTTCTTTGTGGTGGAACATGTGCACTGGTGAAAGGATGGGGAGTTAATCATTATATGTCTGAGACTTAAACCTGAAAGCTTTGTATTTTTTTCATGGTGATTCAATAAAATAAAAACTTAAAAAAAATGGATAGATGGATTAACTAGTGAATTCTTCCAAACATTCAAGGAGGACTTGTTACAAGTTCTCCTCAAGCTTTTCCAGGAAATTGAAGAAATAGGAACTTTCCCAAACAGTTTCTATGAGGCACATATCTCCCTAATGCCAAAAGCAAACAAAGACACCACTAAGAAGGAAACTACAGTCCAATATCCCTAATGAACACAGATGTGAAGATCTTCAACAAAATATTAGCAAATAGAATCCAACAACTCATCAAAAAGATCATACATCATGACCAAGTGGGATTCATCGCAGGGATGCAAGGATGGTTTAACATTCAGAAATCAATCAACATAATCAACCATATCAACAAAAGCAAAGATAAAAACCATATGATCACTTCAATAGATGCAGAGAAAGCATTTGACAAGAACCAGCACCCATTTATGATGAAAACTTTCACCAAAATGGATTTAGAAGGAACTTTCCTCAAGATAGTCAAAGCCATGTACCACAAACCTATGGCAAGCATCATCTTTAATGGAAAAAAATATTTAGGGTCTTCCCTCTAAGATCAGGGACAAGACAAGGATGTCCACTCTCACCACTTCTGTTTAATATAGTACTGAAAGTTTTTGCAATAGCAATTAGGCAAGAAAAAGACATTAAGGGCATACATATAGGGAAGAAAGAAATAAAACTCTCACTATTCGCAGATGATATGATACTATACCTAGAGAAACCCAAAACCTCTACCAAAAAACTCTTAGAAACAATTGGCTTGTACAGTAAAGTTGCAGGTTATAAAATCAATACCCCAAAATCCATGGCCTTCCTGTATGCAAATAACGAAACAGAGGAAAGTGACATAAAAAAAAATCCCCTTCACAATCAAGGCCCAGAAAACCAAGTACCTTAGAATCAGCCTAACTAAAGAGGTCAAGGATCTCTACAAAGAAAACTACAAAATGCTAATCAATTAAATAAAAAAGGAAAAACATGAGGAAATGGAAACATATTCCCTGTTCATGGATAGAAAGAATGAACATTGTCAAAATGGCAATACTCCCTAAAGCACTATACAGATTCAATGCAATCCCTATAAGGATACCCATGAAAAAATTCAAAGAAATGGAGCAAACACCTCTGAAATTCATATGGAACAATAAATGCCCACGAATAGCTAAAACAATTCTTGGGTAAAGGACGATAGGAGGCATCACCCTCCCCAACCTCAAACTCTACTATAAAGCGGTAATAATCAAAACAGCATGGTACTGGTCCAAAGGTAGATCTGCAGACCAATGAAACAGGGTGGAATATCCCTACACACAACCTTAATTGTATGAACATCTAATCTTTAATAAGGGAGCAAGAAATGTGAAGTGGAGCAAAGAAAGCCTCTTCAACAAATGGTGCTGGCATAACTGGACAACCACTTGTAAAAAAATGGGTTTGGATCTCGACCTATCACCATGCACAAAATTCAGATCAAAATGGATTAAAGACCTCAACATCAGACCAGAATCCATAAGGTACACTGAGACAAGGTTGGCAAAACTCTCCACAACATTGAAGCTATCTGTATATTCAAAGATGACATGCCACTGACCAGCCAAGTGGAAACAGATAAACAAATGGGACTACATTAAACTAAGAAGCTTCTGCACTAAAAAGATACAGTGACCAAAATACAAAGACAATCTACAGAATGGGAAAGAATATTCACCCTATACCCATCACATAAGGGGCTGATATCAAGGATATACAAGGCATTGGTTGGAATCTACAAGAAGAAAACTCTCAACCCCATCAAAAAACGGGGGATGGAAATGAACAGAAATTTTCTCAAGAATGGCAAAAAGGCACATGAAAAAATGCTCTTCATCACTAAAAATCAGAGAGATGCAGATCAAAACAACAATCCATGAGATACCACCTCACACCACAGAGAATGGCACACATCCGAAAGAACAAAAGCAACCGCTGTTGGCATGGATGTGGGGAGAAAGAGACCCTCCTACACTGCTGGTGGGAATGCTGACTAGCTCAGCCCTTTTGGAAAACAGTATGGTCGCTTCTCAAAAAATTAGAAATTGAGCTCCCATTTAACCCAGCAATACCACTTCTGGGAATATAACCCAAAGAGGAAAAAAGGTGTAGTCGAAATGACATCTGCACTTGTATGTTCATTGAAGCACTGTTTACAATAGCCAGAATCTGGAGAAAACCCGAGTGCCCAAGAACAGATGACTGGTTAAAGAAACTTTGGTACATCTACACAATGAAATACTATGCAGCTGTTAAAAAAAATGAGGTCATGAACTTTGCATATAAGTGGATCAACATGGAAAGTATCATGCTAAATGAAATGAGTCAGAAAGAGAGAGACAGACATAGAAAGATTGCACTCATCTGTGGAATATTAAAAAAATAACAGAATAGAAGACTAACACCCAACAATAGTAGAGATAAGTACCAGGAGGTTGGCTCCAAGACTTGGAAGCTGGCCCCACACACTGGAGGAAGGGGCAGCTCACATAGAGAAGGGAACACCAGGTAACGTGTGGTTTGAGGAGATGCACGCTGAAAATAGAATGTAGACCAAACACTATGGCCACACAGTTCCTCTGTTTCAAACCACAACACCCCAAAGGAGAGAGAGAACAAAAGGGAATGCCCTGCCACAGAGGTGGGGTGGGGTGCGGGGGGATGGGGTGGGAGGGTGGGAGGGATACTGGGAACATTGGGGAAGGGGACTGGGCACTGGTGAAGGGATATAAACAAAATGCAAACATGAAATTTCATAAGTTTGTAACTGTAACTCATGGTGATTCACTAATAAAAAAAATTTTTTTAAAAAGAGTGAATGGATTTTAAAGGTAAGGGGAAATAATCAATTGAATTTCCTAACTTGGGGGTAAGTAAAACACAGGCATTAAAAAAATAAATTAAAATGTAGAAACACTTCTCCTCTAAACCTAGTTAGTTTGTTAGTTTGTAGGTGTTCCTTAGCAAGGCATGTTCTCATTTGAGGAGTTGAGAGGGAAAGTTGAGTCACTGTACAGCAAATCAGGGGTCTGAAACCACTACTGCTAAAAAGAAAACTTTAACGTGCTACCCAGGACACAGAGGAGCCAGTTCTGCAGTGCAAGAGCATCAGGCAGGCATGAAAGCCATGCTCACTTTTAGGATTTATTCATTAGGAAGTGAACTTTAAAAGGCTACTCAAGCAGACCAGCATTTATTTTCCTAATTGCCTGCATACATTCATTCATTCAGCATGTTTACATTACATTAAGTGTCACATATATAAATGTGTCACAGCCGTATTTGCAAAACATGAGAAAAGCCTAAGGCCACTAGAAGCACCAACCAAGTGAGAAATGCATGATCTACTTCTGAATTTTTTAAATATATACAGAAGCCTACATTTGTCATCACATGAGTTCAATAATAAAAGACATTAGCCATTAGACACTAATTGGGTGATTTGCACCATGACTGGACCTCACAAATGTTTTATGATACAATCATATATCACAATAAATATGTATTACATTTTAATATTTGAGATGCTAAATGCTTATCTTCATTGTTTAGCTTTATATTGTATGAAAAGGAAAAAATAATATAAAAGTTATACATGTTTAACATTTTCCTACTTTGGTTTGTAAGATAAACAAACAATTTTAAAGGGAAGAAAATGACAAACATGCAGTAAAAAATGAATGAACTCACAACCCTTTCCAACAACATGCACAAGAAAACAAATAAAAATGGATTAAAGGCTTCAATATCACACTAGAATCCATAGCTTATATTGAGGAAAACATGAGTAGAAAACTTCATGACACCAAAGCTGGACATATTGTCAATGATTCAATACCACTGGCAAAGCAAATAGAAGCAAAGATAAGTAACTGGGACTACATCAAACTATAAAACTTTTGCCCCACAAAGGAAACAATGACCACAATGAAAAGACACTCCACAGACTGGGAGAGAACATTTGCCCACCACTTTTCTGACCAAGGGTTGATATCAAAGATATACAATGCACTGTTGAACCTTACAAGAATAAAACAAGCAATCCCATCAAAATATGGGGGGGAGGGGGAGATGAACAGAAGATTCTTCAAAAAAGCATCCAGATGGCAAAAGGTATACAAAAATGCATTATATCATTAATCATCAGGCACCTAAAAATAAAAAAATGAGATATTACCTTACACCAGGGAGACTGGCACACATCACTAAGAACAAAAATAAACAGTGTTGGCAGACATCCAGGAGGAAGAAAGGACCCTCATTCACTGGTGGGAATGTTAACTGGTCAGTCCTTCTGAAAAACAATATGGACACTTCTCAAAAAAATCTAGGGATTGAGTTTCCATATGATGCAGAAGTTCTACTTGCGATCTACTCCCCAAAGCCTCAACACCCTGTTTACAAAAGACCTCTTGGTTGAGGACAGGGACCCTCTGGTAAATGGATTGGTCTGGGAATGTTTTATGTATGAAACCCGAGCACGGTTCTGCTATGCAATGCTGCCTAAAAATTTTTAAAAATTCATAAAATAAAATGACATACATAGATAATCAGTTTTATTTGAACTTAAAAAATTCTCTAAGAAAGCAGGAGAGAATGCTCAGTGGCTTCGAAGGGCTGCCTTGCAAGAGGAAGATCTCACGTTCAATCCCCCGTGCTCCCACAGACTGTAGGCAGCTCCGCTGAACTTGCTACATGCAATTCTCAGCCACTCTGCAACTAGAAATGTGAGAGCACAAGAGCTAAAAAAAGTGGAGAGGGTGCAACCCTCATTTTTATGGTGAGAACTCTAACTACAAAAGTGTGCAGATAACAAGGTCAGCAAGTGTGACACAAGCATTTGGGTGAGTACTATGGCAACTTTTGGTAAGAGCTACAAAAAGACTGTGCCAGAGTGCTACAATTAAAATGCGGGAACTACACTGAACCTGTGTGTAAGCACCTCCACCTGACAGGTGTGAGTGTGACCTGGGATTATTGTAGTAGTGTCTACATGAATTAAGGACATAAAAAAAGGAGAAATAAAATTTCTAAATGACTTTAGGACGAAATACACAATTTCTGATTTTTCGAATTTCAATCACCGTGTTTAGAATCACAAATACCATTTTAAAATCATTGCTGTAGCATGGAACTCTTAAAAGGAATACTAATAAAATATAGCATTCTATTATCAAATCAATATATTCAGTCTGATTTTATCCCTTTTTACTTCTTATTTAATTTTTTTCTTTTGCCCCCCGCCCTTTACTTCTTATTTGAATTGGCCCTCACTTTGCCAAGACAGACCTTGATCTTTATGCAAGGGTTGTGATCAGATAGATGCATTAGGACAGCAGAAGGAAGCACAGGCCTCAGTCACAAATAATTCAAGTGAGCAGGATTACTACAACTTGCTTTCTTTAATGCTCTTTGAAAATCCTTACATTCTTCCTTCCTGTATCTCTAAGAACTTGTGAAGACAGCAAACATCAAAGGGACCAAAGATGTTTACAGTGGTTCAGCCACCCACTGCAATGAAATAAAGCCTGATTTTCTTTCAACCCAGGAAATTATCAGAAAAGAAGCTGCATAAACAGACTCTTTAACACTGGAGGTTTAAAAGCAAACAAGTAAAAAAAAAATAGTGTAGCAGAACAGCTACTTCCCTAAACACCTTGAGGAGGTTTGTTTCCTTTTTTAAGAAAGTCTTTTTTTACAGTAGATACAAAGGCCAGGAAGGTTGCCCCTTAGCTGGAAGCCTGCTTTATGAGTGGAGGGGAGAAGGCAGATGGAATAGAGAAAGGATCACTAAGAAAATGATGGCTGGAGGACTCAGTCAGGATGGGAGAAGCATGCTGAAAGTAGATAATGGGTCAAACATCATGACCTCTCAGTGTCTGTGTTGCAAGCCATAATGTCCAAAAGTAGAGAGAGAGTAAGGGGAATATTGTCTGCTGTGGAGGCAGGGGGAGGTTGGGAAAGGGGTGTTATACTGGGGATATTGGTGGCGGGGAATGTGCACTGGTGGAGGGATGGGTGTTTGATCATTGTGTGATTGTAACGCAAACATGAAAGCTTGTAACTATCTCAGAGTGATTCAATATTTTTTTTTTTAAAAGAAAGTCTTTTTTTAAGTCACTTTTTTTATTCCTCGTCTACAAATATTAAATACATTTTTCTTTACCAAAACTTTTGATGAGGTATTTTAAATACACTTTCATTGAATAGCAAAATTAAAATATTTTTTGTTTTGGGTGTGACTTTTTGCCAATGGCTTGGTGAAGATGGAGCAAGGGAGGCATTAAGATAACTGTCTCCACCTGTCTGCTAGACTCACCTCAGCCATAGAGGGAAATGCTCTGAGTACCAACAGGGCAATGACACTCATGTCCTGCCATCTCCATGGGGTAACCTTCAAGTTACACATTCCATTTGTTCTACACAGGCTGGAGTGAGGAATTGTTCTGTGCAGGAAAGGTAAGTCAGTCCTAACCTCAGCACAGGCATTCCAGGTCCATCAAATTCCTTCACAGTAAAGAATTTCAGGAGGAAGTGAAATAGTAAAATAGTAAAGCAAGGTAGTTTTTATTGAACAATAATTACTTAGATGTGAGGGGAGAGATGGCCTGGATAGATGGGCTTCTCCAGAGTGGAAAAAGCAGAAGGAGCAGACAAAAAAAGAAAGATGCAAGTTCACAGGGAAATACAGGCTTGAATGGGCAAGTCACCAATGGCTTTCAGGAGAAACTTAAATACAATTCTTCCAAAAGGCTTTTATTAATTTAATTTAATTTAATTTGGGCATCGTCACGGGGAAAATCTTGCACTGTTGATGGTCTTCTCACAATCTCATTGATTGCATTGCTGATGGTCTTTCCATAAACTCAATGATTGTTCTAAAGATTCTTCATTACTGAAAGGTCCACCTTTCTCTGCATGGGGCTTTGAATATCAGCATCTGGGTGCTACCTCAATTTCTCCTCGACAAGGACATCAGAAGTTGAATGTCAAAGGGGTATGTTATGAGTGGGTTACTTCAGGGCTAGGCAATCTACAGTGGAGAGGGCATTTGCCTTCCACATGGCCAACCTGGGTTCAATTCCCAGCATCTTATATGGTCCCTTAGCACCACCAGTAGTAATTCTTGAGTGCAGAGCCAGAGGTAATCTCTGAGCATCTCTGGGTGTTGCTGCCCTTTCCCTTAACTTCCCGCTAAGTTATTATTTCACCAAAGAATATTTCCAGGGCCACCCTACCTATCTGACTGCAGCATTTTCTTAATGCTTTGAAATTGCTTTGGCCTTCAAATGCTTGTTTACTCTGGCCACACTTGCCCTTTGCTCCAAGTTTCAGCTCGCCTCCGTGATTGTTGCCAAGTCTCTCCTAGCAGTCTCTTCTGTTTCAGAACTTGACCTTTAAGCTTGAGCTCCTAAACCACTGTTCATTTTTTCTTTCAAGACAGACACAGGTGCACCCTAAATTCCCACAAATTGCACACACAGATTCTGCTCAAGGGAGAAGGCCCAGGCCCAGCACCGAGATTCATGAGTTTTTATTTGTTTGCTTTTTGTTTTAAATCTTTATTGAGATAGTGTTGTTTACAATACTATTAATGATTGTTTCATGCACGCATCATTTCAACATATGTACCACAAGAGTAGAAGGGATTCCCTTCCCCAAAGCCCCTTGGACCCTTCCCATACGTTGCCCACCCCTCCATTCCAACAAATTTCTGTGGGCCAACTCTCCACTTCTGTTGTCTTCTGCCATTTGTTGCTTCCTTACTGTGCATCTTTAAATCCCACTTAAGAGAGAGATCATTCTTTATCTGTTCCTTTCGTCCTGACTGACGTCATTCAGCTAGATCTATCTATACAGCTATAGATCACATGATTTTGTCCATTCTTAGAGCTCCATGGTATTTCATACCACAACAGTGGAGTATTTAGGTTGTTTCTATATCTTGACAATTGTACGGAGGGCTGCAATGAACATAGATGTGCGTGTCTCCTTTTGAATGAATGTTTTTGTGTTTGGGGAGAGATACCAAAAATGTTAGTGCTGCATCATATGGGAGTTCTATTCTTCTCCCTCTTTCTCTCTCTATCTCTCTGTTTATTTAGAAATCTCCCACAGTACTTTCCATAAAGATTGGACTAGATGAAATTCTTACCAACAGTGAATGAGGGTTCCTTTCCATGATTTCTGTTGCTTATACTGCAGGGTTTTTGATTATTGTTTGTTTGTTTGTTTGTTTGTTTGTTTGTTTCTAGATGAAATTTATTCTAGGGTTAAAGTTATGAGATAACTTTAGGCCAAATGAGATAAGTGTGGCTTTCTTTAAAGTCTAAGATAACAAAATTTAAGCTAGCATTATTATTAAAATTAATAAAGCGCCAATTTTACAAGAATGAAAAAGAACCAATAGAGTGGACAGAGATCTGGATTAATTTAGCATTGCTACCCCACCTTCCTTTTAAAGGTGATATGTATTTTCTCAAAAGTATTTTCATACTCCTAATTTTTGTATGAATGGAAGAAAATTTTCCCCACAAATTATTTTCCTTTCTCTCGATTTTTTTTCTTTCCTACATTAAATTAAAAGTCTCCATACCTGTATTACATGGAACTCTTTGGAAATCTTTTAAAGGAAATGGAGAAATTCCTAGAGAATTTAGATATGGGCAAGTAAAGTATAACAAAGACGTTTTACAAAAATTTGCAATGTATTAAGGAGTATACCAAACTAAAATATACCAACTAAAATCAAGTTGAGGGGTGGGGAGAATACAGTAGAAGTGGGGAAGAGTTTCCCAAGTTGGTAATATATACAAAATTACTAATTTTTTTTTTTTTGCTTTTTTTGGGTCACACCCAGCGATGCTCAGGGGTTACTCCTGGCTCTGCACTCAGGAATTACTCCTGGCGGTGCTTGGGGGACCATATGGGATGCCGGAGATCAAACCCAGGTCGGCCTCGTGCAAGGCAAACGCCCTTCCCGCTGTGCTATCGCTCCGGCCCCTACTAATTATTTTTTATGAAATTTCATTAGAATAAACATTACAACGATCAAGCTATGGGTGAGTTTTAGTTCTTTGTTCATAGTTTGTAAAGACTAAAGAAATAGCATGAGAGTCTCCTTATAAAGAAGTGTCACACCAACTGCACAGTAATCTGCTCTGCAAATCAAACAGACCAGGCTCTCTCATGGGTCTAATCTTAACCAAGCCCCCGTCCCCCTCGCCCTCAACCCCACCATAGTAAATCCACAGGAAAATCCAGTTATTCTACTGTACAATGACAAAAGGGAATTCATTTTTGTCCTGAAGGGTAGATTATTTACTCTAACCCAAGTTGCTGGGCAACCCAATGATCTAGATAGCAAAAAGATACTTTTATTTTCTTTTAAAGCTGTAAGGAGTATGTGTACATCTGCTAACATTTTAAAGACAACTAACTTGGTCGGATGTGTGAAAAGCATCTCATGTTTTCCTTTCCAAGAGAATCTAAATTTTAATCTTTAATGTCCTCTCCCAGATGTTATAGCTCTGCCAGATTTTCTATTCTTTCTAGAGACAAGATATTTCCCCGAGGCCTTCTTGGGAATATACAACTTTTTGAGATAAAGTCTTGGGTTTCTTGGAATATTGTCTCTCTTCCACCTAGGTCCTTCACTTTGAAAGCAATTTTGCAACATTAGCCAGGCTAAGCCAATATTACTCTCTCAATTGAAGCACAAACTCCTTGCTCGGACGGCTCCATTTCTGTGCATTAAAAACATTCATATGCATAACTTGGCATAAATGTGGATAGAAATGAGCCTTTCTACCAAAAAGCCCAGGAATCACACTTAGGCCACAGGCATATTCTATTTGAGCCTGACCCAACAAAAAATCAGCTGTGTTCATTACACAGGAGTCCCAAGAAGGTATAATCAGAAACCCTGACAGATCAGATAGATCATAAAGATTATCTTGTACCAAGAATTCCTCTTTTTATTAAGCTTAAAAGGTATCAAAAAGCCTTGATCTTTTAGAAACAGAACTTTCAAGCCCACATATACTCAGATAATAGTAATAATCTTCTTTGTTTATGGGATTTGGAAGAGTTATTAAAAATAAAAGCACCACAATATTTTGACAAACTACTGCATTCTTCTTTTAGATATATTTGATGCAAACTTTTTTTTGTCTCTTTTTTTGGACCACACCTGGCAATGCTCAGGAGTTACTCCTGGCTCCGCCCTCACGGATCATTCCTGATGGTGCTTTGGAGATCACATGGAGTGCTGAGGCTCAAACCTGGTTTGGCCACATGCAAGGCTAACACCTTACCTGTACTATCTCTCCGGCCCTGATGGGAACTTTTGGACTTTCATTTTCCAGTAAATAAAACACCACAAATACAAAAACCTTTGAGTTTATAAAGACTTTTAAAGAATATCATAGATAAATATACATACTTATTTGGTAGTCAAAAACTACTAATATTTTTTAAATTTAAATTTAAAAATTAACTCACACATGTTACCAAGAAAGTTTGCACATTAAAAATAAATTATTCAACCAATATCTGAATAGCATTACTGATTATATAAGTAAGGGTATAAGCAATTAATTTTTCATTTGTTTTTTGGGGGGGCAATACCCAGCAGTTCCAAGAGGTTACTCCTGGTTCTGTGCTCAAAGATCACTCTCAGGGGACTAATGGAACCATATGGGGTGCTGGAAATAGAACTAGGGTTGGCCTTGTGCAAGGTGAATGCCCCCCCCACTGTACTATCACTCCAGCCTCTAATTTTCTTAAATTGAGATATATATTACATCTACTTTCAAACGAGATTTGAAATGAGGGGCCTTGAAAATAGCTCAAAGGGCTGGCAGTCAAGTTTTGAATGTAGGAACCTGGGTTCAATTCTTTGCATTGCATGATCTCCCAGCACTGCCAGGAGTGACCCCTGAGCATCAAATGAGGAGTAGCTCCCGAGGACTGTCAGTTATTCCCCCTCAGTAAAGATTTGAAATATATAATATTTATAGTTTAGTATTCACCCCAAGATAACAGCAAAATTAAAAATCAGAGAAGATACAAAACCAAGTCAAAGACATAGATGTTTCTAAGCAACTGTAACAAATTGTCACAGCTGGGCCATGATCTTGCCTTTCACAGGAGTCAGCATTTGCTAATCAGGTGGAAAAGCTGAAACTCGGGGCCTGTTTAACAGTGTGTTTCAGACCTGTCTTGCTAGCAGCGCTCCTGATTAATTATATTGCTGAATTTCTCATGAAGAGATTGGTAAGCCAACTGTGCTAGAATCTTTAATGTGCTCACTTCTAAAGTGCATATTCCCGAACTCAACCTAGAATTGTTGGTAGGATTCAGTATGGAGATTTTTTCCCCAAATACCTTCCAGGTAATATTTTCACTCTCTAAAGTTGAGAAACCCTGCTTTACTAGGATTAGTGCCTGGTGCATAGAACACTAGAAAACCCAGAACCAAAAACGTAGAAGACTGTTCTAGTGATTGGGCTCTTGAATACTAATTTCTACACTCCCATTTCCTGTCCTGTCCTAATATCACTTTCAAATACCTGGTGCATCACCTACTTGATGGTTTTTACTCTGGTCTACGTATGTTTGGCCTCCTCTGACTATACTGCTACTCTTCAGCATTCCATCCCAGACAAACTCATCAACTTCTTTTTGATTCTGCTACACGTTCCCAATATTTGTATATGTGCCATCACCAGCTGGTTACTCCTAAGCTCACTTTGATAACTCTATGTGTGCAACAATTTTTACTTTACCTTGTTGGAATCAATTTACTCAGTTGATGTTCATAGAAACAAATGAAAACTCCTTCCTACAGCTTCTGGCCTTCAGGTTTGAGTCTTCCTATTTCTCCATCCTCCAAATGTTCAAAGTCCCTCTCGTTTCCTCACTTTCCTTATTACCAATATTGACTCATCCTATTGTCTTCTGAGGTGTTCTCTGTGCCTGACAACTTTACATAATGACACAACCATTTTAACTTGTATTCTAACTCTTACCTTAAAGTTGCTGGTTTTCCATTCATAACTGGAGAACCAGTAATACGCAACATTTATTTACCCCCCCCCCCATGTTGTGCCCTTATTCTCCGTGAATCTTTGCCTTTTCCCTCAAAATTTAGGATGATACCTCTTTGTGTTAAGGAAAGTAAAATTAAAATATTAAGTATTATTAAGCCAAAATACAAGTAAAAATATTTTATCTAGAGATGGGAGATAGCTGAAGTGGCAGAGCATATGCCCGGAAGGGACAAGGCCTTGAGTTTGATCTCTAACACTGCATGGTATGTGAACAATGCCAGGATGGCTCCCAGCTCTACCAGGTCTAAGCACTGCATTGTTGGTCCTAGTGACAAACTTCAGGCCTGCACTGCTGGGTGTGGTCCAGCAGGGAATGTTCCTGGGGTTCCCAGTATCACTGGGTGTGGCCCCTATAAAAATATTTAAACTGATTTTGAGAACTTCTCTTTATTCCTAGCTCAGATATTTTCTTTCTGAAGCCATTATTATTATTATTATTATTTTTTGGAAACCATTTTTTAAAAAATCATGTACAGCATAACCTGAGAATTTCCTATATTCAATTACCAGTACTGGAGCTAAAGAGCTAGTACAGTGGATAGCTTGCATGCAGCCAACCCAGGTTCAGTCCCCAGCATCCCAGCATGTGGTCCCGTGAGCACCAGGAGTAATTCCTGAGGGTAGAGCCAGGAACTCCTGAGCATTGGTGGGTATGGGCCCCAAAGCAAAACAAAGTTACAATTATTAATATGTATGATGAGAAGGAAATACCCAACATTCAGTTCTTTCAAGTCTTCTACACAAGACCTCAGGACACTGTCCATTCTTCAAATTGACCTTAAGCACCAGAACAAGTGGAGAGTGTCAGTAGAGGCATCAGGCCTAGAACTTCTCAAATTTGATCTAGTTCTTGGAGCTAGTTCTAGAACTCTCCTATGACCTGGCAATATCCCCCAAATCATAAAATCATTAATTTGAAATGACATATGCACACCTCGGTTCATTGCAGCACTTAGTACAATAGTAATGAAAACAATGTGCTTGCCCAACGATGAATGAATGGATCAAGAAACACTGGTGTATATATCTCAACAGAATACTATGTGGGCTCTCACCAAGGAAAAGATCATACAATTTGTGGCTACACGGATAGACCTAGAGGACATCATGCTGATGAAGTCTGTAAGAACAAAAGGGATAGATTCCAATCTCTCTCATATGTGGAATTCAAATATATATGGTAAGGAATTAAGGAAGCAAAAAATAGCAAAAGGCAAGAGAGGTAGAGAATTGGTCTACAGAACTGAGTGTGTATGTGAGGGGGAGTTGTTGAAAGGGAAGAGTCATTTGGTTCTTCATTGAGGGCTTTAGGAACTTTCGCAATAGATGTGGTTTTGATAGGATATATGCATAAAGCCTTCATTAACAGTATTGTAAATCACAGTCACTGTCACTTTCACTGTCATCCCGTTGCTCATTGATTTGTTTGAGCAGGCACCAGTAACATCTCTCATTGAGAGACTTATTGTTACTGTTTTTGGCATATCCAATACACACGAGTAGCTTGCCAGGCTCTGCCTCGAGGGCTCCATACTCTCAGTAGCTTGCCGGGCTATCCGAGAGGGGCGGAGGAATCAAACTCGGGTCGGCGCGTGAAAGGCGAATGCCTAACCACTGTGCTACCGCTCCAGCCCGTAAATCATAGTAATTCAATAAATAATTTTTTTAAATTTGATTTATTTTACTGGGGAGAAGGCACAGCTAAGAGGACACAGAGTCTGTCTACAGGCCAGTCTACAGCAACCCACGTCCCTATTATCTCTTCCTGGGACTTGGTCTCAGAGATTTTTTTCATTTGCTGAGGTGCTTATGTAGAAATCATGTGTTGGACCTGCCTCATACCAGCTGGAGAAACTAGTCCATTTTTAGAAGCTTTGCAAGCTGGATTCTAAACAGAGCCATTAATAAACAGAAAGTAAAGTAGATTATATTTTAAAACCAAGGTAACAAATTCTCAGATTCCTAATGGTTTTACTATTATCTATGCTCTTAAAATATTTGTAAGATAGAAATGACATAGTAAGTCATGCAGCATCTTTGTGCACAGTGACATCAAAGTAGTTTCAAATAAGCCACAATGGGAGAATTAATAGTACAGAAATTAGCAAATGCTATAAATGCTAGGTTTTACACCAATCTTCTCCTCCCAATCCCTATCAATTGTTCAATATTTAAACATACATCATTGCTGGAACGATAGCGCAGAGGGTAGGGCATTAGCCTTGCACGCAGCAGACCCGGGTTCGATTCCTCTGACCCTCTTGGAGAGCCTGGCAAGCTACCGAGAGTATCCTGCACAGCAAAGCCTGGCAAGCTACCCCTGGCATATTAGGTATGCCAAAAATAGTAACAGCATGTCTCACAATGGAGACGTTACTGGTGCCCGCTTGAGCAAATCGATGAGCAGGATGACAGTGATACAGTGACAGTGATACATAATTGCTGTGAATCCACTGAATATTACTATGGTTAAAAAAAGTGAATAGTACAGCATAGTTCTGTGTTAAATCTCCCGACTTCATTTAAGATGTTCTTATTTCTTAGCCTGATTTCCTTTCAACATGACTCAACATCTCTTAAGTCAGGACTTTTGGAAGTATAATCTGTATTAAATAACAAGCCTCAATAATGTTTGCTGAGCTGTTACCTTATTTCTTAGTCCTTCTTACTATGATAAAAGTAAAAAATTCTTGGACATAAAATCTTTATCTAATTTCATTTGTTCAAAAACCCTACTCTTAACTACACTTTCTTCTAAGCCCTGCCCTGGACATGTGTTTGCATCTCTCTGTGTGGATAACTGCATATAGTTATCCACTGTTCTTCTACTGGTCAACTTTAACAAGCTACAATTGAAGCCCAGCTTACTATCTGCTAAAACAGTAGGCAGGGTGATCATTAAATGTCTTAAAATCAATACTTAAATTCTTAAAAGGGAATCAGGAAGAGGTTTACAAATGTTATTAAAGGATCAGGAAATTGACTCAAGAAAATCTAAATAAGGGAAAATTCCTTATATAGTAATGATAAGGCTAAAGTGAAGCTGAAAGTGATTTTGGAGAATGACTGGGAATTTTATACAGAGGAGTCATTGTTTTCTGTTTCAAGTCAGGGTAAGTCAAGACAGATTCAATTTACAGGACTTCATAGAAATACCTATAGAAGAATTCAGTAAGAAAATGATCTGAAGGATTTCCCCCCTCACATTTTCTCTAATCAGTCATTTTAATCAATGAACACATAGAAGCATAATTTAAAGGTAGAGAATCTTATTACTAAAATGTCATCCCAAAATACAGTCAACGGAATGTGGGGTGTCTAGATTTTTCCCCACCATTACATTTGAACCTTAGCTTTCCAAATATCTTCAAATAAATGCGATCATATTTACTAAGGCTCACCTAGTAGAAGGGCTTGTATAATTAAGGGATAAGGATATAAATTCCTCAAGACACATAATACTGAATCAGAACAAAGAAACATGCTGTGTGACCTCCAGATTCTGATTTTGGCAGTAAGGTCCATTTTCAGGGAGGGCCTCATAACACAACTTAGGCCAATAATCACCAGAACTATGTGTGTGCCTACACACATTTGAAACCATTTGTTTATTAATGTGCAATCACCCAGGATAAGTACTTCCCAGGTTACCACTCTAATAGTGTAATTTTTATTCAAGATTCTTTTAATATATTGGAATTAGTTAAATCTTTATGTAGTTAAAATCCTTTTGGAAACAGAAAGGTTATATACCACTAAATGTATTCATTATTTTTTAAGTTGATGAATTAATTAAAAGAGACTTGACCAAATCACACATTACTAAGGCTTCCAGAGATTTTCATAACTTGACCTTTTCTTAACCCATTTAGTCTCTGCGGTTACCACAACTTTTCTGTAACCCACTCCAGACTTTATGCTTTACACTAAATTATTCTTTGATTCCTTTAAAATTGCCATAGACATATCGAATATGCCATGGGGAGCTTGCCAGGCTCTGCTGTGCGGGCGGGATACACTCAGTAGCTTGCCAGGCTCTCCAAGAAGAACGAAGGAATCGAACCCGGGTCCAAGGCAAATGCCCTACCTGCTGTGCTATCGCTCCAGCCCGAGGGCTAAAAGTAGGTAAGGGATAAAAAAAATAAAAAATAAAATAAAATTGCCATAGATATTTGGCAAGAAGACATTTCCCTTTGGAGGAAGGTGACTCCCTTTCTGCAATTAAGACTTCATGATTTTATGTGGAATATAAAGTAGCTGAGAGGTACAAGCTTACAATGTTGCAATTTCTGGCAGATATTTCTCTGGACTTAGTTACTAAAATACTAAAATACAGAAATCCAACACCGTGCGGCTGCTTGTGCTGCCTCTCGACCTCATATCTCTTCATTCTCAGCAATGGAAAACAAATTATCAAATGCTTTCTTTTCAGCAGGTCGACTTTAGGGGGGAGAAACTCCACATCAATAATAGTGAGTTTTTTGTTGAAATATTGAATGTAATCAAAGTAAAGTGAAATGTACCAGTTACAAATGTGGGGTGGAGGGCTGGGGAGGTGGAGGGGGAGGGAGGGAGGTATACTGTGATTCTTGGTGGTGGAATATGTGCACTGGTGAAGGGATGGGTGTTTAAGCATTGTATAACTGAGACTTAAACCTGAAAGCTTTGTAACTTTCCACATGGTGATTCAATAAAAGAATAAATTTTAAAAAAGATAAAAAATTAAAATATAAATAAACTTATATAAAAAAGACTTCATGATTTACCTCACGGCCTGTGCCTAACTTGGTTGATGCTCTCCCATCACTGTATCACTGTCATCCTATTGCTCACCAATTTGTTCAAGCGGACACCAGTAACGTCTCCGTTGTGAGATTTGTTGTTACTGTTTTTAGCATCTCGAATATGCCATGGGTAGCTTGCCAGGCTCTTCCATGTGGGTGAGATACTCTCAGTAGCTTGCCGTGCTCTCTGAGAGGGGTGGAGGAATCGAACCTGCATTGGCCACATGCAAGGCAAACACCCTATTCGCTGTGCTATTGCGCCAGCCCATGTTGCCCTATATTTTCTCATAATGTTTACTTTGCCCTTACAAAGAATACCTGACTTTCCCATTTCACTATCAGGTTCTTGAAAACAGGGACTTTATTGGTCTTTGCTCCTCTTTGGTGATGCCAAGAAAGTAAGAGCTCAATAATAATTATTAAATTTGTACATTAAATAAGTTGATGAAATTAAAATGATTGTCACCACTTGGTTCCCATACTTAATGTGCATACTATCCACTTAACAAAAAAAAGCCCCCCACCACAGTCATTATATTCATCATTCTTCTGAATCACAGTAGGAATAATACAGTGCCCCAAGTGTAAGTGACGATATTTAGATAAATGCCAGATGGTAATTTTTCTTTCTTTTCTAGTAGCACCTGGTACTTTTTTTCCAAGCTGATGTCTTTAAGCAGTGCTTACAGTGACCTCAACTTCTATTTTACAGGATGAAAATGATCATAATATAGAAGCTTATCCCTGTAAGAACAGCTTATAGGATACAATAAGCAGGAAGATAAAACTAAGTTTTAAATCTTTCTGACTTCCTTTTGTGTGTCACTGGCAGCATAAACTTTAACCCCTTGTTAAACAGAACAGAAAAACCCACAGTAAAGAATAAAGTTCAAAACCATTTCCTCTTCTAAAGAAGAAAAGCAGGAGAAACGGTCAGGACAGAGGTCAAACCTTGATTTTGAAACAATTTTCTCCTCATATAATTACTTGTTTGTTTGTTTGTTTGTTTGTTTTAAATTTAAAGCACTGTGGTTTACAATACTGTTAATGAAACGGTTTCACGTATACAGTGTTCCACACCCTTTACCAGTGTCTTTCCCTTAACCTACTTCCCTCTAAAGTTTTCTTCTTAAAGGAAAATACTAAGAGAGGGAAAATAGAGGCAGGGATGACCCCTAAAATAAAGATAAGCTGAGCAATGATAGGTCTGCCTTAAAGTTCTCTATAAGCTTTCCAGGAAGAACAGAAGAGTCTAAGGTGGTGTAAGAAAGGAATTTTAAAAGAATTGTCTTGGTTATACAAGACACTAGTAGAATTGTACAAGAAAAAACCTCCAACCCCATCAAAAAATAGGGAGAAAAAATGAACAGAAACTTTCTCAAAAAAAGAAATACACAGCTCCCTCCAACCCGGCCTTTTCCCAGGTAATCAGGAGACTCCCAGCCACGCCTCCCAAGTGCGCCCCTGGTTCCCACGCGGCCGCCGGGACTTGGGACCCTTGCCGCCGCCACTTCCCGTGTCCCACCGCCCCGGCTTTCCTGGGACCATTGTCCCAGGAGCCCCTGCTAGGAAGAAACGGGGGCGTGGCCTGAAAGGGGCGTGGTCTAAAAAGGGGCGTGGCCTCCTGCCACAGCGGCGCCCGCTAACGCGATCGCAGTTATTATTTCCTACCTTAGCACATTAGGTATGGTCTTCTTGCTTTGAAAATCGGTTTAACACATCTCATACACTTATGCGACCTAGCCTATTAGCTCTAAGTTTAGAAAAATTATCAGTGAATAAGAGAAGCTTAGCAAAGCTTTTGGAAAGACAACTTAGCCTTAAGTCTTCATTAAAGCCCCAACATCAATCACAAAGAAAAGGCCGAGTGTAAGGAAGACTTCTAGAATAGAAATAAAGCTGCCATCAGAAATAGCACAAACAGAGCCCCTCCTTCTCTCAGCAAGAGGTAGGAGGAATAAACACCTACAAAGTTCCAATCCTATACTTCCATAACAATATGAAGAAGCAGTGAAAATCCCCTCCAGGAAGAGAGGGAGAAGAAAAGATACTAGAAACCTCAAAAGAGGCTCCCAACATCTACGACCTCTCAGATAAACAATTCAGAGAGGAAATCTGGAGGAGAGTCGACCTACTCCAAGCAAATATGGAACAGACATCCAATAAATTAAGGGAGGAGATGAATCAAGCGCTGGAACGGTCTACCAAGAAAATACAGGAAGAAATGAGAGCAGAAATGAGAGCAGAAATTTCAAACCTTCGAACGGAAGTCTCACAAATAAAGGAATCGGTAGATGAAATAAAAATCTCACTAGAAGCCCTCAACAGTAGAATGACTACAGCCGAAGACAGAATCAGTGATCTGGAAGATGAGCTGCAGAAAGCTTATAGACAACAACAAATCATGGCCAAAGACCTCAAAATGGATATAGAGCGAATCAGAGCCCTGGGGGATGACTTCAAGAGGAACAACATAAGAATCATTGGAGTACCAGAACCGCAGGGAAGCAACCCCAATGAAAAAAACACAGTCAAAGATATCATTGCTAAGAAATTCCCAGAGCTGGAGAAGGCAGGCATCCAGATACAAGGAGTCCGAAGAGTACCAGCAAAAAGAGACCCGAATAAAAAGACCCCAAGGCATATCATAGTCAGAATGGCGGATACCATGGATAGAGACACAATTCTGCAAGCAGCAAGGTCAAAGAAGGAAATCACATACAAAGGAGCACCCCTCAGATTTACGGCCGATCTGTCAGAAGAAACCCTCCGAGCCCGAAGACAATGGTGGGACATAGTGAAAAAACTCAACGAAATGAATGCCTCACCAAGAATACTTTATCCGGCTAAACTCTCACTCAAACTCGAAGGAACCATACACTACTTCTCGAATAAACAACAGCTCAGGTCCTTCATAGACTCAAAACCAATCTTGAAAGAAGGTCTAAAGGGGCTACTGTAAGACAAGGAGGAGCCCCATAAGAATAACAAATCCCACAGAAAGATGACACAAAACCACATCACAATAATCTCTCTCAATGTCAATGGCCTAAATGCACCTATCAAGAGACACAGAGTGGCTAAATGGATCCGGAAATTAAACCCAACATTCTGTTGCCTGCAAGAAACACACCTGAACAAACAGAGTAAACATAGACTCAAAGTCAAAGGATGGAAAACAATCCTCCAAGCAAACAACCCCCTTAAAAAAGCTGGAGTGGCCATCCTGGTATCCGACAACATAGATTTTAGGATGAAAAAGATCAAAAGGGACAGCAAAGGTCATTTTCTGTTTATCAAGGGATATGTACAACAGGAAGAAATCACACTCTTAAACGTATATGCTCCTAACGAACGACCGGCTAAATATTTAAAACAACTCCTAACAGACTTCAAAGAGGACATCACTAACAGCACAATTGTAGTCGGAGACTTCAATACGGCCTTATCGCCTCTAGATAGATCCACAAGAACAAAAATCAACAAGGAAACACTGACTCTGAAAGAAGAAATAGAAGAGAGAGGCCTAATAGACCTATACAGGGCCTTACACCCCAAAAAGAAAGAATACACATTCTTTTCCGGTGCACACGGAACATTTTCTAAAATAGACCATGTACTGGGCCCCAGAACATACCTCAATAGAATCGGAAAAATAGAAATTGTATCAACCATTTTTTCAGACCACGATGCGCTGAAGATAGAAGCTAACCACTCACAAACACGGAAAATCAAATCAAACACCTGGAAACTAAACAATTCAATGTTGGCCAATGAGTGGGTCAGGAAGGAAATCAAGGAAGAAATCAAAAGATACTTAGAAACTAATGAGAATGAAGACACGAGCTACCAAAACCTATGGGACGCAGCTAAAGCCGTGTTAAGGGGAAAATTTATAGCTCTCCAAGCATTCCTCAGGAAGGAAGAAAGGACCCACATAGATAGCTTGACTTCACGACTCAAGACCTTAGAAAAGGACCAGAAAAAGGACTCCAAACCAGACCGAAGGAAAGAAATAATAAAAATTAGAGCAGAAATTAATGACATCGAAACCAAAAAAACAATCCGAAAGATCAATGAAACAAAGAGTTGGTTCTTTGAGAAAATAAATAAGATTGATAAACCGCTAGCAAGACTCACAAAGAAAGAAAGAGAGAAAACTCTAATAAATCGAATCAGAAATGAAAAGGGGGACATCATAACAGAAACCAGTGAGATTCAAAAGATCATTAGAGACTACTTTGAAGGTCTTTACGCCACAAAAAAGGAGAACCTAAAAGAAATGGATGGATTCCTTGATTCCTACAATCTCCCAACACTGAAGAAAGAAGACCTGGAATACCTGAATAGACCCATCAATGTTAAGGAAATTGAAACTGTAATCAAAAACCTCCCCAAAAACAAAAGCCCAGGCCCAGATGGTTTCACTGGCGAATTCTTCCAAACATTTAAAGAAGACCTATTGCCTGTTTTCCTCAAACTTTTCCAGGAAATTGAAAAAACAGGAACTCTCCCAAACAGCTTCTATGAAGCACATATCTCCCTAATACCAAAAGCAAACAAAGACACCACTAAGAAAGAAAATTACAGACCAATTTCCCTGACGAACACCGATGCGAAGATCCTCAACAAAATACTAGCAAATAGGATCCAACAACTCATCAAAAAGATCATACATCACGACCAAGTGGGATTCATCCCAGGGATGCAAGGATGGTTTAACATTCGCAAATCAATCAACATAATCCAGCATATCAACAAAAGTAAAGACAAAAACCATATGATCATATCAATAGATGCAGAGAAAGCATTTGACAAGATCCAACATCCTTTCATGATGAAAACCCTCGCCAAAATGGGGTTTGGAGGAACTTTCCTCAAGATAGTCGAAGCCATCTATCACAAGCCTACGGCAAGCATAATCCTCAACGGGGAAAAACTAAGGGCCTTTCCTCTGAGATCGGGCACAAGACAAGGATGCCCACTCTCACCACTCCTCTTCAATATAGTACTGGAAGTACTTGCGATAGCTATTAGACAAGAAAAAGAGATTAAGGGCATCCAGATAGGAAGGGAAGAAGTCAAACTCTCACTATTTGCAGACGACATGATACTATATCTAGAGAAGCCTAAAACCTCTACTAAGAAACTCTTAGAAACAATAGACTTATACAGTAAAGTTGCAGGCTACAAAATCAATACCCAAAAATCCATGGTCTTCATATATGCAAACAATGAGGCAGAGGAAAGGGACATGAAAAAAGCAATCCCATTCACAATCGTGCCCCAGAAAATCAAGTACCTCGGAATCAGCTTAACCAAGGAAGTAAAAGACCTTTACAAAGAAAACTACAAAACGCTACTCCATGAAATCAAAGAGGACATGAGGAAATGGAAACATATACCCTGCTCGTGGATAGGGAGAATCAATGTTGTCAAAATGGCAATACTCCCTAAAGCATTATACAGATTCAATGCGATCCCTATAAGTATACCCATGACATTCTTCAAAGAAATGGATCAAGCAATCCTAAAATTCGTATGGAATAACAAACGTCCAAGGATAGCTAAAACAATTCTTGGGAAAAAGATGATGGGAGGCATCACCCTCCCCAACCTCAATCTTTACTACAAAGCAGTAACAATTAAAACAGCATGGTACTGGAACAAAGGCAGAGCCGTAGACCAATGGAACAGGGTGGAATATCCCTACACACAACCCCAAATGTATGATCATCTAATCTTTGATAAGGGAGCAAGAGATGTGAAGTGGAGCAAGGAAAGCCTCTTTAACAAATGGTGCTGGCACAACTGGACAACCACATGCAAAAAAATGGGTTTAGACCTTGACCTGACACCATGCACAAAAGTCAGATCAAAATGGATTAAAGACCTCAACATTAGACCACAAACCATAAGGTACATTGAAGACAAGGTCGGCGAAACCCTCCACGATATTGAAGATAAACGTATCTTCAAAGGTGACACGGAACTAAGCAATCTAGTAAAAACAGAGATCAACAAATGGGACTACATTAAACTAAAAAGCTTCTGCACCGCAAGAGATACAGTGACCAGAATACAAAGACTATCCACAGAATGGGAAAGGATATTTACACAATACCCATCAGATAAGGGGTTGATATCAATGGTATATAAAGCACTGGTTGAACTCTACAAGAAGAAAACATCCAACCCCATCAAAAAATGGGGCGAAGAAATGAACAGAAACTTTACCAAGGAAGAAATACGAATGGCCAAAAGGCACATGAAAAAGTGCTCTGCATCACTAATCATCAGAGAGATGCAGATCAAAACAACCATGAGATACCACCTCACACCACAGAGACTGGCACACATCCAAAAGAACAAAAGCAACCGCTGTTGGAGAGGATGTGGGGAGAAAGGGACCCTTCTACACTGCTGGTGGGAATGCCGGCTAGTTCAGCCCTTTTGGAAAACAGTATGGACGATTCTCAGAAAACTAGAGGTTGAGCTCCCATTTGACCCAGCAATACCACTGCTGGGAATATATCCCAGAGAATCAAAAAAGTACAATCTAAACAACATCTGCACATGTATGTTCATCGCAGCACTGTTTACAATAGCCAGAATCTGGAAAAAACCCGAATGCCCCAAAACGGATGACTGGTTGAGGAAACTTTGGTACATCTATACAATGGAATACTATGCAGCTGTTAGAAAAAAGGAAGTCAAGAATTTTGTAGTTAAGTGGATGGGCATGAAAAGTTTCATGCTGAGTGAAATGAGTCAGAAAGAGAGAGACAGATATAGAAAGACTGCACTCATCTATGGTATATAGAATATCAGAGTGGGAGACTAATACCCAAGAACCGTAGAAATAAGTACCAGGAGGTTGACCCCATGGCTTCGTGGCTGGCCTCACGTTCTGGGGAAAGGGCAACTCAGAGAAGCGATCACCAACTACATTGTAGTTGAAGGCCATGTGGGGGAAGGGAGTTGCGGGCTGAATGAGGGCTAGAGACTGAGCACAGCGGCCACTCAACACCTTTATTGCAAACCACAACAGCTAATTACAGAGAGAGAACAGAAGGGAATGCCCTGCCACAGTGGCAGGGTGGGGTGGGGGGGAGATGGGAGTGGGGAGGGTGGGAGGGACGCCGGGTTTACGGGTGGTGGAGAATGGGCACTGGTGAAGGGATGGGTTCCCGAACTTTGTATGAGGGAAGTATAAGCACAAAAGTGTATAAATCTGTAACTGTACCCTCACGGTGATTCTCTAATTAAAAATAAATAAATTATAAAAAAAAAGAAATACAAATGGCCAAAAGGCACATAAAAAATGCCTTTACTCATCTCTACTCACCAGGGAGATGTAAATCAAAATACCGAGATATCATCTCACACCACAGAGACTAGCACACATCAAAAAGAACAAGAACAACCAGTGCTGGTGCGGATGTGGGGAGAAAAGAACTCTCATTGTTGGTGGAAATGCCAAATGGTCCAGCCTTTTTGGAAAACAATATGGGGATTCCTTAAAAAACTAGAAATTGAGCTTCCATATGACCCCACAATACCACTTTTAGGAATATAACCCAAGGGTGCAAAAAAAAAAAAGAAACCACTGTAGAAATGACATCTACACCTATATGTTCATTGCAGCACTGTTCACAATAGCCAGAATCTAGAAACAACCTGAGTGTCTGATAACAGACAAATGGTTAAAGAAACTTTGGTACATCTACACAACAGAATACTATGCAGCTGTTCGGAAAGGTGAAGTCATGAAATTTGCTTATAAGTGGATGGTCATGGTGAGTATCATCCTAAGTGAAGTGAGTTAGAAAGAGATGGGCAGACATAGATTGACTCACTCATTTGCGGAATATAAAATAACATAATATGAGACTGACACCCAAGGACAGTAGACAAAAGGGCCAGGAATATTGCTCCCTAGTTATAAGCCTGCCTCATGAGCTGGTGGAGAAGGTGGCTGGAATAGAGAAAAGATCACTATGTCAATGACGGTTGGAGAGATTGTTCGGGATGGGAGATGTGTGCTGAAAGTAGATAAAGGACCAAATGTTATAGCTTCTTAGTATCTATATTGCAAACCATAATGCCCAAAAGTAGGGAGAATGGGGGAAGTAAATTGTCTGCCATAGAGGCAGGGGGAGAGTTGGGATGGGGGGGGAGGGTAACGGGACATTGGTGGTAGAAGATGTGCACTGCTAGAGGGATTGGGTGTTCAATCATTATATGACTGAAACTCAAACATGAAAGCTTTGTAACTGTACCTCACAGTGATTCAGTTAAAAAAAAAGAACGGTCTTGACCTATAAGACATCTAACTTGGCTTTGTTGGTTTGCTCTAAAATGTTTGAACCTTTAATCTGGTGTTAGCTTTCATTAGCTTTAATAAAGAGATATATTGATATTAATTTTAAATTAGTTTTCAGCTTATAAGCATATTAAAAGTAGGTTTTCTCCTTTAACCTTCTAATGGGGACCATACCCAGTGGTTCTGGGGGTGAGGGGTCTGAGATCACTTCCAGACTGCTGACCTGGCTCAGAGGTATGTATTCAGAGGGGAACATATGGTGATAGGGGTCAATCTTGGGGTCTTGCACATGTTAGGCATATGCTCTACACTTGAACTATCTCCCCAATGCCAAAAAATCACTTTACTATATCAGACCATAGATGCTTCCAAATGACTTTCTCTGAAATAAATTAAAATTTTAACTCTACATCCTACCTTTTAAGAAAATTGCAGGTAAAAAGGAATATCATGTATATTAATAATAGTAACAATAATAATGTTACTATAATGTTCCTATTAGACTGCTAATAGGAACAAGTAACTTTTTATTTTCTTTGGAAATAAAAGAATCAAATGACACAAACCTTCTGCTTATGGTTGATAATAATTAAAGACTCATGATTAAAGCATAGCCCTTTTTGTTCTATCCCTCTTTTTCCATCAACTTGCTTAAGATTCTTAATGATTTTAATCAAAAGTTCAGAGGAAAATAGGATTGATTTGTCATAAGCCTTTGAAAATCATCTCAAAAGGCTTGAGACTTTATCAAACTAGTCACTCTGATAATAATTGCAAATCACTCTGATGGAAGAAAAGGATAATCGAAAGATTCCACACACTAGCATATACACAAAATACCATCTGCAGGAGTCAGGGTGGGGAAACAGGGTTCAGTGGCAAAGTGTGTATAAGAAAGATGGCTATTACCTATTATTTGTGAAACTGATCTCTACCTCACTAGTTTATTTTAGTATGAGCTACCCCATCACCTCCTCCCCTCTCTCTGCCCTAACTGACATTGACTTTGATGTTCTGGAAGCATTTAAAGAGGTTGCCTTGTAGAATGCCCCTAACTTTGAGTTTGTTTTATTATTTCCTCTTGGAATCTATTCTTTTGTTTCTTTTTTCTCTTAAATTTCCTTAGTGAGTTACACGTCAAACAGCCTATACACCATCTACCACTTTTTTTTATTCATAAAGATTACCATAGCCACACTGAAAGATACACAGCAAGATAGCAATTAAGGTTCAAAAGAAACATAATGGGAGACCTGATCCACATAACTGAGTTAGGAAGACAGGCTTGAGAGGGAAGGGTTTTGCGGTCCTTCTGGGGTGGAAGGGTAACACAGGTGAGGGGTATGATGTTAGAATGGTGTGCATGATGATGGAATACTATGCAATTGTTAGGAAAGATGAAATCATGAAATTTGCTTATAAGTGGATGGACATGGAGAGTATCATGCTAAGTGAAATGAGTCAGAAAGAGAGGGACAGACATAGATTTGCTGCATCATTTGTGGAATATAAAAAATATATAATAATATGAAACTAACATCCAAGGACAGTAGAGACAGGACCAGAAATATTACTCTATGGTTGGAAGCCTGCTGTATGAGCTGGGGGTGAAGTCAGCTGGGATAGAGAAGGGATCACTGTGTCAATGATGGTTGGAGGGATAACTCGGGATGGGAGATGTGTATTGAAAGCAGATAAAGAGCCAAACATGATGGCCTCTCATTATCTGTATTGCAAACCATAATGCTCATAAGTAGAGAGAAAGAGTAAGAGGGAAATGTTCTGCCATAGAGGAAAGGGGAGGGGTGTGGTCCAGAGGGAGGGGGGTAGGGATACTGGGGACATTGGTGGTGGAGAATGTACACTGGTGGAGGGATGGGTATTCGATCATTGTATGACTGAAACTCAAACATGAAAGCTTTGTAACTGTAGCTCATGGTGATTCAATTAAAACAAAAAGAAAAGAAAAAATTGTGTGCATGAGAAACCATTTCTCTTATCATTGTCAACCACAGAATCTTCATCACCATTTTTATTATTTTTAAAAGAACATACCTTTATATATTTTCAGTCTGTGTCCTGCTACAAGGGCACAATTTTGCAATGGTAACAGAGAGTATAGCTTACAGACTTTAAAATAATTACAAGCTGTCTCCTTATAAAAGATATTTACCAGATCCTACATTAGGAAATTGATTAGATTTAGGTAAAACATTTTTGACACAGATGATTATTTCCTTTGGTATCATTTCATAAGGCATAATATCAGACTGTCCCACTATTACTGCTGTAAAAGTAATACATTTACTTAAGGTGGTGGTAGCCACATTTCTTCATTGCACAGATAGATTTATTTCTTCCCCCTTTTCAGTTAGTAAGAAATTCAAAGTGATATTTGGCTCTATGTAACTATCCAATTTCTCAAAAATCTTTCATCTAGCAGTTTTACCATCTATTGATGCTCTTTGCCTAAATTATTACATTAGTTGAGAGATGTCATTTTCTAAATCTCTCATTTCTTCAACATTTATGAATAGACACAATAAAATAGCCTAAGTTCACCCTATAATTTTCCTGCTCCAGATATAAAATCAGTGATTTTTTTAATTAGCCCTGGTTCTTTTGGGTGAAACTTATATTTAGAAATCAATAGCCAGAATGCTTTAGAGACTGGACTGTATGATTTAGTACATGCAGTACATGGCCTGCAGGACAAAATATTTATTATCTGGGACCATGACCAAAAAGTTATTGACCCCAGATATAACAGTTTTAACTAACATGTTTAACTAACATGGTTTAACTAACATGGCAGAAGGGAGAGGAATTACATTTTTAAGTGGCACTAAAAATGCCCATTGCTACTCAAGTGTTAGTGTTTCTTTTTTATTTTTAATTTTTTTGTTTGGTTTAGTTTTTGGGCCATACCTGACAATGCTCAGGGGTTACTGCTGGGTCTACACTGAGGAATTGCTCCTGGTGGTGCTCAGGGGACTATATAATGCGGGAGATCAAACCTCTGGTCAGCCATGTACAAGGCAAATGTCCTACCCTGCTGTACTATAGCTCCAGCCCCTGCTATACTAAAGAATTATTTTTTTTTTGGTGGTGGGGCACTCCTACCAAAAGTCCTGGCTCTGCACTCAGGAACAATTCCTGGTGGACTCAGGGAATCATATGAGAGTCTGGGGATTGAACCCTGGTGGGCCGTGTGCAAGGCAAGTGCCCTATCCACTGTATTGTTGCCTTGATCCCTCACGTGTCATTGTTTCTAGACCCACACAGTGACACTTTCCAGATGGATAAAAAACAATTGAAAAAAGTAAAAGGCCCCATTGGTACTTTTATTTTGTAGTTAATAACATAGTTTAAAATTTTCTATATTAATCTTGCTATCCTGTACACTGAGACTAATCCCATTACCACTGATATGTTTTCTTTATCTTTCTGCAAATGTAAAATTTTCAAGGTCATAATGCCAATTTTACTATTAATAATAATCTTCCATGCTTATTATTTTCATAACAAATCTACTGTGTATGGCTTAGTACCCTTTTCAGTATGTTTTCCCTGAGAATATATCAAAAGGATATAATGGGTACTCTTTTTTGTACTACTGTTATAATACTTTTTTCTGAGTACTATTACATTGCAGCTAGAAAGATAATATATAAATGATAAAGTGCTTATTTTTCCAGGGACTGATTTTCCCTGGTCCAATCCCCTGACACCAGATATGACCTCTGACCACTACAAGGTGTCACTGTTTGGTGTAAGACCAGAAAAAGACACTGAGCACCACTGGCTGTGGCCCAAAATCTGCCCTCCAAAACCCAAATAATGAAAAACATATAAAACAACAATAAAAACAAAGAAAGTAATATATTGCATTTTAAGCAGCAGCAGTAATGCTCATCATTTTGTTATTTCACTACACCTGGATCCAGGAAATTTTATTTGCAAAGGGTCAAAAACAAAGTTTTCCAGCCTGAGGACATACAATCACTATTGCAACTCCTCAATCCTGCCATTGTGACACAGGAAAGTAGCAATATGAATGGGTGTGAGTGTGTTCCAACAAACACTACTTCTAGACAACAGATATTGAAGTCTCACAAATTCTTTATAAAATATGGGATTTTCTTTTCTCAACCACTGAAAAGATATAAAAACCATCCTTACTTAGAGGTGATACCAAAATATACAGTGCTGATCTGTATGCAACCAAAGAGTTTGAAGTCAGCAAAGTTAGAGAAGGAAAATGCACAATTATCTCTTAAAGGGGCCATATAAAGAAATATAGTAAAGGAATAACAAATGGTCAAAAAAAAACAACAAATAGAACCGAGAACTGGTGTACAGACCTGAGCTTTCCAAGGTGAGAGCTTAGGGGATGGGAGGACGGGGAACTCTGAGACCATGGAGGGGGAATGGTGTTGAAATATTGTAAGCATGAAGCCCTATCACTAACAGTTATTATCGCAGTGACTAAAATTAAAATAGTTTTAAAATAGAGAGCTAGATAAGACTCAATCTAGAGCAGAAAAGGGGAAACATACAGTTGAAACCTTTTGGAAGCTGTTTCATTTGAGGGTTCCAAGCAGCACTGTGCTGGGATCACAGAGCATACAGTAGGAGTCTCTCTTAGACTTTCAAAATAAAAGCAGCACTGTAGCACTGTCATCCCGTTGTTCATTGATTTGCTTGAGCAGGCACCAGTAATGTCTCCATTGTGAGACTTGTTACTGTTTTTGGCATATCGAATACGCCACGGGTAGCTTGCCAGGCTCTGCCATGCAGGCGGGATACTCACAGTAGCTTTCTGGGCACTCCGAGAGGGATGGAAGAATTGAACCTGGGTTGGCTGCACGCAAGGCAAATGCCCTATCCGCTGTGCTATGGCTCCAGTCCAAAATAATAGTAGGTCTCTAATTCTCTAAATAGAATATGTTCTCAAAATAAAAGTAGTTCTCTAAATAGAAAGTCTTGTCCTACGTTTCTAATTGGCATAATTTGGAAGAGTCTGGATGTGGGTAATAATAATCAGAACTTTCATCTATCAACTCAGGAGCCACTTGGAGTGGAGAGAGCTCCTTTCTACAAGTGGAACCACTGCTTGGTCCTGTCTTTGTACCATGATGGCTCTGCCTTAACAAATCAATTTCATGTTAATAGTCTTTTTATTTTGGGGGGGTCACACCCAGCGATGCACAGGGGTTACTCCTGGCTCATGCACTCAGGAATTACTTCTGGCGATGCTTGGGGGACCATATGGGATATGGGAATAGAACCCGGTTCGGCCATTGTGCTATCACTCCTATCTGTTGTGCTATCACTCCAGCCCCATGTTAATACTTCTGTACTATTAAATTAGTTTGCTTCTAGACATGAACTTGTCTCATTTAAATAAATGTGTATTATTTAAATAATAACTGATACAAATAACTTCCTAGGTTATAGATTTATTTATAATAATTTCTGTCTATTGATAATACTTTCATAATAACCTAAACCCTGATAGTGAATCTTGATGACAGTCTCCTTTGGCCAATCAGATTTTTTTTCTTCTAAAACCTCCTCATTTATTAATGCATTTTATAAGGACAGAGGCATAGTTCAATGAGTTGAGCAAATGTTCCACATGTAGGAGACCCAAGTTTTACCCCTGGTACCTCATGATCCCCTGAGCACCAAAAAGAGCACAGAGATGGGAGTTGTCCTCAAGCCCTGCTGTGTGTGGCACAACAATCAAATAAATAAATAATATGTATAAATGTTATCTGTAAGTAATTTGTCATTTATAAATTGATAAGTATTCACTCCAAAAATATCTTAGGAATATTCAAACTTGTTCCCTGTGGTATCAAGCAACATAAGATTAATGTGTGAAGTTAATGGTCTAGATCTGAGCTTACTATAAAAATTAGCAATGAGGGAAAAAATATCCTGTAGCTGTCTCCAAAGAAACAAAGCACTGCCCAGTTCATGATATAGCAAATTTATATACAACAAGATGTATATGTAATTAAGATGTCTGACTATTATGTTAAGAGGAGTAGGGGAGTAGGAGACATTAAAACTTTAAAATCCCTGAATTAGGTAACTTTTAATATTTATGATCTTTAATACTTAGGCTTGACAGTTTTGAGATAGCATTCCTTAAGAAAATAAGGCCAATATAAATAAATCAAAGAGTAAGGCAAGTTCTTACTATCTAGCTTAACCACAAGGAAGATATGTGCCTGCATCAAATAAGACTATCAAATTAAGCCTAGTAGTAGTAACTCTAATTATATTCATTCCTCTACTTAATGAATATTGATTGAGACTGAATTACCTAAAGTGTGCCAAATATGAGGATATGGTGGTGAATTCAGATACAGATTCCATTCTCATAAATTTTGCAATTTGTTGGGAAAGATAAAGAGTTAACAAGAAATTTATGATTTTAAAAGGGGGGTGTTGAGATTGTGCAAATATAGGGCATTGTGACAGTTTTAAAACATGATCACTGGGCTAGAAGTATCGTACAATGGGTAAGGCACTTGCTGTACATGCAGTTGACCTGAGTCCAGTCCTAGCACAGCATATGGCGTTCCAATCCTGTCAGGAGTAATCCCTGAGCACAGAGCCAGGACTAAGAGCTGGGTATGGCCCCAAAGAAAAAGAAAATCACAAATTATTTGATACTTCTTCTATTGGATATTTTGGGTCCAAATTTTCCTCAGTATCTGTCCCACTCTTTTGGGATACTCCCTACTCAATGGTAGCTTTGGAGATACTCAGGGACTATGCAGTGCCAGGGATTGGGATCGAAACCAAATTTTGTGCAAGCAAAGCATGAGTTTAGCTCACGAACTATGCTACAGCCCCCATATTTCCTTCACTTGAATCTTAAATTTCTTGCACTTGAATAGACTTAGAGCTACTTTAAACAATAGGCATTAAATATAGATAATGTTATATAATTTTCAACGCTAAATCATGAAAGCTCATTAGGTTCACAGCCTTATCTGATAAAGGACTAATTGCTGGAGCCTAACGGCACCATGTAGGGAGTTCTCTGAGTCGGCCACACTTTGAAGAAATCAAATTTTATGGAGAGACCAGGTAGGACTCCATTTGAGAATTCCCAATCATATCGACTTTTCTACTGTAATCCTGGTTTCAAGGAATCACCAGATGATTTAAATCCTAGTCATTTAAGTCCCTCTTAAGATTCATGTCTTCTTGAAAGAGACTCCAAAAATCTTAACAAGCTTTCTTTATGCCATATCCAAATTCCCAACCCAACCAATCCAAAAATGTGTGTAGTTGGGCCACAGCTGGCAGTGTTCAGGGCCTTCTCTTGGCTCTGTGCTCAGGAGTCACTCCTAGCAGTGTGGGGGATCATACAAAATGGTGGGAATCAAAGCAAAGCAATACAAGTGCCCTTCTCCCTGCACTCTCACTCTGGCCCCATGTTAAGAGTGGCTGGTAAGGCAGCTATAATTCATTGCAGCAGGCACAATGAAAACCTATATCAGGAACCAGAGAAAATTCCTCTGAGAAAATTATATTTGAATGGGCCATGAAGGAGGATGAATCAACAGCAAGTGTTGCTCAATAAAAGAAAGTCTATAAAAAAAAGTTCACGAGAGATAAGAGACATCCCTAGGCCCTCCAGAGCTGACCAGAGGAGAATGAAATATATAGGAGCCACTTGGGCTCAACTCAAAAGCAACATTAAGGTATTTTCACTTATCAAAGTGTGAAGAGATTCCACTGAAGGGTTTGCAATGTCAGAATGATGTGACTGGCTATTTTTGCATTTCAGGAAGATTGAAGTAGTGAGACATGGTACCCTTAATTTGGTGAGCTGATCAATGTGATAACAAAGAAGAAAAATATTTTAAAGGTAAATTCATAGAATTAAATGACCCCTTGACTATGCTAGTGGGTACTATAAGAGAAAGGGGTCACCTGGTTTTCTGCATAGGGAGGGGGCTAAATGGTGGATCATTTACTGAAAAGGAAACAATGAAAGAAAACCATGTTGGACAGAGTAGTGAATCTTGGATATTGAGAACTGGAAATGCCAGGGAACTATCCATGTGGGAGTCAGGTTAAACAGCTGGCTTATAATTACTGATAAGGAGGAGAATATGGAAAGAAATAATTTTACTGTGTGTATGTTAAAGGACTGGAGTGATAGCACAGCAGGTAGGGCATTTGCCTTGCACACAGCTGACCCGGCTTTAATTCCTCTGTTCCTCTCGGAGAGCCCAGCAAGCTACTGAGAGTATCCCACCCACATGGCCGAGCCTGGCAAGCTATCCGTGGTGTATTCGATATGCCAAAAACACCAATAATGTCTCACAATGGAGACGTTACTGGTGCCCGCTGGAGCAAATTGATGAACAACAGGACGGCACTGCTACAGTGCTACAGTGCTATAATGTAGGTTGAAATTTTTTTGTATGAACATGAGAAAGAGCTTTATTAGCAACTAGTTGAAAAATTGGATGATGGTGGACTTGTGTCCTCAAAGCAACAATCTTCTCGGTGTGTGCTTTAATTCAGGTACACTAAAGATGCCATTTCTCTTAATCCTATAATGACCATGTAGACTTTGCTTAAGGTGAGAGAGACAAAAGAAGTAGCAGAATAGGTATTTCAATCCAGAACCTCTGACCCCTATTCTAAGAGAAGACATGTGAGCATTCCTTTACACTTAGGAAAAATCTCACAGGGCCCTAGATATTATACGAGAGTTAAGGTGCTTGACTTGCATGTGGCCAACCCCAGTTCTATCTCTATCATCACATATAGTTCCCTGGAAATGTATATAATCTCCTGAGAACAAGCAGGAATGACCCTTAAGCACAGAGTCAGGATTTAGTCCTGAGCACTTGCTGGGGTACTCTTTGGATTTTGAAGGCAACAAAAGTGGTGTTTGGAACTGCCTCTTAATATTCACTTTACCTAACATGAAGGATTGTGACTAACACACATGTATGCTCAATAATGTTTTTAAAAACTAAATTAATAAATGATGTATAAAAGGCATGACAAAGATCTATAGCCTAAGAATTCACGAAATTACCTGTATATTGTCTACCTACAACAAAGAAATGGTTTGAAATTTCAGAAACATTATGAGAAATGATATTTTGTCAGGTTGAGTGCTATTTTACAGCAGGTGATTTTGCTTTGAAGTAGTGACCAGTATATGGTGCTGTTTCTTAACAGAATGTGCATATTGATAGACCAACAAGTACAAGTGAGAATTGTGCATTTCAGTATTAACTCCAAAGAGTCATTTGTGAAATCATTGCCCAAAACCGTAGGCTCTGGGGCTGGAGTGATAGTACAGTAAGTAAGGCATTTGCCTTACATGCGGCCAAACCAGGGTTTGATTCTCAGCATCCCATATAGTCCCCCAGCACTGCCTGGAGTGATTCCTGAGTGCAGAACCAGGAGTAATGTCTGAGCATCACCGGGTATGACCCAAAAAGAAAAAAACGAACAGACAAACAAAACCAACTCTAGGCTCTGATGGTTTTAACATTTAATGTTTTCACTAGGAAGATAACAAAGGCTTCACTAAACTAGGAGCCGACGCAAGTACTTGCCTTGCATGGTGGTGGCAGGGCCTAGACATGGAAAGGGGAGATCATATCACAAAGCACACAGATAGAAAAAGGAACTTATAGTATGGCTGGAACAATTAATCCATCAAAGGGAAATAGAGATGCTATTTAATAAAGACAAAAAGAAGTAGGAAACCCCGGGTATTGCATGCCAGTATTAAAGTCACTCTTTACAAGTTTGTTCATCAGATATCAAGGTAGAAATAAATCCTCTAGAAACCCCAATCCAGTAAGATACTGAGTAAAAGATAAACACATACATAATGCATGACAGCAAAGGATATTACATATTAGCATTGTGATCTGGCCAATTACTGAGAGAATTTATCTTAGCTCTATCTCACACACTTAGCATGTACATATATTTTATGTCTATTCCATTAAATATTACATATTAACAATATTGCTATAAAACAAGGTATACATATGCACTGTAGCACTGTCATCCCGTTGTTCATCGATTTGTTCGAGCGGGCACCAGTAACGTTTTCATCGTGAGACTTTTGTTACTGTTGTTGGCATATCGAATATGCCACAGGTAGCTTGCCAGGCTCTGTCATGTGGGTGGGCTACTCTTGGTAGCTTGCTGGGCTCTCCGAGAGGGATGGAGCAATTGAACTGGGGTCAGCCACGTGCAAGGCAAAGGCCCTACCTGCTGTGCTATCGCTCCAGTCCAGGTATACATATATATGCACATATTTATATAAAGAAATTTATTAATACCTTTTCCTTCTTTTTCCTTAATATTTTACATTAATTGTATTAATTTGATAGTAAACGTTAAAATTTACAGTGGGTAGGGCGTTTGTCTTGCACATGCCCAACCTGGGTTTCCAGCATCCCATATGGTCCCCTGAGCACCGCCAGGAGTAATCCTGAGTGAAGATCCAGGAGTGACTTTCTCTCCCTGAGCATTACCAGGTGTGATCCAAAAAGAAAAAAAAATTAAAATTTAGTTAATAACGCAGCCTCTAGGAAAAAACAGTCATGTAACTTGCTTATAAATAGATGGATGTGGAGAGTATCATGCTGAGTGAAATCAGTCAAAAGGAGAGACAGACATAGAATAATTTCACTTACCTGTGAAATAAATAAAAAAAAAGTAATATGAGACTAATATCCACAGACAGTAGAAACAAGAGCCAGGAGGACTGGTATATAAATGGAAGTTTGCCACAAGTGGAAGAGCGGGGGAGGGCAGTTAGGATAGAAGTGACCACGATGACAGTGAGAGTTGGAAATGATCACTCTGGACAAGAACTGAGTGCTTAAAGTAGGTAAAGGGATATACATGACAACCTGTCAGTACCTGTATTGCAAATCATAATGCAAAGAAGAAAATAAAATGGTGGTGGGGGTGGTAGTAACGGGATGAAAATTGGGGACATTGGTGGTGGGAAATCTACACTGGTAAAGGGATGGGAATTTGCAACTTTCCAATGAAAAAGAAAGATGCGAGTGTGTGGTGGTTGTGGTGGGCCCACGCACGCGGTGGACTCAGGACATGGTGATGGCGTTTGAGGGATGAGATCTGCCTCCCCAGGCCTGACGACAAACAAAGGACCCGGGGAAACGGCGAATGGAGGAACTGGGTCCCAGGTTGGTCGGTAGTTGGTTTATTTTTCTCTCCTCCCCAGCGTCCTCTGATCTTACCCTTTATGGCGCAATTCTAGTCACCATTCTGGCCCTTGTCCCTGTCATCAGAGTTCCATCATCCTAGTCTCCTCGTAGACCTTGAAGTTTGCAAAGTCTCAGCTCTCCTTCTCATAGTCAATGTCTCGTCAAGCTTCTTGTCCTTGTCCTCAACATCTAGTCCTCAGCGTCTAGTCTTCAGCATCTAGTCTTCATCTTCTTCCCCAATGTCTCAGGGCCTTGACCTCAGTTTCTCCTTCTCAGCATCTCATCCCAGAGTCTCATTCCAGTGTCTCATTCCAGAGTCTAGTTCCAGAGACTCATCCTCAGCATCTTCAACAACTCTCCCTCCCAGAGTCTAGTCTACCTTCCACAAGTTTCCCTGCCCAGCCCTTCATACCTCTTACAGCATCGTTACAAAGGAATCATGAAGAGTGGGGACACAAAGGTGGGGTTGAACATTAACATAACAACAAAGAGAGGGAAAGGCCACTCCTTCAGAAGATTAACGCATGGATAAAATCTCATCTAAGGAGATTATGCAATATTACTAGGAGATTCTGCTCAAGGGCAGGATTCCATCCAGGGTGTATTGCTTTCTCCTTCCCTCAGCTAGTAATCCATTTAAACAGTTATAGTAAATTTACTTCTTATAATATTTTTAGCAATGTCGTTTTGTATGAGCACAAAAAGAGATATATAAGCTTAAAGTTTAGCTCTTCCTGGGAATATCTCACTATATATTCCAGACCACAGTCCTCAGGCCAGGTTAGTCTTTCCTAACCCCGGCAGGGTCCTTATTCAGTTACCTCTTTTTGGGTCATGACAGAGTTTGTCCATGACCATGCTCTGAACTTATAGTTAAATATTATGGTGTTTGGCTTGGCCCATTTCAATGCCAAGGTAGCTCACAGCTTGTCCTGGGTCCATCCAGTCTCTCGTTGAGACCCTGCTCTTGGAGTGCTAGGAACTAAAGGCAACTGAGGCTTCAGTCAAATAAATATGGATGCCCAAATAAAAAAATAAATATATAAGTATAGAGTAAATATTATTTTGGAGTCAATTAACTCCCATGTTACATAACATAGCACCAATTGTCTTCCTGTGTCTATGCAAAAAGGACATTGCTAAATAAACCATACAAATGACATAAAGGGAAGAGAAAAGCAATATAAGATTATTAGTGCCTGATGAAATTGGGTGTGCCTCATTTGCACTGTTGCGGGAGTGGCTCAATAAACCTTAAGCTCCCTGCAGGAGCAGCAAGGACAACCCAGTGTTATCTATCAGGTCATCACTGTCATCACTGTCATCCCGTTGATGTTGATTTGCTCCAGCGGGTTCAGTAATGACTCCGTTCATCCTAGACCTGAGATTTTAGAAGCCTCTCTTTACTCGTCCTTCCCAATGGTGCCGCTTTGGAGGCTCTTTCAGGGTCAGGGGAATGAGACCCATCATTGTTACTGTTTTTGGCATATGAATACGCCATGGGGAGCTTGCCAGGCTCTCCCATATCCAACAGGTATTGGTATAAAAATAAAAATGAGTATTTTAAAAAAGGGATGGGTATTAGAACATTGTAAAACTGAAACTCAATCATGAACAATTTTGTAACTGTATCTCATGGTGATTCAATAAAAAATTAATTAACTAATTAATTTAAAAGACCAGTAACTACTCAATCATCAAAAATATTTGGTTAAGTCATGGAATATTAAGATCAGTCACAACAAACCTAGAGGACAAGAAAACAAGAATAAGATGTCTAAGATCTTTAACTTAGAACCAGATTCTGTAACAAATGTGACTTTGCTGATTGCCTTTAGGAATTGAGTGTGAGCGTGCTTTGCATTGTAAAAGGTAAATTACACAGTGTTAGGTAGTAGGTTTTTTTTGTTGATTCTCCGTCCGCCCCCCCACCCGTGCCCCAGTTTAAATAGAATCAAGGATATGCATTCATTTTTGCCAATTAATGCTGTCGACTATAGGAGATATTTTTTCTTCTTTTTAATCCCCCCTTGTTTTGTATTTTGTTTCTTTGGGCAACACCTGGCAGTGCTCAAGATAGGATTCAGAGGACTGTATTTCGTGCCTCGCACGAAACTGGGGGTGGGTGCATGTGGCAAGTGCCTTATCTGCTGTACTATCTTTTCTTCCCTTCCCCCCCCCCCCCGCCAGAATGTGAGGATCCTTTTTCTTTGGGTAGCTAATACCATAGGTTTGCTTTCCCAACTTTGACCTATCTGATGGTTTGGTAGGAAGCCAATGATGAATGGCAAGAATGTCTGTTGTAGAGGCTGTTAAGATGAGAGTCAGTGTCAGCAAGGCATATGAGCAAAGTCAGCACAGGCAACAGCCATGTCCTAAAATCAGAAATCAGCAAAGGAGGAGGAACCCAATGATTAGCAATTGAATTTACTGGGATGAGTCTCAATAAGGAACTGGGATACAGTCCCACCTTATATTTCTAGTCTCTACTAACCCTAACCTTTTTTTTTTGCTTTTTTGGGTCACACCCAGCAATGCACAGGGGTTACTACTGGATCGGCACTCAGGAATTACTCCTGGCGGTGCTCGGGGGACCATATGGGATGCTGGGAACTGAATCCAAGGGCATGCAACGCAAACACCCTATCTACTGTGCTATTGCTCCAGCTCCCAACCCTAACCATTTTTTTAAATGATTTTTCACATCATTATTTAGTTATTTAAATATATACATACATACATACATATATACATACATAATATGCTTTGCTAGGGAATGTTTGGGCCATCCTGATGATGCTCACATTTACTTCTGGCTCTCTTGGCAGTGCCTGAGATGCCAGTGCTGGGGATCAAACCAGAGCCAGTCACATGCAAGATAAGTGCCCAGTCACTTGTACTATGCTAGCCTTCAAATATTGTTCAATAATATCATTATACTGTCTAATTCAACTACAAATTATTCCAGGGCTTTTAAGCTTGAAAATTTTTTAGTCCACCTCTGACTGTGCTCAGGGCTTATTCTCTGGCTCTGTGCTCGGGATCACTCCTGGGAGGACTCGAGGAACCATTTGTGATAACAGGGATTGAACTCAGATCAACCACATTCAAAATGAGAGCCTTACCTGCTATGCTATCTCTCCTGTCCAAGAACTGATTTGTGTTGATTGTATCTTGTCAGCACGGCAGAGCCTGGCAAGCTACCCATGGCATATTTGATATGCCAAAAATAGTAAAAACAAGTCTCACAATGGAGACGTTACTGGTGCCCGCTTGAGCAAATCGATGAACGGGATGACAGTGACAGTATAAACTAAAATCCTTAGTTAAACCTAGACTAGTTGCTAAGATTCCTCTTAACTTCAAAGCTATGACTATAAAGCCCATTAAAATATACAAAGTAACATAGACTGTAAATGTACTTCACAAATGAAACAATTTTTATTTATATCATCTACTAGTGCATATATATTCATATGCACACACATTTTTCACAGGAGCAGTTGCAAACAAAGAACAAATATCAAGTGCTTGGAGCTCTATTGTATCAAGCAGAGCATGACATTTTTTGAAAGTTAAATACATTTCCCAAAATCTATGATTTGTACTTTATTTAACCATAACTGCTATGTTTCTGTCTACCTTTATAAAATCTTTATAAAATATTTCTAAAGGATATGCCTAAAAGGTCAGTAATACATTACCCGAAAGTGCTTGGTAAAAACCTAGTAAAGCTAGCTAAGGAGTTCGTGATAAAGACATCAATAATGTATACATTCATTGCCTCTGCTACACTAGCAAACGCCATGTGTGGCATTGGGAGATAAAACATCTTTTGTAGCTGAAGAGGAATAGCATATAATTTACCTCTACATACTGGCAAAAACGTTAAATGTGAGAAAGGTAATGTGGTTTCAAAATGAATCAATGCCCAAAGAGAAACTTTCAAATATCTATTCACTAATTATTGATCGAGATAAAAGTCTGTGTTCTTGAGGGCTGAGGATAAGAGATCATTGATTTTTTTCAAACTAACATTGGTTTACAACACTGTACAGATTTCAGGTATATAGCGTCACACTGAGACAACTGTAACACTACCCTATGCCTATTACTAAAGGTCTGGTTATCATTCACCACTATTCAATCATCCCCTACTACTGATTCTTCCCATGCTCATTCCCATTTCCCTTTGATGTCCACGACTCTGCTTGTCAGAAATAAAGGTTTGTTTGTTTTTTTCCAGCTATAACTAATACTGGTTCTGAGGATCCGTTCCTATGCTTTATCTCTTTTAATATTTATTTGACTACTAGGACTTTTTTCTTTATAAATAAGCTTAAATATGAATTGATAAGATCTCAACTAAAGAAAATTTGTTAGAATTTTATTTATACATACGTATTTATATGTATGCATACATTCTATTTTTTGGAAGGGCCGGTAAATAAATGTCATTGTACTTTTGGCAATTTGAAATTAGCATACAAAAACTACGAAACTATTTTTGGTAGGGTGTGGTTTCTGAAAGCAAGCTCTCAGAAGAGAGTGATGCAGAAAGTCTCTTGCCCACATGCCTGGCTGTCTTCCCCGGGGCCCCTCGGAGGGGATGGGCTCCAGCTTCCCTCCAAGCAGAGCTCCCGGCAGCCGAAGACCACCGGAACTTAGCTGCAGCCATGTTGGAGGCTCCTCTCTACACGTTCGGACAGGCCTCATGCATGAAGGTACCAGCAGAGGAACCCAGGTGTGTGTAATCCCAACAGTCAACATCCAGAGACTTAAAAGCAAGCTCTCAGAAGCACGTGGCCGGAAGCGGCCTCGTGATATCTTTAGCCTACTTCTCCCTCTGGAGAAAGTGGCAATCTTCTGAGAGTTTCCTGCCCCCATGGGACAGCCTTGCAAGCTCCCCATGGTGTATTCATATGCAAAATCCAGTAACAAGCTGGATCTCATTCCCCTGACCCTGAAGAGCCCCCAGTGCAACATCGTTAGGAGGACCAAGTCGAAATAGACTTCTAAGATCTCAGGAAAAGGACAAAATGAGATGTTACTGAGCCTGCCCAAGAAATCGGTGATTAACGGGATATTGTGATTGTGAGTGTGATTGGTTTTGTTTGTTCCTTTGCATTCAACCTTTGTCTTCCACATAGGAGTCATTTTTCTTCTCCAGAATTTTTTTTAGTTAGTGTAATACCCTGAGATTCCTTCCATATTATTACAAATGTCAAGATTTCATTCTTTTTCTTTTCAAATATAGCTGAGTAGAATTTCATTTGGTATCTATACATCTTCTTTAGTCACTCATTCCACAATGGGCACTTAGGATTTTTCCTTACCTTGGCTACTGTGAAGAGTGCTCTGATGGACATAGGATGCATGTTTTTCTGAATGAATTTGGATAAATATTTAGAGGTAAGATTCCTTGATCATATGGTGGTTTTATTTTCAGTTTTGGGGAAACGCCCATGCTGTTTGCCTTTTTACTTTTTATAAACTTTAAATTTTCAGGGGCTGGAGTTATATAGTGCAGTGGGTAACGTGCTTGCCTTGTACGCAGACAACCCAGCTTTGATCCCCAGCATCCCATATGAACTCCTGATCACTGCTAGGATTGATTTCTGTGATCAGAGACAGGAGTAACCTCTCAGCACCACTGAGTGTGAAACCCTCCCTCCCCCCCATTTAAAATGTTTAATTTTTATTGTACTTTAGGTAACATGGTTACAATTGTGTAAGTGTTTATGTCTTTGATGTACAAAGTTGTCACTATACCCTGCTCCCACTAAATTCCACAAGACCCTCTACTACTGTCCTTAAATAACTTCTAGTTCACCTATTCTTTTTCCCTACTTGCTCCCACCATTGCCTGGTTATCTCAGCTTTGTAATCAAAGACCAAGGATTTGTCATCTTTAATACAATTTCTTTGTTTCTCTTCTCTATATGATCATGATGATCATCATTCTGTTGATCGTCGAATTTCTCGAGCGGTCTCAGTAACATCTCCATTCGTCCTAGCCCTGAGATTTTAGAAGACTTTCTTCTTTATATACCACAGATGAATCAGATCATCCAATATTTGTCCGTGTTTCTCTAACCTACTTTGCTTGACATGATTTCCTCCAAGTCACACTGTTTCTATAGTGGCCATACCAACTTACACTCTCACCAACAACATACAAGGTTTACTTTTTCTCACATTCTCACCAATATTTGCTTTTAAAAATAATTTAATAATAGTCATCCTACAATATGAGCTGATTTCTTAGTGTAAATTTTATTGACCTTTCTCTGATGATTAAAGATAACTAAAATCTTTTTTATATGCTTTTTGGCCCCTTGTATAATTTTTGGTGAAACATCAATTTACTGAAATGTTTTTAATCATTGAATTTTATGAGTTGTTTATAATTTTTGGATCTTAACTCCTTATCTGCTATATAATTTATAAAAGTCTTCCATTTAGTAGGTTTTTATTACTACTATCGGAAGCTGAACTAGATGATATTCCCACCAACAGAGCAAAATCATTTTTACCACATTCCCATTAAGCACTGGCTGTTCCAGTCTTTTCGATATATGCCATTCTCACTGGAGTGAGATAATATCTTATTGTTTTTTTGATCTGCACTACCTGGATTACAGTTGCCAATGAACACTGGCTTACAGGCTGAGCATATCCTCTTTAGGGAAAGTGTTCATCCCCTCTTCCCATTTTTTGATGCTGTTTTACGCTTTGCTATTGATTAGTTTTGTGAATGCTTTATATATCTTGCATAGTAACACCCATCTCCCACCCTTTTATTTTTGTTTTTGGACGACACACAGCTGAGCTTAGGGAACCACATGTAGTGCTAGGGATTGAACAAGGATTAGTCATATGCAAGGCAAGTGTCTTTAACCTATATACTATTTCGCTAATCCTAACTCTAAAAAGATATGGTATATAAATGTTTTCTCCCATTCAGTAGAGTGTATTTAGAATTTAACCCGAGGATTGCTCTTCAAGCCCATGTTCTTCCTTGAACATTTGCTTGTCTCTTATAATACTTATAATGCTTTGAGTAGGATGGCCATTTTGAAAATACTAAATCTTCTAATATTACAGAGACTATTTTAACATTTTCTGGTGTCCTCTTCTATTTCTTTCATAAGTGACAATATTTGTGCATAAGTTATTCACGTCTTTTGTTAAGTTTGATGTTTTAGGTACTTGATGATTTCGTAGATTTTTTAAATGGAGTTGTATGCATTTTAGTTTCTTTCTAGTTCATTGTTTGCATGTAGAAAAGCAATTTTTATTGATATATTTTTATTGATTTTGTATCTATTTTACTAATTATTTTTGAGGGTTTTTTGTTTACTTTTAAATGTATTATTATGTGGTTGGCAAATAGTGATACATTAACTTCATTTCCAATTTGACTGCCTTTGCCTTACCTAATTACTAAGGGAAGGACTTCCCAAACTTATATTGAATAATCATGAAGAAAGACATTTCTTAAGCCAGTTCTCAGAGAGAAGGTTTTCAGTGTTGTTGAATATGATGTTGGCTCTGGGTTTGTTGTATATGTCCATTAATATCTTGAGGTAAGTTTCTTCTATCCCGTTTTGTTATAATATTTTTAAAAATCATGTGTACATTGAACAATGGGAAAAGTTTTTTTCTGAAGCCATTTACATCATATGGTCTTTATATTTTGCTTTGCTAATATATGGTAATTGATTTGCATCAATTGATTTGCACATATTGAACAATTCTCAAATCCCTGTAATGAATCATTCTTGATCATAACATGATATTTTTGAGATAATGTTGGATCTGATTTGCTAAGATCTTTGCATCAGAGTTCATCAGAGATACTGGTCTATAAGTTCAGGTTTTAGTAATACCTCTACCTGCTTTTAATATTAAGATAATATAGAAACCATTAGGAAGGGTTCCTATTTCTTTGATAATTTGGAAGAATTGGAGGAATTTGGACTGGAGCAACAGTACAATGGGTAGGGAGTTTGCCTTGCACGAGGCCGACCTGGGTTCGATTCCTCTGTCTCTCTTGGAGGGCTGGGCAAGCTACTGAGAGTATCCTGCCCACACAGCAGAGCCTGGTAAGCTACTCCTGGTGTATTCGATATACCAAAAACAGTAACATCAAGTCTCACAATGGAGACGCTACTGGTGCCCAATCGAGCAAATTGATGAACAGGGGGAATACTGTGCTACAGTGCTATAGTGGAGGGATTTAGGTACTCTCAAAGTTTGTCTCTTTGAAGGTTTGGTGGAACTCACTAGTAAATCTGGATTGGGACTTTTCTCCTTGCAGAAAATTTTTAATTTTGCTACTTGTGATTGGATTATTTTGGTCTTTTACTTCTCCAATTCAATCTTGGAAATTTGTATGATTCTAAACACTTTTTTAAGTTTCAGTTGTTTTTGTATAATTGTAAATATTTATATAATTGTATCCATATCCAATATGCACGGGTAGTTTGCCAGGCTCTGCTGTGCGGGCTCCATACTCTCGGTAGCTTGCTGGGCTCTCCGAGAGGGGCGGAGGAATCAAACTCGGGTCGACCTCGTGAAAGGCGAACGCCCAACTGCTGTGCTATCGCTCCAGCCCCCAAAACAGTAACATAAGTCTCTCAATGAGCGATGTTACTGGTGCCCACTCAAACAAATCAATGAACAATGGGATGACAGTGACAGTGATATAATTGTAAATAGGACTTTTAAAATTTATCTTTCTATTTGTTTGCATATAGAAACCAATGACTTTTATATATTGATTTTTGTACCCTGCACCTTTATTATATTCATTTATCATTTCTTATAGTTTTTTGGTGGAGTCTCTAGGGAATTCTACATACATATGGGATCGTGTCATCTGGAAATAGTGATAGTTTTAAAGCTTCACTTATAATTTGCATACATTTAGTTATTTTTCTTACCTAATTGTTTTCGCAAGAACTTCCAATATTTTGTGAATAGAAACGAGAGAAGGTATCTTTGTTTGTACTTAATCTTAACTCTAAGAAGGACTTTAGTTTTTTCACATTAAGTATAACCATAAGTTTGAGCTTGTGAATTATTACCTAAGCTTGAACATTTAGGAATGTTCCTTTTTTTTTTTAAAGACAATTGTTTCAAGTGACAACAGCACCTATTCATTCTATTAAGAATTTGAGTATATATGGCTACTTACTTGAAACATACATATTAAAGAAAAATAATTAGACACTAAAAGGATTTATTATTGTTCTTTTTATAAAAGGATATTATAACAGTAACAAACAAGTCTTACAATGAAGACGTTACTGGTGCCCGCTCGAGCAAATCAATGAGGAATGGGATGACAGTGACAGTGACAATTATTAAAGGTATATGATATTCTCTATTTTCTTAACCAGCCACAAACAGCTTATATTTTACTTCCTAAACAAGAATCTGCAACAGACAAATCAGGCTGACATGACAGAAATTAAGTAGCATTTCTAATAAGCAACTGTTTCAAAAACTAAGTTACAATCAATAATAAAGAAGCACAAAATTAATAAACAGAAACCACTCTTGAGTTGTCTGTGGTTTAGAAATATACACAGGTCCAAAGTTGTACTTACAGTCCTCAGGAGATAAAACATAGTACAAAACCTCTAGAATGACCTTAAACTAAGTCATCTCTGCCCAGCTGGTTCTCCATCTGCCCATTGGCACAAGCTTGCTTATTCATTTCTACATTAAAATGACTATAGATTGTTTGGTCCTTAAAATTCTTATTCTACCTCTGTCAATTACTTTTGCTCAGCTAAGCTCCTATTAAGGAACTCCAAAATTATGTTCAAATAGCATGTCTGTGTGTGCCATAATTTATAATAAACACAGTCATATGTGCACATGCACATGTATGACACAATAATGTTACACTGATGAGCAGGTTCCAAGTATTTTTTTAAAAATATTAGGACAAAATTAACTCTGTGGGTTGATAGGCAGCATATTGTCTGTGAGACAAGTCTCTTTCAACATTTCTAATTCCAATTTGTAAACATTTCTAATATTATTTAAAAGTTAAAATAGTTTTGTTAAAAACTATATTTGTTTAATGTCTCATAGAGATCTTTGGTTGGCATCATTTGGCACATCAATTAAAATGAGGATTTGGTTGACAGATATTGAGTGAATAAAAGCATTCCCAGTAATTTTGGGAAATCACATGCTCAGAAGCAAAGCATAATAAATTTTGCAAAGTTTTGGAAGTCACTTTCCTAAACACATTCTGAAAATCTCATAGATTGTACTGTGAACCCACTTTAATCCTTAACTCACAACACAACTTGCTGAGTTTCGCATATTGTTTAGAAAAGACATAGAAAATAGAAACATCTGCTTTTACTACTTAGAAAATGCCGTAACTGTCAGTTTTCTGCTATTGGCAAGCACCCCAAAACACACAGTAGATTAGCAAAGTAAGTTTCATATTAGGGAGGCAGCTGGCTATTGATTTTTTTTTCCTAATGGTTATGGCCATTGAAACTTCAAATGTTTGTTGTTTACAAATCAGAAAATCTCTTTCTCTAAAAGATAACTACAAACAAAATAGTGTTTGTTATTATAGAAAAATTACTTCCTTCTTTGAAGTTGCGTTTGTGAAGCACACACATTTCAGAAAATAGGAAAGAACTCTACTAATGATTGTCAGCTTCAGCCTTGAACTTCAGAATCCCTTTAGAATATCAGTCGCCATTGGGGTGGAAGTCCCATTACTAGATATTCTTATTTAATGGATCTGGGGTCTGGCCTAATTCAGTCAAGACCAAATGCTCCCCAGCTGACTCTACTGCAGCAGAGAATGTTTATTCTACTAGTACATTAGCATTGACGAGCAAAGGTTTGTAATTTGTTCGGTTTGGTTTGGTTTTGGGGAAAACCCTGGTGGTGCTCAGGGTTTGCTCCTGATTCTGCACTGAGGGATCACTCTTGATGGGGCTCAGGGGACCATATGTCAGTACCTGGGATTGTAATATAACTCTGACCCAACGATCAGTGAACTTCTGAATAACCAATATGTCCCATGTGTTAGTTGTGTTCAGCTTCAGTTTTCTGACCATGTAATGACATCCAGAGCAACTGATTTATCAGTTAAATATGCTTTTAGCAGCCTGTAAATTACTCACTACAGTATATACTTAATTTTTGTTTGTGTTTGTTTGTTTTTGTGTCACACCCAGAATGTTCAGGACTTACTCCTGGATCTGTGCTCAGAGATCACGCCTCATGGAGCATGGGAGCACCCAGGTGGGCCATGTATAAGGCAAAAACCCAACCTGCTGTTACAGCACCGTTGAGTATACAGTTATTTAAAAAAAATACATTAAGATTATTACAACGAAGGTCAATGGGAAAAGAAAAGATATTTATGAAATGACAAGAAATTGCAACAAATGTCAGGGCTGGAGCAATAATCCAGTGGGTGGGGTGCTTGCCTTGAGCACAGTAGAGCCAGCAGTCAGCCATGAGCAGTGCTGGGCATAGCCCCAAAACAAAAACAAAAACCATAAACTCCACAGCCCGCCCCCCCCCAAAACACACACTGCTATTATGTTACAAATAGCAACAAATGTAAGAACAAAATTAAAAACTGACAATTATATTGACCCTTGTAAAAAATTATTGGCAGTTAAGAGCAGGGGGGGAAACAAGGGGAGGAGGTAAGTATAGTTTCAGGAGAGCAGGACTTCAGAAGTTAGAGACTGAACTTTAGACGAGCATTCACAGCCACAACGATGAGGGGATGAAGTGCATGGAAGGGAGATCTGTTTGTTTACAACTTTTAAGTGTACTTGGAAGCAATGATAGCATTTAAAATTACAAAACAGAAATACCAAAACAAAATGATATATGACGGCTACTGTTCCTAAGTCTTTACTGTTTAGAATCTTTCACTATTCAACATTGAAATTACTCAGGCAGGTTTTTGGAAACAGGACAAGCAAAATTACTTGGAAACAAAAGAAACAAACATTACAGAACTGTGGTAGCCATCCAGAGTTCCACACTGCAGTGATTGGGACTGTAGCATTGGCCCACACAGACCCCAATAATAAGGCGGTGCGGAAATAGTGTGTTTAGATCACTACTGTGAGAAAAGAATGCTTTATGCAAAAGAAAAGAAAGGTTTCCAGTAGCGGTGGGAAAGAAAGATTTTGGGAAAGCTATTAGGAGGTCCAAGGGCAATGAGGTGGGCTGCCTAGAAAAGAAGCTGGAATGTAGAATGAGATATTACCTGGTAAGAAACAAAGAGTAGTAGATGTTTTTGTTTTGAAGGCTGCTATTTTGAATATCTGAGAGAGTGGTCTTCTATTTAACACTATTGATATTTGGATCAAATATTTGAAGCCCACAGCCAAACAACCATTGAAATTGGAAAGGTAAGTTTTATTATTTTGAATCTGTTATGGTTTTTGTTTTTGCTACCAGAAAGATGCTCATTGTATAAAATGTAGGAATATGAAAAAGAAAATCAAAACCATTCTTCACTACATGGAAACAGAAACTATTATCAGAATTGTGCTTCCTTCCAGCTTATTCTTTATCTGTATAATATATTTATATAGATGTTACAGAAATAGTTTGAAAATATTAACTTCATCTATTTCTTATTTCCCTGGAAATCCTGTTTCCCTTTGGCCATTTTACTTGTATGGGAAGAAAAAGGTAAATGAAGCTCTCAGATATCAGTACCATCACTTTCAACCCCTTAGTGGATCAAGGTGCAATATTTGGTGACTTTATGAAAACAATGAAAATCCAAAACACTGGGGCTATTTTTCAACTTTTAGGTACTTTCCAGAATATGCTTTCCAGAGAAAACATACATTTAGCATATCATCCCCTTGATCATGACATAGATACAAAAGGTGGTATCTAATATTAATGCATACAAAACATGGTTTTTTTGTGGATTGTAATCTTACTAGGAACATAAGTGAGGTGCATCCTGGGAAAACTAGGCCTAACAAGACTTAGGATAAAGGGCCTAATGGGTACATAGTTATTTTTATTAATTTTTAAAAATTTATTGTTTTGAGTCCTACCTGGTGGTTTACTCCTAGGTCTATGCTCAGGTATTACTTTTGGAAGAGTGCAGGAAATGATATGTGAGGATTGAACCTGGGCAAGGCAGGAATCCTATTTATTGTACTATCTTTTCAGCCTCTAAGTGGTTCCTTTTATTCTACCAATGAACTGTATAAGGACTAAATTCCATTCCCAGAAAAAAAAAGATATTAAAGACATTCTGACAAAGACAGTGAAGGTCTCAAAGAACAGTAAATTTTTTTAAAAAAGCAGTATGCTAAATTTCTATGAAATATTTTATTAATTCTATAGGGAAAGTGGAACCTGCAACTCAACCCTCCATTGTTAGGAGAGCACCTTTGGTCTTTGTGAAGCCACACTAGCGAATATGGTACCATTAACTGCATATGGTTATTTCTCCACTTCCAGTGTGGCTACTTCAAGTGAATATACAGAAAATGCAATGACATAACAGATTTCATAGAATAAGAAAAAAACATGTAAAAATACAAATATAAAAATAAGGATAAAAGCCTCAATACTTTGCACAATGATGCCATTTAGAAATAAACTTGCCTGGTAGATGAGTTAAATGAGAGGTGTTTTTTTTTTTTCAGAGTCCATTCATTTTTCCCTATCTTTAAATTGAGCTACTAAAAAACTTAAAATTACATATATCACCCAAATAATTCTTTTCTTTTGCCACATTTGATGGTGCTCAGGACTTACTTTTGGCCCAGTGCTCAGGGGTCACACCTGGTGGGGATTTGGAGACCATATGGCATGTCAGGAATCAAGCTCGGGTCTGCTGCATACAAGGAAAATAACTTACCTGCTGTACTGTCTCTCCGACCCTTACATAATTCTTATTGGAGCGCAAGTCCTAAAATGCCCCCTCTGGGAGAGGTGGAAGGGTGAAGTCAAGTTGTGGGGCATAGTGAGAATACAGAAGGGAGTCAGAACCTGCCAGCTGGGAGCAGTCATCCCACCCCTTCAATTGAGGAGGCTGATATCTGGTGGACAGGATTTGAATTTCACCCTTCAAAGAGACAGAGATCAGCTAAATCTGAAATGAAAATATTCTTAAATGAGAGAATTTGATTTTTTTAATTGAAAATGTCTCTTTTTCAAACTACCCTACAGAAAGTGGACTAATAAAGAAGTTGAGATTAGTTACAATTCTTCACACATTAGGCAGTAGTGTGTGTTGAGTATTTGGCCTCAGCGCAAATCTGAATTGAATGCAGGAGTTCAATCACGCAAGAAACTCAATCACAGAGTTGCATTTCTGGTGGCTGAACTCTGGAATATTATAAGTGTCTGTGGGTGGGGGGTGGGCAGTGTATGTGTGCCAGGGATTAAATCCAGACCCTCACATACTAGAAGCTAGTGCTCTACCACTGAACCACATTCCTCATCCTCTAAATCCTGATTTTAAGAAAATGTTCCATATACATTAAAAATAATCTCTCAGCAGGGTCAAGATAGCTGAACTGGAAGTTATTGTATTAGCATTCTCCCATGAATAAGGTAATATCTACAGCCAAAGAGGGCAGATAGCTCAATGGACTGACCAATTTCTTTGTGTGCAAAAGGTGTACATTTGCTCCCTGGAGTTGCTTGGTCCCACAAGTACCTCTGTCACTGTCACTGTCATCCCTTTGCTCATCAATTTGCTCAAGCGGGCACCAGTAATGTCTTCATTGTGAGACTTGTTACTGTTTTTGGCATATCAAATACTCCACAGGTAGCTTGTCAGGCTCTTCCATGTGGGCGAGATACGCTTGGTAACTTGCCAGGCTCTTCGAGAAAGGTGGAGGAATCGAAACCGGGCCGACCGTGTGCAAGGTGGATGCCCTACACACTGCACTATCGCTCCAGCCCACCAGCAGTAATTCATAAGCAAGCACTGAGCCAGGAATGGCTCTTGAGTAACGCTAGATGTGGCCCCAAATGAAAAATATCATCCCTCCCCAGTCTATATCAAAACCTGGATTAATCACAGAATCATGCTTGACACTTCATCAAACAAGACTCCAAGAAATTCTTAGATGAAGTGGAGATAGAGAAGCTTCCCCATGGAACAAAAAACTATAATCTAGAAGGAAAGGGTGGCATGCAGAACTTTTCCCTGGGAAATAAGCAGCAGTGAGATGATTATTTTGAAGGTATGGGACACTCGGAAAACAAAGGGGTATCCCAAACACTTGCTATCCCAATTATATAATACAATTCTTACACTGCGAGGGGATGTAAGAGTCTATAAGGTATTTGCAAAGATCAGAATCAGCAGCAGGCATCATCAAAGTGACTTCCCCTGATCTTGTTAAAGTCAGAAATAGAAAGGTAGTCATATGGGGCTTGGTGTTGGATCAGAAATTAATGCAAATGGAACTGAGAATTTTCAGGCTGATCAAAATTATCTAAACCCAAACTATAGCAATTGCTAACCACATTTTATATAAGTTCACTAAAAATCATTAAAGTGTCCATTTAAAAAAAGGAAGTTTGTGATAGATTATTTTTCAATGGAACAGGTTATTTTTTACAAAAATATTAAAGGTCAGTGATAATGACTTCTGAAAACCTATACTGAATTTCTGTACATTTTTATACAAAATAAATAGAAGATGGAAAATCAGAAGAATTGGAAAACTATATTGCTTTTGGCAAGTACCCCAACATCTATAAATTTATTGTTTGGACATAAAAAAGAAAATGTAAGCTCCTTAGAAATGAGATAATAAAAACATTTCAAACCTTCAGATTGTACCCAAAAATATGCAGAAAAAAAGATCTGGAACCAAATTAACTTATTAGAAAATTAAAGGAATTGAAAGCAAAGCTTTTAATATAAAAGGAAGCAAAAACTTGATCATATTTTGGGTCACCTTACTTTCTTCTTTCCAAATCCATCCTCAGGAAAATGAATCAGTATATTTTTCCTAATCTAAAAATTCATAAACCTTTGTAATGTTTTATGCCAACTTCATATTAGCACAGCTACTTTCTAGCTTAGACACTGTTTCTCATTTCTCTGCTGATGAAAAGTTGCAAATTTTTAATTTTTTGGTCATCAATCTCTACTTATTGCAATAGTTTTCTTAAAAAGAAACAACAACAATAAAAAACCAGGGAAGAAAAGAACTAAGAACCAGTTTTGTAATATGTTCTTAGAATTAGAGATTAAATTTGGTTTGCATATCAACTTTCCTAGGAAAATTTCTGTGCAGAAAGAGTCCATATGGGTATAGAAACATAATTAGGAATGAAATATAGACATTTTTCAAACTTGTAATGATGAATAATTGGTGCTGATAGTGAATAACAATAACAGACTAAACCCAGACCCTCAGCTTATAGCATTTATGAAAATAAATTTCAGTATTTACAGTATTTTTATTTTAAAAATACAGTATTATTATTAAAAAAATAATCTATAGTATTTTTTTTTGAGGGGTCACACCAAGCGATGCACAGGTTACTCCTGGCTCATGCACTCAGGAATTACTCCTGGCGGTGCTCAAGGGACCAGAGGGGATGCTGGGAATCAAACCCGGGTTGGCCGCGTGCAAGGCAAACACCCTACCCCTTGTGCTATTGCTCCAGTCCCTCCAATGGACAGTATTTTTAATAAATTAGTCAAGCCTGTTTATAGGAATAGCATACATTATTTGAAGTTTGTCACCCAAAGTGATGACTGACTTGGAGATGGAGAATGAGGTACCATGTTGTCTATCAGGCTGTGTACCTTGGGTTAGAAGTGGAGTATTTCCTTTTTTTATTGTTGATGTGGGTTCTATGCCCTTCTACCAACAAAAAGTTGACACCAAGACTATATGCTAACAGTAACATAAATAAGTGCTTATGGTAAGTAGGTAACTGGTACACATTGCAGTGATTTTTACGCAAAGTGGTTGCTCCATACTGGATTAATATAATCAAAATTAGCAGAGTTGGGCCCTGACCACCTATGTAACAGTATTTGGAGCTCGGTCCTTAGAGCACCATAAGATTTTGATGAGGCCATTGGGCTATGTCCTCATGTTTAGATTCCTGCCCTTATTAAAGGAGACACTAGAAAACTTGCCTTTAATCTCTCTACCATAATGAATCACTAAGAAGACAGCAATCTAGGAGCTAGCAAGCATCCTTAACAGACAATGACCACACTCAAAGTTTATCAAGCATATTCCTGTAGTAAACAAGAAATTTATAACCCATTAACCAAATTTCATAGTTGTGAAGGAACATAATTTCTGGTTCTTATCAGATGCAAAATCCAGCAATATTTATAGAACAGCAAGTCCCTAACCAAATGAGGACATGCTTTAATGTACATCATACTTTTTTTTCAGCAAATCATTTATCTTATATATACTGGTATCATAAGAATCTCTTCATTGACCCACACCACGCCTCCACCGCCTAGCACTGGCATTCAAGCCCTGAGTTCACAATTAGCTGAATTTGCAACATTTTATGATTTGAACATATAGATCACAGACCCTGAAGAGTTGTCCTTCACAAGTTATCTAGTTCAGTTTCACAAAGGACAAAATAGAGCCTTGTAAAAACTTAAATGACTCTTCCCAGGTCATGAGTCAAAGAAGAAACAAGACTAAAATCCTGGTGTCTGGGTGCTTTTTTTCCATTATGTTACAATACGCCTATTTTGTCCCTCTTATATAATGCAGACGAATCTGGTTTTCCTTTTCTTCTTTTCAATTGGAGTTCTGAATCAGCTAATCTTGGTAATTATTGGGACAGGAAGGAAAAGATTGAAATGGCTCAGTAATGAAAGAAACTCCCTGGCTTAGAGGGGAGATTCTATTAGAAGCCTGTCTCCAAGATGCTGAGACCTCACATCTGTTGTTTTCCCTCCACCCTTTAATACCCTGGTCTCTCATTATACAACACAAATTGTCCAATGAGCCTCTAGATGCCCACCGGTAGACCTGCCATTTGATACTTAGCATTTTGTGGGTTCTTGCCTGTGATTCATGGCATGGTCTGTCTTTTCTATCCATTTTTGTCTCTGTGCCCTTTAACTGTCTTCTTATTGGCTGTGTCACCTCTTAGCATTGAGCCCCCAACTGTGCTATATTCTTGTTTTTCTTAGTAATACGTAAGACCCAAGCCTAACATCCTGAGATACCAGAAAATTAATGTAAAATTAATTCCCCCAAACCATTGAAAGTTACATGTCACAGTGATTTCAATAAAAAAAAAAAGAAAAAAGAAAAAAGAAAAAAATTTATGGCATCTATGTGGAACTCTAGACTTACTTTATAAGTTTACTGGCTGGAATTTGAGATAACAAATTATCTCAAATTTAACAGTCCACATGTCAAAAAGAAAGTTTCCTTGAGAAGTGAACTTTGTGATATAAAATGGTTATGTCCTCCAGAGTTATGTGTAAAAGGGGAAATTAATAAACTATTTTTATATCAGTTTTAGATTCACAGCAAAAGTGAGTGAAATTACAGAGTTCAGATCATTTTTTTAACCTTGATTAATCCTAAAAGGAAACATCACAAGAGCATGAGATCTATCCTTAATGGACCTTTAGTGAAAGTTAAAAATAATGAACTGCTAGCAAACCTTGATAATTTTTTCAGTTACCAATATCATGTGTCTCAGTTCCAAATCTCCCCTTCATTGTTTACTCTGTGAAAACTGAGCTAGACCTTGTAACTATTTCTCAACATTAAGCTATGTCAGAAAATGGTGCTGCAGACAGAGCCACTGAAGAGAAAGGGGGCTTCCTTTCCTGCTTCCTGTGTTTGACCCCTTTTGCTCCTACCACATGCTTGTAGCAGCTGGTGTGAGGGACACACAGTTGAATTATAGTGGAACATTTATGGAAAATTCTCACCAATTTCAGAGGCACCCCATAGTTAGATTCCCCCATGAGTCATGCAAGCAATCCCATTGTGTGGGGTCCAGCTTTCATCTCCTGCATTCACACAGGGTGCTTCCTGCTTACCACAGCCCCACCTTCTAAAATGAGGTTGGAATCAAAGAGGGGTCCCCACTTTCAATTTTTTTCTCCATATTACTTTTTTTCTTTTTTCATCCCTAGATGTTCTTTAAATTTCTCTTTATTCCTTGATATAAATAAGATTTTCTGTTAAAATCAAGAATTTGGGGGTCTGTTGAGATGGTATGGAAGGAAGGACATTTGTCTTGTATGCAGGCAGACTTAGGTTCAATCACCAGCACCCCAAATGGCCCCATGGGTACTGCCAGGAATGATCCCTGAGGGCAGAGTTGGAAGTAAGCCTTGAACACTGCTGAGTGTGGTTCCCAAACCAAAATTAAACTAAAAATTCTCTACCTTAAACTTTTCTCTCTTAAAATGACTTGTTTTCTGACTTCTAATTCATATAGACAAAGAAACTCTGGGAAAATAACTGATTTCTTACATTCATTCACAAGGTGAGTAGAATGGTTGATTGCAAATGTCCTTTTCAAATCTAAAATGACACAATGCTAGGAAAGTCAGTGTTTTTTTCCTACATAGGATGCACCTTAAGCATGCCACGTCATGATTTCCTTACAACATATTATAACTGTATATTGTGTTCCTCAGGTTCATCCACAGTCAATGGGTCTCCCTTGTTTGAGTAAAGCTTTTTCTCTTCTGCAACAGATATTAAATTACAGCAGGAGTCAGTATTCATTTCATGCACGCAATGGGCCACCAAACACTATACAATCCTCTGTGAGGATTTGAACTGGAAAAGTTATCTAAGAGAAATAATGGAAAATTAGAGATTCATGTGTGAATATGAGAGTTTAAAACACATTACAAGGGGCTCTGGGGATGACTCAATAATAGATCACCTGCCTTGCAGGCATGAGGTAAATTCAAGCCCCAGCACTGCCCACATCAGAGTGCAGTCATGATAATACTGACAATCATGATACCTGAAAGTCCTGATACCTGACACCACAGGTGCGCAATCTCCAGCCCACCACACCAGGTCAATGCAAGAACCACAGTCACATTATCAAAATAGCACCCTTCTCCATGGCATGGAGAAGAAAAATATATCATTAAGTATCTTTTTATCCATTTGTGAATATGAACATTATAAAGATCTATTGGGCATAGAAAAATCCTCTGATAAGGTATACCTAACACTACAGAAGGCTAGTCAACACCTCTATTACCCTCCCAGTTAATTTTTTTTCTTTTACCGTTCTCTATCTTTTATAGACTGCTCAGCCATTAATTTCTTCAGTTCTTCTAGACGCCGAAGATCTCTCATTTCTATTTCTTGCCACTTCTGTTCTTTTTTGGCCCAGTATTTTCTTATCTATTGTAGAAATGTTACATAAAATTTATATTAACAACAGATGTGTATAAAAATAATGAGAAAAGCTATAACTATATTATCTACAAGCTCATAAAGGAATGATTGGATATAAATTGGCACTTCATCTTTTTTGTGTTGGTCTGTCCATAAGATATTGACAACAGAAAAATAAAACACAAAGGTATACATCCCGAGAAACTGCATGGTTTAACAGTTTTTGAAGTAAAAAATGTAATTTGCAGTGATATGTAAGGTTTTATTCTATGGCTAAAATAATTGACTTTCAGGAAACCACAATAAAAGCATGTTATTGTCTAAATTGTATGATCTACCTGTTACTTGAGAATATTTTTACCCTCTTAGGATAATTTGGTCTTTAACAAATATAGCACTCAGCCTGTTTTTCCTTTAAAGGCATGAGTTTATTTATGCTAATGGACAGCGGCATGTTGAAAGCTTTATGCTTCTGGGGAAGTGGCAGGAGATAGGTGGGAGGAAGGAGGAAAAGAAAATAATTGGCAGAACTGTGATATAGGGTAGTGCTGACTTATGTGGTAAAATATAAGGACAAATTTATTTAAGCTAAAAAAAGTGATAGCTTTGTTCTTACTTGGCCAATTTCACTTCCCTCCTCTAAAAATGGAGATAGATAAGAAAACTAGAAGAACACATATGCTATTTTCAGGATCTTCTATTTTGTGGTAACATTTTTCTCCCCAGAGGACTATTCAAACACTCTAACATGTCATACTATTCCTGCATTGAGAAAATGGATCATGCTGGTAAAGAACAGAATCTTACTGGAGAACCTTAGTGAGTGTCTGTCCTCAGGGCATCTAGAAGATGCCTCACACTCAACAAGGTGCCCTCCTTTTTGATAAGTGAATATGAAATGCTAAGTGGTTTCCTGCCTTGCCCTAGAAGCATGGTCTCTGAACCTGAGATCTTAAATGCCTTGGCCATGTCTGGAGCAGGACCTAGAGGTGCTGTACTCACATCCTTTCACCGCTCAGTGAATAACTGGACTAATTAACTCTACAGATGATGGAGGCCTCAAGTTAAGGAGAACAGAGATGAGGCTTAGAAAGACAGCTGGACCACAAAAGCAGTGCTAAGGTGATTTTAGAGTATTAATGGAGAAATCCAAGGCGTTCTGCTAGTGTCAGATAAAGTTAAGTGTTAACATGATTACACTATATTCCTCTGGAGATTTGATCTTTATTTTTATATATTTCTGTGTTACCTTAGTTTTCTAAGAAATACACATTTTAACAACTAGAAAAAAGAAAAGCTACTTCAAAGCAATTAAAAAAACAGAACAGATATTGTTTTGAGGAACATCTTTCTCTGGGTTCCATCAGCTCAAAAATATTTGCTCAATCTTGACATTGATCTTGGAGAGAAGTTAGAGATCCTTCTGTACACAATTTCTTGACCAACCCTTGACCAATCCTGAAATCAGGTCTGCGAACACACTAGAGGTATGTTATATCCAAGACTTTCCAGCTCAGAACTATTTCTTTCCATCATTGCTATTTTACATCCTCAGCTACTGCTGCAGCACTATGTTCCTCTCTCCCTCTCTCTGTCTGTCTCTCTTTCAACACTTACTCATTCCTTGTGCTTTCTGTTGGACTCTAAAACTTTCATTATCACCACATAGGAATACTTGTATCTTCAATTCTCAGAACACTACTTCTTTGTCTGACTGAAATTATCTTCAGTGAATGATGCTAATTTTCTGGTGCCCCATGTGACAGGGTATTAAGGGGGCTGGATAGTGTCTTGCACATTTTTTTCTTAGTTGCTACTTTTAGGCCATAATGATATTCTTCCTGTTTACAATACTTTCTTTCTTTATGTTCACTAGTTAACTTCCATATTTGCATCTACTTTTAAAATTTTATCAGAAGAAATAGAGATTCAAAGCGACACTTTCCTTGATATCCTGCTCCTTGAAAAAGAGGTGTTCTTTCCTCTGTTGATGGCTTATCTTTCTCATATGCTTCAGATCCCCTTCCACAATTCCATCTTCTTCATAGTCCTACTCCACCACCTATCCTTCCTCTCTCTCTATGTGACCTCTTCATCTTTGCTGCTTACCTCTTCTCACGTGGAATTACATACAAATGAACAATAACAAAAAAAATCAATGGCATTCTTTAGACTCCCAAGTCTATAACATGACATTTTCCCTGTCCATTTTTCAGTCAAGAATATTAAAATGCTTCTGTTCCTGAGCTGGAGCCATAGTATAGGAGGTAGTACTTGCATTAAGACAACCTGGTTTTGTCCTGCAGAGCTAGAAGGAAGCCCTGAGCACTGCTCAGTGTGGCAGTAAAAGAAATACAAATAAACAAAAATAAAAGAATGCTTATGTGTTTCAAGTCCTCTTTCTTCTCTTACTACTTATCCGTGACTCTCCTACCTCCACCTTTCCCTGCAAATTAACTACTCTCATAAATGACTTCCAAATGACTAAACTAAAGAATTCACAAAAATCTTCGAGATGGTGGGATACTCTCATAGCTTGCTGGGCTCTCTGAGAGGGATAGAGGAATCGAACCTGGATCGACCGCATGCAAGGCAAATGCCCCACCCACTGTATACTATCGCTCCAGTCCAAGTATCTTGTGTTTGATTCTATTAACCTCTCTATATAGTCTAAAATCATTATTATTTTGACAATAACCTGATTAAAAGATATTTATTAAGCATATACTTTTAGCCAGACACTATGCTGTGATTTTAGATATGATACTTAAATAGCAACAGGACCTCTACTTCATGGATCTCAGACTTTCTAGAAATAGAAATAGAGAACAGAGGAGAAAATAAATATAATCATATGTTTAAGTTCTAAAAATATGAAATGGCTGTAATGACTTTAGAAAAATTTTTTGTCAGAACTTTAATAAAATGCTTATTTTTAAATGGATTGGGGTAGGATATATATATCTATAGGATAACAGTGAGATAGAAGATAATCACAGGAGAAAGAGGGGACTTTAGATTTAGTAGTACTGCTGGGGGAGGAGACCTTGCACACACACTACATTGAACCCACTGGAGCAAAAGAAGATAGTGTTAGTTAGCTGAAGGAGAGATTGGCAAGCTAGATGAGGGCTTAAAGCCAGGATTGGTTCTAAAAACAGGTGAAAGCAATTAAAGAGTTTAAAGAAGGACTGATTTATAATGTGACATGGCATGTAGTTTTTAAAGGTAGTCATGGTTAGTGCATAAAGAATACATAGTGAAAAATAAGGTAAAAACAATCAGGAAATTGATCGTTTTTACCCTGGACTGGAGCAATAGCACAGCGGGTAGGGCATTTGCCTTGCACAGAGCCAACCTGGGTTCTATTCCTCCGTCCCTCTCAGACAGCCCAGCAAGCTATCAAGAGTATCCTGCATGCACGGCAGAGCCTGGCAAGCTACCCATGGCATATTCGATATGCCAAAAACAGTAACAAGTCTCACAATGGAGACGTTACTGGTGCTCCCTCGAGCAAATTGATGAACAATAGGACGACAGTGCAGTGCTACCTTGGACACAAAATGGATTGAAGTGTTTTGATCTGAGATGTACTTTTGAGTGGACCCAGAAAGCTCACTGAGGGAGTGGACACAAAAGGTTGAAGGAAAAAACAAACCATAGTGATCCCAGGCTTTAGAGATAAATTACTTGGATGATGGTCCCAATCACTAAAATGGAAGACTGAAAGAATAAGTTTTAGAAGAGGGAGACAATAATGAACTTATTGTTGAACATATATATTGGTTGGGATGACGGTAAGTACTCTAGATTTAAAATATGCAACGGTAGCTACAAAAGGGAGATTCTAGTGAGAATTTAGGGATGGAGATTTCAATGAAGAAATAGCACTATCATTGCACTGTCATTCTGTTGCTCATCAATTTGCTCGAGCGGGCACCAGTAATATCCCCATTGTGAGACTTGTTACTGTTTTTGGCATATTAAATACACCACGGGTAGCTTGCTAGGCTCTGCTGAATACTCTCAGAATACTCTCCGTAGCTTGTCAGGCTCTCTGAGAGGGACAAAGAAATCGAACCCAGGTCAGCCACGTGCAAGGCAAATGCCCTACCCGCAGTGCTATCGCTCCAGCCCTATGAAGAATTATCCACTTAAAATCAAATTTAATAAACTAGAACAGGATAAAATATCTCAGTAGGAATGTAAATAGAGGACAGAAAATGGCCATGCCTTTTCATGCTTAGGCAAGTAGTTTCGTCTACTAGACAGTCTATTTCTCTTCTCCAACTATCAAATTTCCTCCACCTGTGATACCAGAACAATGATCTTATCCTTAAGAAAAAGAAAGTTAGCTACTTGACTTACTAATGACCGTTGGCTTATTGGTTTATTACACACCACTCGTCATCTTGTCTTCTAGTTCTCATTTTTTGTTCATGAGGTTCTGCCTCCAGCTTGTTTTGGAATAGTTCAGGCATTTGCAATGTAACCCACATATTATGCCCTACATTGTTCCTTGCAACCTCCCTCCCTTTAGCACTCAAATTTAACATTTTTTTATCCAGCTCTCTCCCTTCTCCAATCTCCAGACATAGGTACATATTTATTCTAAGATACTATTTATGTTTCCTTAGCATAGCACTTTTCATACTAATCTAAATAATTCATTTTTGTATTTTCTACTACATTGGATAGAGTCTGACAGAAAATAAAGTTTAATTGATTATTTTTATGTGAGTGGAAGCTTCTTTTGGTCTCTGGCCCAAGAATAACAAAATTGCAGATGGGAAATAGGCCAATAGTTTTATTTGCAGAATGGGAGAGTGAACCAAGCTCTTCCCCAAGGAGACCTCCATTCACTTCTCTTCAATGAGTAGGGCTAGAAGTATATATCAAAAAGTACTGGCTCCTCAAACCTAAAAATAAAGTCCAACAGTATTTGGACAGTATTTAGCTGGTCCTTTGAGAAATTTATTAATACATGGATATAAAGCTCACTGCTTTTTAGACGTTTTGATTTATCTTTGTAATATTTCAGTGACACAAGAACCAGAGAGGTAGGGAGTGCAAGTGACATATTGAATGTAAAATTTGTCTCTAAATACCAGGTGGTTTCACTCATATGTGGTATATAAAGAAACAAAACAAAGAACTAAAATCAGACTAGACACTGACACAGCAGAACTGAGGTCCATAAAGGTCCCCAAAGGATTGGCTTAAAGAATGAAAAGGATCCAAAGGGCTGTAATGGGAAATATTGGCACTGGTGGTGAGCAGGGTGGAATAACACACATTTTTGGAAAAAAAATAAAATCACAATCATAAAATATACGTAAGCTTCATAAATCAATGTTGTCTTTAAATAAATAAATGAACAAGAAGGATACTTTTAAAATAAATTGAAAATTGCCTCTTGTCTTTCAAATTATGTTTCTGTAAATATTTTTCTTATATGCCAAGGTTCTCGGGGTATCCCTCATTCTCTTATCTCTGAATTTGTTGGACAGTCCTCTTTTGTTATATCACATTTTATTAATATTGGTAAAGTTAAGACAATAAAGTAAAAATTGGAGAAATAATTCTCTGTCTAGATATATGAATGTAAATAAGTGTGTGCTTTTATTTCTAGAAGATTCCTGGTTTAGTTTTCTAATATTCTAATGTATTTCCTATTAAAACCTCTACTAGTTGGGTTGAAGAGATAGTTCAATGGCCTGAGTCCAAGCTTGCCTGCAGGAGAGCTGGATCTCATTCTCAGCAACCCATGCTCCCCTGAACACTCTTGCGAATGAACATGGAGGACCAAATGGGAATAAATTCTAAGCACTGTAAGATGTGAGCCTCCTCACCAAAACACAAAAAATTAATTAAATATAGGACCAGCAGAGAATACCAAGTTTAATTTGTTTGCGCCTGACCTAGGTTCAGTTCTATGCACCAAATGGTCTTCTAAGCATCACTGGATGTGGCCCGGGAGGCCTGAGCACCACTGAGGTCATCTCCAGCACCACAAGAGCTGGGTAACACTATATCCATCCTTGGATTCTAGCGCTGACCTTCTGACCTGGTTGACAAGTATCACTAGTAGTGAGTGACTCAAACTAAGTAAAACAAAATAAAAATGAAACACTTTGCTACAAAATGAGATGTTTCTGATATTAAAATATATAGCAAGGTTTAAATTTTTAAAAGACTAATATTACATAGTACTAAAAGAAATTCTTTCATTTCTTTAGTCTAATAATTTCTGTTACTGTGGGGCTGGAGCAATAATACAATAGGCAGAGTGTTTGCCTTACATGCAGCCAACCCAGGTTCAATCCCTGGTACCCCATATGGTGAGCCGAGAGCCAGGAGTAAGCACTGAGTATCACTGAGTGTGCACCCTCCTAAAAAACAGAATTTCTATCATTGTAAAATAAAAGACTTTTGTTTAAAACCAGGGATTAAACAATCCCAATGCAAACAAGCCCTGAGTAAACATTAATTCAACCATGAATGAAAATGCCACAGGTGAGTGGAGGGCCCTGTTATGTAACAGTGGAGAATTCTAGCACTGTGGTGGTGGGCATAGTGTAGCAACTCTACAAGTATAAAATCAAAATGTTGATATTATTGTAAAAACTAATTTTTAAAAAGAATTTATTTACACATAGAAAAAATGCGGCTGGATTGATAGCACGGCGGTTGGGCATTCGACTTTCACGTGGCCAACCCGGATTCAGTTCCCAGCATCCCATATGGTTCCCTGAGCACTGCCAGGAGTAATTCCTGAGTGCAGAGCCAGGAGCAATTCCAGGAGTAATTCCTGAGTGCAGAGCCAGGAGTAACCCCTGTGCATTGCCAGGTGTGACACAAAAAGAAAAAAAATACTGTGCTAGATAGCACTGCACTGTAGTACTGTCATCCCATTTTTCATGGATTTGCTCGAGCGGGCACCAGTAACATCTCCATTGTGAGACTTATTACTGTTTTTGGCATATCAAATACACCACAGGTAGCTTGTCAGGCTCTGCCATGCAGGTGGGATACTCTCGGCAGCTTGCTTGGTTCTCCGAGAGGGATAGAGGGGGATGGAGAAATCGAACCAGGGACTAGAGTGATAGCACAGCAGATAGGGCATTTGCCTTGCTGTGCTAGATAACAAAAGCAAATAGTATTATATTGAAAAATGGAAATAATCATGCTAAAAGTGATAATATGCTGTATGATGATGACACTAGACATATTAGGTCCTTATCATCTTTTTTTATATATATTTTATACACACATATTTATAAAAATATGTATATATGTTCCTATATATTTTATATACATTATATAACAATTATTTGCTTATAATTTTCTTTTGTTAGTAGTTTAGAATGTGATGTAATCCTAACTATATTTTGTAGTTAATTTGCAATTTTCCAAACTACAGAGGGTATAAAAGATTTCATAATTACAAAAGCATATTTTTCAAAGTCTGAACAGGAAAAATTAATATTTAGAAGGATGCCTATGCCTAAAATTAATATTTAGAAGGAAGACATGACTATTATTTATTTCTGTCTTCTTAATTCTATTCTTGTATCAAATCAGGCGAGAAAAATACTGTATATCCATGTATATAAAATTTTCATTTTTATCACCTTGCAGATGGTATAACTTTCACTTCCTATACAAAAGTTTCACAGAACTGTGATTTAATTTTATGCCATAGATTATAAAGGTCATGTAAAGGTTGACGCAATATTGTATGAGCATTGGTTAAAACTCTCCTGTAGAGATTCTGTTGCAAATGCTATCCACTGTGTGCGCTGTCTCTTTTCCACCAATACATACTGCCAGCTGCTGACGTGCTGGAATGTTGTCTATTATTAGCTAATCAGAGCAAAATTCTTCCTTTTAACTTTAACCATGTTTAATTACGGCACCCCCTTTCCCTCAGTTTGCTGACATAACTATATTCTCATCCTCTTAATTTTTGTCTCTCATTCTCTTGCTGAGTTTCTATTTTAATTATTCTTAATAGGAAACAGATGGCATACTCAATTTGAAATAAAGCTAGAAGAATGTAATAAGAGGACAATTGACAAAGAAAGGTTGTAACGGAGGGCAATTACAAGGGCTCATGCAGTAGTGAGGCAGCTTTACCATCTATAGAGTAGTCATAGAAGACTGTGGGAAGGACCACTTAACATGGTCCTTTAGCAAAGTCCATAGCTATTAAGCACAACTCTGCAGAGCATGGAGCATGAGGAAAAATTCTCCCATCTCACCCACATCTCACTCCATCTCCAATGTTCTTTTTAAATTTTTATTTTATTTAATGTTAGTTCACAATATTTTATTACATTCAATATTCAAACACCAATCCCACCACCATTACACCTTCCCACCACTAAATTCGGGGTGTTTCCATCCCAAACCCCAATCCCTGTCCCAAAAATCAACTGAAAGAATATATTTTGTATTGTCTGTTATGAAGAACTGCTGAACATGCTTACAAAAAATGTGTTCATATAGGAAACAGTGTGAAGATTGTTCTATTTTGGCAGAATTTACACGCAACATACAGTTTTGTGCTGTTTAATCCATTAAGACATTCTATGGGATATCACTAACATGTTGTTAAAGTTTAGGTGATGTCAGCTTTGGTATATATATCTGAAAATATGTATATGTGCATATATATATATATATTTCCCTCTATGATTTGTTGCCTACTGTCTGAATCCCATCAGATATGGTGTTCTACCTTGAATGAACAGAACCAAAAGTCAGAGAGCCGAGGAGTCACAAAGGAGAATACTCTATGTCACAGAGCAAAGTGGAATTAAATAGGGCCCAAAGGAGAATACCCAACAAAATAGTAATAATGTCTCTTATTGTAAATTACGTCTTTTAAGTAGTGTACACATTGGTAACTTTTAGATGATTACTTTTCTTTAATAAGCTGTGTACTTGAATTGGCAATAACTGTTTTCCACTGTGATGCGGTCCTATGTCTTTATAACATTATGAGCCCAGAAAGTGTGCTGGGACAAACACATTAGTTATCTCTTTCTCAATTGAAATGCCAGGTGGATTAACAAATAACTGTCATTTTTTTCTTTAGAAATTAGAAATTATTTTCAGCATAGGCAATGAAATATTATATAATGATCATATGATATGTTGACACTGCTAAATAAATTTGCCTGTAATCTTGTTTAATTTCTCTATTTTAAATATTCATTAAGAAGGGAATATGTATACCGAGGGAGTTATTATTGTAAAGCCTGAAGAGTCAGGGAGAGTAAAAAGTGAAAAGTAATCAAACTTTAGACTCATTCAATCATGACGTCTTAGAGCTGAGGTGATTTAAGCAATGCTTAATCCAAAAATTTCATTTTACAATTGAGGAGGCAAAATTCTAGAGAATTTATGTAACTTGTTCAAGGTCACCTGCCTTGCTAGTCTTTTCCTAGTTTGGTGTGTTTTTCTGTATACCTCAGCATCAACATACAGTTTTATGCTGTTCATTCATTAAATTAATGCATTCAATCAACATTGGGTGCTTTGTGCGAGACACTAGAGATCTATAAGAACAAAGAAAAAAGACAAATCTTCCTTCTTGTTAAGGCTTATATTCTAGAAAATGGAGAGAAGCTAGTCAATAAAAATTGGTATTGAGGGAAGACAAATTATAAGACAAAAATAAAGCTGTGTGAGTGGACAGAGTGACAGGAAAGAAGGATGCTATTTTAAGTTTGGCAATTAAGGGAATTCTGATGACACTTGAGTAGAGCCTGAATGAATTTAGAGAGTGAGTTTGCCAACATCTGGAAAAATATTTCAGACTGAAGGAATAGCCACGACAAAAGGCAAACCACAAATGTATGGAAGTGATTAGGAAGTGATTATGGAGGAGGATGTAGGCTATGTGATTAGACATGAATGAGTGAGGGGAAAAGTAGTAGGACATGAGAAACAAGAGATATTGGACATAGAGCAAGTTGTGACAGAATCTAACATGAGTTTTGGAAACATCACACTGGTCTGGGGAAAACAGATTGAAAAGAGAGATTAAAAGTGGAAAAGAAAGTATTTGGAGAAAAAGAAAGTATTTAGGAGAATAAGTAGTTAACATAAAAGTGTTTATTTAAAAGGCAGGCCCTTTTAATCCTGATGAAAGATGAGGGATTCACTGTAATTTATTGAGAAGTCAGTAGAAAATACAAAAAAAAAACCCAAAGGGAATTAATGGTTTGTTAGAAGCCAGTTATATGTTTCTTGTGTACATAACTCCAATCCCACACCCATCAAGAATGGTATAAGAATTATTTTTTATTTTGGGGTCACATGCAGCAATGCTCAGGGGTTACTCCTGGCTCTGCATTCAGAAATTATTCCTGGCACTGCTTGGGGAACCATATAGGATGCTGGGGATTGAACCTGGGTCAGCCTCATGCAAGGCAAAGCCCCTGCCCACTGTACTGTCACTCCCATCCCTGGTTTAAGAATTTTAAAGAGACACAGATCAGTGAAACAGAATTGAGAGTTAGAAGCTAACTCACACATAATTGAATTTGTGTGACAACTAACTTATGAAAAAGGTGCCAATAACATCAAATAGATGGAAAGTATCTTCAATAATGATGAGAAAACTACAGTCACATGTAAATTAATGAAACTAGATTACTATCTTACTCAATGTGTGAAGTTTATTCAAGATGTACTGATAGACCTGAACAGAGGACCTGATACGAGAAAATATATAGAAAAAAACAGGCAGTGACCTTGAGGTCTAAGTTATATCTTTATAGACTTATCACCACTAGCAAAAGAAACAAAAGCAGTTGTATAAAACAACATCATGAAAAAACAAAAATCAAATCCATCAGAACAAAAAGTAATCTTAGTGATTACAGAAAGATGTAAATAAAGTACCTATGTGATAAGTGGTTAATATCCCAAAATGTCAGGAACTCTTATAACTCCACAACAAAATTGAGAATATGAATAGACCTTCTCAGAAGATATACATGATCTTAGGCATACAATATGCACATGAGAAGTTCATTATCAGTTATAACTAGAAAAATAAAAACCACAATAAGATATTATCTCATAACCTCTTAAAATATATTAAAAAGACAAGAAGCAAGTGTTGTCAGAAATATGGGAAAAAGTGACACATCTGACATGTGGTAAAGAAAACTGGTACAGCTACTGTGAAAAATAAACGTATGGATACGACTCAAAAATATGTTTTTAAATATAAAATTATTCAAAAATTATACTTCTTGGTTGTTAGCTGAAAAAAAATTCAACGTTAATTTAAAAGGATGCATGCAACTATTATGTTCAATTGCAATACTAATCATAATAGCCAAGATATGAAAGCAAACCTAAGTATCCATTGACAACTGAATATTTTTAACTGGCCTATATACACATTGTAACACTACTTGGTTTTTTAAAACATGAAATCTTACCACTAAAGACAACATGAATAGACCTTGAGGGTATAATAATAAGTTCAATAAGTCAGAGAAAGATGAATACCTTATGATTTTATTCAAGGGAAAGATAAAGAAAATAAATAAATAAACCTATCAAAACAAGGAAAACTGTAAGAACAAAAGTATTGCCATAAGAGAAGTTGGTAGCTACATTGAATAAAAGGGGTCCATTAATATTAACCCTGTGCTATCTCACTGGCCCCATTCATTTCATTTTATAGCTCCTATATCTGCGGTATTATTTTTTTTATCAGATTCCCAAATAAAAGGACGAATGAAAAGAAAAACCTCCCCTTGAACTAACTGCAAGATAACATTTCTAGGAGTTAGTCAATGATGAAGACAAAAAGCCATAGGAGGGAAGGAGTTCAATAGATTGGCTCTCAGTAAGATTGGAATACTTTAGCACTAGCAGCAGGTGGTTCTTATACAAACAGCGTGTTTGCAGTGAAAGATATGAGTGAATAAATATTAGCATATAGATCAAACCGCTGTTCACAGGGATTGAAAGCCATGTTTTCTGGGTTCAAAGAGTTTATGAGAGTTCTAATATTTCATATCCTTCATCTTATAAAACTATAAAAAGTGCTGAAAGTCAACTTTTGATCATCTGAATGTAACTGCATTACTGAGAGCTGCCACACATTTTTGTTTATGTTCACAATTAAGTTAGTTCTAACTGATATATATTACATAAAATGGTAATAGTAATAGTATCTTAAGTCATTAAAGATTATGTAGGTATTCATTCAGATCTCTATCACACACAAGCAGACACAGACACAGACACACAGACACACAGACACACAGACACACACACACACACATCCCCTAACTTTCTTTGCTGAGGAAGAGGAATAGGATACGAAAGAAATGGAGAACTTGGACATGGCTGCCATTTCTCTTTGGTCTCTGCTATCTCTCTGTCAGGCAGTGCTCTGATTTTTTTCCCCACTACCTAAATCCCCAATATTTCTATCATTTTCTCTTTGCAATAGCAAAACATTCACTGCAAATGAAAGATTATCAGTCACAGGTACTTAGAGGAAAATGCTGAGGATAGTATTATATCCTGTCCTGCAGTGCACATATGCATGCAACAGCATTGAAAAGTCTAAATGAAAGACAAATAACAACAGAGAGCTGATGAACCCTATTGAAGTCAGTCGGGGAAAACAAGTCTATACTCTAAAGCCCACACTTTGATCACTGGTGGCAAAAACTAATTACTTTTATTAAAATAAGAGCATTCATACGAGGCAGCAATGAGAACAGTTTTTATCAGTGTGAGGATAAATGTCTAATGTATTCTCTGATGATATCAGACAAAGAAATAAGAAAAGAGAAAGCCTCAGCATTAATGAGAGCAAAGACAGCATCCTAGTCAGCCCCCCAAATGAAGCCCTCATCAAAATCCTTTAAGAGAAGCAGAAGTTAATTGCCAAGTCACACTGCAATTATGGATAAGCATATGCATACATCACATATACAGTATGTAAATGTATCTATAATTTACTATAGGTGGCCAGGATTAATTTAACTAACAGAAAATGCTATATAGTTTACTGAATTTGTATTTTTGGTTTTCCTATCTTAATCACTTGCTTTACTTATAAAATTTAAACTAAAAGAAATTCTCCTGTAGAACTTTTTCCAACTGACCAAGACTGACATATTATCTTTGTGTCAGATACAGCAAACAATTTCTTCAAGAAAATACCAAAAAAAGGTATGTTTCTGCAAAAATGACAAACTTCTTAAAATTTTGTGAAGAATTGGGTATAATAATTGTCACATTAAAGGTGCTTGGTACATACTGAGTAAATGAATGAATTATCATCCTATTTGAACCTTTAGTGACCCTTGTAGATTTACACAAATCTTCCACACACCACGCCCCCCAGTTTTACATCTTACTTGAATTTAAATTTTACCAGTACAATGAAGTTTTAACTGACACACTGAAATGGCAAAGGAATGTTGAAGTGTCCTAAATTTACATGATATTTGAAATCCAGGTACTGGGCATTGTTTCTATACTGTGTATTAATCAGACATTTGATCAGTTTAGAAGATGGGATGACCAGGCTGATTGGAAGTTGAAACAGTGGCTTGATAGAACTGAGCGATAGCACAGCGGGTAGGGCGTTTGCCTTGCACGCGGCCGACCCGGGTTCGAATCCCAGCATCCCATATGGTCCCCTGAGCACCGCCAGGGGTAATTCCTGAGTGCATGAGCCAGGAATGACCCCTGTGCATTGCCGGGTGTGACCCAAAAGGCAAAAAAAAAAAAAGAACTGAAGTACAGTTAAAGCCTCAATCTCAGACTGTGTGATGAGGTACTCTCCTCAAACAGACACACAATCCAGTTGTTTTACTAAGAGCTGATGTCATTACTCCCTGGGTAAAGGATTGAGTGTGTGAAAGCTCTTCTTGAGTTGGTTAGGTTTCCACCAATGTTGGACACCAAGAAAGGTTTATCTCCTTTTCATGTGAGTCTTTCTTAAACTCATTTTGACAATAAGGCTGAAGCCACCCTTGCCTTAAATTCCACAGAACTCCTAGCATCACATCAAAACCTCATAAAAGTTGTGGTACAGAGCAGTTATGCGATATTTCAGGTTCCCAAAGAGTCAAATTGGCTAACAGGGTGGTGGATGTAGTATTTCATATCTGGATATTTAAGAGTCACCTAGCACAGTTATTTTGTTTCTTATGAGAGTTCTTATGGATCATTTTATGGAAAGTCATTGTCTTTTGATTTTTTTTTTTTAAAAATTTTTTATTGAATCACTGTGAGATACACAGTTACAAAGTTGTTCATGGTTGAGTTTCAGCCATGCAGTTTCAGACACCCATCCCTTCACTAGTGCACATTACCCAACAACAGTGTCCAGTTTCCCTTCAAACTACCCCCTTGCTCCACCCCAGTGATCTACCTCGATGGAAGACATTTTTCTTTTTTCTCTCTCTTATCTTCCTTTTAGGTGTTGTTGTTTGCAATACTGGTAATGAAAGGGTATCATGCTCATCACTTTTCCTCCTTTCAGCATTTAGTTTTTGTTCAGAATGATCATTTCCACCTGTTATTGTCGTAGTGGTCCCTTCTCTGTCCTAACTGCACTCCCACTCCTGCTCTGTGGCAGGCTTCCCACTGTGGACCAGTCCTCTGGCCCTTGTTCCTACTGTATTCGGGTATTTTTTACATGCCATGTTTTGTTTTGTTTTAAATGTCCTGTAAACAAGTGTGGAACATAAAAAACTATGTCAGTCTTTCTCATTCTGACTGATTTCCTCAGCATAACACTCTCCATGTCCATCTACCTAGAAGCAAATTACATGACTCCACTTTTCCTAATAGCTGCATAGTGCTCTGTTGTATGTATATTCCATACTTTCTTTATCCACTCATCTGTTTTCTGGCACTTGGGTTGTTTCCAGATTCTGGCTATTGTGAATAGTGTCACAATGAACATAGGAGTGCAGATGGTTTTTCTGCATTGTATTTTTGGGCCACTAGGGTATATTCCCAAGAGCAGTATTGCTGGGTTGTGCGGAAGCTCAATTTCTAGGATTTTTTGATGTGTGCCAGTCTCTGTGGTGTGAGATCATATCTCATTGCTGTTCTTATTTGTATATCCTTGATAATTACCCATGTAGAACACTTTTTTCATGTGCCTTTTAGCCACCTGTGTTTCTTCTTTGAGGAAGTTTCTATTAATATCTTTCCCACATTTTTCGATGTGGTTGCATGTTTTTTCTTGTAAAATTCTACCAGTGCCTTATATATTTAGATTTTAAAAATTGTTTTTGTGGCAACAATTTCAAAAGAGTATTGGTGCTTCTGAAATATTATAACCTAATCTAATCAATATGGTGTCAGTCAAGGAAAACAAGTCTATACTCTAAAGCCCAAACTTTGATCAATTGTTACAAAACAAAGTACTTTTATTAGTATAAGAACATTTATAACTGGCAGCAATGAGAACAGTTTGGGTCAGCATAAGAACAAATGACCAATTTATAATTTGATGATATTGGACCAGGAAATAAGAAACGAGAATCAATATTTTGATTATTATGAATCAATACTTTCCTTGAGTGACTAGAAAGATAATACAGTCATGCCAAGACAAGATCAATCAAAGCTCAGTCAGCAATTAAATAATTCATTCACAGAAATAACAAGTGTCAAACCTTTTCTTTCTTCTCTTCTCTTTGTAACAATTCCTTCTTTTTCCACATTTTCTCTTTTTCTTCTTCTTTCTCTCTTCTTCTGGCAGAAATTTCCATTTCTAGTCTTGCTGCTTCTTCCTGGTGGGCTCTCCACTGGAAAACCTGAAGCAAATAGAAATTCAATCTAATAACAATGCACACTTATAAAACTTCATACATCAGGAAATAAAGTTCTGTATCAAGTTGATATTAGATTTTTTTCTAAACTAACACAAAAATTCTGTGCATTCTGTGAAATATATGTTCAAGAGATATGTATATATATATTTATACTGTTACTACAGTTATTACTTTAATATCACCATATTTGAAGAATCTTCACTTAGGTACAGAGACTAAAATATAAAAGAGTCTAAGTTGATTTCCAAGGATCTATAAATTCTCATAAATAACATGTAAAAATTTTTGTGCTCTTATACTCTGATTTTCTAGAAAAACATAGCTATTAGAAACTCTCGATTGATTCTATGCTCTTAAAATGTTTAATATACCATTGTTAACTTCATTTCACTGCTAACTTTATAGTGATGAGAATGATACTGAAAAATGATGACCACAATTCAGGATACTGAAATTTTTGATACACTTTATTGGTAGGACAATAATAATTAATACTGTTTTGCCAAAGAGAATAAGCAGACTTATATGTATTAAAAATGTAAAATACGTGTAGCTTTTGGGCCACAGCTCCACAATAGGGATATTATTCAAAAGAGATTGAGCTAAACAAGTATACAAATGATAAACACAGAAATGTTTGCTATAGCACTGCTAAAATAGAACAAAATTTGGTGAGTCCCTAAGTATTTAGGAAGAGGATATGGCCTAATTTAATGAAAGTAACTCTATCATATGACTGCATTGAGAAAGACGTACGCTATATGTCTCCATTGACACTGTGACACTGACATAGAAAATATTCTACAACATATTATTAAATACAAAGTAGCAGGTGCAGAATCACATTTATACGTATGATCTCATTAATATAAACTATCATCTATGTGTCTGCACATAAAGATTTGAAAGGCAGTTTGCCAAAATAATATTGACTATCCATTAACAGCGTTATGTCACCAAATTTCATTTATTTATTTATTTATTTATTTTGAGGTTTGGGGATATTCAATATGCCAAGAATAGTAACGGCAAGTCTCACAGTGGAGATGTTACTGGTGCCCACTCAAGCAAATCAATGAGCAATGGGACGACAGTGCTAAAGTGCTATGACGAGGTTTGGGGGTCACACCCCATGATCCTCCAGTGTACTCAGTGATGCTCCTGTTTCTGCACTCAGGAATTACTTCTGGCTTTGCCATCAAATTTTAAAAGTGCATTAGTTAAGCCTATTTTGCTAAGTGACATGTTTATAATAAACATACACTATTTTGTGAGCAGGAAACCAATGAAGCTGACAAAATAAAAACAAAACTTACTGGGTTAGGGATGTCTTAATGATTGAGCTTATGACTGGCATGCATGAGATATTGGGTTTAATCACCAGAAAAATTAATCACAACAAGCAAAATAAGAAAACACACACAGACTTGTTTCATTTTATGTATACTTGTAACTATTTAGCATGCACATATAAGGGTGCAAAGAGGAAAGAGATGGAGAAGTGCACAGAATTCTTTTGAGGAAAGGAATAAAAGAGTATTTATCATACCTCATAACTTACATATTTTATAAAAGGACTAATTAATGATGGCAAATAAAGTGAAAAGTAGCTAAATAAAATATCTAGCATATATGATAAATAAAAGATACTAAATATCTTCTTTTTTTACACTTTTGGGTTTTGGGGCTGGGGGGGAGGGACACCTGGCTATGCTCAGGACTTATTCCTAGTTCTAAGTGCAGGAATCACTCCTGGCAGGCTCAGGAACCATATCGGGTGCCTGGAATTGAAGTCAAGTTGGCTGTGTTCAAGACCAAGAGCTTTACTCAGTATACAACAATGTCTCTTGCCCTGCTTTTAACACTTTTTTTTCTTTCTTTTTGCACCACACATGGCATTGCTCAGTAATTACTCCTCGTGGTGCATGGTGAACCAACCACATGGGGTGCCAGGAATCCAACCTGGGAAGTCTGCATGCAGGGCAAACTCTGTACTATATCCCCAGCTCTTCACTTTTCATATTCAAAGTTTGCTTCCTAAAAATACATTATTCCTTATTTGTCAAAATAACATGAAAATCAGACCACTGATTTTAAACATCTGTTGGTTTCCCTACCTGTGGCTTATATTCTGATCATTGCAGTTACCTTCTTCTTTCAAACTAGTGTTTTTTAGAACTTCTATTTTTTTAGACCTCTCTTTTTTTGTTCACTATTTGATGAGTCTATTCACTCCCATTATTATACCTATTGCTTTTCTGTCTCATTCTAAAATGTACAAATAATATCAGGGGACTTTTTTTTTTGTCTGCAGTGCAAACCTACCAAATCTCTAAAACCTTGGCTATTTGTATGGGTACTCAAAATATGACATTTCCAAAATTGAGTTTGGTATCTTTAAGTTTGATACAGTTTCACAATTGTGCACCTGGCTCTTTTTGCCCCCCAACATCACACTTTATTCAATAAAACCAAAAGAATCTCTGTAGCCTGTATTTTTTTTTTAATTTCTCTCTTCAAATAATTAAAATCAAATCATTGTGAGATACACAGTTACAAATGTTCATGGTCAGCTTTCAGAGGTTTCAGTCATACAATGTTCTAAAACCCATCCCTCCACCAGTGTATACTTCCCACCACACATGTGCTCTCTCTCTCTCTCTCTCTCTCTCTATCTATCTATCTATCTATCTATCTATCCATATATCTATCTATATATCTCTCCCTATCTCTCTCTCTTTGGGCTTATGGTTTACTTGTATTTTTTGCATTATTATTATAATAACTACTAACATGACTCTTTACATTTATAATAGGTTGTGCAATCATACATTTCTTGAACATAACTTACATGAGATTTGTAAAAATTCATTAGAAATAAATATCTAAACTATTGAATTTCCTCTAGGCCATTTCACTGTAACTCTCTAATCCACCCAAAATCTATCAAATAAATGTGTTTAGAAAAATACCATATAGTTCACAGGGACACTGTCAATTTTTCAGAATATAACCTAAATTATTTTGCTTTCTTTGACTCCCATGTAATGTCCCACTTTAATCAGGCTAAATACAGTCTCAAGGCAGATTTTTTAAAACTCTACTTTTCTTCTTATAGACTTACTTTTTCTTATCTGCCTGGTCCAAACTCAAATGCCCTCACTTTTTCCCTGTTTTATAAATGCATAGTAGCCAAACACATGTCCTGCTTCTTCTGTAAAACATTCTCTAACTCTTGCTAATCTCTTTTCTTATTTCATTTACCAGTCGATAATAACTCTTCAATTCTTTTGAGCATATGGCTTTGCTTTTTATTTAGAGCAATATCCAAGATATGTGTATACTTTGTATATACTTTTATTCCATTTTTAATCTCTTGAAAAGTTCAACACATAATAGGCAGTCAATAATTTTCTTATATTTAATTTACCAAAGTAAGCATTTGAAAATGACACCTAACACATGAAGAAATTACAGTATTAGGACATACATTTTTATAACTCCTAATGAAATAATGGGTTCTCTTTGATGAGTATATAGTGGCTACAAAAAAATTTCATGTTAATAGTTTATGGAAAAACTATAAAATGAAGGCATAATGGAAAACAAGAAACAACCTTAACATTAGAAAGAAATAGACAGTTTGACTCTCCAATGAAGTATATAATATTTCCATGAACTATTTCCACCAAAAAAGCAAATACAATCACTTCTCAGGACAAGTCATTTAGGGTTCAAATGGAGAAACATATTAAACAGTTTGTGAGTATAATAAGCAAAACATAAATTTGGAAAAGTTTAATACTCAAACCTAAGTTGTAAAAAAAAAGAGAAAACTACAAATTTTAAGAGACTTGTGATGCCTTTAAAGCATATGTAATATGAGGATCATAAAATATAAATATGAGGATCATAAAATATAAATAAAATTATATTTGAATTATAATTTAAATGAACTTAATGTAAAAATAAATTATGACACAATTTGGAAAAGTATTGCTACAGTTTTAAAGTATGATCATAGTACTATTATGCTTTCATAAGGAATCTTTTCCGTTTTAGAGATATATACTGAAATACTAATTAATAAAAATATATCTGGGATTTCCTTACTATTAGGTAATGGGCACAGGAGAACAAATAAGTGTTTAGATGAAGCAAATTGATTAATTTGTTGATAACTGCTAATACTGAGTGATAATAGACTTTCTTATATGCTTCAGTTTTTCCATACTAAAAATTTTGTCAAGATCAAAGCCAAGGTTGTGTAGTACAGCATCCACTTGGTATGTCTGATGCCCGAGTTTGATTCTGGGCACCACGACAAACCTCAATGAATAAACAAACAAAACCTACAAGACATAATGCCTGTCCAAAGAGAATTATATAATAACGTACTTGTAGTCTCAAGGTTCTGTTACAATAGGGAGATTTGAGACATACTGAAATAGCAGAAAGAATAATAGCTTGCTTTCAGACTCTCTCAGAACTGAAACTGTTTCTATAAATTTCAATAAAACAAGCTTGGCTTTTGAATCTACTCTTATGACTGTTGGATTTACTACTATCTTAAAGGAGTTATCACTGAATGGCCTTTGAATATGTGATGCCAAAGAAGACAAAGCACAAAAAAACACCTGTAACTTGAGATGATTTCTGCTTCCAAAGGCATGTCTAGAAAAAAAAATTAACTGGCCAATAAGAACTAAAGTAACTCTGTTTACCTACCAATTTACCTTTCTATGTCATTTAAAAGCCTAAGTTTGTTCCATTCTCAGAAGTGATACAATTATGGTTTTGTTTTAAATGGAGCACACATTCCATAGAATAATGAATGAGTATAAAGTCCAAGGGCTGAAACTGAATGATCCATATCCATATCCATATATATGAAAAATTCTGAGACTTATGAGACCTTTCAAGCTAACATATTATGAGGATCATGTCTCAGTTTGTAAAAAATAAAGAAAAACATAATATGATCTTTGAAACAAAACTACCAACACACTTCATAATGCTTAGCACTATATCCTGAGTACCTAGAGGTATAAGATTTTGACAACAGGAGCTGCAGTAATTTATATTCAGGCAGCAAAGTAAAACAGGACTTTTCAGAAAACACAAAGGATATTGTGAGGAATCTCATAGGAACAGGTACCATTGAAAAAAATTCTTTATCTGTAGATCTCACAGAGGGAGACAAGGGATTTGGATAACTCCCAGGGGAAGAGAATGATACTGGTTATGGTATTTTTAAAGCACCTAAGAATAAGAACACTGTCAGGTGGGTAAAGGAATCAATATTAGCACAATAGAGTATATATAGCACAGAAGACTTGTGTGTGAACAGTGAGCAAAAGAAAGAATAACCCAGAAAAACATTTAGGGTTTTTATTTTAAATGGTTTGTTAATTAAATATCTTTAAGCAAGGCATAAGAACATTACTGTGCAACAAAAATAACCCGGAGAGAACATTCCTCTGTAGCAGTCAGGACCAAAATAAAGGAAAGCAAAAAAAATTTGATTATTTATTAAAGGATATTCTTCCAGGTCCTTAATTAAGACTTTAATATTCCTGGAAGAATACTCAATATAACAGAATAAATGAACTTTAAAATATGCTTGCTCATTGAAAAATAAAAAAGGAAATGAAAACAGTAAGTTTTATTACAATATTACTTGTTAATATAAAATTAATATGATTCAAGTAAAATGTATAAATATATGTATTCTCATAGTGAGCAAGAAAAAAATGAAGCTTTAGAAATTTCAAAAGGAATACAGAAACTAACATAAGGTAACAAGATTGCATAAAAATTTAGAGCTTTGACGGTTAGGCAAGAAAGATATTAAGGGCATCCAGATAGGAAATGAAGAAATCAAGCTCTCACTATTCACAGATGATATGATGCTATATTTAGAGAACCATAAAGCCTCTACCAAGAAACTCCTAGAAACTATAGACTTGTATAGTAAAGTTGCAGGCTATAAAATCAATACTCAAAACAGTCCATGGCTTTCCTATACGGAAATAATGAAAGAGAGGAAAGTGACATGAAAAAATCAATCCCATTCACAATCATTCCTCAGAAAATTAAGTGCCTCAGAATCGGCTTAACTAAGGAGGTAAAGGACCTGTATAAAGAAAACTACAACACACTACTTCACAAAATAAAAGAGTATAAGAGGAAATGGAAACATATCCCCTGCTCATGAATTGGGAGAATTAACATTGTCAAAATGGCAATACTCCCCAAAGCATTATACAGATTCAATGTGATTCCTATGAGGATACCCATAACATTCTTTAAAGCAATTAATTAAACACTCCTGAAATTCATCTGGAAAGGCAAACTTCCACAAATAGCTAAAGCAATTCTGGGAAAAAACAAGATGGGAGGTATCTTTATTGCAAACCACAACACCTAATCAGAGAGAGAGAACAAAAGGGAATTCCCTGCCATAGTGGCAGGGTGGGGTGGGGGGGAGACGGGACTGGGGAGGCGGGGAGGGATGTTGGGTTTACTGGTGGTGGAGAATGGGCACTGGTGAAGGGATGGGTTATCGAACTTTGTATGGGGGAAACATGAGCACAAAGATGTATGGATCTGTAACTGTACCCTCACGATGACTCTCTAATTAAAAATAAACTAATAAAAAAAAAAGATGGGAGGTATCATCTTCCCAACCTCAAACTCTACTAAAACGTGGTAATATAATTAAAACAGCATGGTACTGGAACAAAGGCAGAGTCGCAGACCAATGGAACAGAGTGGAATATACTTACACACACCCTCAAATATATGATTATCTAATCTTTGATAAGAGAGCAAGAAATGTGAAGTGGAGCAAGGAAAGCCTCTTTAATAAATGGTGCTGGAGAAGTTGGACAGCTACATGTAAAAAAAAAAAAAATGGGCTCAGACCTCTACCTAAGACCATGCACAAACCTCAGGTCAAAATGAATTAAAGGCCTCAATATCAGACCAGAATCCAAAAAGTACATTGAAGACAAGGTCGGCAAAATCCTCCATGACATTGAAGCTTAAGGTATCTTCAAAGATGACACACCACTGACCAAAAAAGTAGAAACAGTGATAAACAAATAGGGATATCTTCTGCACCTCAAAAGATACTGTGACCAGAATACAAAAACAATCTACAGAATGGGAAAGAATATTCACCCAATATCCATCACATAAGGGGCTGATATCAAGGATTTACAAGGCACTGGTTGAACTCTACAATAAGAAAACATCCAACCCCATCAGAAAATGTGATGAAATGAACAGAAACTTTCTCAAGGAAGAAATACAAATGGCCAAAAAGGCACATGAAAAATGCTCTTCATCACTAATCATCAGGGAGATGAAGATCAAAACAATAATGAGATATCATCTCACACTACAGAGACTGGCACACATCCAAAAGAACAAAAGCAACCAGTGTTGGCGAGGATGTGGAGATAAAGGGACTCTCCTTCACTGCTGGTGGGAATGCCAACTGGTTCAATCCTTTTGGAAAACTGTATGGACGTTTCTCAAAAAATTAGAAATTGAGCTCCCATATGATCCAGCAATACCACTTCTGGGAATATATCCCAGAGATGCAAAAAAGTATAGTAGAAATGACATCTGCACTTGTATGTTTATTGCAGCACTGTTTACAATAGCCAGAATCTGGAAAAGACCCGAGTGCCCAAAAATAGAGGCAAAGAAACTTTGGTACATCTAAACAATGGAATACTATGCAGCTGTTAGAAAAGATGAAGTCATGAAATTTGCATATAAGTGGATCAACCTGGAGAGTATCATGCTAAGTGAAATGAGTCAGAAAGAGAGGGACAGATATAGAAAGATTGCATTCATTTGTGGAATACATAGTTACAGAATGCGAGACTTACACCCAAGAATAGTACAGATGTGTACCAGGAGGATTGCTCCATGGCTTGGAAGCTGGCCTCACATGCTGGGGAAAAAGGCAGCTCGGATAGAGAAGGGACCACCAAGAAAAGGATGCTTGGAGGGCCCGCTCGGGATGGGATATGCAAGCTGAAAGTAGACTATAGACCGAACATGACGGCCACTCAATCCTGTAATGCAAACCACAACACCCAAAAGGAGAGAGAGAGAAAAAGGGAATATGCTTGCCATAGAGGTGGGGTGCAGTGGGGAAGATGGGGTGGAGGTGGTGGGAGGGATACTGGGATCATTGGTGGTGGAGAATGGGCACTGGTGGAGGGATGGGTACTCGATCATTGTATGACTGAAACATAAGCAAGAAAGTTTGTAAATCTATAACTGTACCTCATGGTGATTCATTTAAAAATTAAAAAATTTAAAATATTGAGAGCTTTGAAAAAACTCTAAGCGATGATGTGGTATAAAGGAAATGACTATTGAACTGCTATTCATAATACTTGTGCTTTGTTTCCTCTATGCCACTGAACCACCACTTTGTTACTCTGAGTAAGTGGCTGACCCAGAGTTCTTGAGATGGGAGGACTAGGGTAGGTGACCTCTCTCAAGGTCCTATAAGTTTTGTCATCCTGATTCTATTTTATATTTTCCTTACATAAAAAGATCACAGCATATTACATGCTTTGCAATTTCTATAAGCAAAATGACTTGCAGTGAGGGCCATCTGCATTTTACAGCCCTGTTAAAAAAATGATCATTAAACATTGTTATTTAAATCTACTAGGGGTTGGAGAGATAGTACAGTGGGCAGGGAACTTGACTTGTTTGGAGCCAAACTGGGTTCCATCCCCAGGACCCCATGCCAGGAGTAAGCCCTGAGCAATGCTGAGTGTGGTTCCTCCCTCACCAAAAAATGAAATCTCCTAGTCAAGTTTATAGATACACTGCACAGTGTAGGTTATTTTATGTAGAAGAAGATCATCTGGTCTGGTCTGTGCTTATAATTCATATAAAATATTGAAGACTGACACTTATATGGACTTATCTTGTGCCAGGCCTAAGCTTTACAAAGTCATAAACATGCAGTGCAGTGTAGTTCACACAAGCCAGCCCGTTTCACACTGCATCTCTCTAACTTGCTCCAGGAAGCCTTACCTAGTCCACCCTGCCCTGGTCAGGTGTTTTTTTCTTTACTTCCTAGCATTTTCCCCTTTCTTCTTTTGCAGCCCATCAAACCATTTGAATTTGCTTGTAAAATCCCCTTTGTTACAAAGTTTTCAAGGTGCAGGAATCAAGCTTGAACTTCATAAGAAATACTTGTTGAATGTTTCATGAATAAGTTCTGTGGCTATGATTGGAAGTTCAATGGATATTTATTTCCCCTTAGAAGGGAAATCCTATGCCTCCCAATTTGCCCTTAGAAAAAAAGGATCTCCTCCATCAGATATACCAACATTTTCTAATATTTCTTTTTTTTGGGGGGGTGGGGAGTGTGGCACACCCACTAGTGCTCAGCAGGAGTTACTCCTGGTTCTGCACTCAGGAATTACTCCTGGCGATGCTCAGGGGACCACATAGGATGCCGGGGACTGAACCCGTGTCGGCTCTGTGCATGGCAAGAGCCCTACCCACTCTATTATCGCTCAGGCCCCATTTTTTTCCTAACTTTGCTTTGATCTTAAAAGCTCTGTGCTCTGATCTAAGCATCACCTCCATTTTTTCCAAGAAAATTTGTAACTTTGTCAGGACTTTGAACAACCAACTCCTATTTCTACAGATGTTAGAGGACATATGCATAAAGGAAGCAAGTAAATCCACTTATCTGTCTTTCTAAATGTTCCTATATGCTTCAAAATTCAGTGCAGCTGAGTAAATTTAAAATTTCATTTTGTTTAGATCTTCAACTTCTGCTGGTTAAATTCTTTCCAAATGTCCCACTTCACTATTACTTATGTGTTCTGTTTAAATGTTACCTGTGAAATTCAGTATCTTGATTTTGTCTATTTTATTAAAACTTTCTATTCTACGCTTGGCATATTTGCCTAGCAGAAAGATTTTGTTTTGTTTATTTTTCCTCTCTTGGTTTTAAAATTATCTCTTAGTTTCTTGGGCAACTTCATAAGTGCAATTCTTTTGGTCATCTCTCTTTGAAAACTGCTTTTGTTTCCTGTGACTTTTTGTATTTTTCAAAAGCACAAAGATTATGCACTATTATTTTGACTATAAAACATTGTTTTCAAATAAAGAAAAATGTTTTTTAAGCAAAAACATTGTGTCTTGGAGTATGTTGTCTTCAGTATAGAGCAAGACCTGTAGAGAATGAAACAAACTAAATAGGCACAGAAGTATCAAATCAACAGAGTCAGAGAGAAAGTCCTGGATTCCATCAAAACTGCATGGTCTCCCAAGCACTGCCAGGAACAACCCCCTAGCACAGAGCCAGGTGTAGTGCCTGAGGATTACTTTTGTGTAGCCCCAAACAAAACAAAACAAAACTGTCAACAGATTTTTTTTCTAAGATACAAAATTTAAAAATCAACCAGTCAATGTTATCTATAAAAATGACAAAGCCAAATTGTATAATCAAGTCAGGGAAATAGGTAAGGAAGCCACTTGTTTGCAGGCTATGATACCTAGGGAAATTATTTTTGTTTTCTTAGTCTCAAATGTTCTCTGAAAACATGATGAGGGATTGGAATGATAGTGCAGTGGGTAGAGCATTTGCCTTGCACACAGCCAGCCCAGGTTCAATCCCTGGTATCCCCTATGGCCCCCCTGAGCACTGCCATGAATAATTCCTGAGTGCAGAGCCAGAGATAACCCCTAAACATTGCTAGGTGTGACCTGTCACTGTCATCCCGTTGCTCATCGATTTGTTCGAATGGGCACCAGTAGCATCTCTCATTGAGAGACTTATTGTTACTGTTTTTGGCATATCCAATACACACGGGTAGCTTGCCAGGCTCTCCTACGTGAGCTCGATACTCTCGGTAGCTTGCTGGGCATTCCGAGAGGGGCGGAGGAATCGAACTCGGGTTGGCCGCGTGAAAGGCGAAGGCCCAACCGCTGTGCTATCGCTCCAGCCCTAAAAAGAAAAAAAAATAGTGAAGAGAACTAGATCAGGTTTTCACACTAGGGTTACAACTCATTAGTGGATCATAGAATCAATTTTGCATAAGGGAAATACTTTTATTCTGAGAGATAATAGAGCACATAATATCAGAATGCATTTAATTCAGTTATATTATTGCTATTTATTAAATTTTTGTTTGCATAAGGTATATATGTACACTGTTTTTTCTTACTGTTTTCAATGTTTTGTTTTTTGGCTCAGGTCTAACTCCTGTTCTGTGATCAGGGATCACTTCTGCTGGGTGTCAGGATTAGGTAACCATATGGGGTGCATAGGATACAATCTTTGTCAGCCATGTGCAAGGCAAGCAGCCTACCCTCCATACTATCTCTCCTGCTCTACGTACAGTGTTTCTGGGTGTGTGTGTGTGTGTGTGTGTGTGTGTGTGTATTTCTCACCATAGTCAAAGAAACTTGGAAAACACATCCAAAAGCTCTCTATAATCCTTTCAGTGCTAATATCATAGCTTTGGTGATAAGAAGACTAAAGTTATTGTACTGCCATCATTGTCATTTCTTCTGCAAATACCCAGAAGCAGAATATAGATAAAGAAAAAACAAACCTTGAAATCACAGACCAGAACCTGAATCCTATCCCTGAGGTACACTGTTTAATTTCAGATTAATGTAAAATGGGAGAACAAAGACATAAACTTCAATGAGTTTCTGTGCAAATAGCATCTACATTCATAAGCCAGAAATTTGGGACTCATTCTGACTGTCCTTATGCTGATGTTTCATATATAATCCATGACCAAGACCTGTTGTCTATGTTTCTGAGCATTCCTTAAATTTAAAAAAAATCAAACTGTATTTTAAGTTTTAATTGTAGCTTTAATTTACCATGGTGTTGATGCTTATGGTGTTACTACTCCTTCAACATCACCAAAGTCACCAAGAGCTCTACTGCTGTCCTTGTGTCATTTCTAGTCTGCCTCTTGTCCCCACCCACTCTACTGTTTTATAATCTGTTTTGAAAACTAGGAGCAAGAGTTTGGCATCATTCAACACTTTCTATTCCCTAGCTTGGTTTCTGTATATATCACAAATGAGTTAAATCAGCCAGCATTTGTTCTCCCTCTGACTTATTTTACTTAACACCATGATGCCTTCCAGCAGTTCCATTCAAGTTGCAACAAACTTCAAGATTACTGTATCCATTTATTTGTGTTCGGACATATGGGCTATTGACTTGTCCTAGCTATTATACTTAATGTTACAATGAACCCAGGAGATACTACCTTTCTTGAGTAAAAGCTTTTGTGTTCTTAGGAGCAGATAACAAGAAGTGGAACTGCTAGATCATGTGGAAGGTCTATTCTCAGTTATTTGAGAGATCTCCATATTGTTGTCCATAGAGGCTGGTCCAAGTAATATACCCACTAACAGCGAATGAGGTATAGCCCCACCAATTTCATCTTTTCTTCAAGTTTATGCCACCCATCCTAATGCAACAAGGATGCACCTTTAATTCCTCCTTCTTCATTCACTGACAATATGCCCATCTTACTGCTTGATACTTTTAATGGTTTCCACTATTCTTAGGGGTGAACTCTTTACTTTTAATAATGTAAGTGTATTGCTATTTGTTCAGCCATTGATTAAGCTGATTGAATTGTGCATGAACTCCACATTACTTATTTCTTTTATTGTATCACCGTGAGATAAAGTTACAAAGGTTTCATGTTTGAGATCAAGCCATACAACGATGAAACACCCATCTCCCCACAATGCACATTTTCCACCATCTATATCCCAAGTATCCCCCTCCCCCATCCCAGTCCTCACCCTGCCTCTATGGCAATTTTCCCAATACTCTAATTTGGGGCATTATGGTTTTTTGTTTGTTTTGTTTTTTTTTTTGGGGGGGGTCACACCCGGCGATGCTCAGGGGTTTCTCCTGGCTCTGCACTCAGGAATTACTCCTGGCGGTGCTCAGGGGACCCTATGGGATGCTGGGAATTGAACCCGGGTTGGCCGTGTGCAAGGCAAATGCCCTACCCGCTGTGCTATCGCTCCAGCCCCTGGGGCATTATGTTTTGCTAGAATTTTCCCACCACCATTCAAGCCTACCTGCCAGGGGCAGACGCTAGATAATATATTTTCCATAGTTCATTTTGAATATCATGAGAGCTCACAAGGCCACGATTCTAAATGTAAATTTCTAGATTGTAAATGGTTGAGTTCCAGACACATCTTTGTATGGCACTAATCCATTTTGCGATTCAACTGGGAGTCTCTGGGCCAAGGCTGTTGCTGCACTAAGATGGCATCCGGAGGCAAATTGTGGGCATGACAGCCAGTCTTCTGGGCAGGTGGGGGCCTGGGGAGGGGCAGCCCAGGTTCTCTGCTGCCATGTGGCCTGGAAATTTAGTCCTGAACCTGCATACCTGGGCCTTGCTTGTGGAAGGTCTTGGTCATCAGAATTCCATCTGGAGCAGGCAGGGAGACTGCACCTGCTCCATCAGGGGTGCCCCACTGATATTGACTCAGTATGGGACCCGGAGAGATCTTCGGTACTGTGGTGTCTTCCAGTACTTGCTGTTGTGTCTCTGGGCCCGGGCTGTTTGGTGTGCTAAGATGGTGCCCAGAGGCAAATAGTAGGTGTGACAGCCAGTCTTCTGGGTGGGCAGGGACCCAGGGAGGGACAGCCCGGGTCCTCTGTCACCACATGGCCTGGAGATTTAGTCCTAGAACCTGCATACCTGGGCCTTGCTTGTGGAAGCTCTTGGTCACTGGGATTCCATCTGGAGTAGGCAGGGAGACTGTACCTGCTCCATCTGGGGTGCCCCAGTGAAATTGGCTCGATAAGGGGCCCAGAGATATCTCCAGCGCTCTGGTGCCTTCTGGGACTTGCTGCTATGTCTCTGTGCCAGGGCTGTTGGTGCACTAAAATCCACATAACAAAATTTTCAGCAGATTATATCTTGGTGAGGTTCATTCTGAGACAGTGGAATCAGGCTTGGGGTATGGTGGCAATTTTGGATTGTGGAAGCAAGTGACTTCCAGGGACTCTGCTTGGGCGAGCACAGGCCAACCCACCACCCTCCAATTTACCCCGGTCTGTTCAGCCATGCATGGGTCTAAGCTTAACTGTGGCTTTTGATCTCTTTCGAGATTTAATTAGGGGTCTCTGAAGCAAGGCCAGTAGTAGAGCTTATAGGTGGTGCTGGAGTTGGTCTGTGGGGATGACTGTCAGTGTGTATTGGGGAGTGGAGAAGGGAGCCCACCCCAACTCTGAGAAAACCTCGAGATTTCCATCACTAAACCTGCATACCAGAATTTTCAGCAGATTATATCTTGGTGATATATCTTGGTCCGTCCTGAGATGGTGGAGTCAGGCTGGGGGTATGGCAGTGATTTGGTTTGTGGAAGAAAGTAGCTGCTGGGGACTCTGCTTGGGCAGGCCACCAGGCCAACCCACCCCCCCTCCAATTTATCCCAGTCTGTTCAGCCATGCATGGGTCCGAGATTAACTGTTGCTTTTACTCTCTTTCGAGATTTATCTATGGGTCTCTGAAATAAGGCCAATAAATGAGCTTGTATAGCTGATCCAGAGGTGGTTTGTGGGTGTGGCTCCCACATACCTAACTTTTGGCCGTTTAATTTCTTGGTAAACCTGGTCTCAAGTTGTTGCCAAAGGCACAGCGGAAATTTTGGGGTGTCAGGAAGCCTGACGGCACCATCAGGCTGCTGATGCACTCACTCCTCAGGTACAGGTTGACCTGTTGGTGGCACTATACCCCCAGGGGGTAAACTCTTAACTCCCAATTATGGTATTGGGTTTGGCCCAGTCTATGCAGCCATAACTCATAGCACTGGACCAAACACAGACTCATCCTTTTGGTTCCAGGTGCAACAACCATCTTAAAGACCCTTGAACAGACCATGCCTGCCAGCTACAGAGGGTTTCACAGATATTTGGAATACAACCTTGTTCAAAAGAAGGATTCTGTCTTTTAAGGCACAGTTATATTTATCTGCACACATATGACCTTATTTCCTAATACTCCCCACAGCAAGTAGTACAGCCCTTCCTTTTCCTCCTTACCCCCTTTCTCTCCACCCTACTCCTACCCATCCATGCTGATCTCCGTCTCTGGCTTTTGCCAAAAAATCACTTGATCCTGCTAATCTGTTCTTTAAGGTCTTCCAGAGCCCCCTTTGAATTATTTCACCCAATATTTTATCCCATGTTGGATGTGTATTTATTTATAGTGTATGAAACAGATACTACTTATTCTTTTTTAAGTGTAAAAGCATTCTTATTATGAGTAACATAGGCAAGCTTATGTAAAGTCAATGTTTATTTAAGTAATTTCATGTTTTCCTGTACAGCTATCACTTTAACCCCTCTTGGTTTATATGTAACTTACCACAAAATAAAATTATGTTATTAATCGATTTGGGCTGGAGCAATAGCACAGCGGGTAGGGCGTTTTCCTTGCACGTGGCCAACCCAGGTTCAATTCCTCCGTCCCTCTCGGAGAGTCCTGCAAGCTACAGAGTGTATCTCGCCCTCATGGCAGAGCCTGGCAAGCTCCCCGTGGTGTATTCGATACGCCAAAATCAGTAACAACAAGTCTTACAATGGAGACGTTACTGGTGCCTGTTCGAGCAAGTCGATGAGCAACGGGATGACAGTGATACAGTGTGATTAATCGATTTAATTTTTTTATTTGGCTATATTCTCACTAAATATTAAACTGTAACAGTAGAAACTAGATCTCATTCATTTTTCTAACCCTTGGACTGCTACTTCAACCGAAATAAGAACCTCCTAAATATGCCTGGGGAACAGAGGTGGGATGAATAAGTATCTAAAACTTGGAGTAGCCATTACTTGTTTGTTCACCCTTAAATCTTGAATCTAGATCACAACAAACTAGCATATTACTTCTGAGATTCCATAGCTCAGTATAAAAGTTTAATTTTACCAATTCCTTATAAAGCCCATACATCCTTCCAACAATTCCCTCACCTGTTCTGCCACTCAGGCCTTGGATCAACAAGGTAGGCTGTGGTGATTAAGGTTTCACAGAACTGGAGGGACCTGGGCTCAGCTTTGAACTATTCATAAGAGAGAAAGAAGATTTAGACTGTAGGGGAATAGAACAGTTAAGAATATGTTAAGATTCTGCTTTAGGGCAGATGGTGTATGAATGAAGGTTTTGAAAAAAGTTAGGCTTATATATAGCTATCTTCTCCAGAGAACAGAGGATACTATCTTACTTGATTTTTTTTTTTGTTTTTAATTGCTGTCGGGGTCACACCTAGCAATGCTGGCAGGAAGGACCCAAGGGGAGGCCTGGAACAGTTGTCTGACTACCAGCAAATGCGGGTGGGGGAATGGAGATGAAGGTAAGGCATGAGGTGTCACGGTGTCAAACATACAAGGCATGATCTTCACAGCTTGACCCACATCCCTGACCCTTGTTCTATATTTTTATCTCCCTCAGATCTATCTCAGAGCCTGTGTGCAGTTAATGCCTTTTGAGTATATATTAAACACACTTAGTATTTTATTGTCCTAGAGAAAATTTTATTAGCTATTGTGTACGCTTCCTATATTTTGAGGTCAGACCACAATGCAAAACTCAGAGAAATTTCTCTTTAAAACTTGGTATTTAAGACATCTCTGATCTTACAAACAGTTCTCTTAGAAGAGTTGAGACAACTTTGTGTAGAAGCCTAAGATTAATTTCAGTGTCAGAGATTTTCAGTGAAGTTACCCATTCTAAGAAATGACTTTGCTTTTGATTATGCATCTCTGTGCTTTCTAACCCCCTGCTGTGGATAAAAATAAAATATAAATGAAAAAAATTCTAGCACATTTGCCTAACAAAGACATTTGCCTAATTAATACTAGTGAAACAGATTCCAGAGAAGAAAAGGAGTTATTCAGATCCCTTTCCTGTGATTAGAGTAGTATGATGTTGAGAGGGAGAAAATGGGAGATGTATGTGTTCTTATAATAAGTGCTAGAAAAATATTATTTAAATCACAGTTTTATGCTAGCATTGTCATATATAGTAAAGCTGTTATTTACCTTAGTTATTGTTTTAATTAACAGACCCTCAAGATAAATATCTAATTGTTTTTTCAGTTTAATTTTATTTTTTTGAGATTATGACAATGTCGGAAATGTGAAATTGAGATCACTGGTGAGAGTGAACATGATGGAAAGTGAGGCTAGGGTGTGATAAAGGTAATTGCAGCTTATGGATTTCCAAACTTATAGGACCAAAACAGAAAGTCTTCAGAGAGAATACTCCCCCCACCGCCACCCCTGCCTTCCACCTCAGTCCAGCTCTATTTAGATATAGCACAGAATCAACAACAGATCTTTTAACAAAATTTGGCAGTAGTTCTAATCTCTTCACACAGTAAGAGAAGTCATGCAGAGATCACAGGAAGATTAACTGGAAAAATCATAAAAGAAAGTGACTTCCATTATTCTTAAACAGAATCTCCTACACTTTTGATATTTAGAAAAAAATAAATATTTCAAACTACATATAGAGCTTGTTGATATATGTGTATTGCTTTGGGTTCCTTTCTCTAAAAATAGTGGCCAGAACAAACTAAAGAAATGAAGCAATATCTTGAGAAAGCAAAAGGAAAATAGGAAGAAGGGAAGGAAAAGAATAAAATGTGGACTAAACAGACAGTACAGCAGGTAGGGCATTTACCTTGCATGTGGTCAACCTAGGTTCAATATCTGGCATGCCTTATATAAGGTTCCCAGAGCCCGACAGGAGTGACCCCTGAGAGGCCAGAGCCAGGAGTAAGCCCTGAGCACCACTGGGTGTGGCCCCCAAACAAAACAAAAAACAAAGTTAAGGGGTCATTAACTTCATCACAGGAGTATCTCAGATAATCCTAAAATGCTAATATAAATTTCATGCTTCAAGTTTCCCACATTCACAAAATAATAAATCTTATCATCTTGAATTTTTTCAAATTTAATTACAGAAGCAGCATGCTATACTGATATTATGGTATATTTGTGGAAATGAGAATTTAATTTTTTCCCATTGAGTCTTAGTTAACTTCTGAAATGAATGTTCTGGGCAGATAAACATTAGAACAATGGGTATTATTTTGAATTCATTTGCTTTATGTTTAAGACTTAAACAGCTTTATTTCTACATGCCAACCCCACTAAAGCTCATTTATACATTCCTCCAACATCCCCACTTTTCTAATTACTTATTCTGTGTTTGCTCCATAGAGAATGATCTCTGACCTCCTCATAGAAAATTCCATATTATTCACCCAAGGAGGCAATTCTGCCCTAATCTATAAAGAAAACATTTAATAGAACACAAAAAGCATAAAGGTATGAGTCTAATTGCCACTTAGATTTAGAAATCTGAATTTGCCTTTCAAGTTTCCTGCTTACAGATAATTACTCCCCACTAGAAAAAAGAGATTCTGTCATAACAGGAATGATATTACTAATAATTCTATATATGTGCTCTTATGCAAGTGTCTTGGAGATTCTTGTAATTAAAAGTACTTTGTCTTTTCATAGAAGTCAGGTGTGCTATGGCATTCAGTACTTCTCATGTGTGTTATTCCTCTATGTCATATATATTCCAGGAATTACACAGAGAAAGACTCTAATCTTTGAATAATATTGTCACTAGCACTTAAAGTGTGACATTTGCTTTGAAATTAATTTTTAAATGTCTCTTGCTTAATAAAAGCTAATTTTAAAAAGTTAGTAACATGTCAAAGCTAGTAACACAGAAACTACACCTGGAATACAGTTCTGGAAGGGGAGGTCACTTCTGGCAATGTTCCAGGCACTACACCTATTGGTGCTGGAGGACCAGGTGTAGCAGGGACTGAGTCCAGGTCTCTTACATGCAAAGCCTGTGCTCCATCCTTTGACCACTTCCCTATCTCTGAACTCATTTCTTTTTTTCCCTTTTTTAAAATTGGCTTTTGGGCAATGCCCAGTGATGCTCAAAGGTTACTCAAAAGTATAATATGGTACTCCATATGGGAAGCCAGGGTTCAAATTCAGGTTGCCTGCAAACAAGGCAAGTGCCGTACCCACTGTACTAACTCTCCAACCCCTGAACCATTTCTTTTATGTGCCTTGGGACGTTGCCAGTTACTTTTTGGTCTTTTTTTCTTTCCACTCAACTATTGGTCCTCAAGCACCATGGATGAGTTCTTATTTCCCAAACCCATGGCTCCAGATCCACATATCCAACTGCCCATTAGATAACTTCTAATAGCAACAGATCTCTAAAACTACATACTGTAAACAGAATCATCATCCTTACCTAAATATCTGAACTCCCTATCAAAGTTGACAGCCTCATAAGTCATCCAGTTGCCCAAACCAAGAGTCACTCTGATATGCTTCCTCTCCCTCCACATCCTGTCTCTAAATCTCCTTTAACAGGTCTGCTCTTCATTTAACTTCCAGGACTAGTTTCGTTGAACTCTTATCATCTTTGTCCTAGATAGCAAGAGTCATTTCTTAAGTGGACTCTCCACTTTGAGATTTATTCCCATCAATCTGTTCTCCAGATGCATGCCTCAGTAATCTTTTTATAATGAGAAATTGGACCGTATAACTCTCATGCCTCAAGCCTTTAAATGGGTCCCTTCTATCTCCAGCCATCAGTGACACAAATTCAAATACTTGTTTTGGACCAGGTAAGTATCAAAAGTGAGTCAAGCTGCTTGGTGTAACACTTCAGGGGGCGACTATAACTGTATCCAGATGGAGAGGAGCATGTTCCACTCCTCTCTTGGAGTGAAACTTGAGGGAGCCAGTTGTTTTGGTTCCTGCAGAGACACCTAATCACCAGGAGGCATTCCAATTTATTAAGAGAAACTGTTAATATGCCTGGATTTATATGCACATTTTCTAAAAATTTAACACTGAAAATACACCCAGATGATTCAAATTAAACATATGAAACTGTAATTTAATAAATAATTTGCAACCTCTCCTCCACAAGATAAAATTCCAGATCTTAGCAAGACATGCCAGGTCCTCATTGATTTTTCAAAAAGTATTCCTTTCATTTTATCTATGAACCCAAATTGAGTTCTATTCATCCAAACTACATGTGATTCTACAAATAATGACACACTGATTTAAAACTGACTTTGGGAAGCTTTTCCTGCATCTGATACCCTCACACCCATATCCACTAACTGACTCCCTCAGCTGTCTTAGGTGGGACACATTCCTCTCCATCTGGATACAGTTACAGTCACTACTTGAAGTACTACACCAAGCAGCTTGATGCACTTTTGATACTTGCCTACTCCAATATATTACTCATGTTTGCAAACAGCTTGTCTGCGAGCATCTTGTCTTTTGAGAAGTCTTACCAGATCTAACTACACAGTCAATGCATTCCTCTTTGATTGACCACTAAATCTAGAATGTGCACTTATTGTGGGTTGATGATACTTAATTTAAATTATTTATTTTAATGTTGCCTTCCCATCAAACAATAGAGATCAATGACTTATTCCAAATGTTTTTTAAGTGAGGTAACATTGACTTATAAAAGTGAAATGTTTATAAGTTTAAAGAGTCCATGTGGGGCTGGAGCCATAGTACAGTGGTTTGGGTTTAGGGTGTTTGACTGGAACATGGCTGGCCTATGTTCAATCCTCAACACTGATTATGGTCCCCCAAGCACTGCCAGGAGTAATCCCTGAGAACAAAGCCAGGAGTAAGCCCTGTGCACCACCAGGTGTGGCTACAAAGCCAAAGAAAAAAAGGAAAGAAAAGGGCATATTACTATACTAAGTCCAACATTCCCTCCTTTTCTTCCAAAATCAATATCCTTCCACCGTGGTCCACTGGACTCATACAAAACCCTTACTTGGTAAATTCAATCCTGTGGTCAAGTCTATGAGTTTGTTTTCACTGGACATTGTCTCTTTCCTTGCTTTATTTATATAACACATGAGTGAGATTATTTGATACTGGTCTTTTTCCTTTAGATTTATTTTAATTAGTATGACCCCTCCATTCCCATATGTGTTTTAACAAAAGGTAAGATGATTCCATCCTTTCTTATATATGAATATTAGTCCATTGTTTATATTACACATTATTTATCCAATGGGTTTATGGTGTGAACCACAGGAACATCTGTAATGGCAATTAGAGGCTGTCCTAAAAGATTCCATCTCTCTCGGAGAGCCCGGAAAGCTACCAAGAGTATCCCACCCTCAGGGCAGAGCCTAGCAAGCTACCCATGGCATATTCGATATGCCAAAAACAGTAACAACAATGGGCCTCATTCCCCTGACCATGAAAGAGCCCCCAATATGGCAGAGTTAAGAAGGACAAACAAGGAGAGGCTGATAAAATCTCAGGGCTGAACTAGGCTGCCAAAACAAAGAAGGACTAACATGACAGTTTGTGCTTTTAACGCATGTATGCTGGCAATGGAAGCATACATCGAGGACCTGATGGTGCAAGTGCAGAAGATGAAGTACAACGTCAATGGATTGAACATCATGCCGTTTTCAACACTGGAGAAGAACTGTTCTTGGAACATGTGACAGTAAAGGCTTTGGTGGTGTCCGTGTCCTTGTCAACACAAAGTTGGCCATAAGCATTGATTCATTAGAATGCCTAACAATCTGAATTGGACGCTTAGGTAAAAATAGATGTAGCTCATTGCCTGCAATTTCTATCTTCGTCATCTATGCACCAATATCCAACTACGACAAAGAAGAAATTGAGAAGTTCTACATGGAGCTGGAGAAGTTCTATAAGAAGACCACATCTTCTATAAGGTCATTGTCGGTGATTTTAACGCCAAGATAGCACTGAGAAGGTCACCTGAAGAACTCCACATCAGGAACCAAGGCCTAGAATGGAACTAACAGGGTTAGAGACTGTCTGAGTTCATCATGTTGACCAAGACCATCCACGGTAACTTGCTGTTCCAGAAGGCCGAATCTAAACGTTGGACATGTGAGTCTCCCAGTGGACAGTTCCACAACAAAATTGACCACATCATATTCAATCAACGGTTTTGCTTGACTGATGTCACTGTTGTCCCAAAATTCCAAGGGATCTCCTTCATGCGAAATTCTACTTCACGGAGCAGGGAGAAAGGGCTGCAAAATTTAAGAAGAGAGCTCCCAGAACGACCAACAACTGGGAGCTCTTTGGCACTATTGCAGCAATATGGGAAGATGCCGTCATTGATAACATCGATGAGGAATACAATCGACTGGTTCAGCACCTCCATGGTTGTGCGAGAAATGCAGAGAGTGAAAGCCATAAAAAGTTGACTATCTTTGGAAACTCTCAAGCTCATTCACCAACATGGTCTGACACGAGCCTCAGGCAATCACAAGCTAATGTCAGAGCTCACAAAGCTGTGCAGAGAAGCAATAAAGGAAGACCTCAAAGAAAGAAGAGAAGCAGTGTTGGCTGATGCGGCAGAAGCTGGGAAAAGTATTCACAACATCAGCCTGTCCTTCACCAACTATAAAACCAGGATGACTGCCCTCCGACATCCTGATGGAAAAGGTTATCCACAACTTCTACTTGGATCTCTTTGATAGCTACATCCACCTGCCCACATACCAAATTCTGCCGAATGGATATGTCATTCCCAGCATTCTCCCTTCTGAAATCCAACATGCCATTTTGTCAATAAAGAAGCATACAGCACCTGGTCCAGAGAAGATCAGACAAGGTCAGACCCAAACCCTGAAGAATCTGAAGAATCTGCCACCAGTACTCATCAATAAACTTCTTCGGCTATTCACATGCTACCTGTCTGAATGCAAGGTTCTGTCCCAATGGAAAACCAGCAGGACCGTTCTGTTGTACATGACACCAGCAACTATCGCTGATCTGCTTGTTGTCCATCGTCTACAAGTTATTCACTTGAGTCATCCTGAATAGGATTGGCAGGACACTAGACAAAGGACAAGCATGTGAGCAAGCCAGGTTCCAAAAAGGATTCAGCAGGATCGACATATCCACATGGTGACCAAACTCATTGAGGTTTCATGAGAGTTCAAGATGCCGCTCTGTCTAACGTTCATTGACTTAAAGAAGGCCTTTGATTCTGTTGAGACTAAAGCAGTCATCGATGCCCTAGCCAAACAGGGTGTTCAAACTCAGTACATCAGGATACTGCATAAGCTATATTACAGATTCACCACCAGAATCTCACCATTTTACAAAGAAGTGATCATCGACGTAAAGAGAGGGGTTTGGCAGGGCAATACCATTTCACTGAAACTCTTCAGTGCCATCCTCAAGAACATCATGAAATGACTAGAATGGGAAGGAATCAGAGTGAAGATAGATGGTCGGCAACTATATCACCTCCGATTCACTGATGACACAGTTCTAGTAACACCAGATATTAGTCAAGCGGCACAAATGCTGGCCAACTTTGACCATGAGTGTGGAAAGGTCGGACTGCAGCTGAATCTCACAAAGACAATGTTCATGAGAAACAGACTAGTTCCTGATGTTCCATTTGCCCTCAGCGGAACAAACATCTTCGAATGCAGCAGTTATGTGATCCTAGGTTGAGAACTCAATATGACAAATGTCCTGTCACCTGAACTGCACAAGAGGAAGAGAGCAGCATGGAATGCCTGCAAGAACATTGAAGAAGTGGTTAAGAGGGCGAAGAACTCCAGCTCCAGGCATATCTTTTCAACTCCACCATTCTTTCTGCACTTACATATGCCTCAGATACCTGGGCACTACAAAAACAGGATGAGAATGCTATTCGGGTATCCCAAGGAGAAATCGAAAGACCTATACTTGAAATTTCACGTTTTACTCAAGTGAGAGAGGAATCCAAAGTTCTGAACTCCATCGATGGTCAAAAATCAGCGACACTGTCTTGTTTGCTAAGGTGTTGAAAATCAGATGGGCCAGACACCTAATGCGATTTATAGATGGCTGCTGGACTAGAGCTGTTATCGACTGGATTCCACGAGACGTCAAAAGAATGTGTGGCTGCCTATGGTCAGACTTCTTTGTCAAGACCCTGAATGAATGGTTTGAAGCTCTTTGTGTTCCTGGAGTGAGCAGATGCCATTGGACTACACTAGCATGCAAGAGAGACAAATGGAGATGTTACTGGTGCCCGCTGGAGCAAATTGATGAACAATGGGATGACAAGTGGTACAAGTGATTATTTATCCAAACTCATCTGCTGATGGGGATTTGGATTGTTACCAAATCTTGACCATAATAAAAGATGACATAATGACCATGAACATAGGTGTACAGGTACTTTTTAAAAATTAATTTTAGTTTTATTTATTTTTTGTTATTATTTGGTTTGGGGTCCATACCAGCAGTCTCAAGGCTGACCCTGGTTCTGTGCTCTGGGCTTTCTCCAGGTTGTGGACTCAAGAATCTCTCCTGGTGTTGCTGGGGTAAGGGCCATATGTAATGCTGGAGATATAGCATGGGTCAGTTTAATCATTAAGGAACATTCCCTACCAACTGTACTAACCTCCAGCATTTTTGTGATCTTTAAATAAATACCTAGGGGTGAAATTGCTGGATTACATGGTAATACTATTTTTTAAATATTTTAAAAATATTTTTCTTTTTTAAAAATCTTTTTTATAGGAGTGTGAACACAGTCCCCTACTCCACAAATTAACACTATTTTTTAATACTTTGAAGATCCCCATACTTTTTTTTCATAAAGATTGAATCAGTTGATATTCTCACCAGCAGTGTTATTCAGCATGTTATATTGATTCTCAGCCCATAGCATCTTTAGTGACCAGATGATGGTATTAAAACTGAATAAGAGATAAGTGACTTACCATATTTTCCAATTGATAGCAAAGTGTTAACAATAGGGCAAGACAAATTAGTTCTTATCACTAAAAGAATTTAAGTTTCTTTCAAACAAATATAAAAACTTAGCTTTAAGTGAAACATGCTGAAAATCCATCCCTTCTCCCCAGCTGGCCAGTCTTGCTGTGGCTTCAGTTCTGTCCTCTTTTCTGGCTCTATAGTTTTACCCTTCCCAGAGAGTTTATGAAAAACAAATTAAAGGGTATACAGCATTTAGGTTCTGTTCATTTAGTTTCATGCACTCACCCATGATTCAGATGTTCTTTCATATTAATAAGATATACTCCATTCTACAGATGCACCAGGCTGTCCACCATTGCTTCCAATTTTTAGTTTCTACAATTAAGCTGCTATAAACATTGGCCACAGCTTTATGTATAAATTCAATTTTTCATTTCACTAAATAAATGCCAAGTAGGTTAGGAAAAACATCTGTTTAACTTTATAAGAAATAGTGAAACTCCATGGCTCCTAGCACAACCTCTAGCGGAAATCAATTCACACTGAAAGCTGTGTTGCCAGCATTGATGTTCACAAAAAGAACACAATGTGGGATGGCTGCGTCGCCTTCATTGTTTGTCTCTTTAAAAATTCCCTCTTCTTCCTTGAGGTCATTTTCCAAGATAGCTACCTGCAAACAAGCCCTATTAAGGATCCTCTCGAAGTGCTATGTAGTCTAAATCACCTTTGGAAAATACTTCAACTCACAGGGGGAGCAGGAAAACAAAGCAGAACTCATGCTGATTCTCTCCATAATACAATTTACTCCTTTTTGGTGAATACTATTTTTAAGCATGTCTTCAAGTATAAACCATAAGACACAAAGTTTACATGAATAAACCATTGGATATTTAATACTTAAACGTGTCTCTTCAATTAGAAGCTTAAGAAACTGTGGGAACATAGTGTTTTAGATTAATTGAAAACAAAATATTAATGTCAACTTGATTAATATTAAATAATATTTAAATGTTATACATTAATAATTTGTAACTTTGCATTGTTTTATTTACTTGTACATTTTGGGACTTGAGTGAGCAAAATAAAATTAACTGAGGTGGCTTGCCTGTAGTCTCTTATGGAAGGGGGATGTTACTCTACGAAGACTCTATTAGGCCTGGAGAGAGGACAAGGTGACAGTGATTCTTCTTTTTTTTAATTAGTGAATCACCGTGAGGGTACAGTTACAGATTTATACGTTTTTGTGCTCATGTTTCCCCCATACAAAGTTCGAGAACCCATCCCTTCACCAGTGCCCATTCTTTACCACCAGTAAACCCAGTGTTTCTCCCACCCTCCCCAGTCCCGTCTCCCCCGACCCCAAACTGCCACTATGGCAGGGTATTCCCTTTCGTTCTCTCTCTCTGACTAGGTGTTGTGGTTTGCAATAAAGGTGTTCATTGCAGCACTGTTTACGATAGCCAGAATCTGGAAAAAACCCGAGTGCCCTAGAACAGATGAGTGGTTGAAGAAACTTTGGTACATCTATACAATGGAATACTATGCAGCTGTTAGAAAAAATGAGGTCATGAAGTTTGCATATAAGTATATTAGCATGGAAAGTATTATGCTAAGTGAAATGAGTCAGAAAGAGAGAGACAGACATAGAAAGATTGCACTCATCTGTGGAATATAGAATAATAGACTAGGAGTCTAACACCCAAGAATAGTAGAAATAAGTACTAGGAGGTTGACTCCATGACTTGGAGGCTGGTCTCTCATTCTGGGCAACTCAGAGAAGGGAACACCAAGTAAAATGTGGTCGGAGGTCATGCGGGGTGGGGTGAGGCATGCCGAATGTAGACTAGAGACTTAACACAATGGTGACAGTGATTCTTGTGTGATACAATAGCAAATAGCAAAGGAAAGGATTAATTTTTTTTATATGATGAACAGAGTTCTTGGCCCTCATCACAATGGCTTCTAACACTACAGCCAAGTTGTTCAGACAAAACTACCCCTTTAAAAAGTCCATATATGAAATAATTCATAACTGAAATAAGAAAAACAAGAACCTGGGTATAGAAAGAAACTTGCATATAGGAAAAAATTTGTTATCTTATTATGGTCACTTTTTGACAAAAGATGCCACAATTTTGGTTGACCATACAAAAGTAGCATTTGTTAGCAAGTAGAAGGAAGCTAGAATATTCAGAAGGATAGATTATAAAGTATCTTGATGTCAATACGGATATCTTATGGTACATAATTTTTTTGCAAAAATAAATTACATTTTCCTTGATAATATCTATAGAAATTTTGCAGGGGAAGTGGGATACTCTTCTTTCATAGAAAGCATTCCCCATCTTCACTTTATTTAAATACTTGTTTTACAAAGTTGTTCATGATAATTTGTTATAGACATTCACATTCCAACACCAATTCCACTGCCACTGTCACCTTTCCTCCACTATTATCTCATTTTCCAAACTGTCCCTCAAACCTGTCCCCATAGCAGGACCACAATAACTTGTTTTATATTGCTTGTTACCACTAAATGTTTAACAGAATGATTAAAAAATAATTCCATTGAAGAAAATTTGTGAAAGTTGTTGTAATTCACCATAAGGGTATTAGGTCCTTGTCTGAGGGTTTACTAAATTGTTGTTGCAAGTAAGTCTTCTGTGTTAGTTTTGTTATTCAGGATTGTTTGGCTTCTATGTTACATCAGATCTAATCTGGTGTGCCATTACTGGTATATCAGATTTGAAGAGTTTGGAGATGTCATGGATCTGCAAATGTGGCCACAGGAGGCTTAGTCCTGAGGCAGAAGAGTCCAGCTGGAGGCATCGTGGTGCCTCTGGTGTGTGTGAAAAGCTGCCAGGGCTTTGATAGGGCAAGATATAGCCTGCCCCTTCTCAAGATCTCAATAGGGGTCTCAGTCAGGAAGGAGTGACTGAAAAATTTTAACAACTTGTTGATCTCTTTTTAGTATTATTTCTGAGTCTCTGGAACATGGCTGGTAGACAAGTTTGCATGATGGCAAAATGGTTCATGGGTGTGGCTGCCAGGGCTTCTGGATAGAAAGCTAATATTTTAACAAAAGATAAAATTTGACTTTCTGCTAGACAGAAACTACACACGTGTACTTGCTCAGATATAGTTTATGAATTTTACTCAGATTTTATAGACTTTATAGATTGATTCTGCAGAGAAAATTTCCTAGGGGGAAATAACTTGGGTTGGATGTGATTTTAGATTAAAACACACACAAGAAATGACAAAAGTAATTGTTTAGTACTTATAATAATAAGGCATTTGAAAACATTTAAAACTTACTGCCTTCATGAAACTTAGATGTTCTCTGTTTTCATCACAGTCATCAATCCCTTTACTTTCACCAACCAATACAATTAATGAAGCAGATTTTTAAAGTTAATGAGCTACTTTTGGTTTTTATGTGTAATTTCCTAAATTTGTCAGATAGTAACTCACTAGTATATGAGTAGATTGCTGCATATCTACTTTATCATACTGAAATCAGATGAAATGTGGACTGCTGGCAATTTTTAGGAGAATTTAAACAATATAACTGGGACTGGAGTGATAGTACAGTGGGTAGGGCATTTGCCTTGCACATAGCTAACTCGGATTCGATTCCTGGCATCCCATATGGTCCTGGGAGCAGCAGGAGGTGTAATTCCTCAGTGCAGAGGCAGGAGTAAAATATTAAATCCTAAATATTACTCAGTGTGGCTCAAAAAAAAGCCCAATAAATTAACAAACAGTATACCTAAAAGTCAAATTGACTGATTTTGTCACAAAAGTAAATTGTTTTTCTATTCCACAAAAAAAGTTAAAAGTTAAAGTTAGAGATGTTAGGCTATTGCATCTTATTTACCTCCCTATAGTAAATCAAGTTACAGTAACACATTCTTACTTTTAGTTACTCATTCTTTTTCCATTCCCTCTCACATGATCCAAAGACTGGGTTAACGTCAGGTTGTTGATATTGGGACTTAACTGTAAGTTAGCTCAGAAAAGATATAAAATATATCTGAAAAGTTTAAATAACAGCATATCTAAAGATTTTTATAAAAGACTTATAATTGGAGTTGGGGGGTGTACAAATAACTATAGCTTAATTTCAGATTTATAAATTATCTTAAAATAATTTCAGGGGTGCACAGAACATATACTAGAGTTTAGAAGAAATATATATTGGTCATAGAGATAGTACAGAAGGTAAGGCACTTGCTGTGCCCAAAACTAGCCTGAATGAGATTGCTGAGCACGGGAATAAACTCTGAGCATAGCCAGGTGTGGCCCCCAAACATAAAGAACAGCAAAAGGAGCAAATATATGAAAATATTAAGGCAAGCTGGTCTCCATGGAGGAGAAGGCTTTGCTTTTGTCAGGGGGTGGCCCTGGCATTGCTCAGGGCATACTCATGGCTCAATGCTCAGGGGTTATTCCTGGAAGTGCTTTGGGCACATGCAGTGCTTTGAATCAAACCCCGGTATTCTGCATGCAAATCATGTACACCAGCATGCACTGAGTTGTCTCTGACCCCAGCAGAAAGTTTTAATAACTCTTCTACACCTCTAGATTATTAAAAGTTAATATATTTCTTAGGTTAGTGGGATCCTATGGTATGCTAGTATGAAGGTGAAAAAAAATAGTAAAAATATTACCTATTAGTTATCAATTCCTGCCTTTGATATGGATAAGGAAAAGAGGACACTCTAAAATTCTTTTTTAACATCAATGCCTAAAACTCTCCTTAGACCAAGCAGGCTCAGACCCTCTGATAAAGCTGCAAAAGCCTTGCTCCCAGAGAGATAAAAGAATAATACTGCACTGGAATAGATGTGTGGTACCTACAATAGAGGACAGGTTGACTGAATGTATATCTGAGGTGGGGAGTTTATTATCTTGGAGAGGATACAGTCAACATTCTGGGAGAGGACTGCTTAGAATCAATCATGCTAACCTCCACAGTTTTATTCATTAATTGAGAAAGAATGAAATCCATAATGTGTTGCTTAAGATCTTAAAACTTGTGTTTTTAAGCAATTCCACTTCTTGTCATCTATCTCAATGATCCCAAAACACTATTTCAAAAGGACATTTGAACTCCTCTGCTCATTACAGCACACTGTTCACAACCAAGATTTGAAAACAACATTAAGTGTCCCAGAAAAGTTGACTGGATAAAAAAAGCAGTAGTGTATATGCACAAGGAGAGCCCGTCAAGCTACCGAGAGTATTCTGCCCATACAGCAGAGCCTGGCAAGCTACCCTTGGTGTATTTGATATGCCAAAAACAGTAACAAGTCTCACAATGGAAATGTTACTGGTGCCCACTCGAGCAAATTGATGAACAATTGGAGGACAGTGCTACAGAGGACAGTATATGCACAATGTAATCTTACTCAGCTATTAAAAAAAATAGAAAATTGTGCAATTTGTCATTATGTCGATGAAACTAGGAGATATCATGTTGTGTTGACAACTAATACCTGAGTCTTAAGAAGGAAATAACAGTGTCAGATCTTCTTTTTCCATTTTATTATTTTGGTGATGTTTGTAAGATAAACTCAGGATAACAGGTAAGTGTTGAAAGAACCAATATGAGAGACAATTACTGAAGTCCAAGTGAGTGGAGTGTAATAAGCCATAGAATTAAAGTAAAATTTGACAGAGAGGATTCTCAAAGGGAAAACAAGAAGATTTTAAAGGAAAGGAGTAAGAAAGAATTCATCCAGATCCAAATGGATTTATATTAATTATATAAGTTAGTATCTAGGTGACCACAAAATGTTCAAACAGGTTTGGAACAAAAAAAAACGTTAACTTACTTTTCCTGAGTGTTTCAAAGGAAAAGGACATGGAAATGGAGAAAGAGAAAGAGAAAAAAAGTTTTCATGGCTTTTCTTTGAGCATTTTGCCTCTTATTCCTATGTCCCCTGCAAGTGATCCCATATTCTTTGGCATGTGGCATTGCTAAGAATCTACAGAATGAATTCTAGTCTCAAATCAAATAGTAAATAATTTCTTGTAGCAAGTCCATTTTTCTTTGACTAAATAGCCTTACCTGTGGTATGAGAATAATAGTTTTTTACTCTTTCATAATATAGCTTTGATGACAGAAAAGTATATGTCAAAATATTTTGAAAAATTTAGAAATATAACTAAGCTGAGACTCTTTAGATTTAGAAAATATTTTCCATTCACAAGTGGGAGCCATATCATCCACTTCTGGGAAGCAATTAAGTTTTCCTTTCTTAAAAAAATAACTTTTTACACTAACACTTGTTTTAAGTCTTTATACAGGGGATTTATGTGAACAGAAGGATGAGGATTTCTGCAGCATTCTATAGTATCTGTTTTTCTCAAATCCTTGTCAATCTAGTTTATAATCAAAGTATATTCTTTGGAAACCTTTGGTGATAGATGGAAGTGAAAGTTGCAGCTGGTTATATTTATTCAAAGTATTTCGCTAAAGATTCTTGGTGGGGACACTTTAAGTTGAAAAGAATCTGTTGGGAAATTATTATTACTTTAGGAAAGTGTATGTAGTCATGGTGGCTCTGAAAGAGCATATATTAGTGAGCACTTTCCATACCGAACAATTCAGATGAATCACTATAGCCATCATTGGAATATCAGCAGCCAGTGAAACTTATTCCCCAGCATTCATCTTCACCTTTTAAAGAATTACCATTAGGCTTATAGAATTGTGACAAGTTTTATGCTTTTCTAGAAAAGACGGCTGAATTTTCTCCCACCCCAATAAAATTGATTTGGTTAAACTAAAGAATTAATGTAAAATGGTCGTAATGTAAATTATATGACCTAAAGTTATTTAAGAGTTTTATCAGATTAGAAAGAGGCATATAGTTTATGAGATTTGCATTTAAAACTGTCTAATTATATCATTGAGTCCATTCTAAGACTGATCATGAAGTATTACAGTAGATGAGCCAAAATACATCTGTGTCAATGTACAAAATATGTTTTGTGACACACAAAATGGCATTTCCATTATCACTGATGAGGACTTTTAAAAACTATTTTGAGATATTGTAAATTAAGTAGGCATTCGATGTGGTCATTTATACATGATGATCATGGCATCAGAACAATCCTCCAAAAGGTCTCTTAGGTCATACTAAGTCCCATTATTTTAAATATCACACATTGGTTCTAGAATATTTATGCTTTGTTAATATGACAAATGAGGAAAGTATGATGCTTCATGCTAATTATTAACCTATATATACAAATTCAATCTTGTTAATAGTAGAAATTCACTTGAAGATGCACATCCACTATGTAAATACTAAATTGCATTCTCCATGTGAATCATTAAATTTTAGAGCTGAAAATATTTTGCTCAACTCTTTTGACAGCTGAAGGTATTGAGGCCTTCACGGTTAAAAGTAAAAATTAATTCAGGAATGTATATTCAATAATTAAACCATCAGAACAAATAGTACAGAAATGTGAGTATCAGATTCTGATGAAAAGAAGTTGGGGGTATGAAGTGAAGCTAAAGTAAGTGACTGAGTTTTTTTTTCTCTTTATAGTATAGAACCTGAAGGGAAATCCTTGGCCTGGAACAAAAAGAAACTGAGAAAATAACTTTCTGCGTAATGGGACGAGGTCAAAGTTTGGGCAAGGAAGGGACAAAGAAGGATTCTATATTAGGAAGTTGACTTGGGGGAGCTTACGGGATGTATGCAACAGAAATTGCCATGAATTACAGAAAATAGGAAGCTGAGACCTGGCCACAGACCAAGGTGGGGCTAAGCTAGTGGCACCAAACCGGTGGAGAACTGTCCACCCGGAAAGCTTTGTCAGACAGTTATTGTTGTCATCATATATGAACTCTCCATAATCATTAGTTCTAGTCAGTCTAAATGCAAAAGATTCCAAGTGGGTTTTCTAACTTTTTTCATTGTTCCTTTAGTTTATTCTCAAATCTATAATCAAAGGTTCCTGTTAAGGTGTTTGAATCAAATCACATACATTTCATGCTCACTCCAATAATATATTGAATTCTATCCTCACATACAACGGACAGAAGCTATATTCTTGCTGCCCCACTTTCCCTGAATATATTTTCCATAAAGACATAACTATTCTCTCTTTTAGATTTGTTAAAATGTCAGAATTCTTCTCATTGTCAACTTCACATAAGGTTGTCCATAAATTTTCTACCTAAAATTTCAATAATACTTTCCTTTTGTGTACTTTTGCTTAATATTCCTCTCAGAAGTACTCTGTTGAAGTAGGTTACCTGGTTTATCATCAATCTTCCTTTAGAATGTAAGTCCTATAAGGTTTTTAGGTTTTTATATATGTATGTATGTATTTATGTTTTGGCTTTTTGGGTAACACCCAGTGGTACTCAAGCACCATATGGGATTCCTGGCTCTGCACTCAGAAATTACTCCTTGCAGTGCTGGGGAACCATATGGGATCCCAGGGATTGAACTTGGGTCAGCTGTGTGCAAGGCAAATTACCCACCCACTGTATTATAGCTCCAGCCCCAAGGGTTGGTATTTAGTGGTTCTTTTTATATTTAATTCATAAGTGCTCAGAAAAATACCAATATATATTCAAACTCTTTAAATATGTATTGAACGAATGGTTGGAAGATGAATCAATGAATGAATAGCCAAATTTAGAAACCTACATGTTTGGGCTTTTTATTTTTGCTCAATTCACTCACATTTAACTTTCTTAAAAACCTATCCCTCTGTATTCTACCACTGTAGTTCAGACCACTGTCATTTTTCACTCAGAACATTTCCATAGATAGATAACTGGCTTCCTTCCCCTGCTCTAGTCCTTTCCCTATACACCTATTCTCTCCCCATATTTGGCTGATGTTAAAATGTCAGGCTTCTACTAAAACCCATTTAATAGCTCCTCAACCCTCATGGAAACTAAGATTCCAGCTCCTTGACCCTATAATAATGAGGACATAACAGTTGTCCCTACCTTAGTTCCCTGTCATAATTATCTGATCTATAGTTTATAAAGAAGAAATAACAAAGTGCTTTTAATCTGTGGGAGGTGCCTCATCCATCCCTATTCCTAAAATGTCCTCCTACATCTCATTTTATTGAGCCAATAAATACCATCCTCTAAGATTTAGTTCAAATGGTTACTTCTCCCCCATCTTATTGCTGCAGCTCACTACTCTAAGCTGGTACCATCCTTTCTGCATCCATAAACTACATAAATTTCTCTCCTGTGACACATACTGCATAGTAACTATGTGTTTATGCGTGTGCCTTTTCTACTGGAGATTTTTGAGGGCATCTCTTTCATATCTGTATGCCTAGTGTCTATCAAAGTGTCTGACACAAGGCAGACACTAACATCAACATTTATTGAATGAGCAAGTGAATAAGCTATGCTATATCTTAAGAAAAATTATTTATGAATCACTATGTAAGTTAGTAATAAGCAACTTGTGTCACTTTCAAATATTCAGGCATCCAGCATATGTCTTTTACAAATTCAATTTTTGTGTGAAATAAATAGGCACAGAGCCCAGAAAAATCACTTTTAACATGTCTCTTATGATCCTTTCATGCCCAGAAATTTGATTCCCTTTATTAAAAATGCCTCAAGCACCAGCAGATCAATTTTTTGCTCAACTTTATCAGTGTAATAGTTGTCTCTCTCATTCATAAAAAGAAACTTTTAGCAAGCCATCACAACCAAATATCATATTTTTATAATGAGATAACACAAAATAAATTCATATACATTATTATAAACATTTTTTAAATGGGAATTTTCTTAAGTAGTCTACAATGACATACTTTATAGTAATTTATTGGGTTAGAATCAGACTGACAAGGAATACCAAAAGGTTATATTTGGAGTGCTAAATGCTCCACTAAGCAAAATGTAGTTTAATGCCATAGATATCAAACATAGATTTATTCTAATAACTAATAAATTTGATTTCTATAATATCACCCAGAGATTTCTATAAAAATACATGACACATTGAAAAGATGACCTCTTCTATCTATAACTTGCCAATCCTGAACTTGAACCTTTTTCTGATAGAATATTTCCTGTGCCATCTGGAGCTAAGTATGAGGAATTAAAACTGGAGTCTTTTTGTCCAATTATCCCTTCACTCACTGCCTAAATTTTCCCCAGTCAAACACTGTCGAGAATAAAAAGGTCAACTACAGAAACCAATTGTATCTGCTCTCTACCTTTCTAGATGGATTGAACTCGTGTCGCCTGTATGCAAAGCATGCATACTACCCTTTGAGCCATCTCTTCAGCCTCAGGAAACTTTATTTGAATATAAGTTAATCTTTGCTATATAACCTAAAGAAATTTGGCCACTGGCTAGGACTAAAGACAAGGTCTAGTTTATATTTCCCCACTTAAAAATATTTATTCTTCCCTCCAGAGAGATACAGCAGGTAGGACATTTGCTTTGCTCGAAGATGACCTGGCATCCTGTAGCACCACCAAGCACCACCAGGAGTAATTCCTGAGTACAGAGCCAGGAGTAACTTCTGTGCATTGCCAGGTGTCGCCCAAAAACAGATAAATAAAATTTGTATCCTTTCACCACTGGTGCTAGGGATGGGGTGAAGGCCTTACTTTTGAAGGCGGGCAAGTGTTCTGCCACTAAGCCACATCACCAGCCCAAGGCATGTTTCTTGCTTTGAACCTATAGTGGCTTGATTTTCTAAAAACAATGCCAAGAGTACAGAGAACAATTTTGTCAATAACAAAAATTTGTTTTCTTCCTAATAATACACACTTGGGCCAAGTGCAGTTTGGTCTCATGAGGGCTTTCTTCTTTCTTCTTTATATAAGACTATTTTTTGACTCCCTGGGAATGTAAATAGGATGTTGAATTATTTTTTTTTTAATTTATTTATTTTTAATTAGAGAATCACCGTGAGGGTACAGTTACAGATTTATACACTATTTGTGCTTATACTTCCCTCATACAAAGTTCGGGAACCCATCCCTTCACCAGTGCCCATTCTCCACCACCCGTAAACCCAGCGTCCCTCCCACCCTCCCCAATCCCATCTCCCCCCCACCCCACCCTGCCACTGTGGCAAGGCATTCCCTTCTGTTCTCTCTCTCTAATTAGCTGTTGTGGTTTGCAATAAAGGTGTTGAGTGGCCGCTGTGTTCAGTCTCTAGCCCTCATTCAGCCTGCAACTCCCTTCCCCCACATGGCCTTCGACTACAATGTAGTTGGTGATCGCTTCTCTGAGTAGACCTTTCCCCGGAACGTGAGGCCAGCCTCGAAGCCATGGAGTCAACCTCCTGGTACTTATTTCTACACTTCTTGGGTGTTAGTCTCCCACTCTGTTATTCTATATACCATAGATGAGTGCAATCTTTCTATGTCTGTCTCTCTCTTTCTGACTCATTTCACTCAGCATGAAACTTTTCATGCCCATCCACTTAACTACAAAATTCTTGACCTCCTTTTTTCTAACAGCTGCATAGTATTCCATTGTATAGATGTACCAAAGTTTCCTCAACCAGTCATCCGTTCTGGGGCATTCGGGTTTTTTCCAGATTCTGGCTATTGTAAACAGTGCTGCGATGAACATACATGTGCAGATGTTGTTTCGATTGTACTTTTTTGCCTCTCTGGGATATATTCCCAGCAGTGGTATTGCTGGGTCAAATGGGAATTCAATATCTAATTTTTTGAGTGTCGTCCAAATTGTTTTCCAGAAGGGCTGAACCAGTCGGCATTCCCACCAGCAGTGAAGAAGGGTCCCTTTCTCCCCACATCCTCTCCAACAGCGGTTGCTTTTGTTCTTTTGGATGTGTGCTAGTCTCTGTGGTGTGAGGTGGTATCTCATGGTTGTTTTGATCTGCATCTCTCTGATGATTAGTGATGCAGAGCACTTTTTCATGTGCCTTTTGGACATTCGTATTTCTTCCTTGGTAAAGTTTCTATTCATTTCTTCGCCCCATTTTTTGATGGGGTTGGATGTTTTCTTCTTGTAGAGTTCAACCAGTGCTTTATATACCATTGATATCAACCCCTTATCTGATGGGTATTGTGTAAATATCCTTTCCCATTCTGTGGATAGTCTTTGGATTCTGGTCACTGTATCTCTTGCGGTGCAGAAGCTTTTTAGTTTAATGTAGTCCCATTTGTTGATCTCTGTTTTTACTAGATTGCTTAGTTCCGTGTCACCTTTGAAGATACCTTTATCTTCAATATCGTGGAGGGTTTCGCCGACCTTGTCTTCAATGTACCTTATGGTTTGTGGTCTAATGTTGAGGTCTTTAATCCATTTTGATCTGACTTTTGTGCATGGTGTCAGGTCAAGGTCTAAACCCATTTTTTTGCATGTGGTTGTCCAGTTGTGCCAGCACCATTTGTTAAAGAGGCTTTCCTTGCTCCACTTCACATCTCTTGCTCCCTTATCAAAGATTAGATGGTTATACATTTGGGGTTGTGTGTAGGGATATTCCACCCTGTTCCATTGGTCTACGGCTCTGCCTTTGTTCCAGTACCATGCTGTTTTAATTGTTACTGCTTTGTAGTAAAGTTTGAGGTTGGGGATGGTGATGCCTCCCATCATCTTTTTCCCAAGAATTGTTTTAGCTATCCTTGGACGTTTGTTTTTCCATATGAATTTTAGGATTGCTTGATCCATTTCTTTGAAGAGTGTCATGGGTATATTTATAGGGATCGCATTGAATCTGTATAATGCTTTAGGGAGTATTGCCATTTTGACAACATTGATTCTCCCTATCCACGAGCAGGGTATATGTTTCCATTTCCTCATGTCCTCTTTGATTTCATGGAGTAGCGTTTTGTAGTTTTCTTTGTAAAGGTCTTTTACTTCCTTGGTTAAGCTGATTCCGAGGTACTTGATTTTCTGGGGCACGATTGTGAATGGGATTGCTTTTTTCATGTCCCTTTCCTCTGCCTCATTGTTTGCATATATGAAGGCCATGGATTTTTGGGTATTGATTTTGTAGCCTGCAACTTTACTGTATAAGTCTATTGTTTCTAAGAGTTTCTTAGTAGAGGTTTTAGGCTTCACTAGATATAGTATCATGTCGTCTGCAAATAGTGAGAGTTTGATTTCTTCCCTTCCTATCTGGATGCCTTTAATCTCTTTTTCTTGTCTAATAGCTATCGCAAGTACTTCCAGTACTATATTGAAGAGGAGTGGTGAGAGTGGGCATCCTTGTCTTGTGCCTGATCTCAGAGGAAAGGCCCTTAGTTTTTCCCCGTTGAGGATAATGCTTGCCGTAGGCTTGTGATAGATGGCTTCGACTATCTTGAGGAAAGTTCCTCCAAACCCCATTTTGGCGAGGGTTTTCATCATGAAAGGATGTTGGATCTTGTCAAATGCTTTCTCTGCATCTATTGATATGATCATATGGTTTTTATCTTTACTTTTGTTGATATGCTGGATTATGTTGATTGATTTCCGAATGTTAAACCAGGATGTTGAATTATTATACTTCAAATCCCACTTTTGAGTCTTTTCCTTTGTATTGAGTGCCTGTATTTTAATTAGGCATCACTGGGCCCGCTTGAGCAAATTGTTGATCAGCTGGATGACAGTATATACATACCTCTCAGAAAGCCCGGCAAGCTACCAAGAATATCCTGCCTGCACAGGCAGAGCCTGGCAAGCTACCTGTGGCGTATTTGATATGTCTAAAACAGTAATGATAGGTCTCAGTCCCCTGATTCTGAAAGAGCCTGAAAGATGAGTAAGGAGAGGCTGCTAAAATCTCAGAGCCGAGAGGAATAGAGACATTACTGGTGCCTGCTCGAGTAAATCGACGAACAACAGGATGACAGTGATACAGTGATACCTTTCTAAAAGTACTTATAGGAACCAGAATGAGGGAGCCCTGGTGATCCCACCCATGAACTACCTCCTGTGCCATGTAAGCTCATTCACTAGCCATGAATGAAAGACTCATAAATAAATCTCAAAAGAGGTCAACAAGTTGCAGAGTTTCTGCCAGACCCCACTCAAGTCTAAGTCATCAAGTGCACCCCAGAGGGGATCCAGTGAGCCCAGTACCTCTGCCCAAACAGAGCCTCGGTAGCCAAAAACCACCACACTCCACAATCGCACCATGCTCCCAGCCAGACTCCACTGCTTTGGATGGGTCTCATCCAGAAATTAATCTATTGAAAAACTTTGTGAGTTTTCGGTGAGTAAAATCTCCAGCTTTTTCTGGAGTCAGAAATGAAAACCTCTCCCCATCTCCCTGTACTTCAGTTGCCCTGGCAGTCATGCACAAGCCCCAAATCCACCACCCAGTTAAAAATGTAACTTCAGCTGTATGACCCATTAAAAATTTTGAATTTCCTGAAGCTCCCCTACATTTGCAGCTGCAAAACACCTCAAACTTTACAACACTGATAAACAAGGAGTAGAACACCAGGTTGAATGGGATGTAATGTAGAAGGTGACCAATCATGATTAACAAAATATCAACAGAGAGGGCTTAACCTGTAACAACATTTTAGTAATCTGTTATACAAGGGCTTAATGGCTCCAATATGAGATACAACAATCTTCACTAACTTTCTTCTAAGGAAGCATTATTTTAATCACTCTTTTAGCAACATATAACAAGAAATATGAAAATGAATATTGAGGACCTGCTTTGGGGACAGACTTAGGAAGTGGCTGGGAAAATTGGAGATAGTGGTGGTGGGATTGGAGTTGGTATATTGAATGTCTGTAACAAAACACCATAAACAACTTTGCAAACCCCAGTGTTTATATAATGTGTATGGTGAAAATAAATTTTTTTAAAAAGTAACTCAGCAGTGAAGAAACCCAGTGGACACCACAACACTGGAGAATTCTCCGGGCCCCATGCCAAACCAATATCTCTGGGATAACCCAGATGGAGCAGGTGCAGTCTCCTTGCCTTCTCCAGATGGAATCCCGGCAACCATGAGCTTCTACAAGCGTGACTCCGGTATGTGGATATCAGGACTATTCCTCTAATGTGTGCAGCCACTTATGCAGCCGCATGACCTTTTCTGATATGCAAAGTGAGCAATGGAAAATAAATGATCAGCATCTGCCCCTGCCCAAAACTAGAGAGAGAGCTGTGACACACAGGGCCTCAAAGGATGAGGAGTGGAACCAGCCCTTCCCCTCGCCCCAAGGAAGCCCCAAGTTCCCGTCCCCAAACAGCTCCTGACTCCTGAACAGCCATGATCCCAGAGGCACACAGACCAATCTCGGAACCCAGAGGCTTTTGCAGAAATGCATCTGGACTGAGTATTAAACTATGGTGCCATGCCACCCTGGGTGGGGAAAGGTGTTTGTCCCTTCTGCTTTTCTCCCTAGGGGCTCGGTGGCCGCCACCTTTTCAGAGTCTATTGGATAGCCAGGTATGAGACTGCAGTGACATGATACATGGGGCCTCACATGATGGGGGTGGAACCGGCCTCTCTCCCCGCCCCAACGAGGCCCGAGTTGCCACCCACAAACGACTCCTCTGGCTCCTGAACGGCCATGATCCCAGAGGCACACAAACCAATCTCAGAACCCAGAGGCTTTTGGCAGAAATCCCTCCAGACTTATTACTAAAATATCAGAAATCCAAAATTGCGCAGCTGCTTTGCGGCTGCACAACATTATATGCTCTTCTTAATCAGCAATAGAAAACAAATTATCTAATATTACCTTTTTGGTAGGTCTGATTCTTGGGGAAAATTACAAATAATAATGGCGGGTCTTTTATTTAAATATTAAATGTGATCAAAGTGGAGAGCGAGTAAAGTGGAAATCATCTGCCACACAGGCAGGGGGAGGGCGTGGGATGGGGTATACTGGGGTTCTTGGTGGTGGAAAATGTGCACTGGTGAAGGGATGGGTGTTTGATCATTGCATGACCGAGACTGAAACTGGAAAGCTTTGTAACTGTTCTCATGATGATTCAATTAAAAAAAAAGAAGAAGAATTCTGGCAGGGATATGAGTCATCAGTGACAGATGAATATGTGTGAGGCCTTGGATTAGTGCCAGGGTGGGAGGAAATCCTGAGCTTAAAGAATGACTCATGTACGTTACAGGGTAAGTGATTGTCTCAGGGTAAGTCATTAACTATTAAATAAAATAGGCTGTTTTGTTTTTTAAAAAATTTTTTTAAAGAAAAGAATAGAAACCAAAATGAACCTGGGTATTCTTAAAACTATGAGAGTTGTCTCAAACTAATTTAGATAAGTGAACTCAACACCATAAACAAATATTAAGATGAAAAACTATATAATTTTTTAAGCCATAAGAACTTTAAAACTAAATAGTAAAAAATTTTAAATTCAGGTAGGTCATCAGAGAACCTAAATGGGCATACAAGATTCTTCCTACAGCACTTTTAAAAATTAAAGTCAATTTCAAACAAATACAACTTGTTCAGTGGTATTTGAAATTAGTAGTGGAGGTGATTAAGATTATAGATTAGAACTGAGGTGAGGCATTAGTGATACATAGATACATTTTAAAACATTTCCTTACTGTTAGTTTAGAATGCAACAGTACAGAGACACAGCAGTGAATCCCAGAAGACAGCAGCTCTCTGGAGATGTCTCTAGACCCCTTACGCAGCCAATCCCACCAGGGCACCTCAGATTGAGCAGGTGTGCCCTCTCTGCCTGCTCCAGATGAAACCCCGATGGCCATGAGTTTGCAAAAACAAAACCTAGGTATGCAGGTTCAAGGACTAAGACTCTAGGTCACATGGTGGCAGCACAGAGTGTCGGGCCCTTCCCGTCTCCCTGCCTGCTTGGGGTCCTGACTGTCACGCTGTCATGCCCACAATCTGCCTCCAGGTGCCATCTCAGCACATCAATGGCCTTGATCCAGAGACTCCCAAATGAATCTCAGAATGGATTAGCTCCCTACAGAGATGTCTCTGGACCCCAACCATTTACAATTTTGGAATCCAAAAGCATGTCCCCGCTTTTGCGGCCACACGACCTCTTATGATATTCATAATAATTGTAAATAAATTATCTAGTACCTGCCCCTGGCTGGTAGACTTGAATGGTGGTGGGAAAATTTGAAATAATGGTGGTGGGACTGGTGTTGAAATATTGAATATAATAAATTAATGTGAATAATCTCATGAAAATAAAATTTTTAAAAGAATGCAAGGATATACATATAAACATTCCCATAAGATATAAGAATGGATATGAGAACAATGAAGAGAAAAGTACATTTATCTGCTGCAACCTATATAGAAGTCATCAAATAGTACAAGTAGAGAATATTGTACTGCCAATATATATGTGTGTGTGTATATATATATATACATGGAAGCCTACATTTTTTACACACACATATATAATAAAGGGAACCTACATTTCATATATATGTGTACACACATATATGTAGGATAAGATTGGTTTGTCATTTCTCCCCAGCTGCAGGGATCTTAGGTTTATTGGGTTACACCCATCACAGTGCTCCCGAGACTCCCATTCCTCTGTGTTTATCTTTAACCTCTTCTCTGTGCTCTGCTTCCCCAATCAGTCAATCACCTTTATCCTCAAGTCAGACTCTAGTGACTTATAAGGTCAGATTCTTCTATGGACTCTGGGTTTTGTATTTGTAAGTGATTTTCTCCTTCCTTTATGTCCTTTTGCATAGTTTACGTCAGAGCAATGTCTTTTTTTGTATAGACACAGGAAGACAGTTAATGCTATGCTTTTGTAACTTGGCAGTTAATTGACTCCAAATAATATTCACTCCTGGATATCTGCTTTCTTGACTTAAGCTCAGTTGCCCTTAATTCCTAGCACCCCAAAAGCAGGGTCCCGACGAAGGATGGATGGACCCAGGGCAAACTGTGAGCTACCCTGGCATTGAAACGGGTCAGGCCAAGTGCCATAATACTTAACTGTAAGTTAAGAGCATGGTCATGGACAAATTCTGTCATGATCCAAAGAGTAACAGCTGAATCAGGACCCTGATAGGGTTCACTGTCACTGTATCACTGTCATCCCATTGTTCATTGATTTGCTTGAGTGAGAGCCAGTAACATCTCCATTCATCCCTGTCGCTTGCTAGTGTAGCTCTATGGTGTATTGGGGGCTCTTTCAGGATCAGGGAAATGAAGACCATTGTTGTTACTCTTTTGGCATATTGAGTAAGGCACGGCTTGCCAGGCTCTGCCATGTGGGCCTGCTAGAGTTAGGAAAGACTAATTTGGCCTGAGCACTGTAATCAAGCGAGATGTCCCCAGGAGAGTCACCCTACAAGCTTAATGTATCTCTTACTGTGTCCATACAAAATGACTAATATTATTAAGAAGTAGAATTAAGATGAATGTTTAAATGGTTGTTGGACTAAGGAAAAGAGAAAAAACACCCCTAGATGGTATTTCACCTTTGAGTGGATCTTCTGGCTGCTGGAGATCTTTGTTTTATCTTAGAAGAGCTTCCCTCAGAAGGAAGGGTTTTCATATGTTAATTGTGCTACCTCACCTAGGCATAGTTGCTACCCAATGCTTGGAGAGGTTGGGGGCAAGAATAAGGTGGTGAGACGTCTGATATTGAGGTCTTTAATCCATCTTGATCTGACTTTTGTGCATGGTGTTAGGTTGAGGTCTAAGCCCATTCTTTTGCATGTGGTTGTCCAGTTGTGCCAGCACCATTTGTTAAAAAGGCTTTCCTTGCTCCACTTCACATTTCTTGCCCCCTTATCAAAGATTAGATGGTCATACATTTGGGGTTGTGTGTAGGATATTCCACCCTGTTCCATTGGTCTGCGGCTCTGTCTTTGTTCCAGTACCATGCTGTTTTAATTGTTAACGCTTTGTAGTAGAGTTGAAGGTTGGAGAGGGTGATGCCTTCCATCGTCTTTTTCCCTAGAGTTGTTTTAGCTAATCGTGGGTGTTTGTTGTTCCATATGAATTTCAGGATTGCTTGATCCATTTTTTTTGAAGAATTTCATGGGTATCCTTATAGGTATTACATTGAATCTGAATAATGCTTTGGGGAGTATTGCCATTTTGACGATGTTGATTCTCCCTCTCCCTGAGCAGGGGATATGTTTCCATTTCCTCATGTCCTCTTTTATTTCGTGGAGTAGTGTTTTACAGTTTTCTTTGTAGAGGTCCTTTACTTCCTTAGTTAAGCTGATTCTGAAGTACTTGATTTTCTGGTACACAATTGTGAACAGGATTGCTTTTGTCATGTCGCTTTACTCTGTCTCATTATTTGCATATAAGAAATCCATAAGGTGCATTGAAGACAAGGGCGGCAAAACCCTCCAGGACACTGAAGCTAAAGGTATCTTCAAAGATGATATTCAACTGATCAACCAAGTGGAAACAGAGATAAACAAATGGGGCTATATTAAACTAAGAAACTTCTGCACCACAAAAGATACAGTGACCAGAATACAAAGACAATCTACAGAATGGGAAAGGATATTCAACCAACACCCATCTGATAAGGGGTTGATACCAAGGGTATATAAGGCACTGGTTGAACTCTACAAGAAGAAAACATCTAACCCCATCAGAAAGTGAGCCAAAGAAATGAACAAAAACTTTCTCAAGGAAGAAATACAAATGGCCAAAAGGCACATGAAAAAATGTTCTTCATCACTAATCATCAGGGAGATGCAGATCGAAACAACTATGAGATACCACCTCACACCACAGAGACTGGCACACATCCAGAAGAACAAAAGCAATCGCTGTTGGTGTGGATGTGGGGAAAAAGGACCCCTCCTACACTGCTGGTAGAAATGCTGACTGGCTCACCCTTTTGGAAAACAATATGGACGCTTCTCAAAAAATTAGAAATTGAGCTCCCATTTGAACCAGCAATACCACTTCTGGGAATATATCCCAGAGAAGAAAAAAAAGTGTAGTAGAAATGACATCTGCACTTGTATGTTCATTGAAGCACTATTTACAATAGCCAGAATTTGGGAAAAAACCCTAGTACCCAAAAACAGATGACTGGTTAAAGAAACTTTGGTACATCTACACAATGGAATACTATGCAGCTATTAGAAATGATGAAATCATGAACTTTGCATATAAGTGGATCAACATGGAAAGTATCATGCTAAGTGAAATGAGACAGAAAGAGACAGGTAGACATAGAAAGATTGCACTCATCTGTGGAATATAAAACAACAGAATGGGAGACTAACATCCAAGAATAGTAGAAATAAGTACCAGGATATATGCTCCAAGGTTTGGAAGCCGGCCTCACATGCTGGGGGAAAAGGCAGCTCAGATAGAGAAGGGAACACCAAGTAAAGTGTGGTTGGAGGACCCACTCGGGATGGGAAATGCATGCTGAAAGTAGACTATAGATTGAACACGATGACCACCCAATACCTCTATTGCAAAGAACAACACCCAAAAGGAGAGAGAGAATAAAAAGGAATGCCCTGCCACAGAGGCAGGGTGTGGTGGGGGGGATGGGATGGGGAGGTGGGAGAGATACTGGGATCATCAGTGGTGGAGAATGGGCACTGGTGGAGGGATGGGTACTTGAACATTGTATAACTGAAATACAAGCACAAAAATATATAAATCTGTAACTGTACCCTCACGGTGATTCATTAAAAAAATAATAAATTTTAAAAAATAAACACAAATTTAAAAAAAGATGGTGAGACGGAGCAGAGAAACTAGCATGGGGAATAGGAGGAGAAGGGAGTGAGGGGCAGTGCAAGTCTGGAATGGGCACTTACTGAGATTGGAACAGGCGCATGGGGAGAATGAAATAAACGGCAACAGATCACCAACAATCCAGGTGGCCCTGTTCCCTCCTTCATGCATCTGTTGGCTGGCAGTAGCTGCAGGCTGGTGTATGGGAAGTGGCTCATGGCCATCAATGCACGTAACAGGAGCACACCACCGCCACTGCTCCTTATTCATTTTGTGAACACACAAATACATAATAAAGGGAGCCTAAATTTCTTATACTTATCAACACTGTAGTTTATACTATATGAAGGTGCAAGTATTTGACTAGTATTGCCCTATAAAAAACAAACACCTGACAAAATTTAACCTACTAGTTTCAAAGCAAAATCTTTTCTTTATTCCACAAATTAGTTACTGAGTTCAAATGAAAGAGGAGGGAGAGGAAAGAAAGTAGAGGGCACTAAAGGAAACTGAGGAAAAACTAAGGGTTATAACTGTCACTTACGTACTTCCTTTCTGAGTAATCACCCACCCGTCCCCACCCAAAATACAATAATTGCCCTCAAGGCAATTGTGCAACTCAGCTCAGAAAGTGCTACCTTTTTTTTTATTACAGGCAACAGGTCATGATAGAGAATATCTGTTATAGCCTGAAGCAGAGAGTAAGTCTTAGGGAAGGAGGTGTCCTTAAATGCACAGTCAAATGACTTTATTAGTTGTGGCATTTATTTATTCTTCTCTCAATCTCTAAATTTGGACTGGATACCATCCACCTGAACTATTATGCCGCTCAGCTTGCAGCAAGAATGAAGTATGAATAAGGACTGCTTCCTGCCAGGTTGAATGGGACCAGAGTGTGCAATTTCTGGATAGTAAAGTTAAGGGCTATGGTGTAGTATTCTCCTTTCCTCTTCTTGTCGGCACAGAAAAATCTTTCCCCAGTCCCTATCACATTGTCTTCACAAGAAGATCATATAAATAAAATTATGTATCTTCTTTTTTTCTGTCTGGCATTTTTCACTTATATAGCGCCTTTGAGGATTTTCTCTATTGTTGTATGGTGCCAATAGTTCATTACTTTTTATTACTGAGAAATGTTCATTTATGGCAGTAATGTCGGTTTATTTATCCCTCCTCAGCTGAGGACATTTGTGTTTTTGGATTCCTTCCAGTGTTAGGAATTACAAATAATAACTTCAATGCAAGTTCACTTAAAGGTTTTTATGTGAACATGGGTTTTCATTTTAGATAGGTGAAGATGTAGGAATATGATTGCTGGGGCCTGTGGTAAGTGCACATTCAATAGTATACAAAAACTACAAAAAATCATAATTTTGAACTCCTACAAAATGTATGGCCATAAATAAATATTTATAAGAAATACATGGTCATTAGAGTTGTTCCACATAATATTTTAAATTTTAGACATAATGGATAAATCACTTTGTGGTTTTGATTTACATTTCTCTCATATCTCTCTAATAACCAATGATATCAAGCATCACCTCATGATTTATTTGCCTATCTTTTTTGGTGAAATAATGATATACTTAATCTTTTTAAAAGTTGATTGTTCATTAACTTGTTGTTAACTTTTGACAACTCTTTTTAAATTTTTTTTTTATTTTATAAAGAAGTTCACAATATTTGATTGCATTTAATATTCAAACAGCAATCCCACCACCATCATATTTCAGATGTTTCCATCCAGAACCTCAATACCTGTCTCAAAACATAACTGAAATAACATACTTTGTATTGTTTGTTACCACTGAAAATGCTACATAAAAATATCTTTAGAGGAAAGAGTGTGAAGATTGTTGCATATCGCCCAGTGGCCATTAAACCTTTCTATAAGAGATCACTAACATGTTGTTAAAGGTTGAGACTTGTGTGCTTATATATATATTTGTACATATATATGATACATGTGTATATATGTGTGTGTATATATGCCTCTATATAATACGACTGGAGGCATATATACGATTGGAGGCAAGATGACGCCAAAGCTATCCAAACCCCTTGCACTCTCCCGAACCGGCTCACCATCTCGCCTTAGACAATGCATATCTCTACGTGTGATTCCTGATGGACATTGCTGGCTGTTTTGCAAGGCTTGGTCAGAAATATCATCAGCGGGCACGGAGAAACTGCGGTGGAAGCCACAGCATTGCGGCCTACCCCGGCTGTGTCTTCAGAAACAGAGCCATGGCAGCAGTGCATAAGTGGCTCATCCACTGTGGGGCGCTGTCAGCTACCACCGGGTGACCTGGGACTTGGCACAGGCATTTGACCCGGCACAGATCCTCCACAATAGGGTCCTGCTTTGCCAGCTACTTACCAACCTCCAGGCGCACTCCATCAACCTCCAGGAAATCAACCTGAGGCCGCAGATGTCCCAGGTGCTGCCCAGAGATGCAGGCAGGTGCATGTTTGACAGTGTGCAGACCATTAAAACATGCCAGTCGACCAAAAGCTTACATTTGGTAGACTGGGAAGACCTCTACAGGCAATTAGAGGCCGCCCCAAAAGCCTCCTCTTGGAGAGCCCAGCAAGCTACCAAGAGTATTCCACCTGCACGGCAGAGCCTGGCAAGCTACCAGTGGCATACTCGACATGCCAAAAACAGTAACAACGATGGTCCTCATTCCCCTGATCATGAAATGGCCCCAGTACGCCATCGGGCTACACTAGCACGCCACAGGAACGAATGGAGACGTTACTGGCACCCGCTTGAGCAAATCGATGAACAACAGGATGACAATGATACAGTGATATATATCTGTGGGGGAAAAAATGTCCCTCTAAGATTGGTTGCCTACTACTTTGAATCCCATCAAATGTGGTGCGGTACTCTTGGAGTATGGGTAGGGTGAGCCCTATGAAGTGTTGCACAGCTACATTTGTGGCATTTTCAGCCACGTGGTTCAGAAATAAGTTCACTCGTGAGTGAGGTTCAGCCAGAGCATATGGAGTGCAGCCATGAGCATGGTGGCGGTTGAGTTCTGGAGGTTTTTGGCTTCCAGGGCTGGGTCCCTTGGGGCGGGGAGGGCTCTCACTCACCCCCCTCTGAGGCGCCCCAAATAAAACAGCCTGGTGTAGGGTCCAGGGGCATGGTTGTGAGTTTTGACAACTCTTTGTAAAGTTCATTACATAATTTTATAACAGATATGTGAATTGCAACTAGTTTTTTCAAGGGAGGCATTACTTTCTATTGCACTAGTGACTTATTTTGAGTTTATCATACGGTACTAGTGCCCGCTTGAGCAAATCGATGAAAAATGGGATGACAGTGCTACAGTGCAGTGCTTCTTTTAGAGATAATGCATTAGGTGCTATACTTAAAATAACATTGTAAAACCTAAGATAATAAAGATTTTCTCCTACATTGTCTTCCCCTGTATATTGTTATTTTCAGTCTTATACTTAGGTCAGTGATCCATTTTGAATTAATTTTTGAATAGGGTATAAGAACATGTATCAGTGTTCATTTATTGTTGAGTCTTGATATTCAATGATTTCCACATAATTTGCATCTAAGACCACCCTTACCCCCCACTGAATTCATTTTGTATCTCTGTTGAAAATTATCTTACTATATATGTGTGGGCCTATTTCTCGGTTCTCTATTCTGTTTCATTGGATGCACTTAAAGACCTTTTGTATTATTTTTAAGAGAAGATGTGAAAACATCGGTTTTCCAAATCCAATTAGTTGAGTCCCTCTCCTAAATTACATAGTTCTTTGGAGTATGGCTTTTGTAAAGTATTTTTTCATAAAGTCACATAAAATATAAACATTTATATGTCACACTAAGTATCATCATTTGCAAAAACATCTTGTGAAGTGTTCTTATGACTTTCTACTAAAATGTAAGGCTCCCATTATGAACAACATTAAAAAGTACAGTTCCTTTTAGAGTTTATAAAAGCAGATCTCAGTAGAGACAAATAAGCTTTTAAACACTAAGACATTTTGAGTAGGGCTATTTTGAATATATTACTTGGAACTAATACATAATTTCATCAAGTCCCCACGCATTGTGAAATCTCAATTAGCTACCTGGCAAGAGCCACAGATAGCGCAAGATAGCTGTATAGAGGAAATAACCACCTGCTTCTAGACCAAAAATCACTTTAATATCAACGCCTTTGGTTCTTTTTTTTTTTTTTGGCCTTTGGTTCTTGAGGTATCATACCCACAGTTCAAAACAGAAAACCTCTCTGTGAATATTTCCAACTGCAGACACTATAGGGAAACAAGTAATGCAAGGAACCTGTTGACATACTGATCATGCTGGCGGAGCACTGATGGTGCAGCTAACCACACAAAACACTCATGAACAAGTGCCCTAAATTGGCAGTAACAACTGAATCCTTGCCAGTTCTAATGCTACATTAGATATCTAAGTTTTTCCAATTATGTTGTTTTTTTTCCCTGCTCTGATAAAAACAACATATGAATTGTTAATGACCAAGAAAAAACCTGCTGTGTCTACCAAGAAAAAAAAAGCTTAAGATGATGCTAGAAATAAAAATAGAAATTTGGAACGATGTGAAGAAGAGGCAAAAACAACCCCTGGACAATTGAAGCTCTGTGCCTGTGTCTAGCTCCTACATCTTGCCACACACATCCCCACCAAGCTCAGGAGAAGGGCTTAAGAGAATGTTAAAGGCAATAAAGCCATAGTGAATGACCAACCACAGAAAAGATCTGCAAGGTTATCTGCTAAATCTGATGCCCCAATATCAGAGGGAGTGCTACAAAAATGTCCCTGGAAAAGAAGAGAAAGTTTCCAAGAGTAAAAGGTGGAAGCTAATGCTAGTAAGAAGGAATAATCCAAATAATTCTGTAGAAAAAGGAGAAGACCAAGTGTAGAAACAGACCAAGTGTAGAAATCTGAAAGTGATGGAGATGCAAAGTGAATGTGTACATTTTTGATAACTGTATTTCTGGTGACTATACAATTTGAAATACTATATTTAAATTGTTTTATTAAAATACTGAATTATTTTAAAAACTACATTGTTAGGACATAAAACATTTGACTGTTTTGGGGATAGATGATATATGTCACTAATGGAATGTCTCCAAAGCTCAGTTGGCTTGGAAGAGAGACACCTTTCCATACAAGTATTTAGGGACTTCCTCTGGGTTCTTGGAAAGATTGACTAATGTTAACCCATTCTATCATCCTGATACATATGATAGTTGTATGGAAAAACTAAAATCTATTTCTATGTCCTGCCACCCTCTTCACCTACTTGACTCCCTTAAACCTAGAGAGACCTGTGGAGCTGGAATGCTAAAATAAATGTCAGGCAATCTAGACTTTGTAATTTCACCACTGAGATGACATCCTTAGAAGAACAGCAGTTCCCTTTTTAGATTATCAATTGTGCCATTTTCATTTCATGTCTGCACAGTGGGTAGGGCATTTGCCTTGCACACGACCAACCCAGTTTCGATTCCTCCGTCCCTCTTGGAGAGCCCAGCAAGCTACCGAGAGTATCCTGCCCACACAGCAGAGCCTGGCAAGCTACCTGTAGAGTATCCGATATGCCAAAAACAGTAACAACAAGTCTCAAAATGGAGACATTAGTGGTGCCTGCTCGAGCAAATCGATGAACTAGATGACAGCTCTAAAACTCAGGTTTGATTTGTGAAAAGTGGTTAACAACATGTCAAGTGTCAACTGTCACTCTAAACTTTCACTGTTCCAAGTATCAATTCAAGACTTGACTGGCTTTTTTGAGTAGCTCTCTGAATTTGGTAGTCCATTGAAGATGAGCTTTAAAGTTTTTAGTCCATTGAGAAAGTTCATTTACCTGCATTTACCTGATTTTCTTCCCATGTCTTGCTAAAAATACCAAAATGGATTATAAAAAGTATCTTGATGAGGGCATGGTGCCACAAACAGGTCAACCTGTACCTGTGGGGTGAGTGCATCAGCAGCCTGATAGTGCTTTCAGGCTTCCTGACACTCCAAAATTGTTTCTGTGCCTTTGGCAGAACTCCAACAACTTGGGACCAAGTTTACCAAGAATTTAAACAGCCAAAAGTTAGGTATGTGGGAGCCATGCCCACAAAACACCTCTGGCTCAGCTATACAAGCTCATTTATTTGCCTTATTTTCAGAGACCCATAGATAAATGTCAAAAGAGATCAAAAGCCACAGTTAGTCTTGGACCCATGCATGGCTGAAAAGACTGGGGTAAATCAGAGAGGGGCAGCTTGCTTCCACAATCCAAAATAGCCGCCATACCCCAGCCTGACTCCACGATCTCAGGACGAACCTCACCAAGATATAATCTGCTGAAAATTCAGGCATGCGGGTTTTGTGACTGAAATCTCCATGCTCTCTCAGAGTTGTGGTGGGCTCCCTCCCCCCACTTCCCAATACACATGGAAGCACTGGCAATCACCCCATGAACCAACTCCAACACCACCCTGTAAACTCTATTACTGGCCTTGCTTCAGAGATCCATAAATAAATCTCGAAAGAGGTCAAAAGCCAGAGACACAGCAGCGAGTCCCGGAAGACACCACAGAGTCGGACATCTCTCTGGGCCCCATACCAAGCCAATTTCACCAGGGCACCCCAGATGGAGCAGGTGCACTCTCCCCGCCTTCTCCAGATGGAATCCCAGTGACCAACCTTACTTACACAAGTAAGGTTCAGGTATGTGGGTTCCAGGACTAAATCTCCATGCCACATGGTGGCAGAGGTGCTGAGCTGTCCCTCCCCAGCTTCCCACCTGCTCCAGGCTCCGGGTGCCATCTTAGCACACCAACAGCCCTGATCCAGAAACACCCAACTCAATCTCAAAATGGATTAATGCCCTACAGAAATGTCTCTGGAACCCAACCATTTATAATCTAGGATTCCAGAAGCATGTGACCACAGCACCCATGATATTCAAAATGAACAATGAACGATAAATGATCTAGCATCTGCCCCTGGCAGGCAGGCTTGAATGGTGGTGGGAAAAGTCGAGAAAAACATAATGTCCCAAAGTAGAGAGGAAGTATTGGGGAAATTATCTGCCATGGAGGCAAGGTGAGGAGTGGGATGAGGGTGGGGATATACTGGGAACACTCGTGGTGGAAAGTGTGTGCACTGGTGGAGGGATGGGTATTCGATCATTGTACAGCTGAATCTTGAACATGAAAGCTTTGTAACCGTATCTCACAGTGATTCAATTAAAAATAAAAAGTAATGTGTAGTTCATGCCCAATTCAATCATCTTAATCAATGGCTGAATAAATAGCAGTACTCCTACACAGTACTCCTACATTTAAAAAAATATCTTGAATAAATCTGGATATAGTCTGACTTGGTAAAAAATAAAACTTTAATTTTTCAAAATCAAAGAGTGAGCACTGATAAACTGTCTCCCAGGTTATGCTCCTGATGAAAAAATAACAAGTAAAAAGTGGCTAACTCTCCCTTTTAGTAGGTCCCATGCAGAGTCCAATGTTCCTGTTGTACTAATTCAAGCTTGAACCAAACGAATGATAGGGAATTACTGGTTCTGATTCCTAATCATCCTACTTGGCTTAGAGTACCATAGAAAAACTCGGAAATCATCTGTCAGTTATTACTTGAAAGCAATTATATTTATTTTAATAGTGACTCTTTAAAATAAAATGTATGTCTTTTGGCTTCTTTATGAAGTTCATTACAAGCACATAACATATCTTTTATTGTTATTGTTTATGGGCAACACCCAGTGATGCTCAGGGTTATTCCTAGTTCTGCACTCAGAAAATACTCCTGCAGTGCTTAAGGGACCATATGGGATGTCAGGGATCAAATCCAGGTCAGCTGAATTCGAGGCAAGTATCTTACCTGCTGTCCTATCTCTCTGATTGGACTTGCCTTAGTTTAATAAGAAAAGTATTGACTGTGGGATACTAGAAAATTCACATTCTTATGACATGTTAAAGAAGCAAGCTCTTCGTTCGCCCATGAATAGCTCCTCCGCTCCTGAACAGCCATGATCCCAGCGACACAGAAACCAATCTTGGAATGCAGCAGCTGCTGGCAGATATACCTCTGGACTAAATACCAGAATTCCAAAACTGGGCGGCCACTTTCGAGAACGTGCAACATCATATGCTCTTTGTTACCAACAATAGAAAACATACAATCTAATGATGCCATTCCGACAGGTCTGACTGTTGGAGGAAAAACTCCAAATAATGATAGTGAGTTTCCTGTAGAAAATTGAATGTAATCAAAGTAAGGAAAGAGTAAAGTGAAAATCATCTGCCACACAGGCAGAGGGGGAGTGGGAGGGAGGGGTATGCTGGGGTTTTTGGTGGTGGAACATGTGCACTGGTGAAGGGATGGGTGTTTGAGCATAGTATGACTGAGACTCAATCCTAAAAACCCTGTAATTGTTCTCATGGTGACTCTATTAAAAAAATAAGTTAAAATAAAATAAAAAATAAAGAAAGAAGCAAGTTCTGGGTTAAACTTCCAGAAATACTACTCAGAATTACAGTGCTGTTTGGTAATGTTGATACATATTCTCCCTACTAAAGAGTTGTGACTACGGCCACTATAACAGGACCCAGAACAAACTTTCCTTGCTTGCGATCATACAACAAAGTTTATCATTATACCAGGTGGGTCTTTTCACATAACTCCATTTCTTTTTACCTTGAATTTCATTGTTTGATTTTAATGTAACCTGCTGTCACTTTCTTTGCATTTGTGCATCTTTCAGTTTGTTGAGATTATAGAAAATACATATCTTTCTCCAAGTTTAGTAAGTTCTTATTATTTCAATATTGCTTCTATTTTATTCACTCTCTTCTTTATTGGAATAATAATTAATTCACATTAATTATACTTAGCATATTTATACTTTTCCACATCTCTCTTATGCTCTCTACTTTGTTGCACCTTTCATTTGCCTTTCTCCTCTGATTCTTTTCACTTGATATCACACCGTGTAGTTCTATTCAAGTTGTGGTGAAACACAATGTTCTGTCTTTTATAGCTGCATGATATTCCATTGTGTATATTTAACATAATTTATTAACTCATCTATTGTTGGGGTACTGGTTGCTTTTAGATCTTAGCTATTGCAACAGCACTATAGTATACTGCTTATACTTTAACAAATTAATGATCTGTGTTCTTGGCATCAGTGTGAAGTAGTGAAATTCCTGAGTTATATGTGCTATTCTTAATTTCTTCAGATGTCTCTACTGTTTTCCATAGAGGGTGAAAGACCCAACAGTCCCATTACAGCAAATGAGTGTTCATTTATCACCACATCAGTACTAACACATCTTTACACACCAACTTTGATTTTCCCAGACATTTTTTATGTAGATCATAATTATTGGCATAGAGTGATATATCATTGTCATTTTGACTTGTGTCTGATAATTATTATGAGCATTTTTTATGTTCTTATTGGCCAATTATATGACTTCTTCAAAAAGCTGTTTGTTCAGTTCCTCTCCTCTCCCTGTTTTCTGGTAGGCTTTTTGTTGTTGACACCGATACCACTATCACTTCTACTCTTCTTCCTTTTTCCCTTTTTTTCGACTGTTAGGTCTTAGTTATGCAATCAAAGGCCAAGGGCATAACCTAATTCAATATTGTTTATTCTTTTGTTTTAGTTCTTTATATATCACAGAGTGAGGTCAGTTATTATTTTTTGTTTTCTTATAACTTATTTCACGTAACAAGACTTTCAGTATAGTTGATGATTTATCTCTAGGTTATAAATTCTATTCTTTTGATCTGAGATTCTTTATTCCATTATCATGTAGTTTTGCTTATACATAGTCTTATAACATAATGAAAATCAGAAAATGTCATACATTCTATATTCTTTTTTTTTCCTTAGGAGAGCCTTGACTATTTAGGGAGTTTAGTGATTCTGTGCAAATTTTTGTAGAACTTATTTTAAGTCCTTAAAGAATGTCATTGGATTTTTATGAGGATTGTATTAAATATATAAAATGCTTTGGATAGGAAGGTCATTTTGACCATGTAAATTCTTCCAATCCATGAATACAAAATGATTTTCTATTTCTGGGTGTCCTCTTCTATTTCCTTTAATAGTGACTCATGGTTTTTAAATACAGAAGTATTTAAAAGTCTTTTGGCTTCCGTATTAAGCTCATTACAAGGTATTTTAGTGTTTTGATTTAATAGCCTGCTTCTTTGTTATGACTTATTTTAAAAAGTTTTTTAGTGGTCTATTTAGCATATTCTAGGTATGTTATCATGGAATCTGTTGACAATATGAGTTTAACTTCTTTTCTAATTTGGTTATCTTTGATTTCATTTTCTTGCTTGATTGCTGTGGTGAGAACTACAAAGGCTGTATTAAATGATAATGGGAAAAGTAGACATCCTTGACTGAGGCTGATTGATGTCAAAAGGAAGACTTTAAGTTTTCTGCCATTGAGTATGATATTGGCTGTAGGTTTTTAGTATAGGGCCATTACTCTCTTAGGGTACATTCCATCTATCCTGATTTTGTTGAGGGTTGTTTTTTCCTAATGAATGGATTTTGAATTTTGTAAAAAGCTTTTTTGTATCAATTGAAATGCCCATATGATTTTCTCTTTCCTTTTGTTGATATGGCATATACATTAATTGATGACCGTATTGAACCATACTTGCATATCTGGGATGATCATTTGGAACAAATTCCACTTGACTACTTACCTGGGATAAATCTCACTTGATTATTTTGATATATTATTGGATTCAGTTCATTAAGAATTTGTTGAGAATTTTTCATGTTTATATGTTTATCATGAAAAGAACCCTGTGGTTTTCTTTCTTCATCATATCTCTGCTTTTGTCATATGTTAACTTCATACAAGCTACTGGGACAGATATCCTTATCTTTAATATTTTTGAAGGCCTTATGGAGTATATATAGGTAGAGATCTTTGAGGCTTTTGTAGAAATCACTAGCAACTCCTTCTGGACTAGGGGCTTTTGTTCTTGGGAAGATTTTTAATTAGTGATTCGATTTCCTTACTCATGATTGTTCTGTTCAGATTTCATGCATCTTCCTGATTCTATCTATGGAGGTTGTACGATTCTAAGAATTAATACAATTTTTGTTGGCTCTCCAGCTTAGTGACATAGAATTGTTCATAATAACCTATCATATAGCTCAGTTTCCACATGTTAGGGCTTTTCCTGGATTTCATTTTATAGTTAATTTCTGCCTCCATGGCATTATAGAAAAAATAATTGGTATGATTTATATTTTTGGTACCTTATTCACACTCGGATTGTAACCCAACATGTGATCCACCCTGGGTATATTTCAAGTGCATGGGAAAGGTATTTATATTCAGATTTTAGAGAGGGCAGGGTCCTGTACATGTCCGTTAATACCAGTTCCTCCAATTCCTTGATAAAGGCAGTTTTCTTGTTGGTATTCTCTCTGGCTCATCTGTTCAGTGATGAAAGAGGTTGTTAAAGTCCCCCCTACTATTGTGTTACCATGGATGCATCTCCTCACGCATAATTAGCAGTTGCTTTATAAAAATTTTTTGCCACTTCATTTGGTGCATAAATATTGATGAGTTAACTTCTCTTGATCTACTGATCTTTTAAGTAGTCTGTCTCTATCTCTTTTTACTTTCTTTAACTTGAATGCTATTTGGTCTGATACTAGTATGATGTATTTTCAGTCCAAAGTTAGCTTTTGTGATTGTTTTCCACCATTCATTCTGAACTAATGTTTACTATGAGAACTTAAGTGTGTCCTGTAAGCAACAGAAAGTTGGACTTTGTCTTGTGACCTCTAAAGGGCACCTTGTTATTTTTAAAGACAGTTAAATCCATTGACATTTGGAAAATTATTGATATGAAAGAATTAGTTATCATTTATGGGATTTTAGTTGCTTTTGTTATTGGACCTTTTAGGGTTTTGTTTGGTTTGTCTTAGTTTTTTTCCAAATTGTAGGCATATGATTTACATATGATATTTTTTAAGGTAGTGTTTCTTGTATAAAATATTCCAACACCACACACTCTACCAGAGTGCCTTCTTCCCACCACCATTGTCCCAGTGTTCCACCCAGCCCATCTAATTTTCTCCCCTCACCCTCATGTGGTACACTTCCTACTGAAGACCGTTTCTCATTTTCTCTTGCCTTTGGACATTTACTTTGGACTATGTTACTTTGCCTTACATGGGGCCGACCTGGGTTTGATTCCTCTGCCCCTCTTGGAGAGCCCAGCAAGCTACTGAGAGTATCTTGCCCACACGGCAGAGCCTGGAAAGCTACCTGTGGCATACTCAATATGCCAAAATACAGTAACAACAAATCTCACAATGGAGACGTTACTGGTGTCTGCTCGAGCAAATCGATGAGCAACGGGATGACAGTGATACAGTGACAGTGATGTTACTTTAAATCCTACATAATAAATTATTCTGTGTCTCTTCCTCTCTTTCTGACTAACTTCACTCATCATGATACTCTCCAGATCCATTCACATACCAGTAAGTTGCATGACTTCATCTTTTCCTATTGCCAAGTAGTACTTTATTGTTATATATACCAAAATTTCTTTATCCCATCATCTGATCTTAAACACTTGGGTTATTTCAGATGTTGGCTATTGCAAATTGTGCTGCAACAAACATAGGAAAACAAATGTCTTCTAAATAGAGCTTTTTGGCTTTTGGGGTAGATGCCAAGACATGGAATTGCTGGGTAATGTGAAGTCTCAATTATTGTTGTTGGTTTATTTTTTTGGAATTGTCCACATTGGTTACTAAAATAAGTAGAACTAGAGGTATCTTCAATGATTGAATGATATTTGCCGAGAAACTTGAAACAAAAATAAACAGATGGTACTATATCAAATAAAGGAGCATATAAACCACAAAGTAAAATTGTTGGATAACTTTGGGTTATCCTTGCTCCTCCAGCTGGGAACTTAGGTTTATTGAATTATTCCCACAACAGTGCCCCTGAGGCATGCCCAATTATATTAAGCACTAATAATCCTATATTGCTTTTCTCTTTCCTTTATGTCATTTCCATGGTTTAGCAATGTCCTCTTTGTATAGACACAGAAAGACAGTTGATGTTATGCTTTTGTAACATGGATGTCAATTGGCTTCAAATATTTACTCCTGGGCATCCAACATATTTACCTGACTTAAGCCTCAGTTGCTCTTACTTTCTAACACCCCCAAAAGGAGGGTCCCAATGAAGGAACTGGATGGACCCAGGGCAAGCTCTAAGCTACCCTGGCATCGAAAGAGGATAAGCTAAGCACTAAAAGTATAATAAGTTAAAAGCAGGGTCATGGAACAAACTCTGTCATGACCCAAAAAAGAAGTAACTGAAAAAGGACCCTGCTGGTGTTAGGAAATACTAACCTGGACTAAGGTCTGTGATCTGGAACATATAGCAAGATGTCCCCAAGAAGAACCAACCTTTAAGCTTGATATATCTCCTACTGTGTTCATACAAGATGACTAGAAATATTATAAGAAGTAAGTTTACTATGATTGTTTAAGTGGATTACTAGCTGAGGAAAGGATAAAACAATACATCCTGGATGGAATCTCACCCTTGAGCATCTCTTGGTAATCCTCAAATGAGACTTTGTCCTTGAGTTAATCTCCTCAAGCTGTGCCTTTACTTCTGTTTGTTGTTATGATAATGTTGAACCCCACCTATGTGTACCTCCACCCTTCTTGATTCCCATATATAAGTATACTGTAAGGGGAAAAAGTGGAGAATGATAACAGAGACTCTAGAGTCTTTGGAACTTTGAGGACGATAATAAGAGGACTATGATGAAAGTAAAAAACTAGTAGGAGCACTAGACAATGATGACTGATAGTAGAGACTACATCGAGACAAGGAAGAAGATATAATGAAAGAGAGGACTTTGAGGTCTATGAAGAGACTAGGATGATGAACCATGATGGAACTATGACCAAAACTATGACTACAATTGTGCTGTAAGAGGAGAGATCGGACTATGCTTCAGAGGAGAGAGAAAAAACGCCTACTGACCAGCATGGGCCCCTGTTTCTCCACTCCCCGGTCCTTAATCCATCTGTTGCTGTGGGCCAGCCTGAGAAGGAGGCTGTCTGTCACCAATTGCTCGAGTCCCTCTTGCCTCCATGGATTTTTCTTCTGAAACTCCCAGTAAAATGATGACCAATTAAAAAGATACCCCACAAACTGTGAGAGAATATTTACCTGTCAGTAATCTGACAAAGGGTTGATACATAAGTGATATGAAGCACTGGTGTAATGTTACAAGATAAAAACAACCAACCCTATCAAAAAATAAGCAAAGAGATGAAAAAAAAACTTTCTCAAGGAAGACATACAAATGGGAAAATGCATATGAAAAGTTGCTCTGTATCATCATCAGGGAAATGAAAATAGAAACTAGAATGAGATATCTTACATACAGGTGACACTAACAGATCACAAAACACAAAAGCAGCCAGTGTTGACACTCATGGATGTGGCGGGGAAAAGACTTGTTACTGTTTTTGGCATATCCAATACACAAAGAGGAGCTTGCCAGGCTCTGCCGTGCGGGCGAGATACTCTCGGTAGCTTACCAGGCTCTCCAAGAGGGGTGGAGGAATAAAAACCAGATGGACCGCATGCAAGGTAAATGCCCTTCCTGCTGTGCTATAGCTCCAACCCTATGTAATTACATCAGGAACAGAATTTGTACACCCTGTACACAGCAGTTATAAACATTGTTGCTTATGAAGACACAGGTACAATTCCAGTTTCTCTGCTCTGGACCGAGGCTGGGGGCTCTCTCCTTTCTACTTATGGTGCTTGAATCTACAGCTGTCCATCAGTCCTTCACTCTATGGGGCTTTTCCACCCTCCAGTCTGGATGCAACTGCTCCATCTCAAATAGTAATAGCTGTAGCTCAACTACAAACTACATGGGACAATCAGAGGGCAGGACATCTTTATGACCTCTAATAAGTTTGCTGTTCCTCCACAGGAGGCATTTACATATATATTTTGTAGACTTTAAAAAATTTTTTTTAATTTTTTATTCTTTTATAGAATCACCATGTGCAAAGTTACAAAGCTTTCAGGTTTAAGTCTCAGTTATACAATGCTCGAACACCCATCCCTTCACCAGTGCACATATTCCACCACCAAGATATTTTGTAGAATTTTTATCTGCTGTTCCTTTATCTCTAGTGTACTATCCCTCACATTTCAGCTTCGTTAATTGCCCATATTCCAACCTTTTCTTCCTTTACTTGCTCAGATGTTCATATTCTGATAGGGTTTTATTTTACTTCACTTTATATTGAAAAATGACCATAGAAGAAATCCAGAGTGAATATTGGGTTTACCCTCAAATATTTCTTATTACCAGGATTTTATTTTTCAATTATTTATTTATTTATTTATTTTTTAATTAGTGAGTCACAGTGAGGGTACAGTTACAGATTCACACATTTTCGTGCTTGTTTTTCCCTCATGCAATGTTTAAGAGCCCATCCCTCCACCAGTGTCCATTCTCTACCACCAATGAACCCAGTATCCCTCCCACCCCTCACCCCGCCTCTGTAGTGGGGCATTCCAATTTGATATCTCTCTTTCCTTTTGGGTGTTGTGGTTCCAAATAAGGGTATTGAGTGGTCATTCTGTTCAGTCTCTAGTCTACTTTCAGCACGCATTTCCCTTCCCGCACAGGATCTCCAATTACTTATTACTTGGTGTTCCCCTCTCTATCTGGGATGAATTTCCCCCAGCGTGTGAGGCCAGCTTCCGAGTATTACCAGGATTTTATTCAGGTACTGGCTGCCTAATGTCTGCAACTTAAAAAAGTTATCTCATATTATATAATTTTTATATTTTATATATATCATACAATGCTAGCTATTCCTTATCATTGAATTTGAACAAAAATAACCCTACATTTAAATTAAGATATAATTCACCATCTGATTTGTAAAGCTTAAGTTTACTCTAATCCCCATTGGCAAAGGAGTTTGGAATTTGTTGAAAAAAGAGATTGTAGAATTTGTTGATTCTACAAGAAAATTTCAAAATGTGAAAAGTCTGCTCAAATATTTATTACCATGAAGGTATTTTATACTTCATTATCCAATTTTCCTAACTATTACAGCTTCTTGATTATGTCATAGTCATAGATGGATACAATGGATATAGAAGCAAAATTTATTGGAAAATAAAGTACATATTATTATTATTATTATTATTATTTTGCTTTTGATGTAACTCCAGTAATGATGTAATGGTCAGGCATTACTCTTGGCTCTGCACTCAGAAATTACTCCTGGCAATGCTTGGGGGACCATTTGGAATGGCGAGGATTGAACCCAGGTTGGCCACGTGCAAGGCAAATGCCATACCCGCTGTACTATCGCTCTGGCCCTCAATACCTATTATCTTTTTCAGGTTTGAAATATGCCTCAGTTTTGCAAGAAGCCAGTTTTATTTTTAAACTTCATTAGATATCTCAGCATATTCTCTGTTGATAATTAGGATTGTGCTTCACTTTATTTCTTAATGATCTTACACATTCTCATACTTGTTTTAACAGCATAACACTGCCTCATAAAAAAATCGTAAAGAAAAAAAGGCAATGAAAGGGGGAACATATAGGGGAAAAGAGAACTAAGAATGAATTAAAGAAATTTCTTCCATCTTGAATCTTGAAGATGAGAAAGGTGTAATCAGCTTAGGCCAACCCTCACCCACAAGTGAATCTGCAAAAAAACCCAGGTATGCGAGACTTTGTGACTGAAAACTCTGGGTTCAATGGAACCGGGAATGGGTGACCTCCACTCATGTCCCCCCACATTTCTGGCGACTCGGCAGTCACATCCACAAGCCACCTTTGGCCAGCACCGGATAATCCCATCAACAGCCACAACTCAGAGACTCATTGTCCTCTCTCAGAGAGAGTATAAAATGGCACTGCCATAGCCATGCTGCTGGACCCTGCACCAGGCTGTTTCATCAAGGAGCCCTGGAGGGGCACAGGTGAGACCCCTCCCTGCCCCAAGGGACCCAGCCCCAGCATTCAAACACCTTCAACTCAATCACCGCCATGTTCATTGCTGCTCTCCATATGCTCGGGCCTCACCTCACCTCGCCCATGAGTGAACCTATTCCTGGACTGCTCAGCTGCAATATCTCATACCTCACACCACTTATACTCCCGAGAGTAGCACACCACATTCGATGGGGTTTAAGATAGAAGACAACCAAGCTTAGAGGGAAATATACGTATATATATATATATATATATATAAAATATATTTTACATGTATATAAACATATGCACACAAGGATCAACCCTTAATAACATATTAGTAATCTCATCACTATCATTGTATCACTGTCATCCCATTTTTCTTCAATTTACTCGAGCAGGCTCCAGTAACGTCTCTATTCCCCCCCAGCCCTGAAATTTTAGCAGCCTCTCCTTACTTGTCTTTCCCAATGATTGAAGGCTCTTTCAAGGTCTGGGGAATGAGACTTACCGTTACTATTTTTGGCATATCGAATATGCCAAAGGGTAGCTTGCCAGGCTCTGCCTATGCGGGCAGAATACTCTCAGTAGCTTGCCGGGCTCTCCGAGAGGTATGTATATGTGTGTGTGTGTGTGTGTGTGTGTGTGTGTGTGTGTGTGTATTACTCTCTATGATTTGTTGCCTTCTGTCTGAACTCCATCAAATATGGTGTGGTATATTATGGAAAATGGGTAGGAAGTGTCTCATAATGTGTCCTGAAAGTGGCCTGGAGCGTGGCAGCAGTTGGGTAGTGGATGTTGGCTGCTGGGGCTGGGTCCCTTGGGGCAGTGAGGGTTCTCACCCGCCCCCTCTGGGGGGGGTGAAATACAACAATCTTGAAATAGTCTCCTCTAAGAAAAGTTTTTTGGACCATTTTCAGTGGTTTAGTAATCTCTTATCCCGTTGCTCATCGATTTGTTTGAGCAGGCACCAGTAGCATCTCTCATTGAGAGACCTATTGTTACTGTTTATTCATAACAAACAATACAAAATAAATTATTTCAGTTCTGCTTTGGGACAGGGGTTAGGGTTCGGGATGGAAACATCCAAAGTATGGTGGTGGGAAGGTGTAATGGTACTGGGATTGGTGTTCGAATATTAAATGTAATCAAATACTGTGAACTACTTTATAAAAATAAAATAAAATTTTAAATTCTAAAAACAGGGAGGGAGAAAGGTAAAATGAAAGAAGGTAAAAGAGTCATCCTAGTCAAAAGATACACCAGCAGGAGCAAAGGCAGAATAAAAATTTTGTGAAGTACATCAGGTGGCAGAAGAAGAGGAAGATTATAAGGAGTTTAGTATTTCTAAATTATAAAGTGTGAGGTGGGTTATGTCACCTCACACTTTATAATTGTAACTTTATAACTGGGGTAAGTTATGGAAGATGCAAATATTTGACTGATTTTCTACAGAAGAAGAACCATGAAGAGTTTTAATCAAGGGATATATGACCAAAATGCATTTTAGATAATTCTATCTGCAGTACAGGGGAAATATTTCAGAAAGGCAGATATCATAATAGCCTTTAGAAGAATAGTATGGGAAGTAATTCAGAATCAGTGATCAGGGCCTTTGACAAAAGGGAGAGGTAGATAGCTAAGAAATTTTTTTAAAGCCAGTGCTGGAGAGGTATTACAGGAGTCAAAATGCTCATTTTGCATACAAGTGATCCTGTTTTGCATCACTGGCAATACATATGATCCCCTGGACACCACCAGAAGTGATCCCTGAGCACAGGTACAGGAATAAGCCATAAGAATCACTGGATGTAGCTCAAAAACCAAAAATTAATGAATAAAAGTCCTAATGTGATAAATGACAGTGTAATGAGGAAGAAAAAGCTAAGGTATGTTTCAAGGGGAAAAAATGCAAATTTAGCATAGTGAAACAAAAATTCTGTTTTAGAGTCTGGGTTTGATAAATGAGGTTTAAGGGAGATCTGTTTAGAGATTAAAAAAAGGAATTCAAAGAAATTATAAAAAGGCAGGTAAAACAGAAGAGGAAGAGAGCCAATGAAATACAGAAAGAAAACAATGAGAAAGATATAGGTTTTCAGGAATAAGCTAACAACGAGAACTAAGGAAAGGATTATATGACAAAGTGAATAATATTTCAAAGCTTAAGAGCTGAAAAACATCAAAGAATGTGTGGGTAAAATAGAGAAAGTGAATCTGAGAGGTCTACTAGGAAGATAGAAGAGCACTGACTGGATTAAATAGAGAGTTCATTGGTGACTTTGGGGAGAAGTGAAGACTTTGGTGCATGAGAGATCAGAAGTCCTGGAAAAAATGAATGACATTTTTCTTTCAAATGATTTTAAAATGACATGGTAAATACAGGAACTTCACAGAAGCTAGAATATAACAGAATCAAAGAAGAAAGTTTTGTAACTGTGCTCATGGTGATTCAATAATAATAACAATAATAATAATAATAATAATAATAATAATGGATAAGTAAAACTTAAACATATACTCAGACTGAGTGAAACCAATAAAGTCTGAGAAAGAACCATAAGGAAAATATTCAATCAATAGAATTAAATTTCTAGAGTGCTTACATCAGAGTTTCTAACTTTAGGGAAAAGAATTAGATGTGAATATGTACAGGGTATCACACCCTGCACCAGAAGAGAAACAGGAGAAAGAAAGATGGGGCAGAGGATGAAGGGGAGGAAAAAGGCAGGGAGACAGAAATTAAGGGATCAATTTCACATTTCCATGACTATATTCCACTGATTTTACATAGTAGTTATGTATTCTCCTGGGAGTTCGGAAGAGAGGTTATATAGCATTCGAGGAGGGCTTGGAAGGGTTGGTAACCTTTCAAAATAGTCCTAAGCAAAATAAAGAGAATTGTCACGGACAAGATGAAAGCCCCTCTTGTAGCACTGAGAGTGTAGAAGAAGCTGATTTTTTTCTAGCTGCACATCATCACTCCATATGGATATAAAGAATATTAACGGTGAGACAGATCTGGTAGGGAGGGTCCCCAGTTGGGCTTTAGATAAACATAGACTCTAAAGAATCAAGTGCACAGCACACAGAGTAGGCTATGTGGATGCTGGGAACGGGGTGATGTCCGGGATCCTGGGGAGGATCAAAGAGCAGGTTTTGCAAAAGGAGAGCTTTACTTCTTGCTTTTTTTCTAATCCCTCCAGTTAGAGGCTCGACTGTTCTGCTTGCTACAATACCTATTACTGAGAGAAAACCAAAATAAAACATGAAAGAGCTCATTATTTCAAAGTTTCTTTTACATATTTCTTAAGCGACATGAATCATTGAAATCATCTCCCAAAAGCCCTTTTAAATGCCATGACTGAGAAGAAAATTATGGCTAAATGTTTAATTAATGTTTATTATAGCCAGCATGTTAAGTTTTAGAAAGGTCAAATTTATGATACAATGCAATAATATTTTTCACCTTCTGTGGGCCTATTTTATAGCACATTGGGGTCCACAGTATAATAAATATCCTCTATTATTTTGTAAGATTGTTATGTGCAAAACTGTGTAGAGCCCAGATAATATTGAATTTCAAATCAAATGAGTTGGTGTGAACTTTAAGCAAGTCATTTCATCTTTCAGATTCATAAAATAAAGGATAGAGATTAATTTCCATGTTTCCTTCATGGTTAAAAAATATGTCCTAACAATAATTTAATATTTAAAATAGAAAACTGATAGGGTTGCATCTTTCTTTTTTATGATACATTTCTTATTCCAGCTCTAATTTATTGAGCCTTGAGTTTATTTATATATACATACACACACACACACACACACACACACACATATATATATATATATATATATAAACCATAGCCTCCAATGATCACACTATCTCTATAAGAAGTAGAATCCATTTTACCAAATTTATGTTCCAATTTTCCATTCTCTGCCCACATTTTCTCTTTGGGGGCTTCATCTTCAAAAGCTCAGAGATATGTTTGCCATCTTATAACCATGCCTCCCTGAGGAGATGCTATATTACATTGCCTCCAGGAACCATATCCCTAATTTCTGTGGGTGGGTGCTCTGCAGAGACCTCAGCACATAGTAACTTGATTTGTGAGGGAGGGTAAATCTGAAAGCGCCCACCAAGTTTCATATTAGAATGCCTGAGGTGTAGCACATTCCACATGCATTGAACACCATGTCATGGGGGAAATAATCAGACCACAGCATTATTTTTCTTCCACCATTCAGATGTCTCTACTGTCACTAGATGAAAACTAAGCAGACCCCCGGGCTTATTCTTGGATTACAAAGGATTCCATGGTAACTTTAAGTTATTAAAAAATAAAAACAAAACAAAACAAAAAAAACAGAAAATCCCATCTCCCACAGCCTCTGCCCAGTTGACACACCCACTAGCCCTGCTCTACCTGGGGTAGAGCAATCTATCCAATCTATACAATCTCTTTAATTTCTCAACTAAATTTCCCAGGAGATGCAAACCAAGCAGTTACAGCTCATTGAAGCACTGGTGCCCACAGCTGAAAACTCTAGGGTGTTGTCATGAGTAGGGGCAGGCCGAATACCCACCCAGCCAAAGCCCTTGCAGCCACACCCACACTCCATCTCTGCAGCCAAGCCAAGGGCTCAACTGTTTCATGAATATTCTCTGCAGTGATGTCAAACTGCGAATAATTTCAGGTACCTGGTGCCCAGACTGATCTTTTTTGGGAGTCTGTTGGGTAGCCTCTTCGGACCATGTTAACTAATAGCCCAGACCATAGATTCTGAATCTCTGAACACCTCCTACTTCCTCAATACTAAAGTTCCAGTAGGAGCACACCAAATTATGTGTGTGCTGGAATGGGAAAGTAATATAGAAGTCAAATAAACTCAATAAACAAAAATGATAACACAGATGGCTCAACTAGCAACAAACAACTTAATAAATTCTTAGACAAGGATTTAACCTCGCAATCAGATTACAAAAATTTTCACAAAAATTGATTTTGTTTACTTACTGATTTTCACATTGGAACTTTATTATATAACAAATTTATTTTTTTAATTTTAATTTTTTTGGCGATACCCAGGGGTTACTCCTCAATCTGCACTCAGGAATTACTCCCGATGGTGCTCAGGGGACCATATGGGATGCTGGGGATCAAACCTCAGTTAGCCACGTGCAAGGCAAGGGTCCTACCCGCTGTACTACCATTCTGGCCCAATTATCTAATAATTTTAATTCTAGAATTGCATCAACAGTTGGGGCATTTTTCTACATTAAAAAAAAATAAACAAAATAGTTGATGGGGGTCAGAGCAACAGTACAAAGGGTAGGGCACTTGCCTTGCATGTGGCCAACTCAGATTCAATCCCCAGCAATCTATATGGTCCCTGGAAGCCCACCAACAATGATCCTTGAGCACAGAGACAGGAATAAGCCCTGAGCTGGACTGAGTTGAGTGTGTCCAAAAACAATAATAAAAAATCAAACGAAACAAAAAATCCAGTTGATTCTAATTGAAATTGTCCACTTTCAAAAGTTCAGTCAATTCTTTTCATTCAGAAGATGGCATCTTGTTTTGTTCTCTGAGAGCTTAGACCAAGGAACTCTGTTGATTGAGAAAGGACATGGAAGACAGGAGAGAACAGCAGAGTTTTCTTGATTACTCCTATCACTCCCATGTAAACTTTGCTACAGTTCATGCTGGTTCCTAATTAATAACTGGACTGCTTGTGGAAATGTGTGTCCTAGACACAATGCATGTCATATGCATTTTCCTATGATTAACTATGTCTTTTTCTCTATTATATTCTCATTATTGTCTCATTTTCTTTTTTGAAGGGGCAAGAAGATTCCTCCTACCTCTAGCTGGAGTCCTAGAAAACTTTCCATTAAGCAGAAAGTTTTGGAGCAAGGTGCCTTTAAAAAATGATTTCTATGAACAGAAGTTTCCTCAAAAAAGAAATAAAAATGGCCAAAAGGCACATGAAAAAATGCTCCGCATCCCTAGTCATCAGGGAGTTGCAAATCAAAACCACAATGAGATATCATCTCACACCACAGAGACTGGCACACATTCAAAAGAACAAAAGCAACCAGTGCTGGTGTGGATGTGGGGAAAAAGGGACACTCCTTCACTGTTGGTGGGAATGCCAACTGGTCCAGCCTTTCTGGAAAACATATATGGACAGTCCTTCAAAAACTAGAAATTGAGCTTCCATATGACCCCGCAATACCACTTCTGGAAAGATATCCAGAGGACACAAAAAAAAGCACAATAGAAATGACATCTTTACCTATATATTCATTGCAGCTCTGTTCACAATAGCCAAAATATGGAAACAACCCAAGTGCCCTAAAACAGATGACTGGTTAAAGAAACTTTGGTACATCTACACAATGGAATACTATGCAGCTGTTAGGAGAGATGAAGTCATGAAATTTGCTTATAAATGGATAAACATGGAGAGTATCATGCTAAGTGAAATGAGTCAGAAAGAGAGGGACAGGCATAGAGGGACTGCACTCATTTGTGGAGTATAAAATAACATCACATGAGGCTGACACCCAAAGACAGTAGATACAAGACCAGGGGATTGCCCCATAGCTGGAAGACTGCTTCATAAGCGGAGGGGAGAAGGCAGATGAAATAGAGAAGGGATCACTAAGAAAATGATGGCTGGAGGAACCAGTTGGGGTGGGAGATGCATGCTGAAAGTAGATAATGGAACAAACATGATGGCCTCTCAGTGTCTGTGTTGCAAGCCATAAAGTCCAAAAGTAGAGGAAGAGTATGGGGAATATTGTCTGCCTTAGAGGCAGGGGGAGGGTGGGAAAGGGGGGGTATACCCAGGATATTGGTGGTGGGGAATGTGCACTGGTGGAGGGATGGGTATTTGATCATTGTGAGATTATAACCCAAACATGAAAGCTTGTAACTATCTCACGGTGAATCAATAAAATTTTAAAAATTTTTAAAAAATTTTTAAAATGATTTCTAGTCATGCCATTAGTCAATAATTTCTTAAATGAGTCACATAAAATTTGATAAATACTATTTTATTAGGACCTTCAAATTTCTAGTTAAGATGCAGAGTGCTGGGAAGAATGCTATTCCCACATGTACCACAAATTCATCAGAGAGCAGAGGTCACAGGATAATAAAATAACTTAGGATTTTGTTTGATTTTGGTTTAGGGATCACACACAAAAATGCTGAAGGTGCTCAACTCAAGGGACCATGCATGTGCAGCACTTAACCCAGGTTTCTATAGAATATATAGCATGCATTCAAGTCTTTGAATTGACACTCAGATCTTCTAAACACAGATAGCTATAAAAAAGAATGTGGAGACTACTCAAAAATTTAAATAGAAATTCCATATGATGTAATTTTCCCATTTCTGAAAATTTAACCAAAGTATAGGAAAATACTAATTTGAGAGAGGTATACACTCCATTTTGTTGTTGTATTATTTATTTATAACAACCAAGAATTGGAGCAATACAGTCCAACAATAAAAGTCTGGATTTTTAAAAAATGTGGTGTGTACATATAAAATAATACTATTAAGTTTTATTTTTTAATGTTTTTTTTGTTTGTTTTGGAGCCATATCTGGTGAAACTTAGGGGACCATATGAGATGTCAGGAATCAAATCTAGGTTGGCTGTGTGCAAGGTATATGCCTTACCCACTATACTAGCTCTCTGGCTCCAAACTACTCAGTTTTAAATGAACCTACTCAGTTTTAAATGAACCTACCATTTTTACTTTGTTTTAATTTAATTTAATTTAATTTTTGAACTCATTTTTAACAGCACAGATAAACCTATAGAATTTTATGCTGGTGAAATAAGTGAAACAGAAAAACAAAGGCCGTATGATTTCACTCCTGTTGTACAAATTTCATTCTTTTCTCTCATTTTAAAAAAAGCAAGTAAGTAGACAAAAATATGTAAAATGAAACAGAAGGATCAGATTATAAGCCAAATTAGTAATTACCAGAAGCACTGGGGAAACAGAAGCAGGTTAAATAGATTAAGGGGTCTATTGTATGGTGAATGATAGAATCAGGCTTTTAGTAAACATATAACATGCAAATGCTAACTTATTATAATGTGCACCTGAAGATAGCATTGTATGGGATGAAAATACAAACAAAAATTGTTTTAAGATAGATGGGTTAAAAGAGAGAAGCAATCTAAGAACTGGATGACCTAAGGTAGAGCACTTAGAGAAGGTAAGATCACCTTAGAAGTTTGTAAGACCACAAATAAATCCTATAATGAATTAATAACTGAATTTTATTAATTTGCTGCTACAGCACACTGTGAACACTGAATGTAGAAGCCCTATGTAAGAGAACTGACTCCCCCTCAGTCTTTTCTGCATAAACCTAACAGATTTTTCCTAAGGAAGTCAGGTCAGTGTACGTAAGCAAAGGAACTGCCCATGGTATTGCAGGTCTGCAAAAAAGATTAAATACTAAGAACCAAAACTACTGGGAATGAGAAGAAACAACAGCAATTCACTAGAACCCAAGTATAGACCCACTTCAGTTAGGAAACAGGAACAAAGAACCCTTTTTCTCCTGAAGAAAGTATTGTAAACTCCCTTCCGCACCAGAACCACCCAAATCCAAAGTAAAGTCTGTCTGCCCTGGGGGCAGGAGCTTTGAGTGGGTCAAGACCCTGGGACATAGGTCCTGCCTGATACTGAGGTTGAACCAAAATAGGTTTGCATTTGTCTAGTAAGAGTCTACTGTGGGGGAGGGAACAAGAGTGGATGCTCTCTGAGGAATGGATTAACTATGATAAATCTACATCATAGAGTACTACCTCAGCAATAAAATAGAACAGACTCCTCATGCATACAACATGTGCCCCAAATGCATTATGCTATGGAAAAACATCAGATTCAAATGTCATCTACATAATGTCTCGTTACATTTTTATAACATTCTAGAGTAGGCAAACGAGAGGGACAGGGATCAAGTCACTGTGACAACTAGCGGTGGATGAAGAATTGATTACAAAAGGGCATTCTAAGAGATGATAGAACAATTCTATATGTTGATTGTGGGTTGATTGCCAAAACTTTTAGAGCTGAATAACAAAAAGAAAAAAACCCTGTTCTATTGCAAAGACAGTTAAAGATCAAATTAAAACAACACCTAATTTAAATTAGATTTTGTTTATTAAAAGACAATGTTAAGGAAGTGAAAGATAAAGCACAGACAAGGAAAAGTAAAAAAGAAATTGAACCTGCATGTGAAGTATATTTTAAAAAAACATACAAATGAAATAGGAAAAAAAGGACAACCATATTTTAAAAAATGGATAAAACTTGAGGAACACTTCACACACAAAAAAGAGTTGTAGTAAATAAAAATGTTATATCCACTCTGTTATAGTAATTTTAGGTTAATCTATAGGAAACTCTTTTGGTGTTTGGTCATAAATAGCAGTGCTTGAGGATGGATTGATAACACAGCAGGTAGGGCATTTGCCTTGCATGCAGCTGACCTGGGATTGTTCCCTAGCATCTCACATGGTCCCCAGAGCACCATCAGGAGTGATTACTGAGTGCAAAGCCAGGAGTAAGCCTTGAGTATTGCTGGGTGTGGCCCCAAAACAAAAAAGAAAAAAAAACAAAACCATAACTTAGCAGTGCTCATGGCTTTCTCCTGAGTCTATGCTCAAGGATTACTCCTGACAGGGCTAGGGAAAATATATATGGTAGGAACAGAACCAGGGAAAGGCACGTGCAAGGTAAGCACTCTACCTACTGTGCTAAATTTCCAGCCCTCTACATGAAATTGTTGACTACCTGGCCCTAACCTGGCTTATGCACTAACATACGCCTCAGAGACCTGGACTGTACGAAAACAGGATGAGAACGCTATTTGTGTATCCCAAAGAGGAAGCGAAAGAGCTATGCTTGGAGTATCACGTTTCACTCAAGTAAAAGAAGGAATCGGAGTTCCGACCTCCATCGACAATCAAGAATCAGGGACACTGTCTCATTTGTCAAGCCATCGAAAATCAGATGGGCCGGACACGTAATGTGATTTAGAAATGACCACTGAACTAGAGCTGTCACCGACTGGATTCCACGGGATGTCAAAAGAACGCCTGGCCGCCCACCTACGAGATGGTCAGACTTCTTTGTCAAGACCCTGAATGAACGGTGTAAGGCTCTTCATGTTCCTGGAGAAGCAGATGCTATTGGGCTACACTAGCTCGTGACAGGGACAAATGGAGACATTACTGGCACCCATTTGAACAAATCAATGAACAATGGAATGACAAGTTCATACAAGTGATATCTGGCCCTAAAAGAATTTCAATTTCAATTTCATTTTATTCAAGAAGTGTGAAAGTGCATGTATGTGTGTGTGTGTGTCTCTGTGTGTGTGTGTCTGTGTGTGTGTGTGTGTGTGTGTGTGTGTAGCTGAACTTTTTGGTTGGGTTTGAACCAAAAGAAAATACGGGCTATTCGATGAGTACACAGGCAAATATGCGATACTTTTTGCAACCCTCTTACCTTGGCTTTCAGATCAGCACAGAGCTCCTGTTGCCTTTTTCTGTCCTTGGCTAATGTGCTCTCCATTTCATGGGTCGCACACGCCTCTGCGAGTGTCAGCACAGCCTTCTGGACAAAGTCTCTCCTGTTCTTGTTCCAATTTAAAATCAGGACTCTTCGCTGTTCCTTCGCAAAGCGGTATCTGTCACAATGTTTCTCATGTTCAACCTGAAAAGCGAACATATGAACACATATGGAAGTAAGACTAGAGATAGTGACATTGTTAAAAAATAAATAAATAAATGTGTTAAAACCAGTAATTTTTCAAAGTTGGAGACAAATCATTTTCATATATGCAAGCCTCAGAGAGTTGAGTTTAGGCCCAGTCATTCAACATCTACTCCCGTGTAGGTTAGAGTCGGACAGGCAACCCTGAAGTATGTGCCATTTCTAATGGCAGCAATTCTATGACTAGAAAACATTACTGACCCTACATACAATTTCCAAAATAATCCCTCTTTGAGTTAGATTTGGTGTTTTGTGTGTGTGTGCGTGTGTGTTTTCTTTTTGGGTCATATCCGGGGATGCACAGGGGTTATTCCTGGCTCTGCACTCAGGACTTACTCCTGGTAGTGCTCATGGAACCATATGGGATGCTGGGAATCGAACTGGGGTAGGCCGCATGCAAGGCAAACACCCTACCTGCTGTGCTATTGCTCTAGCCCCCAGATTTGGTGATTTAATAATTACTTCAAGAACTTCAGTTAAGTACCTCCTAATAATCATTTAAAAATTTCATGGTAACCCTGAAAAGTTAATTTGGATCTTGGGTACTAAGACATTTAAATGTTAAAAGTGTCTAAACTTAGAGTGGGTACAGTAGTGATATTTTTTTGTACCAACCCATGTATCTGAAGGATGTGACATTCTCACACGAGTTCTAGTGGTTCCTGTAGACAAGGGATTTCCCATGGGAAACCCCAGAATCTGGAAAGGAGAAAAGGGAATTGAGAGGACCTGGAAAATCTTTCTAGGTGATCCAAAATGCTACTTATACAAATAGGTCTCCCTGAAATTTAGAGTCAATTACAATATAATTATTTTGCCTATTAAGACCATGTCTCAGAACTTATTGATATTATTCAATCCTAAATGTGTAAGCAGAGTTTTCCTTTACGTGTAGAGTACTCATATAATAAAATAACAACACAAAGTAGGCAAAAATATATGTGAAAAAATAAGAATAGAAAATTCTCATATGGAGGCATGTGCAAACTTCAGCCCAGTGCACCTTTACGTCGTGCCCTCCAGCAGCCTCAGGAGCCTGCATGCACAACTCGCAACCCATGACCAGGCTCCTGTGCAGCTGTTTGTAGTTCTAGGTAGGGATGGAGGGAAGACCAGTAAAAGAACAAAAAGAACAGAGATTGTGAATGTGTTGGAATTAAATGGTGTCCTGGAAACTCGAAAATTGCCACCATGTCTCCGGCCAGACTCCATCATCTTGAGACTGAGTTCATTGAGAAATTAAACTGCCACAAATTTTAGGTATGCAGGTCTTTGTTACTGAAATCACCAGGATTCTTAAAGGTTTGCACGAGCTATCTTCCCCACCTATCTGTACTTCCAGAAACCCCAGCACTAACACCCATGAACCACCTCTGGTGCCATCATGTAAGCTCATCTACTGGCTCTGCTCCAGAGATTTGTTAATAAATCTCAAAAGAGATCAACCAGTCACCAAACTATTTGGACATCCACTTATAGCTGAGACATCCGGAGCACACCAGAGCAGGGCAGGTCAGCCCAGTGCCCTTACAAATAGAACTTCGGCTGCCAATCACTTCACACTCCAATATCGCCACCAGGCCTCTGGCCAGACTCCATAACCTTGGGACCAAGTTCACTGAGAAATTATCCTGCCAAAAAATCAGGTTATTGGTTCAAGAAGTAAAACCTCTGGACACTGAGTGCTGAAAGTAGGCAAAGGGACAAACATGATAAGCTTTTTTAGCACCTGTATTGCAAACCATGATGCACAAAAGGAAAGAGAAAGAAAGAGAGCAAGAGAAAGAAGAAAAATGCTGGCCATGGCGGCAGGCTAGAAGAGGGTGGCTTGGGGGGAGGGGAATGGAAGGGAAACCAGAGACATTGATCACTGGTGGTGGGAAATGTACACTGGTGAAAGAATGGGTATTGGAACATTGTATGACTGAAACCCAATAGTGTGCAACTTTGTAACTACGTAATTTAAGGTGATTCAGAAAAGGAAAAAAAAAGAGGAAAGGGAAGGGAAGGGAAGGGAAGGGAAGGGAAGGGAAGGGAAGGGAAGGGAAGGGAAGGGAAGGGAAGGGAAGGGAAGGGAAGGGAAGGGAAGGGAAGGGAAGGGAAGGGAAGGGAAGGGAAGGGAAGGGAAATTCACGTATGGAGAACTAGAAATGACTACAATAATAAAACATGGCTAAGTAGTTAGGTATCTAGTGGGGCAGGCTATGCCCTGCCGAAATAATAATTTATGTGTACTAATCAAACAGCCAAGACTATGCTTAAGGCAAACATAAGATACTAAAATGTTTTGTAAACCTTTATCTTTTAACTTTATTCCAAAACGCACAAAAATACACTAAAACTTGTCAAACACTAAGAAACAAAAATATGCCATGAAGAAACACATACTAGCCAACTCAATGTTAGAAGTTAATGTGGAGCTGGATAGACAGTAGAGGGGTAAAGCATTTGCCTTGCCTATGGCAAACCGCAGTTCAATCCCCCAAACTGCATATGCTCTTCTAAACACTTCCAGGAGTGGTACCTGAGCACAGAGTAGCAGATAAGCACTGAGCACCCTGAGGTGTAGATCAAACAATCCCCCAACACTAAAAAGAAGTAAATGTAACATCATTATCAAGCTTATAGTACGCAAAACCAAAAATTTATAGTGAAAAAATAATAGCTGGTCACAAAAGCAAATAGAACCAACACGCATATGCATTTGTGAGGTTCTGGGTTCAATTCCCTCAAAACACACACACACACACACACACACACACATCACACACATGCAGAGAAAGAGAGAGTGAGAGAGAGAGAATTATCAGGGAACAAAAACAAAGAACTAGATAGACAGAGAAGATAGTGAGAAGGGCTGGAGCACAATGCTTTACAAGCAAGAAGTGCTATTTCACTCCTGGCACTGCATGGTAGAGCCTGAGTATCACCAGATATAGCCTAAAATGTAAGGGAAAGAACGCCCAATTAAAGAAATTCAAATAAAAATTAGAGATAATTGCCAGGTGTGTGACATCCTCCCACCCACCCTTCCCACGTCCCAGCCAGCGTCTTGAACCCACCATCCCAGCCCCCCCACCCCACCCTGGACTGCCGCCTTGGCCAGCAGCACACCATTCCCCAGCACCGCAGCCATTTTTTCTTCCAGCCCAGTCAGCATTTGGAACACAGACCGTCCCAGCCCCCAGCCAGCCCCCAGCGTCTTGAACCCAACTACATGCGGTAGGGGGTGTGGACTATTTTGAGGGGGCGTGGCCTATGCCGACATGGGCGTGGCCTCTTTTTTAGCCTGCTGCGGTTATTTTCCTAAAACCCAGCAATCTATTGTTACATCTCAGTCTTCATTACCTATATCCGTGAGTAACATCTTAACTATCCAAAAACCAGTAGGCCAATAAGCTGCTAGTCCATTCCAATTTCACCAAAATACCAATGAATATAAGCAGCTGTACATGCCCAATGTAAAAGAGCACATTCTCCGAAAGCATCACTTGAGGCCTTATGTAAGGATTAGAGGATCATCTAAGAAGAAGGATATGTTCTAGAAAGGGAAAATAAAAAGGTGACCACCATTGACCGAGCCCATCCAGAATCCTTTTTTGCAACAAGAGAAAATAGGGATAGTGATCTTGAAGGTCATTCCTACATACCACCACAACAACATGAAGAAACATCGCAAATCCCCACCACAAGGAAAGGACGATGAAAGGAGTCCAGAAGCCTCAATAGGCATTTCCCACAAACTTGAGCTCTCCAATAACAAATTCAGAGATTAAATGCTGAAGATGGTCAATGAACTCAATGTAAAGATGGAACAGATATCCATTAAATTAAAGGAGGACCTGAAAGAAACAATGGAATGTACAGCCAAGAAAATACAGGAAGAAGTGAGAGCAGAAATAAAAAAGCTACAGAAAGAAATGTCATGACTAAAGGACTCGGTAAATGAAATTAAAACTCAGTGGGTGCCCTCAACAATAGAATGGCTACAATGGAAGACAGAATCAGGGAGCTTGAACATGAGCTGCAGGAAGCCTACAGGCAACAACAAACAATGGGAAGAGACCTCAAAATAGCTCTAGGGCGAATCAGAGTCCTAAGGGATGATTTTAAGAGGAACAACATTAGAATCATCAGAGTACCAGAAGAACAGGGAAGCAACCCCAATGGAAAAACCACAGTCAAAGAAATCATTGCTGAAAAGTTCCCAGAGCTGGAAAATTCAGGCATCCAGATTCAAGGAGCCCGAAAGGTGCCAGCTAAAAAAGACCCTAACAAAAAAACTCCACAACATATCATAGTTAGAATGATAGACATCATGGATAGAGACACAATACTGCAAGCAGCAAAGTCAAAGAAGGAAATTACACATAAAGAAGCACCCCTTAGATTCAAAGCAGACATATCAGAGGAAACCCTTCAAGCCCAAAGGCAGTGGTGGGATATAGGGGAAAAAAACTCAATGAAATGAACACTTCACCTAGAATACTTTATCCAGCTAAACTCTCATTCAAACTCAACGGAACAATGCACTATTTTGTGGATAAACAATAGCTCAGGAACCTCATAGACTCAAAACCAAACCTGAAGGACTAAAGGGGCTATTGTAAGACAAGAAAAACTCCTACAAGCACAACAAACCCTTATAGAAAGATGGTAAAAAACCCTATAACAATAATCTCTCTCAATGTCAATGGTCTAAATTCACCAATTAAGAGACACAGAGTGGCAAAATTGATTCAGAGACTGAACCCAAAATTCTGCTACCTACAAGAAACACATCTGAACAGCCAGAACAAACAAAGATTCAGGGACGAGACAAGGATGCCCACTCTCTCCACTTCTGTCAATATAGAAGTACTTGCAACAGCGATTAGGCAAGAAAAAGATATTAAGGGCATTCCTGTATGAAAGGAAGAAATCAAGCTCTCAATATTTGCAGATTATATGATATTATACTTAAGGAACCCTAAAACCACTACCAAGAAACTCCTAAAAACAATAGATTTGTATAGTAAAGTTGCAGGCTACAAAATCAATACCCAAAAGTCCATTCCTTTCCTATATGCAAATAATGAGAGAGAAGAAAGTCACATGTAAAAAGCAATCCTGCTCATAATTGTGCCTCAGAAAATCAAGTACCTCAGAATCAGATTAACTAAAGAGGTAAAGAACTTGTACAAAGAAAACAACCAAACGCTACTTCAAGAAATAAAAGAGGACACAAGGAGATGGAAATATATCCCCTACTAATGGATTGGGAGAATTAACACTGTCAAAATGGCAATACTCCCTACAGCCCTTCAAGGGTATAGGAAAATTATTTTAGCAAGTCATTTACAATGTATTTAGCTTAATGGTTATTTAATGAAACATTTAATTTGCCAGTATATAAGGTCCAGCACTCACCAAATCATGCCTGGATTTGTGAGGAAAATATCTTTGCAGCATGTCCAGATATAGGGTCCTCCTGCCACAGAGATCCCCAGTATATTGATTCAAAATAGCCTGGAATATCCAGTGGTCTTCTTCACTTAATTGGAAGTTTCTGAAAGCAACAAAAATGTTGAGGAAATTATGGGCTTTGAAGCATCTCAAGATGTTAAAGTTACTACTATACAAATGTAATTCAGTCCCTATCAGGATACCCATGACATTTTTTAAAGAAATAGACAAAACACTCCTGAAATATCTATGGAACAATAAACCACCACGAATAGCTAAAGCAATCCTTGGGAAAAATAAGATGGGTGGTGTCACCTTCCCTAACTTCAAACTCTACTACAAAGCAGTAGAAATTAAAACAGCATGGTATTGGGATAAAAACAGACCTGTAGACCAATGGAACAGAATTGAATATCCTGTCTCAGACGCCCAAATATCTTTGACAAAAGAGCAAGAAATGAGAAGTGGAACAAGGAAAGCCTCTTCAACAAGTGGTGTTGGGGAAAATGGATAGCTACCTGCAAAAAAATGAACTCTGACCTCTGTCTAATGCCAGGTACAAAAGTCAGATCAAAGTGGATTATAGACCTCAATATCAGACATGAATCTGATATTGTTCGTAGAAGAAATAGAATAAAGTTTGTAGAAGAAAATGTAGGCAGAACTCTCCATGACATTGAAGCCAAAAGCATCTTTAAGGATGAAACAGAACTGACCATGCAAGTGGAAGCAAACATAAACAAATTGGACTACATCAAACAAAGAAGTTTCTGCACTTCAAAAGAAACAGTGACTAAAATACAGAAAGAGTCCACAGAATGGGAAAGAATATTTACCCAATACTCATCTGATAAGGGATTAATATCCAGGATATACAAGACACTAGTAGAATAGAAAAAAACCTCCAACCCTATAAAAAAAAATGGGGAGAAGAAATGAACAGAATTTCCTCAAAAAAGAAATACAAATGGCCAAAAGGCACAGGAAAAAAATGCTCCATATCACTAGTCATCAAGGAGATGCAAATCAAAACAACAATGAGATATCATCTCACACCACAGAGACTGGTACACATTCAAAAGAACAAAAGCAACCAATGCTGGCATGGATGTGGGCAAAAAGAGATGCTCCTTCACTATTGGTGGGAATGCCAACTGGTCCTGGCTTTCTGGAAAACAATATGGACAGTCCTTCCAAAACTAGAAATTGAGCTTCCATAGGACCCCACAATACCACTTCTGGGAATATATCCGGAGAATGCAAAAGAGCACAGTTGAAATGACATCTGTACCTATATATTCATTGCAGCTCTGTTCACAGTAGCCAAAATATGGAAACAACCCGAGTGGCCTAAAACAGATGACTGGTTAAAGAAACTTTGGTACATCTACACAATGGAATACTATGCAGCTGTTAGGAGATATGAAGTCATGAAATTTTCTTATAAATGGATAAACATGGAGAGTATCATGCTAAGTGAAATGAGTCAGAGAGGGACAGACATAGAGGGACTGCACTCATTTGTGGAGTGTAGGATGGCATCACATGAGGTTGACACCCAAGGAAGGTAGATACAAGGCCAGGGGGATTGCCCTATAGCTGGAAGCCTGCTTCATGAGCAGAGGGGAGAAGGCAGATGGAATAGAGAAAGGGTCACTAAGAAAATGATGGCTGGAGGAATCAATCGGGATGGGAGATATGTGCTGATAGTAGATAATGGACCAAACATGATGGCCTCTCAGGGTCTGTGTTGCAAGCCATAAAACCCAAAAGTAGAGAGAGAGTATGGGCAATATTGTCTGCCATAGAGGCAGGGGGAGGGTGGGAAAGGGGGGTATACCGGGGATATTGGTGGTGGGGAATGTACACTGGTGGAGAGATGGGTGTTTGATCATTGTGAGATTGTAACCCAAAATGAAAGCTTGTAAGTATCTCATGGTGATTCAATAAAATTTAAAAAAAAAAGATGTTGTAGCTACTAACAAATGATATTAATTATTTAAAATCAAGTTTAAAATGTGCATTAGCTCAATAAAATGCCTATTACATAAAAGTTTGTAAATTCTCTAAGAGGGCGTTAAACTCCTTATTTGGTATTATCATGAGCTCCAGGCATACTCTGAAGAAGTTGGACAATAGTATGTAATATTTATAAAACATTTATTTTATAATTGAAGAAATAGCTCGACAGGCTGGAGCACATGTTTGGTGTGCTGGAGGCCTGGGATCAATCCCCAGAAAAGCATGGTCTCCTGAGCAACACCAGGAGCAACTCCTAAGCACTGGGCCAGAAGTATCCACTGATCCCTGCTGGGTATGGTTTTGTAGGACTGTAACACTGTCATCGATTTGCTTGAGAGGGCACCAGTAACATCTAATAGCCCTACCTGCTGTGCTATCACTCCAGCCCTTGAAAGAAACAAAAATTGCTCTATCTTTCCTATACCAATCATTTAGAAAATATAGACCATATATTTTTGGTCTATATACTTGTTCATTGAAATAAACTTGTATTGAAAAATAAGTTGTTAGCCATAGAGATTAAATAGAAATTTTTGTTTTTCCACAAGTTTCCTCTGTCTCAATTGGAGGAAAATGCAAACATAGACTTTAAATAAACACACAAATGAAAAAGAAAACCTGAAGAAGGCATTTAAGAATGGACTTTAAAAGCACATCTAACTCTAATTTTGCTTTACCCTTCTTATCTCTTACTTTGTGTTTTGAGACTGGATATTTGGAGTGAAAAAATAGTCAATGGCATTAAATTTTAGATTTAATTTGAGACTTAAAGTTTAGATTTAACTCATTTTGCAAATAGGGTCCTTGTAAGTCATCTTCCCAGTAACATGTTCACCACACTGAATAGGCCTGATTTCAGGACAGTCTAAGGTGTGTGTTCTATATGAAGTACAGGAAAGCCCTAGGAGGCAGTGAGGTAGTATAGACACATGAGTTGCATGCAGCTGACCTTAGTTTCATCTTTCAGCAACACATAGTTCCCCAAGAACCTCTGAATGCAAGCCTTGAGACCCCTCAAGAACAACTGAGATGACCCAACTAATCCCAAATCCCTGCACCAAAGAGCCAAAGCAGTGCTGCATGCAATGCTTTAACACTGAAAAGCCCCGTCCCCACATGGCCAAGAATTGCAGGAACAATCTCTACAGTATCCTGAGTACCAATTGGGAGGACCAAGAAAGAAAGAGAAAGAAAGAGAGAGAAAGAGGGCTGGAGCAATAGCACAGCGGGTAGGGCATTTGCCTTGCACGTGGCGGACCCAGGTTCAATTCCCAGCATCTCATGTGGTTCGCTGAGCACCGCCAGGAGTAATTCCTGAGTGCAGAGTCAGGAGCAACCCCTGTACATCGCCAGGTGTTACCCAAGAAGGAAGAAAGAAAGAAAGAAAGAAAGAAAGAAAGAAAGAAAGAAAGAAAGAAAGAAAGAAAGAAAGAAAGAAAGAAAGAAAGAAAGAAAGAAAGAAAGAAAGAAAGAAAGAAAGAAAGAAAGAAGGAAAAGCTCTCTGCAGAAAGAAAATGTTGCAGCACCAGCTTAAATTCTAAACTGAATTAGTGTCTTTATTATGCTGAGTTTATTTGCATATAATTATTCCTATTTAGTAAATTGGAATAATCAAATACAGATGCAATCAGAGGGAATATTATTAGCAACAAATATATCTTTGATCCAAGATGGAGACTTGCTATTGTTTATTTCTACTAGGGTTTTCTACTTAAAAGTTAATTGTACAATTCAAAGAACTTTTTCCTAATAGGTCTTCTATGCCCTTGAAAAACTTTAACAATGTAAACAGCACAAACCACCCTTTAAACCAGTAAAACTAAATAGAATTCTACTTTCCTCATACAAAGTTACCAACATTCTGTAAAGCAATTCATTATTCTGATAAGCAGCAAAAAAGAAAAAAATCTTTTTCAAAAAAAATAATCTTTTCTAACAGCTTTAGAATAGAAATAAAAGAAAATTGGTGTGTTCTACCAGGAAGAAGCATACTCCACAGATCTTGAGTCTGACACAATCTGATAGCAAAAGAATTGGAGATGAGTTCATTCATTGAACACGTTTGAGTGGTTTAGTTCAGTCATAAGCAGTTAGTCTGTATAGACTGTCAAAGATTTTTCTGAATAAAGCAGTGCAAAAAGGAGTATTAAACCTGGGAAAGATTTGTCTGCGTGTATTTATCACTTAAAATAATCTCCAATCTTTATAAGATGATATCTCTTGTCCTTTCTTAAAGAATTCATTAAATACATTTAAATAGAGGAGCTGGTCACATAAATTCTTATTAACACATTGCAGGCAACAGAAAAGAATAAACTTAAATAATATGTCTTCATTAATGCATTGGGGGGACCCTTCGATGATCAGTGGTTACTCCTGGCTCTACATTCAGGAATTTCTCCTTGGAGTTCCCAGGGGAACATATGGGATCCTAGGGATGAAACCCAGGTGAGTGCATACAAGGCAAGGCCCTACCCACTGTACTAACTCTCCAGCACCAAATTTAGTTAATGTTTTTAAACTGTTTCTTTAACCAAAGGACATTAAAGACAGTTTTAAATGTACACCTTAAGTTGATTGATTGTGTGTGTGTGTGTGTGTTTGTGTGTGTGTGTATACATGTGTACTAGAAAGTCAGTAGAAACAGATTCTAGGTCCAAATTTTCTGTTCCTGGGTCTGGAGAGATAGTGTATGACAAAAAACAAAAACATAACCAAAACCTACAAATTTTCTGTTCTTTTCAATTGTCATTTATGTATACAATGGATATTGTTAGTGTTTCACTTTCAAAGAAAACTACAGCCCTTTTCGAATGAGATAAAGTTCATAAGATCCTTGCTTTCTTTCCTCCTCTATCTTGCTTCCCTTAAAATCCTTCTCCTGAGTGCATTATCCAACAAATCACCTGTATTCACAATTCCTGGGTTTAAGCTTTGCTTCTACAATACCCCCTAAAATTATCTACAAGTAATGTTACCCATAATCCCCCATTACCCACCCTCATAAATAGTTCCAGTTCTTTGGTAAATGGAGAAGTACTTCTAAGCTAGTTGCTTGATTATCTCTTATGCTAAATGGTGGTGCAAGATTGTGACTGTCTTCAAAGAAAAAGTGCAAACAGCAAACATTTACAGAAATGTTTGCAAATAAAAGCACACATTAAGCAGTGCACACTGCTATAAATAAGTATGGCAGCAGGAGAATTTATGGCACTCTGCATTTTTATACACTGCATGAATGTTTTAATTAGATGCCATTTTAGTGACATTAAACCACTTAAACATATGAAATGATAACATAACATTAAAACCAGATATTTCAGACCAAGTTTGCTTTGAACAATGTTCACATCCATTTCACCCTTGCTGGTTTTAGAGACTTTGCATTTCAATAATTTTTCCAGTTGCCACAATTACACAAATTATAAGTCATTTTTCTAGTATATATGGAGTAAAAATGAAAATTATGCTTAAAGAAAATGACATATCAACACCCATAGTATGATTATTTTTAGAGCATTTATAGCAGTTGCCAGAGTTGCAAGCTTAAATCTTGAGGCAGATGTTCATATCAGCAGCACTAATGGCGCAGTCATTCATCTCCATTAGAGAGTTGTTTGTGAGGGAGAAACTCCCACCACTATACATAAGTGAGCCACTGGACAGAACAAATCTAAGAGACAGATTTACACATAACAGCCTTCACATAATAACAATGTATTTACTTCCTACTTATTCTCTGAAATAAAATAAAAAATAATGTATCTGCATTTCTGAATTCAAATCTGAACATTTATCTTTCCTAATCAAATGATCATCTTTTTAATAAGCAGAAAAAATGCATATTAAATAACTGAGACTAGGGTTAGAGCTTACTTTTCTAAGTTTTTGTGTAATTTCACTACTTTTCTGGTGATTGCTATGACAGGTCTAGCTAAATTACACAGATAATTTTAAATATACTGAACACTATCAGTTTCTGAATATAAAAAGTAACCATAAGTTTAAAGAAACTTTTGTGAGTTGTAAAAATATCTTTAGATAAAAAGTAAAATCTTTGGCAGTTTTATGCAATTTATATTTATATTGACTACCCAAAAGTTCACATTTAAAACTGTTTTGTAGGGAACTGGAGGGATAGTACAGCTCGAAAGGCATTTGCTTTGCATATACCTAACCTGGGTTCTATTCCCGGCATAACATATGGTCCCCCAAGCACCACCTGAAATAATTTCTGAGTGCAGTACCAGGATTAACCCCTCAGAACTACTAGGTGTAACTCTCCAAAACTAATTTTTAAGTGCTTTGTAATTTTCATCCTTCTTAAGCATACCAAGATTTTATTTTATAGACTTACTGAATGTGCTAAGTATTAAAGAAATTTAGCTCACAAAAGAATGTGATAGCTACTTTTCAATCTCAGCCTCTTGCCTCACCCCCAAATATTTATGTCCATAGATGATTTTATCATGAATTCCTAAGAAGTGAGGTAAAAAACATAATTCCAAGAAGGTCCAAAATCTGAGAAACAAACTGGACCAAAGCCAGTTCACCTCATTCCAGGATCCCAAAATGACCTGCAACATAGTAATTTTCTTCATAGTCAATCCTATAAGGCTCTGGTTCTATGATCAGAACCAGAACAGTGCTGTGAACCACTAGTGGATTTTTTAAAATTTTTTAAATTTTATTGAATTACCATGAGATAGTTACAAGTATCAAACTACTTCAAATGGGTGGGAAGGTGGCCAGGCTATATGGCAGGCAAAGACATAAAATAGTAACAGTTACCGTAACAGCAGAAACAAGTCTATGTAACTGAAGGCTGTATGTACAAATTGTTTAAGGTCATTTTGTATTTTCTCAAAGTGAAGGCAACTTTTGAGAAAACAAACAAAAAGGTAATAAATAAGTGTCTCCTGAAGATACTGATGCAGTTACTATATAAGAGATTGGTAAATGGTCACAATGATGTTGGTCTAAAGAAAACCCCTTATCTCTTTAGACAAGTACAGGCATAGCATAGTGCTCCTCTGTAAAGAAGTGGGATTGCTGTGAACCACTAGTGGATTTTTTAAAATTTTTTAAATTTTATTGAATTACCATGAGATAGTTACAAGCTTTCATGTTTGGGTTACAATCTCACAATGATCAAACACCCATCCCTCCACCAGTGCACATTCCCCACCACCAATATCCTGGGTATACCCCCCATTTCCCACCCTCCCCCTGCCTCCATGGCAGACAATATTCCCCATACTCTCTCTCTACTTTTGGGCATTATGGCTTGCAACACAGACACTGAGAGGTCATCATGTTTGGTCCATTATCTACTTTCGGCATACATCTCCCATTCCAACTGGTTCCTCCAGCCATCATTTTCTTAGTGATCCCTTCTCTAATTCCATCTGCCTTCTCCCCTCTGCTCATGAAGCAGGCTTCCAGCTATGGGGCAATCCCCCTGGCCTTGTATATACTGTCCTTGGGAGTTAGCCTCATGTGATGTTATTTTATACTCCACAAATGAGTGCAGTCCCTCTATGCCTGTCCCTCTCTTTCTGACTCATTTCACTTAGCATGATACTCTCCGTGTTTATCATTTATAAGCAAATTTCATGACTTCATCTCTTCTAACAGCTTCATAGTATTCCATTGTGTAAATGTACCAAAGTTTCTTTAACCAGTCATCTGTTTTAGGGCATTCGGGTTGTTTCCATATTTTGGCTATTGTGAAGAGTGCTGCAATAAATATATAGGTACAGATGTCATTTCTACTGTGCTTTTTTGCATCATCTAGATATATTCCCAGAAGTGGTATTGCAGAGTCATATGGAAGCTCAATTTCTAGTTTTTGAAGGACTCTCCATATTGTTTTCCAGAAAGGCTGGACCAGTCGGCATTCTCACAAACAGTGAAGGAGTGTCCCTTTTCCCCCACATCCACACCGCATTTCCCTAATGACTAGCTAGGTGGAGCAATTTTTCATGTGCAAAAAATGAACTCTGACCTCTGTCTAATGCCAGGTACAAAAGTCAGATCAAAGTGCATTAAAGACCTCAATATCAGACATGAATCTATAAGGTTCATAGAAGAAAATGTAGGCAGAACTCTCCATGACATTGAAGCTAAAAGCATCTTTAAGGATGATACAGCACTAACCATGCAAGTGGAAGCAAATATAAACAAATGGGACTACATCAAACTAAGAAGCTTCTGCGCTTCAAGAGAAACAGTGACCAAAATACAGAAAGATCCCATAGAATGGGAAAGAATATTTAACCAATACTCATCTGATAAGGGATTAATATTCAGGATATACAAGACACTAGTAGAATTGTATAAGAAAAAACCTCCAACCCCATCAAAAAATGGGGAGAAGAAATGAACAGAAGTTTCCTCAAAAAAGAAATACAAATGGCCAAAATGACCACTAGTGGATTGAGGTGGCACAGGGGACAGAGCTCAGAAGGATGGCATATGACAGATGCTGTCATACTGCCAGCTAACCTGTAGGAGGCAGGGTGCAGAGATTGCAGAAAGTCAGATGTCACTGCATTTTTTTACCCTTGCACTTATTGTGGGTTGAGATAAGAAATCACCTTATTGAGAGAGAGAGCAAAGGGAATGGAATGTCCTGCCACAGAGGTGGGGTGGGGGTGATGGGAGGGATGCTGGGACCATTGGTGGTAGAAAATGGGCACTGGTAAAGGGATGGGTATTCGATCATTGTATGACTGAAACACAAACACAAAAGGTTAGAAGTCTGTAACTGTACCTCACAGTTATTCACTAATAAAAAATTATTTTACAAAAGAAACCACCTTATTAAAGTTACTCTGACTTGGGTTGGGTATTCTTTTACAGCTAAAAATATCCTATTTGTTAGCTAGCTTAAGGGGAGAAAATGACCTTTTAAATGCCACATCCTACTATTGCTCTGGGAAGAAAATACTAGAGATTAAAGAAAGACATGCAAACCCATGGATCAGAGACTAGTATCTATAGAAACACCTCTCAGCTGATTAGGAACAGATTAGTATTTAATATCAAAGGCCAGTTTTAAATGATAAATCAGTCCAAACTCCAATAAGATTCACCAAGGTAAGATCATCTACAAACATTATCTGCTCTGATATTTTTACTGGGTCTTTCCTCTTCCCTTTTTTATTATTAATTTGATGACCAAGGATTGCACACTTAGCTGTGGCATGTGGTGGATACACACTTTAGCTATGGTGCTCACTTTCACAAGGTTGGCTTGTACTTTGCATTTGGGTTTGTACGAGGGTATAGAATTCATTCCCATTTGAAATGCTCTACCACTAAGCCACATCCCCAAGTTCCAATTTAATCTCTCTCCCTCTGACTGCACTCATTTGTGGAGTGTAGGGTAGCATCATATGAGGCTGACACCCAAGGACAGTAGAGACAAGGGCCAGGGGGATTGCCCCATAGCTGGAAGAATGCTTCATGAGCGAAGGTGAGAAGGCAGATGAAATAGAGAAGGGGTCACTGAGAAAATGATGGCTGGAGGAGCCAGTTGGGATGGGAGATGCATGCCGAAAGTAGATAATGGACCAAACATGATGACCTCTCAGTGTCTGTGTTGCAAGCCATAATGCCCAAAAGGAGAGAGAGAGTATGGGGAATATTGTCTGCCATGGAGGCAGGGGGAGGGTGGGAAAGGGGGGGGTATATCCAGGATATTGGTGGTGGGGAATGTGCACTGGTGGAGGGATGGGTATTTGATCATTGTGAGATTGTAACCCCAACATGAAAGCTTGTAACTATCTCATGGTGATTCAATAAAATTTTAAAAAATTAAAAAAAACTCTCTCCCTCTCTGTTCTTGCAGAAAACTTGTTCTATTAGGTCAATATCTGTTTCCATATTACCATTTTATTCTTCAGATGGGGGATCAAGAACACTTTGAGGTACAATAAAGTTGAAGTTAATAGTGTTACTTTATATGCACACTATGGCTCAGTTCTCAAGATTCAAAACAAGAATAATAAAACTCTACTACTTTTTTAGAATGGCATAAGAAAAAATTAATTAACCATCAGGGTCTTATAAAATGGTAATTGGTAGATAAAAATACTATATAACCTCAAACCAATTACCAGTAATTGTTGAGGAATTGTGAGACTGGGCTAGAAAGTAATGGGTTCTTTGTCAGTTTGTTGTTATTTAGTCATTAACAATATTCAACTTTATGTCCTTTTTTAGCACTGATATGGTGAACAAACATAAACCTGAGTGTACAATGATTATGATTTCTTACATTATAGGTTCTCCATAATCTCTAATGATATGATTCCTAAAAGAATTTTATCTACCCATTGTTGGACTTCGAGGTATAAGGAGTAGGAAAATTTGTTGCTGTTGAGCAACTGATTTAACATATATATATATACATATATATACATTCATAGGGTACAACAACTCCTCTCATGTCAAAAATTGACAATTCTGTCCATAGAAATTTTGATCCTGCTTTTGCTTATATCTACACATATTTTATTTTAGTAACAATTTTTGCCATATTATCCAGGTTAAAAATAACATATGTCAATTGTCCTTGACACAAATCTGCCAAGCTGCTATATTTCCATTTTCTCCAATCTGATTTACTCCAGATTAATTTGATTTCACACCCAGTGACAAATAGAAACTGCCCATAAATGACTCTCACTTCTTTATCCTATAAAAACCAGATTTTTCATTCTCCTAAAATATTAAAACGTAGCTTCATGCACCATTACACTATGTGGCTTCTAGCTTAAACAATTACTTCAAAAAGGCAAGTGTGGGCTGCAGAGATATTAACAATAAAGACTATTGAACTAGAAATTTATGGCCACAATTTTGATATATACTTTTCAAAAACACATTTAAACCAACATAAAATACCAGTAAAATTGCACACTGAATTATTAATTAAGCAAAAACAAGAGTTAACAGAGAGATTGGGATATCCAACAAAAATTAGACCCAAGTTTTCCCCTTGATAAAAATCATTCCACCATAACTTAATGAACTTCTTACTCACATACACACATACACAAATGCAGGTTGAATTATTATTAACCATAGATTTTCATTCAAGAGTAGTAAATCAATTAAATAATTTCAATAATGTATTTATGATTGATTAAAGAACAACAACAGGAAAAAAATAACCCATTATTAGATAAATGGTAAGCAAATATTCTTCTCAGTATATGGGATGTCTTTTTATTATAGTTTTCATTTATTTTGCAGAAGTTTCTTAATTTGATGTAGTCCCATTGTTTCTCTTTGCTTTCATTTGATTGACCATGGACATTGAATCATAGAAGATGCCTCTGGATTCAATGTCATGAATGGTTCTGCCTATATAATTTATGGATTCAGGTTTGGTATCATTAAGTTATTCAATAAAATTTTAATTGACTTGTGCATGGTGTGCAATGGTGTGAGTTTGTTTGTTTTTAACATGTGTCTGACCCATTTTCCCAGCACCATTTGTTGAAGAGACTTTCCTGGCTCAACTTCATACTCTTACCTCCTTTGTCAAAGATTAGCTGTTCATATAATATTCACAATAGCCCAAATCTGGTAAAATCCCTAGTGTCCAAGAACAGATGACTAGATAAGGGCAATATTCCTAAATACAGAAAAGAATACTACCTGGACATAAGAAAAGATGCAATTGTATGATCTGCCACTATGTGGATGGAACTAGAAAGTATCATGGTAACTAAAGTCAGTTGAAGTAAAAGTCAGTTGAAGTAAGAGATAGAGACACAGAATTAGCTTTCTCAAATATAGAATAATAGAAATATAGTAACAGAATAACTTACAGCCAAAGACAAAACCTGTGAATGGAAAAGGGTAAAGGTGGATGGGAAGGGACCCTGGGACAATATTGGGGGGAAGCAATTCATTCCAGTGGAAAGTATAGAGTTGGAATATTGTACATATGAAACTATCATTAACAGTATTGGAAATCAATAAAATTGTAAAAATAAATGTAGGGGGAAAGGCAACAAAATTAAACTATGGTCTCCAGCTATCTTCTCCTTGCAGAACAAATTAACTATTATTAAAAATGACTTGAACATCATAGTGATATATGTCAAGAGAGAATGGGAGGATGTTTGCTGGAGTGGATCATGAAACAATTCTAAGTGAACACATTAATGTTCACATAATTATTATTCTAATTTGAGTTCTTCCATAAGTATACCTGACACATACTAGCACAGACCAGAAATGTATAATGTAACACTGGACATTCTCAGGCACTGAAACTTCCAAATGTTCTGAGAGAAAATCCTTGGAGAAAAATGGCAAATAGCACCTTCCATTAAGGTTCCAGTGTTTTATCTTGCAGCTCAATCAAATACGCAAGTGGCAGTTATCCAGTATACTCTCTTTCTTCCTGCTTTTCTATTCTGTATACATCACACAATGATCACATGTGTATTTTTTTATTCAAGATTATCATCATCATCATCATCATCATCCCGTTGATCATCGAATTTCTCCAGCAGTCTCACTAACATCTCCATTTGCCCTAGCCCTGAGATTTTAGAAGACTCTCTTTACTCATCCTTCCCAATGATGCTGCACTGGAGGCTCTTTCATGGTCAGAAGAATGAGACCCAGCTTGTTACTGAGGCCCTCCCAAGGTAGAGACACAGAATTATCTTGCTCAAATATGAAGAATTATCTTTCTCAAATATGCAGGTACAAGGAAACACCATGCACAAGTGGGCAGGAAACTCCCAGTAGTTTGCCAGGTTCTCCCAGAGAGAACTAGGCTATAAGATATCACGCTGCTGTAAAGCGGCCGCACGCTTCAGGGAGCTTGCTTTTAAGTCTCTGGATGCTGGCCGTGGATGGGATTACATGGAGCTGGGGACAGTACCTGGGTGTGACCATCTAGCTACTGGGAAACGGGAAATCGAAATCTAGATGGAGAAGGCCCACTCCCAATCCGAGCAGGCTTGGAGGTCTCAGCCCCGGGTCCCACACACCTGGGTTCCTCTGCCAGTACCTTAATGCATGAGTCTCGTCTGAATGTGTGGAGAGGGGCCTTAAGCATGGCTGTGGCTAGGTTCTGGAAGTCTTTGGCCACTGAAGATAAATTTCTATTTATTTATCAAAATAAACTTTTATTTTGAGAACCAAAAACTAGGGGTGGGGGAGAGTACAATGCGAGCCACACCCAGTGGTGTGGTCTTATTTCTGGCTCTGACTCTGCTCAGGAGACTCCCTTGTTGGTGTTCAGAGGATGACATGTGCTTGCCAAGGCTCAAATCAGGGTCAGTTAAAAGCAGCAACTTGCAAGACAAGTGCTTTACTGCTCTATCTCTCCAGTTCTAAAACAAAAAAATTTTTAAGTCTACTATATATAAAATCATTCTTTTAATATCCAATCATTTTTAAAAATAGTATTATTGGGATGCTTTTACACTCCTTTTACAAAGCTGTCTTAAAATTGTTACAAAGTGCACTGAACGTTTACACCGCATAGCAATTTGAAACAGACATCTTTCAGTATTCCAAAGTCAGGAGTGGACTGTGACCATATGATAATTTTTCCCTCCGTATAGTTACTAAGGTTCCCTCTCTTGAAGCAGTAATTGTTGGGCCTGAAGACTATTCTTTCTAGATACTTAATATGCAAACAAGCAACATATTAACAATGTAAAAACAACAGGATAATAATGTTGGGGCTGGACTGAGCTATCAGGGCGAGCCCATGTATACTGTATGGTACAACGGACAGGAACATAGGGACCCATGAAAATGGGCGAGATTTCTCTCGTGTGTCCTGACTGGTTTGGATGAAGCTGAACATTTTCCCCCTTCAAGCTGCCTTCAGAAAAATAATTTCAGTATATTGAAAAGAGCAGTTTTCCTTCTCTCACAGAAGCCTGGCTGGTCTTTGACATGTAGATCTCAGGTGTTAGCCAGGCCTGGACTTTGATATTGTAAAATGCAGGCTCTGGCCCAGCCTAGTCTTTGGGATGTAGATTTCAGGTGCCTGCCCAGTTTGTATTTGAAGTGTAGATTTCAGGTGGCAGCCTAGCCTTGTCTTTGGCATGTAAATCCAGGTGCCTGTAGACCAAGAGAGGTTTCAGTTCTGGCTTTGTTTCTTTTTCCCCAGGCTACAGGCCTGCAGGTACAAGGAAACAGTATGTTTTGCTGTCTCCATGTTCTTTCTGTAATTTTCTTTCATGCCTTTGATGACATCACTATATTGCGCCCTTTAGAGGTACCATGATCAATAAAAGGAGATCACAAGGCTCTCTACTTGGCCCTCCATGACATACCTTTCTTATGCATCCCTTGTCTCAGCGCCTCCGACTGCATGAACGTTCATGCAACATAATGACCATATTGTATATTATACTTAATAAAATCTTAAAAATTAGGACTCGAACCATATTACGGCAGGTAGGGCTTCTGCCTTGGAACCAGCCCACCCAGGTTCAATTCCTGGCATTGATTCCCAGTATCCCATATGGAACCCTGAGCACTGCCAGGAATGATCCATGAGTGCAGATCCAGGAGTAACCTCTGAGCAACTCCTGGGTGTGGTCCAAACACACACACACACACACACACACACACACACACACACACACATACACACACTCACAATATTTTAAAATTATGTTCGACACTACTACATAGCAAAAGAACTAATTTCTTTTTCTTTTTCCCTCTCTCTTCTTTCGCTGCAGCATATCCTATAACCAAATTGATATTACAAACTAATCAGTACTATTGATAGGCATTTATGGAGTTTCCAATACTTGGTGCTTATAAACAATAAGAATTGTTTTCTTTTAGTCAAAATGTTTCATTTGAGGGGCTGGAGCGATAGCACAGTGGGTAGGGCGTTTTCCTTGCTCGTGGCCACCCTGGGTTCAATTCCCAGCATCCCATATGGTCCCCCAAGTACTGCCAGAAGAAATTCCTGAGTGCAGAGCCAGGAGTAACCCCTGAGCATCGCCAGGTGTGATCCAAAAAAGGGAAAAAAAAGTTTCATTAGAATGTTATGATTTACACTATCCTTAAAATTCATGTTCTAGGTTTATAACACTGCTGCACAATACCTACGACCAAAGTACCAATAGCCTTCAACTCCTGTCCCTTCTCACCCCTCACTGGCATCCTCCATTCTGTCATCAGTTCCTTGGAATTTACTTTAATTAGTCATTGTTCATTTACTAGCTTTGTTTAGCCTTTTTTTTACCCTATTAAAATAGTTTTTAAAATAAAGTTGTATGAGAGCGCTAAGAGATATTTTGTGGGGAGAGGTTGAGGGAGGGAGGGGCAAAAAAGGAAGTCACTCTCAGAAGTACTTAGAAACCATAAAATACCAGGATTGAACCTAGGGCATCCTGCCTGCAAAATACACGTGCCATCCTTTTGAGCTATCTCCCTGAATTGACTCATTGCTTTTTGAGAGCTGGCTTCTATTAACTCACTTTAATTGATTTGATCTTTTACGACTGTAACACTGTCGCTGTAGCACTGTCGTCCCATTGCTCATCGATTTGCTCGAGCAGGCACCAGTAACTTCTCCACTGTGAGATTTGTTATTACTGTTGTTGGCATATTGAATAGGCCATGGGTAGCTTGTCGGGTTCTGCCATGTGGGCGGGATACTCTCGGTAGCTTGCTGGGCTCTCTGAGAGGGGATGGAGGAATCGAACCTGGGTCGGCCGCATGCTGGGCAAACACCCTACCCACTGTGCTATCCCTCCAGTCCTCTTTTATGACTAACAAAGTATATATTCTTCATGTCACAAAGAATTTGGTTTATTCTATTTTTAAAAGTATGTATTTCTCTGTTAAGAAAACTTACATCTAGGTATAAATAGTGCTGTACTATGTAGATAAATAATGAAAAAGCAAAAGATAATATGAATAATGTAGTAATGATATTTACAATTTATACAAATATCTCTATGTTCCAAAAAAGTATGTTGAAGGGGTGAACCATTTGACAGAAACTAGGGTGGTGAAACTAGAAGGCAGTATAACAATCATTAGAATTTTTCAGGCCCATTGATTCAAAGTTACATGTTGCAATTTTTTTCAAAAAACTATCAAAATATAGAATACAGAATAAATGTTTTTGAAGAAGGGAATGGGCTGAATTATGTATGAGTATCATACATTGTAATACCACACATGTAATAATTTTTAAAAATACAGAGAGCTAGTACAGAGATTAAATCACATGCCTTGAATTTGGCTAACCCTGGTTCAAGCCTTTACATGCATGCTTCCCCAGGCATTTCTAGGAATGACTCCCCCCCAAGCATAGACCTTGGACTAACCCCTGAGCATTGTTGGGTCTGACCCACTTAACTCTCCCTAAAATTAAAAACTAGAAAATTTTATAAAAGAATATTTAAAGCTAAACTATAACACAGAAGTCAATAAAAATATATATTTTTTAAAAAATAAATGAGCAGAGCAATAGTATGGAAATGGAGCCTTTGCCTCCCATGCAGGCAACCTGGGTTCAATCTTTGACATCCTATATGGTCCTCTGAGCCCACCAGGTATGGTCCTCAAACCAAAAATATATATATAATTGGACCAGATGTATAAACAAAACAAAAAATATATAAATACAATTTTTAATTTTCATAAATAATATATGTGATAAATATAATACCATCAGGACATATACTGGAGTGTTTTAATTATGATTTACTCTTATTATCTCTTCTTTTCTCTATAAATTTTTCTAATATATTTAATTATTTGAAAAGTAATTAGTGAGAAACCTTTATATATGGATGCACACATATATGTATGTATATATATGGTATCCAAAGATAGTTCAGTGGTAGACCACTTACCTCAAAGATATGAGGCCTCAGGTTTGATCCCTGGCATCATCCTATATGACTAGTGTGAGTTTGGTAACACAATCGCTTAGGACTCCTGATGTGACCATAAAGTATATGCTCTCCAATGTGCTACAAACAAGTGTGCAAGCATTACAACTAAAAAAGGACACCTCTGCAGGCAGATAAATCAAGCATGCAGGCACCTTAGTCAAGTGTGTGATCCTGTCATTACAATAACAACAACAAAAGGAAAGGGAATTTAATGTACATACATATATATGTATATGTGCATATACAAATACACACAAAGACTGCCATATCTTGGAAGCCACTAGCAAGTGGTTTAAATTGAAATAATTTAGTTGAAGGGCCAGAGTGTCAGTTCAGAGGTTAAAGTGCTTGCCTTACATGTGGTCATCCTTGGTTCCATCCCCAGCACCATATATGGTCCCTCCAGGGGTCACTCCTAAACAAAAAGCCAATATAGCCTCTGAGTACTATATGTAGTGGCCCAATCTGCTGCTATACCACTCCAAATAACTAAGTTAAAAAACAACAAAACTGTAAGCCTTGGAAACATACACACAGAAAAATAAAACTGCTAACATTGTGAATTTTAACTAAAATTGAGGTTTAGATTTCACAAAACAATAATTTTTATTCAATGATATAATAATTTATAACATTTATTATAAATTAATTGGTTATAAATCAATAATAAATTTTAATATACCTATCAAATAATAAAGTAGAAATTACTTGTTATCACTCTTTTGCTGTTGCCACATATTGGCTCTAGATCTGACATAGCTAAATGGAGCATCAAACAATTATGTCTCATCTATATGATTAATTCATCCAAATGTGAGAAAATTAAAGCCACAATTTCATCTGATTCTAAAACAAGCAATTAAGCTTGTCTTCATGTTATTAATGAAATACAGCCCAAATAGAATTTAAACAGCTTCATAAACACACTGAATAAAGAAATAGGCTCAGTGATACTCAGTTAGAGGTGTCAGTGATACTCAGTTAGAGGTGTCCTCATCAACACCAACTTGGCCATGAGCATTGATTCGTTTGAATGCCTAACAACCTGAATCGGATGCTTACGTTTGAATAGATGTGATTCATTGCCGGCAGTTTCTATCTTTGTCATCTACGCACCAACATCCAAATACGAAGAAGAAATTGAGAAGTTCTACATAAAGCTAGAGAAGTTCTATAAAGAAGACCACACCTTAAACAAGGTCATTGTCAGTGATTTTAATACCAAGATAGGATTGAGGTCACCAGAAGACTCCACATGGGGACCCACAAACTAGAATGGAATGAACAAGGTGAGAGACTGAGTTCATCATGTCGACTAAGACCATTCATGGTAACTCACAGTTCCAGAAGGCCGAATCTAAACTTTGGACATAGGAGTCTCCCAGTGGACAGTTCCACAACGAAACTGACCACATGTTATTCAATCAACGGTTTTGCCTGATCCATGTCGCTGTTGTCCCAAAATTCCAAACAGGATCAGACCACTGTGTCCTTCATGCAAAATTCTACTTCACAGAGAGGAGAAAAAGGGCTGCAAAGATTGAGATGAGAACTCCCAGAACAGCAACCAACTGGGAGTTCTTTGGCACTATTGCAGCAATATGGGAAGATGCCATCAATGACAACATCAACAAGGAATATGATCAACTGGTTCAGCACCTCCACGATTGTGCGAGGAACGCCTGAGAGAAAGAAAGTCACAAAAAGACGCCTGTCTTCAGAAACTAGAAATTCACCAACGTGGTTTGGCACAAACCTCAGGCAATCACAAGCTAACATCTGAGCTTACAAAGCTGTGCAGAGAAGCGATAAAGGAAGACCTCAAAAAGAGAAGAGGAGCAGTGTTGGCTGATGAGGCAGAAGTTGGGAAAAGTATTCAAAACTTCCGCCTGTCCTTCACCAATTATCAGACCAAGATGACTGCCCTCTGATGTCCTGATGGATCTATCACATTTTCTAGAAGGCAACGGAAAAGGTTATCCACAACTTCTACTCCAATTTCTTTGATAGCCACATCTACCTGACCACTTATCAGATTCCGCAGGATGGGTATGTCATTCCCAGCATTTTCCCTTCCGAAATCCAGCACACCATTTCTTCAGTAAAGAAGCATAAAGCACCCGGTCCAGACAAGGTCAGACCCACACACCTGAAGAATCTTCTGCCAATACCTGTCAATATACTTGATCGGCTCTTCACACGCTACCTGTTTGAATGCAAGGTTCTGTTCCAATGGAAAACCAGCAGGACGGTCCTGTTGTACAAAAAGGAAGACATCCACAACATCTGCAACTATTGCCAATCTGCCTGTTGTCAGTCGTATACAAGTTATTCACTGGAGTCATCCTGAATAGGATTGGCAGAACACTAGACAAAGGACAACCATATGAACAAGCTGGGTTCCAAAAAGAACTCAGCAAGATCGACCATATCCACACGGTGACCAAGCTCATTGAGGTTTCATGAGAGTTCAAGACGCTGCTCTTTCTAACATTCATTGATTTAAAGAAGGTCATTGATTCTGTTGAAACTGAAGTGGTCATCGACGCCCTAGCCAAACAGGATGTTCAAACTCAGTACATCAGGATCCTTCGTGAGCTGTATTACGGATTCACCACCAGGATCTCACCATTCTACAAGGAAGTGATCATCGACATAAAGAGAGAGATCCGGCAGGGCGATACCATTTCACTGAAACTCTTCAGTGTCACCCTTGAGAAAGTCATGCGATGACTGGAATGGGAAGGAATGGGAGTGAAGATAGATGGTTGGCAACTATACCACCTCCACTTCGCTGATGACATCATTCGAATAACACCAAATATTAGCTAAGCGGCACAAATGTGGAAAGATCAGACTGCAGCTGAATCTCACAAAGACAATGTTCATAAGAAACGGACTAGTTACTGATGTTCCATTTGCTCTCAATGGAATGAACATCTCCAAATGCAGCAGTTACGTGTACGTAGGTCGAGAACTCAACATGACGAATGACTTGGCACCAGAGCTGCGCAGGAGGAAGAGAGCAGCATGGAATGCCTTCAAGGGCATTGAAGAAGATGTTAAGAGGACCAAGAACCTCTGGCTCCAGGTACATCCTTATGACTCCACCGTTCTTCCTGCACTAACATATACCTCAGAGTCCTGGCCCTAAGAAAACAGGATAAGAATGCTATTCAGGACTCACAAAGAGGACAGGACTCGCAAAGAGGAATTGAAAGACCTATGCTTGGAATATCACATTTCACTCAAGTGAGAGAAGGAATCTGGAGTTCTGACCTCCATCGATGATCGAGAATCAGGAACGCTATCTCATTTGCCAATGCGTCGAAAATCAGATGGGCCATACACATAACGCGATTTGGAGATGACCACTGGATTAGAGCTGTTACCGACTGGATTCCTCAGATGTCAAAAGAATGACTGGCCGCCCACCTACAAGATGGTCAGACTTCTTCGTCAAGACCCTGAATGAATGGTTTGAGGCTCTTTGTGTTCCTGGAGTGAGCAGATGCCATTGGGATACACTAGCATGCGACAGGGATGAATGGAGATGTTACTAGCACCCCTTCAAACAAATTGATGAGCAACAGGATGACAAGTGATACAAGTGATACTCAATTAAAAATTAAATTTTTAGTAAAAGACACCATCCTTTAAAACAGTTTTATCCAAGCTGGTAGATACTTGCCACATATTATTCAGTACTAGTTCCAATTAAGAAGTGCTAATGGGGGGATGGGACGATGGCTGCTGTGTGGTGCCAGGCACCAGAACTGGCTGAGTGGTGACAGCTCTGAACAGTGAGCTGCTGTTCTCACAAAAATTTCTGCATGCATCAATGAATGTAAGTGTTCTTTAAATATTCTCTCTCAAAAAGAGTGCTTTATAGAATCCACCTGGAACCCGCCGAAGAGTGCCAGCCCCAAAGTGGGACTCATGATGATGGTGGTGGCGTGGCTGCAGGTACCGGTGGAGTGGCGGAGTGGTGGCAGCTTTCCACACCTTGGGCAGTGGACAGCAAAATTTCTGTGTGTGTGAAGAGTGCTCTTCCAGTCCAACCTGGTGCCACCATGGGCACAGGCCCCGGAGTTAAGGGGACACCCCAGGTTCCTGCCTGGAGTTAAGGCGGGGTTGGCTCAGGTCCCTGGTGGTGGCTCACTGTCTATCGGGCGTCCTTGCTGCAACTGCCACTGCTTCCCCAGATCAGCCCTCATCCCCAGTGCCTTCCTTGGCATGTTTTGGAGGAAAATCTCCCCTAGCTCCAACTGCCTGGAGACTAGACCAAAGGACAGAGGCAAGGGGCCACTGATTAGGTTCTGCGGGGCAGAAGGCAGCAGCCTACCCAGAGCATCCAAGCCAAACAAGATAGCTGCCCTAGCCCTAGTTCTGGTATCAGCTGGAGCCGCTACTGCCACCACCATTGGTGTCCAGAGGGTGCAACATAGCTGGCAGGTCAGCTTGGATCTGTTGTGGAGAGCATCTGCAGTCTGATGGTGTCCTCGGGCTTCCTGACAACCCACAGTCACTGCTGTGCCTCCAGCCAGACGCCATCAACTCAGGACCAAGCTTTCTGAGAAATTAAACTGCCAAAATTTAGGTATGCAAGAGTCTTTCCCACAAACCAACTCTGGCACCGCCTACAAGCTCATTTATTGGTCTTGCTCCAGAGACTCATAAATAAATTTCAAAAGAGATCAAGTAGTTTCAATAAATCTTTTCAGAACTGTGCGTAGCTGAATCATAAGGGGCACATCAGAGTGGGCAGGGTTATACCAGCGCCCACCCAGAGGCCCTGGCAGCCACTCACTCCCACAATTCAAAATTTCAACCATACGCCAGACTCTGCTATCTTAGGATGGACCTCACTGACATATTCTGTATCAATATATCACTGTCTTCCCATTGGTCATCAATTTACTTGAGCGGGCACCAGCAACATCTCCATTTGTCCCAACCCTGAGATTTTAGCAGCCTCTCCTTACTCATTTTTCCCAATGATTGGAGGCTGTTTTCAGGGACAGAGGAATGAGACCTGTTATTGTTACTGTATTTGGCATCTCAAATATGCCATGGGGAGCTTGCCAGGCCATTCCGTGCGGGTGGGATATTCTCAGTAGCTTGCCGGGCTCTCCAAGAGGCACTGACATTAATCTGCTGAAAATTCAGGTATGCACAATTTGTAAATGAAATCTCCAGGTTTTCTCAGTCGGGATAGGCTTCACTTCCCTGTACTTCTGGAAGTTGCAGCAGTCACGTCCTCCCTCAAGCTGACACTCAGTTAAGTAGTCTACTCCAGCTTTACCTTCCCAATAAAAATACCGACTTCCTGACATCACAAATGCTACACCACTGATAAACCAGTAGTAGCGCACCAAATTGGAAAAAGCAACGAATGTTGATTGACAAAGCATAAATATAGAAGGCTTAACCCATAACAAGATCTTAGTAATCTCTCATACAAAGAACTAATGTCTCGATTATGAGGTACAACAAATTGTTGGTCCACAACTGGAAACCTGCCTCAAGTGCTGGGGTAGAGGCAGTTGGGATAGAGAAGGGACCACTAGGACAATGACGGTTAGAAATGATGACTCAGGATAAGATCTGTGTGCTGAAAGTAGGTAAAAGAACAAATACGATAATTTTTCAATACCTGTTTTGCAAACCATAATGCTCAAAGAGACAGAGAGAGGGAGAGAGAGAGAAAGAAAAGAGAAGAAGAAGAAGAAGAAGAAGAAGAAGAAGAAGAAGAAGAAGAAGAAGAAGAAGAAGAAGAAGAAGAAGAAGAAGAAGAAGAGAAGAAGAAGAAGAAGAAGAAGAAGAAGAAGAAGAAGAAGAAGAAGAAGAAGAAGAAGAAGAAGAAGAAGAAGAAGAAGAAGAAGAAGAAGAAAGGAAGAGGAGGAGGAGGAGGAGGAGGAGAATGAGGAGGAGGAGGACGACGACAATGACAATGACGATAACGACGATGACGACGACATTAGGGACATTGTCTTATGAAAATGTGGGACTGGATTGATAGCACAGTGCGTAGGGCATTTGCCTTGCATGCAGCTGACCCGGGTTCAATTCCCAGCATCCCATATGGTCCCCTGAGCACTTCCAGGAGTAATTCCTGAATGCATGAGCCAGGAGTAACCCCTGTGCATCGCTGGGTGTGACCCCAAAAGCCAAAAAATAAAAAAAAAAAGTTGCAAGATAGTTTTTTTTGTTCTGGCTATGCTCAGGGGCTAGATCCTCAGGAGAGACCCCTGGCTATGCTTGGGGGACTGTATGCAATGCTGGGATAAAATAGGGTTGGCCATACTGCAGTATCTCTTTGATCCCTGTAGCACAGGCTTTTTTGAGGGGAAGAGGAGAGTAATATCTCTCAGTACTCAGGGATTACTGCTGACTCTGTGCTCAGGGATCACTCCTGGCATGCCCAAGGGCCAGGTAAAGATAAGAGACCCAACCACTGTTACTTTCTCTCTAGCCTTCTGTGGTTTTTCATTTCAATACATCCCATTCCAATGGTAACAGCTCATTCAAACTTCCTGTCACTGGATGAAGATAAGTAGAGAAGGAAAAGAGAAACATACATCCCAATCCCTCAGAGACTCCCAGGGGAGCTCATGACAAAGACTCATCCTCATCACAGCCGGAATAAAGCAAATACAATGGGGAAGATATGTAGAATTCCACCAAACTTCACTGTATCACTATCACTGTCATCCAGTTGCTCATCGATTTGCTTGAGCGGGCACAGTAACATCTCCGTTGTGAGACTTGTTGTTACTGTAATTGTCATATCGGATATGCCACAGGTAGCTTGTCAGGCTCTGCTGTGCAGGCGAGATACTCTCGGTAGCTTGCTGGGCTCTCTGAGACAGGCAGAGGAATCGAACCCAGGTTGGCCGCGTGTAAGGCAAACTCCCTAGCCGCTGTGCTATCACTCCAGCCCAAACTTCATGAATGAAGATAAAAGCACAGAGGCTCCACCTATATCCACTACTTCTGTAAACTCTCAAGGAGTAACTTTAGTGACACCATGTTGAAGATGTTTTATGAGCTCAAAGAAACAGTGACACAGGTAGTCAGCTATATGAGAGCAGACATGAGAAAACATAATTCAGAAGGTACAGAAATGAAGAATATGGTTAGAGATAAAAGTTGCGAGAGAAAGTATGAGAATCAGAATGACAGCAGTTGAGGAAAAGATCAAGAAGCAACAAGATGAGATGAAGGAAACCTCTAGAAAGCAACAGAAAGGGAGAAATGTTTGAAAGGAAAAAAATCTAGCATATGAGAGAACTATAGAATGAGGTCAAGAGGCACCCAGAGGTATGAATTTGCAGTGATGTGGCTCGTAGGCGATCATGGGAGGGGAATTTACCGGCACGCCCTCTGCCTAGATAAGATCCAGAGCTGCCGTGCTCGAAACAGACCCTCTGCTCCTAAAGACTATGATCCGAGAGGTCTTCTTACCCATTTTGGCACCCAGAGCAGCTTCTTACAGAAATGCATCTAGACTGTGAACTGAGCTAAAATAACAGAAATCCAAAAGCTCATAGAGTCTTCATTCTCAGCAATGAAAAGAAATTATTAAATGATGCCTTTTCAGCAGGCCTGATTGTTGGGGGAAATTCCAAACAATAATAGTGAGTTCTCTATTGAAATATTGAGTATATTCAAAGTATAGAGAAAATAAAGTGAAGATCATTACCTACTTAGGTGGGGGGCGGGTAGGAGGGGGTATATTGGGGTTCTTGGTATTGGAACATGTGCACTGGTGAAGGGATGGGGGTTTAATCATTATATGACTGACACTTAAACTTTAAAGCTTTGTATTTTTTTCACGGTGATTCAATAAAATAAAAATTTTTTAAAAAGGCACATCATTTGAGTTCCTGAAAAAAAGGAGGGAAAATTCAAATAGCCACAAGTTAAAGAAATTGAAGCAAAGAATACCCCAGAGTTGAGGAGTGTAGACATCCAGACCCAAGAGAGAATATTTACAGCTGTAAAATTAAAAAGAAACTTACATACAAAGGAAAGCTCATAAATTCATAGCAGAGCTATCAAATGAGACTCTATGAGCCAGAAGAGAATGGTGGGAGACAGTGAAAAATAAGCCTCAATGAATGAACCACCTCAACAAGAATATTATATCCAGCTGGATTACAATTGAGACTTCAAGGAACTACACAGAGCTTCATGGACAGGTAACAGCTTAGAGAAATTATAGCCATGAAATCAGTTTTGCAAGAGCTAAAAGAGATTCTTTAAAAGATAAGATAAACTTCTCAGCACTTCTCCTTTGAGCATGACATTCATTCATGGTGCTTATGGTTGCCCTCTATAGAATTAAGAAAGATCTGTTTATTCCTAGCTTGCTAAGGGATTATATGCTCTTTAAATAATGCATTAATGCTTCATTTAAATTAAATGTTCCATGTCTACTTAGCGATTTTGTTGAATCTATAGAGATTTTTATTACAATCTTTTACTTATTAATGCAGATACTTAAGCATTATCTATAATAAAATATTTTCTAACATAAAGCCTATATTTACTTCTTAGGATAAAACACACTTTAATACTTTTATAGGCCTACTCATATTTTTCTCTTAAAATTTTCTTAATTCTTCTCACTCTTACTAAATTGTTCATCTGTAGGATTTATTTATTTCTATTAAATATAAAATGCATTATACTTAATTATACTTAATTAGTAATAATTCACACTATTAATTTTTTTGTTTTATATACCTACAAAAAGAGAGAGTTGGAAATTTTTTTCTCAAATTATGATTTACAACCTTGTGGAATTTCAGGAGTTTATCCACTTCTACAATAATTTTTTTTTCAAAAAATATCTTTCTCAGATGTGAGATATAAAGAAACATAGTGAAGGAAAGCAAATGGCCAAAGTCATCAGAACTGGATATTTTGTCTATATTCCTGAGGATTCCTAGGATTGGGGTGCCTGGAAGGGGCCCTAGAGATACAGGTAAAAGAAAACAGGTGGGTGTAGTTTTAGAATAGGGTATGCATGAGAAGTATAAATTGCAGTATTGTAAATTCTGGTACTTCTATAAAAGTGGTTTAAATTTTTAAAAGATGTTTTATATTCCAAAGGCTATAGGAAAATATTCAATATTTATAAAAACACTCACAAAACTTAATCACCCAAAACCTCCTATTCATAAAAAATATAGAAGAGGAACTGAACAGATATTTCTTCAAAGAATACATAAATCAATGGTCAATAGGTATATAAAAAGTGCTTATCATTTTTCATGGAAGAAATGTGAACTGAAATGACAATGCAATATCACTTCACACTACTGATAATGGTGCTTATTGAAAAGACTGAAAACAACCAGTACTAGGAGGGAGTTGATGAATAAAGAAGCCTCATACACTATTGGTGGGAAGGACTTCTGGTTCAACCTCTAAGGAAAATGGCATAGAGACTTCTCCAAAAATTAAGAAAAGTGCTTATACGTCCAGCAATTTCACTTCTTGGCATCTACCCCCACCAGTCACAGAACATTGATTCAAAAAGATATTTGCATTCCTATGTTCACTGATCTTAATTATCTTCTCCTATTCACTCACATTCAATGTAAACATTTATTCCCACTTCTTCAATATAAATGGTCATCAATGACCTTTATTGAGCCAATAGTCAATTTTAAGACCTAATTTGTTGCACTTATCAACATTTATTCAATGATCATGACCTCCTTGGCTCACAATACTGACCGTCTCTCTTCATGTGTCTTCTAGGACAACACTCTTTTTAATTTTTAAATTGAATTGTGTACATTACCCAGGACCAATGTCCCCCATCATCCCCTCTCAGCCCCCCGTCACCAGCCTCTACATCTATGCTCTTTCTCTCTTTATCTCTCTCTTTTTCTCTTTCTCCTCCCCACCCCCATTTTAGGCATTGTGGTTTGCAATACAGATACTGAAGTTATCAGTATCATATATATCCCTTTACCTACTTTCAGCACTCAGTTCTTAGGACAACTCTTTCTTGGCCTGCTTTGTATCTCTCAGTTTTCTCTGTTGGTTCTCTCTCTTTGCTGTCATCACAAAGCTGGCAGGTCCATGAAATCAGTCTTTGCCTTTTGATTCTTACCTATTGTTTATTTGGTGACCACATCCAGTCATTCTGAAGACTCAAGCCTGTAACTCCAGCTCCTATCTTACTTCTGAACTTCAAATCTATAGAAATCACTGACTTCCTTCACAGCATCTCAAATTCAGTGTGTCCAAACCTGAACACCTGTTCTTGTTCAGCTCAACCCTGTTTGACATATAGCATTCCTCTGCTCAAGTAACTCCATCCTTCTATTCCTCAATGCCAATACTCTGAGCCATTCTTTTCTTGCTCTTTTTCTCACATGTTTAGGCCACATAGTTCTTTTGCTTAGCTCAAAATATCCCATACCTTTTTCATGGAGTTTGATCCATGTCAGTAATCCAGGAGGATAGTGTTTGACTTCAATAATAGTCTTTCTCATGGTACAGAGCAGGTAGGGCGTTTGCCTTGCAGGAGGCCGACTCAGGTTCAATTCTTCCATCTCTCTCAGAGAGGCCAGTAAGCTACTGAGAGTAGCCTGCCCGCATGGCAGAGCCTGGAAAGCTACCCATGGCATATTTGATATGACACAAAAAAACAGTAATAACAAGTTTCACAATGAAGACATTACTAATGCTCGCTCGAGCAAATCAATGAACAATGGATGACAGTGCTACAGTGCTACATAGTATAAGTAGTTTATTTTTGCTTTTGTTTCTCTTATTATTGGAGTCAACTCCCTATAGATATCACTGATGCCAATATCACAGACTCTAATGTCTTTGTTTCCTTATATATGCTTTAGGTTTTTAGGTCCCTACACTCTGTCCCATATCTACACTCTACCTCATACCTTCTCCCCATAAACATTTCCCTCCAGAAAAATGTATTTGCTAAAATAAGTTTAAAATAAAAGATCATTATCACTCAAATGAAATTTTGCATTAGCATTCATTTTTGGTACTATATATGTCATGAGTTTTGATAAAGTATATGTTATACTATCATAACACTCTATAGCCTCACTGCCCTAAAAATATTTTTATTCTGCCAGTTTATACCTCACTATCTCCAAGTCTACACTGTTTCCATAGTCTTGGCACTTCCAGAATATTGTAGAGTTGGAATCATACAACGTACAAGCACTTTGGATTAGCTTCATTCACAGGGATGGAGAGATAATACAGTGGGTATGGCACTGGACTTTTTTGCATGCTGCTGACTAAGGTTCAATGCCCCACATCCCATAGGGTCTACCTAACCCTATCAGGAGTGAACTCTGAGGACAGAGCTAGGAGTAAGGCTTGAGAAAGCTAGGTGTGTCCCCAAAACAAAATAAAGATAATGTATGCAATTGTTTCATCATTTCTTTTCATGGCTTGATGGCTCAAGTTTTTTAATGTTGAATAAAATTCCCCTGTACACACACACACACACACACACACACACACACACACACACACACACACAAAACAGGTTTTGGTTTTTGACCACACTGAGGCTTACACATGGCTCTGCACTCAGGAATCACTCCTGCCAATGCTCAGGAAACCATATGAGATGACAGAAATGGACAAATAATAGAACAGAATGCTTTAGAATGTTACAGAATAATTTTTTTGCTTCCCCCTTCTAGTGGCACATGGGGATTTTTCTCAGCCATTGTAACTGACAGACTGCAAAGAAAATTTTCAAAGAGCAGAGAGGATCTCTCCACTATTACTAAGTCCATCTAGACTTTCTAATCATCAAAATGGTCTGTAATTAGCTACCAGTAATTCATCAATTTCAATTCAGGTTTGCTTACAGTGACAGTGATTCCCTTGAGGGTTTCTATTTTTGTCTTTTTTCTCAAGATGTGATCCTTTGTATTTTTCATTTCAGGGGCAGTCTTTGCCCTTGATCTTACTTCATTGATGAACTAAGATGATGGAACTGATGCTCTTTTAGTTTGTTCAGCTTTTGGCTTGTAAAATGGAGTGGCAAATCATAAGCTCCTGACATGCTTTGCTGGGAAGCAGAAATCCTTGTTAATTCATAAAAGATTTCAACTTTCCTGTTATGCTTTTTTTTGGGGGGGTTACATTTTTTTTTTAATTTATGTCATTGTATTTATTTAAACATTTTCTCTATCACTTTCATTGCAGGTAACATGTTTTAAACAACTAATATTTATTTTTTCCTTTTTTTAATTGTGTTTTCTTTTAGAGGCATTTTAATGCACCTGGGGTTTTGGAGTCGTATAGAACGAGGAAGAGATCCGGGCCTATTTTCCATTCATCTCTACTATTATTTTAGAATAATCCCATTTCCCCTCACAGGCTTATAATTTTCCTTTCATAATAAATATTTATTATATGCTCCCTTTAATATTGTTATTTTGTTTCTTTCTATTTTGTTTAACTGTCTGCTTATATTCTATATTCCAAAGACATGCAAATCTTACTAATATATTTTGATAATAATAAATATATCTATATTTAATGTTTTATCAGTCCTAGTTATTCACTTTGAGGTTTTGGTTGATTTTGTACTTCTTTTACATGCTCAATCTTCCTAAAAAATTAAATTCAATTAATTTGTTGATTAATTATATTGAATTTAGCTATGATTCATAGATATTTTGAAATGAAATCAACTTTTGTATCATTGTATCACTGTCATCCCATTGTTCATCAATTTGCTCAAGCGGGCACCAGTAACATCTCCATGTGAGACTTGTTACTGTTTTGGGCATATCAAATACGCCTTGGGAAGCTTGCCAGGCTCTGCTGTATGGGTAAGATACTCTGAGTAGCTTGCCGGTTCTCCAAGAGGGGCAGAGGAATCGAACCTGGGTCGGCTTCATGCAAGGCAAATGCCCTACCCTCTGTGCTCCAGCCCAACTTTTGTATAAAATTTGGAAAATCAAAGAAAAATCTAACTTAAACCTACTCCTGAGACATTAATGTGGTCTAATTTCCTTTGAAAACTCAGGAGCGAGATGGACTTCTTATGCAGGTCACACCAAAGGCAAGTTCACTGGACTCTTCTCTCCTATGGTCAATTTTGATTCATTTAGGATACAAACAATAAGAACAACCTCAGCTGCATATTTCCTTGATATAGTCACAGAGGAGAAAGGATTTTACTGTTCACAAGTATCTCAAAAAAGCTTTCCCCTAATTTGTTCCACCCCCATCAACTCATTGTGACATCAGGAAATGGGATTACACTGACTCGTACACATTCCCAAGTAGAGCCTCCTTACTTGATTCTGGGTGATTGATTCTGGGTGACTCGTTACAATCCATCTAAGCAAGACACTACAAACTAGGGAGAATTAAAATAAGTCCTGGAATTAACTGCGGTGCCCACCATCTTTAGCCTAATGAAAATGTCTTATAATGTTTAAATCATTTCCCAGATAATTCAACTTTATGTCACAATAGTGTGAATCTATAAAATATGCAGGGAGTCACTCGTGTAGGTATGTACAAACATGTATACATTTCGGTTATGTTCTACATGGCTTAATAACTAGAACCAACAGGGGAAGTAGCGTAGGTGTGTCAAAATAAAGATAGATTATGTCAAACTGGAAGTCCAGTCAGTATCACAATTGAACAAATTATTCAAGGTTCTAGTTAGGAAAGTACATTCAGATGCCTTACTACCTACCAGTCACAGATGGCTGATACCTATCACCAAATCTGTATTTATTAAAAATAGCCTCTTTTACTACATTTAATCTTTCTCCTCAATGAAACTACTCCTAAATCCTCATCCAGTTTTACCAATGCTTCACCGCATTCACTGCCAACATATTATAAATGTCTATTTAGTTTATGTTTATAGGTATGAGCACTAAGGGCAGAAATGCATCCTCATTCCCAGGACTTCTATGAGCTTTACAGTTGCCCATAAGGAGCACTGTAACTAAATGAGTGTTTACTGTGACTTTCAGTAAAAACATGTAAGCACTAGCACCAAGCATGCATGACCCCTGGTCATTGCAAGAACAGCAAAAACAAAAGGGTAAAAATGCTAGAGAGCATGACAGAACAATCACCTGTGAATGGTCTTAGTGGAAGACATGAAAGTTTCTGAGGAAAGCTTCTCTTGTTTAAAAGCTGATCTCAGAAATGACAATCTCAGATAACATTCTTAGGGGAACAAGAAGTCATACGGGAGACAAGATTATGGGGAAGAAAAATTGCTCTAAAATGGGAGCCTGGTTCATTTTCTTCACAACCACAATTAATCTATTTACAATTATACACACACACACACACACACACACACACAAAAGAAAATAAAAGAAAACCCAACAACCACCACCAACAAAAACTCCACATTCTCCCATCTTCTTGATGAGATTTAAAATTTCTTTACCAACCATATCTCTACTACAAACATAGTCATAAAAACTGCCTGGCAGGAGCATAGACAGACCCTCAACTCCACAGATAGAAAGTCCAGAGATAAACCCTCAGAAATATGTGCAATTAATTTACAACAGAGGCCTCTGTACATAAAGTGGAGCAAGCAGAGACTTTCTTTTTTTTATTTTTTTTAATTTTTTTATTAGTTTATTTTTAATTAGAGAGTCATTGTGAGGGTACAGTTACAGATCCATACATCTTTGTGCTCATGTTTCCCCCATACAAAGTTCGATAACCCATCCCCTCACCAGTGCCCATTCTCCACCACCAGTAAACCCAACATCCCTCCCCCCCTCCCCAGTCCCGTCTCCCCCCACCCCACCCTGCCACTATGGCAGGGAATTCCCTTTTGTTCTCTCTCTCTGATTAGGTGTTGTGGTTTGCAATAAAGGTGTTGAGTGGCCATTGTGTTCAGTCTCTAGTCTGTATTCGGCCCGCATCACCCTTCCCCCACATGACCTCCAACCACATTTTACTTGGTGGTCCCTTCCCTGAGTTACCTAGAATGAGAGACCAGCCTCCAAGCCATGGAAACAATCTCCTGGTACTTATTTCTACTATTCTTGGGTGTTAGTCTTATAGTCTATTATTCTATATTCCACAGATGAGTGCAATCTTTCTATGTCTGTCTCTCTCTTTCTGACTCATTTCACTTAGCATGATACTTTCCATGTTGATCCACTTATATGCAAACGTCATGACCTCGTTCTTTCTAACAGCTGCATAGTATTCCATTGTATAGATGTACCAGAGTTTCTTCAACCAGTCATCTGTTCTAGGGCATTCGGGTTTTTTCCAGATTCTGGCTATTGTAAACAGTGCTGCGGTGAACATATAAGTGCATATGTCACTTCGACTATACTTTTTGGCTTTTCTGGGATATATTCCCAGCAGTGGTATTGCTGGGTCAAATGGGAGCTCAACCTCTAGTTTTTTGAGAATCGTCCATACTGTTTTCCAAAAGGGCTGAACTAGACGGCATTCCCACCAGCAGTGTAGAAGGGTCCCTTTCTCCCCACATCCTCTCCAATAGCGGTAAGCAGAGACTTTCTAACAAATGGGTGCTGGGAAAACTGGATTGCCGTATGGCCAAAAAAAGAAAAAAAAAAGAAGAAGAAGAAAAAGAAAGTAGTCCCCTCTATCTCACACTATCAAAAGTTTAACTCAAAATAAGTTGATAGCAAACCTGTTTCTATCAAATACATTGAGGAAAACATAGGCAGGATGCTCCAAGATCCTCAGAAGAGTCTTTAATGATAGGATCTTACTGGCAAAAAAAATAAAAAGGAAAAAAAAAAGAAAAAAAAACAAAAGTATAGAGAAATAAATGGAACTACATCAAACAAACAAAAAAAAATCCTGGGTACTGTGAAAGAGATGAAGTCTAAAATAATAAAACATCCTACTGACTGAGAGAAAATATCCACACATTATACATTATAGAAAGGGCTACTGTCCAAGATACATAAAGTACTCTCAAAGCTCAATGGAACAAATGAAAACAAAAAATGTAAAAAAATGCAGATAAAGATAAATAATGCTTCCTTAAATAGATGGCCAAAAGGAATATGAAAAAATGTTCTTCACTGATTATTGGGGAAATGCAAGTCAAAGTCAGGTGCTGGAGATGTGGCAAAAAGGAATTCTCATTCAATGTTGGTGGGAATATTACTTAATTCAACTCTTTGGAAAACAGTTTGGAGATGTATCAAAAAGTTAAGACAGTAACTTCCTTAGAACCCGTGATTATGCTCCTGACATCTACCCTAAGAATACAAGGCCATTAGCCTAAAAATGCATATGCACACCTATATTCATCACAGCATTATTTACAATAAAAATTATCTGTCAACAACCCCAATAGCAAATGAGTATGGAGAGAAATTGCGGTATAAAAAGAATGGAATACTACTCAGGCTTGACAAAAGATGAAATCCTGCATTATGGGGCAACTTGAAGCAAAGCTAAGTGAAGTGAGCCAGAAAGAAAAAGTAAAGTACCAAGTGATCTCAATTATATGTGGCATATAAAGAAACAAAGCAAAGATTTAGACAGCCCTCAATAAAAACGAAACCAGAACTATGGCCAATAGAATTGTTATCTGAGGATTTCAAGGTGGCAGAGAGGGAGGGCCAGGAACTTTGGGATAATTAATGGCGGAATGGTCTTGGTGTAGCTGTGGGGCATGATGCAAGTGTTAAATAACAACATAGATACTATGATAAAGATATCAATTAATAAGGTTTCTCATTAAATAAAGTATCTTTAACAAAGTTTGAGATGGGGAGGGAAAAAGTAGGTTTATTTTACAATTAGATTCTCAAATGAAGTACATGGTTGAACTAACATTCTATTGTGACTGAGCTTCAATGAAAGTATAATCAATCAACTCATGTAAATTATATATTATTAATTTTTATTTTTAGCTATGTTGAAAGGTGGGAGAAAGAGAGGGAGGCATAAAATCAGAGCAGGAAGGAACTCTTAGGAGGCCAAAAAGTATTTATATTTAAGAAACTTCTGACCCTTCCCAGGGAGATGGAGGGAAGCAGCTAATGCAAGAGTCAGAGGTGAGCTAGGATTAGAAGTGAGAACAATAGGAACTGTATCTGAAGAGTTTTGGTCAAGAAGAAGAAAAAGCAAAGAATGCCGTGTGGTAGAATTTGAGGTTTTTGTTGTTTTTCACTTCTTAACAGTAATGATTTTCATATAGAGTTTCATTCACAGTCAATTCATCAAGAAATGCAAGAAATACAAATATTTCTCATATTTATTTTCTTCCCTTCCAAAGGAAGAACATTTTACTTTTAAAATACTGTAAATATGTTTTCAATCATTTTCCTTTCTTTTAATATATGTATTCTTTAAAGAGAATTTTAAAGTAATATAACATAAAAATCACGTTTTCTGACAAAATGTTCACCAGAAATTTCATGTAGAGAACACTGTAGAAGGTAGACTATTGATCTGATCCACGGTAATGCCTATGGTTTGTTCATTAAGTGAATTTTATTTTATTTTTTTTATTTTTATATTTTTTTAATTTTTTATTGAGTCACCATGTGGAAAGTTACAAAGTTTTCAGGTTTAAATCTCAATGAATTTTAATATAGAATTTACAGTAATGAAGATGAACCTATCAAAACTGAGTTTTACATTTCAAAACATGTCCCTTGTTCAGCAGAGGACTGTTATTCTCAGTATGTGTATTAAAACATATATTTTCTTTAAAAATGATGTATTTTTAAAAATGTACAATAATACTTTTGTGTTCCCCATAAGACAAAATTACAGCAGATTAAAGGTGACATAATTTCATAAGTATGTATGTTTTCTACTGTAATCAGAAAATCCAAATTTTAAAACCATGTCTTGCTTTTGCAGTAAAGACCTCATTAGGTTTCAGTCTTATGAAAGTCTTTAAAATCATTATTTTAAATGTCTAGATTGATTGTTGAATGGAGCAGGGGAAACCCTCTCCATTTAACAATCAATCTAGACATTTATTAACTAAGTATATTCTAATTGCTTGGTAATTTTAAGAACAGTAAGTCACAAGCTTAGTAACCTCCTACAGAAACAAAAGTGTAAAGAATCGACTTAAAGAGCTTGTGGCTGGGTGTGTAGTTCATTCGCATTCAGCGGGGTAAACTATGTGTCTTGCGTGGGTTCAAAACCTAGCAACACACACAAACACACATACACACACACTTTATATTCTTACTTTTTTTACCTGTATATGTCTTCTAACTGCAGATCAAAATCTTGAAGTCTTTTTTGGTATTTCTCTGTAAAGTTACAGAACTCATTGAGGATTGAAGATTTCAGATCAGGGTATGGGCATTCCAAACTTTCTAATTCGAGGGGCAGTTCACTGAGCAGACTGTTTCTTTCTTCTGAAGATTGATCCAGTATCTGAAAAAAAAATCTGTGGTTGTTTATTCACACAAGTGACATTCTGATAAGTAAGTTACTATCTGCATCACATCACACTTACTTTCATAGACCAGTCAGAAAGATCATTCTCTATTTTCTGTTGTTTTAAGTTAAGTCTTTCAAAGACAGCTCTCAATTGCTCCTTCACAGAGTCAACCTACAAAATGTTTCAAATAAATAGTAAGTAAATTATTGTGCTTATTGATATGTAAAGGCATAGAATTATATCCAAAATCCAGTAAGCAAAAAATCAGATAAGAGCAAATTCTCTGACAAAGATGGAGAATCTTGAACACGTTGGTGTTGGTGACTTAGGGAGGTAAAAGTGTGACCCAAAACTATAACTCCCATGCTCGTGAGATCTCGGGATGGGGGCGGTACCAGCGCTACTTTCCGCCGAGATGTGACCCGGGTGGCCACACGTGTGCGACCTCTCCGTTGCTGTATGACCATGATCCCGGAGGCCAGCTGAACTACTTTTGGTACCAGCAGCTTCTTGCAGAAATGTCTCTAGACTGTGAACTAAGCCATGGCCCCATGCTGCCCCAGGAGGGAAAGGTTTTTCTCTCTCTGCTTTTCCTTTCGAGGGGGGAAAGGCATGGAAACTGCCATATTATAAGGACCACTAAAGAGAGGTAAAAGCTTGCAATGATGCAATTTCTGGCAGGAATTTCCCTGGACTTAGGGATTCTATACTAAAATACAGAAATCCAAAACCTCATATCTCTTCATTCTCAGCAATGGAAAACAAATTATCAAATGCTTCCTTTTAAGTGGGTCTAATTTTGGGGGGCAAACTCCAAACAGTAATTGCAAGGATTTTGTGGAAATATTGAATGTATCCAAAGTAAAGAGAAAGTATAGTGAAAATTGTCAGCTACACAGGCGGGGGGTTGGGGGTGGAAGGGGAGGTATACTGGGGTTTTTGGTGGTGGAATATGTGCAGTAGTGAAGGGATGGGTGTTCGACCATTGTATAACTGAGACTTAAGCCTGAATGCTTTGTAACTTTCCACATGGTGATTCAATAAAAAATTAAAAATTAAAAAAAAAATCTAGCTCCGCCTAGATGAGATCCGGAGCAGCCGCTCACGACATGGCCACTCTGCTCCTTAAAGTCTATGATCCGGGAGGTCTACTGACCCATTTTGGCCCACCGCGGCTTCTTATAAAAATGCATCTAGACTGTGAACTGAGCTACAACCCCATGCCGCCCAGGGAGGAGGAAGGATTTTTCTCTCTCGACGCTTTCTTTCTGTGGGGGAGATAGCAACCGTGGCAGTGGCAGCAGCAACGCCCACGTGGTGTCTGCCATCTTCTAGAACTCCCAACCCAGAGTTATGAGCTTGCAATGATGTGGCACGCAAGAGATCATGGGATGGGGGTGTTACCGGCATGCTCTTCGCCCAGATGAGATCCGGAGCAGCCGTGCACGACACAGCCTCTCTGCTCCTTAAAGACGACTATGATCTAGGAGGTCTACTAACCCACTTTGGCACCCCGCAGCTTCTGATAGGAATGCATCTAGACTGTGAACTGAGCTAAAATAACAGAAATCATGGCCAGGCGAGCTCATATAATCTTCATTCTCAGCAAAGGAAAATAAATTATCAAATGATGTCCTTTCAGCAGGTTTGATTGTGGGGGGAAATTCCAAATAATAATAGTGAGTTCTCTGTCTAAATATTGAATGTATTCAAAGTATAGAGAGAATAAAGTGAAGATCATTAGCCACTCATGTCGGGGGTGGGTGTGGGAGGGGGGTATATTGGGGTTCTTGGTGGTGGAACATGTGCACTGGTGAAGCGATGGATGTTTGATCATTATATGACTGAGACTTGTACCTGAAAGTTTTGTAACTTTTGTCACAGTGATTCAATAAAATAAAAATTTAAAAAAACAGTATAACTGTCATATAGTGGGGGTGGTGGATGGGGAGGGAAAAAGACAGACGGAGAAGGCAGATCATAGGTATTTCAGTGGCAGGGATATGCAATAATTTTGTATATCAATACCATATACTTAAATACTGTTATAAACCTATTGCCTAAACTATAACAAAAAAAAAGAATTTTTAAAAAAATAATGCAAAATTCATCAATTCCTCAATTCATATTTGTCATAAATATTATTAAGAATCTTAAAAAAAGACAAAGTCCTTTGGAGGGACTCTAGAAGAGATTTTGAGAGATACCACAGTCCACAAGGATTATCAGAAAATAAACCCAATGTGCATTTGACTGAGGAAGTGGGGTTATAGGCACTTTGGACCAACACTTGGATTTTGATTTTAGCGGGGCAGAGTTTAAGGGATTGTCTCTGCTTCAATCCCCCTTCCTTCATTTGTATCCTTATCTCTAATCCCCAGCATGACCACATTTTAACACGTCATTTTGTTTTTGTTTTAGACAATGTCCCACACCAACCCCTTTCTTTATTGTTGTTGTTCTTGTTATTGCATCAATCAAGAGTCACGCACACACACAAACACACTCACTCATTCACACACACACACCTGACTGTGGTGCTTGCACATTTATTGGTTGTAATGATAAGAGGTCACATTCTCTTAATTGTGGTGTTTACATGTATGCCTCCCAAGGGATCACATATGTGTAGTTGCAGTGCTGACAAGGGTTGTACCTTTAGCTGCAGTGTTCACCTATACCTGACTGCAGTGTAGCCAGAAATCATGTATGGCACCAGACATCACAAACGGCAGAGTTATCTGGATTATTCTCAGCTGATACAGCTTCACAAGAAATTAAACTCATGGTTTAAGCATGCAAAGCAGGCTCTCTACAACATTGAGCTGTCACTGGACCCTTAATGGCTTTTAAATCATTATTATTTATGAAATGATAACACTAAGGAATATCTGAAAATTCAAATGAGAAAAATCATCTAAAACCTTATTTCTCATGCAATGATTATGGCGTTTGTCTGGAAAGGTATTCTATAAACTCATAAAAATAGATATCAGGAGGAGGTAAGTCAAGCAAAAACAGGAAGAAGATCATGAACAGTATGACAAAGTCTGAGAAGAAAGGGGAAGAATCAGGTAGGGATGAGGCAGAAGAAGAGAAAGGGGTCCTTCGACATTCATATAGGGGGAGGACTGGGGGTTATGAGTCAGCAAGAGCCCTGATATTCCCCAGGGGATAACTCTATCGCCCTGTGCTGGAGGCAGGATCTTAGTATGCACCAGGAAGAAGGATCAGAATAAAATAAGGAAATCAGTATGACAGAAATGAGTGTATTTAGGCAGATAGAGGGATATGAGTAAGATAATTGAGTAGAGGGGTTGGAGAGATAGTTCAACAGCTGAGTGTATGATTTCTATGTGGAAAGCTCAGGGTACAATCCCTGGCACCATATGGTTCACCAACTGCCTCTAGGAACATCGTCTAAGCACAGAGCTTGGAGTAGTCCCCAGCATGGCCAGGTGGGGTGCAAAAGCCAAATAGAGAGCAAGAAAATATTAAGTGGCAGAATTTGCTGTACCTTTTAATACACAAGACATATGGAGATGGGGAGATAGACACATTTGTTCTTTATATAACACTATTTCATTGGTACAAAAATTAATTTTATGCAAAACAAAAATTATATTAAATAATACTGACCTCTTTCAGTATTGCCACTGAGTTAAACTCACTATGTGAGTGTGAATCCTCTACAATGTGATGCTTTCTATATTTTAGGTCTTCTCTCAATTGCTGAATAGGATTTATCACATTTTCAAGATAGGTGTGCCATTGTTCTGATAACTCTTGTTCTTTGGCAAAAAAAAAAATCAAGGCAATACATTGTTTTTTTGTTTTTTTCATTAACAGGTGAGTAGACTACAGATTACTTTTTAAATTTCTTTAGAAAGACAAACAACAGTTAATATTAAATGAACAAAAGTCCACTTTCTTTAAAAAGTTTTTTAACTTATTTTTGAGTAGCTCACCTTCATCTCAAAAACATAACTCCACCTTTAATCTACTTAAAAGAAACTCACCAAACTCACCAAAACTCAGTGACCGATGCAATAGTATATTGGGTTGGGTACTTGCCTTGCACACTTTTGGATTTGACCCCCAGCACCCCACAAAATCCCCAGAACCCACCAACATTTACCTTGCACACATACAACTTGGGTTTAATCCCTGACATACCATGTGGTTTCCCAGGCACCACCAGGTCTAATTCTTGAGTGCAAAGCCAAGGTAACCCCTAAGCATAGCCAGGTGTGGCCCTAAGCCCCGTCAAATTTTTTTTTTAAACCTCACCGAAGTTCAGAAGATCAGAAAGACATTCATTTCCAATATTTTCTTCATTTAGAAAGGATTTGATTTCAAGTTCCAGTTTACACCTGAAATAGACATGGATGAGTTGAATAAATTCTTTTATAAAGATATGTTTCTAAAAATGACTAATAGTCAAAATAATCAACCTGCTGTGGTTCCATGTACCTGTTCACTTATTCAGGAGTGAATACACTAAAGTTACAAGATGATGGGGTATTTACCAGACACTGGGATGTCTAAGCCAACACCACAAGCAGAAATAAATGTAAATAGAGCAAACACTTGGCACACCTTGGCACTGCTTCACATGGAGGCAGCTTAGAGCAATGTAATTAAAGGTAATTAAAAACAATTACCCTTAGCTGCTCAGAAGATCTGTGTTTCAGAAATATTCCCAAGGTAGCAAGAGAGAGAATGGGCTAGGATAAGAGGTGAGTAATGAAAATTCAAGATGAAGAGGAGAAGCCTAACAAGGAAGATATTTTAAAAGATAAGGGATGACAAGTTCCTTTGGCATTAGAAAAACTTACAGACATGCAAAAGAAAGAAACATGACCTCTGACTCAGACCAAACCAACATGAATGAATTAATACCTGAAGCCTTAGGCTAAAAAATCAACACCCAAAAGTTCATGTCTTTCCTGTACACAAATAATGAAAGAGAAGAAAGAGAGATTAAGAAAACAATCCCGTTCACGATAATGCCTCAGAAAATCAGGTACCCCGGAATCAGCATAACTAAAGAAGTAAAGAACCTATACAAAGATTACAAAACATTACTTCAGGAAATAAAAGAGGACACTAGGGAATAGAGACACATCCCCTGCTCATGGATAGGGAGGATTAACATTATCAAAATGGCAACACTCCCCAAAACACTATACAGATTTAATGTGGTCCCTATAAGGATACCCATTCTTTGAAGAATATCAAAGAAATAGACAAAACACTCCTGAAATTCATATGTAACAATAAACCCCTGTGAATAGCTAAAGTAATCCTTGGGGGAAAATGATGGGTGGCATTACCTTCCCTAGCTTCAAACTGTATTACAAAGCAGTAGTAATTAAAACAGCATGGTATTGAACTAGAAAAGAACCACAGACCAATGGAACAGAGTTGAATATACTGTCACAGACTCTCAAATATATGATCACTTAATTTTTGATAAAGGAGCAAGAAATGTGAAGTGGAACACGGAAAGCCTCTTCAACAAGTGATACTAGGAAAACTGGACAGCTACCTGCAATAAGATGAACTTTGACCTCTGTCTACCACCAGGCACAAACGTTAGATCAAAGTGGATTAAAGACCTGAACCTATAAGGTACATGGAGGAAAATGTAAGCAGAACTCTCGATGACATTGAAGCTAAAAGCATCTTTAAGGATGAAACACCACTAACCAAGCAAGTGGAAACAAATATAAACAAATGGGATTACATCAAACTAAGAAGCTTCTGCACCTCTAAAGAAACAGTGACCAAAATACAGAGAGAGCCCATGAAATGGGAAAGAATATTTACCCAATAGCCACCTGATGAGGGGTTAATATCCAGGATATATAAGACACTAGTAGAATTGTACAAGAATAAAAACCTCCAACCCCTCAAAAACTGGGGAGAAGAAATGTACAGAAGCTCCCTCAAAAAAGAAATACAAATGGCCAAAAAGCACAAAATAAAATACTCCACATGGCTAATCATCAGGGAGATGCAAATCAAAACAACAATGAAATATCATCCCATACCACAGAGACTGGCACATATCAAAAAGAACAAGAACAACCAGTAAGTGGAGCAGATGTGGGGAGAAAGGGACTCTCATTGTTGGTAAAAATGCCAATTGAACTAGTCCAGTCTTTTTGGAAAACGATATGGGCATTCCTTCAAAGAGTAGAAATTGAGCTTCTGTATGACCTCGCAATACCACCTCTGGGAATATATCCCAAGGGTGCAAAAAAACCCAAAAAACAGTGGAAATGACATTTGTACCTGTATGTTCATTGCAGCACTGTTCACAATAGCCAGAATCTGGAAACAACCCAAGTGCCTGAGAACAGACAACTGGTTAAAGAAACTTTGGTACATCTACACAGTGTAATACTATGCAGCTGTTAGGAAAGATGAAGTCATGAAATTTTCTTATAAGTGGATGGTCATGGTGAGTATCATGCTAAGTGAAATGAGTCAGAGAGAGATTGACATGAAATGACTGCACTCATTTGTGGTATATAAAATACAAGACTGACACCCACGGACAGTAAACACAAGGGCCAAGAATATTGATCCATGGTGGGAAGCCTGCCTCATGAACTGGGGAAGAAGACAGCTGGAATAGAGAAGGCATCACTAAGTCAATGATGGTTGGAGGTATCATTCAGGATAGAAGATGTGTGCTGAAAGTAGATAAAGGACCAAACGTGATAGCCTCACAATATATGTATTGCAAACCACAGTACCCCCAAAGTAGAGAGAGAGTATGGACGAAACTGTCTGCCATAGAGGCAGGGGGAGGGTTGAGATGGGGGGGGTAATACTGGGGACATTGGTGGTAGAAAATAGAAAAAGTGCACTGGGGGGTAATACTGGGGACCTTGGTGGTAGAAAATAGAAAATGTGCACTGGTGGAGGGATGGGTGTTCGATCATTGTATGACTGAAACTCAAACATGAATGCCTTGTAACTATCTCGTGGTGATTCAAAAAATTATTTTGATTAATAAAAAATAATGAAAACTGCAATTAATAATGTATTTTAAGGAGGCTGGAGTGATAGCACAGCCGGTAGGGAGTTTGCCTTGCATGCAGACGACCTAGGTTCGATTCCTAGCATCCTACAGGGTCCCCTGAGCACCGCCAGGAGTAATTCCAGTCCTCAGTGAGCTATTAAAAAGTCCTGAAGCCTTAAAATGAATAGATTAAACATAAACAGCAAGCCTCTCATAATCAGTCTTAGCAATATCTTTGTGAACTAGTGTCCAACGGCAAGGGAAACAAATCATATATCAACTCATAGCTTCTTTCTGCTGAGCAAAAGAAACTGTAATAAAAATTAAAATAAAAAATAAAATGAAAGAATGTATCTATAGATCATACATTTCACAAGGGGTTAATATTCAAAGTATATAAAGAACTCTTACAACGGGGGGCTGGAGTGATAGCACAGCGGGTAGGGCGTTTGCCTTGCACGCGGCCGACCCGGGTTCGATTCCCAGCATCCCATATGGTCCCCTGAGCACCGCCAGGGGTAATTCCTGAGTGCAGAGCCAGGAGTGACCCTTGTGCATCGCCAGGTGTGACCCAAAAAGCAAAAAAAAAAAAAAAAAAAAAAAAAAAAAAAAAGAACTCTTACAACTCAATAACATTTAAAAATGGGTGAAAATCTGAAGACATGCAGATGACTAACACAAGCACTTGTAAAAAGAAGTTCATCAGCACCTATTGTTAGGGAAATGCAAATCAAAACCTCAAATTAGCCTCATGCCTCTAAAAATGTCCATTATCAAAAAGACAAGAAGAAACAAGTGTTGGTGAGAATATGAAGAAACTAGAACCTTATACACTGCTACCGGGAATATAAACAAACAAGTGCAACCCTGTAATGTAAAGATCCGTCTATTATGACAAATTAATAAGACTAAGAAAAACCATATGATCAAGAACTTCTATTTTTATCTGTTGAAGAATAAAAAACCATGAATTTTAAAAGATATACAGATCCATTTCTTTACTGCAGTAGTTGTACAATAATTGAAGAGAGGGAAAGGTCCTAAGTATCTATAAACAAATGAATGGGTAAAATATACATGGCAGGTCTAGGAAAACATGCCATGCATGTTCCAACCCAGGCTCTGCTGGTGTGGCCCCAGTAGTTTCTAGCACTGCAGGACTCAAGTGATATTCATCCTTAGACCCTAACGCTAAACCACTATCCAGTTGTGATTGAATTTGGCCCTGGGATACTGACCATAATTTGGGAGAACCTCCTCAAAAACTAAGAATAAGTAGAATCGATAGATAGCTAGATGACTATTCCAATATAGAAAATATTGAAATCTTGCCATTTGCACAAAAATATATGGAACTTAAGGACATTATGTGAGTGAAAAATCAAAGACAAAAGTAATGTATGATTTCATTTAGAACTAGAAGATAAAGAAACAAAGTAATCATACAAATATGAAAAACTCTTACATTATTAGTGAACCAACTTAATGGTAAGCCAAGAGAAAACAGACTGTGATGTGAATTGGGTGAAGACTGTCAACAGTACAATGTGGGAATCATAATGAAATAAGTATAGATGTTGAAGTACAATGTTGTACACATGAAGTTAATATATTACAAATCAGTAGTATTTCAATAATATTTTTCCTCAGAGAGATGATACAGTTAAGTAGGGAAATAGATTGAAAGTATATTTTTTAAAAACTAAAAAAGTAACAATCTAATAATATTTTTAGTTATTTAAATATAATCTCTCTTTCTTTTTTTGTTTTTGGGCCAAATCCAGTGAAATCAGGGCTTACTCCTGGCTCTTTGTCACTAAGGGATGTTTGTGAACCATATGTGCTCAGGGAACTATATATGGTGCTGGTGCAAGGTGAGTGTTTTCACCTCTGTACTCTCTCTGGCCCCTAAGAATTTTTAGAGTAAAACCATAACAAGCTGTAAATGGACATACAAAAATATCGAAGTCTATCCTTGAGCTTGTCACTAAGTTAAATTATTTTTTAATTTTTTTTTTGCTTTTTTGGGGTCACAACCGGCAATGCACCGGGGTCACTCCTGGCTCTGCACTCAGGAACCACCCCTGGCGGTGCTCAGGGAACCATATGGGATGCTGGGAATCAAACCTGGGTCGGCTGCGTGCAAGACAAACGCCCTACCCGCTCTGCTATCGCTCCAGCCCCTATTTTTTAAAGTTTTTAATTGTGATTACCTAAACACAACATAAAGAATTGCACTTATTAAACAATGAAAAACAGCAACAGCTTACTTTAATGTAACGATTACTTTTATCTTTCTGTGTAAGTTTCTAGCCCTTGTCTATACTCAGGTATATTTTAAATAGTTATAGTGATGGCACATTTAACATTTCTATTAGAGTTTTGAAATAATATTTTAAGATATATATGAACGGGGGCTAGAGCGATAGTACAGCAGGGAGGGCATTTGCCCTGCATGTGTTCAACCCAGGTTCGATTCCCAGCATCCCATATGGTCCCTTGAGCACTGCTAGGAGTAATTCCTGAGTGCAGAGCCAGGAGAAACCCCTGTGCATCACCGGATGTGACCCAAAAAGAAAATATATACATATATATGAACAGTTTTCATAAAACTACTTAAATGCATAACTTACTATTTGATGAAAATGACACTACCTTCTTAAACAATTTACTTTTCTGGATGTATGTTTATAAAGAGGCATGCTATTGTACATGACACTTTACACCTATTCTTTTTCAATATGTAATTTTTAGCAGAATATTTTTAAGATTACATTTTTAAACTATCATACTAAATATGGGTACTATTAGTAGTGTTTAAGTTTTTTTAAAAAATTTATTTGTTTAACTAAAAAGGTAACACTTAAAAATGATCTACCTCAGCTCTCTGATATTTTCAGCACTCAGGAAGCAACATAGAAACATATAAGTTACTAGGAGAAGTAGCTTTATTCATGTAGAAGACTGACCTGTTACTTTGAATGCAATCATTCTAAATCAGCATTGTGCTGGAATCCTAGATTAACCTTAACTCATGAAATAATCACACTATCTTCTGATGGTTCTGATGGTACAGTAAAATCCAGCAACATTTTTTTTGGGGGGAGCACACTCAATTGTGCTCAGGGGGTGCTCAGGGAACATTTCAAGTGTTGGATTCAAACCATTATTATGGCCACAGACTCATGCAAGACAACTGATTAAAAAAAAAAAGAAAAGAAAAAAATTTAAAAGACAAGTGCCTTCTGTTTACAATAGCCACAATCTGGAAAAAAACGGAGTGCCCAAAAACAATGACTGGTTAAAGAAACTTTGGTACATCTACACAATGGAATACTATGCAGCTGTTAGAAAGCATGAAGTCATGAAATTTGCATATAAGTGGATCAATATGGAAAGTATCATGTTGAGTGAAATGAGTCAGAAAGAAAGAGACAGACATAGAAAGATCGCACTCATATGTGGAATATGTAGCAGAGAGATACGAGCTAGTAATGATGCAACTTCTGGCAGAAATTTCTCTAGACTTAGTTACTAAAATACTTAAATACAGAAATCCAAAACCTCATGGCTGCTATTGTGGCCACATGACCTCATATCTCTTCATTCTCAGCAATGGAAAACAAATTATCAAATGCTTCCTTTCCATCAGGTCTGACTTTGAGGGGTGGAAACTCCAAACAATAATAGTGAGGTTTTTTTTTGTTGAAATTTTGAATGTAATAAAAATAAAGAGAAAGTGAAGTGAAATTTATCAACTACACAGGCAGGGTGGGGGGTTGGAGGGTAAGGGGGTAGGGGGACGTTTACTGTGGTTCTTGGTGGTGGAATATGTGCACTGGTGAAGGGATGGGTGTTTGAGCATTGTGTAACTGAGACTTAAGACTGAAAGCTTTAGGGTGTTTGAGCATTGTATAACTGAGACTTTAACCTGAAAGCTTTGTAACTTTCCACATGGTGAATCAATAAAAGAATTAAAAATAAAAAAAAAAGACTGAAAGCTTTAGGACCATCTGCGCCTAAAGGCTTTGATTCCAGAGACCTAACACATTTGGGCATCCAGCACAGCTTCTTACAGCAATGCACTGGGACTGTGAGCTGGGCTAAAACTCCGTGCTGCCCGGGGATGGATCTTTCCTCCCCACCCTGTCTTCCTGCACGGAAAATGGCAGTGGCAGCAAATCCACATGGCAGGAGCCATTTTCTAAGACTCCGAACCCAGAGGTATACGGTTTTTACACTTGGGGCTCCTAAGGAATCATGGGAAGTGGGTGTAACCGGCACGCCCTCGGCCCAGATAAATTCGGAGCTGCTGAGAGTGAAACAGACCCTCTGTGCCTAAAGATTTTGATTCCAGAGACCTAACACATTTGGACATCCAGTGCAGCTTCTTACAGCAATGCACTGGGACTATGAGCTGGGCTAAGCAATTTCTGGCAGAATTTTCCCTGGACTTTATACAGAAATCCAAAACCGCACAGACGCTACTGCACCCGCACGACTTAATATCTATAATTGTCAGCAATGTGAAATGGTTCCTTTTTAACAGGTCTGACTTGAGGGGGGAAACTCCAAATAATAACAGTGAGTTTTTGTTAAAATATTGAAGGTTATTAAAGTAGCAGCCATTTCTCTGGACTGTGAACTAAGCAACAGGCCCACGCCGGCCGAGAAGAGGAAATATCCCTCTTTCCCGGTTGTTTCCCATTTTTAGGGAGAAATGTGGCATGGCATCCACCATACTATGAGGCACGGGAAGGGGGATGAGGGGGGAAAAAAAAGGAAAAAGGTAAAAAAAAAAAAGGAGTTATGTACTTGGGCAGTGGGGCTACATATCTCTTCATTCTCAGCAATGGAAAAGTAATTATCAAATGCTTCCTTGGTAGTAGGGCTGTTTTTCTTGGGGGGAAACTCCAACAACAATAGAGAGTTTTGTGTTGAAATATGGAACGTAATCAAGGTAAAGAGAAAATGAAGTGAAATTCATCAGTTATACAGTTGGGAGTGAGGGGGCGGGGGCGGGGGGTATACTGGGGTTTTTGGTGGTGGAATATGGGCACTGGTGAAGGGATGGATGTTTGAATATTGTATAACTGAGACATAAGCCTGAGAACTTTGTAACTTTCCACATGGTGATTCAATAAAAATTTTTTAAAAAATATAAATAAATAAAAGACTGAAAGCTTTGTAACTTTCCACATGGTGATTCAATAAAAATAAATTAATTAATTAGAAATAAATAAATAAATAAATAAGACAAGTGCCTTAATCTCTATTTTACTCTCTGACAAAAAGGCTTTTTTTTAAAAGCCATCGAGAACAAAAAAGAATACATTAATTTGTGAATAAAGGCCAGCAATTTCCACACCATGATCTGTAAAACAGTATTATTAATGAGATTGGGAGAAATATGGTGAACTAAACAAAATCAAATTGCTAAATACATGATTTCTTAGAGACATTATTAAGCTAAAGTACAATGATATTCCCCACCCAAGGAATGAAATATATTTTCCTAATTTAGAGAGACCATAGCATTCATTACTTTCCCTAAAGTTTCTTGGAAAATATTTGTTTGTAAAATATATTATATGAAATAAGGATAAAGGTTATAGTGGCCACAATAGCATTAAGCATGGTAATTCTGGAGAATAGAATCCTGTCCTACTGATCAGGGACATACTAAAGGTGGTATTGGGTGTTCAGAAACTTCCTATTCAGCATCACGGATCATCTCCTTCACATCTGAAGAGTAGACAAAATGCAAGGCAACTTTCTACATTCAGCTTTTCCCCATTGAAGAACCTCCTAATGTTATTTGTCTTTCTTCCAGGCCATGGGGCAGTATAGTACTACAAAATCTCCTGGCTTTTAATGTGGCCATTTATCTAGCTAATATATCCATTATGCTTCCTGGATATATCCCATTGACATTCACAATCCACAGATTCTTAAGTCTGGTTAAAGGTCTATTGAGCCCTACTGAGTCTACTTTCAGTATAGGTCCTATACTCATTCTGCCAATATTCAAGTTTTTGAACACTGACCACAAAAAAACTATCCAGATTTTACAGCCTCCTAGGGTAATTAATTTGAGCAGAACAAGTAAAACAAGGGTGCAGGAGAGTTGTGGAGTCAAAAGTCATTTAAACAAACACTAAGCTAAGGGACATGGATCATGAAAGGCAGAGCAGTGTGTTTAAATTCATTAAATGAAACCAGGAGACATGAGATCCACAGAAAATAAAGGGGGTCACTTACTGATAACTAAGGTTTTCTGCTCCCCACTGGGAAAGAACCCAGATGCCTAGATAGCATAATACCTTATATTCAGCCATTTGACCCACTTCTCACATTTAAATGAGTCTGGTTCCAAGTGAATCCCAGAGGCTTGAGAAAGAAACTTCAAAATTCTTGGGTAAGAAATGAACTTCAGGAGCTGGACTCAGAATTCTCTGAAGCCCTGGGTCACACAGTATGAACAGCAGTTTCAATTCCACCTTAAAAGTGGCATTTCCTGTACATTGGTAAAGGGACAGGTATTGGAACAACATATGACTAAAATCCAATTGTGAACAATTTTGTACCTGTGTATCTTATTGTGATTCAATTATAAAATAAATTTTTAATTGTTTAAAAGAGACAGTTCCAAATAACACCTAATTGTTAAAATCCCAAGAGAACTTCTGAATATAGGAAATATTTTTAAAACAGTGCATTTAAACAGGAAGTGTTGGATATCATTGGTTTGTCCTTTCCCCCTTGCCACTAGGAGCTTAGGTTTATCAGTCACACCCATCAAAGTGCTCCCGAGTCACTCCCATTCCTTTGTTTATCTGTAACCATTTCTATCAGTTTATCTGCTCTTCCCTTAATCAAACTCTGCTAATTGGTAAGGTCAGAACTTCCTAGGACACTGAATATTATAACATTGCCTTTCTCTCCTCTTTATGCCTTTTGAATAATTTACTTTAAAGCTATGTCTTTTTTGTATAGACACAAGAAGACAATATTATGTTTTTATAACTTAAGACTTAATTGGCCTCGAATATTATTCCCTTCTGGCATCTGCTTTCTCCACTTAAGCCTCAGTTGCCCTCAGTTCCTAGCACCCCGAAGTAGGGTCCCCGACGTGGGATGGGAAGGATCCAGGGCAAGCGGTGAGTTATGTGCTACCCTGGCATCGAGATGGGCCTGGCCAAAGTGCCTAATTCTTAACTATAAGTTAAGAGCTTGATCATAGACATATGCTGTCATGATCCAATAGTAATTATGAGACTGGGACCCTACCAGGGATAGGAAAGACTGATCTGGCCTGAGCACTGTAGTCTGAGATTAAGATGGCCCCAGGAGAGCAATTCTATAAGCTTTAATGCATCTCTTATTGTGTCCATACAAAATGATTAATATTATGAATTCTTATATGTTTGCTGGCTGAGGAGAAGAGAAACACATCCATGGGACTCTGCCCTTGGGTGGATCCTCCTGCTGAAAGAGAATTAAGTCCTAGGAGAAGCATCCCCTGAGGGAAAAGAACCTTACCCTATTGCTGACCACACCTATGTGTATGCCCCAACTCCCTCATGCTGTGGAGATTTAACTAGGCTGTAAGAGTGGGTTGGGGGCCAGATCCACGGAGCCAGATCCACGGGGGCCAGATCCACGGGGGCCAGATCCACAGATCGAGAGAGAGACCGAGAGCCGGGAGAGAGGCAGAGAGAGAGAGAAGTAGGATGGGGGAGAAAGAAGCAGGAGGAGAATCAGAGGAGAATGGAGATGGACATGAAATAAACCGATCGAGCAACCAGTTTGGCCTTCTTCCTTCCTTCGCCTGCCTCGCCGCCTGCGCGCCCTTTCTTTTTATTTTTGTGTCTTACACAAGGAAGAGTTAATATATGTTTCTAACACAGATTTGCTTATAGGAACAATATACCTTGATAGCAAAAAAAACGATAGCAAAAAAAAAGTATGATATATAAGTAGACCCACCAGCAGAGGTAGCACAAAAGACAACACATCAGCTTTACATGCAGAAGGCTGAGGTTCAATTCCCAGCACTGCATGATCCCCCAAGCACTGTATGTGTCCAAAAATAAATGAATAAATAATAAGTCTACCAAACTATATTACTCAAGAATTCTGAAAATAAAAATTGAAATACTTGCCAGTTCACTGACATAAAGTTGACTGGCATTAACTTCCTCCTTAACCTACATGCCAGCGATTTTGAAACAAGAAAAGTAATGAAGGTTTTTACAGACTATAGTTTGAGGGGCTGGAGAGATAGTAAAGCAGTTAGGATACTTGCTTTTCATAAGACCACTCTGAGTTCAAGCCCTGGTATCTCATTATGGTCCCTTGAGAACGCCAAGGAAAAAATCCTGAGTGCAGAGACAAGAGGGAAACCCTGAGCATCATAGAGTGTAATCCCAAAACCAAAATGAATAAAGACTATTGTTTGAAAAGGCATGTTTAAAATAAACATACTTTTATAAATTTACATTGAATTATTACATTTTATAAGTTTGAACATAAATTATAGCTATATTCTGATATTTTAAGTGTCTAATTTTCTTAGTAAGGTTTCAAAGAATTAATGTCTGAAAAATAATTTTTTTCCAGCAAGTCTACACCAATTAGATCTCAGTTGATGTAAATGGAGATTAAAAAATCAATCTTGGGCCAGAGACAAGTACAATGGAAAGGGCTCTTGGCCTTGCATGAGGCTGATCCATGTTCAATCCCCAGCTGTTCCTCTGGTTCCCCAAGCCTACAAGAAGTGATCTCTGAAAGAAGAGTCAGGATTAAGCCCCTGAGCACTGCCAAAAACCAAAAGGAAAAATCCAAGGTCATGGAGAACAGGCATTGCTGAAATCAAGTGATTCATCACCACCCTCAAAAAAACTAGCTAATTTATCATCTACAAACCAGCTGATTTATGATCTGCAAATAACTTTAATTTTCTGAACCTCACAATTTTCGTTTGTAAAATGAAGATAGCAGATATATACTCTGTAGAGTAGTTATAAGGATTACATTAATAAAGTATACAAAGTACATAACAAACGTTCTGGCACATACTAATTTATCCAATGAAAATAGGACTATCACCATAATAGGACCTTTCTTCTGTACACTGAGACTCTCAAATGAAACTTTTATGGTAATACATAAGAATATCATACTTCTTACCATTTATTAAAAGGGAATGCTAATTTTTAAAGCTGAGAAAGACTAATAGAACTTTAAGTTTTGAGTTTCTGGTGACTCCTTAATTCTTCACGATCTATGACTTCACTAAAATTTATTTTTCTATTATTAGTGGGTGGAAAGGGACCTCAAGAAAGTGGTAAAGCAATATTGACACTCTGGGCTACCGCTGCTGAGATGTGACCCCGGGGGCCACATGTGTGGCCCCTCCGCAGCTGCATGAGCGTGAATCCAGACCCAGCTGAACCAAATTCAACATGGGCAGCTACTTGCATAATATCTCCAGCCTGAGAACCAAGCCGCGACCCCATGCCCGCCCAGGAGGGGAAAGGTATTTCTCTCTCTCGCCTGCCCCTTCCCGGGGATGAAGGGCATGGGGACGCCATATTATGACGACCACAGATGGGGTTTACAAGCTTGCAATGATCCAATATCCGGAAGAAATCTCCCTGGACTTAGTTGTTAAAGTACAGAAATCCAAAACCACGTGGCTGTTACCGCAGCCGCGCAACCTTATTTCCCTTCACAACAGGTCTGACTCTAGTGGGGTGCTCCTAACAATAATGGTGAGGATTGTGTTGAAATATTGAATGTAACCAAAGTAAATAGAAAGTAAAGTGAAATTTATCAGTTACAAGGGGGGGGTGCGGGGGTGGGCGGGATGGGAGGCGTAACTGTGGTGGTTTTTTTTTTTTCGGTGGTGGGATATGGGCACTGGTGAAGGGATGGTTGTTTCAGCATTGTATGACTAAGACTTAAGCCTGAAAGCATTGTAATTTTCCACATGGTGATTCAATAAAATAAAATTTAAAAAAAATTAAAAAATATATATTTACTCAAAAAAAATATTGACACTCTGGTGGTAGCTAATGTGGATGTGATGTAGCAATACTGTATGCCTAAAACACTAATATTAACAGTATTATAAATCATTGCACCTAAAATTAAAATTTTTAATGAAAATTTAAGATAAAGGCATTTCCAATTTGACTTAGAATATGACCATGAAAACTCTTTTGGTATAAAATATGTTTTAAACACTTTAAAAAGCATATTGTATAATGTCACCATAATTAAGATAAGTATATGTGTCTCAAATGGAAAGAAAACACATAATTTCTCTTTGCTTGAACTTGGCAAAGAAATTTATTTTACAAGTATTACACTTAAGGTCTATTTATTTATTTATTTAATTTAAGGGGAGTATGTATGCAGTCCTACACTACCACAAACTATGTGGTTGAGTTTTCCACATTTGGGGAAATTGCAGAGATCAGCACACAGAGAGTGCAATGGATAAGCCTAAGCCCTGGAAAAACCAACTCTGTGACCATGGTACCTCCCTTGCTGGATAAGTATAAGATGCACTTTAGGACTAGTTGTTCAACTTTAGTTCAACTTGAAGTGATTTCTGGAATTAATAAGAAAAGGCAGAATAAGAAAAGGGCTGGAGCAATAGCACAGTGGGTAGGGCGCTTGCCTTGCACATGGCCGACCTGGGTTCAATTCCCAGCATCTCATATGGTCCCCTGAGCACCGGCAGGAGTAATTCTTGAGTGCAGAGGCAGGATTAACCCCTGTGCAGTGCCGGGTGTTACCCAAAAAGCAAAAAGAAAAGACAAAAAAAAAAAAAAACAAAGAAAAAGCAGAACTTCAAGTAGGGTAAATTAGTGATGATACAGCTATAGAAATCACTAAACATTGATACTTTAATCTATTTGTGCATTTATATGCTTTTTTGTTTATTTTTGGGGATCCTCCCCAGTTTTAGGATTATATCAACATGATTATACCAGATGAGGCTTAGGAGGGAATGTGGTAGCAGAGGCAAAATCTTTGGATCTGTGCATTTGGCTATTCATCCATTTACTTATTTTCTTTGTTTTAGGGACCACACCTGGCAGTGCTCAAAGCTTACTCCTGACTGTACCCAGGGTTACTCTTGAGAACCTTGGGGAACAATTTGGGGTGCTGGGGATGGTAACCTGGTCAGCCATATACAAGGCAAGCACCTTAATCTATCCTGGTATTCATTTATTGAAAGTATTAACATATCTCCTTCCTGCTGTCTTATAATATAATTGTGAATATCATGGAATATTTGCCCCAAGAAGTTTATTGCTTCATAGAGGAAGCATATATGTAAATAAGACATTATGTTCCAATGTGCTAAGTTTAATATAAATAAAGCCAAGTATATGTAGGAATATGGAGGAATAAATGATTCAAATATAGATGATCTATTAATTTTACTGTAAGGAAAGCAAAAGTGGTATTAACCTATTTTTATATCTAAACTTGAACAAATTTGTTGAAGGATTTTAATTTGACTTATATTCAAACTTTAAGTCCAAATTTTGATTGAATGATTTTTATTAACATGGAAAGTTTAAAATATCCAACTAGATAAAGGTCACTCATGTTCTATTAAAATTTTTCTGATTTCTTACCTGATTGCCTTTAATCTTTGGTATTCCTGCCACCATACTTGTTTGTGTTGTTTTATTAACATTTGTTCCTTAGATATTTTTGATGTCTGCACTGTTTTTCTTATCTAGAATTAAATGAAAAAAGAAACATGTCAATGTTTTTCAAATACATTCTCCACAACAGAAATGCTAATATATATTTTCTAAGTTAATACCTTTTTTCCCCAATCCTATCAGTGTATCAACCAACGTAAAAGTCAGTTTAAAATTAGAACTATGCCACAATACAAGGACAGGCAGGGGTGGGAACTGTTTGAAATTCTAACCATTTAAGACTGTTCCTTATGTATGTTTAAGACAAACTGAAATGTGAAGCAATTCTATTTCCATACATATAATACATAATACCTTAATTCCCATAAACCTAGATAAAAATTGAGGGGGTATTTTTGGGGGCCACACCCAGCTGTGTTCACAGATCATCCCTAGAGAGGCTAATGGGAATATATACGGTGTTGGGGATCAAACCTAGGTTCATTACATGCAAGACAAATGCCTAACCCACTGTATTATCTTTCTGGTCCAACCTGAGAATACTAAAAGACACACACACACACACACACACACACACACACACACACACCTTTCCTACCATGTATCAGGAATATCATTATTACTATTTTAAGAATGAGAATACTTAAGTTGAGAGAGATTAGAGACTTGGTCAGTATCATAAAGCTTACTATAAACATAAATATTACATAAAAATTTAGTATTCACATAGGTTTTACATCTGATCTCTTAGCATAAAGTAAAAAGCCATTGGCTAAGAGGTCAGAGACCTGGAAATAGGACCTTGGAGAAAAAATTTAATCTTTAAACACTATGATATTGTAAAAGTTATTTGGGACAAGTATTTATTTTACTTACTTCATTTTTATAAATTATGTGGTAGAGGGGCCAGAGAGGTAGTACAGCTGGTAGGTGTTTGCCTTGCATGTGCCCTACCCGGGTTCAATTCTAAGCACTCCATATTATTCCTTGAGCACTGACAGGGGTGATCCATGAATATAAAGCCAAGAGTAAGAGTAAGCTGGGTATGGTGAAGGAAAGAAAGAAAGAAAGAAAAAGAAAGAAAGGAAGGAAGGAAGGAAGGAAGGAAGGAAGGAAGGAAGGAAGGAAGGAAGGAAGGAAGGAAGGAAGGAAGGAAGGAAGGGAGAGAGAGAGAAAGAAAGAAAGAAAGAAAGAAAGAAAGAAAGAAAGAAAGAAAGAAAGAAAGAAAGAAAGAAAGAAAGAAAGAAAGAAAGAAAGAAAGAAAGAAAGAAAGAAAGAAAGAGAGAGAGAGAGAGAGAGGAAGGAAGGAAGGAAGGAAGGAAGGAAGGAAGGAAGGAAGGAAGGAAGGAAGGAAGGAAGGAAGGAAGGAAGGAAGGAAGGAAGGAAGGAAGGAAGGAAATTATGTAATAGGTAAGAGAGATAGCTCAATGCAGAAGTCCAGGGTTCAATTCTCAACACCACATGGTCCCCAGAGAAATAATAGAGTGAATAGGATGCTTGCCTTGCTGATACAGGTTCTATCCCTGGTACCCCATATGGTCTGTCCTCCAAGCCCTCCAGGAATGATCCCTGAGTGCAGAGTCAGAACTGAGCACTGCTGGTGTGACTCCAATATAAAAAAAAATTATGTAGTACTGAAACCCAAAGTTTCAAATAAAAAATTTCCCCAAAGTAAAAAATAAAAATCAGAGACCATGGAATATCATATAGTCATGCTTCCTCCAGCTGTTGTTAATCCTGACATTGTTTCACAGTCTCTGTCTCCTCAATTCCATAATCTGTCTGTTCATTTGCATTCATTTTCTGCATTAAAGGCCCTCTATTTTATTTATTTTTAATTAATTAATTAATCAAATCACTGTGAGATAGACCCTTACAAAGCTGTTCATGATTAGGTTTCATTCAGTGTTTCAGCACCCATCCTTCCACCAGTGTACATTTCCCAGCACCAGTACCAATGCCCCCAGTTTCCTTCCCATCACCCCCAACCCCACCCCAGTCTGCATCTATGGAAGACATTTCTCCTTCTCCTTCTCTCTCTCTCTCTCTCTCTCTCTCTCTCTCTCTCTCTCTCTCTCTTTCTTTCTCTATCCCTCTCCCCTCTCCCTCTCCCTCTCCCTCCCTCCCCCACCTCCTCCCTTTTGGACATTGTGGTTTTGCAATACAAATACTGAAATGTTGTTGTGTGCATCCCTTTACCTACTTTCAACACTCAGTTCTTGTCCAGCATGATCATTTCCTCATTCCAACTATTATTGTCGTACTAAGACCCCTCTACTTTAAATCTCCAGTAGATAACCCTTTTCTGGCTAGTCTCTGGCTAACATTCATGTATACTCTAAATCATGTATTTCATATCAATACTTTTAAGCATCTACATAGTGCTCTTTGTTAATCAGATATTTCATTTATGAAATTATGCATATTTTACATTTTTCTCTGTTACTCAACTACTTCATACCCTGAAAGTTTTAACAGATTTATATGAGGATATAAAATCTTCAGGAGATATGTTCTGAAAAAATTCTTTATAATGCATGCTATTTCGAGTTGTCATTCACTGATTACTTTAACCTTGAGTTTATCTTTTCGCTATTCTGGTTTTACTGATTCAAAATTTGTTATATAAAAAATTATATTACCCAAAGACTACTTTAAAAAATATGAACTCAAAGTCAAATCTTTTCCTCAGGCAGTCTGAAGTGTGTAACAATGACGAAATTGGGGGGAAAGGCACATTTAAACATCAACAGGATACTGGAGGAAAATACACAGTAATCTCTATTTCATCTGCTGAAAAAAATCAAAAGCAGAAAGTGTTTCTAAAATCTGACACTCTAGTGTTTGTTTTATGAATACTTTAAATTCATTCAAGCTATTTGAAATCCATAGTTTCTAAAGTTTGTTGCAGCAGACACAACTTTTTAAATTAGATTTTTTGACACATTTGCTCCATGTTGTACAAAAAAATTACAACACTTTGGTGAAAGATGTAGACACATTTTTATAGCTTAAAGAAATCAATGCTTCTGCCTTTGGGCCCAGGGAAAGACCAATTAGGTAGCCAATAAATATCAAAATAATACTACTCTTTTCACAATTCACTTTCAAAATTTTGCAGAACATTCTGATATTTTGTAATTCACTCATTCACTTCACTTCTATCCTCAGGCTAAAAGTGAAGAAAAGATCTTGAAAAAAAGGTTTTTTAATTGTATCTGGGCCAGAGCAATGAGATATTAACAGCCAGTTGGACATCTGCCCTGCACTTGGACCACCTGGGTTGCATCCCCATGTCAAATGATACTACCAGGCTAAAATCAATAAAATCTCTACTGTACAAAACTATAAAGATAAACAATATAATTTCTTCAAAAAGTTGTCAGGATATAAAACAATGGAGACATCTTTGAAAAATCTAGTGACAAACTATGGGACATATTGGAGTGTTTAAATAAACTTTAGTACTGTAGCACTGTCGTCCCGTTGTTCATCAATTTGCTTGAACGGGCAACCGTAACATCTTTATTGTGAGACTTGTTATTACTGTTTTTGGCATATCAAATATGCCATGGTACCTTGCCAGGCTCTGCCATGTGGGATACTCTCGATAGCTTGCCAGGCTCTCCGAGAGGGACGGAGGAATTGAACCCGGGTTGGCTACGTGCAAGGCAAACAGCCTACTCACTGTGCTATCGCTCCAGTAAATAAATTTTAGAGAAAAAAATAGAAGACCATTATGGAATTTTAATACTGAATGACTATTTGAAATTACTAAAAATGTAATATTTTAATGGCAATGGAATTACAGGATTTGGAGGTTTTGAACTCTAATCACTTAGACATGCATGCTGAAATATGTATGTTTGCTTCAAAATTGTTTGGTACTGTGGGGAGTTGTAGGTGGGAGTATAAAGGAAACAATGTCCAAGAGTTGGTCATTGAAGCTACATAATATTCTCTGGAGGTTAATGACACCATCATACAAATTAGCATATATAATTACAATTTCCTCTAACATTTAAAAAAAAAGATTTAGTAAATGAAAATTTGACTTGTACAAGAAGAAATATTTCATTTTTGAAAGGAAAAAATATTCAAATAAAAATATTTACAGGGCCAGAAAGATTCCTCACAGGGGTGGCACGCATGCTTTGCATACACAAGACCCCAAGTTAGATTCCCAGCTCTGCCTAGTACTCTGGGCAGGGTTGGGTGTAACCCTGTCTCCAAGCATGGCTGGGGATGTCCAAAAATTAAATGTATCTTTTACACTTAAGTCATAATTGAATAGTTAATATATAATGCAGACAAAAATTGGCCTGTTTTCAACCGAAATCTATGTTTGACATCAAGTTACCATCTCTAAAAATGAACCCTAAATGTCCTCTTTGTATCTTATCTGGCATCTCAAAACTTGGGCATGGTAAATGACATACTAATTATATTGGTGAAATAATATCTAATCAATGATACCAGTAATGTAAGCTAAGCACATCTTCTGATTTTGTTGATCTTGGGCTTGAGCAAGGAGAGGTATCCACCTATGACAATACTCAAGGGATGCCATATGCAGTGCCAAGGATTGAACTGGGACCAACCACTTGGAAGGGAAGATAAACACCTTCACCACTCTATTATCGCTCCAGCACTCTGACTTTGTTACAATTATTTTTAACCTTTTTTCAAATATTGTATTTTAGTTCAATGGTATTTAAAGCTTGTATTCTAGCTTTAAGCTCAAAGCAAAGTTCACAATCTGTTATTTGGTTTAAGCATGTTTATATTTACATTGCAAAATACATAATTAACAATGATTATTAAATCTATTAATCTAAATACAAAAATTGAGCAAATTTAATTTGCAAAATAAGTAGAGGGCTGGACTAATATATATAACATTAAGAAGAATAAAATATTAAGTCCAACACATTTTATTAAAATATAAATAACAATGAATAATAATATATTATCAAATCATCATAATTCTGATTGCTATAAATGAGTATATAACATTCATTACACTAAAAAACAAATACTTTTAGATTTGTATTTCATTTCTAACTATCTAATTCTCTTTAATCCATACTCTTTCATAAAAAGGTCCCATTTGGGAATTGTGCATATCTTACAAAGAAAAAATCAAAAGTAAAATGTCAATTTGCCATCTCTAAATTAAATAAATTTTAATCTCATTTTAAATCATGTACAAAAATATTCATCTTCAATACATATTCCTAATCCAGATACAATAAAAATTAAAATTCTGGCAACACATATGATTCTCCAAGCCAGTGAGGAGTGAATCCATAGTGAAGAGACAGGAGTAATCCTTGAGTACCATTGGGTATGGCACAAAAACCGAAAGAAAAAGAAAAGCTCATTGAATAACAGCTACTGATCATGATCCATATTCAATAGTTGAAAATATTTTTTAATGTTCCAAGCAGTGAACTATAGACACGTTATTTCTAAAAATTATGTAACTAAAAAGTGTCTCCCTGAATTATATTATGCTATGAACAACAACGACAGATTAGTGCTGCTGTTTAAAATGCCAGTTAAAATAGTGATCATCTATATAATCCGTGTATACTCTCAGTGACTAGAGAAGTAATCTACCAACTGATAGTGCTAAAAAATTATTATCCCTTCACTTAACGTCAAACTTTAAACCATAATTAAAACTTTAAATTTGCTTACTTTCATAGTGATTTCAATATCAAAGAGAATTTCATTTTAACCAAATACTGATTTTTAATGCTCAATCATTTCAAAATCAGCCAAATGTCTTTTTTTTTTTTTTTTTGCTTTTTGGGTCACAACTGGCGATGCACAGGGATTTCTCCTGGCTCATGCACTCAGGAATTACTCCAGCGGTGCTCGGGGGACCATATGGGATGCTGGGAATCGAACCTGGGTTGGCCGAGTGCAAGGCAAACGACCTACCCACTGTGCTATCTCTCCAGCCCCAAAATGTCTTTTTAGAAGGTTGAATGGATGCATGGGTGGATGTAGAGACAGAGAGAGAGAGAAATAGGGAGGGGGAAGAGAGAAAGAGAAAGGACATAATAATAGAAAATACATGGCTATCTACATACACATTCCCATAGTGAAAGGGGTACAGCAAAATTTTTTGTTATACTATCTTTATTGAAACAATATCTTGGAAAAACTATTAATATATGTTAAAATATACAAAGCATTTACTTTTTTGGCCTAGAGACTCTAATCATGGAGTGGAGAGCTCTAAAGTAGAAAAAGTGTCTGTGTAGACAACAATTTGTTATATCGCAAAATAGGACAAATTTTAGACTCTCCAAACAATAATAGTGAGTTTTGTTGAAATATTGTATGCAATCAAAGTGAAAGTAAAGTGAAATTTATTAGTTACACAGACGGGGGAGGGCTAAGAGTGGGGGGGCTAGGGGCGTGGGGGGGTTAGGGGTGTGGGGGGGGCGGGGTGGAGCTATACTGGGATTCTTGGTGGTGGAATATGAGCACTGGTGAAGGGATGGGTATTCGAGCATTGTATAACTGAGATTTAAACCTGAAAACTTTGTAACTTTCCATATGGTGACTCAATAAAAAATTTAAAAAAAAATAGGACAAATTTTTTAAAAAATCAGTAAGTACAGCAGGGTAGGTGCTTGCCTTGCATACAGTCCACTCAGGTTTGATCCCCAGCATTTCAAATGCTCCCCTGAGCACCACCAGGAGTAATTCCTGAGTGTAGGAGCACTGTGCACTGCCGATGTGGCCTCCAAAGAAATCAAGATATTGACAATAAAAATTAAGAAACGAGATTTAACAGAACAATGTTACCTATAATGAAGTCTATCACTTGCACTGGAGAGAAACACACTAAGTGATATAAAATCCTAAAATAATGTGTGAATAATTTACATATCCCTTTTATATCTAGTCCAGGTTCACCTTTTCTTGCAGTGGGTACATAGCTGAACAAAAAGGAAAATTCTAGATGTGAGAGGCACATAAAGCATATTTGAATGCTGTTGCAGAAAGGGCTTATAATCAGTTGAGAGTCTATGGCTGGTACTAGAATGTTTTATTTTTCAGGTTAATTTGGACATTGTTGGAAGACAATGAAATAGCTCTTTCTAAAAGCAAATTGATTTAGACCATTAAAGTTTTTGAAAAATAAATGAGTAGAGAACAAACTATATAGCACAATGTTTAAAAGCGTTTCTAAAATGTTAGCTGCTATTCGTTATTAGTAATACTTGGAAGATTTTTAAAACTATGTTATTTTCACATAAACATTGTAAAGGGACTGGAGCGATAGCACAGCAGGTAGAGCGACCCAGATTCGATTCCTCTGCCCCTCTTGGAGAGCCCGGCAAGCTACCGAGAGTATCTCGCCTGCATGGCAGAGCCTGAAAAGCTACCTGTGGCGTATTCAATATGCCAAAAACAGTAAGAACAAGTCTCACAATGGGGACATTACTGGTGCCCGCTCAAGCAATTGATTAGCAATGGTATGACAGTGATGACAGTGACAGTGATACAGAACATTGTAAATATTTTTGAAATAGTGAAATATTTAGAATCCGTTAGAAAATCTAAATAAAAGACTACATGTATAACAGAAAAAACATTGTAAATATCACTATTCTTCCTAGCAATTTAATTTTTCAAAACTAGAGCACACATACACAATTTCTAACCTTTAATTCAGTGGAGAGAGAAGATAATTTTGCTTCTTTTAATGCACGCAACTGCTGATAGTCTACTGGTTTATGTTTTGTGCTTCTGATTCCATATTTTGTAATGAAAAGCTGATTATCTGTTTTATCAAGAATTAAAAAAAATGACAAAATGAGTTAAGACAGCATGTTAACTTCAAGAGTTATTTTTAAATGTTTAAAACAAATAAGACATTACAAGATTTATAATATATTTAAACTTATCTATAAAAAAAATATTAAACTGCTATCCATATATAAAAAATTATTTCTAAAGGGGTAAAATAGGTATTTCCACTTAAGTTTGTATACTGAGAGCTTTCAAAACATATATCAATATAAAATATGACCATTTTCAAATCACTATTCGAATGTGTAAGAAATCAACTTTGAACATTTTATTATGATATTGTTAGAAAGGAAAATAGATTTCTAAAAATCATAGTTGAATTTCTAACTTAGAAAACTGAAATAATCAAAATTACATTTGAAAAAAATAGAGAAATAAAGAATGCATGTGGGACAAATAAGATTAAAATTATATAAAATGCTTGGACACTCTCCATCCAAACAAGTATCCTTGTTGAGCATGACTTCTATTATTTTGAAAAGGTAAAACATAGAGGGTATTCTAAGTAAAAGCACAAAATATAATGATCTGAGTAGTTTTTAGTGAATGAACATACTTTGGGAAGCCATAGAGATATTACCAGGGTTAAGGTATTTGTCTTGTATGAAACTAACCCCAGTTCAATCCTTGGAACTGCATGATCTCAAAGCACTGCCAAGAGCAACCCCTGAACACAGTCAGAAATAGACATCACACCTATGCTGTAGCCCAAATATGGTTCCCCCTTCAAAATAAAAATATACACTTTTGCCTTGATTATATGATGAAGAGCAATTAGTCTGTTACATAGAGTAATTGAGCATTTATGGATCATACTAATATAAGAAAACTTCAAAAGATTTAAGGGTAAATTTAGGAAAGGATAGTGTTTCTAGACACATTGCAAGGGAAGTAGGAAAGCTTCAATGTGACCACCCTAATAAATGAGCTTACCTTTACTAAAAGTCTGAAAATAAACATTCTGACTTTTCCTGCTTCCCTTCCCTTTTTGTTGCTATCATTGTTGCACTGACCAGGGAGGTTGTCAATGGTTGGTTGTGATGCTTACACTCTTAATTGTGGTGCTCACTAGGAGTTGGATAACTTCCGTATTGTGTACAAATCACAGTCTAGTGCGTCCCACAATTGCTTTTCCACTTTTTCTTAATCTACTTTGAAAGCACATGCTTCCAAGGAGAATAGAAAATTTAAATGCCCCTGGGGAGAGGGTCATAAGATAAAGTAAATGAGAGAAATGACAAGAAACAATAGCATAGAGAGTGGTAGAAAACACTCAAAATGGAACATCTATGTCTAAAGATAATCAAATACATTTTTAAAAAACTTAGATACTAGACAAATAAAACAGGTCCTCAAAATAAATCTAAGTTGTGTCTAGTAACTAGTCAGTTCATGTATTCTGGTTCACAGTATCTAGTCTCTAGTTTTCATTTCATTCTCCTACCTATAGTTGGGACTGGAGCTATAGCGCAGTGGTTGGGCTTTCGCCTTTCACGCGCGCGACCCGAGTTCGATTCCTCCGCCCCGCTACCGAGAGTATCGAGCCTGACAAGCTACCCGTGCCGGCTCAAACAAAATCGATGAGCAACGGGATGACAGTGACAGTGACCTATAGTTGAAATATCCAAGATGGCCGTCCCTAGCGAGGCAACCTGTGATTGCAAATCTGAGGCTCTGAAGCAAAATACTTTCTGCAGATTCCCTTTTGGTTACCTTAGTCCAACTCTGATTAATTCCTTTCTTTTTTCCGATAAATTTATTAAAGAAAAGCCATAAAGCTCTCCAATGCTTTCACACTTTTGCATAGTTCTAATTTTAATTCTGACCATACAGCAAATACATTCAAACACATTCTAGAAATCAAAGTTGCAAACAGAAGCAAATCTATCAAAATGAAACCTAGTTTATTTCCAACTACACAGAAGAGCAAGGTAGACCAAGTGGTCTACCAACTTTATTATTTATAAAACGCCATAGACAATTGTTATCTTTAGTGTGAGAGTATATGTCTTGCACATATGAGACCCTAGGTTCAATTCTTAGGACCAAATAATAACAATGATCTCATCATCATTTCAAGAATGTGTAAAGCCTCTGAACTAAGGAATTATCACATAGGTTATCATAAAGTTGATGTGTGCTATTTTTTATTATCATTATCATTACTGGGTTTTTGGATCACACCTGATAACATTCAGAGCTTAACCCTGGCCCTGTGTCAGGATCCCTCCTGATAGTGATAAGGGAACCATAGGTGGTTCCAGGGATCAAATCAGATTCCATTGCATGCAAGGCAAGAGCTTTAACTGCTGTATACTCTCCAACCTCAATTTTGGTTTGTTTTTGTTTTTTTTGCTTTTTGGGTCACACCCGGCAATGCACAGGGGTTACTCCTGGCTCTGTGCTTAGGAATTACTACTGGCGGTGCTCAGGGAACCATATAGGATGCTGGGAATTGAACCCGGGCCGATCACAAGCAATTGTGTTATTTCTTATACAAAAAAAGTTAGATAGTAAGATAATAGTCTCCTAAGAAAATAACTTACCCTAATTTCCCAGATTAACAATTGAGATGATTGAGGCCCTTAAAAAATAACCAAGATCATGGAGAAATTTGGACCAAAATATCATATTCATAACAAAATTCTCTGAAAAATGAAGGTTTGTTTCATAATGAATGTGGAAGCCAAATCTAGTTTGAGTCAATATCATCTGGCAACAAGTTTGAACCAAACTGAATTTTATCTTATTTAACATGAACATTCATTTAATTTGTTCAAAAGCATTAATGTATTTATTTATGGGTGCTCTAAGCATCACCCATTTTTTAATTTATTTTTTATTAATGAATAACCATGAGTTACAGTTACAAACTTATGAACTTTCATGTTTGCATTTTGTTTATATCCCTCCACCAGTGCCCAGTCCCCTCTCCCAATGTTCTCAGTATCCCTCCCACCCCATCCCCCCACCCCACCCCAACTCTGTGGCAGGGCATTCCCTTTTGTTCTCTCTCTCCTTTTGGGTGTTGTGGTTTGCAACAGAGGAACTGTGTGGCCATCGTGTTTGGTCTATATCCTATTTTCAGCATGCATCTCCCATGCCGTGCGGGTCGACCCTCAAACCACACTTTACCTGGTATTCCCTTCTCAATGTGAGCTGCCCCTTCCTCCAGCGTGTGGGGCCAGCATCCAAGCCTTGGAGCCAACCTCCTGGTACTTTTCTCTACTATTCTTGGGTCTTAGTCTCCTATTCTGTTATTTTATTTTATATTCCACAGATGAGTGCAATCTTTGTATGTCTGTCTCTCTCTTTCTGACTCATTTCACTTAGCATGATACTTTCCATGTTGATCCACTTATATGCAAAGATCATGGCTTCAGGGGCTGGAGTGATAGCACAGCGGGTAGGGCATTTGCCTTGCACGCGGCTGACCCGGGTTCAAATCCCAGCATCCCATATGGTTCCCTGAGCACCGCCAGGAGTAATTCCTGAGTGCAGAGCCAGGAGTAACCCCTGTGCATCGCTGGGTGTGACCCAAAAAGAAAAAAAAAAAGATCATGGCTTCATCTTTTCTAACAGCAGCATAGTATTCCATTGTGTAGATGTACCAAAGTTTCTTTAACCCATTTTAAGTAACAGAGAGAACACATCTAAAATTTTAAAAACATATTTGGTCCCAAAGACTCCCAAGGAGAATTCTGAAACTATTTTAAAACATTTCCTTATTTTCAAACAAGTCTGTATCATCTTGGCCACTTCAATATTCATATTTCTAGAGAAAAATTCAACACTACTTCAGACTATTATATAAACGCTTTTGGCTGAGTAGCAGCTACTTGAACAAAATTTTTCATATTACATCATTTAAGAGTGCTTAGTTTTAGAAATTATTCTATAGTCACATTATGTTACAGTTTAAAAACTGCTTATGAGGTTAATCAAAATACTAAGCCTTTTTGATCTACTTAATTACTAAAAATATTTTAAAATAACATATTTTATGATAATTTTTCTGAGTACAGAAGAAATTCTGATATAAAATATAATATTTTGCAATAGCTAGAGAATTAAGAAAAAATTATATGAATTTAATATTTATAGACTTTATACAGAATATCTAGACTTATAAAAATACAAGATCTTATTAATATCTATGGAGTAGAACAATCAGAACTTATCTAGTAATGAGAAAGAAGAGCAGAAAATTTATTTCCATAATAAGGAAATCAACTTACATTGTCAAAGTTTGTATTCTCTTTCCAAAGGAAATTTCTTTTAATTCACTGAGGGCTAAAATGTCAATTGTATTTAGGCTTGACTTTGTACAACATATGGGAAGTTAGTGAACTCTAAACTGCTTAACTGTCTTGTTATGTAAATGGGAAAATCATTCCAAGACCAAGTTTTCTAAGGTGACAGAAATTCTCCCAGGTCAAATAAGTGAAAACATTACTTATCTGAGGAAATATCTTCGATAAAGCTTTTAAATGGGCTGGAGCGATAGCACAGCGGTTAGGCTTTCGCCTTTTATGCTGCCAACTAGAGTTCTATTCCTCTGCCCCTCTCGGAGAGCCTGGCAAGCTACCGAGAAGTATCGAGCCCTCAAGGCAGAGTCTGACAAGCTACCCCTGCATATTGGATATGCCAAAAACAGTAACAATAAGTCTCTCAATGAGAGACATTACTGGTGCTCGCTCAAATAAATTGATGAGCAACGGGATGACAGTGATAGTGACAATGAAAGCTTTTAAATATGAAATATTTTTGATGACATGAAGTATTAGTTCAAGGAATAAGACCAAATTATTCAAGCAGAATTTTTCAATATCCAGAATTTTTTTGTTGTTGCTGTTTTTCTGGTTTGGGTACCATACCTGTGTGACTGGGGGATCATGCAGTGCCAGGGATTGAACTCTGGGCACTCACATGAAAAGTCTGTGCCTCAATCCTTTCGGCCATTTCCCTGCATCTTTTAAATTCTAAGCAGAATGATTCATATTACTTCCATTAATGGAAATATGCATTGTGATTAGCATAAGCTAATGGAACCAAAGATAAACTATTAGAACTAATAAAAACAGTTAAATGAAATGCTCCCTTACATAATAAACATCTCTGAATAAGTTCAGCCAAAATTAATTCAATCAAAAAAGTAACCAAAAGAACAAAACCAAAAGAATTAGATTCCCTAAGTCTAAGACTGCCTAAAAGGTTTGTAGAACTCACACTTTAAAAAATCCACAAAAGCGTCTTAAGAGAAATAAAACTTGAAATGAGAGAAACAATTCTATTTCTGTGCACCAAATAATTAAGAACAGTTGCAGTATCTAGATAGTAAGAATACAGTTCATTTTGATTTCTTTTTACTTCAGCAAAATGTCTCTTTATTTTATAGTGGGATAAAAAGCACTTTTAAAACTCTAGGCAAAAAAAAAAATCTAGGCAGGACATATTTATTACACTAACTATTGGAGGAAATGCTACACTAGAATCCACATTCTTTTTTTTTTCCTTTTGCAAAAATATGTATTTTGTGCTATGTGTTGCACACTTGGTAGATAGAGGTCGATCTGAAAAATACATTGTCCTTTTTGTCATTTATAATTTAAGTGAGGAAATAAGTAGAGGGTAAGCAGAGGAAGAGTCACAATTAGCTAAATATATGAAAAATAGGATAATGAAAAAGGACTAGAAGGAATGTCTTCCTCAGTCTTCAGTTGGTCGTGAAAACTTTGTGGAGAAGGTGAGGCTTCTTTTTTTAAAAATTTATTTGTTTTTTAATTAGTGAGTCACAGTGAGGGTACAGTTACAGATTCACACATTTTTGTGTTTGTTTTTCCCTCATGCAATGTTTAAGAGCCCACCCCGCCGCCAGTGTCCATTCTCCACCACCCATGAACCAAATATCCCTCCCACCCCCCAGTCCCATCCCCCCACCCCACCCAGCCTCTGTAACAGGGCATTCCAATTTGGTATCTCTCTTTCCTTTTGGGTCTTGTGGTTCCAAATAAGGGTATTGAGTGGTCATCCTGTTCAGTCTCTAGTCTACTTTCAGCACGCATCTCCCTTCCCGTGCAGGATCTCCAAACACATATTACTTGGTGTTCCCCTCTCTATCTTGGATGACTTTCCCCCAGTGTGTGAGGCCAGCTTCCAAGCTATGGAGCCAACCTCCTGGTATTATATACTACTGTTCTTGGGTATTAGTCTCCAACTCTGTTGTTCTATATTCCACAGATGAGTGCAATCTTTCTATGTCTGTCCCTCTCTTTCTGGCTTATTTCACTTAGCATGATACTTTCCATGTTGATCCATTTATATGCAAAGTTCATGACTTCATCCTTCCTAACTGCTGTATAGTATTCCATTGTATAGATGTACCAAAGTTTCTTTAAGCAGTCATCTGTTCTCGGGCACTCGTTTGTTTTTTTTTTCCCACCCCTGGGCACTCGGGTTTTTTCCAGAATCTGGCTATTGTAAACAGTGCTGCGATGAACATATAAGTGCAGATATCATTTAGACTATACATTTTTGTTTCTCCAGGATATATTCCCAGAAGTGGTATTGCTGGATCAAATGGAAGCTCAATTTCCAATTTTTTGAGAATCGTCCATATTGTTTTCCAAAGGGGCTGGACCAATCGGCATTCCCACAAGCAGTGGAGAAGGGTCCCCTTCTCTCCACATCCTCTCCAACAGGGATTGCTTTTGTTCTTTTGGATGTGTGCCATTCTCTGTGGTGTGAGGTGGTATCTCATGGTTGTTTTGATTTGCATCTCCCTGATGATTAGTGATGCAGAGCATTTTTTCATGTGCCTTTTGGCCATTTGTACCTCCTCCTTGGAAAAGTTTCTGTTCATTTCTTTGTCCCATTTTCTGATGGGGTTGGATGTTTTCTTCTTGTAGAATTCAACCAGTGCTTTATATACCCTTGATATCAACCCTTTATCAGATGGGTATTGGGTGAATATCCTTTCCCATTCTGTAGATTGCCTTTGAATAGAATCCACATTCTTGATGAAACAAATGGCTTAGATAATGTAAAAAATCCTTTAAGATGTTAGCTTATACATAAGAATATATAAGCTTATATATAAGAATAATTTTATACATTGATACTGAATTGATTTATTTCTAAATTGTCTTTTTCTACTCGAAGAGGGAATCTCTTAAATACATTCATAGATTTTCATAGATTTTCAAATAACATGATAAAGCTAACATATTAATAAGATCATTTTAATGCTCTATGGAAAGTAAATAGATGAATTTTTCATTATTAAATAATTTATTAAAGGAATTGCTAAAAAATTAAAATAAATAAAATAAAAATCATAAACAAGTCTCACAATGGAGGCATTACTGGTACCTGCTCGATCAAATCGATGAGCAATGGGATGACAGTGTTACAGTGATGGTAAAAATTAAAATTTTTCTTATGAAGTTAACATTTAGGTTTCGCTCTCTTTATCTAAAGCTAGAGAATTTCTAAGAAATCTTTCATTAACCAAAATGGTATAAGATGAGACAAAGACAGTAGCTCAAAGGACTGGAGCACATGCTTAATATGCACAGGGCCTAGGGCTCAATCCTGGTGTTGCATAACCTACATATCACCACCTTATGTAACCCTGGTGGCCCCAATATCAATTTGGAGGCCTCACTCCATGAATAATTAAATAAATAAATAAATAAATAAGCAAAAATGGTCTAAGGTAAAGAAGCAATTATTAAGCTACATGGAAAAACTTTCAGCATTCCCATACAACATAAAAAGTAACCAACCATAACATATCAAATGACAACAAAATCTAAAAGAACACTGCTGATAAAAGCAGGAATGATAGGATACAACCATAGCTTGCATAAAGGGATCCAGAAAGGTACTCGGTGATGCAATTCTTGTTACTAAAGATATGCACACTCTATAGCATAGCTGCCTCAAAATAAACATTGATCCTATTATTGCTTTTTGAGTTTTGGCATAAAAGCAAGAAATCTTCTTCATACTTTGTAAAAAATGCAATGGTGTGTTCGGTCAGAAAGGAGGTGTGATGATGTGATGTGTGTTGTGTTGTCCTCGTGCTCTCAGTGCAGTTCTCTCTCGCATGCGCTGGTCGAGTTCAGTGCTCTCAAGCCGTTGTGTATGGACTGGATCGGGATGGCTCCTCCTTGTGCTCTGCTTCTGTGTGTGCCGCTGTGCTCTCTTCTGTCTGTTTTTCTATCGCTGTCTCTGTCTCTGTAGTCTCTCCTCTGGTCTCTTCCGACCTCACTCTGTCTCTGCTTCTGTGTCATCCCTCTTGCTTCTGTGTCTTCTCCTGTGTCTTCTGTCTTGCCTCCATGTCTTCTCTCTGCTTCTGTCTCTTATCCTTGCTTATTATTATCTCTGCCCCTTTGTCTTCTCCTCCATTTCTGTGTCTCTCTCCTCTGTGTCTTCTCTGCTGCTTCTGTCTTGCCTCTCTCCTACTTCTCTTACAGTCTTGTATATATTGTTTATATATAGTTTATATGGGAATCATATAAGGGTGGTGACACAAAGGTGGATTGAACATTAACAAATCAACAAAGAAGGGTAAAACCATTTCTCCAGGAGATTAACAAAATCTCATCCTAGGAGATTACTCCAGATTACTAAGAGATCCGCTCAAGGGTGGGATCTTTTTTCCTCAGCTAGTAATCCACTTAAATATTTGTAGTAAATCTACTTCAAATATTTCTAGCAATGTCATTCTGTATGAGTACAGTAAGACATATATCATTTAAGTTTGGTTCTTCCTGAGGACATTCACTATATATTCCAGACCACAGTCCTCAGGCCAGGTTAGTCTTCCTAACTGCAGCAGGGTCCTAGTCTCGTTGTCGTTACCTTTGGATCATGACAGCATTTGTCCATAACCATGTTCTCAACTTATAGTTGAGTATTGTGGCACTTTGGCCTGGCCCATTTCAATGCCAGGGTAGCTCACAGCTTGCCCTGGGTCCATTCTGTCCATTCAAGACCCTGCTTTTGGGGTGCTAGGAACTAAGAGAAACTAAGTTGAGAATGTAAATGCCCGGGAGTAAATATTATTGGAGTCAATCAGCTTCCAAGTTACAAAGCATAATATTAACTGTCTTCCTGTGTCCATACAGAAAGGCCATTGCTTTAAGGTAAACTAAGTTCTCTGTGGCAAGGCTAAAAAGACAAACCCAAGGTTACCCTTCAATACTTCTTTCTAATATAAACAGTACCAATAGAGGGACTTTATAAACAGCAAAGAGGCATAATCTGAGTATCCAGCAAGAAGGGGAGCTCCATAAAACAATATTAATTTTTCTCTTTATATTTATAACAGCTCAAAGAGAAGAATATGAATCAACCTTGTTAGTAAATAGATCAAATTTTAATATTTAATATTTTAATTTTAATATTTAATAATGCAAATTTCTTATACATTTTCTTTCTTAAGCAGAATGAATAAACTAATCAAAGGAGCTATAGTAATTAAAATTGTGTGGCAATGACATAAAAGCAGATTCTAAGATCATTGGAGTAGAATAGAGAGCCCAGCAACAGACTCTCATGTATACGGACAACTTATCTTTAATTAAAAGTCAAGGGGTGTGAAGTGGGGGGTGGGTGCAAAAAAGTCTTCAACAGTGTTGGGAAAACTGGTTATTCACATGTGAGAAAAATAAATTTAAATCTCTATCTCACACAAATCACAAAAGTTAACTCAAAATAGATTAAAGATCTTAGTATTATCTTTGAATCCATGAATTGAATTAAGAAATATATAGGAAGGGGCAAGAGCGATAGTACAGTGGGTAGGGCATTTGCCTTGTATGCTGCTGACTTGGGTTCAATCCCTGGCACCCCATATGGTCCCTCAAGCACTGCCAGGAGTAATTCCTGAGTGCAGAGCCAGGAGTAACCCCTGAGTATTGCTGGGTGTGACCCCCCCCCAATAAAACCCAGAAATACATAGGCAGAATTCATTATACTGACTCTTAAGTCATTTTCTTCAACACAATATCCTTAGCAAGCAAACAGAAACAAAAATAAACAACTCAGATGCATCAAATTAATAAGTTTCTGCACCACAAAAGAAACTATGACTAAAGAAAAAATATAGCTTAACCTCATTTCTGAGGCAACCTGGAATGCGGGGCGGTTGAGCCATTAGGTCTATGAAAAAATGGCTTTTCATCACACATCATCAGGGAAATATAAATCAAAACATCAACGTGGGGGCCAAACAGAGTACAGAGGATAAGGCCAACCCGAGTTTGATCCCTGGCACCACATACAGTCCCATTATGCACCACTAGGAGAGATCCCTGATTACAGAGCCTGGATTAAGCCCTGAGCACCTCCAGGTCTGGCCCAAAGAACAAAAAAGAAAAACAATGAGATATCAGCTCACATCAATGAGATTAGTATACATACATCAAAAACAGTAAAACAACCAGTGCTTGCAGGGATACGGTGATAAAGAAACCCTGATCCACTGTTGGTGGAAATGTCATCTGGTTCAGCCTCCATGAAAAACACTATGAAGACCGCAAAAATTAAGAATTGAGCTTTCTTGGGGGCTGGAGCGATAGCACAGTGGGTAGGGCATTTGCCTTGCACGCGGTCTACCAGGGTTCGATCCCCAGCATCCCATATGGTCCCCTGAGCACCACGAGGAGTAATTCCTGAGTGCAGAGCCAGGAGTAACCCCTGTGCATCGCCAGTTGTGACCCAAAAAGCAAAAAAAATAATAATAATAAAATAAAATAAAATAATTGAGCTTTCTTGTGGCCCAGAAATTCCACTTTTTGCATTTATGCCAAGAGCCAACAAAGGGACATTTTTCGTCAAGATATTTGCACTCGCGCACTGGTGAAGGGATGGGTGTTTGAGCATTGTATAACTGAGACTTTAACCTGAAAGCTTTGTAACTTTCCACATGGTGAATCAATAAAAGAATTTTTTTAAAAAAAAAGATATTTGCACTCGTGTTTCACTGCAGCACGATTCATAGTAGCCTTGAAAATGCAAAGGCCCAACAATAAGTGGACCAAAAAAAAAAACAATATATACACACACGGTGGAATATTACTTGCAATGGAATACTATTTTTCTTGTGAAAAGATGAAATCATTCAACTTGGTATGATGTGAATGGAATGGGAGGGGAGGATACTACGCTGATTATGCTGAGTTTAGGGAGTCAGAAGGAGGACAAATAAACACTACTATCCCTCTTACATATTTAGAATATAAGGTAATATAGTAAAGGAATACCAAATTCTCAAAGGCAACAGACCTCGGGAGATGGCCTACAAAATTGAATTTACCAAGAGGGTCAGGTGGGGGTTGGGTGGTGGGAAGGGACCCACTGGAGGAGGGATGCTGACACCCTGATGGTGGATGTGGGATTGAAACGCTATATGCCTAAAACCTTAGCATAGTAAATCATGGTGACTAAATAAAAATTTAAGGGGAACGAGAATTTACAAAACCTAATCAGATAAGAAATCTTGAAGATTCTGAGGGACCTCAGAGCTCCAGTTGAGAGTGAAAGTAACTGCACTGGAGTCTCTCATGCTCTTTCTCCCCTGAGATTTACAGGGCTATTTTAATTGCTTCAAAATCCAGGAGAAAATACACCTGTATCTAGTTTAAAACAGTGCACAATAAATGAAATGTGAAATTCCCAGACATTTCAGGGGTGGAGAGAACAGGAGGTGTTATGATAGAATGGGAGTATTAGCATAGCTCCCATCAATAATCTCAGACATTCAGATCAGAAGCCCATAAGTGACATTTTTGAGCTCTGGCAAAATAATTTGGGACAATTAAAATAATTTTTGGGGCTGGAGCAATAGCAAAGCAGGTAGGGCGTTTGCCTTGCACATGGCCGACCAGGTTCAATTCCTAGCATCCCATATGGTCCCCCTAGCACCACCAAGAGTAATTCCTAAGTGCATGAGCTAGGAGTAACCCCTGTGCATTTGGTATGACCCAAAAAAGAAAAAATAATATAATAATTTGGGAAAATTAAGCAATTACTTATGGGTAAATGCTGTATTATCCCTAGTTTTCCCACTAAATGTAAGATCCATAAAAGAAAGTGACCTTCTAATATTGAAAAGATTTACCACTTATTCTAACTTGATCATTTGGGCATGCTTAAACTGAACATTTGTCTATCTTCTGGCACTACTTAGGAACCAATTTTATTATCCTACATAACCACACTTGAAATATGGTTTGTTTGCTTCCTCCTGGTCACGTCTGCTTTCTAACCGTTTTGTTAATCAGTAGTGGAGTAATCTTATAATTCACCCTAATTCTTTTGTGTATATTTTTGCAATATTCCTTTAACTATTTTAGCTCCAGCTACCATCACACAACTGCTTAAATGAGTGAGTCTCAAAATTTGAAATACTTCTGCATTAACAACGTTGTTTCCATTGACTTCTGGAATAAGATTCAACCTCTGCTCACTAGAGCCTTTTAATTCTATTATTTGTTTAGATTTTTACCTTACTCATCACCCTCCACATACAGACCATAATCAGCGTTCCTATAGTCAATGTTTGTGGGGGACAAACAGTCATTTTTCAAAGATATTCGAGTACTCAGATTCTATGAATCTGTCAAGTGACATGAAAAAGAATAATTAAGGTGAGGCTAATAAACTGACCTTTCTTATGGAAATCAGGTTTGCTTACACAGGTGGGCCCAATGAAATCACAAGGGTCTCCTTAAGAGTTTCAAACACAAGATTGTCAGAGTTACAAAGGATGTGTGATGACAGAAGCAGAGGTCAGAAAGATTTGAAATGGTTCTTTGCTGGCTATGACAATTAAGGAATGGGGAACAACAAATGTAGACAATTTCTAGAAATCAGAAAAGGGCAGGAAATTGACTCACTCATAGAGTTTCCAAAAGGTTTACCACATACCAACATTTCATTTTAATCCAGTGGTTTATTTCAGCCCTATTTCTGACCTACAGAATAAGAAAATAAATTTAACCATCTTTGTTTGTCATTATTTGTTATTAGCAGTGAGATACTAAAATTCTTCCTCACATCTCCCTGTCTTTGCACATGCTATTGCCAAGGATTTGAATACCTTTCCCTACCATCTCTTCTCTAATAAATGCTACCTAATTACACTCCAGTCTCCAGTTGTACCTAAGCCTCTCTAGCCAACAGAAAGATGACCTTTCTCTTTTAGGCCACTGTTGTACTTTGTGAATACTGCTCCTGGTGTACTTATTAGTTAATTCCGATGCACATTGAACACATCAGTAAGACTAAGGAGTTTATAAATTTTTTAGAGAAACTTGCTCTGGTCTTCTAATCTGAAAAGGTCTCCACAAACTTCACTACTTTTCATCCCTTGATCTAATTCTTCTTTCTTTTCTGAGAAGAAGGTGCTCCTAAGCCTGACTGGCGGTTTAGTGCTAGAAACCGAGGATGTGGTGCTGTTAAGGCCCTGCCTACTAGAGACCACTAAGGCCACCCCAGTGGTATTCAGGGGACTCCTGAGATCTACCTGGCTGTGCTTGATCCACTGTGATGCCAATCATTGAGCCAGGTCCTTAACATGGGTCCTATCCACTGGGCCCTAAATAATTATTTTTAATAACACTTCTCATTGTGTGAAGATAGACTAACTTAATAACTTTATTACTAAGTTCTTTAAGATATATGCTCGGGGAGGCACCGGCCCCTCCCACCGCCGAGATGTGATCCCGGGGGCCACACGCATGTGCGGCCCCTCCGCAGCTGTACAAGCGTGAATCCAGACCCAGCAAAACCTCTTTCGGTGTGAGCAACTCCTCGCAGAATGTCTCCAGCCTGAGAACTAAGCCTCGGCCCCGTGCCCGCCCGGGAGGGGAAAGGTATTTCTCTCTCTCGCCTCTTTCTCTCCGGGGATGAAGGGCGCGGTGGCCGCCATATTAAGACGACCACAGATTGGGTTTTCAAGCCTGCAATTATCTAATATCTGGAAGAAATCTCCCTGGACTTCTTGTTAAAGTACAGAAATTCAAAACTTATTTGTCTTCACAGTAGGTCTGAATCTAGTGGGGTACTCCTAACAACAATGGTGAGGTTTGTGTTGAAATATTGAATGTAACCAAAGTAAACAGAATGTAAAATGAAACTTATCAGTTACAAGGTAGGGGGTGGGGGGGCGGGATGGGAGGTGTACTGTGTGGGTTTTTTTTTTTTTTTGGTGGTGGTATATGGGCACTGGTGAAGGGATGGTTGTTTCAGCATTGTATAACTGAGACCTAAGCCCGAAAGCATTGTAATCTTCCACACGGTGATTTAATAAAATAAAATAAAATTTAAAAAAAAAAGATATATGCTCAATAAAAGGAAGACATTGTTTTTTGGTTTTGGGGTATTTTTCTGGGTGCCACATGAGGTAGTGTTCAGAGGTTAACTCCTGGCAGTGCTCCAAAAAAATATGGGATGCCAGGGATCGAATCTGTGTTAGCCACGTGCAAGGCAAGTGCCTTACACTCTGTACAATTTCTCCAGTTGCTGAAGGCAAGAAATGTTAGCTAAGCATCTCTACTTCTCCAAAGTCTCTGTCATACATTAGTCATTCAATATATGCTTGCTGGAAAAGCCCTCTCAATCATGGCTTTGTTCCCTAAAGTATGACAATACTAGAGACAGATAGATATTTTTCACCCCCTTTCTCATCTATATGAGATGATAATTATTATAATAATAAACTTCAAACCAAAATGGACAAGTGGATTGTGATGTATTGTCAAGAAGTGAGATAAAAGATGGGAGGGTGCAGAGAGATAGTACAGAGATAGGGCACATGCCTTACATGCACCTGACACAGGTTCAATCCCTGGCACTGCATATATTCCCATAAGCACCTCCAGGAGTGATCCCTGAGTACAAGGAAGGAAGGAAGGAAGGAAGGAAGGAAGGAAGGAAGGAAGGAAGGAAGGAAGGAAGGAAGGAAGGAAGGAAGGAAGGAAGGAAGGGAGGGAGGGAGGGAGGGAGGAAGAGAGGGAGAGAGAAGGAAGGAATGAAGGAAGGAGAAAGAAAAAAGAGAGAAAGAGAGAAAGAAAGAAAGAAAGAAAGAAAGAAAGAAAGAAAGAAAGAAAGAAAGAAAGAAAGGAAGGAAGGAAGGAAGGAAGGAAGGAAGGAAGGAAGGAAGGAAGGAAGGAAGGAAGGAAGGAAGGAAGGAAGGAAGGAAGGAAAAAAGAAAGAAGAAAGAAGGAAAGAAAGAAAGAAAGAAAGAAAGAAAGAAAGAAAGAAAGAAAGAAAGAAAGAAAGAAAGAAAGAAAGAAAGAAGGAAGGAAGGAAGGAAGGAAGGAAGGAAGGAAGGAAGGAAGGAAGAGAAAGAAAGTTGGGTAACCTAAAAGTCTCAATATCACCTTACTTTTCTAAGAACTTGAGAGCAAGAACATTCTTTATGTAGTTGGCACAAATAATCTGGTCTTATCAACAAGCAAATGTTGGAAAAAAGCTAGTTTCTCTTAGATTCATATAATGTTCTCATATAAACATACAGAGATGCCTTACCCTAAAGGGAGAGAATTAAATCTCTTACCCAAAGGGAGAAAGTTCAAAAGGGATTTTATCTTAATCTGTCGTGAGGTCATTGCAGTTTTACAAAGGGCATATATATTATACAATGAAAAATAATAAAATACTCCATAAGTGATGGTCTTTACTACATTACTTGTTGTAGTACTAATGCAGTTACATTAGAGTTTATAGGTGATCGTCCACTGAGTTCTGCACTTGAGCCTGTGTAATCACCCAGTCACATCAATTATTGAACCAGCCCAGCTAACTCTACTACCCTGCAAAATTTATTGTGAAATACCCAGTTAACATACCTTTATTTTTACAAATTTTTAGATAAATTTGCTATGCCTTTTGTGAAACTTTTCTTCTGCTATATATTTTTTCTAAACAATTGAAGACACAGTACATTTTCTCTTGATTAACTGTCACAAATGCACTGCTCTTGCTCTTGATTACAAGCTGATTCACTAAAACAAAATGATTAACATTAAGGCCACAAGCAAGGAAATTTCAACAATTAAATGGAATTTTGATATGCTTTTTACTATTCTGCTGTAAAAATTATGCATCAGAAGTTTGAAGCTGTGACAGATACAGCTAAGTGCTAATAGCTATCCTTTGCCTTCCTAACAGAACCCAGTTTTGCCAGAGTTAAAACTTTGACCTTCCTTGGTATCCGTGAGGCTCTAAGTGACTGCATGACACACTTCTGACCAATAAAAGATACTCACAGGCCTACTGGCAAGATTGGCTCTTCCATTAAGGAACTGTCACTGCCCCTGTCTTGCTGGCTGGAATGAGGATTTAAAACATGACAGTCCAGTATGTCTAAGAAGTAGGCATTAGAATAAAATATAGTAATTATTTCAGAAGAAAAAGTCAAGAGAACCTGGGATAATGCTGTATCAGCAGTGGACCCTGCTTCTCTCTGGAATTCTTGTTCTGAGAAAAATAAATCACCAAGTTTCTATAGTCAGGTTCTGTAACTTTTAGCCAGACAAAATTCCTAAGTGATATAGTCTGATATAATATAAAGGCCCAGGAGGTCTTGATGCCTCTTCATATAAAATTCTTCTAGAAATTTACCTATCAATATAGGTAGAGGATAAAAATACTAGAAAATATTATTGTCATTGTTCTTCAGTAGTAGCATGAGAAAATGACACCTGGAAAAATTTCCTATTTTAAATCTCCAAGTGTTTCAGCTGCAGTTTTCAAGAGAACTAAAACAGAATTGTTAAAATGATGTGTAGGTGGTTCTGGAAGGGGAAAGAAAATTCACAGAAACTTATTTCTACTATCAAAAAGTTACACAGAAGAATGGAAATGTGGGCTTTTAGTACTCTAGAATAAAACAGTTTTCCCATAAAAGATCAATTATGCAAGAAAGAATTTTATTTTAAAATGCTACAACAAGTCCTTCAAATTAAAAAGTAGCAATCTACCACTCTGTAACAACAAAGACTAAAATTCTGTTAAATGGCACAGCCTGGAACACAGTAGCACTAATATATTTTTGAATGAATGAAAAATTATCAAAGACAATAGTAATTCATTTTTGTGTCATTTCTAACTAAGAAAAAGTCCTCTGGCCTAGGATGTGAAAAAAAAAAGGGAACAATTAAAGGAGGTAAGATAAAGTTGAGAGAGGTGGGAGATCCTACTTCCTCTTTCTACTTCCCTCAGGTTTAGATGTAAAAGGGGAAAAGGGTATTACCCTTCCCTCTAAAGCAAACATAAAGATCATTTCCATGTGTTGGGGAAGTTTTCCCCCAATGTGCCTGGACACATTGCACACGGATTCTGGGCAGACACGGGGTGAATGCAGATGGGCGCGCAGAGAAACACCTTCCGGGAGCAGCTGATGGCTGTTCACTTTATTGCCAAATATGCACATATTTTATAGAGGGTCTTGGCTTACAAGAAGGTCCAATTACATAAAGTTTAGCATTGTTAGCCTATCACCTTTCCTACTCTGCTTTGTCTGGTCCAATCCCAATCAATGCTAGATGCTGCAGTTAGGATGACTTGCTAAGCATATCTGACAGTTTCTGTATCTTGGGCGCATGTGACTAGGAGGTTGTATGACACTCAAGGCTGAACACCTGGTACTGGCTGACACCCTGTTCTTGCCAACTTTGCCCAGATACTCCCTTTTGTGAGGCTTTGCTTCTGGGCCACTTTGCAAGTTCAGGTCTTACTGCTCCAGTGCCCATCACAATCCTCCACACCATTGAAATAGGTAGAAGGTTCACCACAAAGATAAGGCAAATAATTCTGAAGCACCAGCAGTGAGCCTTGATGTACATTGGATGAGATTTTCAGTTGTATGTGGCAACTGCCTAAGGTAAGCAGTAAGTTCTGATGAAGAGGGATTATGTGTGGTGAGCAGAGGGATGGGAGGAATGGAGATATGTCAGATCTTTCTGTTTCAATATTTGTTCCAGGGGGTGGAGTGATGATACAGTGGGTAGGGTGTTTGTCTTGCATTCACACCCATATGGTTCCTTGAGCCCACCAAGAGTGATCCTTGCACACAGAGCCACGAGTAATATCTGAGCATCAACAAAAAATAAACGGCAACAACAAAAACCCATTATTTGTTCCATTTTACTGCTTTAAATGGAAAAAGAAAGTGACATTTTCCACTATCTAATATTGCATAGTTTTCTTCCTCAGGGATCCATATTGTTTTTGAAACAATAATTTGAAAGTCTTTATATGGAAAATCTTAATAATTCCCTACAAAAGCAGGGGAAAGTGCATCCTTCTCTCCCGGAAGAGAGCAATATGACTCTCGCCATAATCATGTCGCCAGACCCTGCAACAGTCTGTATCACTCGGGGTGCCCAGTTGGTCCCTTCCCATCCCAAGGGACCCAGCCCCGACAGACAAAAACTTCTACAACTCAGACCCTGCCACACTCATGGCCACTCTCCACACGTTCACCAAGCCTCGCTCACAAGTACATCTATTCCTGGACCATGCAGCCTTGTTTGTGGCCACGTGATACTTCAAACCACATATTCTATCCATACTTCAGGATTACTGCACCACATTTGGCAGGGTTCAAAGTAGGAGGCAACCAATCTTAGAGGAAAATATACTTTTTTTACAGAGATATATAATATATACATAAAATATATAAATACACAAGACTCAACCTTTAACAACATGTCAGTGATCTCATATAGAAGGGTTTAATGGCCCTGGGTGAAATACAACATTTCTCACACTCTTTTCTCTAAGGATAATTTTTTCTAGCATTCTCAACAGATTTTCATAACAAACAATATAATACAAATAATAATAAAAAATATGTGATTTTGGTTCTGCTTTAGGGCAGGGATTAGCATTCGGGATGGAAATATCCAAAATATGGTGGTAGGAAGGTATAATGGTGGTGGGACTGCTGTTTGAATATTAAATGTAATCAAATATTGTGTACTACTTTATAAAATTAAAATATTTAAAAAAAAAATATGGGGGAGTTTGTCTGAGGACACATTGTCAGTTCAAAGGTATATTCCTGGTTCTATACTCAGGAGTGACCACTGACAGTGCCAAAGGGGCCCTATACAGTACTCGGGATTAAACTGAGGTCAGCCACATGCAAAGCAAGCAACTTACTTCCTGGGCTCTTTCTTAGCCTGATCTTGGCTTATTTTTTGGTCAGTATGTTTGGTGGGTGTGTTACACCCAGAAATGCTCAGGAGTATGTTTGGTGGGTGTGTTACACCCAGAAACGCTCAGGAGTTATTCCTGGCTCTGAGCTTAGGGGTCATTACAGCGCAGTGCTTAAGGGACATAGTGAAGCTGGGATTTGAATTAGGGTTGTCCACATGCAAGACATATAGTGGCTTTTTAAAAAGACAGTCCCACAGAAAACAACAAATTTGACCAAAAAATAGATTTGTTCAAAGTAGAACAAAAGGATAGAGCATACCTCAAAACTAACATACACCTTAATGTAGAGTTGGTGTTTGGAATTCAAAGCCCAATAATGTATTTTATTTTTTGGTTTTGGGGTCACACCCAGTGATTCTCAGGGGTTACTCCTGGCTCTATGCTCAGGAATTACTCCTGGTGGTGCTCAGGGGCCCATATGGAGTGCTGGGGAGGGAAACCACGTCAGCTGTGTGCAAGGCAAATGCCCTACCCACTGTACTATTGCTCCTGTTTCAACTATATGATTTTAACTTCACTGCTATTGACCTGTTGAACTTTGTCAATGACCAAAAATAATAGTTTTTAAAAGTTTCAATGTCATAATGATGCCAATGCTTCCAAATTGATTTATACATTATTATTTAAAATCCCAGAAGACTTTTGTGTGTGAAAAATGGCAAGCTGATTTAAAAATATGTATAGAAGGCCCAGTCCCAATCTGAGCAGGCTTGGAGGTCTCAGCCCCGTGTCCCACACACCTGGGTTCCTCTGCAGGTTCCTTCATGTGTGAGGCTCTTCTGAACCTGTGGAGAGGGGCCCTGAGCATGGCTGTGGCTAGGCTCTGGAGGTTTTCAGCCAAGGGAGCTCTGCTCAGGGCAGGGAGGGAAACTGAAGCCCACACCCTCCGAGGGGCCCTGGGGAAGACAGCCAGGGCAAGAGACTGAGTTGCTCTTTTCTGGGAGCTTCATTTTATAGCCTCTAGATGCTGGCCGTTGGTGGGATTAAAAAAAAAATTAAATAACCTAAAAAAAGAAACTTTCACTATTGTTATAAAAATAAAATAAAAAATAAAAAGCAATGCTATATTGTATATGCTAAAAAAATAAAAATAAAAAAAATAAAAATATGTATAGAAATACAAAAGACAACAGGAATACTATAAAAACAAAACTGGAGAATTTCTAGTACATTTATTAACTTCCACTATGAAGCTGCAGTAAATAAGATAATGCATTATTGGTGCAAGGATGAGTGAATAGGCAGTAAACAGTGGAGAATTCAGAACAGACCCAATATTTCTGATTTGTGATAATAGTGAGTCACACTGTAGTAAAGTGTGAAATAAAAGTCTTCAATAAATAGTCATAGGTCAGTTGGCTATTCACATGGAAAAAGTGAATCTTGACCTCCTAACATCCAAAAAATCAATTCCAGATGTATTGAGAATCTCAGAGTGAAAGTTTTTAAAATGAAGTTTTTGGAAGAAAGCATAGAACATATTTATGACCTTGGATTATAAAACATTTTTTAGAAACAGTTTACCACAAGAAGAATGCTAATCACAAATATATAATGCAGTTGGTTGAGAAATACTAAAATTAAAAACTTTAATTTAAAAAAACTTTAAATTTAAAAAACTTTTAAATTTTAAATTTTTAAGTTAAAAAAACTTGGGGCTGGAGCAATAGCACAGCGGGTAGGGCGATTGCCTTGCACGCGGTAGACATGGGTTCGATTCCCAGCATCCCATATGGTCCCCTGATCACTACCAGGGGTAATTCCTGAGTGAAGAGCCAGGAGTAACCCCTGTGCATCACCGGATGAGACCCAAAAAGAAAAAAAAACATTTAAACTTTAATTTAAAAAACTTTAATTTAATTTAATTCAAGATATCGTAATGGGAGTGAAAAGACAGCCCAAAGAGTGCAAATATATTTAGATTACTTATATGCAACAAGACTTTCATCTAGAGTAAGTAAATGATACTTTTAAATATATGCAGTACTGGTATTTTATTTATTTTTATTTTTATTTTTTGTTTTGGGTCACACCCAGCAATGCTCAGGGGTTACTCCTGTCTCTGCACTCAGGAATTACTCCTGGTGGTGCTCAGGGGACCATATGGGGTGCTGGGAATCGAACCCCGGGTCGGCCGTGTGCAAGGCAAATGCCCTGCCCGCTGTGCTATCACTCCAGCCCCAATACTGGTATTTTAAATACCTGTAAATTAATAAATAAAATTCATACAAAACAATTAAAAAATTTGACTGATGATAAAAATATCAACTTATTTGAATTAGGAAATTTGGGTTAGGAAAATTCAACTTCATATTTCTATAAACACATGAGTGTGACTAAAATGAAAAATATAGGAAATATCAAGAAAGTAAATCAACCAGAGCATACACATGCCACCAATGGGAGTGAAATTGTTACAACTGCTTGAGAACTCCTTGGCAGATCAGTTTCTATGACTCAGCCATTCTACTCCTTCATCCATCTATTGAAATATGTGTATAAATATATCAGAAGCTATGTACAAGAATGTTCATTCAGAGTAGGCCTATTCCTAGTAAAACCAGATGAGTGACTACCCAAAAGCCAAAAATGACAGAAGAAATTGTTGGTATACTGACAAACCCACTCTAACTATTGTTATTCAAAGGAAGGTATTAAATATGTAGAGTGTGCCCAACACCTTTATTGCAAACCACAACAGCTAATTAGAGAGAGAGAACAGAAGGGAATGTCCTGCCACAGTGGCAGGGTGGGGTGGGGGGGAGATGGGATTGGGGAGGGTGGGAGGGACACTGGGTTTACGGGTGGTGGAGAATGGGCACTGGTGAAGGGATGGGTTCCCGAACTTTGTATGAGGGAAGTATAAGCACAAAAGTGTATAAATCTGTAACTGTACCCTCACGGTGATTCTCTAATTAAAAATAAATAAATTAAAAAAAATAAAAAAAATATGTAGAGTGTGCCTATTGTCAGGCATCATTGTTATCTGGAAAATGTATAGTTCTTAACTAATTTGTTCCTTCCTTTCTTCTTTCCTGCATGCCTTCTTTCCTTCCGCTGTTCTATCACTCAGGCTCATGATTCCTTCTTAATTGCTTGTTGAAAATAATATGGTAAGGCAACAGAGTTGAGACACTGATATACATACATATACACATAAATGCATATATATTAAATAAATATAAACCTGTACACCACAGGGCAATCATGGTATTGTGAATTACAAACTTTCTCTACTCTTTCAGTAAACTTTTTAATTTTCTATTTGATTTTTAAGAGGAAAACATTGATTTGGGGCGTTTTGTTTGTTTGGTTGGTTGATATGGGGGCCACACCTGGAGAAGCTCAGGGGTTACTCTGGCTCTTCACTCAGGGATCACTCCTGGTAGTACTTGGGAGACCCTATGAGATGCTGAGGACTGAACAGGTAAACTGTGTGCAACGCAAATGCCCTATCTACTGTACTATTGCTCTAGCACCAAGAATAAAATGTTTTTTAATATATATGTTTAATTTGAAATAATCACAAACTTACAGGTAAGGTGCAAGTACAGGATAAAAATTCTTTTTCTGAAGAATTTCAGCAGAAGCTATTGCCCTGATTATCTATCACACATAAATCCTCGAGGGGTCTTTCCTTCAAATAATAAAGTCACCTATATAATCACAAAACAACTATCAACAATAGAAAATTAATACTGACAACTTATTATCACTAGTAACAAATTCCCAGATCCCTTCAAATTTTGCCAACTGTTTCAGTAGTGTTTTTAGCAAAAAGCTATTAATCAGAATTTGGCATTATTATAATATAGTTGTCAAATCTCTTTAGTCTTCTCCTGTTCAGAAACGCCATTAACTTCTCTTTGGGTTTTTCTGGCATTTTTTCACGATTAAAATTAAGTGATGCATCTTCAGCAGAAATATCACAGAAATTATTTGTATCCATCTCATTGTATCCTATCACCTGACTTACCTCTTATGTATTGCTAGTAGCATTCACTTTAATCACTTTATTAAGGTAGTATCTACTAGGTTTCTCTACTATAGTCCTATTCTTTATTCCCCCAACTTATGATTAATAAGTATTTTGTGGAAAGTGACTTTAAGACACTATAAATACCTTATTCTATTAAAGTTTTAGTGCATATATTTATTTGTTTATTATTTTTTTCAATATTACAATCTGTTGCAGGAGTGATAGCACAGGCAGGGCATTTGCCTTGCATGCGGCTGACCTGGGCTAAATTCCTCTGTCCCTCTCGGAGAGCCTGGAAAGCTACCAAGAGTATCCTGCCCACATGGCAAAGCCTGACAATCTACCCATGGCGTATTCGATACACCAAAAACAGTAACAACAAGTCTCACAATGGAGACGTTACTGGTGCCCGCTGAAGCAAATTGATGAGCAACAGGATGACAGTGACAGTGATTACAATCTGCTACTATAATTATTTTGATGTTCAAATTATTGAAAGTTTGGCAAATGGAAATATCTTCAAGCTGAATTCTGGGTCCATGTTTTGAAATAATACCTTTTATTTGTTTGCAGGAATATAGGCCAATCTGGCATAGCATGACTAAATCCTATGATAAGGCCACAGTAAAGCTAAAATCAGTCTGGTATTAACTGATGATTTTTATAGTTGGCTGAATTCAGTTACGATATATAGGATTGAGGTCCTCTTTTCCTTGTGTGTTGTCATTGAGGGGCCACTCTAAGTATGTGGGGTTCGACAGCATGCCTTGCCATGTGGTCCCCTTCATCATCAGGAGCAACAGGAATAATCACTCCAATTGTAAGTCCTTGCCATCACTTTGACTCCCTAGTTCTCTAACATCTAAGCTCAGATTTAAATGACTCCTGCAACATCAGGCTAGGGGCTGGAGCAATAGCACAGCGGGCAGGGAGTTTGCCTTGCACGTGGCCGACCCAGGTTCGATTCCCAGAATCCCATATGATCCCTTGAGCACTGCCAGGTCTAATTCCTGAGTGCAGAGCCAGGAGTAACCCCTGTGCATTGCTGGGTGTGACCCAAAATGCAAAAAAGAAATTAAAAATATATATATATATATATATATATATATATATATATATCAGCCTAACTAGGTAACCTCCCTATCTTAAGGTAAATTGATATGCAACTATAATTAAAAGTCCACTTTGTGATATAAAATACAATAATAATCATCACATCCATGCTCCTGATGATTATACATGATATGTACAATAGGGAGAAAAGTGTCTTGGGGTCACTTTAGACATTCTGCCTATTACCTATTTAAAGTGCTAGCACAGTGCTCGGCACCTTATGAGCACTAGGCATGCATAAACTATTATCTGACAAATTTACAGAAATTTAAAAATAGCAGAACATATTAATGACAATGGTGCTGTGAAATTATGTCAATGTATCATCAAAAAAAAAAAAAAACACCCAAATTGCTAAAAGGCTCTGTTGATTAATTTGGTAATGTGTGCTGTAAGTCTAGCATTTCTCCTTTTTAAAAATTCATTCCAAGCTTCCAAGGACATAATCAGAGTTATATACACATGTGTGTGAAAGAAAATATAAATTATTGTATATTTATAATAAGTACTTCACCTAAGAGTGATGAAAATTATAGGTTACAGAATGGTGTTTGTCTTTGTCAATTTTAGTACAAATACCGAAGGGATTCCAGCTTTTCTTTATCTCTCTTGAACTATGTCATAGTGAAGTTTCTGTGGCATGTTAAGGTAGGTTGTTTGTTACCTCACATTACTACAAGTCAATCAAACTTTTAACAGCTTAGGGAGTAAGAGTTAGTCTTTCTGGCAAGATGGTTGCTTGAAAGTGAAGAATAACAGGAGAGATGGAGAGAAAAAACAGGGAGTAAGGCACAGGCCTTGCAAGCTACTAACCCTGTTTTGATCCCTAGAACACATGGTTCTCTAAACACTGCTGGGTATGATCCTAGGAGCCCCTGGCAGTCCCAAGTAATATCCAGAACTGAAAAGGCCTATTGGCTGAGGAAGAGGCCCCATACCTCCCGAACAAAGCCTGGGAGTGCCTCTCTCTACCCACCAAAATATGAAAAGGGAGAGAACATTCCCTGATCTCATCAATCTGATCATACCCATTTGCTATAACAGTAAGAGCACCCGGAGAAGGAAAACTCAGTTTCCTCTGCCCTGGTGTCTGTGTCTCTGCCTTCTGTAAGGCCTAGCTGTGCTCACCACGGCCAGGCCTCTCACTCTGAAACAGGAAGTCGCCCCTCACACTAAACTGGTTAGATTACACTCCTAGCTAAGGTTGTAGAGAATGACTTCTGTTTGATATTAGTTATGATATAAGCCAACATAGAGTATAAAACATATATCAATGTGGCCATGGGCATAACAAGTTAATAATGAAAAGAACACCCATCTTTGTCCATTATAAGCCTGCAAAACAGCTATTGTTAGTTCCAACAATACTTACAAGCAAGGAAGAACAAGTGAAACTGTGGCTCAGAGAATTTTAGTAAATTGTCCAAGGACACATACTTAAGAAATAGTAAAAGAAAAAGAAAATGAGCGAAAAGCAACTTCCTTAATACCTTTTCACGATACAAATTATTTCTGATAATATATCTATATAAAGTTGAATGGTTTTACAGCAAATTTAGAAGCTTCTGCAATACAGGAGAAACAATGACCAGAATTAAAAGACTGCCTACAGACCAGAGAAAATATATTCTCACCACTCATGGGACGAATTGTTAATATACAAGGTACATAAAGCACTTGTAAAACTTAACCAGAAAAACAATCAACCCCATTGAAAAATGGGGTGAATAGATGAACAGAAACTTCTAAACAAAGACCTACAGATGGCTAATAAGTATATAAAAAAATGTTCTGCATCACTTATCACAGAAATGCAAATCAAAACATAATGAGATACCAGCTCCACCACTGATACTGGCATACATCACAAAGAACCAAAGCAACCAGGGTTGGAGTAGATGCAGGGTAAAAGGAATCCTTATACACTGCTGGGGAAATTGTTCACAGGTTCAGACTTTTTTGGAAAACAATATGGATACTCCTCAAAACACTAAGAACTGAGTTCCATATGACCTCACAAGCCCACTACTGGACATCTATTCCAAGAGCCCAAAAACTCTATTCAGAAAAGACATTTGCATTCAAATGTTCACTGCAGTGCTATTCAGAGTAAACAAAATCTGAAAACAACCCAATGCCCAAGACCTGGTGATTGAATATAGTAAATATGGTATGTTTACACAATATAGTATTACTTAACTATAAAAAAGACAAAATCATGCAATTTGCTGATACATACATGGATGGATCTGGAGGCAATCATTCTGAGTGAAGTCAGCCAAGATAGGACAGATACAGAATGATCTTTCTTTTATGTGGAATATAAGGAGCATAGTAAGGGAATAACAAAGGGCCAAGGGTAATAGCACCTGAGAACTGGTTTACAGAACTGAACTTACCATGACAGGGAAACTGGGGAAAATAGGGGAGGAGAGGAATAGTGAAGTTTGAAGGGGGTAACCTGAGACAATAGTGGAGGAGAGCAGACACTCTGCTAGAAGGTGTGGCTTTGAAAAAATCCTATAGTTAACAGCATTGTAAATTGCAATATTCACCCAAAAAGGAGGTTTTTTTAAAGGCTACTCATGGAGAAAAATACTTTTTTTTTTGGTTTAGTGCTGCTTTACAGTACTATTTACAGTACCATAGAATGTTAAAAGTCTAGTGTCACACCTCTGTATGTGAATAATACCATACCTACCCATATCTTTCACCAAGTTCTACTGTGATCACAATATTATAAAGATCTTTAAGAGGGTCAAATTGATAGTACAGCAGGTAGGCTGCCTTACAAGTGGGCTGACCATAGGGTCCCCCAGTTCTGCCAGGAGTGATTCCTAAGTGCAGAGCCAGAATTAACCCCTGAGTACTGCAAGGTGTGCCTCCCCCAAAATCCCCAAAATAGCTTCTTAATAAATGTTAATAAGGGGGGCAAGGACACATATAACCGGATGGGAAGAGGCCCCTCCCACTCCAGTTGAGGTTGTGGCATTGGAATATTGAATGCATGAAACTTTACCAGTTACAGTACTAGAAATCACAATGCCTCAATTTTTTTTAAAATTTAAATTAATGGTAATCATTAATGTTAATGATTAAAATAACTTAAAAATTTCTGTCTTGTTCAAGCCAATGACCGAGATGAAAAGGCATCGATCACATTGTACTGTTTTTCACACTGGAACTAGGACATGTCCTAAGAACATGCAACAGTAGAGGCATCGGTGGTGTCGGTGTCCTCATCAACACGAACTTGGCCATGAGCATTGATTCGTTCAAATGCCTAAGAACCCGAATCGGACGCTTAAGTTTGAATAGATGGGGGTCATTGCTGGCAGTTTCTATCTTTGTCATCTACGCACCAAGAAACGAAGAAGAAACTGAGAAGTTCTACATGGAGCTGGAAAAGTTCTATAAAGAAGACCACACCTGCTACAAGGTCATTGTCAGTTCTATATAGAAAACCACACCTTGTACAAGGTCATTGTAGGTGATTTTAACGCCAAGATAGGACCAAGAAGGTCTCCTGAAGAACTCCACATTGGGACCCACGGCCTAGAATGGAATGAACAGGGTGAGAGACTGTCTGAGTTCACCATGATGACTCAGACCATCCATGGTAACTCGCAGATCCAGAAGTCTGAATCTAAACGTTGGACATGGGAGTCCCTTGGTGGACAGTTCCACAACAAAATTGACCACATCATGTTCAATCAACGGTTTTGTCTGACTGATGTCGCTATTGTCCCAAAATTTCAAATGGGATCAGACCACCATGTCCTTCGTGTGAAATACTACTTCACAGAGTGGGGAAAAGGGGTTACAAAGTTTAAGAAGAGAACAAACTCCCAGAATGACCACCATCTGGGAGCACTTTGGCACTATTGCAGCCATATGGGAAGGTGCCATCATCAACAACATCAATGATGAATATGATAGACTGGTTCAGCACCTCCACGATTGTGTGAGGAACACCGAGAGAAAACCACAAAAAAAAACGCCTGTCTTTGGAAACTTTCTAGCTCATTCGCCAATGTGGTTTGGTGTGAGCCTCAGGCAATCACAAGCTAAAGACTGAACTCGCAAAGCTGTGCAGGGAAGCGATAGGAAGCTAATGGCTTGCATTCACAGGGTTACTCAATTTACATTTGCTTTCTTTCAATGCAACCATTTCTAGATCTAACTATCTATTTTGCAACCATTTCTAGATCTAACAATCTACTCCACTGCTTTTCCAGTTCCTACAAATCTCTGCTAATCAATCAACTCATTGCAACAATTTGGGTTATGTGTCCTTGTAAAGGATAAGGTGTTGGAGGGGAGTTAAAAAAGTTTGTCTCTTTTGAAAGAGACACATCATTCTTTGAGATCCATTTTTATAGAACAATATATTTTCTAGACTCATCTTGTACTTTGTGCTTTATTTGTCATAGTCCTGAAACCAATTATTTTTCTAAGGAACTTCGGTTCCCTGGAGGATAGAATTAGAAGTCACCGCATGTGATTATCATTAATGAGGATATCCCTACTCCTTAGACATTTCAACTAGGAAAGTTAGGATGTATACACATAAAACAACTATATTTAGATATCAATTTCTATAAAAATAGATGATAGCATAACAGTGAGACAAGGAGGCAGGCTGTTAGAGTCAGAGAAAGTACCATTAATACATGCTGATATTTCCAACTATACCACAGTATAAAGTTTATCCTAGTTTTATCCTTTTTTGTACTTGTAGTTCCTATTTCCAACAGTGAGAACCCTGTCTTCTATCTCATATCTTTCATTTGACCAACTTCCCAAACACAAACAGTCTCTAATTTTGGGGGTTGTTTCTCCTTTACACAAAAGCCAACCTCTCCTTACTTGGGTTCCAACAGCCATAGTCAGTGGCTCTCACAACTTCATAAATGCCTCAAGATTCCACAGCAATCTACACTCTTTCAAAGACAGTTCCTCCACTACAGACTTTCCATGATGCCTCCATTTCACTGCATGAACATGCCTCCCACTCATTGTTTCAAAGCCTCTTATCAGGATATCACCCCAGTTTGGTTCTAGAGTGCCCACCCACAAGCAAGAGGTTGGTGAAAGTGTGAGGCCACAAGTTTGATCCCTAGTACTACACAAGCCTGACTGATGTTCCGGCAGCTCTGCTATTTGGAATTCCCATGCCACAAGGCATGCAATCTTGTGAACAGTACAGCACTATCGAGTGTGTGTAAGCACTCCAACTAGAATGTGCAAACACTATCACTATCACCATGTGTAAGGCATGATAAGTGCTGCAAATGACTATATGTGCAAGAACAACAATCAAGTGTGTTACCCTTGGCCAACACTGCCTCCAAGGGGTGTGGACTTGTGAGTCCACAACTGATAAGTGTAAATCTTCAGCTAAATGTGTTTAGATCTCTGTCACTGTAAAAACAAGAAAAAAGGGAGGGAAGTTTCTTCTTTAAAGATTGTGTTTGAACCCAAGGACAGTAGATACAAGCAAGGGCCAGGGGGATTTCCCCATAGCTGGAAGACTGCTTCATGAGCAGAGGGGAGAAGGCAGAGGGAATAGTGAAGGGATCACTAAGAAAATGATGGCTGGAGGAACCAGTTGAGATGGGAGATGCATGCCGAAAGTAGATAATGGAACAAACATGATGACCTCTCAGTGTCTGTGTTGCAAGCCATAATGCCCAAAAGTAGAGAGAGAGTATGGGAAATATTGTCTGCCTTAGAGGCAGGGGGAGGGTGGGAAAGGGGGGGTATACCCGGGATATTGGTGGTGGGGAATGTGCACTGGTGGAGGGATGGGTGTTTGATCATTGTGAGATTGTAACTCAAACATGAAAGCTATTGTAACTATCTCATGGTGATTCAATAAAATTTAAAAAATTTAAAAAAAAAGATTGTGTTTGAAATAAATATATATAGTCATATATATAAATTCTCACAGAACTTATATACAAAATGTATTACATATAAATTCTCACAGAACTTATAAAAGTTTAAATATGTTAGCAATTTACAGTATAAGAAATACCATTTTATAAAACAAATCTTTCTCTCTCTATGCAACTTGAGTTAGTATAAAAGAAAGATTAAACAGTATTAAATCGAGCTCAATTTAAGTTCAAAGACCCAGGTCTTCTTTTAATTATTCTAAGTAAAAAGTACTAAAACAACAAAAGGGATAAAAGAAAGCTTATATATATGATAAATTCATGCTAATCAACAGCAGTACATGAAGAGTATGATAAAATTAATTGAGCTGATCCTAGATCAGCTTCAATTTTAGTCCACATTCTCTTAAGGGCATCATTATTCTTTCAAATGCACTTATCCATATCTTCATAAACTAATTACAGTGAAAATTCATTTTTCATTTTAAACTAATTCATTGTAGTGCTAAGTGAAGAGTATTCCTTACCTATTTGGATTTATCCAAATCTTTGACTTAATTTCTACTAGATATCACCCACTTTCTGAAAATCAAATATACCACTTGACTTTATTGAAAGACTTCCATAAATACATATTTTTGATAAGCAAAAGTATTCATAGTGTGTGTTGTAAAAAGCTATATAGAAGAGTGTATACTCTGGAGCAACAAGAACATCATTAAGCTTCTTCCTAAAGACTACTTTTTCTTTTTAGAGACAGTATATTTATCATAACATTCATGCTTTTACTACAAGTCAGTATTATAATGGGTTTTGTGTGTTATTAGATGACTGGTATCTTATAAAATTCAACATTTTTCATTTCAGGTCAGGAGACAGTACAGGGAGGTGCTTATCTTGAACATGACTAACCCTCGTTTGGATCCCAGACTACACAAATGGTTGGTCACCTGAGCACCGCCAAGAGTGATTCCTAAGCAAAGAGCCAAGAATAAGCTTGAGCACATACAGAAGCTAAAGTCCTGAGTGGCCCAGAAGCTAAAAAAAAAAAAAGAAAAGAAAAAAGAATTCCAATAAATTCATTGCAATTATGAAAAAGTGAACAAGTGGTGATTTCATAAGCCAACACCATTTTTTGTGTTTGTTTGGTTTTGGACCATATTCAGTGACTTGAGGTAACTCCTAGATCTGCCCTCAGGAATTTCTCCTGGCAGTGCGTAAAGGATCATATGTGATGCCAGGGATCAAAAACTGGTCAGCTGCATGCAAGGTAAGTGTCCTACCTGCTAAACTATCTCTAGCCCCAAGTCAACACCATTTTAATACATGACAGATTTTCAAGCAATACCCTACTTTCAAATGCTGGGGGATACCTATTATATTTATTTTTTTAGATTCAAATTGTATTTACAGGACAAGTTCCTTACGTTTTTCTAAACTGACATGGAACAGTGAAGATAAAATATCCTGCTCAAAAAAAAAATGGCTGACACCTCCTTTGGTCAAAGTGAAATAATATGATTATCAAATCGACTCAGATTGGAAGCTGTGCTGGCCAACACATCACAACCTTAATTGCTGACAAACAGAAAGAAAAAATTGCTGACAAACAGAAAGAAGAGATTGCATTGATCACTCTCATTTGCCCCTATACACATGTAAATTGATTATTTACTACTAACATCATTTCTTAGCTAATATCGAACAAATTTTGCTTCTTGTCCCACTTTACAAAATAATTTACTTTAAGAATGTTTACCTGGATTCAATTCCTCTGTCCCTCTCGGAGATCCTGGCAAGCTATCAAAAGTATCCCACCCACACGGCAGAGCCTGGCAAGCTACCCCTGGTGTACTCTATATGCCAAAAACAGTAACAACAAGTCTTACAATGAGACATTATTGGTGCCCAGTAGAGCAAATCGATGAACAGGACAACGGTGCTACAGTGCTAAGAATGTTTGCCACAGGGAACAGTGATAACATACCGGGTAGGGTGCTTGCCTAGGCCATGGCAGACCCAGGTTTGATCCTTGGCACCCCAAATGGTCCTTCAAGCCTTCTAGGAGTGATCCCTGAGTGTAGAGTCGGGACTGAGGTCAGCGGGATGTGGACCAAAAGCAGAAATAAAACAAAACAAAAAGAATGAATACATTTGCATGTTGCTTGAGACTACAATAGTTACCTATTGTAGTCAAATAGTTACCTTTTGACCTAAGTGAAAACCTTTTCAAAGCAGCAGAAAGATTTAATACTTTTATGGCTTACCTAACCTTAGAGTTTGCACATAACATGGCTCATTTGCTACCAGAATAAAGCTGGAAAAGGTTGGCTGGGCAGGGAGCCTTCACTCCAGACAAGAGAAAAGGAGGGCTAAAAGGTTTAACAAACAAAAGAAAGAGCAAAACTGGTGTCCAAATATGGCAAGAGGTGAGTTAAAAGTGAAAAAGACGGGGCTGGGAAATCTGAGCACTGAATGTTGGGAAAGAAAAGATGGCCATAAAACTAAAAAGATAAGAAAAGGTGGGGTTTGAAGAAACATTGCAGCATGCTAGAGTGTAAGTGCTGCATGCAGGAACCTTAGGTTCAAACCCTGAACACCTTCCAGAGATCCCATGAGCTTCAGTTGCCCCTGAGCAGCTGAATTGTTCGACTGGAGTGGCACAAAAGACAAAAGGAAAGAAAAAACAAACAAACAAACAAAAAACACCAGCCTGGCTCCCTAAATAGTTAAAAAATTTAAGAGAAACTTTCTCTCCAAAATTTTAAACGTGCTCAAAAAATCTTGAAGATATTATTTATCCAGTAACTGAGGTCTTCAGATAGAAAACTTAATAGTTATCATTAGCCATATTTTCTACTAAAAGAACCTGGTTTGGATGCATGAGCCTAAACTGCTGTGAGATGGAGATAGTGATTTTTCTGAATCTTGGGCTCAATCCTGGCCTTTCCCTGGATTTATTAATTTATTTTACTTTTGCTGGTATTCTTAAATCAATACATTTTTCTTTTTGCTTAAGACAGATTTTCCTGTAATGAAAGTCTAACAGATATAATCAGACAATGTAAAGATTTGGTAGAAATTAACTAACTTATTGCTTGTAGGATCTCCTGTTATTATTGGAGATTCATCGAAGTTCCCCAGATCAAAAATCAAATAATATTGCCATAAGTAATAGCTATCTATTATTTGAAACTTAAATTTGTGGCCAAGTAGAAAAATAATGTATGGGTCATATCAAGGATAAACTTATGTTTCGTTCATTGATTTGACATTATTTATTGGATTCTAATTATGTGTCAAGCACTGTACTAGACCAAAGAGACATGTTCCTTGCCCTTGTGGAGCATATTGTCCGGTGGCCTGGTATACTTTTAGGCAGAAGATTACAGAAAGGCAAGTTACTTTTGTTATATACTCTTGTTATAATAATGATTACTATTCTCTCCAATAAAGAAATGAAAATTCTTACTGCTCAAAATAAATATTGTATATTTATCATGTACAATTAAAAGATCAATATTATTTGTGAATCCCTGTATTAATGGTGCTAAGACATACGAGGTCAGCTTATAACTGTCATGAAATTTTAATGAACTTTCAATCAGGATGAGAGAGGAATTTAATAAGTGCTACTAATGTAATGAGGTTTTATTTTGTACTGCTAGTTACTGAAATCATTTGTACTACTAGTTACTATTGCTCCTTTAAAAATATTGGGCAAATTCTATCTTTTTCTTTACACTGGAAAACATAATAATAATAAAAGAAAACATAAATTAATTGCTAGCCCACATTACTTTCCTTAACACTCAACAAGGAACCAGCAGAGAAACCCAGGCATACAGGACCCAGGGCTGAGATCTCCAGGCCTACTCAGATTGGGACTGGGCCTCCTCCACCTGAAACCCCCATTTTCTAGTAACTTGGCAGTCACACCCAGAAACTGACCCTGGCACCATGTAATCCCATCAACAGCCAACATCTAGAGACTATATAAAACAAAGCTCCCGGACCTCGGGATGGGGGGGCATTACCGGGGCACTCTCTGCCCAGACGAAAAAACAAGCGGCTACACATGAACGGCTTCTCCGCTCCTAAAAGACCATGATCTTGGAGGCCTACTAACTACTTTCGGCACCCAGCGACTTCTTGCAGGAATGCCTCTAGACTGTAAACTGAGCACGACCCCATTCGGCCACAGGAGGGGGAAGGTTTTTCTCTCTTGGCCTTTCCTTTTGCTGGTGGCTGCATGGGCGGGGGCGGGGGAGGAAGGGGAACGGTGGTGGTGGTGTGGTGACCGCCATCTTATAGAGCCCACTAACTGGAGGTACGAGCTTTTAGTGACACAACTTCTGGCAAAAATTCTTCTGGACTTAATTACTAAAATACCAGAAATCCAGAACCGCATGACCTCATATGCACTTCATTCTCAGCAATGGAAACAAATTATCAAATGATGCCTTTTCAGCAGGTCTGATTGTTGCGGGAAAATTCCAAATAATAATAGTGACTTTTCTATTGAAATATTGAATGTAATCAAAGTAAAGAGAGAGTAAAGTGAAAATCATCAGCCACACAGGTGGGAGGGTGAGGTATACTGGGGTTCTTGGTGGTGGACCATGTGCACTGGTAAAGGGATGGGTGTTTGATCATTGTATGACTGAGACACAAACCTGAAAGCTTTGTAATTTTTTCATGGTGAGTCAATTAATAAAAAGAGGCTCCCGGAAGCACGCAGCTAGACTATTATAATCTAGCCCACTGATGTGTCTAAAGCAGCACACATGTGTTTGGTTTTAACATACTTGCTTGTATTCTCTGATATTCATTCTCCGTCCCTCTCAGAGAGCCCAGCAAGCTACTGAGAGTATCCTGCCAACACAGAAGTGCCTGGCAAGCTCCCCGTGGGGTATTTGATATGCCAAATCACTGTCATCTCTGTCATCCTGTTGCTCATCAATTTGCTCGAGCAGGCATCAGTAACGTCTCCTTTTTTTTTTTGTTTTGAGACTTGTTACTATTTTTGGTATATTGAATACACCACGGGGAGCTTGCCAGGCTTTGCTGCGCATGTGAGATATTCTCAGTAGCTTGCCGGGCTCTCCGAGAGAGGCGGAGGAATCGAATCCAGGTTGGCTGCATGCAAGGCAAACGCCCTAGAGCTGTGCTATCGCTCCAGCCCTCGATATGCCAAATACGGTAATAATAACAGGTCTCATTCTCTTGACCCTGAAAGAGTCTCCAATCTTTGGGAAAGATGAGTAAGGAGAACTGCTAACATCTCAGGGCTGGGACGAATGGAGACATTACTGGTGCCCACTCAAGCAAATCGATGAACAAAGGGATGACAGTGAATCAGTGACAGTGAATACTCAGCATTTATTTATAACTATCAATGATTAAAGAACCCTTCTATTAGGAACCCAGAACTTCCAAGAAACTAATCCTAGAAGAGTAAAATAATTGTGAGACAATTTTTAGTGCAGTATCTTATCATTAAATTGAAAACATGTTGCCGCTATAATGAAGGAGCAGGCCTGGGTCTACAGAATTATGTAAGTAAAGTTACAAGCATTTGTCAGAAAGTACATCTGTAATGTTGACTGTACCACTGATAAATGAAATCATCTACAAATTTTGGTGAGTGTTTCACTGACTAAGATTCCATGGTAACAGAGAAGACAAGTCCTGGATGAGGGTATGAGCAACGGGGGTTAAATCAAAAGGAGAGATATCCTAGATTTTCCACCACAGGCAGTCTCTCACCACATGAGACCACAGTGATGATCTCATCACACACATTAATTTTAACAGGATCAAAATTTTACCACTTGTACTTATACATAAATCCACTTTCTGCATCTGAGTCATCTAATTCTTCTCTCTTGGTTCCTCCCTTTTAGTTCAAGATTGTGGCAAGACCAACTTAAAATCTAAAATAAATGACTTGGTTTCTACTCAAAACATTTATCTCTTGGGTGTACTGATTTATCCACTGATCTAGTCACTTACCATTTACTAAGCATATACTATGTTCCAGTTTCTGCTTTTTGGGTCACACCGAGCAATGCACAGGGGTTACTCCTGGATCATCCACTCAGGAATTACTCTTGGCGGTGCTTGGAGGATCATATGGAATGATGGAATTGAACCCAGGTCGATTGCACAGCAAAATCCCTATCTTCTGTGCTCTCACTCCAGCCCCTGTTCCAGTTTCTGTGCCAGAGATACAAGGTTGACAATAATCTTTCCCCTACAATTCTTGTTTCAATGCTCTAAAAAAAGCTATGGTATGTGAAGGAAGGCAGCAATAGTAAATACATATATAGTATTGGTAAATTTTTATAATTACTATATATGATTATTATCATATTACTATCATTTATATCTCAGGGCAAAATGAACTCTAAAGATGATATTCTTAGCTGGCAACTGTTCATGTAAATCTACATTTTAAATATCATAATCTTTGAAATCTTCTATAAGATGCAATCAGATTGCTATTGCTACTTTAATCTGTAGTGGATCATATTACCATACACAACCATCAGCGATGCTGCTGAGGTGGCCGTCCACACAGAGGTATACAGAATATTTTTCTGTTTTTTTTTCTTATCACTTTTTATGCCTACTTTACAAGTAATTTCTATACTCTAGGGATCTTTGTAGGAATATATTTAAAGTACTTGTCCATTATATAAAAGACAGTCATGACTTTACAAAAAATTCAATGCTATTAGTAAATCCTCTTAAAACTGGGTGAAAGTAATTATCATTGTAACATCTCACAATATGTTGAATGTAAACAAATGAGAGGATATTGGGTTAAAGTACTAAGATGGATCCATGCATTAAAGATTATAAAAGTTTACACTCAATGGCAAGAGCATATGCTAGGTATATTAAATCCTGACTTTAACCTCCAACATTGCCACCTCCTCCCAAATATCTTACTTTCTTCCCCTAGATTTGAAATTAATAAAGTAGAAGATTGATCTTTGTAGAAGAACATAAAGAGTCCTAGTCTGATACCGAAGCTATTTACAATGTCTTGTAGGAGAACAAAAGATAGACAACTTCATTATGAAGCTTGAGGCAGAAGACTAAGGGGAGAAAGGCAGAACAGGTGATGTGCAAGCAAGCCTAAAGAAGTTGGCTTCACAGTAGAGGGAGAGAGAGGTCTTAGAAGAAACAGCTAGTGATGTCAGGGGCACATGAGCAGAACAAGTTTGAAGGAGTACAAGCAACTAATTCTCTGCAGCAGTAGGTTAGGAGCCAAACTAGCAGCTTTAGATATATATAAATAATGGATGAAAAGAGGATTGACATAAATCTGTCAGTGCCAAGAACACTGATGGCTTCCATTTAGGAAAGGGCAGCCAAAATTAAATAGATGAGCCGAAGAGACAGCAGATCACAGAGGTGCATAGATTTTTAAAGACAAATCATTGAAGAATATGTCATATTAAAAGACATGGCTGTGTAGCAGCTTTTCTTGCAGACTAAATAAATGGCGCTTTTCTCCAAGAATATCACAAAGAAAGCCACTCTCCCATAAAGCCAGTCCCAGTTCCAGATAACTGTGGGCTGGATTAATGTAACAATTACACTATAAATCTGATTTAAAGATTTAATGATTGGGGTGGCACTGGCCCCTCCCGCCGCCAGGATGTGATCCACAGCTGCATGAGCGTGACTCCAGATGCCAGCTAAATTTTTCGGCATGGGCAGCTCCTCGCAGAATGTCTCCAGACTGAGAACTAAGCCACGGCCCCATGACCGCCCAGAAGGGGAAAGGTATTTCTCTCTCTCGCCTCTTCCTTCCTGGGGGTGAAGGGCGTGGTGACCGCCATATTATGACGACCACAGATGGGGTTTACAAGCTTGCAATGATCCAATATCTGGAAGAAATCTCCCTGGACTTAGTTGCTAAAGTACAGAAATCCAAAACTGTGCAGCCGCTACTGCAGCCTTGCGACCTCATATCTCTTCACAACAGGTCTGACTAGTGGGGTACTCCTAACAATAATAGGTTTGTGTTGAAATATTGAATGTAACCATAGTAAATAGAAAGTAAAGTGAAATTTATCAGTTATATGGCGGGGGGTGGGGGGCAGGATGAGAGGTGTGCTGTTTTTATTTATTTATATATATATTTTTGGTGGTGGGATATGGGCACTGGTGAAGGGATGGTTGTTTCAGCATTGTATAACTGAGACTTAAGCCTGAAAGCATTGTAATTTTCCACATGGTGATTCAATAAAATAAAATCCTTACAAAAAATAGATTTAATGATTATTTTGCCTTGAATGTTCACAGAATGTCCACACTTTCTGAATCCCATGTGCCTGATAGTTCACTGAGATCCTCTTTCTCTTCAGGTGGGAGAGACAGCTTAATGGGTTGGAGTACATGCACAGTATGGAGGACGCCTGGGCTTGTCCCCACTACTGCAGAGCTCCCTGATAACTGGCCAGGAGCAGATCCAAGCAATGAACTGAGAGTAGCCCCAGAGTACAACTGGCTGTGTTCCCAAGACAAGCAAAACAAAACAAAACAAAACAAAAGAAATCCTCTTCCCCTTCAATACATTTAGGGGGCCCAGGAGAAGTATTATATGAAAGGCGTGTAAATTTAAATCTCTGAGCCCATGCCGCTAACGAACCTTTTCCCCTTACTTTCCATCAAATTTGTGCTTACCAAAAAAGAAAGCTAAAATTTGATGGTCTCCTGAGCACCACATGAACCAAGCTCCCCTGAACCCAGAGTAACCCTAGAACAGCATACTGAGTGTGACCCCCCCAAACGAAAACAAAAAGCAAAGCTTGATTACTCTGTTAGTATATAAGTTCACACATATGTCACATATGTTCAAACATGTCTTACATCAAACATCAAATCATCGTATTGCACACTTTGATGACAGTACAATCTCATCTGTCAAGTATATCTTCATACAGTTAAAAAAAAAAGAGACTACTACACTTCCATTCTTGGAAGATTCAAATTTTGCATAAGGGCAATGTACTATAGTTAAGACAAAGCAACATTTAACCTAAAGCTAGGGAGTAAAGGAAAATACTAGGTATTGAGAACTCAAGTCATATCTTGTATCACAGAAAAAAGACTAAGATTCTTTTCATAAGTGGTTTCCAAATTGAAAGAAAAGAATAGGATGGTGCAACTAGCATAAGATTGCCAAAAAGTCGGGAGAAAGGAGATTCAGCCTGCTGGAAGGAGGAGTAAATCCCAGGAGAGCTGCCACACTGAACATCATGAAATTTTGGGCAAAGCTGTCTGATAAATAACAGTCAGTACTAAGGATGAGCAGATGTCCAGGAATTGTTAACATTGAATCATCCTGAATTATTTCAACTCTTCTCACTCTTGCTTGCAGAAAGAAAAGGAACTGTAGGGAAACCCCACTTAAGGTTCTGGAACTATGAAGTCCAAAGCCAAGCAACTTGGCTTTCTGGAGCCAGTCCCTCCTTTGCTGCATCTCCAGGCCTTGACGACCATCAGCAGCCCATTCTCTGAGAGGTGATTCCCATTTCCCCCCTATAAGCAGTAAAACTTGCCTACCTTGCTCATCTGACATCCTCACAATTAAGAATTTTTTTATTTGCTCAGCTCCAATAACAAGATGCTGTTGTTAATTCTCCTTCTGAAATGAGTTATCTTATTATAAAAAATTCAAATAATACATAAAAAGTCCATCATAATCCAATCCCTCAGAGACAGCCATTTTGTGATTATTTCTTAGGCTGTTTTCTCTTTCATTATTCATTTAGTCTATTTCTTAAGCTGAACAAAAAGATCATTAATATTTTAAAGATTATATTTTTATTTTGGAAGGATAAAGGATGTTCAAAATCTATTCAACATAAAAATGCTTTGTTCTGTATAGTATAAAAATAATAGAATCAAAAGCACCCAGCAATAATATGACCTCAACTCTTCAAGAGGCTATTTCTAGCAAAATATACAGTAGGTAACAAGTAAGTATGTCCACTCTAAACTGCTGAAGGCCCTGGGGACCTGGTTTAAGTAACATAATCCAGGTACACTCACTCTCTAGCAACAACCACCCAGACATCAGGAAGTTTCCTTCTTTGCCCCTGCTGTTCTACGAAAAATCCCATGACCTCAACTAGTTGTGGGAAGCATGAAATCTGATTAACTTCATATTAACATGTGAATGAAGACAGGTTGCTTAATCAGGATATTCCCAGGAGTCTGCTTCTTCTTGTCAAAGAGTCTCTAAAGGCTAGAATTTCAGACTGGGTGATAAGGTGAAGTGGAAGAATTCCTGTTAGTGTGTAAATCATGAGATTAAAGTAGTATTCCCCCTTCTGAAACGGAAAATCCCAAACACATGGGATGTCTTTTCTTTTGTATTTGAGCTCATGCATAATGGTGACCTGGCTGAAATATTTTACAGTAAAGGGAGACCTGGGAAAGAGATGAAGGGCTTCAGAATCATGTACATCAGAGTTCAGCCCACATTTCCCCTTACTAGAAAAATGTTGTTGGCAGTATGTTATTGCTCTTTTACCTAACCTTTCAGACCTCATTCCTGGCCTTTTGAAGATGGTTGCTATGGGGATTAAAATGAATAAAATGGGATATATAAAGTGCTTGGCTCACACTAAGACTCAAGTAGAATCACTGTTATGTGTTTAAATGTCTGAGATTTTCACAATCTTATTTTACTTGAAAAGGGGCACATACCCACCTCTTTATCAGTGCTCAGGGAATCATGCTGATCCAGGAATTATACTCAGGACTTCACAAGCAAGGCAAGTGCTCCATCACTGATTTTCACCCCACCCCCCCTGACCTCTCCTGTTCTTCTCATTAGAATGGTGACCCATGGGGAACTATCCATCTCTAATTGCACTATCATTGCTCACCAGTTGGTCAGAATGAGACAGACTGTTTCCCCTGTGACAGGTTACAAACCAGCATTAGTTTGATCTCCAGTTTGAGTCATTTGCCAGCATTTGATAATAAGTAAATATGATATAAAATCCACTGTTAACTCATCTTTTTGTTTGTTTGTTTGGGGGCCATATCTGGTGGTGCTCTTAGGTAATTCCCATCTTGTTGCATAGAGGTCACTCATGGAGGTGTTCAGGGTAAATGTGGTAGGGATGGAGTCTGGGTCTCCAGCATGCACTCCAGCCCCTCATCTCTTTTTAGTGTGAAAGAGACAAAATTGGTCCATATTCAGTGGTGTTCAGGGCTACTCTGGGCTCTGCGCTAAGGAGCCATCTGTAGGGCTGAAGTTTGAACTAAGGTCAGCTACATGCTTAACCCCTGTATTATGTCTCCAACCCCTTATTTTCTTATTTATTCATTTTATTAAAAACTTCTTTTTAAAATGAAATGTTTTAAAATTGTATTCCTTGTAAGAATATCCACTGGAGACAGTAGAAAACATTTCTTAAGAAAAGTACCTATTCTTGAGAAATCCAGTTTCCCTCATACCTTATAGTGGCTATTTATCATTTAGCTTGTCCTCTTATCTTGCTAACTCTAGACTCTCTCCACTAATTTTCATTTGTGTCCTATAAGCATTTAAGTCAGTTATCTCTACCACAAAAGCTAATTAGTATATTGCATAGGACAAAGTGGTATATTTAGGTTCTGAAATCAGATAACATGGGTATGAATAATGATTCTCCAGATTACTAGTTTTATGACCTCAAGGAAAGTTACTTTTCTCAGAAGCTGTTTATTCACTTCTATTAGAAAAATATCAATTAACTTTATGTTCAGCATTATTGGAAATATTAATTATTATAATGGCAGTGATGATGATGGTGATGACAATGACTACTGCTCATATTACTATAATTATACTAGCAATGCTATCATTGCTGCTAATAATTCAATTACTTGATGTTAATACTACCATCACAAGAACTAATATCATCAGTACCATTACAACTACTACTATTATTAGTTGAGAAAGGTAAAAAAATCTTACGAGTTTCCTTCATTTTTGTTGCTACTTTTCCAGGCTGATAATTGAAATTCAGTTGGAAAGCCCTCAGGGACATGAAGCCTTTCAAAAATGGGAAAGAGCAGTTGCCATCTGCTGCCTAGCAGAAGCACAATGAGATGGGTTAGGAAATGAAGTGAGAGAGCCTCCAATCTCAATGGCAGCATGACCTCTGGCAAGACAAGGCCAGGGGGAAAAAGCTTGAATCTGTCGCAACAGTAGGATAAACACTTTCAGATAAACCAGCCTAACAGAATAAACCAGGGTGGGGGGAAGATTAAACCTCCTGAAGCTAGAAAACTTCAGAGCTACTTGAAGCTAGAAAACTTCAGAGGACCCAGGGAGAGATCCATAATGGGTGTGATGGTAAGGGGAGGAAGGAGGTGGAAATAAGTCTTTCGGTCTGGAAATGAGATATTGGGGCTTAAGGTAAGTAGAAAAGAAGAAGATGCCCACAGAACTGCTGCCAAACAGAAAGAGAGTACCAACTATGGCCAAGAAAATAAGTCCTGAGAAGACAAGTCCACGCTCAGGACTAGGCTAGAGGACAAGATCGAGATAGAAGAGAAGCAGCAAAATTGGCATCAAAGGAACTTTACCCAATATAGTCAAAGCCATCTACACAAGCCCACAGCAAGTATCATTCTCAAAGGGGAAAAACTAATAGCCTTCCCTCTAAGATTGGGCATAAGACAAGGTTGCCCACTTCCACCATTCTTATTCAATATAGTACTGGAAGTACTGGCCATAGCAGTTAGGCAAGAAAAAGATATCAAGGGCATACAGATAGGAAAGGAAGAGGTCAAGCTATCACTATTTGAAGATGATACGATACTATACTTAGAAAACCCTAGAGACTCTACAAAAAATCTCTGAGAAACAATAGCTCTGTATAGTAAAGTGGCAGGCTACAAAATCAACACCCAAAAGTCCACTTTTATATATAAACAACGAAAGAGAAGAAAGAAACATTAAAAAAAACAATCCTGTTCACAATAGTACCTCAGAAAATCAAGTACCTCGGAATCAGCTTAACCAAAAAGGTGAAGAACCTATACAAGGAAAATTACAAAACACTACTTCAAGAAATAAAACAGGACTCGAGGAAATGAAGACACATCCCCTGTTCATGGATAGGGAGAATTAACATTATCAAAATGGCAACACTCCCTAAAACACTATACAAATTTAATGTGGTCCCTATAAGGATACCATGACATTTTTCAAAGAAACAGACAAAACACTCCTGAAATTCATATGGAACAATAAACCCTCATAAATAATTAAAGCAATCCTTGGGAAAAATAAGATGGTTGGCATCACCTTCCCCAACTTCAAACTCTACTACAAAGTAGTAGTAATTAAAAAAAATGGTATTGGGCTAGAAACAGAACTGCAGACCAATGAAACAGAGTTGAATATTCTGTCACAAACTCCCAAATAAATGACCACTTAATCTTTGACAAAGGAGCAAGAAAAGTGAAGTGAAATAAGGAAAGCCTCTTCAACAAGTGGTGCTGGGAAAACTGGATAGCTAACTGCAAAAAAAATGAACTCTGATCTCTGTCTAGTGCCAGGCAAAAACGTCAGATCAAAGTGGATTAAAGATCTCAATATCAGACATGAATCCATAAGGTACATAGAGGAAAATGTAGACAGAACCCTCCATGACATTCAAGTTAAAAGCATCTTTAAGGATAAAACACCACTGACCAAGCAAGTGGAAACAAACATAAACAAATGGGACTACATCAAACTAAGAAGCTTCTGCACTTCAAAAGAAACTGAACAAAATACAGAAAGAAACCACAGAATGGGAAAGAATATTTACCCAATACTCATCTAATAAGAGATTAATATCCAGGATATACAAGCACCAGTAGAATTGTATAAGAAAAAACCCTCCAACCCCATCAAAAAATGGGAAGAAGAAATTAACAGAAGCTTCCTCAAAAAAGAAATGCAAATGGCCAAAAGGCACATGAAAAGTGCTCCACATCTCTAATCATCAGGGAGATGCTAATCAAAACAACAATGAGGTATTATCTCACACCACAGAGACCGGCACACATTCAAAAGAACAAAAGCAACCAGTGCTTTTTGGATGTGGGGAAAAAGGAATGCTCTTTCACTTTTGGTGGGAATGCTGACTGGTCCAGCCTTTTTGGAAAACAATATGGACAGTCCTTCAAAAACTAGAAACTGAGCTTCCATATGACCCCACAATATCACTTCTGGGAATACATCCCATGGCTGGAAAAAAAAAACAGTAGAAATGACATCTGTACCTATATGTTCATTGCAGCACTGTTCACAATAGTCAAAATCTGGAAACAACCCAAGTGCCTGAGAACAGAGGACTGGTTAAAGAAACTTCGGTACATCTACAAAGTGGAATACTATGCAGCTATTAGGAGATATGAAGTCATGAAATTTTCTTATAAGTGTATAGACATGGAGAGTATCATGATATGTAAAAAGAGTCAGAAAGAGAATGACAGATATAGAAGGACTGCACTCATTTGTGGAGTATAGAATAACATAGCACAAGACCAACACCCAAGGACAGTACATAGAAGGGTCAGGAAGATTGCTCCATAGTTGGAAGCCTCCCTCATGAGCGGGCCAGGAGAGGACAGCTGGAATAGAGAAAGGATCACTAAGAAAATGATGGCTGGAGGAATCGGTTGGAATGGGAGTTGTGGGCCTAGAGTAAATAAAGGACCAAACATGATAACCTCTCAGTGTCTGCATTGTAAACCATAATGCTCAAAAGTAGAGAGAGAGTATGGGGAATATTGTCTTCCATGGACGCAGTGGGAGGGTGGGAAAGATGCAGGTACAATGGGGATATTGGTTGTGGGGAATGTGCACTGGTAGAGGGATGGGTGTTTGATCATTGTGTGATTGTAACTCAGACATGAAAGCTTGTAACTATATCTCATGGTGAATCGATAAAATTTTTTTAAAAAAAAGATAGAAGAGAAGGGACACCATGAAAATAGTGAGACTTCTATCATGTGTGAGTGTACAAAATCTGAAATCACTGCTCTAAGAGCTTCTTCAAAAAGAAGGAAAAAGGTGTGTACTGAAATTTTTCTGACCACCTAAATGTGGGATCAGGCGCGTTGACGGGATTGATAAGCACAGCATTTGCCTTGCATGCAGCTGACCCAGGTTCAATTCCTCAGTCCCTCTCAGAGAGCCTGGCAAGTTACCAAGAGTATCCCACCCACACAACAGAGCCTGGCAAGCTACCTGTGGCATATTTGATATACCAAAAACAGTAACAACGTCTCACAATGGAGACATTACTGGTGCCTGCTGGAGCAAATCTATGAACAAAGGGACAACAGTGCTACAGTGCTACCTAAATATGGGTATTTCATCATCAACAAAACCAGTGTTCACCTTTCACAAACTACGTCCACGTTTGGCACTGAATCCCACACTAGCTGCTGCATGAAGTGGTATCCTCCTATCTCCCAGGTGAAGCACTTACAGATTATCAGTGGCTTAAAGGCACAAAATCAGACTTCTGAAGTTTCATTCTCCTGAAACCAAATAATCTGTAGTGCTCACAACACTCACTTGAGAAACTGCATTTTGCTTGCTATGTGATTTCCAGGTTGGCATTTTTCTTTATACTTTGCCTGATTGGTTTAAAGGTGTTTTGTTTGGTTGCTTCTGTTTATTTTTTTTAATCCAAATATCTTTGGTTAAACACTGAAAAAAGAGTTAAGGAAAAGCTATGTCAAAGCCTACATCAGCACAGTAAAAGAAATGCGTTTTTATAAGCATCCCTAAGAGGATCAAAGGGACTGACTCAATTTCCCCGCCTGTTCTCCAACTTCCAGATCACTGAGGCGGTGGGGGGGGACTTTAATGTAACATTTCTGTAAAAATATTATAGTGAATTTCATCCTGACATCCTCATCATCTCTCTTTATAAATTAATTATATATTATTCAAGTAGGGACGGAGGATTACATTCAAGAAGTGACTTTTTTTTTCTTTTTGGGTCACACCCAGCGATGCTCAGGAGTCACTCCTGGCTCTGTACTCAGGAATTACCCCTGGCCGTGCTCAGGGGACCATATGGGATGCTGGGAATCGAAGCCGGGTCGGCCGCGTGCAAGGCAAACTCCCTACCTGCTGTGCTATCACTCCAGCCCCACAAGAAGAGACTTTTAAACAGTGTGTATAAAATGTAATTCAAATATTTACTGCCAAATGATATGCTTTTAACTCCGATTAGAAAGAGAAATCTAAAGTAAGATCTTTCTTGTTGTGGGTCATGTAGTTTTGCTTTAAGAAATTTTTTTTTTCAGAGCTGAGAATAGAACATGTCTCTAAGGTTCCCAGTCCAGTGAACTAAACAATGTGCCTTCTTCATTTTTTAAATGGTCTGTTTTGAAATGAACAGATCTTAACACTTCATCAAGCTAAGAAAAGAAACAAAAGGAAAGAATGGTCTCTTAGGCCAGGAAAAAGCTAAGCTAGGTTTGAAGATGCAGAAGTAACAGAGCCTGTGTAAGGTTGCCAACCTAAACTGAATCAACTTATTTCTTTTTTAATTAAGAAAAATAACATTTTTTTTCTTTTTCTGACACAGGGCCTAAACTTTGAAGCTGTCTAGATGAAAGGTTTCTCAAAGTTAATGATATATAATAGATTGACAAGAGATGTTAAAATTTAAAAAAACAGAGATCTAAGTATCCAGTGTAAACATTTTTTTATGACTAGGTTTTTAAGGGCTTAAAAGATGTTGGGGCCAAAAACATAGTACAGGGGTTAAGGTGCTTGACTTGTTTGGAGCTTACAACCCTAGGAACAGCAAATAGTTCCCCTGACACTGCCAGAAATAAGCCTCTGAGCACTGACTGCTGAGGGAAGCTCACAACCCTCACCCCCAGTGCAAACAAATAAGCAAAGATGTGCCTGCACACACTGGCAAGTACATTCACAGGCCACACTTACACACCTTCTAGAAGGTACAGTTATTCATTTTAACATCAGAGAAGGTCCCTACAACACGTACAAAATATCTATCACATCATCTATTAAAGCATGTATTTTTAGAGCTACTGACCTTTATGTGAATAAACAATAAAGCAGTTCACAAGCCTGGCAAGGAGCGACTTTTCCTAAAGAGAACCAGTAAACCGCTGCCTCTCATCCACCAACCAAACAAAACCATTAAAATGACATCTACAGCAAAAATTTGAAAGCCACTAAAACATTGGTCCTGCCTCTCCATCCCCCACAAAATACCACTGTTTTGCCTTTACATTTACCTTAAAAGTAAAAGGAACTAATTCATTTGTTTAGCAGATAAACTATCTGAATAGACTTCAGACAGTCAAAAAGGAGTCAGTGGTCCCCAGCTCCTCAAGCTGCTGCCTAATTTACTTGGGCATCAAAAGCCACAGACTGATGCTAATAATACAGCCAAATGATAAATATTTATTATGTGGCTCCTGAATTCAAGCTCAAGCTTTTCGTTTCCTACTTGAATATCCTTAGATAAATTACCTAACCTCTTAGCCTCCATTGTTCTTTTGTTTGGTTGCTGCTTTTTTGTTTTTTTTTTTTTTTTGCTTGTTTGTTTAGTTTGTTTGCTTGCTTGATGTTGTTTCTAATTTATTTTTTTAGGATTAATTTGGTTTTGTTCCAGAGATTGAAACCAGGTTGCATACATGCAAAGGATGCACTCTACCACTGCTTCATCCCTGGCCTTCCTTTGCAATATAAATAATATATAATATATAACAACTATATATAAATATAAAAATATATATAATATTTAACAAGTATATATATAATTGTTTCCTAATGACAGTTATGCTATATGCAGTTATAAAATATATTGGATACATGTGATTATATTTAAATAATATAGCACATAGCATGTCGTGCTATTGTTCATCGATTTGCTGAAGCAGGCACCAGTAACATGTACAGTGTGAGACTTTTTTTTAATTAAACTCATTTATTTTTTAATTAGTGACTCACCTTGAGGGTACAGTTATGGATTTACACATTTTCGTGCTTGTGTTTTCGTCATACAATGTTTGAGCACCCATCCCTCCACCAGTGCCCATTCTCCACCACCAATGAACCCAGTATCCCTCCCACTCCCCAATCCCATTCCCCCCTCCCTGCCCCACCCCGCCTCTGTGTCAGGGCATTCCCTTTTGTTTTCTCTCTCCTTTTGGGTGCTGTGCTTTGTTAAAGGGGCATTGAGTGGCCATCGTGTTCAATCCATAGTCTACTTTCAGCACGCATCTCCCTTCCCAAGCGAGTCCTCTAACCACATTTTACTTGGTGTTTCCTTCTCTATCTGAGCTGCCTTTTCTCCCAGCATGTGAGACCGACTTCCAACCCATGGAGCCAACCTCCTGTACTTATTTCTACTATTCTTGGGTGTTAGTCTCCTACTCTGTTATTCTATATTCTACAGATGAGTGCAATCTTTCTATGTCTATCTTTCTCTTTCTGACTCATTTCACTTAGCATGATACTTTCCATGTTGATCCACTTATATGCGAAATTCATGACTTCATATTTTCTAACAGCTGCATAGTATTTCATTGTTTAGATGTACCAAAGTTTCTTTAACCAGTCATCTGTTCTCGGGCACTCGGGTTTTTTCCAGATTCTGGCTATTGTAAACAGTGCTGCAAAGAACATATAAGTACAGATGTCATTTCGACTATACTTTTTTGCTTCTCTGGGATATATTCCCAGCAGTGGTATTGCTGGGTCAAATGGGAGCTGAATTTCTAATTTTTTGAGAAGCGTCCATATTGTTTTCCAAAAGGGCTGAACCAGTCGGCATTCCCACCAACAGTGTAGAAGGGTCCCTTTCTCCCCACATCCTCTCCAACAGCAGTTGCTTTTGTTCTTTTGGATGTGTGCCATTCTCTGTGGTGTGAGGTGGTATCTCATAGTTGTTTTGATCTGCATCTCTCTGATAATTAATGATGAAGAGCATTTTTTATGTGTCTTTTGGCCATTTGTGTCTCTTCCTTGGGAAAGTTTCTGTTTATTTCTTCACCCCATTTTCTGATGGGGTTGGGTGTTTTCTTCTTGTAGAGTTCAACCGGTGCCTTATATACCCTTGATATCAACCCCTTATTGGATGGGTGTTGGGTGAATATCCTTTCCCATTCTGTAGATTGTCTTTGTATTCTGGTCACTGTATCTTTTGTGGTGCAGAAGCTTCTTAGTTTAATATAGTCCCATTTGTTTATCTGTTTCCATTTGGTTGATCAGTTGCATGTCATTTTTGAAGATACCTTTAGCTTCAATATCGTGGAGGGTTTTGCCGACTTTGTACACTTCAATGTACTTTATGGACTGTGGTCCAGTGTGAGACGACTTGTTACTGTTTTTGGCATATCGAATATGCCACGGGTATTGCCAAGCTCTATCATGCAGGCGGGATACTCTCAGTAGCTTGCAGGACTCTCTGAGAGGGATGGGGGAATCAAACACCGGTCGGCCACGTGCAAGGCAAACGCCCTACCGCTGTGGCATAGCTCCAGTCAAATAACATAAATTATACAAAATAAATTCATAAATAAATGTTTACACTTTAGCATAGTGCATAGTATAATGTCCAATTAAGGTTAGATTTTGGCATATCTTTATGAAATTTAGCATAAATGCCAAAAAAAGATTAGCAATCATTGACATTTTATAGTTAGAGTGATAAAAAATTTTCTCAACCAATCCACGACACTGTGAGGTTGACAGGGATCTCCTTTAGCAGCATGGTAGGAGGGATGCAGGCCACCTTAATCACTGTGTAAGCAGCTGTTTAGAGCCATGAAGAGTTTAGTGACACACACAACCTGAGATGTGAAATAGTATTCATAAAATTGGATTCCTAATTACCTATGCGTGGGATTATGATCAAAGAAGAGAAGGTCTCAAGTGAATAAAAAATAATACACTTTGGTGATCCGTTGATAATATATGTCAGATATATATGAGAGATAACTGCTAGTAGTAATACTTTTTCAGCAGAAGCTGGGAACAGTATAGTTGGCAGGCAGCTTGCCTTGCATGTGGCCAACCTGAGTTCGATACCTGGCATCCCATTTGGTTCCCTGAGCACTGCTCCAAGTAATTCCTGAGTGCAGAGGCAAGAGTAACCCCTGAACATCACTAGCTGTGGCCCCCAAACAAAATAAAACAATACACCTTTCTCAGCAACAAAATATCACTGTATCACTGTCACTGTCATCCATTGCTCATCAATTTGATCAAGCGGGCACCAGTAACGTCTCCATTTTTTTTTTTGCTTTTTGGGTCACACCTGGCGACGCACAGGGGTTACTCCTGGCTCTAGACTCAGGAACTACTCCTGGTAGTGTTCAGGGATCCATATGGGATGCTGGGAATCGAACCCGGGTCGGCCGTGTGCAAGGCAAATGCCTTACCCGCTGTGCTATCGCTCCAGCCCCTCCATTATTTTTTTTGAGACTTGTTGTTTCTGTTTTTGGCATATTGAATACACCACGGGTAGCTTGCCGGGCTCTGTCATGTGGGCGAGATACTCTCAGTAGCTTGCTGGGCTCTCTGAGAGGAGCGGAGGAATCGAACCTGGGTTGGCTGTGTGCAAGGCAAAAGCCCTACCGCTGTGCTATCACTCCAGCCCAACAAAATGTAAATAGATCTAAATCTTCTGCAACATCACTCTCTATGACTTTGAAATTAAGAATTGACTTTTTAAAAAATGTACCACAAAGTATCCAAAACTACTTTTTAGTTCTGCATATACTTTCCAGTGTAATATCTTTAGCACAGATTTATGCCCAAAATTATATTTAGCATTCATCCAAATCACCATAACAGGAAGACAGTAACGTAGACAGTATATCAGAAAATTCCAGCCCCCAAAGAGAACTAGGCTTCCTCTCTGATATCTTTAACTCCAGCAATGTGTTTCCCACAAACTAATCTATGCTGAGAACTTAAGCATGCAATCAATATTTATTTTAAATCATCTAATTAATTTTGATACTTGTATGGAGACCTTGTGTATATATAAAAACTTCATTAATCCTCTTTGCAAAGAAAAGGTGAGTTATCTACTGAGCAATAAATAAAATTTTAAAATAATTTTATTTATTGCTCAGTAGATAATACAAACATTTCAAAAGGCATATGAAAATTTTTATTTGATCTTATTTATTTTGGATCCACACCTAAAAGTGTTTTAGAGTTTCTGCCAGCTTGGTGGCAGGGGTACCTCCTGGAAATGCTCAGGAGACTGTGTGGTTCTGGGGATTGAACCAGGCCTCTCACATGCAAAGCAAAATACTCTGAGCTGGGGCTGGAGTGATAGCACAGCAGGTAGAGCGTTTGCCTTGCATGTGGCTGAGCCGGGTTCGATTTCCAGCATCCAATACGGTCCCCCGAGCAATGCCAGGAGTGATTCCTGAGTGCATGAGCCAGGAGTAACCCCTGTGCATCACCGGTTGTAACCCAAAAAGCAAATTTAAAAAAATCCTCTGAGCTTTTTCTCTTGCCCCTTGGATAGCATTTTTTTTAAGTTGCCTGTTTCTGAAAGAAGGAATAAAAAAAAGAATGCATCTATTTGTCTTCTTGTATTTCCATCAAGGAACATTGCAAATTAATAATAAACTACAAAGCTGGTTACTACCAGATCGGTAGGAATGGTACAGGGAAAGAATAGGTATAAGATCCCTTCCATATATTCTGATATCATTATAAATTTTAAACCATATCATGTATTGATAATTAAGGTTTTAAAATAACTTAAGCAGTATCTATTTTTAAGTCACATGGAAGATGAAAAAATATACACAAATGAACATGTAAAACTATGGAACATATATGTATGTGGATTGCATATGCGAGTACACATAAATATGATGACATTTAAAAATACTTATGATTGTCTATAAAAATACAGAAAGTATGACCTCTTCATAGATGTGGTCACAATATGATTGAAACATCTGCCTCTTCACTGATTCTCAGGATGGTTCTGTGTGGCATCATGACTCATTGGACCAGTACCTCCTCCTTCTGCTCTGTGATTGCTATCCAGGCTGACATTACTATTAGGATTGCTTGAATCCTAGAAATTTATCACACTATTGTATAATCTCTGTCTCACAAAGAGGCCTGGAAGATGCACAGACCCAGAGGTTCTCCTTATCCTCCCTACTGCCTGCAGCCACAGCCGAAATTCAATTCTTAGCATTGCTGACACATAAGGTTAGGCAGGTAGTCACTGTATAAGGGGATCTAGCAATGGAGAGAAATGGGGGCTGAAATCTTAATGATATTCTGCTTGCCAAGTCATATGCCTTAGTATAGGGCTACATTTGCCTGTTTTTCTCTCACACTAAAGTGTCTTGTGGGCTAGTGTAAGTACTGAATCATAATTTGAGGATAAAGGTAAGGCTCTTCCATTTCCCGTGATACTCTTCCCCACATGTGTGACATCAAACACCATAAAATATACTACCAGGCAGTCATTTTAAAGCATATATACTCATAATTAGAGCCAGGTATATAGACAGATTACATTTCAAACATAATAAATAAATTGAGATTTCTCTAGATGAATACAGATATGACTTGTTTCAAAGCGTCTATCCATTTTTTCTCACCTCTCTCTCTTCTACTCCTCACTCTTTTCCCACTCTCCATCTCTTTTCCCAATGTTATCCCAAGGACCTTGAAGAAAATAGGATTGTTTCTGCCTACACTTTTAATACAATGCTCAAATCTGGGGTTGAAACGATTCTCTTTGAAGCCATCTGCCACCCAAGCTGTTTGCATCCCTCACTAAATTCCCATTTCTAAAACTAGGGAGGAATCAAGGCCCTCTGCTGCCAGCTTATTCTGATTCTCCTCTTTGACTTGACTCTCCCCAAAGTTTACCATTTTTGGTTCCTGGCCTCTGCTTCTCCATCTCTTGATATCACTTGTCTTCTCCCTACTTTCAACAGCAGCCCCCCATTCTCAATGGATCTGTCCCTCTATTATTTCACCAACATTCTGCCAACTTTTTGTACTTTTCCATAAATAGAATCCCTCAAACCCACATTTGTATAAAAATACATGAATTTTTAAAAAAGCTATATTAAGTAAAAGAATATACAATGCCATGTATAATAACAATATATGTCCTATTTAACAAGAAAGTCAGATCAAATTGATCAGGACTCTGACATACTTATTTTTATTTTTTTGCTCCATGGCAACTTACAGAAAAAAATTTAATAAAGGTCAAAACACCTAGATATATAGCAAAATTTAAAATAAATTGAGCCACAACTAAAGAATATAACCTAAAGTGGACCATGATTAAAGTCCATTATTGTATGTCAGGGATAGTAGAAACCTTGTAATTAGATGCAAAATTTTTGTGTGTTAATTTTCCTGGGGAGAGATTTCATCAACTTCTCAGGGGGAGTCTATGACCCAAATAAGCTTAAAATATTGAAGGCAAGAAATGACTGAAGTGCTAAGAGAATCTCCCTCTAAGTAATTGATAAAAATATTTAATATTTAGCCTCTTAAATATAAATATTAAATTCTATGTGTAAATATTAAAATGATCTCATCAGTGGTGGTAACATGTTATGGTTTTAACTAAATATTCAAGTCTGCTCAAATCACTTCCTATATCATCAAGAAAATGTGAAAATATCCTTTAAAGCAGATTTTCCTAAAATTCTCCGAAGATGTGAATCACTTGTTGGGAAATGGTGATGGTTATATATTTTTTAAAAAGACTCTTTACCTCACCTGACAAATGCTACTGGATCAAAAGAGTCAGGTACTGGGGGAAAAAATATTCCTTTTAAAATTAGCACTGCACTGTAGCACTGTCGTCTTGTTGTTCATCGATTTGCTTGAGCGGGCACTAGTAATGTCTCCATTGTGAGACTTGTTGTTACTGTTTTTGGCATATCAAATACTCCACGGGTAGCTTGCCAGACTCTGCTGTGCGGGCGAGATAGTCTCGGTAGCTTGCCGGGCTCTCTGAGAGGGGCGGAGGAATCGAACCCAGGTTGGCCGCGTGCAAGGCAAACGCCCTACCAGCTATACTATCGCTTCAGTCTTTTAAAAATACTTAAGTTAAATATTTGCCTTTTAAAATCGGTTTTTTAGGTTCATGGAAAAATTAGACAGACTAAAAAGAGATTCCTCATATATCCATAGACCCTAAACATGCCAACAAAAACCAAACAAGACACCCAATCTCCATTAACATCCCCTACAAGTATGTAAAACTGGTCCTAAACCAATATAACAGCAATATCATCCAAAGTTTATAATTTTAAAAGGAAAACAAAATAAACCTAGAGGGTTACTCCAAACTACAAAAATCTCCTGCAATGTGAAAGAAACTATCGCTAAAACAAAAATGACATCCTACTGAATGGTAGTAAATATTTGCTTACCATACATCTGGCAAAGGGTGAATAGCTAAGATGCACAAAGAACTTACAAGCTCAGCAAGAACAATAAAAAAAAAAAACAACCCAAGTAAAAGATGGGGAGGAAAACTGAACAGTTAAGCAAAACAATATATAAAGAGCCAACAGACACATAAATAACTGTGCATCATCACTGATTATTAGTGAAATGCAAATCAAAACAACAATGAGATTATCACTTCACACCAGTGAGAATGACCTATATCAGTAAGCAAAAAACAAGTGCTGGTGGAGAAAAAGGAACAGTCTGTCACTGTTAGTGGCAATGTAAATTGGTTCAGTTGCTATGGAAAACAATATAAATATTTCTCAAAAAAAATAAATGTAACTATTATAACAATCAGACCTCTAGGTATCAGGCCCAAAGAACATAAAGACATTAATTTGAAAAGTTATGTGCATACCAACATTTATTGAAACATTACTTATAATAGACTAGATCTGGAAATAATCCAGTGCCTAATGATAGATGAGAAAACAAAGAAGCTGCAATGTATATACAAACAATGGAGCACTACTCAGTCACAGGAAAAGATGAAAGCTTGCCTTTTGCTACAACATGAATATAATTGTAGGGTATCATGCAGAGTAAGAAAAGGGAGAGGAAAAAGACAAATATTAACTGATCTCACTCACATTGGCATATAGTGATACAAAGAAAGGAAACATATAATACAAACAATTCTCAGACTCATAATAGACCCAAAGTTACTAAGTATAGGAAGTGGTCCAGTGGAGTCTGGTTCAAGGAAATTTATACTTTAGCAGGAGGTTGTTATTGTACCATTGTACCCATAAAATATATAATATAATAACATATTATAATATAATAACATTGGTATAGTACAGTGTATCCATTAAATGTAACATTTCAAAACTTTTAGGGTTTTGGGGAAGTGGGCCAAGCTCAGTAGTGTTGAGGGGCTTCCCTTGGCTCTATGCTCAAACATCACTCCTGGTGGTGCTTCAGTGACGGTGTGGTACATGGATCAGTTACATAAAAGCAAATGCCTTAACCCCTGTGCTATCTCCTGGTTCCCAAACATCTATACCCTTATAAATCATTGGCATCTCGGAGCCAGAGGGATAAAACAGCGGATACAGCGTCTGCCTTGCAATGTGGCTAATCTGGGTCCAGTCCCTGGCGCCACATATAGCCCCAGAGTCGAGGCGGGAGTAATCTCTGATACTGGCATGGTGGGGTTGAGATCTGAGGTTGGGAAAACTGTATACATGGAATTTGATCGTGGCTGATTGCAAAGTTGGGTGCTATGAATAACTTTATAAAATACAGTACATCAATTAAAAATATTTTTTAAAATTATTGTTACCTCAGTGTAAATGTATATGTATGTACATACACATGATGTGACATTATACATTACTAAAAGAATGTTTTAGAAAAGAGAAAAAGTCTCTATTTTATGTTGTATTATCTGCTGACACTGCATGTTTCATAAATTTTGAGTCATGACAGTTATCAACCATTACACAGCAGATATATCATTGTCCTCCTACCAAAATTTTCTGCCTTGATTATTCACTCTTCCTCCCTGAAATTTCCCTGTTTATCACACTAAAAAGGATAATAAAAAACCTATTCCCTAATTTTTTTAAAGTGACACCTATTTAAGATTAGATTCATGAGTCAAGGAGATTGTTCAAGGGGCTACATTACATGTTTTATATGATATGGTTCCAGGCTTGAATCCCAAGGTTTAATCCATGGCACCATATGTTACCCTGAATACCATTAGGAGTTTAGGTTATTTTATTTCCACAAATAAAAAAAATAAAATTAAACTCCTTTCTTTGTGAAATTTTGAATAAATGACTAATTTTTTCTATAATTGCAATATGAAAAATATCAAAGTTTATTTAATAATTAACTAACCAGATATAAAGGCTTTCTTGCCCAAATGACTTTTTCAAACCAGGTATACACTTACTGAAAATATTTGAAGGGTTTTACATATTTGAATCTAGAAGTTTAAAAATTATCATGCCAAAAGTATAAAGAAATTATTAAAGGATTCAACATGCACAAAACAAAATGTTAAAAGAAGCTGCAGGAGATCAAGTATTCTCTCTCAAACATATTATTCCATTAAACTAATAGCTTTTGCACAAAAGGAACATTTTGTTAATGCATTAGAAATCTCCCCAGGGAGATAATTTATAATGGTCACTTCAATGTTAGTTTACTCTAGAGTGCCAATTTTAATAAAAACATATCGGGAGGAAAATTTATTTTTAATTTTAAGCATTTAATTTTTTAAATTAATGTTATCAATTTAATCCCACAAATACTTATTTAGTAACTACTATAAGTCTGTCTCCAGGGTAAGTCGTCTCAAGCTACCAAGGATTAAGTGATAAATAAAACACAATTCCTACCCTAAAGTGGCTATCTGTTTAATTTTTTCTTCCTTTCCCCCTTTGGAGCAAATTAAATCAGTGATCAGCAAACTTTTCTTCAAAAGGCCAAAGAGAAAATATTCTCTGCATTGAAGGGGGTCATATAATCTCAGTTGGAACTTCTTGATTCTGTTGTATAACTTGAAAGCAGTTGTAGATAATAAGTAATCTAAAAGGCATGGTTCCAATAAAACATTATTTACACAAACAGACTGCTGGGCAGATTTAGCCCTTGGGCTATAGTTTGCCAACTACTGGAAATTGTGAGTGCTTATTTAACCTTCTCAATGCTTATTTAACCTTTTATTATAGCTGCCTTGCTAAAAAGGCTTGTGCCAGGAATAGTGAAAAGCAAATATACCAATGATCTGGGGAATTATAGAAAAATTTTGTGAGAGGGTGGGGAAGGCACACACCTGGCTGTGCTCAGGGTTTACTCCTGGCTCTGTGCTCAGGAATCACTCCTGGTGATGCTGAGGGACTATATGTGGTGCCAGGGAGAGAACTGATTCGGCCACAAGTAAGGCAAGTGCCTTACCCCCTTTACTATATCTCTGGTCCCTAAAGAATAATTTTTTAACAGACTGGAGAATAAAAGGAAAATTTTAATTTTTTTATTGTTGTTTTGCCAGCAATTGAACTCAGGTCTCCTGCATATAAGCATGCACTTTACACAGAGTCATATCCCCGACCTGAAGAAAGTTTTCCAAAAGGCAGAACATGTCTGAAATCATTACAAAAATATAAATGAGGGGCTGGAGCAATAGCACAGCGGGTAGGGAGTTTGCCTTGCACACGCCGACCCAGGTTCAATTCCCAGCATCCCATATGGTCCCTTGAGCACCATCGGTGGTAATTCCTGAGTGCAGAGCCAGGAGTAATCCCTGTGCATTGCCGGGTGTGACTCAAAAAGCAAAAGGAAAAATATACATATAAATGAGTTGAATGGAATCCATGATTTCCCAGACTTTCAGCCTGGAGATATTTGCTGGACCATGAGACAAGGAGAGATTTTTCTCAAGATTCAGTGGACTTGAAGAGTCAGAGACCAGCAGTCAAGGAAACTAAAGTTGGTGTAAGTTATGAGAGTGCCCTGCCTTGAAAAAGTAAACTATGTAAATATTAGCTCTATATGTCTTCATATTGTTTTTCTTTGCACCAAACTAAGATGTGTGTGAATTGTGGAAATCAGTTCAAACGTAAGCAAGCATTGAATGGAAGACAAGGTTGATACTAGAGTTCAAATAGAGATGGGAGATGCTTAACTTCTCATTTGTTGGAGTGGAAAGTCCTTATTAATACCCAAAATTTAGTAGAGACCCCAGAATGTTATACTTCACTAGCACAGCTAAAATTGTGTTTTAAATAAAACTACTCAGCACCCAGAATACCAAAACTTAAGTCAAGCCACAACCTGATCCACCAATCATTTTTTTGGGAAGGATGGAGAATTTGGACCACACCTGATTCTGTGTTCAGGCATAGCCCCTGGTAGTACTCAGGGAACCATATTTAGTGACAGAGACCATCTCAACCAGGCTGACATGTTTGCAGAGCAAATATCTTAACAACATGCTATCTCTCTAGACTGATGCACAAGTCTTAATTGCCTGCCAAACAATACCAAACAATGATTAAGAGGAAGACAACAAAATGCAGACACAGAAAAGTATGAAAATCATAATGTCCAGTATCTAATCACAAGGCACTAGAGAATTAGGGGAATAGCCCAGAGGAATGGAATGCATTCTTTGAAAACTAGAACCCTAAATTTAATCCCTAGCACCACATGGTCCCCTGAGTGCTATAGGAAGTAGCCCCAGAGAACCAATGGGTGTGACTCAGAAACCAAAACTAAAAGCACCTCCCCAAAAAAACATTATAAATATCAAGAAACAGAAAAATAACTGATCAACAGGAAAATATCAGTAACTACAAACATGTAAAAATGAGAGATATGACAAGATTATTTTTAAGGTTTAAAAAAGTTATGATAAATGCTACATATATGACCAATAACTTAAAAGGACATGTGAACATAAGAAAGATTAAAACTTTAATGGAATTTTCAAATATTTAAATATATATGTAAACCAAGTAGAATCAATAGAAAATTAAATTAAATGCTGTACAAGAAAAGGAGGAAAACAATGAGTTTGAAGATATAATAATAGAAATGATCCAAAATGAAGGACAGTTTTTTCATAACCCAAAGTAACTTTTTTCATAACCTTAGTGACCTATGGGTTTCAAAGAAAACTAGTAAGTAGAATTCTAGAAAAAAGAATGAACAGAAAAAATATTTTAAGAAATAAGTCTCGGGGGCTGGAGAGATAGCACAGCAGGTAGGGCGTTTGCCTTGCACGCGGCCGACCCGGGTTCAAATCCCAGCATCCCATATGGTCCCCTGAGCACGGCCAGGGGTAATTCCTGAGTGCAGAGCCAGGAGTAACCCCTGTGCATCGCCAGGTGTGACCCAAAAAGGAAAAAAAAAAGAAATTCTTTAAAAAAAAAAAGAAATAAGTCTCAAAATGTTTCTAATTATGAATAAAATTTAAAAAAAACAGATCCAGACCGCCGAGATGTGATCCCGGGGGCCGCACGCATGTGCGGTCTCTCCGCAGCTGCTCGAGCGTGTATCCAGACCCTGCAAAACCTCTTTCGGTATGGGCAACTCCTCGCAGAATGTCTCCAGCCTGAGAACTAAGCCTCGGCCCCGTGCCCACCCAGGAGAGGAAAGGTATTTCTCTGTCTCGCCTCTTTCTCTCCGGGGATGAAGGGCGCGGTGTCCACCATATTAAGACGACCACAGATTGGGTTTTGAAGCCTGCAATGATCCAGTATCTGGAAGAAATCTCCCTGGACTTAGTTGTTAAAGTACAGAAATTCAAAACCGCAGTAGCGGCCTCGCAACCTCATTTGTCTTCACAGTAGGTCTGACTCTATTGTTGTTAGGGTACTCCTAACAACAATAGTGAGGTTTGTGTTGAAATATTGAATGTAAAAAAAAAAAAAAAAAAGAAATATTGAATGTAACCAAAGTAAACAGAAAGTAAAATGAAATTTATCAGTTACAAGGTGGGGGTACGGGATGGGAGGTGTACTGTGTGTATGTGTGTTTTTTTTTTGGTGGTGGTATATGGGCACTGGTGAAGGGATGGTTGTTTCAGCATTGTATAACTGAGACCTAAGCCTGAAAGCATTGTAATCTTCCACATGGTGATTTAATAAAATAAAATTTAAAAAAAAACACAGATCCAATCATTCTAATAAATCCTAAGCCGACCATGACGAACTTTAATAAAACTACACAAATAATAATTAAATTGGTGACAATTAGTTATAAGAAAATCTTAAAATAGGCTGGGGTCTGGGTTAAGACACATGACTTACAGAGCAACACTGGTAAGAAAGATCACAGACTTCTTATAAGAAACTACAAAACTAGAAGAAAATGACACATTTTTTTCAAGTGATAAAACAAATCAAAACAAAAATCTGGAATTCTACTTATTCAGTGAAAATAATTTTTAAAAATGAAGACAAGATCTAGGAATGTCTCTTATTAGTGGAGTATTTGCCTTCCATGTGTGAAGTCCTGCATTCAATCCCTCACTTAAAAGAAAAAAAGAATGAAGACAAAACAAAGAAAATTTTTTCAAATAAACAAAGTGATTATTTGCTTTCCAGGAGATTTGTACAATAAGAAATGTTACACTAACTGGAGAATTAGGCTAAACAGTACAGCACTGGCCTTGCATGTAGCAATTCATTGTTTTGTTTGTTTGTTTGTTTGTTTTAATTTTATTGAATCACCATGAGATAGTTACAAGCTTTCATATTTGGGTTACAATCTCACAATGATCAAACACCCATCCCTCCACCAGTGCACATTCCCCACCACCAATATCCCTGGTATACCCCCTTTTCCCACCCTCCCCCTGCCTCTATGGCAGACAATATTCCCCATACTCTCTCTCTACTTTTGGGCTTTATGGCTTGCAACACAGACCCTGGGAGCCCATCATGTTTGGTCCATTATCTACTTTCAGCACATATCTCCCATCCCGACTGGTTCCTCCAGCCATCATTTTCTTAGTGATCCCTTCTCTATTCCATCTGCCTTCTTCCCTCTGCTCATGAAGCAGGCTTCCAGCCATGGGGCAATCCTCCTGGCCCTTGTCTCTACTGCCCTTGGGTGTCAGCCTCATGTGATGTTATTCTATACTCTATAAATGACACAGTCCTTCTATGTCTGTCTCTCACTTTCTGACTCATTTCACTTAGCATGATACTCTCCATGTTTATCCGTTTATAAGCAAATATCATGACTTCATCTCTCCTAACAGCTGCATAGTATTCCACTGTATAGATGTACCAAAATTTCTTTAACCAGTCATCTGTTTTAGGGTACTCGAGTTGTTTCCAGGTTTTGGCTTTTGTGAACATTGATGCGATGAATATATAGGTACAGCTGTCTTTTCTACTGAGCTTTTTTGCATCTTTGGGATATACTCTCAGAAGTGGTATTGAGGGGTCATATGGAAGCTCATTTCTAGTTTTTGAAGGACTGTCCATATTGTTTTCCAAAAAGGCTGGACCAGTCGACATTCCCACCAACAAGTGAAAGAGCACCCCTTTTTCCTCACCTCCATGCCAGCACTGGTTGCTTTTGTTCTTTTGAATGTGTGCCGGTCTCTGTGGTGTGAGATGATATCTCATTGTTTTGATTTAAATCTCCCTGATGACTAACGATGTGGAGCATTTTTTCATATGCCTTTTGGCCATTTGTATTTCTTTTTTGAGGAAATTTCTGTTCATTTCTTCTCATTATTTGATGAAGTTGGAGGTTTTTTTTCTTATACAATTCTACTAGTGTCTTGTATATCCTGGATATTAATCCCTAATCAGATGGGTATTGGTTAAATATTTTCCCATTCAGTGGGCTTTTTCCGTATTTTGGTCACTGTTTCTTTTGAAGTGCAGAAGCTTCTTAGTTTGATGTATTCCCATTTGTTTATGTTTGTTTCCACTAGCATGGTCAGTGCTGTTTTGTCCTTAAAGATGCTTTTAGCTTCAATATCATGCAGAGATCTGCCTACATTTTCCTCTATGTACCTTATAGATTTATGTCTGATATTGAGGTCTTTAATCCACTTTGATCTGACTTTTGCGCCTGGCATTAGACAGAGGTCAGAGTTCATTTTTTTGCAGATAGCTATCCAGTTTTCCCAGCACAATCTGTTGAAGAGCTTTCCTTGTTCCACTTTGCATTTCTTGCTCCTTTGTCAAAGATTAAGTGGCCATATATTGGGGGGTCTATGACAGGATATTCATCTCTGTTCCACTGGTCTGCTGTTCTGTGTTTATACCAATACCATCCTGTTTTAATTACTACTGCTTAGTAGTACAGTTTGAAGTTGCAGAAGGTGATGCCACCCATCTTCTTTTTTCCAAGGATTGCTTTAGCTCTTCATGGGGGTTTATTGTTCCATATGAATTTCAGGAGTGTTTTGTCTATTTCTTTGAAAAATGTCATGGGTATCCTTATAGGGACTGCATTAAATTTGTATAGTGCTTTGGGCAGTATTGCCATTTTGATAATGTTATTTCTCCCTATCCATGAGCAGGGGATGTGTCTCCATTTCCTCATGTCCTGTTTTACTTCTTGAAGTAGTGTTTTGTAATTTTCCTTGTGTAGGTCCTTCACCTCTTTGGTTAAGCTGATTCTGAGGTACTTAATTTTCGGTACTATTGTGAACGAGATTGTTTTTTTAATGTCTCTTTCTTCTCTTTCATTATTTGTATATAAGAAAGCCATGGACTTTTGGGTGTTGATTTTGTAGCCTGCCACTTCAAGACAAGACAGTACCTTCAAATACACAAAATTTTAGCAGAAAAATGGGACAAAACCCCATAACAATAATCTCTCTCAACATCAATGGATTAAAAGCACCAATTAAAACAATTCATTGTTAAATCTTTGGCTCTTCCAGGAATCAATCCTGAGCACAGTGCTAGGAATAACTCCTGGTTATTGAGCACTAGTGGATGTGGGCCCATTTACCCTCCCCAAATGTTTATTACATTTAAATTATTTTTTTAATTCTTAAAAAATGTTAAATGCATTTTCCAGGTAGCACTGTAGCATGTTCCGCTGGTCATCGATTTGCTCGAGCAGGCACCAGTAACGTCTCTATTATGAGACTTTTTAAATTTTATTTATTTATTTTATTGAATCACTGTGAGATAGTTACAATTTTTCATGTTTGTGTTGCAATCACACAATGATCAAACACCCATCCCTCCACCAGTGCACATTCCAGCCCACCAATATTCCCGGTGTTGCAAGCCATAATGCCCAGAAGTAGAGAGAGAGTATGGGGAATATTATCCACTATGGGGCATATACCAGGGACATTGTGAGACTTATTGTTACTGTTTTTGGCATATCAAATATACCACGGGTAGCTTGCTAGGTTTTGCTGTGCAGGCGGGATACTCTTGGTAGCTTGCCGGGCTCTCCGAGAGGGATGGAAGAATCAAACCTGGGTCAGTCACATGCAAGGCAAATGTCCTACGTGCTGTGCTATCGCTCCAGTCTTGAACCATGAATAATTTGTTCAATTGTGTTAGTGACTAGTCTTCCAGTTTTACATAATTTATCTTTATTTTGCTACAGCTATTTCCCTGGTTGGTTCTAGTTATTAAGGCTAGTAGATCTTAACAGAAATGTATACATGTTTTGCACATACCCACACAAGTAGCTCTCTGCATGTTTTACAGATTCATACTATTATAACATAAAGTTGAATTATCTGGGAAATGATTTTAAAATTATAAGAAATTTTTATTAGACTAAAGATGGTGGGCACCACATTTAATTCCAGCACTTATTTTAATTCTCCCTAGTTTGTAGTGTAGATTCAATGTTCTCTAATGTCAGGAATACAACTTCACACTTTGACATGCATCACATACCTCATTCACCATCAGAGTTTCTGTGGAGTACAAAATCAGATTGGACTCTCCACTATTCATCCACCCTCTTACTCCTTGCCCATTGGTGATCACCATATATATTTTTTCAGAGTAAGACCTTCTTTGTCATAATTTTCCATTTTACTTATTTGTTTTGCTTATTCATAATCCAAAATAAAGTGGAACAACCAGTAATTGTCTTCTACTTTATTATGCTTCACTTATCATAATCACCAGTGTTTTATCTTTTTTACAGAACTGAGTAGTATTCCATTTCTCTCACTTTTATTTTTTTTCTTTTAGTTTTTGGGCCACACCTGGAGGTGCTTAAGACTTCCTCCTGACCTATACTCAGGGATCAGTCCTGGTGGGACCTGGAGGACCATCTGGGGTACTGGTGATCAAACTTGGGTTGGTCGTGTGCAAGACAAGCACTCTATCTTCTGCACTATCTTTTCAGCCCCTCGTTTAATATTCTATTGGATATATATACGACACCTTCTTTATCCAGCCATCAAACAATGAACATTTAGGTTGATTCCATGTTTTAGCTATTGTATGAACATAAGTTCATTTGAAAAAAAATATTTTTGATTGAATCACCATGAAATACACTGTTACAAAGTTGTTCAGGATTGAGTTTCATTCAAAATCTAGCCCTTCACCATTTCCCATTACCAATGTCGCCAGGTTCCCTCCTGCCCCCCTTATGGTTTTTATTCCTCAAAGAAATACTCAGGATTGCTTTTGCTAGATCATATAGCATTTTCATTTTTAGCCAAATTGGGATTTTTTTAATCCTTTAGTATTTTACTAATTTATTTATATATTGATGTCCCAAGTGGTACTCAGAGGGCCCAGGGAATACTCCTGGCTGTACTTGGCCAACCAGGGCTAATACCTACTCCCTCAGGCTAGGAACTGAGAATGAAGTACTGCTACAGTCCCGCAGAGCTATGGCCACTAGGGCCACCTACGAGCTGTTCTGGGGACACCGGGGCAACACCTGGTCCAGTGGGTAAAGTGCTTGGTTTGCATGCAGCTGACTCAGGTTTAAACCCTTGCACCACATATGGTACTCTGAGCACCACCACGTGTGATGTATAAGCAGAGAGCCAAGAGTAAACCCTTAGCATAGTCGGGTCTGCCTCATCCAACCCCCCACTGCCCAAAATATAAGAATGGCAAAAGATATACCAGGTAAAACTACATACAAGAAACTTGGAGTAGCTGATACAGAATAATCAATAATAAAGAGGTTAGAACAAAATATATTAACAGGGAATAATGGTATTTTCATATTGATAAAGAGGTTGATTTATCATTAAGAGATATCCCTAAAAATGCTCATATTGTGTTGTATCAGAGTTACAAAGTAATTGATTGCAATAGTATGTAAAACAAAGTGAGAAAAATAAATACAAGTTATAGCTAGTGAGTTCAAAACTTCTTTCCAAATAATTTATAGAAAATAGAAGGGGCTGGATCGATAATGCAGCAGGTAGGGCATTTGCCTTGCAAGCAGTTGATCCAGGTTCGATTCCCAGCATCCTATATGGTCCCCCGAGCACCACCAGGAGTAATTCCTGAGCACAAAGCCAGGACTAACCCCTGTGCGTCGCTGGGTGTGACCCAAAAAGAAAAAAAAAAAAGAAAGAAAAAAAGAAAGCCAGTGGAAATATATAAAATGTGTGTAATAATATCAACTAACTTGACTTAATCGACATTCTTAGAATACTCGGAATTCTAAAACATATTTATTGTCAGTTTAAACAGAGCATTAGTATGGTAGATTATACTCTGGATTGTAAAAAAAATCTTTAAAAGTTTTCAGGGTTTTATATAATACAAATATGTTCTCTGAAATTAGTAACAAATAAGTAGCTGGAAAATCCACATTCTTTGAAAATTAAAATATATTTTAGGCAGAATCTCCTGATCCCACACCCAGCTGTCTTCACTGGAGCACTTCAGAGGGGGGTGGGTTAAGTTTCCTTCCCCGCCCCAAACAGAACCCTGGCAACTGAAAACCTCCAGAACCCAGCCACAGCCATGCTGAAGGCCACTATCCACATGCTCGGATGAGCTTCATCCATGAAGGAACTGGCAGAGGAACCCAGGTATGTGGACCCTATGGCTGAGGTCTCCAAGCCAGCTCAGATTGAGACTGGGCCTTCTCCACCCAGCTCTCCAGTTTTCCAATAGCTTGACAGTCACATCCACAAACTGTCCCCCAGCGCCATGTAATCTCATCAATGGCCAAGATCCAGAGACTATAAAATAAAGCTCCAGGAAGAGAGCGACTCAGTATTTCTGGGAGCATCTGGCCACATTTGCAGCCACGCAACCCCTTATACTCTAGCCCAGTGATGTACCTAAAGTAGTACACATTTGTTTGGTTTTAACATACTTGTTATTCTCTTATATACGGGCTTAAATGGCTCCAGAATGAAATACAATAACCTTCACACATTTCCCTCTTATTGTGGTGGGAAGATACTTGCTAGTGGGGTGGGTATTTGAACATTAACTATAATGAACTATTGTGAACTACTTTATGAAAATAAAATGTATGAAAAATCACAAAATATATCACTGTATCACTGTCATCCCGTTGCTCATCGATTTGTTCGAGTGGGCACCAGCAACGTCTCTCATTGAGAGACTTATTGTTACTGTTTTTGGCATATCAAATATGTACGGGTAGCTTGCCAGGCTCTGCCGTGCGGGCTCCATACTCTCGGTAGCTTGCTGGGCTCTCCAAGAGGGGCGGAGGAATCGAACACGGGTCGGCCGAGTGAAAGGCGAATACCCAACTGCTGTGCTATCGCTCCAGCCCACAAAATAAATATGCATATATATTTTAAAAGCTTGTTAAGATACAATTGATGTGCAATAGATTCCACACGTTTAAAATGATCCTTTATTAGTTTAATATATGTAAATATTCACGAAGCCACCTTAGACACAATCAAGATACTGAACATATCCATAATTTCCAAAGTTTCCTTCTTGCCTTGGTATCCCTTCTATCTCCCTGATATTCCTTCTTCTGTGCACTTCCATTTTCAAGAAATCGCTAATCTGGTTTCTGTCACTGCATATTAGTTTCCATTTTTTTCTAGAAACTTATAAAAATGTTATAAAGCTGTATATACTTTGTAAATAACTCTTTAATCTGATATAATTACATTAATTTTATCTAGATGTTGTGTGTATAAATAATTCATTTATTATTTTATTAATTACTATTCCACTGCATGTATATGCCACAAATATCACCTATTGATGAAATTGGGTTGTTCACTGTAGCAACACACTTTAAAATAACCCATGGGACAGAACAGAGATCAAAAGGGAATGAGGAAATATCCTGAACTGAATAAAAATGAAAACATAATATAATAGAGCAAAATATAACATATATAGCCAAGTTTGAGGAGTACAGTTGAAATAGTGCTCAGAAGAAAGAAACATCTTGAACTTCTCAGATTGGGGAGAAGATATGACCAAATTCATTACAAAAACGTCTACACCAGAAAAGCAACTTAATCCCAAAATCAATACAGGGAGGAAAAGAAATAAGTAAGAAAAGAATCCAATGAAATTGCAACCCTTAAAATCCTTTGCCAAAAGGCCCAAAGAGATAGTACAGGGATAATCTGTAAGGTGCTTGCCCTCTGTGTAGCTGACCATAGTTCCATCCCTGGCAAGAGTAGCACATGACACCACTGTGTTTGTCCCCAAACAAAGACAAAATGAAAGAATATTAACAGAATAAAGTAGAAAACCATTTGATCTTTTTGGATGCAGAAGCATCATTTGACTAAATTTAACATCAATTCATGATTAAAACTTTTTTTTAACTGAAGTAATGTTTTCATGATCGAAACTTTCAACAAACTTTTATACACAGGAACATCTTTAACCTGATAAAAGACATTTGAAAGACATTTATAATTAAGGTTATGTTGCAGAGTATGTGATAGAATGCTTATAATCAGAAGTAAGGCAATGATGTCTGTTTTTATAATTTTTAATTAAAATTCTTCCGGAATATCAGCATGTGCAAGTACGGATGGAAAGAGAGAGAAAGAAGGGAGGAAGGAAGGAATAGATGAAGGAAGGAAGGATGGGAGGAAGGGAAGAGGAAGAGAGGGAGGAAGGGAGGAAGGGAAGAAGGAAGGGTCTGGGGAGGGAAGAGGAGGAGGTGAGGGTGGAGAAGAGTGGGGAGGAGAGAGGGGGAAGAGAGGCAGAGAGGAGGGAGGGGATGGGGCAATGGGAAGGGAAAGGAAGGCAGGCAGGCAGACAGGTAGACAGGTCAGCCAGTCTGGGAAAGAGAAATTAAGTGCCTTTATTCAAAGACTGCATATTATGCCCATAGAGAATACTAAGAAATGGGTCAGAGAGGTAGTTCAGAGGTAGTTCAAGTAGGGAGCTTGCTCTACTCCCTGGCACTGCAAATGTCTAAGCACTGCCAAGAGAGATCTCAGAGCAAGTGACAGGAGTAAGTACTGAACACCTTAGGGTGGAACCCCCAAATCAAAACAAATCAGTGCTGAGCTGGTGCTTTGAGTCAGCCCTACAATGTCTTGGTTTTGGTACCTGGCACCAGTGCTGCCATTTCAATACAATTTCCCAGTTGGGTTTCTTTTAGCAGAAATAAAGCTAATTTAAAGTTTTATCCAGGGACTAGAGAGATAGAATTGTAGGGTAAGTCACTTATCTTGCTTGCAGTTCATCTGGGTTTGATGACCAGCACTTGCAAATGGTATTGAGAGCACTGCCAGGAGTGATTCCTGAGCACAGAGCCAAGAGTAAACACTGAGTATCACTGGGTGTGGCCCACAAACAAAATGAACAAAAATTTTATCAAAGAAAACAAAGAATTTAGAGAAGACAAAATTATTTTGAGAGGAAAGAATGAAGTTAGAGAATTTATACTATCTTACCTCAAGAATTGTTATAAAAGGTACCATTATCAATACTTTTGGAATTGATGTAAAGATAGACATACAGATAAATGAAACAGCAAAGACACTAATTAGGACCCACAAATGCAGTTGGTTTATATCTTAACCTGTGATAAAATAAACCTAAAATTTCCCAATTTTACCACTTTAACCATTTTAAAGCCACCATCTATATTTGGTGACATTAATTATATTCACTGTATCACTGTCATCCAGTTGTTCGTTGATTTACTCGAGCGGGCACCAGTAACTCTATTACACTCAGCCCTGAGATTTTAAAGATTTCCTTAACTAATCTTTCTCAACTATTGGAGGCTCTTTCAGGTCAGGGGAATGAGACCTATTGTTACTGTTTTTGGCATATTGAATATGCCACAGGTAGCTTGCCAGGCTCTGCCGTGTGGGCGGGATACTCTCGGTAGCTTGCTGGGCTCTCCAGAGAGAGCATCTTTTACTGTATTTGGGATATGAATACGCCACGGGGAGCTTGCCAGGCTCTTCAATGTGGGTAATAGACTTTCGGTAGCTTGTCAGGTTCTCCAAGAGGAAGAACTAGGCTATTAGATGTCTCTAAGCCTTGATACAGCCATGCTTCTGGGAACTTGGTTTTATGGTCTCTGGATGTTGGCCGTTGATGGGATTACACAGTGCTGGAGGCAGTTTCTGGGTGTGACTGCCCAGCTACTGGAAAATGGGGGATCTGGGTAGAAGAGGCCCAGTCACGATCTGAGCAGCCTTGGAGATCTCGGCCCCAGGTCCCACATACAATTATATTCACAATGATTAAAAATTATCAATACCAATCATCTATAACTTCATCTTCCCAAACTAACTTTGCCTTCTCCCCACAACCTAGAAACCATAATCCTATTTTCTGTCTCCATAAATTTAACTACTCTTATTACCTAATATAAGTTAACCTCAGAAAGAGAGAGAGAGAGACAGACAGACAGACAGACAGATATACAGACAGAAATATACCATACCACATCCTTTTTATAAATCATCCATCTGTTGACAGTTGGGTTGCTCCTGACCTTGGCTAATATAAATTATGCTGTTAAGAACACATATGTACAAATGTCTGTCTTCAGTCCCTCCATTTAATTCTTTTGGACTAAAGGCTGAAGTAGAATTTCTGGATCATATGGTAATTTAAAAATTTTTTAAGAAACTTATTCAGTACTTTTTATTGTGCCCATATTTGTTATTTACTGGTTTGTTTATTCTAGGGGTTTTAAAATTTTTATAGTTACTTTGAACAGTCTGAAGTTTTATCTCACTGTTGTTTTATATTATGTTTTAGAGGTACAATATTATAACACAATCACAACTAAAACACCAGTATGTCCCCACCACAGTCTATATGGAACACTTTTTTTTTAACTTTTTAAAATTGATTGAAGTTCTATGATTTCAGAATACTGTTAATGATGGTTTCTTATGCATGTAATTCCAACACCATTGTACCTTTCACTTCCCTTGCACAGTAACCTCAACACGCCTCCTTTTCAAATCCCCACCCCACCCCAATTCTGCTGTTTTGATGCCATCGGCCCTTTTCGCTACCTTGCCATTTGCAGAGTTTTACAGTTTCATCACATTTTAATAGAGTGTTACAAGTCATTGAAAACCATCTTCTATCGAATCTGTAGAGTGCTTAAAAATTGTTGGTTTTTGTTTTGGAGTAACACTCAGCAGTGCTTATGGGCTACTCCTGATCAATGCTTCAGAGTTACACTTGGGGTGCTCTGGACACACCTGGGCTGTGTTCATGCAGAACATGTGCTCCAGGTTATTGAGCTATCACTCTGGCCCCAAGATTTGGACATTTTAAGTCTTCATTTTAGTTGATCTTTTTAATTTTAAGCTTTAAATGCAATACTTAATATTTGAAACAGTAAGTCACCTTTTGTCAATATTGTATACTATAGTTTTCTTTCCATCTAAAAATCGCAAGAGGAAAAGTGAAATATTCAATGACTTATCCAGATTAAGTATCTTCCGTGTTCATTATAAATGTGTATTATAATTTCCTGAATACTACAGGACTTTTTTGCAGGGCGGGGGCGGGGGGCTGGCGAAGCAGCACAGTCAGCAGTGCTCAGGGTTTACTTCTGACTCTGCATTCAGGGATCACTCCTGATGAGTTCAGGAGACCATATGGGATACTGGGGACCAAATCTAGATCAACTGTGTGCAAGGCAAATGCCTTACCTACTATTGCTCTGGCCCCATACTGTAGAACTTTATACTCTCAACATCAAAACTTTCTAATGTGCTTTTGTTTAGTATGTTTATTGACGTACTTAATATGCTCACTCTATAGAACATTAAGTGAACTTAATTTAAATAAATAAGTACTCCTTAATTTAAAAGGATAAACAGGATAAGCACCCTTTCTTTAAAATAGCTTATATATGTATGTATATACGTTATACCATATATAAATTATTTAAAACTATGAGCATTTAATATTGAGGTTAAAAAAGTATACTTTTCATCCAAATTTGAATCTTGCAGTTAGATTAAGCTGCTCTTTCCTTATTATAAGAGCTGCTATACTTTAAAAACAGGTTTCAATAAAGAAAAGAATCAAGTGCCATTATCAAAAACAATGACTTGTTAAAGGTAGCCCTGAAAAATAAATAATTTGCTTTTGTTCAAGAATGGCTCAACTATTTTGTGGTTTGAAAGCACTAAGAATAGATTTATTCCCTTAGATTGTTAGCAAAGAAATGTTTTCATCAATTAGCATTCTGTGCTAGGAACACTTTTTTACACTGCTATTTCCCAAATGGAGAATGTAAAAAAGACCCACCTAAATCACAGTTCCTGGTTCTTTTCTTTAATGTCAGAGAGTACACTAATTATGGCATGCCAGTTCAGAATCATGGCAGAAAAAAAATCACATTTCAAACAGCAAATTTATGTAGAGAAAAAAGTTGCCATGGATAGGCATTCTTACAAATTAAATGAAAGGTCCATCACTCACCAGTCATCCCAACTTCATTTTCATCATGCTTTTGTCAAACATTTATGTCCCAAGTAAAGGGAAGGAAAAGAGCAAGGGGTAGGGAATTAAAACATTTTTTTACAAATTTTCAAACTATAAGAGCATACCATTCTGGTTAGGTGAAACTGTTGCCTGGCTATGCTTAAGTGGTTATTGTTTTATTACAGTGTAAACAAAGGGGTGGAAAAATCACCAACATCTACTGAACAATTACTATTTAGCCAGGAACTACACTAAGAGCATTATATGTATGTATATACATATGTAATATATATATTATATATAGATCACTGTCACTGTCATCCTGTTGCTCATCAATTTGTTCGAGTGGGCACCAGTAACGTCTCTCATTGAGAGACTTATTGTTACTGTTTTTGGCATATCCAATAACGGATATTATATGTAAAATGAATGAATATATATAACACTGTAGCACTGTTGTCCCGTTAATCATCAATTTGCTCGAGTGGGCACCTGTAACATCTCCATTGTGAGACTTGTTATTACTGTTTTTGGTGTGGTCAGGGGCTTTTTCTGATTGCTCAGGAATGACCTCTGGTTTTGCTCAGTACAGTGATCTCAGATAGAACTAGGGTGAGTGGCCCACAAATCAAGTGCTTTCCCTGTACTGTCTCTCCATCTTGAGAATTATATATTTTGCATCAATAAATTCTCATAACATTTGGGTAATGCTACTGTGTTTCTATTATAAAGTCTAGGACATTGAGATTCAAGAACATACAGATGTTGAGTATTGAGAACATGTATGAACACACGCAGTCTATTTTCTTAGCCCAGGAACCTAACTTCTATTGTACTATATCTAAGCAAAAGGAAAGGAGGCAGAGGAAGCTCCTCAAAATAAACAAATATAGATCTATCTTGGATGTTTGTTGTTGCTGTTCCTGGTTAGTAAATAGCTGCTCCCTCATCAAGATAAGGATAAGGTCTGAGAAGAACAAAATGGAAGGTGATATATAAGTGAGAATCAAGGGGTCAAAGAAATATGTCAAAGGACTACAATGTATACTTTGCATGCAGAAACCCCTGGTTCAATCCTAGCACTGCATAGTACCCACCTGGTACTTTGGGGATTGGCTCCCCAACCAACCAAATACCAAAATAAGTAAAGAATAGTTACCAAAATAAATAAAGAATAGGGCTGGAGAGATAGTACATCAGATAGGGTGCTTTCTTGCATGAATCCCACTTGGGTTGATCTTCAGCACTCTATATGGTGCCCTTGAGCCCCACCAGGAGTGATCACTGAGCACTACTGGATGTGCTCCCCCTCCTCCCAAAATAATAATTAATGAAAGGTGTGTGTGCATGCATACATGATGGGCTTCACTCAGAGGTGCTCAGGGATTATACTCAGCACAGTACTGAGGGATCACTTGGGCTTCCAGCATACAAACATGTGTTTCAGTTCTTTAAGCTCTTAGAAGCAGACTTTGAGAGAGAAAAACATGGAGGTAATATAGAAGTGTACTTAAGATTGTTAATGGAAAAATAAAAACAGTGGTAGAAATAAGTGTAAGGTCTATGGCAAAGAGATAATGAATATTTAGAATGAGATATTGCAAAATTTATATATAAAGTAATCTAAACCCAGAAAAGATTTAGTGTAAGTGATACACTTTATAGATCATCAATACAGATTAAATACTCTGTCCAAGATCTGAGAAAGCAGGTAGCACCAGCAAGACTAAATAAACCAGAGCCCCTGACCCTAAGCTACCAAATAGATTAAAAGCAATTAAACCTCATTTAAAATACAGAAAGGTTGGGGCTGGAGCAATAGAACAGCGGGTAGGGCGTTTGCCTTGCACGCGGCCAACCCGGGTTCCATTCCCAGCATCCCATATGGTCCCCTGAGCACCGCCAGGAGTAATTCCTGAGTGCAGAGCCAGGAGTAACCCCTGTGCATCGCCGGGTATGACCCAAAAAGCAAAATAAATAAATAAATAAATAAATAAATAAATAATATACAGAAAGGTTGAGAGATGGCTGGAGAGATAGCACGGCAGGTACTGTGTTTGCCTTACACGCAGCCGACCCGGGTTCAAGTCTTCTGTCCCTCTCAGAGAGCCCGGCAAGCTATCCCACCCACACAGCAGAGCCTGACAAGTTACCCCATGGCATATTCGCTATGCCAAAAACAGTAACAATAAGTCTCACAATGGAGATGTTATTGGTGCCCGCTCGAGCAAATCAATGATCAACGGGACAACAGTGCTACAGTGCTACAATGGGTAAGTTGTTTACCAAGTAAGCAGTCAACCCCAGTTCAACCTCCATTACCACATAGAGTCTCCTGAATAAAACTAGAAGTGATCCTTGAGCACAGAACCAGGAACAGCCCCTGAACACTAGCAGGTATGGCCCCAAATATAAAAAGTAAAATAATTAAAAAATAGATTGAAGTATATTTGGGCAGGGGGTGGGCTACACCCAGCAGTATTCAGTGACAACTACTGGCTCTACACTTAGGGGTTACTCCTTGCAGGGCTTAGGGAACTATAAACAATGCCAATAATTAAACAAGGGTGTGATGCCTTTGAGGTAAGTGCCTTCACCCTTGTTCTCTCTCTTTCTCTCTCTCTGTTTCTGTGGTTCCAATCTAAATGTATTTGACTAATGAGATTATGATACAATACCTACCATAAACCCATGAGAAAACTGTTTCTAGTGGCTTCAGTCAGCTTATAAAATATTAATGATTGTGCAATCTATGATATTTTGTATTGTTAGTTAATAAAGACACTGTTTTACAACATGTTAACAAGTAGAAGGAAACAAAAAAAAAGAGTGGCTATAAATCAGAGCTAAGTTGATCTTTTCTGTAGATAAACTTGAATAACAAAGACTCCTGAGTTTGTGACAGATATAGGTGCAATTGCATATCCATAATAAAAGCTAAACTGTCTACATATTTAAGTCTTTTTCAGTTTAAAATTTGAAAATTAACATTTGTGAGCATTCAGAAGTATATTAAGCATTATTTTCATAGGTGTGGGTTAGACATAATGGAGGAAAAAAAAAATCTCTTTTCCAAGACAAAAGAATCAATTGTTGAAGGCTTGAGATTTTGAAATCAGATTTTCTATTGACCATAAAATTACATTACTTCTGTTGGTAGAATTTTTTTCCCTCAAATACTCTATTGCAATTTCCCTGCTTGTTTTCTTTTTTGCTTGTAATTTTGTTATTTTGGTTTCATGTTCATGGCATTTGGATGTGTCTAAAGAAAAACACTATTTTCAATACCATACACAACTTCACTGATGTCTCTTAGGTTACTTGGTACGATAATAATCAACAATATCTCTGGTGATGTCAGAGATTTAAAATGTGATTTCTTGGAGTTAAATGATCTAAGTGATCTTCAAGACAATAAGACAGCAAAATAATCACATTAGAATGCCATCTTTTGGGGCTGGAGCAATAGCACAGCGGGTAGGGTGTTTGCCTTGCATGCAGCTGACCCGGTTCGATTCCCAGCATCCCATATGGTCACCCAGCACCACCAGGAATAATTCCTGAGTGCAGAGTCAGGAGTAACCCCTGTGCACTGTTGGGTGTGACCTAAAAAAGTTAAAAAAAAAAAAAAGTATGCCATCTTTCAAGAGACATGTCTACCACCTGAGACAATAGAAGAAAAAGGACTAAAAAGCAAGCACAAGTAGGAGGGAGATCACACACATTCCAAAGATAATTTACTATACTGAGTTTTTCAAATAGTCTCAGTAATACGCTTTATTTCTGTACATTTTTGAGCATATGCTTCTAAAATTCCTTTTTTATTCAAGGAGTTGTTCTCAGTGATAATGGGTTCAGGAATGCTGTAATGCTGCCTGGAGGGATCAGCACTAGGGGCCACCCAGACTACCCTGGAGGTCACCCTGGAGGTCCTAGGGCTTATCATGGTCATACCTAGGAACTATGTGGGACCAGGATAGAATTCAGGACCTCATACATGCCAGGGACATGCTCTACACATTTGAGTCATAGCCCCTGCACCTAAAATTATTAATATTTTCAATTGAAAAAATTAAACTGGGGCTAGATTAATCGCGCAGGAGGAAAGGTGCTTGCCTTGCATCCCTCCATCACAGGAACTGCATGTAATTCCCTCAAGCACAGCCAGGGGTCACTACTGTGCATAGAGCCTGGAGTGGCCTATGAGCACTGTTGAATATGACCCCAAGCCTCCTTCACCACCAAAATAATAATAATAATAATAATTTAATTTTCTTTCCTAAGAATCCTTCAATTTATTTTCAGTGCCTCCTTTCTCTTCTTTTTATTTTCATATCACATTGGTTTGAGGAACACAGCTGGCAGTGCTCCAGGCTAATTCATGGCTGTTTGCTTGGGGATTAGAAGTGCTCAGGGAACTATTGCAGGGCCAGAGAAAAAAACCCAGGTCTGCTGCATGCAAGCCAAGTGCCTTAATCCCTGTACTCTCTCTCTGGCCTCACAATTTTCATATAATGCTCTTGTTTCTTGTTTCTTACTAAATTTCTTACTTCTAAGTATTACTTTAAAAAAATACATCGATTCTTTCCCCCTTTTCCTTCCTTTTGTTCCCATTGTTGTGATGACTGGGGTTCTCAAGCTCTGTAAAGGTACTTGCCCAGTAAGCCATTCTGTTTGCCAGGGGTTGTACTTATTTAGATGAGGTGGTTGCAGTGCGAACCAGGGGGCACTGTGGTGCTCAACCAGGTGTTTGCTGGAGGTTGCACTCCTGGCCACAGTGTTTGCATACCTTGAGCTGTAGTGCTCACAGATAACTGGCAGTGGTGGGCCTAAGATTGCACACCATGTCCTGGTACTGGAGTTTCCAGACAGCAGAGCTGACTGTCACCTGGAGAACTAGGAATTGAACTCATTATCTCACACCTGCAAAGTCAGCATTTTCAGTCCTTAACCTGCCCATTTTCCTTTTATGGATGTTCAACACAATTTTCTATGTATAGAATCATGTCATATTGCATAATGACAGCCTTAATTTTTTACTTTATATTACAGCTTTATCTTCCTTATTACAATGGCTAAAACGGCCACTTGATAAAAGAGATGAGTCAACATCATAGTATTCTAAATGCAAAGGGAAAACCATTTGATCTTTTATTATTAACAAGTGCACTTTATCACATTAAGAAAGTCCCTTTTATTATGAGTTTATAGAATTTTTTTAATGATGAATGGGTGTTGATTTTTTTCCCTTTCCTTTGTTGTTGTAGTATGGTGATAATTGATCAAGGTTCACTTGCTCACACATACTGAGTTGCAGTACTCACTGGGGGTCATACACTTGGTAGCCATGCTACCATTCTTGGTTGTGGTGCTGACCAGAGAGATAACACATTTTTTTTAGTATCATGGATTAATGTAAAAATAATTTTTTAGGGGCTGGAGCAATAGCACGGTGGGTAGGGCATTTGCCTTGCATGCGGCCGACCCGGGTTCGATTTCCAGCACCCCATATGGTCCCCTGAGCACCGCCAGGGGTGATTCCTGAGTGCAGAGCCAGGAGTAACCCCTGTTCATCACCAGGTGTGACCCAAAAAGCAAAAAATATATATTTATTATTATAAATCCGAATAACAGTGCCACTGAGATCATACTTAGTAATAAAAGGTCATGTTGGAATAAATCTTGTGGTCTCATACATTCAAGTCAAGTGTTTTGTCACTGAGCCGCAATCTGAGAACCAAATATTTTACTTTATTATTTGGTGCGAGATGTTGGGACTCACCTGACTTTGCTCACAGTTTATCCTGGCTTTGTGCTCAGAGATAACCGCTTGTGGTGCTTGGGGGACCACATGCAATGCCAGGAATTCAAGTGCCTTACCCCTTACACTACCATTCCAGCCTTGAGCCCTGACTACTTTAAATTTCTCCTCCTGCAACTATTTTAATGTTTCTTATTCTAGAAATCTATTAACTGCAGTGGCTCTCAAATACTGGCTTCTGAAAAGACTGTTATTTAGCAGGACAGTTAGCAAACTCTTCCAGTTGAACTCCGACATATACAGAAGCAGGAACAGGCTGAGCGGAAGCCTTGTGATAATTTAGCTGATCTGACTATAGTGAAAGGAGGCCCGGGTATAAAGTGGACTGGAGGGCAGCATGAAATTGAGCTCTTCTGTATGATTTACTTTCTACTGTGTTACTAAGCTATGGCCATCACTGTGAAAGCTGACTCTGAAGAAAAATCATGAGGTTATATTTTCCAAGATTTTAATTTAGAGCTTCAAATCTAGTATTTTCAACAGCAATTTAGTGTGCTCATCTGTTGTCCCATGTTTGGTTTTGAGTTAAAGACTGCTTTTTAAATGGAGAGTGATTACTTGTCGGGTGCCTTGAAATGACAGCCATCTTTTAATATGGTGTTCACGCATAGCTGGCAGCTGAAGGGTTTCTCTCAGAACACTTTCAACATAGAACCATATATAAGATTTTTCTTCATCTTCTTTGTGTGTGTGTGTGTGTGTGTGTGTGTGTGTGTGTGTGTGTGTGTGTATGCCATGCTTATGGGAGGGGACTGTTCTCCTTGCTCACTGGTATTTGCTATTCTCACTGGTATGAAGTCATATCTCATTGTTATCTTAACTTGGTCTTCCCTGACAGTAAATGATGATGAACACTTTTTCATGTGTCTACTAGTCTTCGGTATGTCTTCAGAGATGTGTTTGCTTATTTCCAAACCATTTTTAAAGTCGTTATTTTATTTATTACTATTTCTCTATGTGAGTGCTTTGTATATTTGTTGGATAGTAAGCATTTATCTGATACAATGTGTGCAAACACTCTCTCTCAATGAGTAGAGTATCTTTTCATTTTAGCCTGTGTTTCTTTTGACATGTAGAAACTTTCTAATTCAATGCAATCCAATTTGTTATTTTTGTTTCTGTTGCCTTTGCCAATGGAATCATAACAATGAAAACACATTTGAGATCCAAATCCCGAGGCCAGAATCTTTTTAATTAGATGTAGCCCCATATATTTACTTTTGCTTTTGGTTTATTCACTGATGGAGATGAATTCCCAAAGATATACTGGCATTAATAAAATGATACATTTTGCCCATGCTTTCTTCTATGTCTTTTATGGTTCATTATCCAAGTCTTTAATAACTTTGAGTTAACTTTGGTGTATAAAATTTATGCAAAAAATGTGAGATCCAATTTTATTCTTTGGTCTATAGCTGTCCAGCTTTCTCAACACCATTAGTTGAGCAGATTTTTCTTTCTCTATTGTGTAATCTTGATTCCTTTGTCTTAAATTTACTGTCCATGAATGTGAGGTTTCAACTTTAGGCATTGATTCTAATTTGTTAATATCTCTATTTTTATTATAATAGCTCTATAGGATAGTTTTAAGTCATGTAGTGAAGATAAACCAATTTTTTTTCTCAGACTGTTTTGGCTCTTTGAATGTTTTGAGGTGTGTTTTTAAAAATATTTTTTGAGAACACACATGCTCAGGGCATATTCTTGGTTCTAAACTCATGGACCACTCCTGGTGGGTTTGAGGACCATATGGGGTGTTGAGGATCAAAGCTGCTATGCCATCTCCTTGGCTCCTATTTAAATTTTTGAAATGGTTGTTTGATTTTCTTGCAAAATACTATTAGAATTTTGACAATGATTGCATTGACTCTATATGATGATGATCATCATCATCATCCCGTTGATATTCGAATTTCTCAAGTGGTCTCAGTAACATCTGCATTTGTCCTAGCCCTGAGATTTTACAAGCCTCTCTTTACTTGACCTTCCCAACAATGCCACATTGGAGGCTCTTTCAGGGTCCGGGGAATAAAACCCATCATTGTCACTGGTTTTTGCATATGAATACACCATGGGGAGTTTGGGAGGCTCTCCCGTGTGGGCAGTAAACTCTAGGTAGCTTGCCAGGTTCTCCCAGAGGGAGAAATAGGTTATAAGATGTCACTTTGGGGAGCTTGGTTTTAAGTCTCTGGATGTTGGCCATTGGTGGGATTACACGGCGCCAGGGATAGTCTCTGGATATGACCACCTAGCTACTGGAAAATGAGAAATCTGGGCAGAAGAGGCCCAGTCCCAATCTGAGCAGGCTTGGAGGTCTCAGCCCTGGGTCCCACACACCTGGGTTCCTCTGCCAGTACCTTTATGCATGAGGCTTGTCCCAACATGTGGAGAGGGGCCTTGAGCATGGCTCAATATGACTCTATGTGACTCTATATGATAGGAAGTCATTTTAGCAATGTTAAACCTTCTGGTTGAGATAAGGTGCTTAAGGCTGATCCCAGTTTGATTCCTGGCACTGCAGTGGTACCTTGAACATGTTCAGGGATTGATTGCTCCTGAGCACAGAACCAGGAATAGCTCCTAATAACCACCAGGTGTGACCTATTCCCTTAAGCCCATCAAAATAAACAACAACAAAAAAACCCCCACTAATCCTTCCAATCCCTGAGTATGAAGTATCTTTCCATTTCTTTGTGTCTTATTTCTTTTAATTGTGACATTTCTAGTGTACAAGTCTCTTACATTATGGTTGATTCCTAGGTTCTTGATTCCTTTGATTCCATTAGAATATGAACTTTCAATACATTCTCCCCACTGCCTTCTAGTTTGCTTTGTATCTAATGAGAAACCAGCGGTTTATTTTTTGTAATTCACTTGTGCGTGATGAGTTATTCACTTGCTGCTCCAGGATGTTCTTGTTGCTCAGAAGTATGATGTTTCTGGTATGGTTATATTTTTTTTTCTATGCTCTGAATTTACTATGTTTCTTGGGTCTATAGTTGTTCTTGTTGTCTTTTTTTTTTTTTTAATTTGAGATGTTTGGGACTGAAGAGATTATAGGTAAGATGCTTGCCTCATATACCTCTAGCCCTAGTTCAATCTCTGGCACTTCATGCTTCCTTGAGCAGAAGCAGTGGTGTAGAACAGAGCTGGATGGATGTAGTCCCCACGTATCACGTGATATGACCCCAACGCCCCATTCTCTCAAATTAATAAGTTCTGGGCTACTGCTTTTTAAAGTACTTCCTATTCCACCCTTCCTTCTGGTACTTCCAGCTGCCCTATATCGAGACTATTCATTTTTTGTTTTTGGTTGTACCTGGTAGTACTTAAGGGGGGCTGGCATACTTCCTGTCAGAGGTGTTGCTTAGGAAGACAATTATTGTATTATACCCAGGTCTTTCTGCTTGGGAAGCATGTGCTTCAGTTCTTTGAGCCATACCACTGATGCTATTCAATTTTTTTCTATCATTTATTTCTTTCTGCTCTTCACATTAGTTTCTATTAATCTAAAATTTCTGATTCTTTTTATAGATTCTATTTCTCTAGCAACAGTTGAGTCCTTTTTAAGTGTTTAACATATTTATGTAACTGTTTCATTTGTTGTCTATTAAATGAAACAAGTGGGTTCATTCAGAATGTATATTGACTGTTTTTTACCCCCTAAGCTTGCATCTCATTTTTCTATCTTGTTTCTGTTTTTTGTCATGGCTCATAAATTTTTATTAAAATTTTACTTTATATTTTATATGTAACATTTTAGCAATTTTGGATAAAGTTGGTTTTCTTTCTGAAGGGTTTCCAAATTATGCAAAGTAAACTTCAGAATCTGTTTCACCTGTGTTGTGAGGTCACTGACACTCCTGATAAACGTTTTCTTTCTTTTGCTTTTTTTTTGGGGTCAAACCTGGTGATGCACAGGGGCCACTTCTGGCTCTGCACTCAGGAACCCCACTCCTAGCGGTGCTCAGGGGACCATATGGGATGCTGGGAATTGAATCTGGGTCGGCCGCGTGCAAGGCAAATGCCCTACCTGCTGTGCTATCACTCCAGCCCCTGATAAACGTTTCCTATTCATGCTTTTATTTTAGAATACTTTGTAGAAAATTAGCACAAATGTAAAAAAAATACATTTAACTTCTAATATTTTCTCTTGAAATCAAAGTTACAGCAAAATGATTCTTCCCTGGAAAAGCAATCATATTGCTCATCTTCTCAAAGTTCTTCCTTTGCACCCAACTGAGCTGAAGAATAGAGAAGGCTTTGAGGTTGGGAAGTTGGGTGGAAAAGACATGACAACCAATGAAACTCTTTTATGCTGCTTAGGCTGGCAATATTTAGAATTACACTGATCATTTTCTATTCTTTGCTTGTTAGAAATTTTTAGACAATTCTTTTTCATTGTCTAGTGGTGGATGATTTGTTTTTGCTGTAAAATATTTGCATACTATTTTCTTCTGTTGATGATGCTATGCCCAGGGTCTCTGATGGTGCTCACTGAGGTTTCCACTGCTTTAGTTGTGATGTGCAGAAGAGTGCAAGAGGGGCTGCACTTCATGTGTCTGATGCTTTGTTTCTGTTTGTTTCTTTTGAGGTGTCAGGAATTGCCAGGCATTTGTACTTATTCTTTTTTTTATTTCCAGAGGTGGGGGCGGGCACCAAGAATGCTCAGGGCTTACTGCTGATTCTGGAGCACTGGGGATTTGAACTCATGACCATAGGCTTGTAAAGCAGGCACTCTAGGCCAGGGTGCTACTTTCCTGAATTCTGCACATTATTTTAGTGATTTTGATTGTAAGGAAAAGAGAATTACTAAAGGCAAATCAGGAAAATAATGGGCTGCAGGTGAATAGATGAAATATAATGATGGAATATCAAAAACAAAACATTTTCTTGCTTCATGGAGAGAAAGAATCCAGAAAACTATTATATTAGGTCACATGTTCTTTCTGGCTCACTAGTTCACTCAATTCCACATTTCCAGTATATATAAAAAAAGGACGGCAATACTGTAGGTTGTGGATCAATGTGTTGCAGGCAGAGAGATGATAGGTGGGCTTGGGGAGGGGCTGATAATGTATACGGGGAAATCAAATGTACTCGCCTCTCTCCAGTCTGGAGAAGTTCATGTTGTCTCTTGAGCATGAAACTCTCCCTTATTTTCCAAATAAACTTACCTTACTTCACTATTAATGTCTTGAAATTCTTTTCTGTAAGGAATGCCAGCAGACCCAGAAAATTTGAGTCGGATTTAGACTGACTGACTTTCCTGCAAAGAACAATTGCTCACTCCAGTTCTGAGTCCAAGGCTTCAGGAGAACTTGAGTGGCACGTGTCATCTACCTCACCGAGCAGACCATGTGGAATTCAGGTTGGTTTGATGACTGCCATGTGGGGTAGGCAGGATGCTAGAAGATGGTGCTCAGAGCTGAGTCCCATTAGTCCTAAACTTTCCCAGCACACTTATGGGTGGCTAAGGTGTGAACAGAAGTGTGAAGTGCCAGGTCACTTTAAGTGTCACTCATGGAACAGGTAGCCAATCACAATAGATAATGGGATGGCTGGGAGTGGGACCTGCAGCAGATAAAAGGAAGTCCCCAGCTCTTTTTTCAAGCGCTCTCTCTCCTTCTGAGCATGCACTCCCGGACTCACGTCTCCTCTCTTCCTGGACCATGTAGGACTGTGCACATGGAAACATGCCTCAGTACAGGCAGGGCTCAAACGCCCAGGAAAGCTCATGTTCAGGTAGGGCTCAGATCCCCAGATAGAGATAATGATAAAGTTAAGTACAGGAGTCCTGCCCACATGCATGTGGCTGTGGCTAGAGACTGGGGAAAGCATACATGGGATAGAAAGAAGAGGGCAGAGACAAAATCTGGCCATTGTTCATGGGAAATGAGTGGACTGTGTAGGACCAAATGGGGAAGTTGTTTATAGGCCTGGGCAGCATCAGGGCCGAATCACTGAAATGTTCATGGGTAAAGGAGAGGCTTGGACTTCTAGTGAGAGACCCAGACTCATCTACTTTTTCTCTACAATAAATTCTAACCTTTAATCTACCAAGTTTTATATGCAAGTCTCTCATACAATTCTCAAGAAAGCACCAATGCAAGAAAATCTGCTTTCTTGCTGAATAGAGGGAAACAGTAGGTTCCCTTCCTTTAGCTTCCACTGCACATAAGTTACCCACAACAAATGGATTGATTACCTTTGAATGTTTTTTAAAGGGGATTGAAATTGTGGTCCTGAGGCTTACAAATGTACATGCTTAAAGTTATTTTTACTCTCCTTATCACCTATCTGAAGAATCTCATGATTCTACTATGTTCTCAAAGATAGAACAATCTGGATGCCTCAGGTGGGGAAGTGGGGACAGGGTGGCATGGTGTTAGCGACCTTTCTTATTTTGCCTCCTGAACAAAATCAAAATCAGATTTCATCAGCTACTCCTCCCATCCCCATTCTTCCAGCACCGACTGTTTATAGTCTTAATCTAGTATATAGTGATCTGGGGATCTGAGGCCTTTTTCTCTTAAGAGCTCCGTGGCAAAAGCCTCTAGTTCACTCAGCCAAAGGTCACCGCACTTTTCTATATTAAACTCTCATTTTTTGATAATCAGTTCCACCCATTACTGATTCCAGTTGCACATAGGTGGAAGTTACATATTACAAGAACGCAACAACAAAAAGCCAGAAAGAATATTTACTTTTCTTACAAGGGGGATGCACTTCAGGAGTCCAAGGCAATATGAAGAATACACGAGCTGGGGAGACAGTGCAGCAGGTAAAGCGCCTGCCTTACTCAATTAATTTCATCCATTGTTCTTTTCCCCTCCTTTGCAATGTGCCTTTTTTTTAAAAAAAAAAGTTCTTTAAAAATACACAAAAAGGGAATGCCCTGCCACAGAGGCAGGATGGAGTGGTGGGGGATGGGGTGAGGGTAGTGGGAGGGATACTGGGAACATCGGTGGAGGAGAATGGGCACTAGTGGGGGGATAGGTAAAGGATCACTGTATGACTGAAATGCAAACACCAAAGTTTCTAAGTTTGTAACTGTACCTCACAGTGATTCACTAATAATTTTTTTTTAAAATGATGATTTCACTAGAGCTTTGTGGATTATTCTAAAATGGTAACTTTTTTTTTTTTTTTTTTGCTTTTTGGGTCACACCCGATGATGCACAGGGGTCACTCCTGGTTCTGCACTCAGGAATTAACCCTGGCGGTGCTCAGGGGACCATATGGGATGCTGGGAATCGAACCCAGGTAGGCCGCGTGCAAGGCAAACGCCCTACCCGCTGTGCTATTGCTCCAGCCCCTAAAATGGTAACTTTTAAACCCGCAGAAAAATCAATAATTTTTATTTAAAATAAAATTTTGTCTCTAAAAAAAAAAAAAGCAGAAACACCCCTCCCTGCCCAAATCCAAACAGTTTGGTTTTGGGCATTCTTAGATGACATTAAACAATGGGGAAAAAGACATTGTTCTCAGTTCTTCCATTTCCTTGTCACTACTATTTTTCTGCATTTGCTAGTAATTATTATGGCTGAATATGAAATCGAAGAACCCAGAACATTACAAGGTTTACATAAATAATGGAATGATGTTTTTTATCTTTTTACTCAGGCCGTGATTAGAAATTTCTTCTGGGTTTCTGCTATTTATCATTATTATTATTTTTGCTTTTTGGGTCATACTCAGCTCAAAGGTTACTCCTGGCTTTGCACTCAGGAATTAGTCCTGGTGGTGCTTGGGGAACCATATGGGATGCTGGGGATTGAACCCCTGTGCAAGGTAAATGCCCTACCCACTGTTCTATCACTCTGGCCACTCTGCTGTTTATTTTTATGCGAATTCAGATTAGAGCTCAACAAACTTCAATCTTTGAAACCTTGCCTTGAGCCCCTCTTCCTACCCACAATTCCCATCTATTAGAACCACCAAGGTGTGGCTCTGGGGTTTTAAAGAATTCTCAGTAGATGGTTTGCATTTCTATGGACTCTCAGCATGAGAAAAAGTGGTTTGAACATTTCCCAGGAAATCTGAATTCAGACAATTTGCCAACAAAGGCCACTTTCATAGGAGAGAATTTATAGGAAGAAAGACAGGATCTTAAGACCAAAACACAATATTATCACTTCAGTTGTGTACAAGAGTCAGGACATAGGGGCTAAGAAACAGAAAACTCAAGATATTATCTTCGGATTGCTTCTGTGTGAGGGAAAAAAAAAGACAACAGAGAGATATGGAGGCAATATAGAGAGAGGGAAAGTGTTTTTATAAAGGGTGATGTTATTTGTAAGGGGTGGGGGGAAATGTAGAGGAAAGGGTGCAACATATAATCCAAGAGAAAAGTTATGAACAATGGAGTAAATCTTTGAGGAGAAAAAGACCCATGTTTAGAAGCACAAGTGAAGTATGGAATATGAGTTTGGATGAGAAGGGTGGACACTGCCATCTATGACTAAAGGAAGAGATAAAGTATAAGTTTAGGGAAGAACGAAGTTTAGGAATGTTGATGGACCTCATGGTAGATGCCTCAAGCAAGTATGTGACAAGAACATTTACAAAGCTGGAAGACAACCAAGGTTTGAGGAGAACAGAAATAAGACAGATTTAGGGGAAGTGCCCTAAGTGATGTTCCTGGATAATTGTCCTAGAAAACCACTTTTCCTGAGGAGAATCTTGAGAATCAGTCAAGATCCAGTCAATTTGAGATGCAAAATCTTTTAATGGAACAAAGTGATTTTTCCTTCTTTTGTGGGAGGTTGGGGGTTCAGGGGGAGGCTGTTGAGGTTACAACCAGCAGTGCTCAGGACTCAGGGGTCTGTCCTCAGGGGCCATTCCTGGTGGATCATATGTGGTGCAGGGAATATAACTCAGGTGAGCTGCATGGAAGGCAAGTGCCCAACTCACCGTACTATCTTCTTAACCTTATCCAGCCAGGGTTGGTAGTGAGGATCAGAAAGAAGTTCAAAAATTCCTTTTAACCAAGTATCAGAATGAAAGGGCGTCATTATTTACATACATTTTGGTAATACTTTAATCACTACAAACATGAAATACACAAATGCAAATGTAAAATGATTATTGTGATAAAATCAACTAGTTTTCTTTTCTGCTAGCCTAAGAAAAAAGGAAATAGCATTTTTCTTCCTATTAGACTATCATCAGTTCATTTAGAATCATTACAATTTTGAACTCAAATGATTGGTATCTTGTTAGCATTAAAATGTGTCATGTTTTGTTGTTATTTGGTGTGAGAAGGGGAGGGCTTAGGCACACCTGGTATTGCCTGGGGGCTACCCTTGGCTCTGTGCTCTGGAGGTTGCTGCTACTGGTGCAGGGAACAAACCTGGGCTTTCTTTGCATAAATAGCTTACTGACCTATTCATTAGGCCTAAATATGTCTACTTATAATTAGCACTTTTCTTTTTTTAAAAAATTTATTTTTTTTTATTGAATCACTTTGAGATAGTTACAAAGCTTTCATGTTTGAGTTTTAGTCATACACTGTAGCACTGTTGTCCCATTGTTCATAGATTTCCTCGAGCGGGCACCAGTAACGTCTCCATTGTGAGACTTGTTGTTACTGTTTTTGGCATATCGAATATGCCACAGGTAGCTTGCCAGGCTCTGCCATGCAGGCGGGATACTCTCGGTAGCTTGCCTGGCTCTCCAAGAGGGATGGAGGAATAGAACCTGGGTTGACTGCATGCAAGGCAAATGCCCTACCCGCTGTGCTATCACTCCAGTCCATTGTACCTAGATGAAACTTCAGAGTTCAGTCATACAATGATCAAACACCCTCCCTCCACCTGTGTACAGCTTCCACCACCAATGTCTCCAGTATCCCCTTCCATCCCGCCCCTCCCCTTGCCTCCATGGCAGATAAGCATTTTACTTTTCTACCCTTCATAGAAACAAAAAGTCAGAAGTTTGAAAACATAATCACTTTTCATGAGACATAATTAATACCCTCTGATCCCAATGAATACCCTCATAATTCTGGAACTATTTAGGGAAACACACACATGTTCAGCTGTTTTGTTCCAGACAAACCCTGTAGAGAACTGTAAACTAAGTTCAAGTTTTACTACAAACAATGAGATGTTTATTATTTTTTTCCTCATTCAGGATATCACATAACAATTCTAACCCATTTCTGTAATCTTTATTACAGAAGAATTACAAACTACTAGCAAAGAATATTATTCAAGTTAAAATTCAGGGCATTAGTTAGACATATGTAGCTTGCACACACATTAATCTGTTTGTCTCAACAAAGTATTTCTAATTTCCAAAATCCTATCATCTTTTTCACACAATATGGTCCCTTCAACTTGAGGGGCAGTAATATAAATAGTCTTCTTGTTAAGAAAAATTTAGTATAAAAATGACAAAATCACAAGAAAGAACCTGTGAACATCAGTGGCTATGAAATAGCAAAATAATGCTTAAAAGCCCATGTATTCATGAAATCTCATTTGACTTGCTAGTATCTAAATATGAAAGTTATTCCCAAGACCTAATTGGACTTTATAAAAGCAGAGGATTAATTAAAGAGCTTTGTGTGTACTGATTCCATGTCTCAGTAAATTTATCAGTCTTTAGAGATAAATTTGGAATTGTCTAAAAACAAAAATTCAATGTGTTTCCTTCATTGTCTTGTGAAGTCATCAGAAAGCATGAAGAACTGACTCTGTCACCTGTTTTTTCCCCACCCTTTAACCTGTCAAGCTCATAGTGCCAAGTGCACAAACGGATGGGTGTTTAATAAATTTTCTTCAATGGAGAGATTAAGGGTTTGCCTTGGGAACACATGATCAGATGTATTGATCTGATAACATCAATCATACAATACATTAGTCTGCTTCCCTACCAAAATTGCACACAAAGGCAAACCTTGGGAAATTCCTTGGTTAGGCCTCTATGTTTGAAGAATCACAGTTTTGACACAAGATCCGTTCCAGGGGAGAAGGAATGGTTGAGAGGAGCAAGTGCATTTGCACTGTTCAACAGATTGTCAAAAGGACTCGATGATGTAAAGGATGGGATGCAAACTCACCTGGAGAAGCTGATGCTGCACACATGTCAAAGGTCAAAGGACCTTAAGGTCTCCCAGAGGCAGGATAAAAATGAAATGCCCACTCCTAATGTCTCACCTTGAAGAATTCGAAGGAAATGCTGTTCCTTGAGCCAGGGGCCAGCCCTAAACCCTACCGCTAGGGCTGACAGGAAAGCAAAACAAAAGTTGCCTCAAATTTCACAGCCAGCGTCCGGGAATCCCCGAGCACTTCTTTCTCTCACCCCCTCCTGGGCCCAAAGCCAGAGACACCTTCATCTTCACTCTCCACCTAGCCCCAGCCCTCTCACTCTTAACAGCATCGGTCTCTATGGCGACCTGAAACCGCAGTTCCCATTGGTCCGTTCAATATGCGGGCCGGGCCAATGGGGAGGGCAAGACTGCTCCTCCCGACCAATGGCGTTGGCGAGGAGCAGGTCCGGAGACGGCGGCGTGCTGACGTTCCCGGGAGCCCGGGTCTGGCTGGGCAGGCGGGCTCGGCGGCTGGGCGGGCGGCGGCGGCGGCCTCTGGGCAGTAGAGGGGGCTCCGGGGCTGAGTCTGTCGTCGCCGGCCGCGGGAGCGGCACCATGGGCACTGGGTAGAGGCGCAAGTTGACCACCGCCGCCACCGGGGGTGGTGGGAGAGCCTCTTCGGGGGAGGGGGCGGGCGGGGGAGGGAGGGGCGGGCAGCCTCTTAGCCGCGGCACTTTTTTTTTTTTTTAATTTTGGGGGGGGGGGGTGCCGCAGCGGCGACCCCTCGGCGCCGATGTCCCTGATTCCTGGAGCTACGACAGCTGCTGCCTAACCTGGAAAGTAAGTGGTTGGGTTGGCGGGAGGGCGCGGGGTTCCCGCTCTCGAGACCCCCGGCCCTCGTCTGGACCTGCCTTGGCGGGGGGCACCGGGGGGCGGGCGCGGGCGCCTCCCTCCCGTTACTCAGTCCCCTCCGCCTCGCGGCCGCCTCGGCTTTCCTGCCCCGCCTCGTGTTCCTGCCCGCACTCGCCTGCCTGCTCCCCTCCCCCCGGCAGACGCACAACTTTCACCCTCCATTTGCTTTTCCTGGCGATTTTCCTCCCGGGTCTCCCCAGCACGCCGCGCGCGACCCCTCCCCGCCACGGTCCTTTCGGACCCAGCGAGCCCCCCCACCCCCCTTCAACTCTCACCACCCGCCCCTCCCCTGAGTACGCAACTTGAACTCCACGCCGAGCCTGCCTGGCTCTCAGCTCCGAGGTCTCCCCACTCCTGCCCGCCTGGCACACGGCCCCGCGCCCCCCGTAGCCCGGGGCGCCCGCCTTGCCCGGCACTGGGCGCTTGCAGCCGCAGGCTAGCCTGCCGCCCGGCTCCCACGCCCCTGCAGCCCGCAGGGTCTCGCCTCGGGCGCCCCCGAGTCCCGCGCTCCTGCCCAGCCCTCCTCCCTCTCCCGGTCCAGTGCGCCCCTCTCTCCTCGCCCCGGAGCCTCACGCTCCACCCCTCGCACTTCGCAACCTCGCGCTTCCCTGCCTGTCGTCCTGCGCCGCCGCTTCCTTCTCTCCTTGCCCGGAGTTGGAAGCGGAGCTGCGACACCCCCTGGGCGGATCCGGTGTCCCTGCCTGCCGCTGGAGCTGCCCGGCTCTTGGCTCTTCTTCCCCCCCCCACCCCCCACCCCCCACCTCCCCCCGGAAAGCTTGGGGGCGAGCGGCGGGGCCGGCGTTGGCTGAGTGCGACAAACAAGCGAGCACGGGCAGCGGTGGCGCCGAGGCCGCCGTGGCCGCTCGAGGCGCAGCGGTAGGCAGGTGTGTGTCCGGGCGGGGGGTCTCGCTCCGCGGGCTCCTCGACTGGCGAGCGATTGTGCAGGAATGCGAGGAATGCACCAGGGGCAAAGTCCACTCGGCCCGCCGCGGCAGTGCTAGCGCCGCGCTGGCCCAGCTCTCAGCACCCAGCCAGAGGTCACCGGAGCATCTTCGGAGCTGGTGAGCCTTCGCTCCACTCCTCTCCTCCCCTAGCCTCTCTCCATGCGGCAGAGAGGGCGGTCGCGGGGAAGCGCAGCAGTTAGCCTCTCGATTGGGTATTTGCTGCATTGGTCTTCAGAACTGTGAATTGAGGACCGCTGGCGGTGTAGCCAAGGTTATTGATCATTGCACAAGGTTCTTGGCAAGTTTGGTTTGCAAGTGCCGGGATTTTTTAGGAGGGTTTTCCTGCAGGAAAGGGTACCGAAAAGGTACTTAGAGTCGTGAGCTTGCATCCGACGATTTTTTTTTTTTTTTTAGCTTTATCACACAACACAAAACATGTCTGTCAATGCTCATAGACGGGGATGTTCTGCAAGAGATCTTGAATGCAACACTTTGCTGTCATAAGACTTGTAATTTTTCTTGTCATGCTGAGCTGTATTTAGATCTCTTATAATACATAATGAATAGAAACAGAGAAGCAGTGTTTGGTCAGCGATGGGACAGATAGAACTGTCTGGTACAGTTAAATTCGGGGCGTGTCAGTTACCATTGGAAGTAATTCGGGGACAACACAATCATGTATATTTCAAGATGTAATTTATTAGTTTAGGTAGAAGCTCTTTCTGATTCTCTTACTGAGTTTGAAAAAATTGCGGCTCTACAACTTTTAAAGAAGGATAATTATTTATGTATAACATCAGTAATGATTACTGTGCATTTTGGGTTGTATTTTATCTTCCTTAGTGAAGGAAAGGAACATTCCTACAGAAGGTGGATCTCTAGAATTGAGCCTAGATGCCTTTATTTTAAGAGGGAATGTGAAAGAGTTCTTATCTCTTAATGCTGTGTATTGCTATGAAGTATTACATTTTTGATTCCTGTGAACGTAATGGAAAATAGCAACATAAAAATGAAAACAATTGATGTCAGAAATAAGTGTTTCTGGATGTTGAAAACACAGGCTTTTATTTGACACAGTTTGTTTTGGAGGTTGCAGTTTATTATAAGCCTCTCCACATTTGATTACTTTGTATCCAGATTCAGGAAAATAATAAGCTGACTGTCCTACCTTCTTCAAACATCTACTTTTATGACTAAAGGTGTTGAAAAGTAGATTAACATCTTTTAGTTAAGAACCTAAAGAAAGAAAAAAAATTTAAAACCCTTGTTTTATTGGGAAAGGTCATATCTGTGACTGCAACATTGGTTTTTCAGGTGTGTGTTATAATAACGGCAGAACCTTCTAATTCAAAATTTAACTCTAAATTAGAGTAACACAGTAGGATATTGGGAAGTATTTGTCTATGCCAACAGGAAACTTATGTAACAATATCACATTACAATATAGTTTAACATGTGCTTGTTTGATTTGATGTCAAGATTTGATGTCAGGATTAGAAAGTAAAAGCACATATAAGGTCTCACATTAGAAATTAAAATGTGTCCAAGTATGTAAATGTTATATGATTGACTATGCATATACTCTTATTTGCAGCAAATAAAGGTTGACTTTCAGTTAGAAATATGCTCTGTTGTAGATATTTGGAGAGAGAATGTTTTAAAACTAGGGGTTATTTACAATAGGAAATAACAGTTTTCACTAAAGTACATTAGCTCCCAACCCCCACTCTTATGTAAGGAGAAGGTGCTGCATTTTATATCTTACATGTTAAACTGAATATACTACATTGGAGTAGTACATATCCAGTTACCTTAATTCATGCCTATACTGTTTCTTTTTAGGGAGGTAGGGAAAAAGCATAGTGAAGCATAACAGAAGATAAGCAGAATTAGGAGCAGTTTGTATTCACCCAGGGGGGGAAACCATTTATGTTATGTATTACATGTATGTTACATACATTATAGCAGTTACATTTAGATAAGCAAAATGGAATTTTCTGAATAATAAGATATAATTTGAATTTAATGCAACTACTACCAAATTCAGTTTAATAAAAACCTTAACAATTATATGACCTTGAGTATTTGAATTAACCCTATATTAACTCAAACTGCAATATATTTTCTGAGGTATATGAATAAGGAAAGTAAACCTAATAAAAAAGTTTGACATTTTCTTAATAAAAACATTTCTTTTCAATTTTTATTTATTTATTTATTTATTTGCTTTTTGGGTCACACCCAGCGATGCTCAGGGGTTACTCCTGGCTTTGCACTCAGGAATTGCTCCTGGCAGTGCTTGGGGGACCATATGGGTTGCTGGGGATCAAACCCGGGTCGGCCTCGTGCAAGGCAAATGCCCTACCCGCTGTGCTATCGCTCTGGCCCCTCTTTTCAATTTTTAATGGAATGATTTCTGCCTTGTTGACCAGAACTCAACTTAATCGTAGAGTTTTCATTTCCTGGATGATGACAATTATTTGACACACCTATTCTCTCACCTTTACAAACATTAAGCTGGTTTTAGAAAGCTGTATAGTCAGTCTTCTTTTTTCTTGTTTCAACAAAGAGTAAACCCCTAATTTGCTTAATTCTAAAAGTGGATATTTTACCTTTAATCTTAATTGGAAGATAAAGTAGAGGTTACTCTAGAGGTATTCAAGGCATAAGCATCAGTTGAATTGTATGTTACTTTGGAAAGTTGCCTTCACACCTTCAGTGTACTGGGAGATAATTACTTATTTAATGTGTTAAGTGGTTCTTAGTGCCTTTCTTGAACTGATAGGGGAAGAATCTGAAACACTAGACAAGTGGTCTAGATATTTATAAAAATTTGTACCCAAAGAGTAATCTCAAGTAGCTGTGTAAGGAGAAGAACAGTAAAACTTTAATCATATGTGAAGGTAGAGTTTCATGTACTACTTGAAAGTGATGATAGTAGCTTCAGATCAGTCTGAGGCCCAGCAGAAGAAATTGCAGGATATGGGGATGGATTGTATGTCATAAAGAGTTTATGTCCTTGCTGCTGGTTTCAGTTGAAAAACATCCAGATGTTTGTCATGTCACTTTAATAGTTAAGTGGAATTATTTTACACTTTGGGGAACATGCCTTAATTTACCCTAACTGAATTTGGGGATATTGTTTGATGGTGCTTAAAAATGTTGCAGGCATTCTGTTTGTCATTTATGTTATTTTTTCTTTTTTATTATTTACATGAACTTGATACACCAGTATGTTAGCTACATTGTCGATCATTTTTATAGCCATAATACTAGCTTATTATGATTTATGTATAATAATTAATCGAAGATAACAAAATGTCAGTTTGGACTATTAAAATTTTAATAATATAAGATATATAAATTAAAATATGGAAGTATCTGATTATTTTAAAGAATGTCATTGGAAGTATTTTTGTTGAACCAAGTATGTCTGCTAATGGGGAAATGGCTAGTCCCTATTAACAGATAATAAATAGCCCTCTCAAACTCTAGAAGGTCAAAGGGAAGGGAAATCTGTAGCCCTTCCTATTCAGTAGTAGGTATGTATTTGATTTCTATAGTTAACTGGATTTAGTAAATTGTAAATGTGCAAAAGTGTTTATCCTATTCATCCCTAACCTGATTATATTCTCCTTTAGCCACTACTGTCACTACCACTAGCATCATCACTGTCATCACAGATGCAGGGTGTCTGTTGAGGCAGAAAGAAGCCAGCCCTTCCGGGAAAGTAGCTCAGTGGCAGAGTGCATGCTTCACATATATGAGGACCTGGCACTTCCCCTTCCTTAGAAAAGGAATGAAGCCCTATCGGAAAAGATCTTTTTCTGATACTCACTTGGAACATAGAGGGTTTCTATTCATTTATATTCATTAATATTGAAGGCTTAATTTGGAATGATATTATCATGGAAGTTAGGTAAATTGTTGGTCTGGTTGACAGTAGAGAGGTTATTGTACATGCTCTGCATGCATCTTACACTGGTCCAGTGTCTGCCAACACATTCACCAGCCCCTACCATCATTGGGTAAAAGCCCTGGAGGGCCCCTACCATTGTAAGGCCTGTCCTGGATGTTTCCCAACACTGAAGGGCCCTTTGCATCTGAGGGGCCTGGGAATCAACCTTCCAGACAGGTTGGCTGAAAAGAGGGAGTGGCTCAGGGCCTTCTGGAAACTGCTTGGGAGCCCCTCCCTCCCCCCATTAGATAATTAATTAAATATGTGGTTGAATTAGAACTCTTGGGTTACTAGACACATTATGAGACCCTAGCCTAGAATTTGCAGAGTGTTTTGGTAGATATTCTCCGCACATTTGCAGATAGATTTTTGTACAGTGGTGTGTAAATATACTCTGGCCCACTGTAAATTCTCTCTTAAATTGCAAATATTAGATAGAGATAGAATGCACCAAAGTCTAGAAATTAGTACATTGTTCTAAGCCATATGACCTCAGCAAACTATTTAGCATTGAGATTATAGCTTTAATGTTTTTTTTTTTAAAAAAATGCTGGGTTAGGGGGCTGGAGAGAGAAAGTGAAGTGGGAAGTGCTTGCCTTGCACATTGTTATTCCAGATTTGATTCTCAGGGGAGGCACCTGGTCCCCTGAGCCCACCAGGTGGTGGCCGAAAACCAAACAAGAAAATTTTTTTTTCTGCAGTTTTGGGATTGTCTGAAATAGTCTACTTTCAGCTCAGGTTCCCCAAAGTCCTACATGTATTTTTTTTTATGGGGGGAAAAAGAATTTTCCTAAGCATTCATGTATGTAATCTAATTTCCTCCAAGGAAGTTGGGGTTCTCTTATGATACTTTAGGCTTTCCTTCAGTTTCACTTTTTAAAAATATGAGTTGGTGGACTTGGATAGTACAAAGCTTAAATTGCTTGCCTATCATAGGATTCTGGCCATAATGTTGGTTTAAATTCGATAACACCTGGTCCCCTGGGCATTGCTGGGTGTTGCCCCCAAACAAAAATAATTTGGGGGAAAAATGGAAAAGAAATCAACTCATAGGCTTTTCTATAGATTAACCATAGTTTTGGCCTGGGGGCACTTTTTAAATTTCATCTTCTCACTGAATCAAAGTTCTTTTTTTTTGTTTTGTTTTGTTTTTGGGTCACACCCGGCGATGCACAGGGGTTACTCCTGGCTCTGCACTCAGGAATTACTCCTGGCGGTGCTCAGGGGACCATATGGGATGCTGGGATTTGAACCCGGGTCGGCCGCGTGCAAGGCAAATGCCCTACCCGCTGTGCTATCACTCCAGCCCCTGAATCAAAGTTCTTGAGATGTGTTTTATTAGTGCAGTGAGGTTAGCAACTAGCCTATCAAAATTGGAATCTTTCCTTATTTGCTAGATATTTAATTTGGTAAATTATGTAATCATTCTGGACTTCAATTTCCACATCTGTTTGTATATATGTATATAAAATATATATCATGATTATTGTGAGGTTTAAATGAGTTGATACAAGTAGGATCAGAACCTTGCATGTGTTAGCCACTAGTGTATTTATTTAAGTCACTATTCTTCGTCTTACACTGTGGTCCTTAATGATGCTTTGTGTAACATCTACTATAAGGCAAGCAGGATTTTTTGTTTGCTAGATTTTTTTTGAGGGGTGGGGGCAATCATTTGTTCTGCACTCAGATCACTCCAGAGCCAAGGCAATTATTGTCTTACTTTTTGCGACCTTTATGATCATGAGTTTCAGCAGGATATTTCAGAGAGGAAATAAGTCACTCCAAAATGCTTGTAAACTTGATAGTTTGCAATAGATTGGCTGCTGGATTGGAATACAGTGAAATATATAAAAGTTTTTAAAATGGGAATTTATAGCTTCTTTATGCAACCAGTATTTAGAGACACGTAAATATTGTTATCCGGTACATGTAGGAGGTTTGGTTAAATATAGTTTGATAAACTGTTATATTTAAAAAGTGAAGACAGGACTGGAGAGATAGTGCAGGGGGTAAGGTGCTTGCCTTGCATGCAGCTGCTCTGCGTTCAGTCCCCAGAATTCCATATGGTGCCCCGAGGACTGCCAGGACTGGTTCCTGAGTGCAGAGCCAGGAGTAAGCTCTGAGCATTGCCAGGTGTGGTCCTAAAACAAAAGGTGAAGACTGACAATTTTATATTTTGGGGCTAGAAGTGATAACACATGGAAAATATAAAGCATACCATTAAAATATATATGCAATTATTGCATTTGTAATTTGAAGCAGTAGTAATTTTATATAGTGACTTTGATAGTCAATATGTGAAGAAAGTGTTAGTGTCAAGGAACTCTATAAACTGCCTTTTTTTTGCCCAAAATTAATCACACTGAAATTGGCAGGAAACTGCCAAAGCAAGAAAGACTAGAAGAGAAATTTGGGAAATGTTTTATGTTAACCATCAGATTGTGGTTTAACATGTTGATGCTGGCACTGTAAATTGTGTTAATTAATTCACATCCAAGTTTGAGCCACTGGTATATGCATCGGCGTCAGTGTGTTAATAGCTATCAAAAGGTTCTTCATCTAGTTCTGGCTGTGCTACTAAGCAGGTGTGTGTCCCAGGAGCCAGTCATTTAACTCCTTTGGGCTCTAGTTTTTCATCTGTTAAATGCGGGTGTTGGAATAGATGCTCTAGTACTAGTATTTCATGACTCTTGGAATATCAAGCATTCTCATTCTGTTACATTTCTTTCCTCACCAAGAATGTACTGTTTTCTCCTCAAGGATTTATTACAACTTACTCTCTGGGATAAGAGGAGAAAATTGAAGTTGCATACCTGAAATGCTCAGCTACTGAAAATAGAAGTGTTGCAGCCAAACTGTCATGCAACCCCATACCGAGTCAGTGGCTTTCCTCTTGGATTCATTTGCTAATCTCCAGGCTTATGTGCACATTTGAGGTTTCAATCCTGAATGAAATTATATTTCCTATGTGGGATGGCAACAGAAGGAAATTTAGTTCATGGTTAAAGTCTTGTTACAATGAGAAAGACGTGCCCCAGATAGATAGTATAGTGGTAAGACACTAGTCTTACTGGATGTGGGCTGAGAACCAAACTGGAGGAAGACCTGCTTACCACTTATTTTTATTTGATTTGTCCTCTGAAAGTTTAGCTGTCTATACCATTGTGCCTCTGAAAACATGTTACTTTTTCATAAGCACTTCTTTGTTTATAGGAACTCACTGATCCATATCTCAAAATGTAAGTGCTTTTCCTTGACAGCTAATTTTTTCACCTCCAAGTGTTTAGAAATTGTGGTGGATTTCAACAAGATGATTCCTATTACAATTTGTATTCTTAAAAATTTTTTTTTTGTTGTTAAGCAATTACAGATTCAGTGAAAAAAAGTTTCTGCTGGGCTAGAGCAATAGTACAGCAGGTAAAGTGTTTGCCTTGCATGTGGCTGACCTGGGTTCAATCCCCAGCATCCCATACAGTCTCCCGAGCGCTGGCAGGAGTATTTCCTGAGTGTAGAGCCAGGAGTACCCCTGTGCATTGCTGGGTGTGACCCAAAAAGCCAAAAAAAAAAAAAAAAAAGTTTCTGCTGGATCTTCCTAGATCTAAAGATGGAAAACTTCATGTACAATTTATATACATATGCATATATTTATATATGTACATACATAACCAATAATTTGAAGTGATTTTTATTTAATTTGTCTTTTGAGCTATACCTAGTAGTTATCTGGATCACTTTCTGTTCAGTGCTTAAGAGTTGCTCCTGGCTGTGCTTGTGGGGGCAGGGGTGGGGAGAGGGGTTGGGGGGCCATGTGGTACTGGGGACTGAACCCAGGCCTATTGCATGCTAGGCATGCACTCCAGCCCAGTGCTGTCTCTGTCATTGATCACTTAGAAGTATTTGGATTAATCATTTTTCTTTTGTTAATGCAATAAATACAGTCTTTTCAAAGAGGAGGATCAATTATACTATAATGTATGTGATATTAAATTTTCATCATCATAATCAAAGTAAGCACTTCTCAATTCCCATACCTTCACAAGAATTACAAACACTCTTGAAATGGAAACCAGTTGTCACTCTACAGTGAAGTGCGTTCTGTTTCTTACACTGGATTGAAGGGGGGGGTGCACGTGGAAGGTAGAGAAGCATCTAAATAGAAGTAATAGAAATAATTTCTTCTGAGTACTGTCAGGGGTTCAAACAAGAAGACTGAACAAAATTAATTTTCTTTGAAAAATTTGCTAGAGCCCTACTGTGTGTGAAATATTAGTTGTGTTTGGGTACCTCTTATTAAAAGAGATAAGATTTGAGCAATCACTGTTCATTATTCCCTTCCAGTGTATCAGGGTTGGTGCTAGATGTCATGACTAAACTGATGACTTCCTCCAGGCAGTTTTATTTATTCTTTGTGTTGGATTCAGTACAAGAGTCTACATCTTTGAGGATCTGTGATTAATTTTATAATAACTTGGGAAAGATAAAACACATTAACTGGGAAAATAATGTCCTAGAAAATAGTATATGAATAAACATGCAGAATTTTTCCAAAAGTGTTTGGGGTGCACTGTAAAATGTCTTTTATTTTAACTATATTTTAGCTAAGTCTACTTTTCAGTTGTTTGCCACTTGATACATTGCCAGAATATAGAGCGATAGGTCCATTAACCACTGTCAGTGGCTTTCTTTGGATAAAAAGTCTACATCTAAAAAGGTCCTTCTTATTGATTATAAAGTAGTAATTTCAGAAAAGGTTTTAATCATGAACTTGATCATTTTGGTTATCATTCTTGACTTACTTTACCACATTGTCTATGTAAAATAATTTATTACAAAGAAATGGCATCACTTATGAAGAACCATAATTTATGGTTAAGATTTGTCATTTAAAGTTTTTATTTTCTTATAGAAATACTTTGGTTTATGTATTGTGTGCTTTCCTTAATTCCTTATACAATTTATGTGGCTTTACAATTCTAATTTATAACCTATTGAATATATTCTTTTCCATTGTTATGAATGATTGGAAGAATGCTTTGAGAATCACTTGTGACATATTCTAGAATAAATGGTCTTTTAATCATATCTTCAATCTGAATCTGATGGAGTTTTCCATTTATTGCCAATTTATCAACAACTGAATAAGAAGCAAACTTGGTTTTTAAGAAAAAAATCACTGAAAAGGGAATCTGGAAACTCAACTGGACTTTCAGAAGAACTGTTATCATTTAGAGACCTGTAATAAACAACTCAGCTTTTAAATGTCTGATACTGTCAACAGACAAAAACAATATGTCAGTCTGATGTCTTTGGATAATATATTGTCTGTTGTCAGTTTTCCAGAATGCTCTTTGCCAATCACTTGTTCAAATTGATTATAGTTTTCCATAGAAACAATATCAATCTGCCATCCTAAGATGTGAGTGGGGTATATCAGTTTCAGGATCCCATGGTCCTCCTCCTCTTGAGTTCTTGGCAAGCAGATTTCTTGCATCATTTCATCTTGACTAATCTTCTGACATAGCTTGAATGAATGAGTTTGAATTCCAGTCTAGTAATTCCTTCACTAGAATATTCTTAGGTAATCTCTCTGCCTAATTCTAGCACTCTGTCTTCTTTTCTAAATTGTTTATTTAGACCTTCAGAATATTTCATCCTGTGCTTTTCAGTGGAAAAAAAGCCGCTGCATTCTGACTTATTAAAAAGTTTTCTTTTTCATATAACTTGCTAGCTGAATAATCATTACAGGGGCCAGAGTGATAGTATAGTGAGTAGGGTACTTGCCTTGCATGTGGCACATTGGGGTTCAATTCCCAGTGCCCCAAATGGTCCCCCACGCCTGTCAAACTGATCCTTTATCTCAGAGCCAGGAGTAATCCCTGAGTGTCACTGGGTGTGACTCAAAAACCGAAACCATAAATAATCATTGCATTAAATTCCTTACTAAAAATACTAATTAAGAGATGTGAAACACAGATTTATGTTTATTTTGACCTTAATTGCCTGGATTATAACTATGGCGAGGTGAGTTCACATAGTGCTCTTTAAATTTATTTATCTGCAGCCTTCTATCACCCGAACCAGCTGTTTTAGGCTTTTGTTATATGAGATGTTGGTAATTTAACAGCATTAAAATTGATAAATAACGACAACTTGTTTTAAAGTTATGAGTTTATCTTTTTTTTTAACTGAGTATTTAACAAATACCATGTGTTACTACTATGTATTTTTTTAAGCAAAACCCATCGTTGTCCCATCTCCATTCCTTCCCTCTCTTGCCTCCTTTTGTTGTGGTTATTGTAATGACTGGCGATTACACACCTATACTGGCTTTGGACTGATATATTTGTTTGTCCTGTTCTCAGTACATGAGTTGTGGTGCATGTACACCTGGCCATGACACTTGCCAAGAGTCACACTTGTTGGTTGGCTTTCAACTCACATGAGCTTGACGGGGCTCACTCTTCACTCAGCACTTCTTAAGCATGTTCTGTCATGCTGCTGGTGTGTGTGTGTGTGTGTGTATGTGTGTGTGTGAGACCAGTGGCAGTTGTGGTACCCACATGGGTGCTCACTGTGGCACACTTCCTGCTGTGTGTGCTCCCACATCTTTCAGTTGTGGTGTCCACTTGCCACTGGCTTTTGTGCACCCAGAAACCCTTTGTAAAATCAAGTAGCACAGACAGCACGAGCAGCCAGAAAATTCTTATACGCAGGATGCATATGCACTTAAGACCTAGTTTTTAAGCTGTGGGTCTTAGCTATGTGACATAGGGATGGAGAAAATCCAGCCCTTCGGTCATAACAGGCTCAGGACATTTTGGTCTGGCTCCAGTGTAGGATGGGACAGGAACAGCTTCTCACAGGAAGTCTTTGCCTGTCTACCTATATTGTATGGCCTGAGAATGTTGTAATGAATGTCAGATGGTCTCTGCAAAAGAAAGGTTCCCCACTGCCCTTGTAACTGAATGTGGCACTGTAGCACTGTAGCACTGTCATCCCGTTGTTCATCAATTTTTCCGAGTGGGCACCAATAACGTCTCCATTGTGAGACTTTTGTTACTATTTTTGGCATACCGAATACGCCATAGGTAGCTTGCCAGGCTCTGCCGTGCAGGTGGGATACTCTTGGTAGCTTGCTGGTCTCTCTAAGATGGGTGAAGGAATCGAACCCGGGTCAGCCATGTGCAAGGCAAACACCCTACCTTCTGTGCTATCAGTCATGAAAAATTTGTTTTAAGTAAAAATTCTGACATTAGTGTTTCTTTACATATTTTATATACCTGCAGTCATATGATATGTTGTCCTGTAAAAGTAGTCACAAGTGGATAAAGTTTAAGGAGTTTTGTTGTAAGCCACAAAATTTTCCTTTGTTGCCCCCCATCCACACCCCTAGCCATTGTTTGTAAGTGGAACTGATGAACTATCTTTGTTTTTTTTTTCTTCATGGTTTGTTTCAGTGATTGTTTTTGATAGCTGGTATATTTAATTTCCAAAAATAGTACTGCAGTTCAAAGTGTAATAGTTAATGATGATTTTTTTCAGAATTTTGCCTAGAGATGTTGTAATCATTTATAGGAAACATCCATGTAAAAGAAAGTGTGTTCATGCTAGGAGGCATAGCTGCATGTACAATGATGACCATTATTTTTTCATGTGATTGGTCTTCCTGCCCTAGTGTCAGCTTGAAGCCAATAAGAATGACTCTAAAAGTCTAGGATCTATTCCAAAATACAGTGCTATCATTTCTCTTTTCCTTTTTTTTTTTTCATGTTTATTGCATGTACTTCTGCCAGAGAATACTTTGGAGATTGTGTCTGGCTTAAATAAAGTCTTGGTGATTGATAACTTAGTTCTTATTAATGTCTTTCTACCTTAAATGTCAAATGTGTTTCTTTTCACGGTGTAAAAGTTCTACTAGATTATTTAGTTATATACTTTGTTTTGCATTGTTCATGCTTATTCTCACATTTTATTATCAATGCTTTTGATATTCAGTCTTCTGAAATAATAGCTGAGAAATTAGTTTTTTACTCTATAATCAGTTGTACAAATAAAGCTCTGTGGGCTTTAATTTTGGGGTCATGTTCAGCAGTATGGACTGGAGCGATAGCACAGCGGGTAGGGCATTTGCCTTGCATGGCTAACCCTGGGTTCGATTCCTCCGTCCCTTTCAGAGAGTCCGGCAAGCTACCAAGAGTATCCCGCCCACATGGCAGTGCCTAGCAAGCTCCCCATGGTGTATTCGATATGCCAAAAACAGTAGCAAGTCTCACAATGAAGATGTTACTGGTGCCAGCTCAAGCAAATGGATGAACAACAAGATGACAGTGCTACAGTGCTCAGCAGTGCTCAAGACTTACTCCTGGCTCTGCTCAGGGATCAGAGTGGTGTTCAGGGGATTCCATGGAGTGGATCAAACTCAAGCCAGCTATGTGCAATTCAAGCAGCTTACCCACTGTAATATCTTTCTGACCCCAAGAGCAGTAATTTTCAAACACTGCTTTTAAGGATTTTATCCTTTTCCCTATTTGAATGTTATAACTTCAGCCCCATTTCATCTCACAGAAATATGAACTTCCCGGCAAGTTATAGTTCTCCCGAATTCTTGTCTGTAGGTAGCTAGTATTCATTTCTGTTTAGTAAGCTTGTGGTTTTCTAAAAGCTCTAACTGCAGTGTGAACCCTTCTTAGTGAATCCTTCGACCTTTCGCTCCGGTGTTCAGCCTTCCCACATGTGCTTCATACGAGCTTCACTGTAAATAGTTCTGATCTAAGCATGTGTCATGTTGTGTTCAAGTTCTTTCAGTATGTTTTTCTGTCTATTCAGTGTACCTTGCACCAGTTATAATGGTATCATAGTCATTTCGATATACCTAGCAATGTGCTTGACACATATTAAGCACCAACTTTGAGTGGATGAATAATCAAATGCTTTGTTATAATCTTGGTGGTTCTCTCAGTTCAAGACACTCACTATTGTTTACCCTGCAGGTGTCCTTCAAACCCCTTGGCTCACCAATCTTTTAAGGCTGTCATAAGACCCTAATTACTCCTTACAGAGTCTTCCATATCAGCAACTGGTCTCCACTCACATTATCCTGCCTTCCACAGTTTTTAAGACTTTGCCTTTCTCCTAAGAACTCATTCAGGTCCTTCACGGTGTGTGATTAACCTTCTCACACTACTGTGACTGATGAATTCTTTCCTTCGCCAGATGTCTTTTTTATATTTTCTCTGCCATCTAATGATTTTTCTAAAAAGCATATGTATTGCTTATTTTTCTTTTATCTCTTTCCCCTGAGTGGATTATAGTTTTCTGATGGGATCCTGGACTTACATATTTCCTATCCCAAGGGACTCTTTATAAGCCGAGGGCAGTTAGGAAGAAAGAGGTTATGTTCTTTGGTGATGTTGGAAGGCAAGGCCAACTGCTAATTCAAGCATTCTGTGATGTCCATGAAAGTGCAGTCTCATACATGTCCTCTTAATAGTTATTTGCTAAGCAATTAGGGTGTGGCAGTCCTTGGCATGTTTTGTTTAGATTTTTAGGAGCCCTCATCCGCCACATAAGGTCATGAAGTGGGATTTTGCTTCTCTAAGTAAAGATTATTTTCTCCCCATAATCTGTCCCATATGAAAAAAAATGAAAATGGGTGCTGGGAAAACAAATTTTACCTCCTGAAGTTTTCGTTTTAACAATGAAAAGATTTTCTTTTTCTTAAGTTATAGAGGTGTGATTTCTAACATTGTAGCCACTGACCCCTTCATGGGATATTAAACTTATCAGATATTTGTCCTCATTAGTCATTTTAATTATCAAGTCAACATACAAGTTCTATAGCAATAGGCAAATACAAAGCATTTCTGTCATTGTAGACTATTCTGCTTAAATTTATAGAATGTAGATGAAGTGGTAAAATTCATAGATGCTCTTAGAGATACAAAACAGATGCAAAATAGCTCTGTAAAGTTTTCAGTACACTTATATTAATATTCATTTAATCCTTTTAATGACTGTAAAAAGATGGTATACTCCCTTCATATACTTCTTCATAAATAAGTAACTTAAAATTTAAAGTCATAATGAGGGATGAGTCACTATTTATTTTTTGCTTTTTGGGGGGCTACACCCCATGATACACAGGAGGTTACTCCTGGCTCTGTACCCAGGAATTACTCCTGGCAGTGCTCCAGGGACCACATGGAATCCTGGGAATTGAACCCAGGTTGACCACGTTCGAGGCAAATGCCCTACCCTCTGTGCTATCACTCCAGCCTGTCACTAACTCTTTAAGAGCATCAAAATATACTTTAAGTTCAGTTTGTGGTTTAGTTCTTCATACTGGAACAAAGCATTGTAATTAATAAGTATTTGATATGGAAATCATTTGATATAAAAGATTGTGATTTTTTATTACCTCATTAAAAATTTCATTAAGTTTAAAAATGTGGTATTGGTCTTCTGAAGTTTTGAGTGAGATTCAGTGAATTCTAATCAGTTAGTGTTTCTGAGGCCTAGTGCGAGCTGGGAAGGATTGTAGAAATGACTGTCACCATGCCCCTTTGTTTATTTCTTGCACTAGGGACATTGGCTCTTACACATTCTGTGTAGCAAGTAAGCCTCAGAGACCCCAGGACTGTCGTTGCTGATTACTGACAGGCATGGTTGTCTTCATCTGTGTAGCGTGTTCAAGTCAGCTGGAGCCAGTGTGTGTGCGGAGACTGCTGGAGAGGCGACAGACGTCTCAAAGGCACGAGTGCCTGTCTTCAAGAGGCTTCAACTAAAATTTCCTCTACTTCTGGAAATAAGGAAAGAAATGTACTGTCATTGTATTTTAACTTTGGAAATTAAAATGAGACACTTTTGGATCAGAGAGATCACTACAGTGTGTACTGTTGCATCATCTGTATACTCTACCCAGGGAAGTCTGTGATTCCCAGAACCCCACGGTCACCCAAGCCTTGGCAGCAATGACCCTCCAGTTGGGCCAAATATGGCCCAAAAGCTAAAGTAAGAATGGCATGCTCTTTAAGTAGGGATTTGGGCATACTGAGTATATCGATTTGCACAAGGAATGGAATTCATTTAGTGTGTAGGTCATCACCTTACTTGAGAATAGTGGGGAAAACTGCATTCTTCCCATTTACTATTTTTCAAGCTGACCAAAAATATATTAATTTTACTTGATTTAAACTTTTATGTGAAAAGTTAAAGCAGAAAAATACATATGCTGAGGAGCAATTTGAGTTACTGTATATTTCGTGCTTGTTTTGTGTGGGGGCCAAGCCCTACTGTGCTCGTGCTGTCCTCTGCAGTGCTCGTGGGGCTGTACAGTACTAGGGATCAGACCTGTGCCTCCTGCATGCAAATCATGTGTTCCAGCCCTCTGAGCTATTTACTTAATCCTCATACTTTACTTTTTAATATTTACTTGCTATTCACTGCTTTTAAGATATTTGGAAATGAGCCCACCTCATTGGTAAAACATAAGTTGTAACTCTGCACTCCTTTTCTGCTGGGCTTCTTTTGTAAGATTATTGGTGCCGGGAGAGTCAATGTGAAGGTAGTTTTTCATTTAACTTTAAAACTGCATTTTAATTTTCAGTTTTGTACTGAGTCTTAAAAGCTTTGCAGAGGGGCCATAGCAATAAAAGAGTATGTAGGGCTCTTGCCTTGCATGCCACTTTCATGGTCACTGTCATCCCATTGCTCATCTATTTGCTTTAGCGGTCACCAGTAATGTCTCCATTGTGAGACTTGTTGTTACTGGTTTTGACATATTGAATATGCCATGGCTACCTTGCCAGGCTCTGGCGTGCGGGCTAAATACTCTTGGTAGCTTGCTGGGCTCTCCGAGAGGGGTGGAGGAATCGAATCCGGGTCGGCTGCATGCAAGGCACGCACCCTACCTGCTATGCTATCACTCTAGCCCTGCTATCACTCCAGCCCTTTCATGCCACCACCTTCAATTTCATCTTTTATCACACCCACAGCCAGGCAGGAATGATCTCTGAGTTCAGAACCAGTAGTAAGCCCTGAGCACTTCTAGATGTGGTCCCCAAACGAACTAAAAGTTGAAGCTTTTTCTAAGATAGAAAAGAACTGAAGAAGAGTAAAATTCCTTTTTATATAATTTAAAAGACATTTGATAAGATTTTTAAAGGTTTGAATAGATGGAGAATGAGACTCAGTAAGTTAAGCATGCCTGAATGTTTAATAATCAGAAGTTTTAAGTCCTTTTGTGAAGTTTAGTGTATCTAAAATTGGGCTTGCTTTTCAATGGCTAGTATTTCCTTGTGATAGTATTCAGTAACTAGAAACTAATAAACGGTAGTTAATAGAAGAAATAACTTCTGGTTTTGTAATAGTGAATACAAATGAAGAACTACTAAAACAGTCATTTGTTGGTACGTTGGTTGCTGCGGTGTATGCCCAATCCAGTAGAAGAGAACAATCTTACTTGTAATATGTCCTTCTCACATGTGGGAGGAGTCTGTTACCTCTGTTACTACAGTGATCTGCATGATTTGAAATAAAACACAGTTCTTTGTGTCAGCACTTACAGGCTTTTTTTGATGATGAGCAAATTGTTAGCGATTTCAGTGTGAATTACTCTCATGATCCAGAAAATAGGAGCAGATACTTAATTTTTCTTGGCTGTAAAAATTAAGGGCTGGAGTGATAGCAAAGTGGGTAGAGTGTTTGCCTTGCACTTGGCCAATCCGGGTTCGATTCCTCCGCCCACCTCGGAGAGCCTGGCTAGCTAGCGAGAGTATCTCGCCCCCATGGCAGAGCCTGGCAAGCTTCCCATGGTGTATTCAATATGCCAAAAACAGTAACAACAAATCTCACAATGGAGACATTACTGGTGCCCGCTTGAGCAAATCGATGAGCAACGGGATGACAGTGACAGTGTAAAAATTAAATCTAATCCTAAATTTAATTGAGGAACCTATTCATGTAGGGTTCCCCTTTATTTTAAACAAGAATTTCATTGCATGCCTCAGCAACTGCATTGGCGTAACATTCAGAAGAAGCTTCAAGTTAAGTGACATATAACCCATTGTACTTAACCCCCAATTATTACTTTTTCCATTTTTTAAAAGAAATTTCCTCATTCCATCCATGACCATGCTCAGTTTATATCCTACAGATTTTCTTCTCTAAGGCCGACTCCTCATGTTTCCAAGACCTTGACAGAGACTTCTAGCAAGGTGACTGGTTCATATTTGATGAGAAGAGACATGTGACCTGATTGAAGAGTGGGACTGGGGTCTTGTTGCTATGTTTGTAGTAGTCATGCTATTTCTATTGAAAATTTTTATTGAAAAATTTTACTTTTGTCTTGGGCCAAGCCTATCTGTGCTCAGGGCAACTTCTGACTGTGTGTTCAGGGATCATTCCTGGCATGGCTCAAGGGACCATAAGTGGTGCCAAAGCTCAAACCCTGGTCAGCTGTCTTCAAAGTGAGTGCCTTACTTGTTGTCCCCTTTTCTTTGGCTCCAATAATGTTTATAAGTCTTCTGTTCTTTAGGGGAGACCGGAGAAGGATCCAGGTGGGACTTTATGCCCATCCTGGAGAGGCTGCTGTTTGCTTGCCTGCACAGGGGAGGAAATGGTAGGAGGTTCCTTTAGAAGAACCTAATTGAAGGCCCTGAGTGGGCAAGGTGCTTGCCTTGCATGTGATAGGCTCCAGTTTGACCCTCTGAACCGTGAAAGAAGTGATCACTGAGTGCTGAGCCAGGAGTAGTCTTGAGGACTGCTATGTGTGCCCCCATACCAATAATAAAACCCCTGCCCCCACCATAAAACCAGCTTATTAGAGCTTCTTTATTTCTTGAGAACTTGTCTATATGCTCTTCCCCCCTGAATTGTGGACTGAAATGCATATGGACTTTATTCTTCTTGGCGGGGGATTGTCACAGCTGGGTTTCCCCAGCGAACTGTGTGTTGTCAGGGCCCACCCTTTTAGTCCTCTCTCTGACCCCTGTTCCTTTTGTATGATTTTTCTTTTTTTAATGTTTGCCATCTGAGTACTTGGCAGTTTGGGTTGTTTACTATTGGTTAACATAACAGTTTTTATCTTAATTTATGTGAAAATGTTTTTTCTGTCTTTCAGGGTAGAAACATATTCTGTTTTTGCCCACACCCATGATGCCGACAGGTTCAGTGTCTGCTCACTTAGTAGCTTCTTTCTCTGGCCCCTCTCTTCTCAACTTTGGAAATTTTAACCTGAAACCTGTCCCTGGCTTCTGAATGTTCTCTCTGCTGGCAGGGTTGGGTCAAGCCAGAAGTGCTTAGCGGCTGTTGCCACCAGGAGCAGTCTCAGCTGTGAGTGCACTCTCTGGAGCTCATCTTCACCTGTTAGTGCAGGCTCTGGAGGCTGCACTCTCTGCAGGAAGCCAGAAGTCTCATGGCAGCAAACCTACTCTTTCCCATGCCCTTCCGTCTCTGTCTTCATTTGCTTATCACCCAGGTAGATTACTTGCACCCATATCCTTGTCTTGGGGACTTATTCTGGGACATTATAGTTCTGCTACAATTCACTTAAGTCCAGACAAGTATAATTAACATAGGTACTGATATATTTGAAATATGTCTATAGTAGGAAGTTTACAGGGTCAAATACATTCTCCCTCTGCTCACATTTCATACTTTTGGGTCCAAAGTCTTCTGACAGCCTCTCAGTGCCTGTTCTGGACATTTAGCCTGAAGCCAGGCAGACATGACCAGATGCAATCTTTCCTGGTGCTGGGCACTAGACCCAGGCCCATTTATCTGTGAGGCATGTGCTCTACTGCTGAGCCGTGTCCTTGTTCTTGAAATTTGAATTGGAAAATTTAGTACTATTCTTGGACTAGAGCAGGACTTCTAAGAATTTACTCTAGTAGCCCCTTTTCACTTACAGAATAGCCCTGGTATATAAAACAGGTATACAAAATAAACATATACAGGTAATATATTGTAAATATATTTATTTATTCATCTATCTCTATCTATCTACCTATCTATCTATCTATCTATCTATCTATCTATCTATCTATCTATCTATCTATCTATCTATCTATCTATATTCCTTCGTCCCTCTCGGAGAGCCAGGCAAGCTACAGAGAGTATCCCGCCCGCATGACAGAGCCTGGCAAGCTACCATGGCTTATTCAGTATACCAAAAAACGGTAACAATAAGTCTCACAGTGGAAATGTTACTGGTGCCCGCTCGAGCAAATCGATGAACAGCAGGATGACAGTGTTACAGTGCAGTGCCATTTATTTATTTATTTTTTTGGCTTTTTTGGTCACACCCAGTGATGCACCGTAGTTACTCCTGGTTCTGCACTCAGGAATTACTCCTGGCAGTTCTTCGGGGACCATATGAGATGCTGGGAATCGAACCTGGGTCATTCGCATACGAGGCAAATGCCCTACCCGCTATGCTATCACTCCAGCCCCAGTAAATATAAGAAAACTTTCACATTAATAGGGTTATGACTCACAGTTTAAGAAGTAGGTATTAGAGAATTGCTATTTCAGTATAGTTAAACCCACTTTAAGTGGGTTTTTGTAAAGAGGTGAATAAAAATAAGTTACTTTAAAATATATTTTTAAAGAAGTAATAAAATGGCTTGGTGGTGGAATATGTGCACTGGTGAAGGGATGGGTGTCTGAGCATTGTATAACTGAGACTTAAACCTGAAACTTTTGTAACTTTCCACAATGTGATTCAATAAAAAAATAAAATTAAAAAAAAAGTAATAAAATGGGTGAAAAATAGAATAATTATACATGTGCTCCATAATTTTGTAGATAAATCTTTAAAGTTAGAAAAATAGAAAAAAGTCAAATCCACATCTATTTACCTGCATTCAGGGTGACCACCATTGTTACCATGTTGTAAATAATCAAATTACCTTTTAAATTTTTGATGACTTAAAGTCAAGCCACCATCATAATCACTTGAGGGTACTGCTGCTGGTGGTGAAAATGCATATAGAATCAAGGAAGGTTGTATTTTATGCCAAGGGAGAATGTTAGAAATCACCATAGATGGTCTCTTTTCTTCTCAGGTCAGAAATCTGAGATCCAGGTGGCTACCGAGGCTCTTATGAATGCAAGGCTCAGTGGCCCCTCTTCATTACTTACTATTTTTGCCTGAGTTGTGCCTGAGTCTGCAGCCAGGTCATCCTTTGAAGGAACAATCTTTACAGGCTGGGTCTCCCTGGTCCCTATCCTGAAGAGTCCATCCCTTTTGATACGTGTTACAAAATTCTCTGAAAAATACTTTCACTTTTTATCTTACCACAGTCATTTTGCTGTTCTTGATAGTCACTTCAGGTTACATTTTGTGGGAGATGATATCAGGTTAAGAGGCAGGAAACAATGCTGTCTTTGCTATCCAGTCACAAAGTCTTAGCTCTCTTCGTAAAGTCAATTAATTGTTAACAATAGAACCAATATTATTGTCTTAGGTATATGTAACAGTTATATCTTGCCCACGTGTATTAGAGTTGGAAAATGGTTGAACCCATGTGTTGCTCTGAAGTCTAATCCTGATGCCATTGTTAACTCTAGAATCATTAGCTAGATGTTAAATGATACATTGATTTATTGAAAGTCAACATGGGTCATTTTGTGTTTTATTTTTGGTTTTAGGTTATATGGATTCTTTCTCACTTTTGGAAAGTTATGCTATTTTATATTTTACTTTATATATTTATTTTATATTTTAGAAGGTACTAAGAAAGAAAATTAAATGCGTTAAGTGTTAAGGAATCCAGATGTAGCCCAGATTTGACATTCAAATATCTTCTTTTAAAAATCAAATCAAACTGTTTGCATATTCAAAGTGTGCCTTTTTCTAAAAGCTAAACACAAGATAGAGTTTTCCTGAATGACTCAAATGTTCAGTGTAAGATGAATCAAGGAGTCGATCCCTAAATCATTCTCTGTTTCATCAAAACAGTGAAGTGTTCTATTTATTGTTGAAAATTTATTATCTTTGTGAAATAGCCTAACCCAGGAAAATCTTTCTGTTTTCAATAATTGGCCTTAATATTTGAAGATTTTGACTTGTGCTATATTTTGATGCTGACAAAAATGAGAGGCTAAAGTAAAAACAGTAAACAAAATACTAGGCTCTAGTTGTTGCACTGAAGAAATTGTTAAGATGACAGTGTGTGAAGTGCTAAAGAAATTTGTATGAGGACTTATCTTTTATTAATATAGTGCTAGCAGTTTGTTTGCTTCACGTTACAAATATTTTGATTGTTTTTATTTAAATCCAAAATTAATTAGTAAAGGGTGGAGTGGAAGACTGGTCTTTGCTACCTATTTAATCAATTTCAAAATAATGCCTTAATCGACATAGTCAGACACTACTGTAATTATGTTAGTAGGGTAAAAAAATAATCAGTCTTTTGAAATGCAGTCTTGGATCTTTGCAAAATGTAGGAAGTCACCCATGTAAGTCTGCCTACAGAACTTGCCAACCACTTATTTTAGAAACTTGGTTGCCAAATCAGTTATACTCTGTATATAAAATTTTCACATGAATTCACATTACCAGAATTTGTAGTTGTCAGGTATTTTATCTCAAGATTTTTCTATAATTTTCTCATTACATTTTGTCTTTCGTAAATACTAAACTTTTTCTCTGTTCTGAATTGGGTGCTATCTTGGAACACATTCAGGATATGGATCATCATGTCTTCATTAGCATTTCGTATCCAATCATTTTGTATCCATTCAAGGTAAACCGGTAATTACAGGAATCTTACTGATTAATTATTTTAACTTTGTAATACCTGGCAGTAGCCAGATCATTAGGACTAGAGTCAATCTGACCTTTTGGTGGTTTGGTGGTGGTTTGGCCAGAACCTATTTCAAATCTTTAGGTCTATACCTGTGGATTACAGTGCCTGATAGAAAAGAGATGAATATATTCCAAGAGCTTTTAATCTGTAAATTGGCTCCTTTCTGTGTACCAAGAAGACAAAGAAAACTTGTTGGACCCAGCTGTTTCAAGGCAATAGTCAACATTGTTTTTCATTTGTTTCATTTTAGGACCACACCCAGCTGTGCTCAGGGCTTCTATGGCTTTGTACTCTGGGACTTGCTTGGTGCTCAGGCTGCCATATGAGTTGCTGGGGTCAGCCTCATGCAAGGCAAGTGCCTTCTTAGTTGACTTTATTAAAACTACAGGCCTAGTAGGATTGCATAGTAGCATCCTGGCCAAGTTATGCTTCTCATTAAGTGATTTACTTGTTCAATTGAGGCAGCATGGTTGCAGCAATGTTAATGTTTATGCTTTTGATCTATAGTTACAGCACCACCCAAGTGCCAAGGATTTTCTACCACTGTCATTTTTTCATTTTCTAATCTACCCCATCTCTCCTCATCCTTATCCCCCATTAAGGAATTTAGAGGAGAATTGAGACTTAATTCTACCATCAATATTTTTTTTTTGTATTGTGTATGTTTAGGTGGGTGGATGGCATATGTGATCAGGGTGTTAGGCATCAAACCCTCACCCTTACATATGCAAAGCATGTACTGTGTTATTAAGGCACTTCACTGCCCAATAATTACGAACCCCCCCCCAAAAAAAAAAAAACAGGAAATGATGTAGACCAGCCCAGCTGGTTGTTTTAACAAATAAGGAATAGAAAGAAAACCATGCCAAATGAATGATGCAGCAGAAGTACCGGCTTTTTGAAATATTATTTTAAAGTACATTGAAATATTAATTATGACCTATTTTTTTTTCTGGAAGTTAGAACAGTAACAGACATGCCATCAAGAGTAAAATGTCTTCAGGACTGGTTCCCAAAAATTCTGCTGTCATATTTATTAACTTGGATTGAGTGGAGGTTCAGTTTCTTGATTTGGAAAAAAAAAATGGCTAGAGCCCAGTGCCAGGTAGGCTGTAGAGCCCAGATTCTGGATTCTGCAAATATAATTATTGTATTGCTTCATGTATATCCAGGAAGCCAGGGGAAAAGTTTATTGTCACCCACCTCTTGTGCATCAAGGGAAAGCTCTGTTTCAGACTAAAATCATTGCCAATATTCTAAAATAAACCAGCACAGGTTTATTTTAGAATCTTAAATTTGCAGTTTTGGTCTTGAAAGGGTGTGGTTTGAAACTTAACCTCGTTTTAGCTACCTGATTGTTGAATAGGGGGAGGAAGAAATTTTAACTTTATCCCAGATTATAATCATTCAATAATGCTTGGATTATTTGTTTTTAGTTAGAGAAGCATTTTAAAAATCCATACATTGAAAGCAATTGCTTGATGCTTTCTTTTTTTCTTAGGATACTTTAAGATGAGATTACTTGCTATAATTGAACTTTACACAGTAAGTGGTATGGACTATGCTCACTGTGTGGTCTTTTAAGATACTTATGCAAAACGATATTTGCACTTTTGAGTAATGTTGTACGGCCTGCTATACTAACCAAAGTACCGGCACCATCAGCGAGCATGTGTTATCTGTCTATTGTCCACTCTCCTATCTTGGGAGTATCTCATCTTTCTGTTAAGTGGGTTTGTAAATATTTTGAATGAATCATCCAAGTTATTAGTAACTTGGCTTAAGAGTTAACATAGTGAGGCACTAACAAAATATGAATTATGTACAAAACATTTTGGTAGTTGCTCAGAAGCATAATTTGAACTTTGAGAGCAAATAAAGCTGGTGGTTACTGATGATAGTGAGACTTTCTGTTTAAGGTTTTTACAGATTATTTTAAAATTAGGAAACTACAGAGAACAACGTAGTGAATGTCCAGGTAACCGCATTCAAATTTTTTTTTTTTTTTTTTTTTTTGCTTTTTGGGTCACACCCGGCGATGCACAGGGGTCACTCCTGGCTCATGCACTCAGGAATCACCCTTGGCGGTGCTCAGGGGACCATATGGGATGCTGGGATTCGAACCCGGGTCGGCCGCGTGCAAGGCAAACGCCCTACCCGCTGTGCTATCACTCCAGCCCCAAAATTTAAGAGATCTTGTTTTGTCAAATTTACTTAAACATTATGAACTTGAACTTGGTATTTATCTTTTTCATTGTGTTTTTAATTTTGGTACATATATATGTTTTTTAAAATATGGGTCTTTAGATGTCAAAAATCATTATTATGGTTGAATTCCTGTCACTTTCCCCTCATGTTATAGTTGTCAAAGTACTCCCACTAAGTCTATAATGAAAGAGACTTGTTCCCATTCCTTTTCTAGGCTGGGCTTCCAAGCCAGAGTTAGCTAGGCGATTTCTAATATGCTTGTTTTTTCCATTAGTAGGAGTTATTTAAACAGCTTTATTTTCTTTTCAATCATTTTAGGTCTCCACCAATTTATATCTTGAGTATTAGCTAACTTTCTTTATTTATTTTTGGTTTTGGGGTCACACCTGCATGTGCTCAGGGCTTTTTCCTGGCTCTGCACTCAGGAATTAACTCCTGGTAATGCGGGGGTGGGAGTGGGGGGCTAGGAGGGGGGGAGCCAGATGGTATGTATTATGGTATTACCAGGTTAGCCTGGACAGAGGCAAGCATCTACCTGCACGTCTACCTGCTGTACTATTGCTTCAGTCCCAAGTATTAGCTAACTTTTAAAGCACTGTAGCACTGTCGTTCCATTGTTCATTGATTTGCTTGAGCGGACACCAGTAATGTCTCCATTGTAAGACTTGTTACTGTTTTTGGTATATTGAATAGGCCATGGGTAGCTTGCCAGGGATACTCTTAGTAGCTTGCTGGGCTCTCCGGGAGGGAAACTTTTAAAGCAACGATGTTTAAATTGTGTTTTCCTGAATATTCCTTTTAAAACTTGTATTTAAAGTAAGAATCTGATACATTTATCAATTTGGGAAAGAATTGAATAGCAATCATATTAAAAATAATTTGTTAATGTGGTCTCTTTTTGCTGTTATTGTCATTTTCTTTTTGTTATTCTCTGAGCATCAGACGTATGGATATTTACTTTTTGTATTACTTATTCTACTATTTGACTCACACAAGTGATCAAAATGTATTTTTTTAAGAAAGTTATGATTTCAGGAATTTTCTGGTTTTGTATTTTTCACTGGGGCCACACAGTGGTGGTCAGGGTCATTTTCTGTTCTCAGAATCACTCCTGGCAGTGCCCAGGGAACCTTATGTGGTGCCAGGGTCTTGAACTAAGATCAGCAAAATGCAGGAAAGTGCCTTAATCCCCTGAATTGTGTTTCTGGACCTTCCTCAGGATTATTTTGTGTTTCTCATATATATACTTATATATGTGATTTTATAATGTATATATATATGTATATGCGATATATATATAATGTTGAAAAAGGGAAAATTTCATTCATATCCTGTGTTTACTTGCCCTGAGTCGAAATTCTTGGTTTTCTAATAATATAGCAGCACAGTTTGGGTTTCTCTTTTTTACTCCTCCTTTTGTTAGCTGAGGGGGGTGTCAGAAAGAAGGAGTTCATTTCAATTTATTTATTTATTAATTGGTTTTTGTGCTATAGCCAGTGGTACTCAGGGCTTACTGCTAGCTCTGCTCTCAGTAATCATTTCTGGCAACCTTGGGACCATATGGGATGCCAGGGATCAAACCCTGCTCCACTGCATGCAAGGTACCCTACCCTGCTGTACTGTCTCTTCAAGTTGCAGGCCTATTTCCTATCTCTGGTCAGGGAAGTATAACGGCCAATTTAGAGGGTTTTTTTTTTCCAATTTCTATTGAATTTCCATCTGAATTTTAAGAAACTAGCAACCTTTAAAATTTTATGTCCTATATAAAATCTCTTTACCACATTTTTTTCAAAAATGCCTATTCAACTGGCAGTTACGAATTAAAAAAAAAATTGTGGTCATACCCTGCAGTGCTCAGGAGTTAACTCCTGACTCTGCACTCAAAAACTAATTGTTGGCAGTGCTCAGAGGACCATATGGTATGCTTGGGATCGAATCTGGATTGACTGCGTGCAAGGCAAGTGCCTTACCTGCTGTCCTATTACTCTGGCCCTAAAATGGCATTCATTTCTTTAGAAAGAAAACATACCTCTATAATATTGTTTTTAAAATGCCACAGAGAAATTAAGATTATCCTATTAACTGTCATAATTTTTGTATTATTGGCATTTTAATAAGTTAAAATTGATATGTAACTTATATACTATAAACTTCACCCTTTAAAAATATACACTTAGTTTTAGCACATGCACAAAGTTAGGCAATCATCACTCTAATTCTAGGACACTTTCATAATTCCTTAAATGAATTATGTACCGGTTAGCAGTCACTGTTTCCTTTTCCTCTCGGTCTCTAGGAACACTAATTTTCTTTCTTTATGGAATTGTCTCTTCTGGACATTTCACATAAAAGTCATATATTGTGAATTTTCATGTCAGGTATGAATCAGTACAATCATGTTTCACTTAGTGGCAGCTGAATACTCTGCATTATTTATGATTAAGCCATTTTATCATTGTGCGTTATCAGAGTATAATTACACAACCTGGAAGCTATACCTACTTTACATTTAGGCTACATAGTACTTCTTATTGGCACAACTATTTTAATCTGCAGCCCATTTTTTGGACAAAAGAGGTACAGGACTGAATTAATTATTTTTAGGATGAGTATAATCCACTCTGTCTTATCTGTTTATCAGTTGATGGACATTTATTTGGGTTATTTTTTGGTTTCTTGGCTATTAAAAATGCTACTGTGAACAGTTATCTTTTATGAAGACATAGCCTTAGTTCTTTTGGCTATTCATCCAAGAATGAAATTGGTAGGTCATAAATAGTGTTCAGCTCTTTTTTTACTCTTTTTTTGATTTTTTAAATCACTGTGAGATTAGACACTTACAAAGCTGTTCATAATTAGATTTCAGTCATACAGTATTCCAACACCTTCCCTTCCACCAGTGTACATTTCCCGGCATCAGTGTCCGAAGGTTTCCTCCCATCACCCCCCACCTTCTACCTGCCTCTATGGCAGGTGCTTTTCTTCTCTCTCTCTCTCTGTCTCTCTCTCTCCGTCTCTCTCTCTCTGTCTCTCTGTCTGTCTCTCTCCCCCTCCCTCCCTCTCTCTTCCTCCCCCTCCCCCCTTTGGGGCATTGTGGTTTGCAATACTGATATTGAAAGGTTATCAAGAATATAGTTTTCAGCTTTTGGAGAAACTGTCAAACTGTTTCCAGAGCAGCTGTACTGTGTCAGCTTCCCGCCAGTTATAAAGTGGCATTTTCAGTTTTCCTACATTCTTACTGATGGGATTATTTATGTTAATTGTAGCTGCCTCACTGCATGTAAAAGTGATGCTTTGTAAAGTTGATTTATATTTCTCTGATAACCAAAAGGCCTTGAGCATATTTTAATGTATTTGTTGGCATTTTCTATGTCTTTAGAGAAATGTCAATTCACATTCTTTGCCCATTCTTTTAATTGGCTTGTTTCAAGTGCTTTTTAAAAAGTGTTATGATTACTTTGGGGGGAGAGAAAACATTGTGGGAATAAAAGATATTGGAGTAGCAAAATAAATGTGGAGAGTTGACTACTGTATAACACAAAAGCATAGTAAAACTGGTTATACAGATGAACCTTAACTCCCCATATGGATTATTGAAATAGTGCCAAATTAGTTTATAGCTAAAGCTATAGAGGGCCAGATTTTAAATTGTTGTTAATGTTAACAATATTTTACTATGATCTTATTTGAGTAATAATGGGGAAATTTGTAATTGTGGTCTGTTATGCCTTAATTATTTGTGCTATCTGATGCCTACCCACTTTTGGCTCTCCAACTTTAAATTTAACTTAAGTGCAAAAACTTCCTCTGTCATAGTAGCCACATGACTCATGCCTTACATATATGATAGTACAAATATGCATTTCCTTTACCACTGAATAGTTTAACAGTGCTCATCTAGATTTATATTATCTTGAAATATCTTACTTGAATGAAACTACCTGGAATTTTCATTTAATTTTCAATTAAAAAAAAACCTGAGTTAAATCAGAACTTTATAATTTGAAATAGAAACTTTACCGCTCAGCTTTGCATACTGTGAGCTTCAACCTTTATGGGATCATTTAACTGTATGGGTTGTGGAAAATTCGGCAATATTAAAAAAGTTTCTGAATGCTTTACCAGAAATTAAGTTAAAACCAACTATGTCAACAAATGGCAGGTGTTTCTGGCAGTGCTTGTCTGTTGTTTTTCTTGGGTGAAAAGCAGTCACGAGTGGAAGAAGTTTAAGAAGCCCTGCTTTAGAGAAACAAGTCGCATGTCACTGCGGGATGGCAAGGAGTTCTCTCTGTAATCATACCTATTAATTTTACATTTTATTCTTGTGCATTGCACATATCTTCCATAGTTGTAGCAATACTCCTCACTCATCATTCACTTGCCACATAAAGTTTCTATTTCCCTCACAGTTTGGTCATTTTAATTTCATTCTGTGCTGTAGCTGTGCTAGATTAAGGTTCTCATCAAGTAGTGATGACCCCTTTTCAGATAAACAGTATTGACAGATGTCTTTTTTTTTTTTTTAAACAAAAGTATCTCTGAATTTTTATAACAAAGAATTCTTTCTGAATTCCTTTTAAAAAAATTTATTTTGGGCACTGTGGTTTGCAATTAGAAGGGTTTCATATGACCTGTTCCAGCACCGCCACCGCATCTTTTACTCAGATGTCTGCTTCTCTCCACCACTGTCTTGGTGTTCCTCACACCAGCCCCAACCACCTTCCTTAAGCTGCCAACCGAAGACAAGTTTCCATCTTCTGTTGACTTTGGACATTTGCTCTTCCACTATTCTGATTCTCAGTATCCTGGATATTAGCCAATTGTTAGGTCTTTCTCTCTCCTTCTGACCAAATTCACTCAGCATGATAGTCTGTAGCTTCATTCATGTGGCAGCAAATTTTGTATTTTCTTACAATCTAGTAATATTCCATTTTGTATATGTACCACAGTTTATCTAGTCATCTGATCTTGGATACTGGGATTCTTTCCAAAATTTGGTTGTTGTGAGTGTTGTTGTGACTAGTGCTGCACTGAGCATAGGTTGCAGATGTCTTTTCTGAATTAAATATTTAGATCCTTGTTTTGTTTTGTTTTTGTCATTTTTTCCCTCTCATTCTGTTCATAGATTGTTTCAGTTTGTATCTCCAACTTGCAGTAAATGATTCTGGGTATTCTTATGATTTTAATGAGTCAGTAGTATAACCTGACATTGGTTATTACTTCTAAACAAGTATTCTGTCATTCAGTAATGACAATATGTGGTATCATGGTGAGATTTTTAGTGTGGCAGCTTGAAAAGTTAGACACATTGTGAGCTTTGAGATAATATTTTGGGGAAGTACTATCTGGAAGTATGATTTTTGTTGTTAATTTTTTTTTTTGCTTTTTGGGTCACACCTGGCGATGCACAGGGGTTACTCCTGGCTCTGCACTCAGGAATTACTCCTGGCGGTGCTCAGGGGACCAAATGGGATGCTGGGATTTGAACCCAGGTCGGCCGCGTGCAAGGCAAATGCCCTACCCGCTGTGCTATCACTCCAGCCCCCTGTTGTTAATATTTTTAAAATTTAAAAAGACACTGAAAATACAAAGAATCATAAATTTTATTAAATTAAAAAATTTAAATTAAAAATTTTTTAAATTTAAATTTATTAAAATTTATTAAATTTATTGGGTTCTTTTTCGTTTGTTTTGGGGTCATATTTGGAGGTACTCAGGGCTTACTCTGGCTTTGTGTTCAGGGATCACTCCTGGTGGACATGGAGCCCATATGGAGTGCCAGGGATTGAACACTGGTTGGCTGCATGCAAGGCAAGCACCCTATCTGTAGTACAGTTGTTCCAGTCTCAGAGTCACTGTCTTAAATTTTTTTTTAATTGAATCACCTTGAGAAAAGTTACAAAGCTTTCACGTTTAAGTCTCAGTCATACAATGATCAAACACCCATCCCTTCACCAGTACACATGTTCCACCACCAAGAACCCCAATATACCCCACTACCACCCTCCACCCTGCCTGTGTGGCAGATGATTTTCACTTTATTCTGTCTTTATTTTGATTGCATTCAATTTTCGACAGAAAACCCACTATTATTATTTGGTATTTACCCCCAACAATCAGACCTGCCGAAAAGGCATCACTAGATAATTTGTTTTCTATTGCTGATAATGAAGAGCATATGATGTTGCATGGTCGTGACAGTGGCCGCGTGGATTTGGAATTCTGGTAGTTTAGTAATCCAGAGGTATTTCTGCCAGCAGCCGCTGCATTCCGAGATTGGTTTGTGTGCCTCTGGGATCATGGCTGTTCAGGAACAGAGGAACTGTTCCTGAGTGTGGTGGTTTTTTTTTTTTTTTTGTGTGTGTGTGTGTGTGTGTGTGTGTATCAGGAAAGGCCACAGCTGCGTGGTTTGGAGAAATAGTCCTGGTCCCCACATACCGGAGCCATGTTTTTAGAAGCTCATGATTGCTGGGATTCCATCTGGAGAAGGTGGGGAGGCTGAACCTGCTCCATCTGGGTTACCCCAGTGTTATCGGCTCGGTCTGGGGTTCAGAGCATTCTCCAGCGTTGTGTTGCCCTCCAGCCAGGATTCTTCACTTCTAATTTTAAACTTATTAACAGTTTATTAACAATTTTGGATTTATGTCCTTTCAAAGAATACAAATAAAATTGAGACAAGTTAACAGATAATTTGACTGGTGTTACTTTTCTTCACTAGTTAGCCAAAGTACTTTATTTTTAAAATTTTATTTATTTATTGAATCATATTGAGATACACAGTTACAAAGTTGTTCATAATTGGGTTTCAGTCATATGATGTCCCAACACCTGTCTTTTCAACAGTGTACATTTCCCACCACCAGTGTCCCAGTTCCCCAGTTTCTCTCCCAACCACCACTCCACTTTTCTCTATGGCCAACATCTCTCTCTCTCTCTCCCCTTCCTTTATCCAAAGTATTTTATTTCATTTTTATTGAACCACCATGAGATATGGTTACAAAGCTTTCATGATTGAGTTTCAGTCATACAATGATCAAACTACCCATCCCTCCACCAGTGTACATTTCCACCACCAATATCTTCAGTATCACTCCTGCCATCCTCACCCCACCCCCTGCCTCTGTGGCAGACAATTTCCTTCTTGCTCTCCATCTACTTTTGGGCATTATAGTTTGCAATACAGATACTGAGAGGCCATCATGTTTGGTCCTTTTCTCTACTTTCAGCACACATCTCCCATCCTGAATGGTTCCTGATTCCTCTAACCATTATAGACTTATTGATTCTTTCCTTATCCCAGCTGCCTTCTCCCCCAGCTCATGAGGAAGGCTTCCAACCATGGAGCAATCTTCCTGGTCCTTGTCTCTATTGTCCTTGGGTATTAGTCTTATATTATTTTATATTCCACAAATGAGTGCAGTCATTCTTTGTCTGTCTCTCTCTTTCTGACTCATTTCATTTAGTATGATACTCTCCATGTCCATCTATTTATTAGCAAATTTCATGACATCTTTCCTAACAGCTGCATAATATTCTATTCTGTAGATGTACTAAAGATTCTTTAACCAGTAGTCTGTTATCCGGCACTCGGGTTGTTTCTAGATTCTGGCTATTGTGAACAGTGCTGCAATGAACATACAGGTGCAGATGTCATTTCTGCTGTGCTTTTTTACACCCCTGGGATATATTCCCAAAAGTGGTATTGAAGGGTCATATGGAAGCTCAATTTCTAGTTTTTACAGGAATGCCCACTGTCTAAAATATTTAAAGAACTGTCAATAAAAATCCATTGGCTGCTGATTTGAAATTTTTCTAATGTTTCCACCCTGACTGATGAATATGTTTAATATGTGAACATTTAAGATAATTCTAATAAGCACTTAAAAATATGAATACCATCATATTTTCCAAACCTTTTTGTTTCTTAACTGCTTTAATTCTACTTGCTTTGACAACTGAAGCAGTGAAGTTCTGGTGTTTGAAGTGTTGTTGTTCTGATTGGCAGTTAAATCAGAAATGTTTGTGGTTCCTGATTAACATTTCTGCACACTATGCATACTGTAACCTGTTCTTTTGAAGACTTTTTTCTTCACTTGTACATTGTAAACTTTAAATGACTAAATTTTCCCGTGTTTGATAAAGAGAACATTCCCTAATTTTCTAATGACACCTCTGGTATATTTCTCATGATGAATATAGTGATAGTCTGATAGTCTGATATCCCATTGCTCATCGATTTTATTCGAGCGGACACCAGTAACATCTCTCATTGTGAGACTTATTGTTACTGTTTTTGGCATATCCAATACGCCACGGGTAGCTTGCCAGGCTCTGCCGTGCGGGCACGATACTCTTGGTAGCTTGCCAGGTTCTTTGAGAGGGGTGGAGAAATCGAACCTGGGTCGGCCGAGTGAAAGGTGAATGCCCTACCCCTGTGCTCTCTATATTTAACCTATATACAAAATGGCATTTTAGAAAATACAAATAGATGGACTTTCTTTTTATGTGGGTTGTTATCTATAAACCTGTTCTTTTGTTAATTTGAATCACTGTGTGAATTACAAAGTTTCGAAGATATCTATGATTAAGTTTCAGGCATACATTGTTCTAACACTGGTTCCTTCACCAGTGTCTACTACCCTCCACCAATGTCTCCTGTTTCCCTCCTTTCCCCCGGGAGGGAAACTTTTTACCTCTCTCATTATACTACTGTTCCCTTTCTACCTTAGCTCCTCCTCAGTTCCCAATGGCAAATTTCTTACTGAAGACCAGTTCTGCTCTTCATATAAACCCATTCTTTGAAATATCATCACATGTATGCGCAGAGACTAGAAGAATGACTGATTCTTTAAATCATATAAACTATTTGACCTTTTAGAAGGGAGTGTTTATAGTAGGAAGAGACAATAAAACATACTAAAACACTGTTACTATAGGAAGTAGTCTAACATACTTGTGCCTCATTTCATTGTACCTCACTTATTTGTCCGGAAGTGGTGGTGGGTCTTTAATATGAGTAAAATGAGTTCATCTTAACTAAGTCACTTGCAAACTTTACATTACTGTTTGTGATATCTGAGAAACTGACCATTACCAACTCTTCAGATATTCAAAGCTGCCAACCTTACCTGTACACTTGTCCAGATATCTAGCTTCCTTGAAATTAATAGCCATTGTTTACAAATAACCATTATTTATACTTGTGGAGAGTATTTTATGTGTGAATATATATACTTATATACACACACATATATCTGTCACTGTGACTGTCATCCCGTTGTTCATCGATTTGCTTGAGTGGGCACCAGTAACATCTCCATTGTGAAACATGTTACTATTTTTGGCATATTGAATACACCACGACTCTGTGTGGGCGAAATACTCTTGGTAGCTTGCCAGGCTCTCCGAGAAGGACAGAGGAATCAAACCCGGGTCAGCTGCGTGCAGGGCAAATGCTCTACCTGCTGTGCTATCTCTCCAGTCCTTTGAGCCATTCAAGAAATTACTCTTGGTGGTGCTTAGGTGACCACACTGGATACCAGTGATTGAACTTGGTCAGCTACCTGAAAGGCAAGGCCCTACCCAGTATACTACCTCTCTAGTCCCACATTGATTCTTTTTTTTTTTTTTCTTTTTGGGTCACACCCGGCGATGCACAGGGGTCACTCCTGGCTCATGCACTCAGGAATCACCCCTGGCAGTGCTCAGGGGACCATATGGGATGCTGGGATTCGAACCCGGGTCGGTCTCCTGCAAAGCAAATGCCCTACCCGCTGTGCTATCGCTCCGGCCCCCACATTGATTCTTAACAATTCTTTGAGTCAGGAATTCTTAGCCCTGTTTCACAAAAGAGTATATAGAAACATATCATTTGTAGATACACAACTTGAAAGTGACCACACAGAGTTCTATCTACAACACTTAATCCTAGACTTCCTGCCCTGAGTATACACTCAGTGTAATCTATATATGTAGCTATTAATTTCACATTTATTTAAAGCTAGATTATTTAATTGGAGTCTCTCCCCCCCCCACCACAATACTCTAAACTTCTTGAAGGACAAACTATGTCTTTTGCTTCTTTACCATATATTTTCAGAGATCATTCTTAGCATCTGACATGTACTAGTAGGTGGTGTGTTGGACGAACAAATAAATGTGATTTAGGTAATGTGCCTCATCTTTGAGCTTGAACAGAAGACTAGATCCTTTAAGTTTTAAATTTATTCTGAAATTTTGTTTTTTTGGGGCCTACTCCCAACGAATCTCATGGTTTATTCTTGGCTCTTTGGGACATCACTTTTGGCACTACCCTATGTGGTGCCGAGGATGAAGTGGTGTCAGCTGCATGCATGTAAGGCAAGGAGCTTGCTTCCTGTACTGTCTCTCCTGCCCCTGGATCTTTTCATAAGTAAAGGCATTTAATCCTTGAATTATTTTTTAGAATTAGGGAATCTATTGAAATTTCTATAGAATGTGTTGTATTCTACCTTTGTTTGTTTTGATGCCACACCCAGTAATGCTCAGGGGTCCCTCTTGGCACCGGCAGTGATTGTGGGACAATATGAAGTGCTGGAGATTGAACCCGGCTTGTGTGTGTGAAGGCAAACAGCCTACATTTGGTACTATTACTCTTGCCCCAGATCATGTTGGATTCTAACAGAAAAAAAAAAGTAACTAATAATGGTCAAGATTTTGGGGATTTTTTTGCTCTTTTGGGTCACACCCGGCGATGCACAGGGGTTACTCCTGGCTCTGCACTCAGGAATCACCCCTGGCGGTGCTCAGGGGACCATATGGGATGCTGTGAATCGAACCCGTGTCTGCCGAGTGCAAGGCAAACACCCTACCTGCTGTGCTATCGCTCCAGCCTCCCTGGTCAAGATTTTTTTAAAATTTTGTTTTGTTAAGTACCAGGAGGTTGTCTCCATGGCTTGGAGGCTGGTCTCTCATTCTGGGCAACTCAGAGAAGGGAACACCAAGTAAAATGTGGTTGGAGGTTATGTGGGGGAAAGATGATGCGGGCCGAATATAGACTAGAGACAGAACACAATGGCCACTCAACACTTTTATTGCAAACCACAACACCTAATCAGAGAGAGAGAACAAAAGGGAATACCCTGCCATAGTGGCAGTGTGGGGTGGGGGGGAGATGGGACTGGGGAGGGTGGGAGGGATGTTGGGTTTACTGGTGGTGGAGAATGGGCACTGGTGAAGGGATGGGTTATCGAACTTTGTATGGGGGAAACATGAGCACAAAAATGTATAAATCTGTAACTGTACCCTCACGTTGACTCACTAATTAAAAATAAACTAATAAAAAAAATTTTGTTTTGATCAGGACTTGGAACCTACCCATAATGTCCATAATTAACATTGTGTACATCAGCATATATAATGTAAATTTAAGTTTAGAGCAAATTGTGAAGGAAGTGGACAGTAGTATACAGGGTAGGTTATATGCTATGTGGACCTCCAGCACCTCTGGGTGTCTGGCCCTGGGATCTCCTGAGCACTGCCAGCATGGCCCAGGTGAACCCTGGAACCACAGCATCCAAGTTACACCACATCCTTGGACCCTTACATTGAGCCACCAACCTAGTTGACTTGAGAATCACTGGGCGGCTTCTCCCCACCGTAGCCCCAGATTGCTATGTTAGCCTAAACACACACACACACACACACACACACACACACACACACACACACACACTATTTTGGGCCTAAGAGATAACTCAGTGGGTTTGAGCACATGGTTTGAGTGTAGGAGGATGGAGTTCTGTCCCCTTCACTGTGAAGTCCACCATGCGTTGTCGGGGTAACCCATGAAAGCCAGGCTGGGTTTCTGAGCAATAACAAAACACTCTTAAACAGCATTCATATTAGGTTATAAAATGAATATGTACATTCTGATTTTGGTCACCTTGGTTTTAAATTTTCAAATAAAGCTATGTTCACATTGATAGTGCTAGTCAAGCTAAAAGAATTACAAAAATGGAATTGATAAGGAGAATTGGATTTTTAAACATTTAATTTTTAATTTTAGTAAGATTATTATGTAGATAACTTGGCAGCTCAAATTTTAAATTCTTTTGTGATGGGCTATCATTAAGCTGGTTGTTCTTATTTGAATATTTGTAGATATGATATGAAAAATTTTATTAAGTTGTTTGAAGGAGACAATATTAATTGTGTCATAAAAAGTAGGAGGATTTTTTTCCTTTCGTAGGCTATTATTAAAGTAATAAATCACAGTGAAGTCATGAAATTTAAACAATATGATGGAACATTTTCCATTGTATCAAATATGATGCACTTTTTTAGAGGAAGCTAATAATTCAGTGACTGCATAGGATGAGTTTTATATGAAAAAGGAAGACAACGGAATTTTGAATTATTATGAAATCTACAAGACTTACAGACTTCTTCAAACTCAGAACAATATTTTAGTTTACAGAGAGTCATGGATGGTCAAATAATGTTGGGGAGCATATAAAAGTCTGTCTTGCTTGAAATTATTCCTCTTAAGCATGAATAGCTCAAGACTGGGTCATAGACAGTAAAACAAGTGAGTCCAGTGGTGGTCTTTGTAGGTTGAATAAGTCTTTGGGCACTGATTATTTTAATCATAGATGTGCATGCAAAGTAAGAGTTATGGTGAGAATTGTGGTAGCTCTTCAAACAAAAATCTTTCATATACATAACTTTATGGACATTTATCTATTTTTAACCCTGTGATATTTTCTTTTTGAAATATTACCTCCATAGTCTTATGTTTGGTATTACTGCAGACAGTGGCAGCAGAATAATGATAAAATTTAAGCATATATGTTGATTCAACTTACGGTGGTGATTCCAGTACCCTCCTGTCTGCTTTGTGTGATAGTTTAAATGACATAGTGGAACCTTAATACTAAATATAAAGCTTTTAACTGTCCAAGCCTTTTTAAACTGTGTGTTTGTGGAAACCATATATTTTCTTAGTTCGTATATTTTCTTAGTTGCCAGTTTCTCTCACTATAATCTTTGGGAACATATAATATCATTATGTAAGTTTTCCATACTGGAAAACAGGCTTGGTGAAATCTGTGAATGACCTAGTGAATAATAGAATCACTAGTTTTCTGATAAAAAATAAAAGGGGTGTCCTTTTTTTTTTGATAAGCTATTGCTCTGGGTTAATGTGGGGAATATCAGATATGGAATTTAACCATGACTAGAGTTTTGATTATTCAAGTTAAGGTTAGATACACTTGGACCATAGAATGTTAAAATTGTTTCTGTAAATACTACTCCACATTTTTCTCCCTTAGTTTGATTCCTGAATATGGACACTGTCTATACCAGTGCCAGGCATATTCCTGGCACCTAAGGACTATTCAAGATTGTTAGATGAATAAATGAAAAACAGATTTGACAGGTGTTTGTATCTCATAAGAATTTCTTATGTAATGGGTATAGGGGTAAAATATATAATGTTTAAAATTTCATAGAAAGCTCCTGAGATGTATATGAATCATAAATGAAAGTGTTACTGTGTTTTTCTGAATATATTTGCTTTTGAATTCATTGTATTGGATTATACCACAATTTATGTAGATATTCTTGGTTTTTTTTTTTTTTTTTTTATTTCTTTTGGGTAGGGCATTTGGCTTGCACGAAGCCTACCATGTTCGATTCTTCTGCCCCTCTCAGAGAGCCCGGCAAGCTACCCATATCATATTTGATATGCCAAAAACAGTAGCAACAAGTCTCACAATGGAGACGTTACTGGTGCCTGCTTGAGCAAATTGATGAGCAATGGGATGACAATGATATAGTATACCTAGAAATATGGCACCACTTCTTCAGTTGCACCTTTGGAGTTTTTGCACCATTCCTTTTGTGATTCTTGGTGACTGCATATATACTCATGCTTTTGCTCTGTTTTTTCTTCATATTGCTTACTTACATTTTCTTTCTGTTTTTAAATAATACGGGGCAGCATTCACAGTGAAAAGGGATATTCTGTAACCCTGACTGACTGTTTTTTGGTTTTACCGGTGATATCCAAGTATCCAGTATATTGTAGTCTGTGTATGCCATACAGCTGTTAAGACTACCTTCAGTGAGTCTCACCTTCTAGAATTCATTTATTTTCTTTATGTAATGCTTCTCCTTGAGCATAATGTGGATTTAGTATTCACTTATAAGGACTAGAATGTTCCTTTTAGTTTTTTAAATTTTTTGAAATTGTTGGATTTCACCTGATGTGCTCAGGGATCACTCCTGGGACCATATGGGGTGCTGGGCCCAAACCAGGTTTACCACGTGCAAAGTCCTTCCCACTGTACTCTTGCTTTGCCCCATGACTAAAACATCTTTTGGATGATGACAGAGGTGTTAATAGTGCTCCAATACTCTTTTGCTGGAAGAATTTAGTATTTGCTATAGTAACTAACATTCTGCTGAAAGAAATTAATCTCTGCAGGGGCCAGAGCTGATGGTTTGCATGCAGAAAGCCTGGGTTTTGATGCCCGACACTGGCATGATTCCTTGACCATAGCTTGGAGTGACTCCTGAGTTAGGGGTAGAGGGACCAGTGAATGAGGCACCAGTCCTCCATTTGTCTTTTTGTGGGGAAGGGTGCAAACCTGGTGCACTCAAGTCTTTCTTTTGTCTTTGCGCTCTGAGATCACTTTTGGCAGGCCTCAGGGGACCGTGTGGAATGCCAGTTTGAATCAGCCCCACTGTACTGTGCCTTCCAATGATAGTTTGTGTTACTTTCTGGTGTCTGCCTCCCTGGTCAGGAAGAAGGCATTATTACATTTCTCCAAGTCTGATTTTTTTCTCTCTGGAGTAGAAGCAGGTTGAACTTGAGGGTTTTGACAAATAAACTTTAATTCTCAATGCCTAACGGGCAGAAATCTCAGTTTGTTTTGGATAAACAAGTTTATTTAAAACAAGAATCCCTTTCAAGTTATGAGATTCTTACTTCCAGAAAATTTATGTTGTAGATATGAAGTTGATGTACTACCTTGAATCTTCTGTTTATTTTACTGACTGGGATTATCGTATTAAGGGGCTATTATGACCTCTTAGAGTTATTCCTTTTATTATGAACTCAGTGTTAATATGGTCACTATCTTAATCTTTTTGAGTTCCTGTCCCTGGTAGAACAAAAGATAACTGGAATTAAAATAGTCCTCACTAGAGGAAGATGGTATGTGTGTCTTTTTCTATGCTGCATGTATGTTTATCCTCCTCTGGGTTGGTGGAGCCCACCTGAAACCATCTTCTACAATTCTAAAACATTTCTGGAATCCAATTATGGCATTCAAAATGATGATAACGGATTTATCTAGTCCTAGCCAGGTGCCTTCGATAGATACAGGCTGTTGAGGTTTTTGCCTACAACTCTTTTCAGGGATTCTCCTTACACTCAGGTTTTTAAATGCAGGCCTTAACAACTATAAAATTTCCATCTGAAAAAAAAAAAGTTGATTGATGCTTTCTTTTTTACTGTCAGTATCTGAAGCTAAATTCTGTTTAAGCTCTTGGTTGCTCCTGTTTTTATTCTTGATATTTGAATCAGTGAAAATAATTTTTAAAGCTCTGTCAAGTAAGACAAAAGTTTGTGTTTGTGTTTTTATTCTTATTGGCTGATTTTAGTTTGGGCCCATATCTAGCAGTACTCAGGGGAGAATCCTGGCGTGGTGAACCAGTGGGGGTAGTGAGAAGCCTCCTTCCTGGTGGTACTCAGAGGAGTTGTGGGCTGGAGAGCAAACATAGGCTTTCTGCATGATCAGCGCTGCTATGGTCCTTTGAACTGTTTCCCTTGCTCCCAAATATGTAATTGGGGGGTGTTTGGGGCCAATCTGTATGGTGCTTGGGAGGCTATTTATGGTTTCTGCTGGGGTGGCTCCCAGTGGTACTTGGGGACCATGTGGTGCCAGGGATTGAATCAGGGTAGATCTCACACAAGGCAAATACCATAACCCTTTAACTCTCTGTAGCCCTCCCCCCCCAAATATAATTTTAGAGACATAACTGTATCCAGCACATATTAACAAAATGCAGAGGTGTAGTGGGAAGACATGCTGTGGTCTCTAAAGCTCTGGCCACATAGCCCTCCCATAGCATTTCTCTTTTGAGAAAACCACTAGCGTGAAAATTACTTTTCTTTTTGCTGGTGGTGTGTGTGTTGGAGGGGGGGTGAGGGGCGTCGGCTCCTAAGGAATGCTCCTGAAGATCTCAGCCAGCTAGACCAGAAGTTCACCTAAAGGTCTAAGGATGTGGTGTTCTTCATGCCCTGCTGTGCTGGAACTTACTTGGTGCTGTGCTCGAAGCCCCCAAGGACTGTTTGGTGAACTTATGTGGTACTGGGATCAAACTGGGGGGTCAGCCTCAGTGCAATATATATGCCTTAATTACTGTACTACCTGGCCCCACAAATAATTTTTTTAAGCTGTTGGTTATTTTAAGGAAAGGTGGGGGGGGGGAACTATTTTCCAGACATATTAGAGATACTGGATCAAAGACCTGGATTTACATGAGGTATTTTTCATTATTATAAGGTTATGGTGTCCAAGGGAGTATGTGTAGGGTGAAATTGTGGTACTTATAGCCAACTTGTGTAAATTTAGTTTATGGCACTACTGTTTCAGCAGATTGATCAATGGTGCTGTGAATATGAGTGTCCACCATTCTTCCTGCTCGGCTCCTGGTACCTTTATGATGAGAGACATGGTTACCACATCATACTTTAAACAATTCTTTAGAGAGAAAGTAGATGTGTTATAAAAAAGGAAAAGCATAGATTTACTAGACTTTTTTAAGAGTTAAAATATATATAAATAAACAAAATGGTTGCATTTGTCTTTTCACTTTAAATGATTGTTAGCATTTGCTGTTAGACCATAAATGATGAGTAGACCTTATTTGTCATAGATGGTTGATATTTGGAAATAATAAATAGCAATTTGGGATAAGCAGGCATTCTTCTGAGGGAAGAAATACAAATAGCAATATTTTTTTTTGGATTTTATTTTATTTATTTTTTTTTACAGTTACAGATTTATACATTTTTGTGCTCATGTTTCTCCCTTACAAAGTTTGATAACCCATCCCTTCACCAGTGCCCATTCTCTACCACCAGTAAACCCAACATCCCTCCCCCTCTCCCCAGTCCCGTCTCCCCCCACCCCACACTGCCACTATGGCAGGGTATTCCCTTTTGTTCTCTCTCTCTGATTAGGTGTTGTGGTTTGCAATAAAGGTGTTGAGTGGCCATTGTGTTCAGTCTCTAGTCTATATTCGGCCTGCATCATCTTTCCCCCACATGACCTCCAACCACATTTTACTTGGTGTTCCCTTCTCTGAGTTGCCCAGAATGAGAGACCAGCCTCCAAGCCATGGAGACAGCCTCCTGGTACTTATTTCTACTATTCTTGGGTATTAGTCTTATAGTCTATTATTCTATATTCCACAGATGAGTGCAATCTTTCTATGTCCAAATAGCAATATTTTTTAAAAACTGAAACAGGGAATGGTTTTCAACATATGTCTAAAAATCTTTCTTGAGAATATCATGAGTCCTTGTTTTTTTTTACAGTGTATACCCTGAAGGCAATGAAACTATCTTCTATTTGATCATGTGTCTTTGTTTACAGTGGTGATCTTTCATTTCAGACCTTAAATTTTTTTTTATCATTATTTTTAGTTTGACTTTAAGAATTGTTGAGAGTTCATACATCTTGGTTGGAGACCCTTTGTCATTATTGATATGTGACATGCCAGTGTGTTATTTATGAGTTCTTGGTTATTACCATGCACTTTATTTGAACGCCAATCCCATTACATAACAATACTAATGTGTTTAGTGTTATTCTTTTTGTTTTTTAAGTACTCTCATATAATGCATACTAACCGCTTAAAAAAGTGGAAGGGAGAGGGAGAAGAGACAGATGAGCAGTAATGGGAACCAGATCAGGCTCATCAGGTACAAAGGTAGTATTAAGGAATGATAGAGCCAAACATTCAAACCATAGTTAGCAACTTTAACAACTGAACTTAGAAAGGTGCCTGTCAAGAAGGTAGGTTGGAGGGTATGGGCTGGGGGTGGGGGGCACATATGGGAGGAAATCTGGGAACATTAGTGGAGGGAAGTTTTCCCTGGTGGTGGAATTAATGTTGCAATATTGTATGTCTAAAACTGAACTATCAATAATTTTGTAAATCACAGTACTTTAATAAAGAAAATTCAAAAAATTGCATATAAATGGTATTGTTCTTGTTCCGTTAAAATTTTCGTGCAACACTTGATTTTAAAGATCTGCAGAATCCTTTGGGAGATCCTTTCATAACCTGGGAGCTTGCCTGCCTTCCTTTCTTTTTCATTAAATAAAGTATTTTCATAAACACTTAAATAAAAATCTGTTCCAGGTCTGGATGAACATTAGCTTGTTGACTCTTGGCTATAGTTTGGTGCTTCAGGATAGATGCTCTTGTAGTTTTATTTCTCTGGTAAAACTAGATTGCTTCCAACTTCCCATTGTCAGAAAGAGGCTTCGTGTTTTTGAGGAAGAACCATAGGACAGTTTTGGGAAACTAATATTAGAACTAGAGTTGTTGGGTCATAGACTATAAGTACCTCCCTCCCTCTTAAAAGAATAATAAACCATGCCTCATAGTTTGGAGAATAGCTGTGTCCATGTGTGTATGGCTGTACTCCATTAACACATGGCATGGTCTAGCTTTGTAATTTGAAACAGTGTATCAGGTTTAAAAATCTCTTTTAAGTCGTATTTCTTTGCATACTGGTATAATCATCATCTCTTCATTTTTTTATGTCATCCCATCAATTTTGGATACCTTACTCTAAATAATTTTACTTTTAAATTTTTTAAATAATATCCTTTTTTCACTCTTCTTAAGTAGGTTGATTTCAGTTTATCAAAGCAAAATTTTGCCTTTCCTTTGTTACTATTGTATCTGTGAGGATCAGGTTTGCATTCATTTGGTGGTAGTTCTGGTTGTGGTGTTTGCCTAGGTCCTCACACTTCAGTTGTGGTGTTCAAGCACCCATTGGTTGCAGTGCTCACTAGGGGTTGCACAACGCACCCCTGCTGGCTTGCTTCTCTTTCACATTTGCTTGCTGGAGGACATACCCTCTGGCTTCAGGGATCCCAATGACTGTGATGTCTGAATTGTATCCAGGATGTGGAGTGGTGCTGGGTGTCTAACAGATTGACTTTGACATGTTTGTTGCCTGCATGGCAAACATTCTACCGCTGAGCTATTCCTGGGCACTTATTTATTCTCTATTAAACAATTGCCATTCTCACAGGTCGGAGGTGACAGATTTCATTGCGGTTTTTATTGGCATTTCCTTAGTAACAAAGTGATGATGAACATCTTTTAATGTACCTGTTGGCCAGCTGCATGTGGTTTAGGGAGAAGCATCTATTCATATCCCCAGCCCAATTCTTTTTTTTGAAATCAGGTTATTTCTGGGTTGAGTTTTTATGAGTTCTTCATATAGTTTAGATGTTAACCCTTTGTCAGATGCATGATTTGTATCTTCTCTTATTTTTTTATTTTGATGGCTCTTTCACTGTTTAGAAGCTTTTCATTTTGATGTAGTTCCATTTGTTTGCTTTTTTTTTTTCCTCTTTGTTCTACGAGATGGGTCCACAAATTGGCTAAGGTAAATGTTGAGCTTACTGTTTGCTTTCTTTTATGTAATTTATGGCTACAGGTTTTAAACTCAAGTCTTTTAGTTTCTAATTTATTTCTTTATGTGTAGTATTTGGACTTTTTTTTTTTTTGAGGTGACTGTCCAGTTTTCCCAGCACCATTTATTAAAGAGATTTCCTCTTTTTGTTTTGTATGTTTTGGGCTTTTTTGGTTGTAAATTAGTTGTTTATGTGTTTGAATTTATTTCTAAACTCTTATGTTGTTCTATTTATCAGCTACTGGTTTTTACTTTATTACTAAGCATTTTGGGTTATTACTACCTTGTAGTACCTTTGAAATTGGGAAGCATAAGCTCTCCGTTTTTGCTTTTTATCTTGCATTAGCAGTAGCAATCCAGGGTTGTTTTTGGTTCCATATAAATTTTAGGGTGTTCCGTTTCTCTGAAGAATGTTAATGGATTTTGATAAGAATTGTATTGAATCTTTATATTTGCCTTAATGCTTTAATCCAAACATTTGAACAGTGCTTTGGAGGTTTTTTTTGTTTTTGTCCTTGTTGTTGTTTTTGCTTTTTTGGGTCACACCTGGTGATGCTCAGGAGTTATTCCTGGCTCTGCACTCAGGAAATAACTTCTGGCAGTGCTTGGAGGAATATACGGTATGCCAGGATGTCGGGGATTGAACCCAGTCTGATGCATAAAAGGCAAATGCTTTCCCTGCTGTATGCCATCCCAGGTGTTGCTCCATTCCAAGTGTTGTTTCTTGAGTTCAGAATATGTCCTGTAGTTTTAAAAAGTCTGTCATCTCCATGGTTAGATTTATTTCAATAATTTTATTTTTGATATAGTTGTAAATGAGTTGTTTTCTTGATTTTCATTTCTTGTTTCTGTACATAAACAAGTGAATTTTTGTTATTGATTTTGTTATCTGCCACTTTAATGTTTCAATTATTTCTACTACTATTATAGTGGAGTTTGTATGTTATCATGTTGTCTTCCCTCCTACCTTCCTTCCTTCCTTTGCTACTCTCCACTCTTCTCTCCTTTCTCCTTTTAGTCCTGGTCCATTCTTTACAATTTCTTTGTCCAGTACTTCTGATACTGTGGTAATTGTGGCATCCTGGTCTTGTTCCTGATATTAGAGGGAAAACTTGTTTTTCATCATTGTATATGATATTAGCTATGGGTTTATCATATGTTGACGTTATTATACCAAGGCATATCCCTTCTACTGATTTTATTTTATTTATTTTTGTTTTTGTCCACACCGAGTGCTCAATGCCTTCTTTTAACTTTGTGCCTGGGTGGTCATTCCTATTAGCACTTGAGGAACCATAAGGTGCTAGAGATTGAACTTGGATCTCCCCTATTTATAAAACATTCACTGAATCAGTTGCTTGATTCCTTTGTTCTTTATTGAATTTATTGATATTTTTGTCATAAATGGTGTTGAATTTTGACAAGTGACTTTTGTGCTTAGTCTGATTTTCATATATGATTTTTATTCTTTTGTTGATGTAGCACTTTATGTTGTTGAACCACTTTGTTGAGAAATGTAAGTATTTAAAAATTCGGTAAACTCCACTAGTGAAGCCCGGCCTCAGACTTGTTATTTTAGAAGTTCTAGATTATTTGCAGTTTCCTACCTTATGATCTGTTTAAATTTTTTATCTTGTCTTATTTCAGTTTTATAAGTTTTTCTGATTGTAAGAATTTACCCATTTCCTTAGACTTCTCAGTTTGAAAATATAAGTGTTCATAGTGATTTTTTTTGATCCTTTGTATTTTTTTAAATAATTTTAGCACCATGGTTTACAAATCTGTGAATAATTCATGCATAAAATAATTTAATAAAATAAATGAAGATAAATAAAATAAATAATTTCATGCATAAAACATTTTATCACCACATGCTCCACCAGAGTGTCATTTTCCTTCCACCATGGTACGGGTGTCTCTCTGCCCTGTCCAACCTCCCCCACCTTCCCACAATACGTTTCCTACTTGTAGTGGTTGCAGGTTTTCCTGTTTGTTTGATTGATTTGGAACATTTTTTTTTTTTTACCACTTTGTGAGTCTAGCTAAAGATTTGAATCATTTAGCTTTAGGATTCTTAATTGTATTGCCTTTTTAAGCTCTTTCATTTATTTCTGCTCAGATTTTGTTGCTTCTTTCCTTCTATGAACTGATTTCCTTGTTTCTCCTTTTTTTGTATAGGGAGGCAGGGGCTTGGGTTTCTGCCACACCTGGCACTGCTAGGAGCTACTGGGTGACCACTCCTGTCTGTGCTCAGTTGGGCCCACAGCATGCATGAAGATGCACTCCAGCTTACTGAGCTATTGCTACTCCCCACTTGTTCCTTTTAGCTTCTTAGGAGTAATTCTAGTTTATGATTTTTCTTGTTTCCTGAGGTAGGGCTCTTGCAATAAATTTTCCTCTTAATATTGTGTTTACTGCTTCTCCTAGGTTCTGCTAGCTGGCTCAAGTTTTCAGTTTGTCTCGACGTATTTAAAAAAATTTCTTCTCTCTGATTTCCTCATTGACCCAGGAGTTATTCTGTTACATATTATTTAGCTTCCTGCTATGTGTGACTTCCCCCTCCCCCATTTTTATTTTTTATTTTGATTGATTTTTAATTTTCATACCATTATCAGAGAAATGACAATGATTTCAATTTTCAGAAATACAGCGAATCTTGTTTTTTGTACTAACATATGGTCTGCCTTTGAGAATGTTCCATGTGCACTTGAGAAAAATGTCTATCTGCTGTTTTGGATGAAATTTAATTTTATATAATATATATCTGTATGTCCTGCTGGCCTAATGTGTCATTTAAGGCCATTGTTTCCTTGTTGATTTTCTGTCTGAATGATCTATCCTTCCATGTAAATGAGGTATTAAATTCTCCCACTTTTACTGTGCTAAGTCTGTTTATGATTCTCTTTAGGTCTGTTAATATTGCTTGATAAATTTTGGTGTCCCTATTTTGAATACATATCTTTGAAGAATTAAACTGTATCATTATATAATGTCCATCTTCATCTCTTTTTTGGCGGGGACTGGGGTCTAGAAAACTCCCTCCCACCTATTTTTTTTTATGTTCCTATTCACTTGAAGAATCACTTCATTTTAAACCTGTTTGCCCTCAGAGCTGTGATAGTTTTATTTATTTTAACCATTCAGCTACTCTGTGCCTTTTGATTGGTGTGCTCAGTCCATTTACATTTAGAGTGCTTATTGATAGATGGCTTGCTAACTGCCATTTTCTCTTGTTTTCTGATATTTTTTCATATCACCTTTGCTTGTTTTCTCTTGTGTCTCTTATTTAGGAAGATTTCTATGGTATTTTCCTTAGTTTTCTCTTTGTTTTTGGATTTATGATCATTCTAGCTTTTGGGGTTTCTACCTCATATTGATTTCAGTGACATTCTTAATTTGCATGTTAGTCCCTTATCAGAGCATTGCAGAAACCTTCTGATCTTTTAATCTGACTGTAAACTATCCACTAAACAGAAATTCCAAGATCAAAATCTTTTCTCCACCCCCCCCCTTTTTTTGATGGCTTGTATGCTTAACATTCCTTACCCCTGGGCTTTAGAGATCTTTTTATATTTTCTTACTTTACTTCATAGTCTCCTCTTTCATGGCCCGGCTGTCCTTCTGTAGCCCACATTGGGTCACTGCTCTTGTTCAAAGTAGACTTTTGCCTGTAGAGTGAATCCAGCACAAACACAGGTAGGTAGGCGAGGCTCCTCTAGAGCTGTCTCTTGCTTCTTCCCCTGTGTTCTCACTGTTAGCTCTCTAATTCATGGAATTTGGTGTTTTGTAAAAAACATTCTCTCCTGTTTCGTCCCCTGTTGTCTTCACTTTTAGCCCTCTAATTCATCGAATTTGATGTTTTTAATAAACATTCTCTAACAGTAAAGTTAGCATGTGACATGATTTAGTAGGTATTTTCCCCTTGAAGTTAAAAAAGAAAATTTAATTGAGCCTCTGTGATTTACAAAGTTGCTCATAGTTTCAGGAATTTAATGTTCCAACACCAATCCATCTCTGGGATTGCCTTCCTGCTACCAATGTCCTCAGGCTCTTGAATTAAAGACTAGAAAGAGGTATTCCAACTTGTTTTCCCCTTTTTCTCTTTTTGGTGAGGGAAGGTGCACATTTGGCTGGATTCAGGAATTACTCCTGATTCTGTACTCAGGAATCACTCCTGGTGGTGCTCAGGCAAACATATGTGGTGCTAGAAGTTGAACCTAAGTTGACTGCATGCAAGGCAAATCCCTTACATGGTATACTGTCTCTCCAGCCCTGCTTTTTATTTATTTTTTGGTTACCCTTCAATAAAAATATTTCTATTTAAATTATTAAGGTAGTTCTCTCAATTTTTTCCTGTGATAAGGTATTTATAAAATTCACAATGAAATACTGAAAAGTGCATATAGTGAGGGGGATGACATTTCAGAGAACCATAATAATATTTGCCATGCATATGAAGGAGACAGGGACTTAACACATGTAATAGTCTCCCATTGTTTTAGAAATCAAATATGCAAAGTGGGAAGGAAAAATACCAACCATTCCACACTTTTCTGTATGTAAAATCATCTGGGTAGGGGGACGAAGAGGGATGACAAAAATACCAAAGCCCAGGCCGTGTTCCAGAACAAATAAAGAAACACCATGGATGAGACCCAGGCATTGATATTTTTAATAGTTCCCTAGGTAATTCTAAGATATAGCCAGTGTTTGAAATTCTAGTGTTGGAAGTGGCACAGCACTTAAAAAGCACTTAAAAATGGGCTATACCAAATACATTTATCATCTTAGTATTACTTAAAGTACTTAAAGTAAATTTTAAATCCTACCTCTGGTTGAAAAAACAAGTTTTTGGAGTGAAAAATTTCATTTATTTTGAAAGCATGGCAGCTTTCTTAGTCACTCTGCTTATTAGCAGTGTGAGAATTATTTTGAAATAAATATTCTTGTGAATAATGGTAACTTCTTTGTCTGGTAACAGAAGTATAAAATACTTCCTTTTTATATAGAATTCACAGTTTGCTCAGAATCCACAATTGTGGTTACTTTGTTTTCATTGCGCCAAATGAGAGGATTTAGTTAAGTACTCAGTAGTAAGTAACATTTGCAATTAATTAGAAGCCCAAACAATCAATTTACTGAAAGTTAAATTGTCTTTTATTTTCTTTTAAAGAGGTAGGGCACTTTTTATCTTTTCAGTTTTTGAAGCTTTAAAAAATTTATTATAATTTAGTAACATGTTACAAAATTGTTAATGTTTTTGGTTATGATATTTGTATACAGTTCCTATTCCTCAGAGTGGTAGAGACCCCCCCTTCCCTTATCCTTTGCTTCTAGTTCATTTCTTCATTCCACTTCTCCCTCCACTTTCCACTGTTCTGTAATCTGTTTTGTAGTTCAAGGCCAGGATTTTGTCAGTGTTTGATGAGCAATTCATCTACTTTTTCCTCCCTCTGACTTATTTTGATAACATTACTGGCACCCGCTTGAGCAAATCGAAGATCAACGAGATGACAAGTGATATAAGTGATACAATATCTTGGAGTTACATCCAATTGAAGCAAACTGCACAATTTTTTTTTTTCATTCTTAGAGCTCCATAGTACTCCATTGCATATGTAAATACAACCATATGCATCGTTGAGGGTGAGCTGGGGGTTGCTATAGGTTGCTATAGGGTTGCAAGTGCCTTAATCCCTGGACTGTTTCCATACCCTGACTGTTGTATTGCAGTGAGCATAGGTGTACATTTGTCTTTTTAAAAAAGTTTTAGTCACCACAAATTACAAAGTGGTTGTGTTTCAGGCATACAGTGTTCCAACAGTGGTCACTTCACCAGTGTTCACTTCCTTCCACCAGTGCCCCTAGTTTCCCTCGAATTCACCAGCCAGCTTCTAATGGGCACTTTAAAAAATAAATTTTAGATAATCTGGTTACAGTACTGTTGGTGATACGATTTCATGAGTAAAACTTGACCACATTTCAACATCCATTCCTCCTCCCGAGTGGCCACTTCTCTCCTCCATTGTCTTGTCTTCCCTTCCCTGTCCTATCCCCCTCTCCCACACCAGTGACAAGCTTTCTCCTGAGGGCTAATTCTCATGTTCTTCAATTCTGTTGCCTTTAGACATTTATTATTCCTTTATATTGCTTTATATTCCATGCATGCAAGAGATCAGTTTTGATGTTCTCTTTCCCTCTAACTTCACTCAGCGTTATACTTACAGATCCATCCATGTAACTGTATTGCATGATTTCATCTTTCTGTGGTCTAGTATTCCACTGTTTATGTGTTCCATGACTTCTTGATCAAATCATTTGTTCTTGGGCACTTGGGTTAATTTCCAGATTTTGGCTACGGTGAATAGTGCTGTGGTGAACATTGGGGTACAGATGTCTTTTCTCTGTTGTGTTTTTGGACCCCTGGGAAATATTACAAGAAGTGTAACTAACTGATGGATCATATGGGAGTTTGATTCCTAGTTTTATGAGGAGTGTCCATATTGTTTTCCAAAAAGGCTGTGCCAGTCAACATTCTCATCAGCAATAAACCAAGATACATTTATCCCTTCTGAATCTGTGCCAACACTGGTTTATGTTTTTATTTGTTTCCAGTGTTCCAGTCTCTGGTGTGAGGTGACATCTCTTTGTTTTGATTTGCATTTCCCTAGGATTGCTTTGACTCTTAGGGGTGTGGTTGGGTTTTTTTTTTTTTTATTTCATATGAATTTCAGGGGTAGTTGATCTATTTCTTTGAAAAATGCCATGGGTATTCTTAGAGGGACTGCATTGAATCTGTATAATGCTTTGAAAAGTCTTTCCATTTTGACAATTTTTTTTTTCTCCAGGTCCAGGAGCAGGAGATGAATGTGTTTCCATTTCCTCTTGTCTCTTATTTCTTTTAGTAGTGTTTTGTAATTTTCTTTGTGTAGTTCTCTTTGTGTAGTCTCCTTTGTTAGGCCAATTCTTAGTTACTTGACTCTTGGAGACACTGTTCTGAATGGTCTTTTTAAGAAATGCCTCTCTCTTATATTTCATTATTGTCATATTGAAAAAGCCATGAGTTTTTGCATGTTAATTTTGTAACCTTCCACTTTACAAGTCTCTTATTTCTAGAAACCTTTTTGTAGAGTCTTAGGGCTTTTTAAGTATAGTATCACGTTATCTCCTATTCAGTAGATTGTGCTTTTGCTTTGTATGTGTGTGCTCATTTGTTTGCTTTCTTGTCTATTCTGGCTATTTCAGGAATGATAGTCTAGATCTAACCATTGATTTCTCTTCTCTCCTTCCTCTTTCCTTCCCTTCCCCATTCCTTCGCTCAGTCTTCCATTCTCCAGTGTGATAGTGAATTGCACCACTGACATATTTTGGCGAAAGGATTGGAATCCATGGGTGCAAAATCCATTTAAAATGACACTCACATTTTCAATCTAGGTACTAGACATTTTCAATCTCTTGCCATTACAAAAATGGCATCATTTTCTTTTAAAATTTAGGAACTTTAAATGATTCACTGATGAAGAGGGCAAAGCTGTTTGCACTTAGCATATTTCTCATTATACTTGATTCAATTCAAGATATGCATCTATTATGCTACTGTAAGCATTTTGCTCTGTTTTCAGCACTCGAGAACAAGAAGTTACATATTTTTATTTTGTGTTCTGAAGATCATTTTGTCACAGCAGTATAGTTTGTGTGTGTGTGTGTGTGTGTGTGTGTGAACTGTACCTTTTTAGTTTTACCTGAAATCTTTTTGAAATAATAATTGTACAAAAGCATACTATGAACTTGAAAGTTCCTTGGAATAAGTCCTTAGAAATACTCCAAATCATTTCAAAGTTGAGTGAGCACATTATAAATCTGCTATGTTGATTTGATAATAATAATATTAAAAGTTATTTGTTTTGGAATAGAACATTTGGATTAGGCAGTTACAGGTAGTAAGAACACTTTTTGACTCAAGAATAGCAAAGGTTACAGCACTTGTCTTGCATGTGGCCAACCCTGGTTTGATCCCAGACGAGACCTATGGACTCCAAGCACTGCTAGGAGTGACTCCTGAGCATCACTGAGGGTAGCCACAAACCAACCTTAACAAAACAAGAAACATTATAATAAGTAGATTACAATTCTTATTCACTTGTTCTTATTTAGGTATTTCACTGTGAACTTTTCTATGCTGCAAAGAATTTTTCAAGCCACTAAATAGTTTCATTATAGATAAAATACATTTGCTTTGATTTGTCTTTTGGCTTATAAGGAAAGATTTATGATGTAAAAATCAAATACAAATTTTTAAACATTTGGGTTCATATTTTTAGCTCCTTTGAACCTGGCTCCTCATCAGTGAAGTTGGGATAATTCCTACCCCTAGGGCATGCATCACTGTGACGGAATAAAGAGCCATCCTTTTTTTTTTTCCTTTTTGAATCACACTTGCAATGCTCAGGGGTTACTCCTAGCTTTGCACTCAGGAATTACTCCCGATGGTGCTGGGGAACCATATGGAATGCCAAGGATCGAACCTGGTCAGCCACATGCAAGGCAAACACCCTACCTGATGTACAATCGCTCCGGCCCCATCCTATTTTCTTATGGTCTGCCCTTTTAGTATTGAAAGAAAACTACTAAAGCAGTATGCTACTGTTTTTCTCAGGTTGTTGAAATTCAAATAAATGATAGTTCATCATAGAGGAGAGTTAGAGATGGACTCATGTTGCCACTGTTCTTTTGCAGAGGAAGTTGGCACAAATTACCATCAGCTTGAAAGAATCCGTAAAGCACATCTGGCCCACAGTCCTTAATGTAAGGCATCATCACTCCAGTAGACAAGGAATATTTTCTGTTACGTCATTTAAAGTATTTAGACCTGTTAATCTAAATGTTGTTAATACATCATGCACTAGTAGTAAAGCATTTGCCTTGCTTGTGTGAAGCCCTGGATTTGCTCACATGCATCACCAAAGAAAAAGGTTGTTTAAAAAACTCACCGTTTGTCTTTCTCCATTAAAAACCACTCTTGTGACCAAGCAGTCAAGGAGGTTGCTCTGAGGAAATGAGTTCATCATCCAACCTCCAGACTGGGTGCCAGAAAGCTTTCTCTAGCCTTTAAAAAACTCAGAAGGTAAATGCTTATGTATTTTTAACCTTTCCTTCTGTAAATCAGTCAGTGGGACGGGGCTTGTTTTTGGTTTCATATTTTAGGAATAGAGATTCACACCCCTTCTATCGAATATGCTATACCATACTACCATAAATTACCAATATCCTGCTACCAGTGTTAACCATGTGATTTTGAAATGACTACCATGACACACTAAATTTTGCTTCTGTTTTGGGCTACATTGCTTTTTCACAGTTTTAAAGCGACCTTTCTTTTTGCCCTGTTTTTTTGCCTAGTTCATAGCTCCCTCTTGTCTGTTTTTCCTCTTCTTTGCTCCTTTGATTTTGCTTGCCTGTTGGTGCTAGATAAAAATCACATGAAGAAAATACTGACTGGGAAGAAGCGATCTTCTCGTAAAGATCTTCCACTTTAGAAAATGGCCTTAAAAAATGGTCTTGGTGTTTTGGAAACTTCTAAGAGTTTGACTGTGACTAAGAGTTTAGGGATTAGGTGTTTGGGGACTTGAATCTAGGCTGTATCAATGCTAGGATCTTACACAGGCTGTTTAACTTGGTTTCTATATTGTGGACAGTAAAACAGATAATATGTAACTCAACTCAGTTTTGCTTTGAAGACTAAATGATACAGTACTTGTCTAATGTGTAGCACTGATGCACAGGAAGTATGCAATTGATGGTTGTTGATGCCTATTATAGATGCCACCTCTTTTTTTTGTTTTGCTTTTAGACCACACCCCGCAGTACTCAGGGCTTACTCCTGGCTCTGTGCTCAGGGATCACTCCTAGTGGACTTGTGGGACCATAGGGATGCCAGGAATCAAACCTGGGTTGGCAGTATGCAAGTCAAGTGCCAAACTCTTGAAATCAGGCCCTAGATTTCCTTTTTAAAGATGAGCTGGAGACTCAGGAATCGTACTTCAAATACTGTTTCAACTTTGATTTTTATTGTTGTTGCTGCTGTGAACCACACTGGCAATGCTCAGGGTTTATTCCTGCCTCTGCACTTAGGGATCACTCCTGGCAGGTTCAGAACCATATGGGGTGCCAGGAATTGAAATTGGTTTGACCATATGCGAGGCAAGCCTATTTCTCTGTTTCAACTTTCAAAACCTTAGTAGATATGTCCTATTAAATATATGTATAGTGTTTAAAAAAGGTTGACAGAAAAGTGAGCTGGAACTCAAAAGATTTATATGGTTTTGTAAGAATTATAAGCTTAGATATGGAGTATAGCATAAAAAGAATGCAGAGGGGCCAGAATGATAGCACAGTATAGGGCGTTTGCCTTGCATGCTCAGACACAGATTTGATCCCCGGCATCAAATATGGTCCATTCGTGCACCGCCAGGAGTAATTCAGAGACAGGAGAAACCCCTGAGCATCTCCTGGTGTGACCCAAAAAGTAAAAAAATGCAGAAAAGTTGCTGGCAAAGGAGGTGAAAACCAACTCTGTTCCCACCTAAATACAAATAATGTAGTAATGAATGAATGAATGATTTCCTCAGGCCATCTGAGGATGAACAAAGGAAAATGTGAGCATCTCTGGTGCAGCTTTTCACACAATTTTAAATGAATGTGAAATGCAGCAGTTCATATTAATGTTAAGCGCTAGTGATAGAATTTGAATAGAAAATGTAAAATTAAAATTAACAAATTTAAAAGTTACAAGATTATTTGAAATGGACAAAAGCCCTATTTTCAGCAAAAGCAGATATTAGAAGTATTTTTAATAGGTTTTACTGTTTCCTCAAGATGGACCCTGTATTTTGGTACTTTGTTCGAGAATTTTTTGTTGCTGAATACTTTAAAAGTAGTAATATTTTTTCCTGCCATTAGTTTTATAAAGCATTTCAAAATTCTAATGGTGAAAAATGATTTTTTTCTTGGGCTTCAATTTTTCCTTTTGTCATTTCTTTAGTGGTAAAAATCCCTGGAAATCTACTTTACTTAGTTGAGCAAATAGCCATTTTCCTCAGGATGTTTGTTTTCATAATGTCTTGGGGTCCTGCAATGTAAGAAATACGTTGGTAGCTCAGAACATCTTAGGTTGTTCTAGAACTCACTCCACCCTTGTGCTCTTTTATACATTCTTTATACATTCCTTTTGTTCAGATAATGCTCTAGTGAGAGGGCTTTGAGTGCTTTGCCCTCTGAAGAGGGAAGGTTTAGAGGAGAGAGCAGATTGTGCTTCCTCTCCTACCCAGGCTTGGCTTTCTGCAACCCAGCAGGTGATGATGGTATCATAGCCTGTTGCCGGGGAAAGGTGGGGCTGGTGCACATATTCAGTGCTCCTGGATCCAAAATAAATGTGGAAACATGAGCAGTAAGAGTAGTAAAAAATCTTGTGTGAAAGAGGTTTTTACAGGGGTAACTTCGGAGCTGCAGGAACAATTATTTTAGAATCCCTGCATGTTTGAACTATTTATTATGGTGGAAAAGGATGTGAAGCTTAAGTTCATGTGCATAAAAAGAAATGCCTATTGGATTTTTTTAGAAAATAATTATAAAACCGTTCCTTTTCACATTAGTACTGGCGATGTGTACAGAAGTCAACCCAAGTGGGCATATTCCAGTGGTGCCCATACTCTGAGCACACAGCAGTTGGATAGCTTTCTGCTAAGCAACTAGCTCCACCCCCTTGTTCTCTCTCCCATTAGGCTCAGGATCTCTGCATGTTGCCCCATTTCTTGAGTTGTCCTTAGGGAACGTTTGTTTCTTGTGACCCACTTAAGTCTCTAGGCTCTAGAGAAACTAGACCACTGCTGAGTTTTGGCCAGCTAGTATTTTAACACGTGTATGAATTTAAGCTAGAATTGCAGAGGTCACTGTTGTGATAATTAGAAGGAATAATTTGCCATGTGTCCACTTGACCTAGAAGAAAGTTTGCATTTCTGTGGGTGGCACAGCCAAGTACCATTGACCCCATTGCCTTTGGCAAGCTCAAGATCTGGCTTTTTGATACTGTGCTCTAGGTTATGCCCATATCCTAGTACTTTGTTCACTAGGTTAAATAAATAATGAGGGCATGTTCTTGTTTATTTGATTTGTTTGTTTGTTTTTTGGGGGTGGGAGTTTTAGACCTTTTTTTTTTTCCCCTTTTTGGGTCATACCCGGCTATGCACAGGGGTTATTCCTGTTTCTGCACTCAGGAATTACTCATGGTGGTGCTCAGGGGACTATACGGGATACTGGGAATCGAACCCGGGTTGGCCACATGCAAGGCAAAAAGCCCTACCGACTGTGCTATTGCTCCAGCCTCTTTTTAAAAATGCCTTTCCTAATAGATTTTTCTCAGACTTTTTTTTTCCTTTTTTCTTTTTGGGTCACATTAGTACTCAGCAATGCACAGGGTTTACTTCTGGCTCTGCACTCAGGAATTACTCCTGGCGATGCTCAGGGGATCATATGGAATGATGGGAATTGAACCTGGGTCAGCCGCATGCAAGGCAAACGCCCAACCCACTGTGCTATCACTCCAGCACAGTGGAGTGTGTTTTTGTTTTTTGAGCCACACCTTGGTTATTCAAGACTCAAGCTCAGGTTGAGCTTGAGTTATTCCTGGTAGTGTTTGGGGGACAATATGGGATACCAAGGGATTGAACCTTTTGGTCAGCTGCATGCAAGGCAAGCACTCGACCAGCTATACTATCTCTCCAGCCCCTCTCTATGACTTTTTGAAAAGGACAAAGGCTACTGGAGCATGAAGAATATAGAGATTTGTTGGTGAGAAAGTTAGGCTTCAGGAATTGATCAAAGTTTCACCTTTCTAGACTTGAATTTGTGAATAATGATTTATTTATTGTGCACATAACACATTTCAGAAATTGAGATGATAGTGTTTCAGAGATGTTGGGAAATTCTTGAACTTAGTCCCAAGAGAGTAGCCATGAAAGTCACCTCTGTAGTAGTCGGTGCCTTCACGGACAGTATGTAAGATAATTTAGCATATTGTACACTCACGAATAATCAGGTCAGACTCATTTGTTTGTTTCTGAATTACTTTATTTTTAGCATTCCTATCATTTCTCTTTCTGCAGCAAGAAGCTGGAATGTCCAAATGGTAGTGCAGAGCATACAGACATATTATAGTGGCAAATGTCAAGGCCACAGTCAGCTCAGTTGCTTTGCTAAGGAAAGCCATTATCCTGCTAAATGCCAGTGATGACAGGCTTTTTGATTATTCTGGTTAAGGTCTATTATTAAGCATGCAGAAATTTTCATTTTTCTCTTAGAAATATGTTTTCTTTTTTGATAAACATGAATAATAGCAAAAATAAAGAAAACCCATCCTCTTTAAAATCTGATTTATAGAAAAACAACCAAAGTATCATCTTGTTTCTGCCATCACAGAAAATGCAACTTTTATTTAACTAAGCACCACTGCCTTAGAAAAGCATTACTTTATATTTTAGGCCTGTAAGCCTAAAATGAGGTGATAATGACCTTTTTTTATATTTTTTATGTAGTTTCCTATTTAGGAGCCCCAGATTAAGACTTGCTTCCACCCTGGAATGCAGGACATCAGGAAGGAATCTGAGGTAGTATTCTTCCGTTGTTAGCCCTGGGTCCTGTCCAGCTAGTGGAGTTGCTTCTGGAGAGTTGACTGTTTGGTGTGTCAACCTAGGTGAATTGAAAGCAGTAGATGAAGTTAAAGTTGCAGATGAGTTGCTTTCCCGTTCGTTGACTTTCATGATCCATATGAACTGCCAGGTCTGCAGTGGTTTTTGTTCTTTTGGTTTTTTCTAAATGTATTTTTGAATTGGGCTGGAGTGATAGCACAGTGGGTAGGGGCGTTTGCCTTGTACGCCACGGACCCAGGTTCTATTCCTCCATCCCTCTCTGAGAGCCTGGCAAGCTACCAAGAGTCCCGCATGGCAGAGCCTGGCAAGCTAGCCATGGCGTATTCGATATGCCAGAAATAGTAACAAGTCTCAGAGTGGAGATGTTACTGGTGCCCGCTCGAGCAAATCAGTGAGCAACGGGATGACAGTGATGCAGTGATACAGTGATTTTTGAATTGAGCACCCATCATTTGGTCTTTCTCTCATTTCCTTTAGTTTTGAATCACATAGATCACAGCTCTGATTCATCTTCTTCCCTTGGACTCTCATGTCTAGTAAATCAGTTATCAGATCTCAGTGGCTACTTATCTCATTTATCTGATTGCCTTATTTGTTTAATATTTCTCAAACCTGGGCTGCAGAGTCAGCTCAGTAGGCTGGGGTGCATGCTCTAAGAGACTCAGTTTCAGACAACAGTACTGTATGTCAACTCCACATCACCTGAAGGAACCGCCCAAGTGTCCGGCCATGCATATGTCCTGCAAATCCTCTGTGCATATGATTTTGTGCCTCTAAACCCAGAATATATTTTTCTCAAATCTATAGTATATGCTTACTCCTATTAATAGTGTTAACATGAGCTACCAACAAGGTCTGCTGTTGCCTCTTTTTCCAAGACACTGTAAAATGGTAGCTCAAGTGATGCTCCTGAAACGTGATGGTGATTACATCACTCTCTCTCCTGAGTGACAATAAGTCCATCTTAAAGGAGTGACACTTCTTTGTCTCATCTGTGAGATTGGCCAAGTTTCCATTTCCCAGGATTTTCTGCTGCATCCCCCAAATCCTACAGTGAATTGCCCCTATTTTGTCTGGCATATTCTTTATTATGCCTTGAAACCTCTTCCCAGTTTTTACTTACTGTCCAGTATTTCATCCACAAAGACTTACCTGAGCTCCACCTCCCCTTTCCTCAGACATCTTTTAATCATACATCATACACATGTATGTCATGTTTTACTTTTGAACTTAATTTAAGTTCAGGCTTCTTTTAAGTTCAGAATTTCAAAATTTAGGTTAGTACTAGTTCTGCTTCATTATTACTTTTTTTTTTTCATAATACTGAGCAGAGTGCCCCACATTGAAATCAATGGAACAAAAATCTTGATTTTTTTTTTTAAGATTCCTGTATATATCTTTCTCTTCACAAAAATCCTTGGATTTTTCCACTCTGGAGAATCTCTTCTCTCTAAAATATGTATCACTTTCTTTCTTTTACACTATTCTAAGTAAATTTCTTTAAATAAATGACTAACTGATCCTTGATCACTTATAATAAGATTTAACATTTCTTTTTTCTATTTTTTTAACCAATTTAATGAGAACTTTGTGGTAACGTTTATTATGTTCTATTTATAAGTGGGAAAAGAAAGAATTTCTATAAATCAATCTGATAAAAATATTGAGTGTATTTTTAATACTCATTACAGTCTGTGAAAATTTGTATTGTGATGAAGTCGTAAGGGTACCTTACCATGAGAAATAAGTTTATTCCTCTGAGATTGGAAAGGGTTTCTTATGAAGATGAACCTTCTTTAGGCTCTCCTTTTTTAGTATTCAGTGAGGTAGATTGTAATCATTCTCAACCCTTCTATGCAGTATGGATACCAGGGGGTTTTAATAGACCCCAAATTATGGGTTTTGTTGTTGTTGTTGTTGTTGTTGTTTTGGTGTGTGTTGATGGGGGGGATGTTTTGTTTTATTTTGGGGTCACACCCAGTACTCAGGGACCACTCTCTATGCTCAGGGGACTGTGTGGTGCTAGGGGATTAAACCTGGATTTCTCACAGGCAAAGCAAGCAGTCCAGCCTTTTTAGCAGTTGCCCTGCCCCTGGATGCCTGTTTGAGACTGCTTCAAACCCAGAGCTGTTTTACAGAGCTATATCTTTGTTTGAAACCTTCGGTCTCTAGGAAAATTTAGCATCGTTGCTAGACCTGGGCCCAGATGGCTTTCCATTGAACTTGGCAGAGACAAAACTCTTGGAAACTCCCTAAGGAAGCGTCCTGACTGAGCAGAGCTCTACAAACACTGTACTTCCTTTGAGCTAGATCTCCTCTCCATCAGACCTGTCTGCCTTCTGGGCTAGGCCTTGGGTGGATTACTTGAACCCCGTGTTGTTATTGAAAAGGCTTTTGACTTTTACCAGATATAACTGATGAAACAAAACAACAGCCGAAAACCCAATGTTCATTGTTGCCTTGTAACTCTGCCTTTTTGGCTTTTTTGAGGGAGTTACCGGCTGATGTTCCTTAAAATGAACCATTTTACTTTTAATTGCTACATGCCAGGATGGTTTATGTACTTCTGTTTCTCAGCATTCCACAGATGCCACTTTACTCAACGCTGTGCTTTAGTGCATCTTCACAGATTTCTCCTTCTCTGCCCTGCACATCCTCGCTGCTTGAGGTTCTCATGTAGCAGCTGTTCACATACCCTGTTGACATCCATCCACAGCACATGTCCAGCCAACTGAGCTAAATTGGAGCAAGCAAGCGTGGCTTTAATGCTGGTGAACTGGCTCTGCTCCAGGACTTTGCCACTCCTGTCTTGCCATCTGATGTTTTGTCGAAGAGTCAGATTTAAACACTTTTCATGAGAGCAGAACCAAATTTTGTATCTCTATAAAAGTGCATAATTCTTATTTCATCTCTCTAAAACATGTTGATTTAGTATGCCCACAGTATTGTCATGCAGATGTTTTATGAGCTAGGGGTTGCTTGTCTAAATCACGTTGTGGTCTTGATCTTTACACTTAACTTTTCAGCCCTTGTTATCTTCAAGATAACAGGATCATTTATAACATTCCGGGGTTTTCCCAAAGATGTTCTTTAGAAGTGTGTTTGTCAGTGTTAGGCAGATTTTAAAAAATATTTACAAAGCATGTTTGATCATGCTTGCAACCATCCTGAGGTTTTCCAAAGGCCAAAACACTTAGAGTGAAATGGAAGCAATTTATTAGGTTTGGTTTACTGCATTCATGAAGAAGAGTTGCCTGTCCATGGACTTTAAGAAGATGATCATGAAACCTCAGGGTCTTAATAAGTACATTAGAGCAATCATATTTTAGAATCTGAGATAACCAATGTGATGGTGTAAAGTAAGAAAATACCTTGCTTCTGATTCCTGGAAATGAGGTCTTGACATAGTAGTAATCTCCAGGTCCATTAGAACCCAGATTCTGCAATTAAGAAACCTCTTCTATAATTATCTTCCTATTCCCTGTGGGTTGGGAAGGGGGTGCAGTTTCCTCAACAGCTTTCAAAGAAAGGAACTCGAAACATTGGTTTGGATACTTTAATTGCCTCTTAAAATCCTCTGAGCTTTAAAGTTACTTGAAGGACTTCCTCCCTAAATTTCCTACCATTGTTCTTTCCCTGAGATTATTCTTTTGTTCCAGTCCCCCTTGGTGTATAATTGAAGTGTCTTCTGAGCACCCCCCATCATGGGCCCCCTACCTTTTCCCCAGTCACCTTCCACATGGAACATTGCAGAAGCTTCTAGCAGAATCCCCAGATTCCTTTCTCATTCTTCAGCCCAGGTACTCATCTATGAAACAGAAACTACTTTCATAATTCCCTTACCCTTCAGAGAAATATTCATCTGTGCTTAGTGGTCTTGAAGATCAAAGGTGGTTCATATGTTTGTGTTAACTCATGTGCTATTAGATGCTAGGAGGAATGAGAATGCAGAATATTTGTTTACATGTGGCAAGACCTCTATCATTTGTAAGAACAAAGTAGACATGCATAAAAGCAAAGACTAGTACTCTCTTTTCTAAAATAAACTTTGGCACAAATCCTTGAGACTTTCTGCTCCATGGCCTTCTATTTATATATTTTTCAATGCTGTGAGAATTCCTGGTAAGAAGTGTTAAAGACTCGAGGCCTGTCTTACACTGCTCTCAGCATTGCCGTTCACATCTGTTTTGCATAAAGCCAGTTAGAACCTCCCCTCATCGGAATTCTTCAGCCTAATTAAAACTTTGAATCATAACACATGTGAAGGAATTGAAAAAACTCCTGCAAGCAACATTTGTCGGAGGATAGAAGCTTGATTCAAGTTGTTAACTGTACTTGCCTCTGATATTTCATAGGTGCATGTCAGGTCATGTAGAAGATAATGTTGAAAGAAATTATGATGGTACTTAGTCACTGTTTCGTATATATTTAGTTGATAACACTAGTGACAATCTCTCAATTCTCCTTTTACCTCTTATTTCCTCCTTCTAGTATTCAAAATATCATGATAACTTAAAAACAAATCTTTTAGTAACTGCCTAAACAAACTTTGTATTAAAAAAACAAATAGCGTGTGGGCTGGAGCAATAGCACAGTGGGTAGGGCATTTTGTCTTGCACTCGGCCAACCTGGGTTCGATTCCCAGCTTCCCATATGGTACCCTGAGCACCGCCAGGAGTAATTCCTGAGTGCAGAGCCAGGAGTAACCCCTGTGTATTGCCGGGTGTGACCCAAAAAGCAAAAAACAAAACAAAACAAAACAAAAACACAAATAGCGCGAGTAACTTTTTAAAATAAGTGATCTTGTAAAATGAAATTGTATTATGCATTCTCAAGTATTTTTTCAAATCATATGTTCTTAATAGGAATCCAGTGGTTATTTTTACATTGTGCTTTCAAAATTATGATCTAGGTCAGTCGGAGAGCTCATCACTTTAAGTTGAAGGCCTGTTTAAATTTTATGTTAAAAAATTTGCTTATTCCGGGGCTGGAGCAATAGCACAGCCGGGTAGAGCGTTTGCCTTGCACGCGGCCGACCCGGGTTCAATTCCCAGCATCCCATATGGTCCCCTGAGCACTGCCAGGGGTGACTCCTGAGTGCAGAGCCAGGAGTAACCCCTGTGCATCGCTGGGTGTGACCCAAAAACCAAAAAAAAAAAATTGCATATTCCACATAAACCTTTTTGATAGATAGTTTAGTGACTGCATGAAGTTGCTACAAGTCAGTTGCTTGGACCTTTTGTTTCCTTTACCAATGATTTGTTTTTTAACTTGGGGGCTAATTTTCAGCCCTTAGTGTATATCACAATCACCGAGATGCAATGTAAAATCAAATTTCTGGGGACAGTGATCCAGAGTTTGATCCCTGGCACTTCATACTTAAATCTTTCCTCGTCTCTCCACCCCCACCCCCCACCTCAGCCAGTGCTTCCAGGTGTTGCCCAATCCTTTCCATCCCCACCTAACCCCCTTCAAACAAAAGGGAGGGGATTACTGTAGATTGCCAAGCTTCCTGTTCTGATCAGTCTTCATAAAGAGGTTCTTTCCACACAAGCAGATAGACTAAGCTTATTGCTAATTTTTCACCTAACATCTAGGTGAAAATTACAAGAAAGCAAAAGGCTTTAGAAAGACTGAATTCAGATTCGAGCTTCCTGAGTATGAGTGGAAGGGCCCTGCTGATGCCTAAGAAGCAAGAAATTTGATACTGAGCCCAGGGAAAGAACATCAAGCTTTTATTGGTCAGTCTAGAAGTGATGTTAAAGGCTTTTAAGATTTTATCCACCCCAGCAAAAATAGATTTACCAGGAAAAACAAAGACAAACCTTTAGACCTCCTGGAATTTAGAGGGAATCAGGTACTAGGAAATTAAGCTGCTCTACGCAGGCATCTCTGAGACCTCAGTTCTTACTGTCAGGTGCTGCTGCCCACAGCAGGTTTTCTCAACCAACCAGTATCCAGAGCCTCCCATCCCCAGTGTGGCTTACAGTTGAATAAGAGGGCAGAAGAAAATGTGAGCGTTAAGGTAGAGAAAAAAAAAAAAAAAAGCTGTGTGGTGAGGCTGAAAGAAGTGAAGGCCAAGGGATAATTGGAAGGTTGTGGTCAGGATCAAGGTCAAAGACCTCTGAGACATGGTGACTCGGCAGAATGACATAGGTTGACAAAGAGCTGGAAAGAGAGCATTGAAGGGCCAGAATGCGAAAGCACAGCTGGTTTGAATTGGGGTGGGGAGAGCTGTTGTCTCTGCGGTGTATGTGCCGGGCAGTGGGGTGTAGCATGAGACGATGGCCCACTTCTCTGCCTTCCTAAACTCTATGGAGGAAGACCTGGCAACACCTCCTGTAAGTGCAAGTTTGAGCAGGACTCATTCACAAACTTGGACTGGAGAAATGGGAAAACCCAAAGTTTTCTCCTCAGTGCTATACTGTAAAATTTGACTTTTGCATAGGTGGCATAGCATGAAGAATGCCCTTTCTAATTAGGTGGGAACTGATGTACATTTCTTTTCAAGTTGCATGGCTTTAGTTGTACACTATAATGGAAAGTACCCTACCTTGAGAACCAGCTTACTCACTGGCAAGCCTGAACAAGTTTGGTGCCCACTCTGAGTTGGCTTTGAGCCACCAGGCATCTCTTCTAGAGTCCTTGATGTTTAGTGTTTCTTTTCAGGGAGCCTGGAACTATTGTGGTTGAGGAGGTAATGCAGCGCAGGAGGGGAAACTCTTGCTCTCATTTATTAAGTTATTAAAATATGGTATTTCTCTAGAGTTTATTTTGAGAGAAGTGTTTAAGAGATGAGAAATGGCATAAACTACTCAACACAGGATCTTCAAAGCCCAAGGCCATCCTATGTCTAAATTTCTGTGAAGCTGTTGTTTTTATTAGTTCTCAAGTATAAGCTGCTGTCACATAATTTTGCTTCAAAAATGTTTAAATATGTTGGTCACTCCAGGCGTTTCTGACAGAAGTGCTTCTTGCCTAATATATTGATACAAAGAACTTCTTTGTGATTGAGTTTATATTATGCTTAATGCTGTTTGTTGTATGGTTATATTTGAAACTTGATCCAGAATTGGGATTATCATCCCTTAAAAATAAATATTTGTTTTATTTTCTTTTGTTTTGGGGTGACACAAACTAGTGCTCAAGGCTGTCTTCTGACTACACTCAGGGATCACTTTTGACAGGGCTTGGGGAATCATAGAGTGCTGAGGATTGAATAGGGTTGGCTGCGTGGAAGACAAATGTCATAATGGCTGTACTATGTCTCCAACGTCACTTTATATTTATTAATTGTTAAAACTTTATGAATTGAAACATACTAAAACTCTAAAGAGAACATTAGAATGGAAATTTCCCTGTCCCTTCTGATTGAAATGCTTGTGTGAAATGTGTCCAGGAACTTTATTTAGCTATAACTTTCCATTGTATGCTTTTAGGATGAATGAACCAGTCAGCTATTGGTTTTAATATCTAATTTAATTTGTTTGTTTGGGGGTCACATCTAGTGGTGATCAGGGCTTACTCCTGGCTCTTTGCTCAGGAATCGCTCCTGGTAACATACTTGGGGAACCATCTGGGATTCTGAGGATTGAGCCTGGGTTGGCCACATGCATGGCGAACACCCCATACACTACTATCACTTTGGCCCCAAAGATTTTTGACTAAGGGAAAACAAATCAAAAGAATTTAATAAAGTGTTTTAGGAAAGTACCACCACTTCTTGATTGTGCTTGTTTTTTATGGTTACATGCATTAGAGTACAATTTCTTATGAAGTTGCTGCTACAGCTTTGTCTGTCATGAATAACTAGGGCAGGGAAATGGTCCAGTGATTTTCCTTGGTCAGCTGTAACCGCAACAACAACAAATACTGATTTCATCAAGCTATAGCTCATTTTGTTCTTTTGCTTTGAAATCTGAGATGGCATGTCTCAGTGGATAATATTACATTCTGTATATTTATAATGATCCATATATTTTGGCAGCTATTTTGATCCATGATTGATGAGTATCACACTGAACCAGAATACATGAATTTCAGTCTAGAGGAAACTTGTGTGTTGCTGTTTTCTTTCTGTGTGACTGACCACTGTGAAGGTATGAAGATGAGTATACACTGTTAATGAAGTGGCTCTGTTGTGATGTAATTTCAGTAGCTTCTCATAGCAGCTGTTTGTTGAGAGTAAGTTGAAAGCCAACTGGTTTGGGTATCACAGTGGTTAGGAGCCACAGAGTACTGTGAAACTGGTTCTCAGTTATGGGAACCTGAGAGTATCCCAGTTAACTCTCAGATGTGTTTCAATTGACACTTTTCTAGCTCCATACTTTCTTTGTTTTTTTTGTTTTTGTTTTTGTTTTTGTTTTGGGGGCCACACCTGGCAATGCTCAGAAGTTACTCCTGACTCTGCACTCAGAAGTTACTCCTGGCAGTACTTAGTGGATCATATGGGATGACAGGAATTGAACCCAGTGACTTCATTCAAGGCAAATGCCCTACTTGCTGTACTACTGCTCCACTGTCACCTCCCTTTACCTCACACCCTGTTTTAAACTGTTCCATTTGAAAAAATTCCTTTAAATTCCAGAAAGATAGTACAGTGCTAGGGATTTGCCTTGCACATGGCCCACTTGGGTTTGATCCCCAAGACTCCTTATGGTTTCCTGATTCCATAGAAGTGATCTCTGAGCACAGAGCAAGGAATATGCCCTGAGCACCACTGGGTATGCCACCCTACCAAAAAAAGAAGAAGAAACCGAAACCTTCCTTGGTGTGTGGAAATGCAGGTATTGACAGAAGATAAAACTCTTAATTTTGTATTTTTCATTTATTCTATGGCCATCTGTTTACTGAAGTTAAATTTGATGTCTTGTTCAAACTTATTTTATCTCAATGATGGCAAAAGATCAAAGAAATAACATTACATCAAGCAATGGGAAATGGATGTTTCATGCCTGAGTGCCCATAGAACATATTCAGTATGGATTATTATTAGGAAAACCCTAAATATTTGCTGCCCATTAAATAAAAGGCACTCTCTCCATGGTGAACTTTCATCCATGATTTAAAAATCAATCTTGGGTCATTCCTAGTAGTTCTTTTTCCACCTGTTTCAAATAGCTCTATCACAAGTTATTATCTGTTGCCTTTCACTTTTAGTGGAACATCCAATTATCACCATCCAAACAGCGTTTTATCCCTGAGACATTCCATGTGTGGCACTGGAAATACAAATGCAGATGCCAGTGAGGGAAAGTTGGGATCTACTTCCTGTTTTAGGCAGTTCCTAGTTCCAGATGAGAATTTGTGCAAGAGTTTGAGAATAATTCATAAGTGATTTATAGAGGTGAAAGTGGATATTGAGAGGTCTGGCTGTTCTCAGGATAGGAGTATAGGTGCAGTAGAGATCTGGTAGATAGCAGAAGGGCTGGATCTCTCAACTGATGCTGAAGTTGAGTTCCTGCACCACAGAATATCCCTTTGGGTGTCTTAGAACAAAAAACAGCAAAAGAAATGGAAAGATTAAAGTAAAATGGAAGAATGATTGTGTTATAAATTGAGCAGTTTGACTTTTCCTTATTTTTTTTCCTACCCCACCCAGTATCTTTTAGTTTTACAAAATGTGAAACATTTTGTTAATCATAGTATTTTGTGGGAGGGGAGCTTTTTGGGCCACGTTGATAATGTTCAGGTGTGTCTCTCTTAGAGGCGCTCAGGAAACTGTGAGGTGCCAGGAATCAAACCTTAGCCTCTGGCATGTGTAGCATATACCCTGGAGCATTGAGCCATCTCTCTGGCCTTGCTGTGGTTTTTCTGATGTTCAAAATGATACATGGTTCTGTAATTTGTACATATGATTCTTAAGTGTATGTACTTCAGTGTAGATAGATGATAATCTTAATAGCCTTTTTTCAATCCTAGCTGATTGAATGTCAACATTTTATACCCACATCATTACCTTAATTGTAGAGAGATTCTGGCATGGCTGTGGAATTTTGTCTGACATGTGTTCGCTTTCTTTGTACTGCCCAGGTCCTAAATATTGATTAATCATTAATTATTTATACTCTGTAATCTCATACTTTATTAGCAGATGTTCCACCTTTAGAGTCTACTAGTTAGGTTTACTGCAGTATCTAAGAACATCACTGTATTATCCATCTATAAGTAAAACTTGTAATTGATATTTTATTTACTTTATTAATCTGATTCCAAATCATGGTTTGTGGTCTTCCTATTAACAATAAAGGCAAATATTTTCCCCTTTTAAATTAAAACAACACTAAGAAACATGTAGGGCACAATGAATTTGTAACTTTTACAGACTCACTGTATCCTTGAACTGTGAATAAATGAAATACTGGGTAAAAGCAGGTCATGTAATTAAGAAAACTTACAAATTTAGTTTATTATTGGCTTAGTTGCAGCTTGGCTTTAGAGTTGCCAAGTGTTGCTTTAGAGCTATTCTTTAAATTAGGGTACAGAAAGTAGCACTGGCAATTTATATCTTTAAAATTTAAAATAATCCACACCTTTTATTTCTTCCCATTGAATCTAAACAAGGGTTGTTTCATTACATTGAGATATTACCAACACTTGAATAATTATTTTCTAGATTTTTGCAGGAATCATAGTTCTGATTTATAGGCTCACATTAAAAGTACACTTTAATTATACACCTTAATTATATCTTTCAACTACAGATCTATAGTTGAAATTTAGAAATACCAGTATGACCACATTGTAACATTCACAGTGTTAGGTCCTATTATTGGAATGTCACTTCCTTGACTTGTGGTTATGTGCTAACTTCTTCCTTTAAGACAGCCAAAGTCCTTACCTAAAAAAGAAACTACTTACCTAATTAGAAAGGTTGAAAATGAAATTTGATTCTGATATTTTTTGTGCCAACTATTGAACAAAAGATTTCTTTTAGGGAAGCAAGTTGTTCAGTAGTTCTTTGTCTTTGAATATGAGCTATGTAATATAGACATTTTTCAGTGAGCATAGCAGCAGTATATACCTGTTTCTGTTTTTATCTCTTCACACAGTAAAATCAGTGCTTCAGAAGGCATTGTATAAGTGCCCTAGCATGTGTGTTAGACATCAAGGAACAAACATAAAAGACAGAGGCCTATTCTCAATAAATTTAAATCTAAATCAATGAAGAAACACTTTTAAGCAACAGACATAAGTGGATGAAACTGAGTGTGTGTGTTAAGACCTTAAGTAGATTGGTTGGACCTGCAGGTGCTTCTTCAAAAGAATAGGCACTTCCAGAGCACATTGAGGAATGCCTTTGTAAGAATGAGGCATTTGAAAAGTATGTGTGTAGAAAGAAGAGGTGGTTTTACTGAAGCCAGAGGCAGCAGCTTGGTTTTTTTTGTTGTTGTTGTTATTTTTTCAAATTTTTTTTTAATTTTATAAATTTTTATTGAATCACCATGTGGAGGGTTACATAGTTCTCAGGATTATGTCAGTTATACAATACTCAAACACCCTTCCCTTCACCAGTGCCCATATTCCATCACCAACCCCCCCAGTATACCTCCCGCCCCCCTCCCTCCTCCCCAGTCCCCACCCTTGAAAGTGATAAATTTCACTTCGTTTATGGGGCCGATACCAGCGTATTACTTTTGGTTCCAGAAACTGCTGGCAGACATTCTACCAGACTATCAACTAAGACAGAGCCCCATGCCGGCTGATGACGGGAAATAACCATCTTTTTCGTTTTTTTTTTTTTTTTCCCTTTTCAGGCAGCGTGGTGATTACTAAACAGGCGTGAACTCGGTGGCGCGGGATGAGGGGGGGGGAAATAGAAAAGTTATATAACAAACAGCGGTACTTAATATCTCTACATTCTCAGCAATGGAGAGCTATCAAATGCTTCCTTGACAGTAGGACTGTCTTTTCTTTTTTGGGGGGAAACCCTAGCAACAATAGTGAGTTATGTGTTGAAACATGGAATGTAACCAAGATAAAGCAGCTTGGTTTTATACTTGCTTGTGGAATTGGAATGATAAGAGGTGGAGTGACTGCTCTGGAAGCATTAGGTTGTAGGTCTGGGACAGAACTGTGGGGCCACAGCTGACTAAAAGCAGGAAAATGGCACCAAGAAGAGGGGCTGTGTTGAGAAGGATCTGCTGTTAGCAAGGATACCCAGAGTCTGGGCATGAGCAGACACAGAGGGCCTTCCAGATTCCCCTCCGAAGTTTGTGCTTCTCATGTCTGTGGTGGCTTATGCTAATTGTCTGCCCTCCCTGGCCTACCAGTTTTCATTCGTCAAAGTCCAGTTTTGCTCCTCTTCTTCTAGAATATTGCTGCTGAGTGGTGGGCAAGGCCCCTGGAGATGGTGGGCTGAGGGAGGAACCCAAGAGAGTTGTGGAGCAGACAGGTGGGCAGCCTGTGTCCGAGCCCTCCTGTGTTGCAGGAGCTGTAGTTTTCCCTCAGAGCCTTTAAATTAATCATCACTTTCCTTATAGGTGTTCATTAAAGGTGTGTTTTAATTAATTTGAGACACAAAATCTTACTTAAACATTATAATTCATTAATACATTTTTTAAAAAGTAATATCCTTTTGATTAAATGCAAAAATTGAAGAATTTGTTTTAATTTTAGATTTTTAATCAATTATTTTTCTGATGAATAACATTTGCTCAGTTAACGGAATCACTGAACTAAATTTCCTTGTGGAAAGCAGTGTCTAATTGTGTATATAATGGATATAGGAAGGTAAAATAAAGCGAAGAGAAATTTAAATAGAAACATTTCTGTTTTATAGTTTCAGTTCTGTTCACATTTTCATACAGAAAAATTAACATTTTGTCTTTGACTTGTTATTTACATATTACCTGTGAAATTGGAATACATGCAAACATAAGTGAGTTGTAATAGATACCCACTCCGAATCAGTCCTATAGAATGCGTTAAAAAATTTCAAGCAAAGGGCATTGCATAGCTCACCATTAGCTCCAGATTACAGGGAGAAAAAGAACAGAGAAGGGAAGAAATTGAGAGAGGAAGAAGAGATAGAAAGCAATGAGGAACAGGGATCAAAATCAGTGGTGCAAAGGAATGGTATAGCTAAATATCCCAATCACAGAGTCAGCAACACTGAAAACAAGGGATCTGACCTACAGTAACAACACTTAAAAATGTGCCTGTCATTGTGGTAGGCGAGGGGTCGAGGTGGGAGTGAGAGAGAATCTGGGAACCATGGTGAAGGGAAGTTGACACTAGTGGTGGGCTTGGTGCTGGGACATAATATGTCTAAAAGTTAAGGGGGCTGGAGTGGTAGTACAGTGGGTAGAGGGTGCGTGCTTTCCACATGGCTAGCCGGTATTCAGTTCCCAGTTTGTTCCATATAAAGATGAGCACCGCCAAAAGTAATTTCTGAGTGCACAGCCAAGAGTAACTCCTGAGTGTTACCAAGTGTGGCTCCAAACCAAAAACCAACAAAAACTCTCAGCTATGAATAGCTTCATAAATCATGTGCTTTAAAATTTTTTTTAATTTAAAATAAAGCATACTTAACCCTAAAAAAAGTATAATCGTAAAAATAATAATATATGGTATTAATTACATTTTAAGTTTTTAAAAAAATTTTATTAGTAAATCACTTTGGGGTACAGTTGCAAACTTATGAACTTTCATGTTTATATTTGGTTTACATCCCTCCACCAGTGAAGGTTTTTTTTTTTTTTAATATCATGATAACACCTTATCTGGAGAGATTTTCTGGTTCTTTTGCAAATTTGAAGACAAATCTATCCCACCCTATATTGTTGTATATTTACTGGTAAGCAGCTGTACTCTTGAGGATACTAGAGAACTAGAGACACACAAAGCTCTGTGGATATCAGTGAAGGCAGGCCTTATTTTTAAAATGTGCAAAGTGGATAACTGGTGAAATGATTTCAGATGTCATATGTGGAATATTGAATGAAGTTATCTTGGATTTTGGTTTTGAAAGTATTTGCATTTCAGATTACTTAATGCTTCATTGATTTAAAGTAAAATTTTAAAATTGATCAAACAAAATGGCAGGATTTAGGCACAAAAAATACAGGTTTATTTAAGCCAGCCTATAATGACAGAATCGAGTTTTAGCAGCAAGCGTATGGAGGTAGCTCCAAGCAGAGCAGTGGGAGAGATTTGTGGACTGGCTGGAATGCAGAACATTCATGAACGCCTCTAAATATATGGTTGTTTTCATCATATTCTTCACATACTTGTTGGTGACTCATTTTTTTTGTTTGTTTGTCTTTATGGATTTTATGTTAAGTCTTCCTCGAATTTCAAAACTACCTGAATTGTTCCTGTTGGGGAGAATAGCCACGGGTTGAGATAAGGAGCCTCCAAATACTCATTACAAAGATTTGAAATTCCTGTAATCCTGAACCTAACTAAACTGGGTTTTGCAGTTCTAAACACTAGGACTAATAAATAAGTGCAAGCTTTCATTTCTTAGTTACCAAAATGCCCGTGTTTACCAGACTCCTTTCTGGTCCAGGATCAGTAACAGGAATCTGGAATGTTGTCAAAGGGAAAGAGACGTGTAGTGGGTAAGGCGCTTGCCTTGCATGCACCCGACCTGGGTTTGATCTCCTGCATCACATGTAGTCCCGCAAGCCCCACCAGGAGTGATCCCTGAGCCCAGAGCCAGGAGTAAGCCCTAAGCACTGCTGCATGTAGCTTCACCCCCAAGAAAAGATAGTTTCAAGAGGGATTTCAAAACTGTCTTTTTTTCCTTAGAGTAAAAGATATTTCAAGGATTTTTAAAAAACTCACTTTTTTGCTTTCCTAGACAAAAATCAGAACTGAGATTTTTTATTTTTATTTTTACCCCCGTTTCTGTACATTATACTAAGAGTTGCCCCCTTGTCCAACTCCCAGAGAAGAGTAATTTTACATGATGCCATTTCATGTTGACTCTGCTCTGTGTTTTTCAGTCTTTTGACAGGGTTGTGTATGTGTCAGGGTTTGAGCCCCAAGCCTCACACCTCTGCAGCATGCAGTATGCAACTGAGATACATACTTGGACATTGAAGTCTTTGTTGATTGTAATTTTTACAAAGTACTTGGATACAATTTACTGATCCCATGTCTGTCCAATTTGCCTCTGTGTTCTTAGTTTGTTGCTTTTTCTGAAAGCAACAAATTTCTCCTGCTTTCTTTCTTTCTTCCTGTTGCTGGTAGACACTCCCTGCTGTGTCACTTACCTGAGGAAGGCAGTGATGCTGCTGTATTGTCTGCTTCCACGGATACCTGAGTGATTACTTGGGAGTCAGGGCTTCTCTCCAGGGTCCTGCATGTGAAGAACAGAAGAGTGTGTCCTCCAGAGCTTTGGTATAGTGTCTTCTTTCTCTGAAGTCTTTAGTGAAATTTCACCAGCTGATTCTTTTTTTTTCCTTTTGGGTCACACCCAGTGATATACAGGGGTTACTTTTGGCTCTGCACTCAGGAGTTACTCCTGTCAGTGCTCGGGGGACCATATGGGATGCTGGGAATCGAACCCGGGTTGGCCACATGCAAGGCAAACATCCTACCCACTGTGCTATCACTGCAGCCCTAGTCCCCAGCTGATTCGTATTCCTTTATAAGCAGTGTATTTTTTTCTCCATGGTTAGCATTTGTAATCCGTTCTTTATTCATGGATCTAGAACTTTTATTTGGTTTTGTCCAAATATAATTTATCTGTTTCACTCATTGTATTTTATCATTTGAAAAGATCAGCTCTGAGAATTTCCTTTAGTATTTTTTCTCTTTTCTCCTTCTGATTAAGTAAATGTAAGCCAGGGTTCTAATATCTATATTCTCTATATATCATTCGCTCACCGCCAAGAGAATTATTTAGATCATTGCCTTTCAAGAAAAAGTATTATTTATTTCATCTATTAAAATTTTTGTTTACTTGGTATCAGAACTCTTACCTATTGTGGGTAATAGCAAGAGTTTCCAGAAACTGATCAAAAAGTACTATTCAAATATGAAGGGAAAACAAAGACTTTTGGGTACATAACAGGACTTAAGATCAGCTTCAACAATCTTTGAAAAGAAATTTTGAGATGGGGCTAGAGAAAACAGGATAGGGGTTAGGTGCTTACCCTGCACCTAAGAGTGCCTAGGAAGGAGCTCAGGTCAGTCACGTGCAAGGTTCAAGCACATTACCTGATACACTATCTCTCCAGAACCCAAATCAGCATTAATAAAAGTGACGTACATATCAAAGTCATAGATTTGGTTCGAATTCAATTTGAAAATGCCCTGCTTTCCTTTTTCACTTGTTCTTTTAGAAAGACACCTTGTAGCTTAACATCTATCCTAAAATGGGAGTGTTTTAGGTAGAGTTTTATTTACCTCAGATAAGTTGATGTGCTCTACCAAAGCACCAGTGTGTACCATATAGTATCTTACCTGTGAATAACTTGAATGCTCATAAGAAAAAATAAAAGATATGAATGTTTTGCACGTGATCTTAGGGATGTATACTTTTTCCAGAGCATAATTTATTTCATGTAGAAGCCAAATTTTCTAACAGAATGGTACTGAACTTCAACTTAATAGCCAAAATAGAATTTTAATGCTTAATTTTGTTGGCAAGAATCTCTACTGAAAAGAACTTAATTTTTTATGTACCTTTTCTTTAAAGTGTTTAATTAATGTTTTTCTTCTTAATAGAGTGACTTCATTGAAAAGCTAATGAGAACCAATTTTAATTGTGAAAGATGGAACAATAACCTCTTTCTAGGTAGCTGAGTTCATTTATTAAAGATAATGGTTATTATATTGCTGCAGATGTTCTTCAGAGTATTTGTAAGTGGGCCTCAAAAAGAGTGGAGGACAAGTAGCATGATATACTGAATTAGATGAGATAACTAGATTCATTTATTGTAAGATTTTTCTCAAGGTCTTTAAGCTGCCTCACAATTCTGCTGCTTAAACTTGGAGATGTCCACAAAACCCTGGGATCTAATTCTCAGAAATTCTGATTCTGGGCTGGGCCTGGAAGCTTGCATTTCTTACCAGTTCAAAGTGCTGCCATTGTATATATTCCACAAATAATGCTGTCAATGATACTTTTCTTAGAAACCACCAAAAAAGTGTAGCTTATTAACCACCAGTTCTTGTTTTTGTACATAATGGCACTACTTGAAGTCCATAGAGCATGCTTGAGGCTTTTGTATTTTAAATGAAATCTTTCAGATTGCAAATGAATTAATTTATGATATAAATGGAAGTCTGATACAGGACTTCTAAGAGGTATAGTGCAGAACTTCTAGATTATTATCAGCCAAGCAACTGTGTAAATCCCAGTCCTGAAATATTATTCAGGCAGTTCACATAAAAAGAAAATCAATACCATGAACTAAGAGACAACCTTTGTATAAGATACAGCATCATTACTCAAGAGTGAATCATTACTAAATTGTATACTTTTTATTTTAATAGACATCATGTATATTATTAAATGAACAAGTTCTTAAACAATTCTACTTTATTTATATTGCCTCTAGTAATTCCCTTATAAATTGCCATATTTCTTTTTTCTTTTTTCAATTTTATTAAATCACCATGAGATAGTTACAAGCTTTCATGTTTGGGTTACAATCACACAATGATCAAACACCCATCCCTCCACCAGTGCACATTCCCTACCACCAATATCCCCAGTATACCCTCCCTTTCCCACCCTCCCCCTGCCTCCATGGCAGACAATATTCCCCATACTCTCTCTACTTTTGGGCATTATGGCTTGCAACACAGACACTGAGAGGTCATCATGTTTGTTCCATTATCTACTTTTGGCATGCATCTCCCATCCCAACTGGTTCCTCTAGCCATCATTTTCTTAGTGATCCCTTCTCTATTCCATCTGCCTTCTCCCCTCCACTTATGAAGCAGTCTTCTAGCTATGGGGCAATCCTCTTGGCCTTGTATCTGCTGTCCTTGGGTGTCAGCCTCATGTGATGTTATTCTATACTCCACAAATGAGTACAGTCCTTCTATATCTATCTCTCTCTTTCTGACTCATTTTACTTAGCATGATACTCTCCATGTCTATCCATTCATAAGCAAATTTCATGACTTCATCTCTCCTAACAGCTGCATAGTATTTCATTGTGTAAATGTACCAAAGTTTCTCTAACCAGTCATCTGTTTTATGGCACTTGGGTTGTTTCCAGATTTTGGCTCTTGTGAACAGTGCTAAATTGCCATATTTCTTAATCTCCAATGTGCTGTGCTAGTGATTTCATTAGTCTATCTTTGTTAACTCTTGCATTTGATATGAAAAACTAATGATAAAAATAAATTTTTTATTTTAACAGCTTGAGATTTGATATGGCTTATCATCCCCTTAATTACAGATGATAGAAAATAATCATCTAGGGAGGTTTTTGAGGTTTCTATCCGTTTTTTAATATAAAAACTTAATATAATTAATTAGTGCAATATAGATGAGCTTTTCCCCCACCTGGGTCCTTCTGCACCTGGAATACTGTCCCCATTTAACATCCTTTTTGCCACCTTTTTTTTAGTGCACCTGGTCTTAATGCCTCATTTATCTCAAAGTGCATCTTAAATTATAGGTTTTTTTTGTCTTATGTTCCCTTTTTGACTGTAAATTGAATTGGAGGTCATGGTCTTACTTATTTTCATACTTTCCCTGGCAGTATGTAATCAGGTTAGTGAAACTTTAAATTCAACATAAAAGTTTCCTTTTTCATCACATAATACTTTGAGTAATGTAAGTCAATTCCCTCCTCATTTTTGGTCTTGATCATTATATCATTCATTACTCACTGAGTCCCAAGTCATTCTGAACCTCAACGACTCAAACAATGTATTTTTAAAAAGATTCTTCATTAAAAGTTTATAATACAGGACATGCTATGAAAGCAATAAAAGATATCTGTAGAGTGATCGTTTATTTTGATTCACTGTTGTTTGTGTATTAGGCATTTGCTGATTATTAACTAAATGATTAAAAAATCTTAGGATAGGATATTGAATCAACTAAGAGGAAAGCATTACTGATAATGTAAGCAATGAAAAAAGCTAATGTAAGCAATAAAATGAGATGTTATTCTTAAAAGTTGATTTCTGCATCATCTATCGTCTCAGACCTCTTTTTTAACAGTTATTTAATCTCTCACATTTCTAGATTTGAAGAGATTCTTCTGTGGGTGTTGCCTTGGTGCTTTCAGATGAGGGCAGTCAGCTGCTGACTTGGCCAGGACAAGGCTTTCTAAGGTGACCCTTTTTTATATTCTGAGCTCTTGAAATTAATGACTGAATCTCTGGGCTGATGTTGATTCTACACAGCATAATGATCTCAGTGTTCCAAATGAAAAAAACCACAGGCTTCTTAAGATGTAGTTTCTGAAATCTTTCATTATGAACACTCTTTGCTGTTATAGGACTGTTGTGATTCTTTATATTCAGAGAAGTCTACAGAAAAAAAAAGTTAAATACTGCAGTACAAATTTGTTGTGGTAAATAAAACAATTTTAGGAAATGAAGATTTGCAAATGAAACAAGATAAACTGAACAAATCCAATTTTAAAAAGATATTTTCCACCATTGACCAGTCATCCTAACTCCTGTTTTCCTTGGCCATGCATGTTAGTTTCCTACTGTATATTTATTTTTAGATATCACAAATGAATGCAATCATTCTGTATCTGTTCCTCTCCTTCTTACTCATTTAACTCAGCATGATCACTCCATGTCCATCCATTTATAGGCAAATTTCACAACTTCATTTTTTCTAGAGAGAGAGAGAAAGGGAGGGAGGTGGGGAGGGGAGTGGAGGGGGGGAGTGTAAAACTCCTGCCATAGAGGCAGATGTGGGGTGATGGAAGGGAACCTGGGGACAGTGGTCCTAGGGAATTTACACTGGTAGAGGGATGGGTGTTGGAATACTGAGTGTATGACTGAAATCCAGTCATGAACAGCTTTGTACTGATCTATCGCAATGATTTAATAAAAAAGTTTTTTAAAATGATAAAGAGCACCTGGAAGTTGAAGTAACTGAGTTGACTGCGCTACGATGTAGGCAGGGGGACCCACGGGGCTGGCAAGACAAGCGGTCTCGGCCGGGGCCTCTGATAAGCATGAGTGTGGACAGCGCTGTGGGGCGTAATTGGCAGAGCCGCTGCTCTTACCCATGTTCCAGTCTGCATGATATTGTCCTGCTCTCCTCCTGGGCAGCTCCATGGCAGGAAGGCCTAACTCCAAGAAATGTACTCCCAGTGCTAGCCAGAGTCTTCAGCACGATTGCTATTTCTTTAAAAAAAAAAAAAACTATATATGTATACACACACACACACACACACACACACACACACACACACACACACATACACACACACACACACACACACATATGGACTGGAGTGATAGCATGGTAGGTAGGGTGTTTGCTTTGAATGCTGCTGACCCGAGTTCAATTCCTCCGTCCCTCTCGGACAGCCCGGCAAGCTACCGAGTATCTTGCCTGCACGGCAGAGCCTGGAAACCTACCCATGGTGTAGTAACAACAAGTCTCACAATGGAGACATTACTGGTGCCTGCTCGAGCAAATCGATGAACAATGCATTGACAGTGACAGTGATACAGTGAAAAAGATAAAGATTTTTCCTTCAAAATTGCACAAGGTCTCAATTTCTACTTGTGGCCTGTAGTCAAGGGTCAGGCTATGCCTCACTGCTCTGAAATTATTAGAAGGGCACAATCCTCTTAGATTTATTCTGGAAATGTTTCTTCCTGCTAAATTAAATATGAACATTAATACAGTTTTACTTTCTTGAGTTCCTCAAATCTCTTATGTTGAGAACCTGTGTAACTTATTTAGATTTAATTTTCAATTGTTTCATTTGTCCTAACCTATCCTTCTGTTTTTTTATTGGTTGTAGGACTTCCTTTAATGATTGTTGAGGGACCAGAGAGATAGTACAGTGAATAAGTATGGCACTTGCCTAGAACTCAGCTGACCCAAATTCAATACCTGGCTCTATATATGGTCTGTGAGCACCCTGGCGTGTGGCTTAAGTGCATAAGTAAAATAAAATTGTGGAATTCAACCTTAAATTCTGCTATATCCTAAAAGCCCTTATTTTGCCTTTACTTTTTTTTTTTTTTTTTGCTTTTTGGGTCACACCTGGCAATGCACAGGGGATACTCCTGGCTCTGCACTCAGGAATCACCCCTGGCCGTGCTCAGGGGACCATATGGGATGCTGGGATTTGAACCCGGGTCGGCCGCGTGCAAGGCAAACGCCCTACCCGCTGTGCTATCTCTCCAGCCCCTGCCTTTACTTTTGATTTATGCATTTGGGTATGCATTTACAATACTTGTAAACTGTTGCCTCATCTATTACAGTTAAAGAGAGTTCTGCTATAAGGCTGATTCACATACTTTGAAAGTGATGGTCTTATCTTTATTTTTGGAATCATAAATTTTCAGTTGATTGTGTCTAGATGTATTTTACCTACTTCAATGATTTTTTTCATTTTCTCAGTTAAAATTTTAGGCGCTGAGATTTTTTTCTTTTAGTATTTATTTTCCCTTTTTAAAATCTTCATAGTATGTATATTTTAAAATCATAATTCACTTCTTTTTTTGCCACACCCAAAGTCGCTGAGCGCTAACTCCTAGCTCTGCGCTCAGGGATTACTCCTGGCAAGGCTCAGGGGACCATATGTGGTGCCTGGGACTGAACCTGGGTAGGCTGATGGTAGTGTTATCCTTTTCACTATTTCCCTAGCCTCTTTTTATAGTATTCTTCATAAATATAGATCTTGCATGTAGTCTTTTTGTTTTCCCCCTCCCTAATCTCTGTCTTTGTGGGATAGGTCTGGGGCAGTGGTGGCAATTATTTAGAACACTTTTTTGAAATAGTCTTTGACAAAATTATTTCTGTTAATTGAGAGTTTTGTTTTTAATCTACTTTTTAAACTCAAAGACTCACTATTTGTCTTGTTTATGTCTGCAGTTTTCATTGTAAAGAATGTTCCTTCTGGGATGGGTGTTTGATCATTGTGTGATTGTAACCCAAACATAAAAGCTTGTAACTATCTCACAGTGATTCAATAAAATACAAAAATAAAAGAATGTTCCTTCTCCCTCTTTCACCTTTACTTTTTCTATTTAAGGGACCCAGTCTTCTTAGCATTATAGCAAGAGAAATTTTGCTGTCTGCATGGCACCTTTTGCCCATAGCAACCACTTACCCCTTTGAGCATGTGGAGGGTGGTGGCTGAGCCCCTCTCTTCCTCTTTCTCTCTGAGAGCCTGGTGAGCTAGTTAGTGCCTGCTTGCAGGAACCCGTAGCTCCAAGCACTTGTTCCTTCCCACCTTTCTAGCAATTCTCTTCCTCTTTGTAAAATATCTTTCTCTGATTATATTACCACAGATCTGTAACCATTATTTTTCCTGATTTTTGGCACACTGATGGCCTTATTAAAAATTTCTAGACTAGGTAGTTTTCTTTTCTTGAAAAATCCAAATGCTTTACTTATTATTTCATGGCATTGTGTGTTGGGAATTAGTGAAAATGTGTACTCATTTTGCTTCTTGATCTAGTCATCTCCCCTTGGGGTTTTATTTTCATTCTCACCCACTTGAATATTTCTAGCCCATTATTTTTAGACCATTGAATAGTAATGCATTTAAAAAACTTATGCATTATTATTGCATCTATGCTACAAAAAAATCACATCAAAGTGAATTTCTAGTACTTTACAAAAATACTTTTTCCCCTTTTCTTTAGGAAATAAGGGCTGGAGTGATAGCACAACTGGTAGTGCGTTTGACTTGCATGTAGTAGACCCAGGTTCGATTCCTCCGTTCCTCTCATAGAGCCTGGGAAGCTACCAAGAGTATCCCGTCCTCTTGGCAGAGCCTGGCAGGCTATCCGTGGTGTATTTGTTATGCCAAAAACAGTAACAACAAGTCTCACAAGAGAGACATGACCGGTGCCCGCTCGAGCAAATCGATGAACAATGGGATGACAGTGCTACAGTGCTACAGGGGCCTGAGAGATATTATGTGGGCAGGGTGCGTGCCTTACATGCTGCCGACCTGATTCCTATACTGTCCCCTGATCTCTGCAAGAGTAATCCCTGAGTGCAGAGCTGGGAGAGAATCTCTGTGACCTCCAAACATAACAACAACAATAATTTTTAAATTATTGAATACTGAAGTACAATATACTTATTTAACATAGATTTGTTTTTAGTTTCTATTAACAGTGTTACAAGCTGTTCCTCTTGTTATAGGACCATGTAAATGATCCATATAACCAGGAAGCACCATTAATTTGGAGTCATAGGGGAATGTTGCCTCCAGGCACGAGCTGTATCGACTCGATATTAACCCTATATTTCATTTTCAAAATTTATTGGTAACATATAGTGTTAAGTGCAATCTCGCCTTATAATGTAAACCCCTTTAATTGAAATGAATTTCTTTAAATTCCTTTCTTAGTCAAAATTATAATTCCTGGCTTACTAAACAAAAATAATTGGAAAAGTGATCTTTAGTATTTTAGGTATTAAAACACTGTTCTTTAAGATTCTAAGTTCTAGTATAACTGTGGATCACATAGTAAGATATCTCATGTTATTACACTATAAGCACTTTTCTTTCCTGAAAAAGTAACCATAGAAGACTGTATACAAGGTATATTGAAGTTAAAGATGCTGAAAAACAAATATATTCATTAACCATTGTCTATGCCCTGACAGCATCTCAAAAGTTTTTCAAGTACCCTTCTGAGATCACACCCCAGTTCACTCTGGCAGGTGTAATTGTTACTCTGGCTATTGTGACCTGGTACTTAGGCATTCTTTCCTAAAAATCAGTTTTTTTTTCTTTTTCTTTTATTGAATCAGCATGTGGAATGTTACAAAGGTTTCAAATTTAAGTCTCAGTTATACAATGCTCGAACACCCATCCCTTCACCAGTGCACATATTCCACCACCAAGAATCACAGTATACTCCACCCCGCCCCTCCATCCCCAGTCCCCCACCCTGCCTGTGTAACTGATAAACTATTATTGTTTGGAGTTTCTCCCCCTTAAAGTCAGACCTGTTGAAAAGGAAGCATTTGATAATTTGTTTTCCATTGCTAAGAATGAAGAGATATGAGGTCGAGTGGCCGCACTAGCGTCTGCAAGGTTTTGGATTTCTGTATTTTAGTATTTTATTTTATTTTATTTTATTTTATTTTATTTTATTTTTTTTGGTTTTTGGGTCACACCCGGCGATGCACAGGGGTTACTCCTGGCTCTTCACTCAGGAATTACCCCTGGCGGTGCTCAGGGGACCATATGGGATGCTGGGATTAGAACCCGGGTCGGCTGTGTGCAAGGCAAACGCCCTACCCGCTGTGCTATTGCTCCAGCCCCTGTATTTTAGTATTTTAGTAACTAAGTTTAGAGAAATAATCTGCCAGTCATTGCATCATTGCAAACTTGTACTTCTCAGCTATATTATTTTCCACATATGAGTGCAATCTTTCTATGTTTTGTCTCTTTCTTTCTGACTCATTTCACTAAGCATGATACTTTCCATGTTGATCCACTTATATGCAAATTTCATGACTTCATGTTTTCTGACAGCTACATAGTATTCCATTGTGTAGATGTACCAGAGTTTCTTTAGCCAGTCATCTGTTTTTGTGCACTCTGTTTTTTTCCAGATTGTGGCTATTGCAAACAGTGCTGCAATGAACATAGAAATGCAGATGTCATCTCTACTATACCTTTTTGTCTCTCCGGAATATATTCCCAGGAGTGGTATTGCTGGGTCAAATGGAAGCTCAATTTCTAATTTTTTGAGAATCTTCCATATTGTTTTCCAAAAGGGCTGAACCAGTCGGCATTCCCACCAGGAGTGAAGGAGAGTCCCTTTCTCCCCACATCCATGCCAACTCTGGTTGCTTTTGTTTTTTGGGATGTGGGCCAGTCTCTGTGGTGTGAGATGATATCTCATTGTTGTTTTGATCTGCATCTCTCTGATGATTAGTGATGTTGAACATTTCCTCATGTGCCTCTCAGCCATTGGGATTTCTTTTTTGGGAAAGTTTCTGTTCATTTCATCACCCCATTTTTTATCGGGTTGGCAGTTTTCTTCCTGTGGAGTTCACCCAGTGCATTGTATATCCTTGATATCAACCCTTTATCGGATGGGTACTGCGTAAATATTCTTTCCCATTCTGTAGATTGTCTTTGTACTTAGGCCACTGTTTCTCTTGTGGTGCAGAAGCTTCTTAGTTTGAGATAGTCCCATTTATTTATCTCTGTTTTCACTTGCTTGGCCAGTGGTGTGTCATCTTTGAAGATACCATTGGCTTCAATGTTGTGGATGGTTTTGCCAACCTTGTCTTCAATGTACCTTTGGGATTCTGGTCTGATGTTGAGGTCTTTAATCCATTTTGATCTGACTTTTTTACATGGTGATAGGTGGAGGTCTAAGCCAAATTTTTTTGCATGTAGCTGTCCAGTTTTGCCAGAACAATTTGTTAAACATGCTTTTCTTGCTCCACTTCACATTTCTTGCTCCCTTATCAAAGATTAGATGATCATGTATTGGGGGTGATGTGTCAGAGTATTCAACCCTGTTCCATTGGTCTGCAGCTCTGCCTTTGTTCCAGTACCATGCTGTTTTAATGACTACCGCTTTGTAGTAGAGTTGGAAGTTGGGGAGGTTGATTCCTCCCATTTTCTTTTTTCCAAGAATTGCTTTAGCTATTTGTGGGGGCTTATTGTTCCATATGAATTTCAGGAGCACTTGCTCCATTTCTTTGAAGAATGTCAAGGGTATCCCTATAGGGATCGCATTGAATTTATACAATGCTTTGGGGAGAATTGCCATTTTGATAGTATTAATTCTTCCAATCCATGAGCAGGGGATATCTTCCCATTTCCTCGTGTCCTCTTTTATTTCCTGAAGTAGCCTTTTGTAGTTTTCATTATACAAGTCCTTTACCTCCTTAGTTAAGCTGATTCCGAGGTACTTGATTTTTTTGAGGCACAATTGTGAACGGGATTGCTTTTGTCATATCGCTTTCTTCTCATTATTTGCATAAAGGAAAGCCATGGACTTTTGGGTATTGATTTTATAGCCTGCAACTTTACTATACGAGTGTATTGTTTCTAGAAGTTTCTTGGTAGAGGTTTTAGGGTTCTCTAAGTACAGTATTATATCATCTGCGAATAGTGAGAATTTGATTTCTTCCTTTCCTACCTGAATGCCCTTAATATCTTTTTCTTGCCTAATCGCTATTGCAAGTACTTCCATTACTATATTGAACAGAAGTGGAGAGAGTGGGCATCCTTGTCTCATCCCTGTTCTCAGAGGGAAGGCTCTTAGTTTTTTCCCATTGAGGATGATGCTTGCCGTAGGCTTGTGATAAACGGCTTTGACTATATTGAGGAAGGTCCCTTTTATACCCATTTTGGCGAGAATTTTCATCATAAAGGGGTGCTGGATCTTGTCAAATGCTTTCTCTGTATCTATTGATATGATTATATGATAAAAATCAGTTTTTATCTGGTCTTCTTTCAAGTTTACCTAAGTGAAATTCTATTCTTGTGTCCTCTTGTATTCTTTTTCCTTTTATTTAATATTATGTTTATTATTAGTCATTCTTATATAAGAACATTCATTTATATTGTTACAAATTATGATGTTGTTACATATGATAACATGTTCTATTGCTTGAATATAACAAGATGTATTATCCATTCCACTAATTTTTATTCAGGTTGTTTAGTAGTTATAGCTTTCACCAAAAAGTGCTGCCATGATTGTACTTGCAGTCCATAGAACGGATGTTTGTTGCTGCATAATCAGAAAAAGAGCCATTAGGGTATAAGATACCAGCAGTTCAGTGAGATTAAAAAAATATAATCTGAAATGATGGTGCCTATGTATGCGTAACCAGCTTAGGATATTTATCACTGTTCTGCGTTCCTGCCAAAATTTGATCAGTGCTTTACTCTCTGACAATTGTGTATTGCTATTTCACTGTAGTATCAATTTGCATTTTTCTAATTACTAAGGACATTGAGCACCTCATAATGGGCCATTTGTAATTTTGAACATTATATTCACAACTTTTGATTATTTTTATCTTAGGTTATCTTGTTGATCTTTTGAACATGAAAACAATTGCTTAAGTCAAAACATTTTATTGCTATACATAATCTGTTCTCTAGAATTACTGTTCTGCTTGGCATGTAGCTCCCTTTTCAGAAAAATCTTGCCAGGAAATTTAGAATTTTTGTATGAACTCCCTGATTAGTATGTAACTCAGTGTCTCTAAGTTTCCTAGACAGTTAGAGATTTTGGTAGTGTTCTTATTTCTAGGATATTTTAAAATCACAACTGTGTAAAAGTTTATTTGGTACTCATTTTAGAATTCTATAATAGATTTCAGTTGATACTGAAGGTATTTCATTTTTGAGGCATATTTCTGTTTTCCAGGTTATTCATTTATTTCTTTTGTATATTAGCTCTAGTTTCATTATAAGCAAACTAAGAGCTTTGCCAACACAGAATATTTGGTATTTTTTTGTCTTTTACTATTAGAATAGTTTGTTCTATTGTTCATAGAGTGCCTATATATATATATATATATATATATATACATATATATATAGTCTTAACACAATAATAAATGATGACAATAAAACTTTATTATCCTATATTTTTACTTGAAATTTTCCTGTTTTACTTTTTATTTTTGCTTTACTATTTCACTTTGTCATTTAAATATCTGAATTTTTCTGTCCTTTTCGTTTTTCTTAATTTTTTACAGACTTAAACAGCCTTGAAATGTTCTAATCAGTTACAAGATTTTTGAGTTCTCAAGAAATGTACTATATGTCGTACTACAGATCATCATGTAAAACCTCGAAGAAAAACTACATAGAGGAAAGCTTATTTCACTTGCTAACATGAAACAAAGGATACTCACTAAGGGAGAATAAATAAGTAGTTAGTAACTAGAGCAAATTTCAGTATCTTTTGATCTTATATTTCAGAGAGATCTATCACAGAGATGATTTTTGTGGATTAGTATGGGCTGTGTTAAAAGGGATTAAAGATAATGTCATAGTTAGTGCCCTTCTGTTACACCATAACCTACAGAGAAACTTAGTAATCATACTAGAGTGTGTGTAGCCTAGAGCCTTGAGTACAAAAATTTCAATGACCTTCACTATATATGTGAGATGCACAGAGTTATGCTAACAGTTTCACATTCAAAAACCAGTTCTCTTAGATTTATGGTAAAAGGAGAAAATTGTTTGTAGCCTGCTTTCCCTGAAGAATTTTATATTGCTCACAAGAATACAGTTCAAGAGAATGATAAAATCAGAGACCTGAACAAAAGAGATCATGGGAGAAATGACTATGATAAATTGAGAAAGCACTTAGGGACAGTGCGTAGATTTCCAGTATTTGCCATTCCCTGAGGAATAGCATAGATTCTTGACCCTCAGGTGAAACCTTTTTATACAGAGATATAATATGGTAGGCAACATTCTGGAAAATCCTAGAATGAAAATGTAGGCTAAATTTGGCGTTAAATTAAGAGCCCCCTACTCCCCTGCCTCCCCATTTACACCGTACACCCAGTGTGGGGTCTCTTCTTTGCCATTCCTGCTGCTTGATTATCTGAACTGTGATAGGAGATGTGTATATTGTCATTGGAGCAAATAGTTCTTAGATCCAAAAAAGTGATTCCTACAGTTCTCTTGTTTGTGGCTCAAATCTTCAATTTCCATTAAGGCTAATGGAGCAGGCTGCCAAACTTTATTCAGACTATAAAGATAGTAATAATATCACTGTATTACTGTATCATTGTCATCCGGTTGTTCGTGGATTTACTCGAGCGGGCACCAGTAATGTCTCTATTCCTCCCAGCCCTGAGATTTTAGCAGCCTCTCCTTACTCGTCTTTCCCAATGATTGGAGGTTCTTTCAGGGTCAGGGGAATGAGACCTACCATTACTGGTTTTGGCATATTGATTACGCCATGGGTAGCTTGCCAGGCTCTGCCATGTGGGTGGGATACTCTCGGTAGCTTACCAGGTCCTCTGAGAGGTATGTATATATCTGTTACTGTATTTGTGATATGAATATGCCACGGAAAGCTTGCCAGGCTCTCCCAGGCAGGAAATAGACTCTTTGGTCGCTTGTCAGGATCTCCAGGAGGGAGAAGTAGGCTATTAGATGTCATGCGGCCACATCTCTGCCATCCCAGGAGCTTGGTTTTATAATCTCTGGATGTTGTCTGTTGATGGGATTACACTGCACTGGGGGCAGTTTCTGGGTGTGACTGCCTAGCTACTGGAAAATGGGGGATCTGGGTGGAAGAGGCACAGTCCCCATCTGAGCAGCCTTGAAGATCTCAGCCCCGGGTCCTGCACACCTGGGTTCCTTCGCTGGCTCACCCATGCGTGTGGCTTGTCCGAACGTGTGGAGAGTGGCCCTGAGCATGGCCATGGCTGGGTTCCAGAGGTCCTCAACTGTCGAGGCTCTGTTCAGGATGGGGAGGGAAATGCAACCCATCCCCTCTGAGGGGCCTTGGTGAAGACAGCCAGGCTCGGGGGTAAGAGACTCTGTCAGTCTCTTCGGGGAGCTTGGTTTTATAGTTTTTGTATAAAAAGTATAAAACTTGGTTTTATAGTTTTGGTTTTGTAATAAAAATTTGTTACAAAACTTGTTTATTGTCTAATAATGGAGTCTAGGAATCATGGCCTATAAATTCTATTCCTGGTTTTTTCATGGATGCTCTTTAGAGGTTCACAGGCTCTGCTTGTCTACATAGTCCTTCACATCAAACTTTCTCTTCCTGTTCAGATCACTCTTCTTGTATCACCACTGAGCTTTGAGCTCATTAGAATATAATTTGTCAGTGATTACATCCCTGTTTTGTGCTTGGGTATACATGAATTTCTGCATGTGTGCACACATACATGCATCACTCATGCTTTCTTGAACAAATATACATTTTTATCCTCTCTTGTTAGTGCGTCTCCCATTACTGGAAGTAGATATCGCCAGAGGAACCTGAAAGGTACTAACTGGTCACCCATTTTCTGTTATCTCATAGATAATTTTATCTTATAGATAGCTAATTTCATCATGATTTTTTTAGTAACCATGTCTCATTATACCCATTTTAGTATTCAGCCTAAAAGTGACTAAAGCATTTCTCCTGAGCTAACCTAAGTTTAAGACCGTACACTTTCAGCATTTGTTTTCAGCTAATTAGAAGCAGGTAGTTGCTTCAGTGTAAGTAGTGTTTTTAATATTTTAATTATTTCATCTGGTAAATTTCCTGTTTTTAGTCATTGAGGAGCTTGAGTCTGCTGATTTGCATGAAAATACAAAATTTTGGTTAGCATTTGGTCCAGATCAGATCTTTGACTTTATACTGGAAAGCTCTGTATATCCTAGCCATTTCACATTGTATCAGCAATTTCCCTTGTGCTGTTCTCATTTCTGAACTGATTATCATGTGGGACTTTTAGCATCATACATGCCTCATTGGATTCTACACACACTGCAGTTCCATGGTTATGCTGCCAAAGACCGAGATTAGATCCGTTTGACATGCCTTTGGTGTTTCCATTTTTGTTACTCACAGATCGTATCCTGGATGAAATCCTTAGAAGAATCTCACCTAAGATCTCTGTCTAGCTCTCTAGTTTGTGACATGAACAGAATATACTTTCTTTCCAAAAACAGAAGTGGCATTTCCTTGCTTCCAGTTTCTGCTATGGTTCTCTGGAGAGCCCTCGAAATGGTTCAGCAACCTATTTGAAAGCTTTCTAGGTCCCATTGCGTGATTGCCTAAATCAGTGGAGGTCATTGAGGGAAACATACAGGAGGCCTAATTTCGCAAAGCCTCTATTCTAAAATTGCTTGTTGCTTTGTTCCTTGTTGATGGAGGGAAATAGCATTCTGTGACTCTAGTGTCCTAGTTAGCTTAGTTTCTTTTTGCTTCCTTCACTTGGTATAAGAATTACAGGAAAATGGGCAGAGAAGAGTTTATCACTTGACAGTCTTGTGACATTTCTCCTTTACCCCATGTTCACTGCAGTGTTTGGGGACTGTTAGAGGAGTGAGGAGTATCTTCCCCTCAGTTTTCCCTGGTTACCTTGGATGCCATTTTTTTATCCCGCAAGTGGAAAACATTGATTGCCTGCTATGTGTCTTAAGCTTTGAGGAATCGGATTTAATAAAATTAATGGAAAGGATATTTTCTTTCCTGCTAAGTAGTTTAACTTACTAAAATACATGCTCATCACAACTTCTTTGTATCATCTTTAGTATTGTTCTATTACGTACATCTTGCTATCCCGATCTGTGCTTTGCAGTCTCATCTAGATAATGAGCCATTCATGGACAATGACCATGCCTTATGCATGTGTTCTCATCATCCCACACAGCATGTAAGTAGAGTAATGCATAGAAAAGGCTCCTCTGACTCCATGCATTACAGGAGAGCCAGTCATCAGAATAAATGGCAAATTTACATCATATACTCTTAATGTGATATAATTTAATAACAATAATAAAATTTTTTATATTTCCTTGAACAGTAGAACTCCCCATATTTATAGTAAGGAATTAATTATTTCTTCCTAGGTAACATTACTAGTTCATTTTTCAACATTCACTAATATTTTTGCCTCTCTTTTTCTTTAATATTAGTTATGATATTATACTCCTGACATTTAAAATTTTTTGATTCTTGGCATTATTTGTTACACTGTTGCATAGTAACATTTTTGTTCTTTGCAACCATCTGCTTATTTTAAGGTAAGCTTTTCAGTGGTTTAGAGTACTTAGCCTTAATTGCTAATCTAGGAGCTTTCTGTGGCAATTTTTTTCTTCATAGAACTCATGTCTATAATGAGTGCTTGGTAAATATGGAAATGGGTTGGTTGCTTTATCCATTTGATGATATTTTAAGTTTATTTTACATCTCAGTTAAGTACGCCACACATTCTAAAAAAAATTAGTTTGTCATAAAATCTTTTTATTGTGCTATATAAAGAATTAGCAAGCTCATTCTTAGCAAGTCTAAAGAGTAGAACTCAATGAATTTGTTTCTTATTCAAAGATACTTAGATTTTGATGCTAAAATTCATTCTCTGAAGTTTGAAACTTTTCATCCTCATGCTTGAAAGCTTTGGGCAGCATGGAAATAAAAGACAGATTTACATAACCCTGCAGACATGAGGAATCCTATGAAGTTAATTTGGGGATTGAACAAAATGCACAAACTCATCAGAGTTGTTTTTTATTTCTGCCTATTAATGTGCTGAAGGGATAGCATAGCGGATAGGGCATTTGCCTTGCATGAGGCTGACCCACGTTTGATTCCTCCGTCACTCTCGGAGAGCACGGAAAGCTACCAAAAGTATCCTGCTCATAAGGCAGAGCCTGGCAAGCTTCTTGTGGCGTATTTGATATGCCAAAAACAGTAACATCAAGTCTCACAATGGAGACGTTACTGGTGCCTGCTTGAGCAAATCGATGAACAATGGGACAACAGTGACGGTGCAGTACTACAGTGCCTATTAATGTAGAGGGATATAGCAACCACTGGAGATATCCTAGGAACCATCCCCATCTCCACTAATGTGGAAATCAGGTGAGTATGGAGTGAAAAGGAGGCCCAGGTTTTTTGCAGGTGCATCTCCACATGCCTTGTTGATTTTGGATTTGGGGACTAGGTAGCAAGATGGTTTTAAATTTTGAGGGAATTATGGGGGAAAAAAATTCTCAGATCATACTATAAACTTGAACATTGTGAAAGTTGACAAAAAGTGAAAATACAGTATTTTTAATTTATTTTATATTGAGGTAGCATTGGCTTATAAGAGTATATATGTGATGATGTTACATGTTATATCCCCAAGAGAGTGTCTGAACTATAATTGTAGTCCTCTGGACTCTTTCTCCCACTCCGCTTGCTCAACAGTAGAGTGATTTTTAAGGAGAACACTATGAAGACTCTCAAGAGCATAGTTTAAGTTGTCCTTATATAAGCTTAGAAAGCAACACATTGAACAAATAGGGTTTCCTGGGTGTTCTTGTGCTTGGTGAGAGTTGCAATACTGGAATGAGACATCGGCCAAAATACCAGATGAACTCATTAATATGTCTAGTATAAAGCAGAACAGCAAGAGATCAGACATTCCCCAGCAGAAACAACCCTGCCCTATGGTCAATAATAGATCTGTGATCTGAGGGTGCTGGTATTGGGGGTAGAGTTGAGTAGATCTTTTGATAATGGAGAGCATGGGTGGCAAACAGTACGGCATGTATAAAATAATACTATTAATAATATTACGTAGACAAATAACCAATAAAAAATATGTTCCCCCTTTACTCAGTTATTCAGTAAACATTAATTGCGCATCTGATATATGTGTGTGTGCATATATGTACATATATGTACACACACATACACACTAGGCATTAAACTAGTCGTATGAGAGAATGTGCTTAAGAAGAGAGAGAATGATATAAAACAAGTTATTAAAAAAGAAAATGAAAATTTGGTATGGACATTTTTTTTTATTAATTTGTAACACGTCCATACTAGATGAGTAAGTCTGATGTCAAATGCACTTCTCTCAGTATGTGATGTCTAAGGAAAGGTTCTTTTTCTTCTGCAAAGAACCTAGGCTTCCTAGTGAGCTGTGGACCTGAAACATAGATTCTGTTATCATCTGCGTATCTCCTAACTATTGTCATCCTTGGATATCCAGATTCTTTAAAGAAAAATCTTTTCAGCTAGTAAAAATAAGTGTGTTGCTAGTTATTAATGGCTCTGTTTATGTACAGCAGAATTTTATTTTGAAGCTTTTTAGTTTTAAACCCTGCTTTTCTATCACATAATCTTCATTCGTAATTGGTTAAAGCATTGGTACTTTCGTCAATGTCTTCTTGTGTGTATAGTTCTTGGAAAGTAGGCCCTTAAGGCAAACTATAGTGTGTATTATTGTTGCATATGATAATCCTACTTACTGATTACCTGTTTAGAAAAATATTAGTTCCAACCGGTGTCTAATTTTGCTCCCTTTAGTACATTTTTAAATAAATGCCCTCCATCCCAACCTTTTTTTAAAAAATGTAACGTTTATTCTGATTTTCTTTAAATACTTTTCAGTATTTATTATCAGTAGCCCTCTACTACATATTAGTATTTGCTGTTGCTGAGCATACTTTTGGCCCTAGCTGCCGAAAGCCAGCAAATATCTCTAAGGGGTTGTGAGCATCATGTTGTAGAAGACCATAGTAGAGCCTATCAACCGTTTGCTAAACCGCAGTACCTGGCTGTTCCTGCACAGGGGCCTTTGAGATAATATGAACTGTTTGCCTGCTTGATTGCAGGAGGAATGCCAGCCCCTGAGCAGGCTGCATTGGTGGAGGAGGGGCAACCACAGACCCGCCAGGACGCTGCTGCCTCCATTGGCCCAGGCATGGAACCCGAGACCACAGCCACCACTATTCTAGCTTCTGTCAAGGAGCAGGTACATCCTTTTACTGAAATTCATAATTAATTATTTCTTTGGATGCCTTTTAAATTTGTCTAACGTCCTTGACGCCTTCACGTTTTCTAATTATAAGGTGTTTACATCCCTGAGTACATTGGGATGACTGGCATGTAGAGCCGCTCCAGGTGCCAGTCAGAATCGGAACATGCAGGATACTTGTGCGTCTGCAAGTAAGGACAATATCGATGGTGTCTGTGTCTCTTCCACATTGCAGAGTGTGTGCATGCACGCAAAGCTTTGTGAAGCACATTTCCCACAAGCAGGTCGCTGGCAGCTTGAGTCCTGTAATACCTGTAATATCTGTAGCTGTGTTGAACATTTTAACACAGGGATTTTTATAGGGTTGCCTGTGGATTTGGGGTAAAGATATAGTTGTTGTGTTTGTCTGATTCAAAGTATATTCATTCTGTGAGCTGATGTTCTAAACCTCATGAAACTGTGCCAGTTTGCTTCAGTGTCATGTTTATGTTGATTTTTTAAAAAGGTACTTACTACTGCTTATCCTCCAAACCCAAGTAACTTTTAAAATTAGTTCTTATCTGTTGTGCTTAAAGAAATTTGAATCTTTGAATTTGCTTTCTTGAGTTTTAAAAGCTTAATGTAGCGGTTATAAATACAAAACTTCAGGTATAATTTTCTTCTCTGTTCCTTTCCCATATTCCCTGCCGCCACCCCCACCTTCACCTCAATCAAACCAAGTGAGCTTTCCCTAAAGGTTATTCTGGTGGAGGTAATCTCATACTAATTTTTTAATCTTGTAATCTGCTGCTTTTCCTCAGGAGATGAAGTTAGCTGGTATATTTTTGTTGAGATATTCTTTTAGAAATCAGTATCAACATCAAATGACAATTGTTGATAAAATATTAAAGGAATAGTTAATAGCTTGTTAGTTTCCTGAAACTTAAAGCTAAGTATTTGGATTAAAGATTGCTTCAAAACTATGACATATGTCTGACATTAGAGTTGTGTTTTTAGTGATTTCACAACTTATGAAAGTGGCAAGACATCAACATATTTTTCTTTCCTCTTTGAAATTTAGTTTTGAAACATTTCACGAATTAGGAATTTGAGAAGAAACAAGAATATTATATTTTAATCTAAAATATGGATTATATAAGTTTATATAATCTTTAGAGAGGAAAATCCTTTGTCTTATAAGTTGTCGATGTTGTCAAGTTTTGCCTCAAGACTGGGGATGTGCCTCAGTGATAAAGAATTTGCTTGAATGTAGGAAATCTGGGTTTGATCTCTTAGAGCATATGCATACACATATGTATGTATGCATATATGCGGGCATGTAGTTTGCCCTGAGGAATTGTAAGATGAGAAAGCTCTGATTTACTTGGGGCTTCACTACATTTTGGTGAAATATGGTAAATTTATTTAAGTGCCTCAAATTGTCTTAAAGGTGAAATCATGCATAGTAAATATAGAAATTTTAGCTTTGCATTTGGACACTGAGACCAGATAACTCTGCCTGTGGGAGAAATTTGGAAATCCATCATGTTACATACTTGAATTCATTGATGGCCTTGTATACCTTCAGAATTTTATCATTTGGCAATTGTATTCTTTCTAAGTGTTATTCTGATGACACCAAACATTGGCCAGGCAGCACAAATGCTGGCTGACTTCCACCGCGAGTGTGGAAAGGTCGGACTGCAGCTGAATCTCACCAAAACAATGTTCATGAAAAACGAACTAGTCCCTAATGTTCCATTTGCTCTCAATGGAATGAACATCTCCGAATGCAGCAGCTATGTGTACCTGGGTGGAGAACTCAACATGATGAATTGTTGAGTTCTTGGCACCAGAACTGTGCAGGAGGAAGAGAGCAGCGTGGAACGCCTTCAAGAGCATGAAAGAAGTTCTTAAGAGGACGAAGAACCTCCTGCTCTAGGCACATCTTTTCGACTCCACTGTTCTTCCTGCACTAACAAAAGCCTCAGTGACCTGGGCCCTTTGCAAACAGGATGAGAACGCTATTCAGGTATCCCAAAGAGGAATCCAAAGAGCTATGCCTGGAGTATCACGTTTCACTCAAGTGAGAGAAGGAATCGGAGTTCTGACCTCCATCGACGATCAAGAATCAGGGAAGCTGTCTCCTTTGCCAAGGTGTCAAAAATCAGATGGGTCGGACACATAATGAGATTTAGAGACAACCACTGGACTGGAACTGTTACCGACTGGATTCCACAGGACATCAAAAGACTGTGTGGCCGCCCACCTACGAAATGGTCAGACTTCTTCATCAAAACCCTGAACAAACAGTTTGAGGCTCTTCGTGTTCCTGGAGCAAGCAGATACCATCGGGCTACACTAGCAAGTGACAGGGACGAATGGAAATGTTACTGGCCTGCTTGAGTAAATTGAAGATCAATGGGATGACAAGTGATACAAGTGATTCTAAGTAGACATTCATGGGGATGGCAGAAAGGGTTCTAGTTTCTAAAGTAGCTGGAAACAAAACAGACTTCTTATCTATCTGAAGATTTATCATATATCTCCTGATTTTTATTGGAGAAAATATACTTTTTTCTCCAAAAATAATTTGCTTCAATTCTTTTTATAAGAATCTAAATCAATTAATAGACATTACAGTTTTCATCCTAATTTCTCTTAAAATTGTTTGTCAGTGTAATCATAGATAGTGTATGAAAAAGGCACTTGACTTTTATGCCACCAATCCCAGTTTGATCACCATGTATAATCTCCGAACCACTGCTAGGAATGGTCCCTGAGCACCAAGCCAGGAATAAGCACTGAGTACCTATTGGGTACCATCTATTGTAACTCAGACCCATCTCCCTCCAAAAGTTTGTTTACTAGTATTTTGTACTCAGATTTTATGTAATCCAAGACATCATATGTCCTTGTTCCAAGATGTTCTCCTGATTTAAATAGGAAATTATAGCTCTCTTAGGATTTTAGTTTGTGGTATTAAGCAGGATGCTCTAATTTTCTATAGTTGAAATAAAAAATTCTTAGAACTTCCCTGAAATTAATCATTTTCTATAATCTGCCTAATGAGACAGCATGGAACAGTTAGGTACTAGTTGAAAAACTTATTTCTCTTTCAGCTTATATGTATTTTTTTACTTTCAAATACTTGTCAAAGTGTGAATTCTTTGTTGCTAGTTGATTTTTTTTAAATTATCTCTTGGGTCATGCTTTGTATTTATTTAAAAAAAAAGAAAACATACCCTTAATTCACTATAGCGTCCATAGCCAAGAGAGAATAGCATTGGCTCTACTGATATCAAATACAGATTATAGCATTTTTTTTATGCTATAAAAATGTTTTTATGATATAGAAATGTTCCAGGAGGCATTTTTCATTAACTGGATACAGAGGGCAGAGGTTCATTTTTTCCATTATAGTTTTTATCTCTATGCCTTTCTCATCTGTAAAATGGGTATATTTATTGAGTAAATTAAATTAACCCATGTAAAATGCATACAACAATAACTGACATTTAATAAGTGCTTATAGCTAATGCAAATAGGACTATTATTTTTACAGATGAAGAAAAGCTGTTAGCATTGTTGGTCACCTTTAGTTATATATAAGAATTTAGTAGATCTTCTTTTGGACATTAACTTATAGACAAATCTTCCAACTATTTAGTATCTTTTGCTGAGAGAGCATCCTGCCAAATGTAATGTCAAGAAGCTGGCTAAAGAATTGAGCACTAACATATCCTTGAGGACACACCTGAACTTTGAGAGTAAATATCTGGTTTCTTTTTGAGTAAGCACATCCTAATTTCTAAACAGTCTATACATAGTCACTCTGGTCAGTCACCATAAATAGTAAAAAAGTAAAGACAGGCAACCAGTAGCAGTCTTGTTGATGAATATTCAGTATGCTAATATCAGGTGCTGGACACAGGGTATCAGAAAAACAGTTATTGGGACGACAGTGATATAATACAGCATGTAAGGCACTTGACTTGCATATGACCAACCCAGATTTGCTCCCCAGCATCAGATAAGGCCCTCCAGGCATTCCCAAGGGTGATCCCTGAGCACAGAGCCAGGAGTAAGCCCAGAATAGAGAATCAGGTATGGTCTCCCACCCTCCTCCACCACACCAACATTTTTCAGCCAAGAGTCAGATCTTGGATAATCTTAGGGGCCCACAGGTGAAAATTGTGTAAATGAGGGGACTACAGACAGGAATAGGGGGACTGATCTATCAGCTTTGAGGGTCAGAGAAAGGAAACAAGGTCAGAAGAGGACCATGTTTGGAAAACATTGAGAACTACCTACCATGTTAGACTCTACACTAAGATCTTCCAGTGCCAGCAGGGCTTTCTCTCCCTCAGCAAATACTGAGATTTACATTCTTCCGTTTATAAAGTGATAAATTTCCACATTAATGTCATTATTGACTTCCATCGTGTTGTCAATCAGGTAGATGTGTATCCACGCCATTAGAGAAAAAGTTTTCTCTGTCTCAGAAAGTAAAAAAGCTACTTTCTAAGTACTACTATTTTGCTGAAACTGTATTCAGTAGATACAAATTAAAGCATTCCCAAGCTTTCTTAGCACTGTATGGCTGTTTTTTTTTTTTTTTTTAAGTTTTATTGAATCACCATGTGGAGGGTTACATAGTTCTCAGGATTATGTCGGTTATACAGTTCTCAAACACCCTTCACTTCACCAGTGCCCATCTTCCATCACCAACCCCCCCAGTATACCTGCCGCCCCCTCCCACCTCCCCAGTCCCAACCCTTGCACATGATATGTTTCACTTCGTTTACGCCTTATTTCGATTACATTCCATGTTTCAACACACAACTCACTACCGTTGTTGGGGTTTCCCCCAAAAAAGAAAAGCAGTCCTATTGCCAAGGAGGCATTTGATAGTTCTCCATTGCTAAGAATATAGAGATATTAAGTCCCGCTGTTTGTTACATAGTTTTTCTTTTTCCCCCTTGCCCCGCGCCACCGAGTTCACGCCTGTTTTAGTAATCGCCACGCTGCCTGACAAGGGAAAAAAAAACCGAAAAGGATGGTTATTTCCCGTCATCAGCAGGCGTGGGGCTCTGGCTTAGTTGATAGACTTGTAGAGTATCTGCAAGCAGTCTCTGGAACCGACGGTCTTGCGCTGGTGTCGGCTCCGGCTCGAGATTCCACCAGCGTCCCGCTGTTCCTTGTACATAATTTTTCCCCTTATATCCCATTCCCACGCCACCAGGTCTGTTTGCTTAATGGACATCACACTGTAGTTGATGACACACCGCGTTTCTTCCCGAGAAAGAAGAAAATTTCTTCTCAGCCGGCGTGGGGATATAGCTTAGTTCAGTCTAGTGAGATGGCTACCACTTTGATTGCCTTCAATATTTCAGCAATAGACTTACTATTAGGATCTCCCACAAAAGTCCGCCCCATTAGAAAGGAACCATTACATATTGCTCATACTAAGATGACATTAAGTCGCGCGGCCGCGGCAGCGGCCGCGCGGTTTTGGGTTTCTGTATAAAGTCCAGGGAAAGTACAACCAGAAATAACATCACTATAAACTTTTACCCTTTTATGGTGCTCATAAGATGGAGAAACCTAGAGAGAGGCTCGGCGTCTCCGTTTTGCGCTCAGGAAAACCGCGGCCCCTGCGCTGTGCTCGGGAGGGAGGAGTTGAGAGAGAGACAGGTTAAAAGAATTGGGGGATGCCCGGGTCCCACAGCTTCAGCACGCCGTGGGGTCTCTGGTCCCATGCCGGAATTAGTTCAGTGGGCTGCTTGGGGTCCGAGGGCACTCCCTCGGGCCCCTCCATCATGCTCCTTCCACAGCCGGGTCCAAAAAAGCTGTATGGCTGTTTTGACTCTCTCATGGGTTCCTTTGGATTCTATAATCAGCTGTCTAAGGATAAAATTATATTTTATATATTATTTCACACACATGGCGGATGACTCCCCCCAGAATCTTAAATATATTAGTCTTGCAACAAATGTTTGAAAGGAACAGGTTGATTAATACTATCAGATTACTTTTCAACAACTGGGTCCTTTATTGAGCAATAGAATCTTGGATAGTCTCTAATAAATGATCTACCCACATTTACATTCTTGACCCAAAGATAATTTGAATCATATTTTGTCATTTTGCTAGAGTAATAAAATATCCTCTGCATGGAGCAAATGAAATTTATTTTTATGTTGCTGGTGAAATAATGACAGGGATTTTACTAAATTTAATCTCTTAACTTGGTTGAAAATTAAAATGTAGGGGAAAAAGGGGATATGGTTATCTAGTGATATCCACCAGTTTTATGTAAACCTATGAACCTCTAAACACTAGAAGAGTACTTTTAAGTCAAGCATATTGTTTTAAGAGAAATTAAAGCTTGACCCTTAGGAATAATGAAATAACGTGATCTTCAGATTCATCTGAGATGACAGGAAGTGCCAATTAGAATTTAAGCCATCTTAGGCTATGATCAGGATCATTATTTGCAGGTTCTACTGGTCAGTTCAACTTTTTTTTTTTTTTTTTGGCTTTTTGGGTCACACCTGGCGATGCGCAGGGGTCACTCCTGGCTCTGCACTCAGGAATTACCCCTGGCGGTGCTCAGAGGACCATATGGGATACTGGGAATCGAACCCCGGTTGGCCGTGTGCAAGGCAAACGCCCTACCCGCTGTGCTATCGCTCCAGCCCCTAGTCAGTTCAACTTTTAATGATATTCTAGGAGTTTAAGATGAATACAGATGCTAAAGATGAAGAATTTTATTTTCAAATGTGAAAATCTTGATGGTCATCTAGTGCCTGTTTAAAATAATGCATGATATTCAAACTAGGTCCTGCCTCCTCTTGTGAAATTGATTCAGTCTTTTATCCTTGAAGTAGACCTTTGGATGTTGAGGAATTAAAATTTGATAGAAATTGACTGTTTATCCCAAATTTGCTGCCATCCTATTGGACATTAGATGTGTGTAATGTCAGTTTCATAGAAACTGTGAGCTCTGCACACCATTACTGCCAGTTTGAAGGATGTGTTATAGTTATATCATTTAAAGACTGCGATATTGTACAGAAACTAGAAAACCATATGGTCAATCATAGATACAGTTATATATCTTTATAGCTGTATATCATTATATCTATACTTGTACATTTTCTAGCTTAAAGTTGCTTGAATAATTGGGATATATTTGAACTTGACCATACTCGTTAGGCATTCTACCTTTCATTTGTTATTCTTCAACAAACCTCCCATGCTCCTATTTTTGGTTTATGATTTATGAAGTTGGGAATCCAGCTTTAAGGTTGAGCCAATTCAGGTAGTGTGAAATCATAAGAATAAATTTGGTAAGACATTTTAATCTTTTGTATATTCCTCTTAACTCAGGGGAAACTGTCTGTCCAAAAGTCTTCGGTGAGTGAAAATTACATTGTTCTTCACTTGGGAGACATTGAAAGAGAACACCACCTTTCAAGTAATATTTTTTGACTTTTCTGAAAACTATAATTCTACCCTTGTGTGTTCAGATTAACTTAAGTGATATTTAAATATCAAAGAGTTAAATGAGAGTCATTAGATAGCCCTCATTTTTAGAGATGAAATAAGGAAATTTGGAGCCCAACTGTGATATATTGATATTACTTCATTTTTTTCATGGGCATGTTAGCTTCAGTAATTACACACCCTTCCTGTATGGCAGTATGCCCAGAACTGAAAAAATTCCAGTACAATTATTTACTTTATTCCTCTGAAACTGAAACAACTCAATTGTTATGCACCTGCCTTTTCAACTTCCTTCTATTTGGCCCCTAAGTTTATTTACAATAAAATACTTCTTCTAGACACACCTCAGTCACATGCAGAAGACAGAATTTTTATTTTAGCTATAAACAAGCATAGTTTGGATCATTCGTGACAGATCATATAGCTTAGCTAAAAGCATAGTAACGGAAGTATAGTGCCTAAAACTTTACAGTTTTCTTATTGGCAACTTAATGTTTTTCGTTTTGGTAATTGGATTGTTCTCATGATTATTGTGTAATGTATAGAAGTGCCTGAACAGTATCATCATCAAATACAAGGTAAGATTGTTTCTTTTCCTAGTAATTTCTGTGGGATAATCATATTTTTAGCTTTAGCACACTTTGATATTATGGAAATGAGATTTAAATTGAAGTGGAGTAGCAAAAGTCTTGTCAGGTTATTTGGCCTCTGTTCCAGAATTCTGAATCCTGATTCTTGGTGTTCAAGAGCTAATAGCCCTGCCAGATCTCAAGTGGAACCATCAAAATGTAGCTTTTTTCATGCACTTATTGTTGTGTAGGGTATTTTCTGTGATTAAACAATGCAGTAAGGCCAATTGGTTTGTTCAGTATTTGACTCTAAACTTCTTCCCCTGAAAAGTTGTCCATAGTAGCCTAAAATTTAGAGTATCTAAGACCACGGAGATGGCACAAAGGGCTGAGCACATGTTTTGAATGTTGAAAGCCCTGGACTAAACCCCTACATGTATGGTTCCCAGAGCACAGCCAGGAGAAACTAGAGAGCCCGGGGCAGGGAGTAGCCTTAGTGTTCATTGCCAGAAGTGGCCCTAAAACAAGCAACGCAGAAATAAAAATAGATTATCTAGTTAGGTAACAACAATAGACAAGTACATTTTTGCTTATGTCTACATTTTTCTGATAACCTGATGGAAGTATTATAGCAATGTTTCCTAATCTTACATGTCCTTAGAAGACCTTCTGAATAACTGAGTGCTTTTCTCTTTGATTTATTTGCAAACATCTATTTGGGTGTAGAGGCACTAAGGGCGTTTTCTTCCTTTTTTACAGCACTTTGGAATTCTAGGAATTTGATTATGAGTGTCATACTGAATTGTATCATATATGTAGACATGAAATGCATAGTAAATATCTTGAATTATTAGGTTGATGATCCAAGAATATAAAAACAAATCACCGTCCTTGTATAAGAGCTTATGAATGTTTTAACTGAATAAAAAATGCTGCCAGCCCAGGCTAATGTCTTGGACTGAACACATGTGTTGCCTGTAGTATGCACAGATTTGATCCCAGGCACCACATGACATCTGCCAGGAATAGCCCTAAACATCATTATTTATCATGCTCAAAACCCAGAATAAATAAATGAGATAGTTAAATTGATGGTAACTTGGGCATTGTTCTTTACTTTTTTTACCTTTTCAATAGCAATAAACCTTTTGCATATATTAGAAGTAACAGCACTTCTAACAGCTAAAACTTTTTTAGTTTTAGTTTTAGTAACAGCTAAAACTTCCCTGTTTTAGCACTCTAAAGCCAACCCCTTCTTGTTTAAAATTTTAATTTCTTTTTCATTTGATAACTTATTCACAATTCCTGTTCAGAGTTAAATTATGGCATTTTGAATAATTTTCCCTGTGTGTGTGTACTTGATGTTATTAAATTTGAAATGAGTGACTGCTAAGTTGGTGAGATTAAATGGATGACAATCATTCAGCATTGAATTCTCTGCCTTCTTTCCTTTTTAGATCACTTCTCTAAAGTGGTCTAAAAACATTAAGAAACATAAGTTCCCCCTCAGCTATAATCCTAAAAGTTACTTCATAGCTATACCAAAACAGTCTTTTTTCATGCTTAAGCGTTCTCAGTTTCTAAATTGTTTTTGTTACTTTTGCAGAATGCGCCCAGATGGTCTTACTGAATAAGTTTATAGTTTATGAATGTATTGTTTCCAAAGCGATTGGATCTGCTTATACCTCCACAAAGTAATTTAGCTTATAATTATTTTGTTTTAGTGTTCTTAGAAAAATCATTTAGAATTTAAAGTACTTTTCAAGTAGTTTAAAGACAAATTTTAATCTAAGACTATGGAATCTTAAAAGTTTTTATGCATTGAAAGTTTAATAACAGAGTGCACACAACACAGTGTGTAGGATAGCAGAGAAAGAAAGGAAATTTTGTTGAAGATAAATGCTAGTTACAATACTTTATATTGAAGATAATTTAAATGGCTACCATAAATTGGGGGGTAGTTTTCTTTGAGTTGAAGTCCCTTGACTTTTATAAGAAAATTTAATTTTTTAAGTTCAAATTCAGGCATTTTAATTAAACACTATTATTGTGTATGAATTTGTAAACTTTTATATACTGAAAGACTTATAAAGCATCAAGACAACAGGAAAGTATCATGTAGTATCATTACGCAAAATACGTAAAATGTACAAGATTTCCTTGAAGTCATCCCTAAAACCCAAATAAAGTTCAAGATCCTAGCCACTTCATATAGCCCTCACATAAGTCGGGGAAACTTTTTACTGTTTTCTCCATATCTAGCATTTCTTCATTCTCATATTGTGTTAAAATATATACATATATTTTTCAGTCACACTCGTGATGCTCAGGGGTTACTCCTGGCTCTGCACACAGGAATCACTCTTGCCAGTGCTCGGTGGACCATATGGGATGCTAGGAATTGAACCCGGGTTGGCTTCGTTCAAGGCAAATGCCCTACCTACTGTGCTATCGCTCCAGCCCCTAAAAGATTTTTTTAATCATAAAGTTGACATAAACAGTTTTTTGTACATTTATTTTTAAAAGGAGTGAGCCCAAGATCATGATGGGCTTACCCCCCCTCACCCACCCCTCCCACCCCACAAACACACCCTCCCATTTCTCTGTGCTTCTGGAAGCCCTGGGAGACATGTGCATACGCCAAAGCTGCCAATCAGTTAAAAATGTGACTATCGCTGTATCAGCCCATCAGGAATTCCAGACTTCCTGGAGCAACATCTCAAACTTTGCAGCATTGATAATTTAATACTAGTCTGCTAGATTGACTAGGATGTAACATAAAAGGCAAACAATCTCAAATAAAAGATATAAACACGAAGGCTTAATCTGTAACATCTTAATAATCTCTTACATAAGGACTCAGTGACTTATGGGTGAGATACGACAATCTTTACTAATTTTCTTCTAAGGAAACATTTTTTGATCATTTTGTTAGTAAAATTATTGATAACAAGCAATATAAAATAAATTATTGGAGGCCCGTTATGGGGCAGGCTTTAGGGTGATTGGGAAAATTGAAGAAAAGGGTGGCGGGAAGGTGTAAGTGTGAAATTGGTGTTGGATATTGAATGCCTGTAACAAATCATCATGAACAACTTTGTAAACCTCAGTGTTTATATAAAGTGTAAGAAAGTGTAAGGGGAAAATTGGAAAATATAAATAAATGGCAAAAATAAAAGAACCACTGTGTAGTTCAGGTGTGGAACAGATTTTTTACCTCCTTTTTAAATAACTACATTATAAATCTTGTTTCATTGTAACAGTTGGAAATGGGTAAGAATACTTCGGTTTTACCATTGTACTGTTTTTTTTATTTGTTTCATAACTTCCGTAAATGTTTTTCTTCTGTAATTCAAACTGTTAACATGAAGGTATTGATTTTTTAAATTCCATTTCAGTTAGCAACGTATAGAAAAAAATTAATTTCTGTTAAGTTATGTTAAAAGTAAGAAATTACTAATGTTGGCATCATTCAAAGCTGGTTAGTTAGATTTGAAGGTTTGTAAAAATACAAGACATAATTTGTGTATACCCTTGGTACCGAGCAGAATGTTGTTGTACTTATTTGATCTGTACTGTAGAATAGGAAATATTTTTTCTTGCTGTAAAACCATTTGTCTTGTATTTTTAAGTTTTTCATTCCTTGATCATCTATTTGCTTTTCCTTTTAACTATGAAGACAATTACTACTTTTATGAGTTGGACAAGAGACTTCATATATGAAGATATATGAAGTCTCTTGTCCAACTCATAAAAGTAGTGATATATATAAATGTATATATAAATATATATATAAAGGTAGTGATATATATAAAGATAGTGATATATATATAGCCAGTAAAACAGAATTAAGAAGAATGGCCTGTGGATCATTTATGCTAATTCTGTCATCATGAGGATGAAGACCTTAATCCTCATTTACTGGGCCATCTGCCTTCAACACAACCTTATTGCTCTCTCTCCTTTTGGGTGCTGCCACCATCACTATCACTTCTACTGCCAACTAATCCCAGCATCCCAACACCACAGTCCACCACTGCAACTTGAAACAAATAAAAAATGGAGAACAGACTTCATCATTGTCAGTAGATGTAAGAACCAAGTATCTCTATGGGTTATTAGTCCATTATGAGATCAATAGCTTACATTCATTATTACCATGTGCTAGACATTGTACTAAGTACTTTATGTAGAAGATAATTAGTTTATTAAGATGTGGAGGATTATTTATGGTTTTTATAATTTATGTTAATAATTTATGAGTTGGTGTGAAAGTTTGTCAACTTCTTGGATTACTGATTATCTGATTCTAATTTCTTTTGTTCCATGTATTTTTTTCAACATAAGGCACTTGGTGGGAAAGTCAAGCCAAACAAGTCTATTGTTTCAGTAAATTGTCTCAAATCCTTAAACTAGCTAGAGTATTTCCTGTTACCTATAATATAAAACAGTGGATTATGCAAATAGTTACTATTATAATCTCTTTACACATGTAGAAACTAGCTCAGGAAAATTGAGAGATATGCCCAAACAGAGAGAGTTCATAAGTTGATATCTAGGATTTATATACAGGCAGTTATATTCCAGAGATATTTACTAAACAGATTCTAAAGTAGAGTTGGAAAATTCTTAGAAAATTCAAATGAAGAAATTTGAATTATTAGTGGTAGCAGGTATATTTGGGGAGTTGAAGGAGTATGAAGGAATATAGCATAAGAGATATATACTGAATGATCCTAGACATTATATATTGTTGATATATAAGTAAATTTAGCCTAAACATTGTGGTTGTGGGTTGTGCTTAAGGAAGAATTATTTAAGGTGAGTAGAACAGAAGCAACACATATATATGCATTACATACACACACACACACACACACACACGTATGTGTGTGTGCGTGTGTGCTCGCGTTTTTTGGGTCACACCTGGCGATACACAGGGGTTACTCCTGGCCCTGCATTCAGGAATTACTCCTGGTGATGCTCCGGGGACCATATGCTATGTTGGGAATAGAACCCGGGTTTGCCACATGCAAGGCAAATGCCCTACCTGATGTACTATAGCTCCAGTCCCGACATACATATAATTTTAAGGGGTTTTGTAACAAAATAAACCCCTGACCATACAGAGTTAAAACATTCATTGTATTGCAGGCATCTTCTATAGATAAGAGACATATCTAAGAATTACATGATAAGACTGTTTATTTACTAAATTAAAGGGGGCAATTTCTGACAGGATTCCAGATGAAATGATTTGTATATGGCTCTAGGAGATAGCACAATGATTTGGGCACATGGCAGGCCCAGGTTTAGTTCCTGGCACCACATTTTCCCTTGGTGCAGACCTGGATTTCCTCTCTCCTGACCCATTCCAGGACCATGGAATGGTATGGATGTCCCCGGAACTACATGGACCCAGGGAGCATCATACTCTTGGGTCTTTGCAGTCTAATCAGCAATCTAATAATGCCAGTGGGGCCACGGCACATTCTGAGTACTCTTTGGTTTCCCCCATCCCTTTTGCAGTATATCTGCAAAATGCAAAATCAGCTGGCATCTAGCTTCATTGAAACACTACTATATAACACTACTATATAACACTGGTTTAGTTTTTAAGAAGAAATACTCATAATCTAATTATTATATTCTTAAGAAAATTATCTTTAATGTTTGAAGAATTTTAAGCTAATCTCAAACATTGAAAAGACTCATGAAATATATTCCTTGTTTCGTGTTTTGGGGGTGAAGAGGGGGCACACCCAACTGTGCTAAGTGCTTTTTCCTGGCTTAGGGGTCCATTTTGATGCCAGGAATCGAACTTAGGTTGGCTGCCTGTAAGACCAGCACCCTAGCAGCTGTACTATTGCTCCAGACCTGAAATGCATTCACTCTTATATCTTGGTACCCTTTGGGTAACTGACTATACATTGCCTTTAAAGCGTAATCAAATTTAAGACTCAAGATTGAGATATGCATAGAGAAAAATAACTTAAGGGATCTTATTATTCTTACCTGACAAATGTTCCAAACCAGGAATCAAGGGATAATATGTTATCATATTTTTGTAGTTTTTCTTCTATTCCTGCTTTATTTATATTTATTTAGTTAGTTTTTTGGCTTTTGTGGTCATACCTGGCAATGCACAGGGGTTACTCCTGGCTCTGCATTCAGGAATTACTCCTGGCAGTGCTCAGAGGACCATATGGGATGCTGGGAATTGAACCCGGTCGGCCGAGTGCTAGGCAAACGCCCTACCCGTTGTACTATTGCTCCAGCCCTTATTTCTGCTTTAAAGCTCATAAGTTACATACTCTTTCAAATAGGATAGATGGATATGTTGTTGTTCTGTTTGACAGTGACTATCACTGTTCGCCATTATACTACTGATTTTTATTTGTTTTGTAGAACATACCAAATATTGCTTGGGGATTACTTCTCACTCTGGGATAGCTTTTTGTGTTTTTCAGGTTTGCCAGGGTAGAACCTCTTTGTCACTGCTTGCAAAGCATGTGCCACCCTTTGAGCCATCTCCCTGGCCCATTCTGATTCATTCTTGATTAGAGTATATAACTTACTTACCTATGTTTATGTTTTACATACTCCAGAGTTAGAATGCCTAGTGAGTGCAGAATTTCAATTAAGAATTTGATGTCACTTTTCACTGTTTTTACACTTAGCATGTTCTGCAATCTGCAAGTTTAATTTGAATGACCCAAGTTTTTTGGATTATTAAATTTGAATAAAAAGTGAAAAAAGAAAGTAAATTTTCAGTTTGATCTGGAAACATACTTATATACATCTTATCATTGTTGTCTAACCTCTTAACATTTCTTTTTAAGTTTCATCATTGAATTTCTTTTTTTTTTCACCATGTGGAAAGTTGCAAAGCTTTCAGGCTTAAGTCTCAGTTACATAATGCTCGAACACCCATCTCTTCACCAGTGCACATATTCCACCACTAAGAACCACAATAAACCTCCCCCCACCCCGCCTATATAACTGATAAATTTCACTTTACTTTCTCTTTACTTTGATTACATTTGATTACTTTGATTACATAAAACAATGTAACTTCTTAACATTGTTTTAATTGTGATTCAAATATCAGTGCTGGCTATAAGATCTTAGTTGTGTTTATATATTGGAAATAATTTTTCTAAGCAAAGTGTTGTAAAAAAATGTTTTGGCCAGTGACAGATAGTAATTGTGTTCATAGTCCATGATAAAATAAGCCATAGTTTAGTCAGTACTTATTAAGCAATTAAAATCATTCTAACGTGTGTATCAGAATTAAAAAGAAAACAATGTAAAAGGGTTATGTTTCTATAGTAACAGTTGGTAAAAGGAGAAATGTAAGTGAACATACACATATGAATAATGTTTGTACCTCACAGAGATATAAATTAAAAGGAATGTATTTGCTTATCATAAAGCAACTGTTATATGTACGAAAATGTGAGTGTAGCAGTGTTGGTAATTTCATGCACTATTGGTGAGAGTAAATTGGCACAGCCATTTTGGAAAGTACTTTAATGATCTGTAGTGGAAGCCTTAAAAATGCTTTTATCCTTGGTACAGTAATTCCAGTTCTTCAGATAAAGGGTAAGGAAATATATATTAGCACATCAGTATTAATGATAGTGGTGCTTATAATAACTAAAAACTGACAACAGTCTGGTTTTCCTATACAAATCTATACAAACAGTGTGATTACACAATAGTGCATGTATTTGAAGGGACTTAAAACAGTTACTAAAACACATTTTAAATGCATTTTTAATGATGTTGAACTGTGGCAGAAATAAAGCCCTTCAATAAAAATTGAACATTACCATGAACTAGAACATTAAATGTCAATGTACATTAATTTGTAATTAAAAAAGTATAAAATCCCTTAGCAAGGTAGGAATATACATATCTATCTTAATCTAGTAGAGGGCAACCATAAACACTATAAGTGAATGAGTATCATATATACTGGCAAAATGCTGAGAAGTTTGTCTTGTTTTTCCTTATTTATTTATTTAATTTTTTCTTTTTGGGTCACGACCAGCAGTGCACAGGTGTTACTCCTGGCTCATGCACTCAGGAATTACTCCTGGCGGTGCTCAGGGGACCATATGAGATGCTGGGAATTGGACCCAGGTCAGCAGGTCAGCTGCATGTAAGGCAAACACCCTACCTGCTGTACTATCACTCCAGCCCTCCTTTTTTTTTTTAAGTTTTTTTTTTTTAATTACAGTACCATTTACAAAGTTATTCATAGTTGGAGTTTGGACATACTATGGTCTAGCACCAGTCCTATCACTAGTGCCTTCATTCCTCCACCAGGGATTCTCAGGTCTAATTCCACCCACCCCTCTTTGTCTGGGTTATTTTTTTGGGGGGAGGGGAGGTGTTATCTAGAGAGATAAGAGGGGGAGAGAGAAAATGCCTGCCTTAGAGTCAGGTTTGGGAGAGGGTGGTGGGAGGAAAACTGGGGACATTAGTGGTTGGAAATGTACACCGGTGGAGAGATGGGTTTGAAACATTGTACACTGAATCCAGACCATGTTCAGCTTTGTAACTCTGTCTCAGTGATTCAATTAAAAAAAATTTTTTTAAAGAAAAAAATTTTTTTAAGAGATTTCTCATGCAGGATATAAAGAAACAGTAAGGGAACAGCAAATGACCAGTTATTGGAACTGGAGTTTTTGTCTGTTGAACAGAGCATACATGGGAGGGGCTGGTGGCTTGTTTTGGCCCTTGGGACACTGCTGGAGGGAAGTGGGCATTAGATTGATAGTTATGGTACATAATGTAATGATACATATGTAATGGGCAGAATAATTAACAGCATTGTAAATCCTAGAACCTAAATAAAAATGCCTTTAAAAATTTTATCACAGACTAAAATTTACAGAATATTTAAGTTGCAAGAATTGGAACGTTTGTAAATGAATCATAGTTGAAATAGAAAATTCAACCTATCTGATTGTATGACACCCAGAAACATATCATGACAGAGTGTTGAAAAACCGAAACTTTCATCCCCTCCTTCACTGTGCCTTGTGACCCTTACCTGGTTACTGGTGGACCCTTCTGTGGTCTTACCTGTAAAATGAGGATGATGGATCCGATCATTATAAATGTAAGAAGTACCCATTTACCATGTAATGTATTCACTGCACTTATTTTTGGGATGATCTGGTACTTATGGTGAAAGCAGCATGTCATGATACATAACCTTGTAGGGGGAACTAGATAAGGAGAGAAACACAGAGGTGGCCCATGCAGGAGCTCCATAAAGAGTTCTTATGGCATTGTGCTGCTCAGGGTAGTCTCTGTCTCCATTGGGGGTTGTGACATCATAGAATTATTTTCTAAATCTAATCACGTAGATGTCTTTCAAAGTATGTTCCTATGTCATCTTTTAAAGAAATTTATTTTCATAAAGTTATTCAAAATGATGGATTACATTCAATATTTTGATACCAGTCCCACCACTATTACACCTTCCCACCACCATTATTTTGAATTTTTCCATCACCTCTCAAACCTGCCGAAAAGGCAGATGCTAGATAATTTATTTTGTATTGCTTGTGATGAATAGCATAAGATGTCACTTGGCTGATTTTGGAATTCTAAAATTTTAGACAACTAGGGTCTGGAGAAATCTCTGCAGCAAGCTGCTTGGTTCCAAGATTCTTCTGTGTGTCTCTGTATCATGTCCGTTAATGAGCTTAAGTAGCAGCAGAAGACAGTTCCTGGGTGTGACCTCCGGAGTTCCGTAGGGACTGGGAGATGGGCAGGACTGGCCCTTCCCCTATCCCTTGAGGCCTGGTCTTTGCTATCACTGATTGGTTTCTGGAAGTTAGCAGCTGCAGGGATTCCTAGGAGGCAGGTGGAGGGTTCACGCCTGCACCTGTCTGAGGCATCCTAGTGAAATCAGCCTGGTGCAAAGTCTTGGAGGCATCTCTGCAACGAGCTGCTCGGTTCCGAGATTCTTCTGTGTGTCTCTAGATCATGGCCATTAGGGAGCCTAACTAGCAGCCAGAGGCATTCGTGTGTCTCCTGTATCTCATTAAGTAATTCCTCAGGTAAATCTTTACTAGTTGTCTTAGTGGGGATTCTTCAAATTGTCATTACATGAGAAAAGTGATATAAAACACTTTGGGCCTGGGACAGAAGTACAGCTGGTAAGGTGTTTCCCTTGCACATGACAAATTAGGGTTTGATCCCTGGCACCCTGCCACTCCATATGGTTTCCTGAACGTGCCACAAGTAATCCCTGAATACAGAGCCAGGAGTAAGCTCTGAGCACTGCCTGATGTGCTCTCACCCCCACCAAAAAAAAAAAAATACCCATTTGGGAGGATTACTTTCCTTCGGCTTAGAAACTCCAAGGTACTTTCCACAGTATTCTAGAGTTTAAAGATAGTATTTGATACTAATCAATCTTTGGTCATCATCATCATCCCATTGATCATCGATTTTCTTGAGCAGTCTTCATAACCTCTCCATTTCTGATAGCCCTGACATTTCAGCAGCCTCTCTTTACTCATCCTTCCCAATGGTGCCACATTGGAGGCTCCTTCAGGGTCAGGGAAATGAGACCCATCATTGTTACTGGTTTTGGTATATGAATATGCCACCGGAAGCTTGCCAGGCTCTCCCAAGTGGGCAGGGAACTCTTGGTAGCTTGCCAGGTTCTCCGAGAGGGAGAACTAGGCTATAAGATGTCACTTCAGGGATCTTGGTTTTATCGTCTCTGGATGTTGGCCATTGATGGGATTACATGGTGCCGGGGCAGTTTCTGGGTGTGACCGTCTAGCTACTTGAAAATAGGAGATCTGGGCGGAAGAGGTCCAGTCCTGGTCTGAGCAGGCTTGGAGATCTCAGCCCCAGGTCCCGCACACCTGGGTTCCTCTGCCGGTTCCTTCATGCATGAGGTTCGTCTGAACGTGTGGAGAGGGACCTTGAGCATGGCTGTGGCTGGGTGGTCTTTGGCTGCTGGGGCTCCGGTCGGGGCAGGGAGGGAAACTCCACCCACCCCCTCCAAAGGTTAGTTGCTGAAAATATTTTGTATTCAAAACTGAAGGTTATAAATATATATATATATATGATGTTTCTTTCTACAATTAATGGTGCGTTTTGTCTTAACCAGGTCCACAGCACACTTTGCCTCTTCTGCTAAAGCAACATCAGCCCATATGATCCAAAAGGCTAGTGACATCTTACGATAATGTTGCATTCTCTTTTTTCTTTCATTTTGCAAAGGATAGAGTAGCATCTATACAGATATGATTATATTTTATTCCTTTTAAATGCTTCCAGCAATATTTTATTGAAAACATAGTTATAGTGACTAAGTCATGTCTAAACCTGAAGAAGTCAAAAGTTGTCACTACTATGATAGTGCAGTCAGACCCCTAATCTGTTTTTGCCTCCCATAATCTGGAAGTGATCCAGAGCAATTACTCTGATTTATTTAAAGTGGCAGCTCTGACATCAGTATGTGCTAACTGTTCCCTTATGATATATTATTACAGAGAAGAGTATAAATATGGTCATTAGTGCTATCTTTTTTATGATCAGAAAACTATAGACCCACTTTCAATACAATTCTTATATCAGAAAAAGCCTGTCTTAGCTTTAAATTCTTTATTCCAAGCTGACATGAAATGTACAATAAAATGGAGTAGGTTGGCCACAAAATACACAAAAGCTCAAGATCCCATTGGTTCTGTCACTGGTTTGGCTAACTTTAAAATTTTTTTTTTAATTGAATCACAGTGAGATACATTTACAAAGTTTTTCATGTTTGAGTTTTAGTCATATATCCTTCCAACAACCTGTCTCCACGAGTGTACATTTCCCACCACAAATGACCCTGTTGACTGAAGTTCTTAAATGTCTTCAGCAAACTGAAAACAAGGTTTGATTTACATGGTAAATGAGCATTGGTAACTTGGAAGGCAGGCACCTGGATAACTCACATTGTCACAAGACGCCCTGAGTGGTAGGGGGAGTGTGCCTGCAAGAATAGAGCTAAAAAGGCGCTGCTCTCTGGAGTCCCTTGAGCTGATTGCTCTGGTGGATGTGGCTGGATAGGCAGTAGACTGACGATGATCAGCCAGTCAAAGGCATGCTCACAGCTGGCTGGTCCTAGGTCCTTCTGGAAGAGGCAGAGAGAGCTCTCCTGGCCTCATAGTGTTCTGAGAACGCCACTGTACAGGAACTAGTTTCATTCAAATTTTATTTATTTATTTATTTATTTATTTATTTATTTATTTATTTATTTATTTATTTATGTTTATTTTGGGGGTCATACCCAGCTGCGTTCAGGGTTTACTTCTGATTCTGCACTCAGGAATTACTCCTGGTAGGGCTTTAGGGACCATAAAGGATGCTGGGGATCAACCTCAGGTCATCCATGTGCAAGGCAAATACTTCCCCACCATAGAATTGTTTTGCCCCTAACTAGTTTTATTTTAATGAAATAAAATAAAGAAGTTTAGTTAGAGAAAATGTAATGGGGGAGAGAGAGACAGACAGACAGACCAGCATGTGTTCAAGAGAGAACACAGGCTTCTACTGAGGGGAGGAAGCTTCTTAGTTTGAAATGTGGGCCAAGACTAAGTTGGAGAATGAGCCCATGACTGATATTTTTTAAATGTTACCCTCATTTTTATTTATAGTAGCAGTCTGATAATTCTGACTCACCATTGAACACTTGCAGAGTTTTACTGCAATTGTTTTAAATAATTCATTGTTAACGTCCATTGTTCTGAGATTAATGCCACTGTTGATATTAAGTTGACCTGGGTTCCAATCCAGACTTCTACAAATAGGGAGAACACTGGGCAAACCTCTTAACTTCTCATAACCTGTATTTTGCAAAGGAAAATTTCAACAGTAATGCCCAGTTTGTGGGTAGTATGCTTAAAGTGCTAGTAAAGTCCTTGGTGTTTAGTTGTGGTTAGTCTCTTTTTAGAAGCTGAGCTTTCTCAGGTGTTCCATGAATATTAAGGTTTTCTCTTCTTTGGGGTTTTCAGTAATGCAGCTGGCATTCAAATCTAATCACCCCTGAAATTGCTATAGCAAAATATAGCCACCCACCCAGCGTGGAATATTGTTTATTCTGCTGCTCTTTGTTTCCTGCAGAGCATTGCATTTTTTTTCCATCTTCATCTACTAAAATTATTTAATTCCCAACTTTCCAACTTCATTCAGCAAGTTGAGAAAATGCCTCCCCCGCCCCCCATTTTTCCTGTTAGAACCTGCTTGAGGACTCTTCTTTATCTAAAATGCATTTAAACATTCTACAGCCTGAAAGGAAAGTAAGATGATTATTCTGTAAGAGCTCTCTGTTGGATTAGAGAAGCCATTTGTTGTTTTGAGAATATGAGCCATGGCTGGGTAGAAGCAATAGGTTCTGATTCATGGTGCCGGGTGATATGCTCATGCAGTCTGGCTTTCGCCAGGTACTAAAACCATCAGACAGAGTAAAGTAATGTTCTGTTTTGAAACCCTTTAAGATTTCCAAAGCATGACATTGAGTTGAACCCATGCATTTACTTAAGAAAGTTTATGAAAAGGAAATATTTTTTAAGAGTTTGAACTGTTTTCTTAGTTTTTTATATTAGATCTCAAGTATATCATTAAATATTATATTTTTATTAATAATAGCAATGTGATAATTCTCAGTCATTGAACACTTCCTCCCCCTGTAAGGTATGAGTAGAATTTCTATCAAACTGAAGGCAAATAAACAAAAATATGTATTACAAACAAAATGAAAACCAAGCTCTAACATAAGCCATAATGTACTTTTCTTGTTGGGTAGTATGAAATAGAGGCCTGATCAGGTGGCCTTTTGTGAATGTGTACACAGCAGTCATAAATTATTAACAGTTTTATCATTGTCACCGATATTTATTCACTGCCATCATTCCTGAAACTAAGCCCTTAGTACGTTTCCGTCATGTTATCCTTACTATAGTTGTATAAATCTGTGCACGTTATTATCCCTGTTTTACAAATGAGCAAGCTGAGATTTAGAGATTATAACATTTATTTTGCCAGAATGTCATTATCCATAGTAAAAACCTATATTCCTTGAATAAGGCCAGTCCCAGATACATAATTTACTCAGTTTTGCTTGTTATATGATTAAACTTGCTCAAGTTCACATGTCTCATTGTAATCAGAGGACTGTCTGGCCTCAATGCCTGCAAGTTAGTTTATGTATGGTCCCACTTCTCTCTCAGTCAACCCTGTATTAGAGACTTTCAGACCCAAGCTTTCTCAGGTGACTAACCCACAAAGATGTTTTCAACCCAGCAAAGATGTTGAGAATATACTTGCAAATCTTCAAAACAAAAGTTGAAGAATCTGGGTGATGGAACAGTTAGCTCTGTCTAATTATTGTGTTAAATGTGTGTCAGGGCTAATGACTGCAACAAGGAGACATCAAAATGTTTACATGGCTTAAACAGGAATGAAACAGTCTAGAGAGTTCCCTCAGGCAGCTTTGCCATGTAGTTGCCATCTCTAGATGTGAGGCAGTGCCTAGTTTCATTAAAACAGGCCCTTCGTTGGGTTGAAAAACTCAGGGCACACACATTGTTTATGGGTGGCATGGTCGTGGGGCTTTTTTGTCATAGGGATAAACTAGGTTCCAAGACCACAGCGAGCAGCTCCAGATAATCTTTATCTTTAATCTTATTACTGTCTTATTAATACTGGGATTTTTTTTTTTAAATTCAAGCCTTGATGCTAAAGTAGCCTTGATGTACAGTGGGGAGGGTGCTTGCCTTGCATGTGCCCAATCAGAATTTGATCCACAGCATCCCATATGCTCCCCCCAAGCCCCATCAGGAGTAATTCCTGAGTGCAGCAGGTGTAACCCCTGATTATCGTCATGTGTGGCCCCAAATCCAATAATACTAATAATAATAATTTAAACCTTGATTTTATTTTTCTGTTGCCATCTCAACAAAAATACTAATGGAAATTGTTATATATAGCTAGTTTGAGGATTGTTATGACAGTGTTTCACTTAACAACACCGAAAAGCATGACCATAACTATACTAAGTTAAAGATAAAGAAATGCAGACTGCATTATTTAAAAATTTAAGGCTGCTAAAATTTGCCCTTTTTGAGCTATGTGACTCTCAACCAGCCATCTGGGGGGGGGGGGTGAAGAGTTATTTGTTGACTGGCTATTATTTAAGAAGTTTGTGATTCAAAAGAATAAATGTTCCTAGAAATTCTCTAAGTTGTAGTAATTATTGTTAACCATTGTTGTAATATTATTATGTTTGGCAAAATACCCTAGAATACTTGTTACCTTTTGCTAAGTATTATATAGCTTTGTGTCCTAAAAAAATAAGGATTAGAGTCATTTTCAATATTTTCAAGCTGGAAGCCTAAATTTGCTTTTTTATGCCATAAGTATTGCTTTATTATGTTACTTCTCTACTTCCAGGGCAATAGACAGAGTCCTGGTCATTCACATATAGGCCACATAAAAGACAATAAAGGTAACAAAGAAATTGGTGTTTTCTTTTACACTGTTCTGTGAGTGAAGTCCAACTTGAACATGTTTTCAGAAGTTAGAAGACCCTGCATTTTTCTCCAGTCATTTCTCCAACGTGGCATATATACAGCTATTGTTTATATATAGTACACTGTTGAACAAATTCACAGTATTCTGCTATCAGGACAGCATATGAGAGATAGAGAGAGGGAGAGGGAGAGGGAGAGGGGGAGGGAGGGAGAAAGAGAAGGAGAAGAGAAGACAAGAGAAGACAAGAGAAGAGAAGAGAGAAAAAAGAGGGGGAGGGGAAGGGAAGAGAGGAGAGGAGAGGAGAGAATCCTTTGTATTTGCTGCCAATCCCTGTCTTCTCATCCTCAAAGCCTCTTACTCCAAAGACCAGATTCTTTGGAGTAAGATCCTTAGTACGGGAATGCTCATTGCTGTTGGGCACCAAAAGATCCCACACATTTAACCTTCAGTCCTAAGCATAAAGGAGCATGCCTTGCATCTACATTTATTTGGAGCCACTGAGTGGAGAAACTTTTGAATTTCTTATTTCCTAAGGAGAAGTATTTCTCATAAACATTTCTATGGGTTCCCCCCACCCCCAGGAAGATGCTTTCACTTCATTTCCCTTAGAGTGTGTTCTTCCTCCCCGGGCAAGCTCAGAGACTCCCTGCAGTTCCCACATTTTTTGTTCTCTTCCTCCACCCCACTCATATACTTCAACAGCTGGCTTCCTTTTTTTCATTCTTCTAGCAGCATTGTTTATCCAAAGAGGGAGGTGGACAAGACTTTCAAAGTTCTAAAGTATAGGAAAGTTTGTTTTGTTTTTAATGTTATGAACTACTGGAGGGCAAGTGCTCTTAAACATTACAGAACATTAGACTCCTAAGTCTAATGCTTTTTGGCATTACAACACAGTAGGTGTGGGTTGTAATTATGAATTTCCTAATAAAATCTTCAGTCAGTTAATAGTCTTATTTAAACTTTCTTCTAACAGTTTTTCATCATGTCCACGATGACAGCAATTCCTTAATATAAATCTGCGTATTTATCTTTTAAGGTTATGCTTGGTTGAAATAAGGTGTCATAATTTTTTTATATACGCAAACTGTTGATGGACTTTACAAGTACATCACATAGTTTAATTAGTTTAATGTTTCTAAAACTATTTTGAAGGTAAATTTCTACAAAAATGCCAAGAATCATAGTTGTTTTCTTCATGCAGTTTCTCGTTTTCTCCTGCATATAGTTTCTCTCATCAATCTAGAAAGTTTTTCTAAAAACTGACATTGTTTCAAATTTTAAAAATATATTTTTGAGATAGTTACAGATGCTGCCTATAATCTTGAAAAAAATAAACTAAATTCAGGTTAAATTGTTAACTGCTTAGTCATTTACACTTAGAATTCCTTTTGACATTTGGATGCTATTCATCAAACTTTATATTCTACTATGAGATTTCTTTTTAAATATATATTGAATTTGTCACTTTTATGAGATTTATTTGCACTGTGTTTTAAGTACAGAATTTTCTGTATTCTAAATGTTATAAAGTAAAAGAAATAAGAAAAGTATTTCAAATATAAATCTTTTTGGATTTCTTTGCCATAAATCTTTTCTTTGATTTATTTTTATACAATTTATTTTATTTTGTTTGAACACCACTCCTTCAGATTTTTGTTTCACTCTTTGAAATATTAAAATTGCCTCTTATCACTGCTGTCAGAAAACTACAGATAAGAAATGACTAGGTAAAGATAGTTACCTGGCAAAATAGGCACTGCATATTTCAAATCTGATGCTTCTATAGTCTTCCTTTTCAGGCACTCTCATCTAATTGGGAATCTTGTAGACCTCATATACAGCAAAGAAAAGTGAAAAAATTTTGATTGTGAAAAATAGCACAAAACAGGAGTCAAAAGCGTGTAATAGGTCACCCAAGTGAGATTCAGTTTGATTTCATTTTATTTATTTATTTATTTTATTTATTTATTTATTATTAGTGAATCATCATGAGTTATATGAACTTTAATGTTTGCATTTTGTTTATATCCCTGCACCAGTGCCCAGTCCCTTCCCCCAATGTTCCCAGTATCCCTCCCACGCTCTGACCCCATCCTCCCCACCCTCCCCACCCCACTCCACCTCTGTGGCAGAGCATTCCCTTTTGTTCCCTCTCTCCTTTTGGGTGTTGTGGTTTGCAACAGAGGCACTGCATGGCCATCGTATTTGGTCTGTATTCTATTTTCAGCGCGCATCTCCCATCCCGTGCGGGTCCTCAAACCACACTTTACCTGGTGTTCCCTTCTCTATGCGAGCTGCCCCTTCCTCCAGTGTGTGGGGCCAGCATCCAAGACTTGGAGCCAACCTCCTGGTACTTATTTCTACTATTCTTGGGTGTTAGTCTCCTATTCTGTTATTTTATTTTATATTCCACAGATGAGTGCAATCTTTCTATGTCTGTCTCTCTTTCTGACTCATTTCACTTAGCATGATACTTTCCATGTTGATCCACTTATATGCAAAGATCACGACTTCATCTTTTCTAACAGCAGCATAGTATTCCATTGTGTAGATGTACCAAAGTTTCTTTAACCATGATTTCATTTTTTTGAGAAAGGATTTCCTTCTCAGGCAGCTCAGGTCCATGAATAGAGGATAAGCATTGAGAAACATCAGCATAGGGAGCAGTGAACAGAGATGAGAACTGGTAAGCAGTGGAGTATGATTTACAGGTCGACAATATAAAATTAGACTGGGAACATGAATAATTGACTGAAATATCAAGGTTCATTGACTTAAAAAGTAAGAGATTAGCTGGAAGGACAAAGCACATAACTGAAGTAAGGCGAAGATTTTTTTTTAAATGGTGTGTTTATTACATTTCTTCCCCCCTTTTTTTCCTCTTTTTTCCTTTCTTTCCCTCCCTCCCTCCCTCCTTTCTTCCCTCCCTTCCTTCCCTTCCCTCCCTCCCTCCCTCCCTCCCTTCCTTCCTTCCTCCCTCCCTCCCTTCCTTCCTTCCTTCCTTCCTTCCTTCCTTCCTTCCTTCCTTCCTTCCTTCCTTCCTTCCTTCTTGCCTTCCTTTTCATTCCTTTTCCTTCCTTCCTTCCTTCCTTCCTTCCTTCCTTCCTTCCTTCCTTTTCCTTCCTTTTCCTTCCTTCCTTCCTTCCTTCCTTCCTTCCTTCCTTCCTTCCTTCCTTCCTTCCTTCCTTCCTTCCTTTTCCTTCCTTCCTTCCTTCCTTCCTTCCTTTTCCTTCCTTCCTTCCTTCCTTCCTTCCTTCCTTCCTTCCTTCCTTCCTTCCTTCCTTCCTTCCTTCCTTCCTTCCTTCCTTCCTTCCTTCCTAAATTGTTTAATTTTGTTTGGGGCCCATACCTGGCATTGCTCAGTATTGGCTCTGGCAGGGCTCAGGAATGCCAAGATTGCTCCTGGGGTGGCTACTTGAAGGCAAGCACCCTAAGCACTGTATTATCGCTCTATCCATCACTCAAGTCCCAGCTTTCCCCACCAACCTCCTCCTCAACTATCCATTCTCTCACTGGACACTGGGAAACATCTTGGACATTTCTGATGAAGTTAGTCATTCACTTAGCTTATTACCCAACAACTTTACTGTGTATTAACCAGGAATCAATGAAATAAAGATAATTATCTCCACAGAGAAAATTGAAATATTCATATCCCCTACACATAACATTCTTATTTCTGATACTTCCAAATTAGAAACAGTGAGTACCTATTAGTAGGTGAGTCTTCTGCTCAACAGGAAATAAAACACACCACTGAAATACTTAGCAACACCTGCAGATCTTAAAGGGTTAAAGAGATGAGACAAAGGGACGCTTACTGCATTATATACTGTTATAAGACTGTTAAAATCCACCTACCCTGCAAGTAAACATGTTTCATGATTTCCAGTGAGTAGGGAGAGCATGAATACTGTCAAGGGTTTGAGACAGTTTTTATGGTGGAAGGGGTGGGCAGATTACAAATATTCAAGACCTAGAGATACTGTACAGCAGGTAAAGTACTTGCCTTGCATGTTACCAACCCAGGTAACATGGGTTAGCATGATCCTTAGCATTCCATATAGTTCCCACATCTGAATGCAAAGCCAGGAGGAACCTCTGAGCACCTCTGGGTGTGGCCCCTAAACAAAAAAATCAAGATTCGAAATATTTGAGTTGTGGTATATTGTTACACATGGTGACTAAAAGTCACCGAACTCAACACCAGTAAAATGGGTGTGTTTATTGAGTATCAACAGAGATCAATGTTGTTATTAGAATTCCAGTATCCTGGCTTACAGTCATGTTAATATTATTTCATGCTTTCCATGCTGCTACATCGTGCCCTCTACTACTATCCCAAGGCCTTTCTTCTCTCGCACCCATCATCTTTAGCCACTTTACTACTCAGTTCTGTTGACAGTATCACAGGGAGCAAGTTTCTTTCATTTCTAGCAAGTTGGTCAGTCCTGGGGACTCAATATTCTTGAGTAAGTTACTGAGTGCTACTCAGTGATACCTATTAGCCTTAGAATAGAACAAAGCTCCCTGGAGTTTATTCAAGTTAATCTGTGTTGAGACTGGGTGTTGGATATAAAAAAAAATGTGTTTCAGATTTGTTTACCCTAGTATTTATTTTTTCTTATTTGAGGAGAATGTATGCACTATAATCCTTTACATTTGGAATTACAGATAGTCTTTTGGCTGGCAGACAAGGATTGAGATAAATAACTGTCTCCAGAGTTTTTTTTTATTTAAGAAGTGGTTTTATTGAAATAATGTTAGGAGCCTGTTAATAGTTTTAATAAAATCAAGTGTAACTCATCTTTTTGAGGACTAGGATTATTGAAATTGCATCTTATGCATTAAGAGTATTTTCAGATTCAAACAATTATATTTACCTGTGAAAAAACAAAATTGGTGGATAAGTTCAACTTTAACCCCATAGAAAAACTTGAATGTTTTCAGCTTCTCTTTAAATGCTCAAGAAATCACTTTAGGTTATGCAACTCCATAAATAAGTTTACAGTGTTACCAGAAGGTAGTTTTGCAGGGGAGACCCTTGTCTTATTTCATATTTCATAATTTGAAGTCCTGTATACTCTTCCTTCTCATTCTTTAAATTTTCTTTTCTAATTTTTTTGAAAGTTCAGGGCAAATTTCCAGTAGTCTTGCACCGACATCCTTGCGAGGGCTGAGTGCTTTAGTGTAATATGCTCCTCTCACCTCAGGATTCAGTTTTCTCTAGTCATTTGCTGTTGATCACTGTTGGATCTGCACATATGCAGACTCAGTAGCCCCTTGCAAATCACTTATACTTCCTCCTTCTCCCTCCTCCCCCCCAGTGTATTTTTGTTGTTGTTGATAAAGTAGAACAGCTTTATGCTATTATTTAAATTACATGTGTGCATCATTAAGTAATTTTTCACCCAAAAATCTTAGGGGCTCATCTTTGGCTTATTGTGAGCAACTTACATATTAGCTTCGATGGGCTTGTTTTAATCAGTGGACTAGTTAATCCAGAGGTGGCATTACTATCTTGTTAATAAAACCCTTCCTGTAACATATCCGTGTCTTTGAAGGAAACAAAATTAATCTCTACCCTGCTTTTTTCATATGCATTTTCATCTGTATTTCTCATTATTAATAATCAGTGCTTGAGTGAAGTGTTCAGATCAGATGTCTTATTTGGCAGATACTACTGGTTCCTTCTGGTGGTGGATCCTCATGGAGTTTGTCTAGCTATCCTTTGACTGCCTTACAGATAATAAGAACTAGTTCAAGTTTTCTTGGGTTGTGTTTGATAGATATCCTTACTTAGGATCATTCAGTGTATCTACTTGAGAAGAAATATCCTAAACTAATTAAAATAGGGAATGGGTGGACACATAATTTGGCTGTCACAATAATCATATTTACAAGCAAGAATTGTTACCAGATGCTAGAAATAGGTAAACAAATAAGAAATAGAATAGTTGCACACTTTTTTACATAGTCTCAAAGTGTTGTCTTTATAATTATTAGTTACAAAGTGGGGGGTAAATCATTTTATAGTGGAAAAACTTGGCATAAACTAGGTTTTATTAACTGTGACTTGAACTACTTATTAACAGTAATAATGGATGAATATACATCATGGACTTCTTCCTCTCCTCGCTCATTTAATTAAAATGACTGAATTTTTGTATAAGTTAAATTTAAGTATGATTTTCAAACTAGTGTCTGAATCATGATTTCCTAGACAGCATAAACTTGGGTTGCTTTTCAGAAAATGGGCGTGATATTTTAACAAGTTTTAAACTGGTATATTTCTGTACCTTTCCAACATATATTTCATGATATCTAGCTAGATCATTTGCCTAATTATTTCCCACTCTATAAAAATAACTGTTATTGAAGTTTTGAACAGTATAGTTTCTGTTCCCGTGGGTAATTGTACCTGCCAGGCAGTTTCTAGAAGGATTATTTATGGGTACTATTCCTTATGACAGTATGCAATGTGTAGACACCTACAGGGTATCTGAGAATTCAGCCTAACACTGATTACCAAGAGATAACACCCGACTCCACAGCTGAACAGCCTGTCTTCTAAGAACGCCCTCCACTTCAGACACTTTTCACTTCAGAAACCAGCTGTGTGTGTATAGCAAGCTTGTGTTTCTGACCAACAGCCATAAAGGAGTGGTTCACAGGCACTCTTCTCAGGTTTCGTTCTTTTGAACACAGAATTCAGGAAACCCATTTACTCACTTGGTCACTGATTTATCACAAGAGATACTAATGAATGTGTATCAACATCCAGATGGAAGAAAGGAATGAATAATGAGAAGTATGAAGGGCCAGAACTTTTATATACTCTCTCCAGGTCTACAATTGTCCCCAAATCTTCATGTGTTTACCACCCCAGAAACTTCCCAGAAGTCATGTATGGGATGACTTCTTGACATAGGTAAGGATGACCAAGTCATTGTCTCCTGGTGATTAGCTCCAGTGTGAGGCCCTCTTTCCTCAGGAAGTTCTGGAGTTGAAGTCTTGCCTCCTATTCATATTGGTTTCCCTGGAAATTTGTCTTTGTTCTCAGGTACTTTCTAAAAATTAGCTTTATAAACATAGTTAAAGATACACTATCACAACACTTGTGAAATTAGTGATATTCAAATGAACGAATTTCCCAGAAATTAAAATATTGCTTCCCAGATGGGGCTCATGGAAGAATGATAGACACAAACAGGCAAATTGTAAAGCATTTGTTAGGATCAGTTGTTCACTACCTATGTATCCCTCTGAGACCTCTGCGTTTCTTGGGATATATGGTTTTTAGGAATCAAGTACTCTTATGTGTGATTCTACAGTCAGTTTCATAGCTCTCTTTTTTCTAGAAGAATGAACAGCCATCCACTGCATACAATGGGTGGCCCTGTGAAGATATTGACAAAATCAACAGAGCCTAAGTCAAACAGTTTTTATGTTGTTTTTTTTTTTTTGTGGGTAACTAACATGTTTTAGTCTTATTTAAAGTTTATTTCAAAGAGACAAATTTGAAGTTGAAAATAGACAACTTTCCCTCATGTTTAGTGTGCTAATAAGCCAAGAAAAAGTTATTGATTTAGCCATCTAGTCAAATATTTTTATCTTTGGTGTTGACCAGTTTGGAAATGGTCATTAAGACTTCAGTGCTCACATTTTTTAGTTCATTAACCAAGATTAAAACAGTAGTTTTATTGATTTCATGACAAGACAATAGCTTGCTATGATAAAAAATACTTTCATTTTTCTTTTAAAAATAATATGAATTTGGGGGGCTGGAGTGATAGCACAGCGGGTAGGGCATTTACCTTGCACGAGGTCGACCCGGGTTTGATTCCCAGCATCCCATATGGTCCCCTGAGCACCGGCAGGGGTAATTCCTGAGTGCAGAGCCAGGAATAACCCCTGTGCATTGCCGGGTGTGACCCAAAATAGCAAAATAATAATAATAATAATATGAATTTGGAACTGAAGTAATAGTACAGCAGTTAGGGCATATGTCTTGTACACATCCCACCTGATTTTGGTCTCTGGCACCTGACGTGGTGAGTCACCCCCAGGAGTGATCCTTGAGCTCAGAACCAGGAATAAGCCCTGCTGAACACAACTGGGTGTGCCCTTCCAATACATATGAATTTATATTTTAAAAGAATCTAAACTGTGTTATTTATGATATTATGTAGTGTGGCTTTCAAATGTGAAATGATTCAGCCTAATATAATTGATGTTTTACCTCAGCAGTAGAGCTGATGGTGATAGTATTTTCTTGGCTGCTTAGAAGTGTCAGGTACACATGGAGAATCAATCCCTTTCCCTGTTGAGGTCCCCTCTGTTTCAAACAAAATGTATTTGTATCCAGATTGAGGAGTGGTGATTCAATGTGCTCTTGAGTAGTTAAGTCAGTCTATTATGTGGAGAAGTCGCCTGCAAGTCAATGTTTGTGGATTGTGAGTCAGTCGACTTTGGCATTGATACTGCTAGAATTATAAGTGAGTTATATAATGATTTGATAACAAGAATATGAAGTTGCTAAAACATTTTAAAGCAAGCTTATTGAGGTATTGTTTACATACCTTTTAGAGTATAGTTCTATGTTCCAACAAAAGAGTAACCCCATGCAACCCCAATCAAGATAGAACCTGTAATGGATGTGTGAGTCTTTTTTCCTGTTGTATGAGTGGATATATACCACTCCAAAAATTGTTCTGTAGAGGATTTTTCAATCTCCACTTATGACAAGTATAATATGGCTTCCTGATGGTGTGGGGCGATCATCTCTTGTCCTCATCCGCATGTGTCTGGGTGGGTGGGGCAGCTTGAGATCTCTTCTACACAAGACCTTTCTGATTTGATAGGCTCTTGGAGTCTGACTGCTTCTTAGACCCAGTGAAGAATTCCAGGCACTCTGTTCTGGTGAGAAACACTGTTCAAACTGCTGATCATTAAAGTGATCGATTTCTAAATTTATGCAGGATTGGGCATTCATCTCTTAAAGTATTCAAAATTTATCGTTACTGTGTTCACTTAGGTTTACAAAATGAGTACTTTGAGGGAAAGCTTATAAACTTGTAGAAAATTAATGGGGGCACCCTACAGGGAAACAAACTGGCCAGGCAACCTGGCCTTTTAAGGATATGAATAACAAAGAAAGCAGGTTTTAATGCATATTATATATTCAGATAGACTTGCACAAATCACTGGACTGTTTTAGAATAAAATTTTACAAATACACTTACCTAGTTGTCATTATTTATCCTTTTCACTATTAAGTATTAATGACCAATCTCTAATGTAACTGGGTTCGCCAGCTAGGCTTAAGTAGAAAGGAATAGTATTCTTTCTTTGTGTTAAAATTCCCACCAGGCTTGTGGTCTTTGGGTCAGCTTTACCAAGGCAATTAAAGCTTTTAACAGGGGCAGAGATTTTATTTGGACATTCAGCCAAATAAACTATTTGCTCCCAAAGTATTTGCTTCTAGGCTATTAGTGAAAAGGCATTCATTCATTTATTTAGTACTCCCAAGCTTCTCTAAGTCATCCCTTCTTTGCTGTAGCAGCAGATGTAAATGCAAGAGTTTCTTAGCCTTGAACCACTCCCAGGATAATTGATTGGCCGGGAATGATCAATATACCTTGGCTCTACCCACTCAAACCACCTTAATCAATGTTCTCCTATCTGGTATTTGATCACCCCTAACTTTGTTTCTCCCAAAGAGTAAAAGTGTATACTGAACATCACCAAGTTTTAAGAGAAAGATGTTAGCCATTTGTCTATTCTAACTCCTATGAGTCAAAAGGACTTTTCAATAAAACCTTTCCCATGAAGGACCAAAGTGATAGGACAGTTTTTAAGGTGTTTGTTTTGCACTCAGCAGCAGACCGAGGTTCTATCCCCAGTATCCCATATGATTCCCTGAGCAACGTCTGTAATGATTCCTGAGTCAGAGACAGAAGTAATCCCTAAGAGCATTGCTGGATATGGTCTAAAAACTAAAAATCATGCAAAAAGAAATCCCAAAGAGTATTTCCTGTGCTGGAGCAATAATATAAAGGTTCAAGGCTAACTCCAGCTTGATTCCGATAACTGATACGTCACCTAGTAGATTTGAGTATTACTAGGTATAACCCAGATCTGCCCCCTCCCCCATAAAAAAGAGTAGTGCCCTAAAGTAAAGCACAAATATTCCTAAAATCTTAACTGTCTTTAGATGTTAAAAAAATCTTGATAAGTATTTGTTATTTTACTATGACTTCCTCAATTTCATTTTTTGTGAAGTTATGTGCTTCTGTAAATGAAAATATCAGAATAAGTATTTCTCATTAGCATAATACTTTTAGAAAAATAATTTCTCAGCTTTTTATTGTAATATTAGTAACTAGTGGTCACTTTGAAAGAGTAATTCAATTTTAGCAATTTTTTAGTCATGATAGACTTACATTAAAATAATATACTGTGTTTCTACACTCAATTGTAGGCACAATAATGTTGCCTTTACCAAAGATATGAAGTGTACATACTGGTGCCTGTAAATGTAAGTTATTTTTTGCTAATAGATCTTTATGAACATGACTAAATTTAGTGTCATAGTGGGGGTGGTTATCCTAAATTACTGACATAAATTCTAAATAGTCACCTAAGGGTGCATCAGAAGAAAGGGTGCTTTGAAAATTGTATAGAAGAGCAAGTTATGGTTGAGTTAAAATGTGACAAAATGCAGTAGTGTGACTATAGGCCAAAGTTTGTGAGCAACCTATGTTAAAAGATTAAAAAAAAAAGCTTCCCTTCCTCTGTCAATGAGTATTTGCCAGCTTATACCCAAACTTACCCAAGTGAAACTAATTTCAAATTTCTGGCCTCTGAAACTGAGGTAATTCATTTCTGTTGTTCAAACACACGAGGTTTGTGATGATTTGTTATAGCAATCATAGGACAAACAGGCAAGTTTTATACTCATAAGCTGGGGACTGCTGTAACAAAATACGTAAAAATGTGGAATAACTTTCAAATTGAATAATAGGTAGAAGCTACAAGAACTTTGTGGTATAAAGCTTCAGTTGTCTCAAATATTATAGACTGTGCTTCTGGACTTATAAGAGAAAGAGTAACATATCTTTGGAAACTAGAGAGAAAAGCAATTCTTGTCATTTACTGAGGGAATTACTTCCGATTGTTGATTGGAAAGTGTATAAGCAGTAACTTGCATAAAAACTAAAGGGATTTCTTTGACATTACATTCAAGGTCCAACCTGGCTATTATTTTCTTGTTGCTTATAGTAAAATTAAAGATGAAAGACATAAATTGAGGGAAGAATTCTCAAGAAAATGAATCAGAGCCTTATAACCTGGGAAATGCTCAGCCCATTTAAATTGCAGAAAGCATGGAAATTAAAATACCCATAGCTCAGAAAGTGCCCTGGAGAGAAGCCTACAGATATAATGGGACAGATGTAGGGCCAAAAGGTTTGGGTATGTAACTTCAGGATGTCCCATGACAGAAAACAAAAATGGAGATGAGATGATCCAGAAAGACTTGTGGAAGATGTCCTCTGATTTAATGGTTTGATACATAGGAGACCTGCAAGGGTTTGGGTATTTTATCAATAGAAACAATATCAACATGAATTGAAAGGGACACAGAAAGAATAGAAGTAGACCATTGGGCTTCTGAAGTAGAGAATTTCTAACTAGAAAGGTAAAAAGCAGACTCCTAAAAGTCATTCAGGTACAAATGTAGGTTACCTTTCAGAAAAGAGAGAGTGACTCCATGTGGATAGCCTCATGCTACAGAGTATTATTTCCAAGCTTTGAAACCTTGCCCTAGTGGGTTTTGAAATTTTCTTTTAGAATGGGTTTGTGGTGGATTTTAATACAGGCCTATCCCACCATATTTTTGTGTGAACATAACTTGTTCTCCATACAGATTAACAAGTATAGAAGCGTTTTGCTCCTGGATATGTCATATCAAGAATTTCATCCTTATTTCCAATATTTAGATGATGAAATTTGGGGCATTGAGCTGATGAGAAGGCTTACATGATCTGAGATTTAGTTCTTCTAGTTGATGTTATAATAATCAATATTGGGGGATGTTGGTATGAGGTGTATATATTTTTCATGTGGGATACTCAGGTATTTAGAAGCCAAAGAATAAACTAAGTTGTAAGTATAATTATACTGTGCTTCCTCACTCTACTCAACCTGCCCCAAATGTCAGATCCTTTCTGCAAGAACACACACACACATGTGTGTGTGTGTGTATATATATATATATATATATATATATATATATATATGTATATATAATTGCTTTGATTCAAAGGGGTTTTTAAATAAGTAATTAAAATTTCTTAGATGAGAGATTTTCTCGTATTATGTTCATGATCCTTAAATGCCATCATAGTTATCTTTACAAGAGAGAGTCAGAGGGCTAGAGAAATAGTGCATGCTTTGGATGTAACCAATTTCGGTGTGATCTCCAGCACCACATGATCATGCATCTGTGGGTGCAACCCTAGGGTCCACCCCCAGCACCACCAGAGTGACCCAGGTAATCCCCAGCAGCAGAGGGCCCAAGTAGTACCACATCGTGTATCTATGTAACTCTTATCCCAGTATATCAGGAATCACTAGGAATGGTCCCTGGGCTTCCTGAGCACCACTTATCACACACACACACACACACACACACACACACACACACACACACACAGGGAAATTTGACATCTGAAAAGAGAAGGTAACATGAAGGCTATGGTAGAGACTGTAGTGAAGCTAAGAATATTGAGGCTGGAGTGATAGCACAGCAGGTAGGGCATTTGCCTTGCATGCAGTCAACCCGGGTTCGATTCACAGCATCCCATATGGTCACCTGAGCACCTCCAGGAGTAATTCCTGAGTGCAGAGCCAGGAATAACCCCTGAACATTGATGGTGTGGCCCCAAAAAATAAACAAACAAAAAAAAGTACTGATTTGGAGAAAAGAGCAAATAGGTGTAGGATTGATGTTTGAATGTTGTATGTCTAAAACAACTCTGTTATGAACATCTTTATTAACTAAGGTGTCTCAATACACATTACTGAACAAAGTTCTGATTTTAAGAAATAATAAAACAATACTACCCTCCACCCTTGCTCCTCGAAAAATGGTCCACAACACATTTTCCCTTCCTTCTGAAAATTCTAAGGCTTACTGTTATCATTGTTGACTTTTTCTGTTAAACTTAATTACTAGTGAAAAGCAATTCTCAGACCATCTTTACTTCCAGTGACCAAGCCAGAGGTGGACTATTTTAAGTGATAGTATTTATCCCTCTGAGATTGTTGCTCAGACCTTGTGGCTTTCCCAGCTCCAGCTGCTTTCTTGTCCGCTGTTTTGATGACACCCACAGCAACCATCTGTCTCATGTCATGAACGGCAAAGCAGCTCAGAGGAAGATAGAGAAGCTCTCAACATGTGCTTGCCAGGAGCCATATCAATGATAGCAAAAGCACCATATTGTAAGAATTTGAGGCCATATTCTGTCTTTTCCCCAGAACAACAATCAATCTTCAGCTCCACAAGCTTGCAAACAGTATGGGCTTGTGTGACATTTTAGCACAAGTACATATCCTGTACTCATTTGGCCTGCATGCTTCAAAATATTACCTGAGCTTTGAAGGCAGTGGTCTCCTTTGGTGGGTCATTTTCACTGTCACCAGCCACATTGCCATAATGAATATCACTTAACAAGGACTTCACATTGAAATCTGCATTGTCTTAATGCTGCATAGCAACAGACTTTACTTCATTTGTTATGTTGATTGGAGCCAGGTGACTACCATGCCAGGTGTGAACCAGTCTCAGCTTGGCCCATAGAGACAATACCAATGTCACCCACTTGGTAATTTTCTTGGAGAAGGCAGACCTAGGCTTGTCAGTTGGAGGAGGTGGTGGTGAGGTGCGATTGATGGGTCCAGTGGCAGTGCTATTTTTAAGGTTGTTTCGATGCCTTGAGCCAGGCCTCTTAGCAGTTGACTCCAGCTCAATGTTACTATTCCAGCCAGAATTTCACAAAGATGCTGCTGTCGAGGTTATAGCCAATTTCCTCAATGCTGGTGCTAACTTTCTTAGTGATTTCCTCTTGTAAATTCTGTCTCTAAGGTGGCTTATTGGAACCCCCACTTTTTTTTTCTCTTAACACCAGCAACTAATTGTTTTATTCCAAGTGTGTATGCCAGAAGGATATCCTCACAATTCTTTCCATTCCTGGAAATACCCACTTCAAATTCACCAAACCAGCAGCAACATTTTGCATAGCACAGTCAACCTGCAGTGTGCCTGTAGATGTGTTCTCAATAAAGTCCTGTGTCCTAACTAACGTGCCAGTGATAGTCACAATAATACTAGATGGCCTCAAATTTCCATAGAGAGATGTCAGTAGTAAAACTGTGCTCGCCTTTAGCTCTCAGTTTATTGTATTTCATTGAACAATTTTTGGAGATTTTATGCAAATATTTTTCAATAAAAAGGCATATAACCACTATGTGAAACTTTAAAAATGAATTGTGCTTTATTAACGATAATTTAATACATAAAATACATAACCATTTTTGCTGCAATATTAAGTTTTTTATGAGTATATGTTAAAGTTGAAAAACCCAAATCAGTACACAACATATTCATTAGTGTAGTCAATATATACTTATTTATGGGCTGGAGCACTAGCACAGCAGGTAGGGCGTTTGTCTTGCACGTGGCAGACCTGGGTTCGATTCCTCCGCCCCTCTAAGAAAGCCTAGCAAGCTACTGAAAGTATCTCTCCCTCACAGTTGAGCCTGGCAAGCTACCCGTGGGGTATTTGATATGCCCAAAACAGTAACAAGTCTTACAATGGAGACATTACTGGTGCCCATTCAAGCAAATCTATGAGCAACGGGATGACAGTGATACAGTGACAGTGATACTTATTTATATTTGGAGGGTTTTGTAGCCACAACCAGACTGTTCAGGGCTTATTCCTGGCTCTGTACTTAGAAATCACTATTGGTGGGGTTTGCAGGACCAAATGTAGTGCTGAGTATTAAATGCATGTGGGCCACAGGCAATGCAAGTACATTACCACCTGTGCTATTGCTTTGGCTTCATGTTTGTTTTAAACACACCTTAGTTATTGCTGACTTGTGTATTGTAATAGAAATATTGCACTTGAGAAATTTTACTAAAGTGTTGTGAAGTACTGTCTTAGAAAACTCAATCCGTGTTCAAAGATTCTGTGGTGCTATCAATTGGTTTATAATCTGAAAACCAAAACCACTTATATAAGATGTTTTTACTTTGTGACTCTACCTGTGTGTCATCTTGAGATCCACTTAGTACTTTCAAAATCTTTCATATTTTGAAGCTTTTGAGAACATTTCTTATGGTATATGAGGGCCCAAGTCTTAATTGCCCAGTTACCTAACCATTCCAAAGACAGGTGCTTAATATTTTTTTGTGGGCATCAGTTGTTGATCACTGTTCATCATCCTTTCAGTGTAGAAATGGAGCAAGTAGTCATTAACAGGTTTGTTTACACATATATCCAGTAACTGAAAGATAGAATGACTACTGTTGAGTCTTATATACATGGGAACGTTCCTGCTCTTCATTCATGATAAGGCCTTGGAAACTTCCCCAAATGACCTGCTGTTTCAGTGTATTGCTGGCAGACCAACTGCACAGAGTAGCTAGTGTTGGAAGATGCTAATTTTACCATGTCCCATGGTACAAACTCATGTCGGCCTCACCTGCCTGCTGCTCAACTTGCACCTATAGATCTTCACCAAGTTGAATGACAGTATCATTCTTGCAGCAGTCTAACTACACAAGTCAGCCTTTGAAAATATAGTGACAGTGGACATGTGCTAAGAATTCTAGGCTTATGGCTCACAGTGCACAAGAAGATGCAGATCCAAATGTCACCCAAGTGTATTGCTGCTCTGTTTATCTTTTAAGTAGTATGGAGAACAGAATTACACCACTCAGTGATTACCCACTGAAAGGCTATAATCCCAGTGCTGGGCAGAAAAAAACAGGGTGCAATGATTCAGTGGTAGCATTGATTGTGCAGTGAAATATACTATTCAAGAGCCAAGCAAACAGAATTGGAGCCTTTTTCCATTTTTTTTTTTTTTGGCTTTTTGGGTCACACCCAGCGATGCTCAGGGGTCACTCCTGGCTCTGCACTCAGGTATTACCCCTGGCCATGCTCAGGGGACCATATGGGATGCTGGGAATCAACCCGGGTTGGCCGCATGCAAGGCAAACGCCCTACCCGCTGTGCTATCACTCCTTTTTTCATTTCTGAAGTCTCCTTAGCTTTTCCAGTGACTCTCTTGTCAGTCTTACAACTTTCATAGATGAAAATACATTTCCAGTGACAACAATGTTCATCAGAGTCATTTCTTTCCTTTGTTTAGTTGTGGATTTCATTATACGTGTGTTCTGATGGCAAATCTTTACTACAAAGTATAAATAAACTATCGTTGTTTTAGGACAGAGAGAAATAGGGTTTAGGCCATTGCCGTGAGTGTAGCTGACCTAGGTTTGATTCCTAGTCACCATATGAAACCAGACCATAAGTAAATAATAACAACAACAAAACCCAAATTTTGTTGTTTTAAATTACTAAAATAAAACTATTTGAACTATAAATGATTAACAGTTAAGTTATTAAAACAATAAAGTTTTTGTTTTATGATGTTTTATGATTATTGTAGCAGACAAACTATTACAATCCTTTACATTTAGAACTTATTAAGTATTTGCTTTATTTTCCATTTCAGTTTGATTTACTCCAGGTTATCCATTGCAATCTTAAAACTTTCTTGCTTGTCTTTGCTTTTTAAGGCACTCCTGGCAGTGCTCAGGGATCAATCCTTGTGGTGTTTACCCTGTATGATGGTGGCTGTCAAACCTGGGTCAGCAGAGCAGCATGTAAGACAATTACCTTCACCTCTGTACTAGTTCTCTGACCTCAAAATTAGCAAGTATTTTGAGGAAAACATGGATTCTACACATTCTCTCTCCTGTGAAAAAAGAATTAACTAATTTCACTGTTTATCGATTTAATATATTGTGCTGCCTAGTTTTAATTATTTTCTTACATAATAGTCATTTTCCAGTTCTTTCAGAATTCCCTGTCCAATTTTCCTCTGTCAGGTAGAAATTATTTTTATTAACATTACCTTGATTTGTATTTATCCTGTGAGGACTTCAGAGTGAGTGTTTTAGAATCATTGAAATTCTCTTGGCTGCTTTAATCAGACGTGGACTTCAAGTAAGACTCAAAATGATTGTAATTTGATGGCCATCTTTAAGATTTCACATTTTAAAACATAATGACAGGCAAGTGTATTCTTCAATGTATGCTTAAAAGAATTCTGGGAAGAGTACAACAATAAAGAAATATTAAAATTTCATGGTCCCTACACCAATGTACCTTATAAGTGGTTCCAGCTCACATTTGGCAGTTCTTATCAGTAGAACCTCGTTTGTTCTCTGTTTATTCTATTCCCACCCTTTTCCTAGTTTTTTTTTTTTAATCACATTGGATTTATACTCTGCAGGAAAGCAGACATTAAACAAACAAAAATGTAAAGGTACATATAAACTGATCTTTTTTTTTTTTTTTTTTAGTGTTGAGTGTCCCATTAGTAGGGCTCAGGGGTCACCCTGTGGTGCTTGGGGATCCTTTGAACCAGGCCCTGAACTTAGACCTCCACATGCAAGGCTTGTGCCCCACTACAGCTTTTTCAACTACTTCTCTGTCCATGTGAGAAGTGTTATTTCTATAACACTTATTTTATTCTGATAGACCTTTTAAAGAGATGATACTGAAATTGTAGTAGGAAAATCATATTTTTAAAAGAATTATTTGCATTTGGCTTTTATTATTTTTTTCTTAATTTATCCCACTCATTCTCATTCCTTTTTTGCTTATTTTATTTTATTTTTTTGTGATGACCAAGGGTCACAAACATTTAGTTATGGTGTTGGCTAAGGGACACATCCTTTATTTGTGTTACTTGAATTCACTTTGGTTCAGTCTTCTCCAGGGAATGCAGACTAGATTGCTGTGTTTGCACACTTTGGTGACGTAAGCCAGAGTTCACATATTGGGTTGTGGCACAGTTGAGCATTCGGTAGGGTGCCAGTGATTGAATTCATGACCTCATTTGGCTTCATGTTTAGGTAGAACTACCACTGAGCTATCTCTGGGCTCCCCAAGAATAGATGACCTTTTCCCACTTCTGTAGTAGTTAGGGGAGTTCCTTTAACTTAAAGAGGACCCTTTTTTTTTTTTTTTTTTTTTTGCTTTTTGGGTCACACCCAGCAATGCACAGGGGTCACTCCTGGCTCATGCACTCAGGAATCACCCCTGGCGGTGCTCAGGGGACCATATGGGATGCTGGGATTTGAACCCGGGTCGGCCGCGTGCAAGGCAAACGCCCTACCCACTGTGCTATCACTCCAGCCCCGAGGACCCTTTTTTTTTTAAATCACAGATATGTTCAGAATCTGATTGCTTTCTATCACCCTCCTTGTCCCACATTTTTCTAGACTTGAAACTCCTAAATATTCTCCCTTCTTCTCCTTTCCTCTATCATCTGTTTTCAACAGAGTGGTACTGTTAAATGGAAAACCAAATTTCAGTAGTCTTCTGTCCACATATTCTAGAAATTTCCTGTTCTTGTTATTGAAGCTAATCTCTACTAGGTTTTGAACCATTAGCTTAGCTCTTTGAAGACCACTATGATCAGACCCCTGGTTTCTCTCTAACTTGGCCTTCTCTCATCCTTATTCACTGCTTTAGCGCCCCCCCCTCCACACACACACACACACACACACACACACACACGTGAACTTAAAACAGTTCCACTTAATAGCCTTTGACTTGCTCTTCTTTCTGCCTAGTTTGTTCTTCCAATTGTACTTTGAGTTCTTCTATACCTGATGTACTTGATAATCTCTACAAGGTATTATTTGGGTAAGATGAGTAAAAATTTGAGTCAGAAAGTAACTGTTTTCTGGGGTACCTTGGAAGACTAGTAAGATTGTGTTTCTTTTGATTTCAAAATTCAGTAATCTATAGACATTACTTCATCATCATGTGGAATAGCCCTTCTGAGTGTGACTGAACTCATTCTATGAGTGCTAAGAAACTATGACGGGCTAGACTGTGAGCTGTGCTACCACCCCGTGCTGCCCGGGGAGGGATTTTCCCTTTCCACCCTGTTTTTCTGCATGGAAAATGGCGGCGGCGGCAACATCCACATGGCAAGAGCCACCTCCTAAGACTCCCAACCCAGAGGTATGAATTTTGCAGTGGCCATCATCAGGCGGGGACGGGGGCGAGTTACTGGCATGCTCTCCACCCAGATAAGATCCGGAGCTTCTGCTCCTAAAGACTATGATCCTAGAGGTCTTCTAACCCATTTTGGCACCCAGAGCGGCTTCTTACAGAAATGCATCTAGACTGTGAACTGAGGTAAAATATCAGAAATCCAAAAGCTCATAGAGTCTTCATTCTCTGCAATGGAAAGAAATTATTAAATGATGCCTTTTCAGCAGGCCTGATTGTTGGGGGAAATTCCAGACAATAATAGTTCTCTATTGAAATATTGAATATATTCAAAGTATAGAGAGAATAAAGTGAAAATCATTAGCTACTTGGGTGGGAGGGGGATATATTGCGGTTCTTAGTGGTGGAACATGTGCACTGGTGAAGGGAGGGGGGTTAATCATTGTATGACCGAGACTTAAACCTGAAAGCTTTGTATTTTTTTCACAGTGATTCAATAAAATAAAAATTAAAAAAAAAAAAACTATGATGGGAAACACTTATTATACCTATACCTTAAACTCAGCAGGACAACTATACTCACTGACGTTTCTGCAGTTACTGTAGGAACTCAGAGAGCCTTAAGCCTTGCATTTTACTGATTATTTTATCACTGGAAGTCCATGACTGTTTGGTCCAATTAGCTGCCAATCTCTCATCCCTAGCTTTCTGTTTGTATATTTATCTAAGCCAAACCCTCTCCTTTCTAAATGCTTTTATGGTATCTGGAACTACTACTATATGTCCATTCATTGACACTACACCCTCCTCCTTTTACTCTGTGTTCCTCTTGCTTAATTACATTATAGTTGTTGTCTTCTAGGATCTCCATATCCTCTGAAACTGTATGGGGATCTGTTTATTCTTTAGTCATTGGGTTTCCTCATAGAGTTCAGAAAATAGGTTCCCTCTCTTTGCCTGTCCACGTATTTATATATATCTGCCTTATTTAAGTGTCTGCACATTAGAGACTTTCATTCCTGATTGTACGACTTCCTCTTTCTCATTATTACTGTCAAGTAACCTTCGATTAATTGGCCTTGTTTGTTGAAGACTCGGTTCTCCGTTAATGATCAATTTTCTCTACCCATCTTCTTACATGCATTTGTAAGTCAGTTGGTATCCACATGAATAGCCCATCCAGTTGGTTCTTCCAGTTACTTGGCACCCTTAACACACATTTTATTTTCCTTTAAACATTGTCTTCTTAGACCAAAAGTTCTTGTGCTTTATCTTACTTTCTTAGTAAGAACAAAACATAATTTATTCATTTTCATTTTCTTATCTGTTGGCCTTGTCATCTCTCTATAATTTGGCCAACCCTAATCTTAATATACCAAACATACAGGGCCAACAATAAGAAACACGGGTCTCTCAGAGAAGAATCAAAGTATCATTTTTAGAAGAAAGATTAAAATATCTTAGGTGGGTAATTAATGCATAGGTCCCAATATCCGAACAGATTCCCTAAGAAATTTTTTTATCCCTAAGGAAAAAAAATCATTATTTCTTAAAAAAGCTAACTGTTTGATCAAATATAAGTACCTTTATTTGGTGTTAGTGATTATTTGGCTGTACTTTATGAGCTTTTCCATCTTTTTAGATGGTCAAATTTAACAGGAGCACAGTAGAAGAAAGGAAACAAGTATACCACATGATGTTATATAAAATGAAAGTACTTATAAAATAATTAGGATTTGAGATGCTTGTCTGGGCTTCTGTCTTGAGTATAGGAGACAGCTGTCTTCCTTCGTAGTAGGCTTCTGGGCCACTACCTATCCCATCGACAGGTGTATATTATGCACTTGTAAACTGATTTTAATAATAGAGCAAAATATAATTAGAAAAAAATTTTGCTATCATTGAAACATCATGCGTTGTAAAACCAAATGTAAATAATTGGATTGTATCCACACCATTGGGTATCTCTAGTTGTATAAGCAAAAATATTAGTTATATTTTCTAAAAAAATTACTCAAACATTTCTCTTTTTGAATTTGTCCTATACTCTCTGGTGCTAAGGGCTTATTTCTGATGACTGTATGCTCATGGGTTGTGCATGAGGGATCATATGCAGTGCCACAGATTAAATCTGGGTTGGCTCTCCAGGCTCTTGTCTATTGTTGATTTAAATATTAATGAAATATTTTTATGTTTCCAACACAATTTATAGACAAATACAGTAAAACTTTGTTAAAGGTAGTATATTTACATGAAGATGGGTGGTTCTAATTCACAGTCACCTAGAATTGCTTTAAGTTAATTCTGATGACAGACATTGACCATGCAATCTGTTGCCTCACTGGTCTCAGTTTTTGTTATGGCAATTTGCAGAGTGAGTGACATTTTGTGATAGTTCAGAGACTATTATTTTTCCTTGTGACCTATGCTTTTTGTTTGTTTTCAACTTGCTATCCCAACTGGGCAAAAAGGCCAAGTCCAAGTATAATCTACTGAGACTGACATTTTTTATATAGTAATTTATCAACTGTTTATCACACTCAGGGCACTTCAATATTCTGATCAAATTCTAAGGAGAGTCCATTTATATTCTGTCATAATCACAATAGAGGATTAAACAAATATTTATGAGCCAGAACAGGGATTTGATATTTAATGGTGATAAAGAGTAATGTCTTACTTATCACATTGCTACACTGTGACATTGCCAAGTTAAAATAGCTTAAAGATGTTTCTCTTGTTTTCTAAAGAGGAATGGACTATATACAATTAAACACATCTCACCGTTAATGTATGTGTGAAAAATATCTTCACACAAGAGCATTTAGTTTTTAAAGTTCCTTCAATACACTAATGGCATACAATTTAGTTTAACAGCTCTGTGTGTTGTAATCAAGAGTGTGAATAGGCAATCAAATACTTCTGTGAAATTCTGCTCCCCAAAGAATTCATGGCAAGCCTGTTGCTATGGTGCAGTCTCACCTGGGACTTGTTTAGCTTTTTTCTCAATCAGATACATTGACAATAATGAGCTTAAAACCAGATCCTCATAGAAAGTTCAGAGTGGGGAAATTCAGATTGTTAGATGAAGCAGAGTGACTCTTCTTTATTTCAACTTGCATTTAGAAGTTCTTATTTGTAATCCCATGAATCTTAGGACTCACTTATGGCATTACTGCCTCACCTAACTGAGCAAGGTGTCATAGAAGGCACTGCTGATTAGATGGGAAACCTCGGGAAATATCTGAACAGAGCTACACTCTAGATTCTCTCATCCAGGGCTGCTTCTCTGAAATTTTAGTAACTGTTAGTTGTTTGAAACCATCAGGGTTCTATTTAGTGATTCCATTTTACTTAGATAATGCCAGAGAAAGCTTCGGAGTCGGAGTTATTAAATTGAAGGATCTGATCACATCAGTATAAAATAATAGACTAGGCAGTGAGACTTTTGATGGATTACTTAGGCTTGTATTGTTTTTAAGAGATTATCTTCCTGTATTCACCTCAAAATCAATTTCATTGCCAGATGCTATACGTCATGGTGTGAGGCTGAGAGGCAATGATAAAAACACCAAGTCCAGACTCCACCTGTGACTGCATTTCCTTCTGCCCCCTACTGGGTGTGTGACCTTAGACATTCAGTTTCTACAGCTTAGAATTGAAAATCACGGAGCCTGCGTAATAATACAGCATGTTAGGCACTTGCCTCACGTGGAGCCTGCTGCCTAGTTTCCATCTCTGGCATTGCATGGTCCCCTTAGCCCACCAGGAGTAAAACCTGAGTGCAGAGCCAGGATGTGGAATTGATACATCCTGACACTATAGGGTGTGCCTAACTCTTCCTCATACACACAAAAGAAATGGAAATCTTGGTATATATAGTGTATTCTGTCAGTGAGGATGATTAGAAATGAAGAGGTTCTTAGCTCACAGAAATCATTACTGGGGATTGATTCTACCATTTATGATACACTTAGAAAACAGTACTGTATCTGTTTTATATCTACTACCTAATAAGTAATAGCTAATGATACTAGTGTGATTATCCCTTATGTCAGTTTGTACTCGGTATGGTAGAAGAGTCCGGGAATAGCACACAGGTAGAGGACCTGACATGCAGGGGGTGAAGCTGGTAACAAACAAGTGCAGTCCATGACATTCCAACAAAATTGCGACAACTTAGTGCTAAAACCAAATGTGAAATTACTGCAACTAAAGTATAATGTTGAGGAGCTCTGCCATTCAACCGAATGAAAACTGCAAACAACACACTCAGCGTGGGCGAAGTGCAACCCAATATGCGTAGCACCAAGTCCACCACCTCCACTCCATCCGTCATCACAGAAACAGCAACAACATAGAGAAGGAAGGACCAAAAATGCTTAAGTAAGAGGAAATAGAAAGGAGCAGTTATCATTTTATGTGTTCCATCATAAAAAAAAAATAGTTTTCAGTGGTTTGAATGAGCTAAACCAGTGAGCCAGAAAACATCCAAGTCATTTTATGTATTATCCTAGATGTTAAGACTGTTGGAACAAGACTCATCACTTTTTTCAGCGAGAATATTGTTCTTAAATCCAACTAAGTAGATACCATTCGAGAACACTGTTATTCAAGGTTACTTAAGAGTGTGTTAAGGATTGTCTAAGCATGTGTTTCTACCAATTTGATTTTCTTAACGTTTTTGCCAAATTATTAAAATTCCCTGATTTAATCTAAGTACATTAGTATTTTAAAAGATAAAAAGATAAATGTCAGAGATATATTTAATGTCATTCAGGTTTTGGGTCTAGGAATATGAGTGATAGCCATGACCTGCCTTGAAATCATCCTTTTTCATTTCCCTTTTCTTCACTCTACTGAGAGGTTCATACAGCTCTCCGCCCTCTTGTCCCTTCATTCAAACAGGTCTCTCTTCTCTGCAGAGGGTCCTGATCTTCTCAGGGGTGCCATGCATGTGGACATACAAGCAGACATGGTTCTGGGCACTGCAACTGGTTAAAAACACTTCCAAGTCAGGCGCAGGCTCTGAGCAGTGTCTGCTTACTTGAGGTAGGGCCCAGCCAGAAGCACTGACTGAATCTTATGTTCTGCTAACCATTTGCAAAGACTTTACATCACACTCACTGTGCCAGCTTCTGCTTTTAGAAGGAAAAGAGCGAGCTAGAAAATTCAGCTTGATCTTTTTTGTATCTGTTAACTGGGAGTGTGAATATTTAATATGCAAATTATTTACCAAAAATAATATGCAAATTATTCTCCAAAAAAGAAGAATGAAATAGTCTCTTTCCAGTTTCATATATATATATATATATATATATATATATATTTATGTTTATATCTTAATGGGTTAAGATGACAGGAAAATAGTTGAATAAAGGCCTCGAATTATTTTAAATAGGTATCTGAGTATTAAAGCACATTTACTTGCCTAGACTTTTCACTGACATTTTGATATTCTTTAAGTTGTCTGTATGAAAAATAGGTGCAGGGTGAGGGGGGTATCAGGTGTTTCACTTATGTCTTGGGGGTCATGGGAGCCTTCAATTTGTTCAGAGTACTTGTTTTGAAATTTGATAAATAGAAAAAGAGGGCATATAATAGGAGCAGAAGCCATTGCTTTTCTCTCGTCATTTGTCTGAGTGGCCAAGCTAGGTTACCACCAAAAAGCTCTGCTTCTGCTGCTGTTTTCTTCACAGTGTTGACACTACATTTTTATTGTAGTGCTCATATCTTGTTACGCTAACTCACCTATGAGGTGGGTGTAATCATTTTGTAGAATGATCCAGCTGGAATTTATGGAAGTCAAAGTGCCATGTCCAGTATCATATATATAGCTAATGACAGAGCCTAGATTTAGATCTGGGTTAGAGTCATATATTCTGCAACTTTTTCATCTTTGCTCTGATCTCCCTTAAATCACATACTGTTTTAAACTTTCCAGTCTGGGTGAGCAAACAGCACAAATCTGCTCTTCTTCCGGTTCTGTGTTTTTTAATTTTTGTTGTTGCTGTTGAGAGTCAATGGTTTGTAATCCTGTTCATTACAGTCTCTCCTGTAAATAATTCCAACACCAGACCCATCACCTGTGTACCCACATCCTCCCCCAAGGATCCCAGTGATTTTCTCTCTCCCCCTCCTCCACCCCAACTCATTTATGTGGATCAATTCTCCTAGTATGTTGCAGACCTGTTTCAAAGCTGAGAAGTGTTGAAGACAGCTGTAAATCAACATCCATTCTAAATATAAAATTTCGGATAGTAAATAAAACCACGTTAATATTTTTAGTTTACTGTAGTGAAGAATTTAGAATTCATTTTCTAGCTCTTATTAATTATGTGGCCTTCAGCAATTTTGCAGTTATTTTACAATTGCTTACCTCAGTACCAGCTTGTACTTTTGTAAAGATTAGGGAAAATATATAAGAAAGGTATTTGATACCAACTTATTCTTATTACACAAAATTAGCATAGTGCCTTATGACTATATCGTAATTGAAAGAAATAATTTAAGATTTGTCAAACAGAAAGTTTGTTTCAGATAGCTTAGACTGAACAATAAAAATAGCATTACTGGGCCAAAGAGAGTTAAATGGGTGGGACAGTTGACTTGCACGTGACGGACCCAGTTGGTCCCCTAAGCCTGTCAGAAGTGATCACTGACTGAGCTTTTCATAGAGACAGGAGTAAGCTCTGAACACCACCAGGTGTGACCCAATAAACAAATAAATAACATTATCAAATGTTAGGTGCACTATACATTTTCATTTCTTAATATCAAATCATTATGTTGGGGCTGAAAAGATAGTACAGGGGTTAAGGTGTTGACCTTGCATGCGATTAACCTTGATTCAATTTCTGACACCACATATACTCCCCCATGTACCACCAGGACTACTGTCTCCTGATCACAAAGCCAGGAGTAACCAAGAGCACTGCTCGTTGGAGCCCAAATCAAAGAATGGGAATGTTCATGAGTGATTTGTCTTAGGGTTGCACCTAACATTTATTTAGTGTTCCTGCTAAGTAGATATGGCTGATTGTTACCAATTTTACTGTTACTGCTTCACCATATTTCTTTTAATATTCAGTTTCTAATGGAGTATCATAGTTTGCAGTCCTATCAGTGTTGTTTTCTGCTGCCATTGCACCAGGCTCACCCCCAGAGTGCTGACCCTCCCCACTGCCGTCCCTTCCCTCTTCTGCTGCTGACAGCCTCACTTCTTGATTCTGTTTTAACCTTAATTCTAAAGAAGCTGAGGGCAATTTCTGGAGCTTCAGAGAGGAACAGTTTTAGTGAATAGAAAACATTTTAATTGTACATTTTGTCTCTAAGAAACCTTTTTAAAAAATAAATTAATATATGCCTTTTAAGCCAGGTACAAGCCTTTACCATTAAAGAGAGCATTTCATTGGAAAGGGTGCATGTTCATTCTTAATCCTAGTAAATTAAATCTGCCGCTGCCTATCTAGCCACAGATTTATCTGCAAAGCAGAAAGAGTGGTAGAAGTAAGCCTGAAAATTTAAATAAGCACAGGAAGAGACTACCTGCACTGGATATTTGTTGTCTTTCATTGTTATGTTTCATTAACTTACTAACAAAACCTTAAATTAATCGTCAGAATAATTAGCCTCTTATTCCCTGGTGCTATTTGTTACATCAACTGAAGAAAGGAAGATTAAATTTAGTCTTGCTTTTTGGTATCCTTAACATTTTTATGTTTTTTGCTGCATATGCATTAACTTGTCCACATCAAGAGACTGGTTATTTATTTTTCTCATTTTTTCAATTTCAGCAAATAATGATTTATATGCATTATAATTATCTACTGTTCAGTCAATTAATTCCCAAATAGGCATATAACATTAGGTGCGATGCATCATTGGTCCTACTAATTTTGAAATATTTATGTGCTGGAAAATCAAACAAATTGTTATTGTTATGGTTTTTTTTTATAATTTTATAATGAATTCTCAAGTACTAGCTAATCTAATTTTCAATACACTAATATTCAAAGAAACTCTTGATTTTTGACATTATTTTTACCAAATTATTGTGTTCTTGGAAACTGATAGTAATAGTTGTCATTGATAGCTACAACTAATACTGGTTCTGAGGATCCATTCGTATGTTTTATCTCTTTTAATATTTATTTGACTACTAGGACTTTTTTCTCTATAAATAAGCTTAAATATGAATTGATAAGATCTCAACTAAAGAAAATTTGTTAGAATTGTATTTATACATACGTATTTATATGTATGCATATATTCTATTATTTGGAAGGGCTGGTAAATAAATGTCATTGTACTTTTGGCAATTTGAAATTAGGATACAAAAACTACAGAACTATTTTTGGTAGGGTGTGGTTTCTGACAGGTAGGGAATTCAGCAGGTAGAAACTGGTATAGTAATTGGAGGTGGGAGCTTATAGTCAATCATATCAAATAATAACCTTTGCTTTTAATGTATAAATTGTTTAGAATCATTTCTCCAGGAGCCAGAGAGACAACACAGGTGACAAGGCACTTGCCACATTACATGCCTGACCCTAATTCGGTCCCTGGGACCACATATGGTTCCCTGGGCACCTCTAGAATTGATTCCTGAGCATAGAGCTGGGATTTAGCCCTCAGCACCCCCAGTATGGCCCAATCCCTCCCAAAAAAATCCATGTTATTTTTCCGTATCACCATAAATAAGCAAAATTTTATTCCTGAGAGAAGCACATTTATTAAAAGGAATTTGCAGAGAGTTTTGGGATTCCAGGTCTACTTTAAGATTTTCCTCCACATCTCCATGCTACTTTTATATTTAAGTAATAAATATTTTGTGTCATTGGTTTCCTCTCCCAATTTCCTTACCTCCATTTTAAGGATATTATTTTATTACACTTAAAATCTTAAGCACCTCAAAGGTACTTAAGTAGACTGAATAGATAATAATTATGACTGAGTAGATAACAATTGATATTAAAGTTTTCAGGAATGTACAAATGAAGGTTCTATCCAGTTATCCTGTACTAAATAAAATGGACTGTATAATAATCACCCTGAATGATTTAGCAAGGAAAATGGGAGGATGCTAAGAGGAATGAAATTATGTTCCACTCTATAAACTTTCAAGGCAAGTAATATTGCAGGTAAATGAAACAACATGAGTGAAAATTTTTTGAGTGATGTGTGTGTAGGGAACCAGAAACAGTTCAGTATGTGGAAGGTTCATTCCCTTTCAGAGTCCAGAACTTAGAGTGTTTGTTGCAGAGAGAGAAGGGCAAAGTATTTTGGGCCTTAAAATAAAAATGATTGACTTTTTGATAATGGAACAGGGGAAGTGGCCTGGAGTAGGAAGGCTTTTGTTTGTTTAACTCCATGGGATTAAGAATCAGAATGTTGTGATTTTGAATCTTGTTTTTGAATGATGTTAGATAAATTCACCCTGTCTGGAATGGGATAACCCTGACGATCTTCCAGGTCAACTAGTGCTGACTTATCACAATAGTGTAAATCTGCACATGAACTAGGATATGAGTGGCAGGAAAGGATAATAGACTCAAGTAGTATGAAAAGAGTAGATTACAGGATTTGGAAAACTATTTCATGTGTGAAGAATGGGGTGGAAGAGACAGAAAATGGTGAGAAGATCAAATCACTTGCAGTTTGATCCTGAAAAGGGAAAAGGGGTCCCATTAGGGCCGTGGTTCTTGAACTTTTGCCAACAGGAGAATCTCCTGAAAGATTTGTTTATTAAGCATGACTGTTTGGACCCCACTCCTTCTGATTTAAGAGCAGCCCATGTCAATGAATTATGACTGAGTAAATAATTTCTTTATATTTTCAGAAAAGTTTTATACCTGTTTATCTTGATGTTCTTATCCACACCGGGCTCTAGGCTATGTGTTTAAATGTAATCCTCCCTTTCTTTAGTTTGTTTTCTTAATAATAGTGCTTTGGTGACAGTTATAAGCTGCAACTTTACAGTATGAATTTAGAGCACCCGGTAGGTTTTGCTGTTTTCTTTTGCTAAAACTGATGAATAGATATCAAAAATTAGAACTTGGTATAATCCTTTGTGCTTAAGTAGAATAAAGTAATGGAGAACTTAATGTAATTCATATCCCATTAGAATGCTAGCTGGTTTAACAAATAATAATAATAACAATAATACAGTAGATCTATCTTGTAATTTTCTTTCATCTTAGAGGAGATCTCAATGTAAGAAGCAGTGTGCAGACAGGGCAGCTTATCCAGTGAAGAATCCTAATAGACACTTTCTTCTGATAATTTGAGATTAGCAGTTTCCAGTTGTAGGTTGTCTCTTTGTGGTGCCCTGCCCTTTGAGAATGCTTACTTTTGTTAAAAGCAATAAAAAAAATTGGGTTTTCAATATATATAAAATATTTTAAATTTAAATTATAGGATAAGTACCCCTTACTAATTCCATAAATATATTTATACTTTGATATTGTGTTGTGTTGTGTTGGCTTGGTTGTGTCATGCTAGACAGTATTGCCTTCTTGAGGTGTTAATAGTTTTACTTGAAAAAGAAAAGGTCTGCAAAGAGGCAAAGTTACATGCATAATACCCTATCAGTAACTGTATAGTAAACCACAGTGCCTAGAAGGACAGAAAATAAGGACAAAATGAAGAAATAGTGCCTGCCGTAGAAGCAAACCAGGAGGCAGAAGGGAAACCTGGGAAATTGGTGGAGAGAGTGGCCACTGATGAAGGAATTGATGTTGGAACATTGTACATCTGGTATTTAATCATGAATAACTGGAATTCTGCTATTTATGGTGATTCAACTTTAAAAATATGGTTTTGTAAAATTACTAGGTTGGACAGAGGCAAGGCAATGTTCTCTTGGTAGACTTTTCAGATGTTTTAATATGTTGGCATCACTGTGGATCTCAGTGATTGGGGGTGGGGGGTCTTACAGCATTTCCCTAAGTGTTGAGCCCAGAGTCCCTTCTTTTAAAGATATTCCTATACGACTTGCAACACTAGTGTTCTCAGAGCACACTTTGGAACAAGGTAATTTTAGTTGTTCAAGTCATTTCTATTTTGGATTTCTTTTAACAAAGGAATTAGAAATGCTTCCCATTTCTATAATTATAGGCTCTACCTAATTAGACCTAAGTAGACCCGATAATTGTCCATTATTAAATAAACAGAAAGTTAGGGCATTTGATTACCTCTACTTTGCTAGTAGGTTTTCTTAAGGCTGAGAAGTTCAAGGTCACATTAAAAATATAAGGCTGCTTTGCTTTATTAACAGTCTAGATTAGGACCTCTTGAGGATATTCTTATTAAATCTTAAATATACTTTTAAAAATAGTTCACTAGACTTGGCTCAAGAACCTCATGACCATCATTTATTCATCTTTTAATATGGGGAAAGGAAAGGCAGGAGAATCTGTGTCCTGAGATCAGGTCATATCTTCTTAATCTGCTATACTTAAGAACAAGCATGTCAGGGGACAAAAGAGATAGTACAGATGTTAAGGTACATGCCCTGTATTCAGTAAACCCTGATTCAATTCTGAAGACCATCAGTGATCATTCCAGGGTTGATAATAATACAAATAATCAGCAGGTAGAACCCTTGCTTTGCACGCAGCCAATTTTAGTACAATCTCCAGCAATCTTATTGTCCCCCAGCACTATAGGAGTAATTCCTGAGTGCAGAGTGAGGAGTAAGCCCTGAGAACTGCTGGATATGCCCCCTTACCTCCCATAGCCAAAAACATCACCCTAGAGCTGAATGTGTCTGCCAAACAAAAAGAAAAAGTTTAGTGTTGCCTTTCAGTGATAATTGATCTTTTTAATGATATAAAAGCTTCTTTAAGTTGTTGATAAATTGTCTTTATTTATCATTAAATTTGACACCATATTTTGTATGTGTATCATTAAGAGTCAAAATGTTCATATTCTACATTAATTTTGCCTCTAAAAAATCAAACTTGTGGACCAGAGAGATAGTACAGTAGACAGGGCACTTCCTTTGCACATTATAGAGCCAATTCCGTCTCCAGTATCCCTCTATGATCTCCATTCTCAGAATGAGTAATCCCTGAGCACAGGACAGGATTAACTACAGAGTACCAACCAGGGGTGGCCCCCTCTAAACAATTTTTTTTAATAAAATTAAAAACTAAATTGTGTAGCATGGTATGGCAGAAAAAGGAAAATGTAAGGGAGATTTTAATGGGAAAGTGAGATATTAAATTATGATGATTGAAATTAAAATGCTTTTCATAAGCCATTGATTATATAATATAATAACCCATATTCATTTTCTTTCAATATATCCAGTGCTCAATACTTTCTCCAAGACTTATAAAGATGGAAAGGTATATTGATTCCTTGTACATTTACTGCTGATGTAATGATTTTGCTTACATGGGTGAACATTTTAAAATGTTCTTATGTATTTTAATTTTTGTTAGAAAAATTATGAAAGCATTAGAAACCAGAAATTCAATAATTTTAATACCTGGTATGGTACTATGCCCTAGAGAATAGTCCATTTAAATAAAATATTAGTAATGGATTAGTATAAGTCAAAGGGTAAAGAAACAGATTCCAAAATCTAGACCATAATGTTTTCTGATGAGAAAGATTTGCACATTAAGCTTGAGGGGCAGTCACTGGGTGTGGCTCAGTAGGAGAGCTCAGGATTCATATGTATGAGGTCTTCAGTTTGATACCTATTACCACACACACAAAAAAAGGAAAACTGAAGAAATATTGAAGATTCAAGGCAGAAGGGCAAGATCATTGATGCAAGAAGGCATGGAAGATCTAATCTTAGAAAGAAGGGGGCACTCCTTCACTAAGCCTGAAAGAGAATGGAACTGAGGGTTCAGCGGGCTATAGGGAAACAAGTTGAAGGGGTCACAGCTAATGGTGCTAAATACCTCCTACTCTGAAATGCCATCATAGTGGTAGTAATGACTGTTAGCCATCTCAGAGTTTGTCAAGTGCTTAGAATCACTTGAAGTGAATAGGTGTAGGAAAGGACAGGAGATAACCTCAATGGGCTAGTACAGGTGTTTCTGGGATGGCCATTTTTGATGCTCTGTAGTCATCAAAAGACGTAGACCATCTTTCCCCTGACCCAGACACCATAGAGTGCAACCCCTGAGCATAGGGTGAGGAGCTACTCTTTATTACCACTAGCTATCACCCCAGTAGGTAATAAGGAAGAAAGCAGGAAACTGCAGTGCCATTGGGTGGCAGGAGTCTGGAAACACAATGACCTTTCATATGTGTTTGGAAGAATTGTAGTCTTTATCAGTTACACAGAAAGGTGTTGAGGAGCCAGGAAAACGCCTGCTCCTTTTTTTTGAACACCTCAGGTACAGGGTATGAAGAATGCTAACCATAGTGTTGTTGCTAAAGGTATTTACAGGAAAGAACTACATTCGGTTCAAACACCAATAGGACTAGAGAGCACGTGGGTTAAGGCAAGTGTCTTGCTTGTGATGACCCCTGGCACAATCTACATAATACTACATAGTCTCCCAAGCACAGCCAGGGCTGGCCAGGAGTGTCCCAAACCCCAGCCACCCCCCAAAAATAAAAATTCTGCAGATGGAGTGTATTACTTGGGAGACTATCTTGGATGGTATCGACAGAGAATTTACAGTGTAAAATGAGGATACAGTTGGAAAGTTGCCACTTTAGCCATCAGTGAGAATTAACTTAGGGTGACACAGGCCATAGGGATAGTACAGTGGATAAGGCATGTTGCTTTGCATGTAGCCAACCCCAGCACTGCATATGATCCATTGAACGCAGAGCCAGGAGTAAGTGCTGAGCACTGCCAGGTGTGGTCCAAACTGCCTCCCACAACCCATCCCCCCAAAAAAAAAATTAATAGGGTTAGAGAAATTGGGAGGTTACAAGAGGTAAAGTATGTGCTGTTTTCTGTTCTGACAACAGATTCCTTGAACCAAGGGATGGAAGCTTTCTTGCTTATCAAAAGAGAATGGGAGTGGAAACACCTAATGTTGAGAGTTTCATGAGACTTGGAGATAATAAACCCTTCACTGACTATATTTGCAGCATTAGTAGCGTTTCTATTCAGAAGAGCGCAAAATTGTCAACTAAAGGCCTCTTCTGAAAGAGGGAAGGTAAACCTAAAAAGGAAGGGGAAAATGCCTCTTCCCAAGTGAGTAAGCAGGAATGGATGGATATAAAAAAAGACCCAACTAGAAATCTCAGAAGTGGAAGATATTCTCATTGGAAAGGGTTCCGATAATTTTTTCCCCCAGGGCACATACAAAAATGTGAATTCAAAGAGGTACTGAAAAATTCCCCCTGAATACAGCTCAGACAAAAGAGAAAAGTTGCAGGGATTTCCATTTACACAGATTTAACACCCTAACCAGTCTTTCACCTAAATTAAGTCAAACAAATTTAAATTTCATTTCATTTAAATTTTTATTTTATTTTAATTGATTTTTTTAAGAACAAAGCTAATCTGTAAAGAAAGTTTAATGATTTATGGAAACTAAAACTAACATTGGGGCCAGAGAAATAATACAGCAGATAGAGCCTTGTACGTAATCAACCTGGATTCAATCCTGGGCACCCCATATGGTCCCTTGAGTCCTCCCATGAGTGATCCCTAAACACAGTGCCAGGAATAAGCCCTGAACACCAGTGTGTGTTGCCTCACTCCTCCCCCCCACCCCCAGAGAGAGAGAGAGAGAGAGAGAGACAGAGACAGAGTAAGAGACTAATATAACAGTTCTTAGCTAAGCAAGTTAAATAAATAAATTTGACTTTCACCTTGAAGGTGTCTACCCATTCTAGATCACCATGATCCTGAGCATGCCATTTCATTCTATACAGTCTGTTTAGTGTACCCAAACTCAAGATCTAATGGGAGATCTTTCACCGTAGGTAAAATGTTACAAGCTACAATGTTAGTGTAAGTGTTAGGAGAAACCTATTCCCTGCATAAAGGGACAAACGGGTTCAAGCAATTGGAAATAATCTACACCTGTGAGATTCAGAAAATGAGGTGAATAACAAATATGTTATACAAATTAAATCTATGTAAGATAACAGCAGATTACCTGTATGATTACCTTCTTCCCCCAGCAAAGAGGAATGTAAGCCCCAATTTCAAATTGCTGTCAGTGAGTATATACAGAAACCGAAACTCTTGATCCACTGTTGGCTGTTTATATAAGTTGGCCCAGCCTTTGTAGAAAGTAGTTCGTGAATCAATTATTATCAAGTTAAAGTTGAAAAGGTGCTCAGCTTTCAACACAGCAATATGCTTGTAAGTTTCAGCTCTGGAGAAATGGGGCACATGTGCATAAGATGAATTAAACAAAGCAGCTATCATTGCACAAAGTTGGAATCAACCCAAGTTTTTTGTCATGATGGAAACATGTGACTGTATTGAGCTACAGTGGTGACAGAGTACTACTGAGCACTGAAAATAAATGAACTAAATCTACATGATAAATGTACTGATAAATCTCATTTAACTCAGCGATCTATAGAGGATTGTGTGCAGCATACCATTGGCATACATTGTGTGACTACATAGAGCAATACAGTGTATCCTCTGTGATCTGTAGATATGAAGTACTAGTACTATCCAATATTCATGTGGATATTGTGCAGCAAACTCTGGAAATTGGTCTCTTCTGGAAGGAGAGAAAACAAGGGATTTCATTCTGTTTGTCTATCTAATTTTTTTAAATGAACCAAACTACCAAAATATTATGGTTTACCATAGATGGCTTTTATACTGTTCTCTAAAGCTTATTGTAGTGTTGTGTATGCTTTTTCTGTACATTTGAAGGATCTCACAATATAATTTTTTTAAGTTAGATAGATCTTATTATATAAAAGGAAGCGCAGAATCTAGTCTCTCAGAGTATTCTCATTAAGATGGAGTTTTGTGTTCAGATTACTTATTTCAAGCTAACACTTATGGAGGAGAAGAAAAGGCAGAATCAAGGAAGAGAGAGCTCAGCCTATTCTACAGGGAACTCTAGCACCATTTTGGCTGTAGTATTCTCAGTTTATCCAGTGGCTGATGACAGTCTGTGCCAAGGGCAAGTCCTGATGATCAGGGTCTCTGCGAGTTGATGCACTTGATGCAGGGCGACCTGGCACTGAGCTCTTCCTCTCACTTTTCTGAACACGGCAGCACTGTCTACTATATGAGTTTTTTTGTTTTGTTTTGTTTTTTAATTTTTTTTTGAATCACCATGATAAAGTTACAAGCTTTCATGTTTGGGTTACAATCACACAATGATCAAACACCCATCCCTCTACCAGTGCACATTCACCACCACCAGTATCCCCACCAATATCCCTGGTATACCCCCACCCTTTCCCACCCTCCCTCTGCCTCTATGGCAGACAAAATTCCCTATACTCTCTCTCTACTTTTGGGAATTGTGACTTGCAACACAGACACTGAGAAGTCATCATGTTTGGTCCATTATCTACTTTCGGCACACCTCTCCCATCATGACTGATTCCTCCAGCCATCATTTTCTTAGTGATCCCTTCTCTATTCCATCTGCCTTCTCACTCTGCTTATGAAGCAGGCTTCCAGCTATGGGACAATCCTTCTGGCCCTTGTATCTACTGTCCTTGGGTGTCAGCCTCATGTGATGTTGTTCTGTACTTCACAAATGAGTGCAGTTCTTCTATGTCTGTTCCTCTCTTTCTGACTCATTTCACTTAGCACGGTACTCTCCATGCCTATCCATTTATAAGCAAATTTCATGGCTTCATCTCTCTTAACAGCTGCATAGTACTCCATACTAAATGAGTTTTCATAGCATCATAAGATAGGGCTTTTTTTTTTCTCTATTCTATTGACTCATAGATTATGCTTTTCAACATTCTTCCTGAGAGAAATGAGCTAAACCTTGGCTGTCTCAGAGGAAATCATCATATGACAAACTTGACAAATGCTTTTTAAAAACATTTTCCTTGCCCTTCTCAAAGGAAAACATAAGATCCCTCTATAATTCAGATGCACTATTTTAGATGTAAATTTAAGAACAAACCATGACTCTACTTTTTTAAGGATCAAATTTTCAATTTTCAATTTTTTAGATTATACCTCTCAGTAATCTTCTTTGGGGCTTGGGGGTGTGGTAGACGACACCCAGTGGAGCTTTGGACTGATACCTGCTCTGTGCTTAGGGATCACCCCCTGTAGGCTCAGAGGGCCATATGCAGTTCTGGGGACCGGACCGTACCTGGATTTGCTGCATACAAGGCAAAGGCACTACCTGTTGTATGGTTGCTCTGGCCCTTATAATTATCCTAATGAGGGTTACTTTGGAAATCATAGCATGTGTTTTTATATGATTGTACAATATTGTCTTCCTTAACAGTCAAAAAAACCTGTGGGAAGAATTCTCCAGTATTTGTATCGTACTTATCCATCATGGTGCCAGTCATATGTGGGTGTTTATATTCTTTTGGTATAATACTGATAATTTTATAGCAAAGCATACATATAATTTGATTGTAAATATTGACAGGTATTCGGTAACCTTTGTAGATTTTATGTTTTATAACTTCCTGGTATTCCGCTTTGGGGACTTGAATATCCTGCTTGTAAGTAGTGTAGGCAAATAGAGGATAGAACAATTTTGATAAAGGCAGTTCATGGTGATCAATAGTATAATCTCCACTACCAGCAGGAATAGGAGATGGACTTTACTCAGCCCATATGTGTGCTAAAGAGCTGGCTGACTTTTAATTTTGAAATGGAGTAATAGCTGGCTACATAGGTCCTCCTAACCTTTTGACAACTACAAATTGTTTCTGTAGGTGTATCAGTCAAGGTGTCTTTCTTGTAAGAAACAAACTGGCATGGCTAAATAAATAGAAAAGGAACTTGTATTAAGTGAGGATGACTGGACAACAAACCTTGAGACTGATTTTCCAGGAACAGTGTTCAAATCTGCACTAATATAAGTAATCCAATAAAAGGAAAAAAGAAAGAAATCGCTGACACTTCCACCAAGTATAAAGATAGCAACTCTTGTTGCTATCGTGTGTGTACCAATAGCTTTGACTTTGTAAATGCAGCAAATAGATGGAAGAAAGAGAAAATGAGCTTTGCATGTTCTGTTCTCAGCACTTGAGTCACAGTCCGGCATCTTGGCCAAGCCAAAGTCATGTTTCTCTTTCTGAGGGAAGGAATTACAGAAGAGTATTTTCCAACTTCTTCATTCAGGCAGGAAATTTCCCAACCTATTTTTTTTTTTTTGAGGAGGTTGAAACAGGCTGTACAAACATTACAAAAATTCACCGAGATGAATTTTTTCCTATGAATGGCTCGTTCTTCTCATTTGAACCATATCTTAATCATATCCTAGCAATGTTTGGCCATCCCCCAAATGAATAAAGCACCCCACCCCTCAGGCCCTAGTAGTCACTGAACCCAGAACACAATGGTACTGGGATGGCTCAGGCAATAGATTTTTGCATGGACAGATATACCTTTCCTGACCCACCATCAGCTGTCTGTCTTTTCCTCTAGATGTATAACCAACAATTGAGGGAAGTAATGGAAAGAAGAGTGGGGAGTCACAAAAATATATGATGCTGTTTAAGGACAAAGAAAGACCAAGTGTCCTTAAAATAAATTATTATCCTGACAAAGAATGTAAATTATCATCTGTCCTTTAATTGCTATATATTTATTTAGAACCTCTGGATTAAGAGTGATTAAGCAAAAACCATCATACCTCTTATAATTATGTTTTACAGTATTTTTGAGCCAACTGTTATTCATCCATTCCCTGCCTGGTAATATGCCCACAACAGTTGGGTTCGTTAGTAAAGAATTTTCAATATCAAAAAGTTTTAAGGAGTTCGGGGACTGGTTCTTAACAGTTATTCTAAGAATAGTGTTTTGAATTTGAAAATCTAATGCTGTCAGTTAATTGCATATTTCAAAGGGAATTAATACACCTTTCAGCTAAGTCCTATTTTAGTTTTTGCATGGCCAACAAATACTTTTATTGTAAATCATATTTTAGGTAGTTTTTGCGTCTTAGTAGTTCTAGGTATAGATTTTACAAACCTGGTGTTTTGAACTCATAGACTTTGTCTAATTAAACTATTTACAGATCACCATTGGCTTTTGGTAAACTTGAAAGGAGATAATATGGCACAGGGGAGCTTGAGGTGTTATTAGAGATGTTGCATGAATCCTTTGGAGTGTACTTGAGTTGATCTGTAGGTGTTCTATAACAAGGCATAATTTCTATTTATTAAACTCCTGTCAAGTTAAAACAAGATAAGTACAAATGAACTTAAAACAACTCCTATAGTAGAATTTTTGTGCCTCATGGATGCAGCATAGATTTTAGCATAAAAGTACTTTAGATTATCTGTTCATTTTTTACTACAGTTTATAATTCTATATTATTCCTCAGTGGCTTTTGGTTCTTTATTTCACATAATGACACATGGATTTATTTGTGATGGTATTAAGATTTTGTTGTTTATATTGTAGGTAAAGATGAAAGACTTCCTTTGCTATTGGAATTATTTTTTCTTTAACAAGTTAAGGTTATATTATATCAAATAAGATCAAGTGATTCTTGTCATGGAAAGATTCATATTTTAAAACTGGCTGGTCCATGGTTTGAAAGAGATAAATTTAGCCCTTGAGGATAGAGAGCTTATTGGTTAATGTAGCTTGATGTAAACTCATGAGGTAAAAATTTCTGCAGACCTTTAATACAGCATTATAGTAGAAGTGCAGTTTGAAGGTCTCAGAAGCAAAAATTAAAAAGCAAGTACTTACTAATTTTCTATTTTAAACAAAGGCTGTATTCCAATGCCTTTAAGTTTGAAATGTTGACCAATAATTCCAGTCAAAACTTGAATTTCACAGAGCCATGGTGTTTGTGATAGGTATATTTCTGTTTCCTGTGGCTCACATTTATCCATTCATCTGCCTGAGCAGCAAGCCGTGGCACCTTATATGCCTTTTATGTTTTTGAATCACAGGAGCTTCAGTTTCAGCGACTCACCAGAGAACTGGAAGTGGAAAGGCAGATTGTTGCCAGTCAGCTAGAAAGATGTAGGCTTGGAGCAGAATCACCAAGCATCGCCAGCACCAGGTACAGAGCCGGTGGCTCTATCTTTTTATACACCTTCGAGTTACTTGCCTTATTAAGTTGTTCTGGACACAACAAATGATTCAATTAGCATTGTCACTGTTAACTTGTCTTTATGAATTTGACATTAAAATATCAATTTATTCTAATTTCAAGATGCTTCTTACAATGTTGATTATCTTTCAGTTCTGTGTTTTATATGGTTCAGGTATGCTTCTGAAGCAAAAAAATTCTCTACAATTAGAAGTTTAATTTTTTTATACACAGACAACAAGAAAATATATTTTTCCACAATTATTTAGTAAAACCAGTTGATTTTTTAAATTTCATACTTTTACTAAGAAAAGTATGTGTTTATTTCTGAACAGTTATTAGCATTTTTATTAGCCAAATTATGTTTATTGATACAGGAACACTTACGTGCCAGGTTGACTCTCATCTATCACCCATGACCGATGGCTCTGGCTTCCCTGATTGGTTTGTGTTATGGATTATTTTTTGGTTTGGGCGCCGTACTCAGCAGTGCCCAGGTATCGCCACTGGAAGTGCCCAAGGCGTATATATGCAGTGCTGGGTTTCAGACTTGGGTAGGCCCCATGCAAGGAATGCACCCTACCTGTTGTACCATCTCTGGCCTTTTTGTTATGCTTTTTGTGCAGCCTTCTTGATGGGCGAAGGAGGGGAGGTGTGTTGTAATCTTTATGTGACTAATACTTCTTTGAGAGAGACTTTGCTCATCTTGAATATCAGTCACAGTTCTCCACATTTTATACTTGGGTATCAGAGATTTTGTGAAAGTGACAATCGACTCTTCTGGAATCCTTAGTTCAGTATGTTGAAATTTATGCTGACTCAATCTCTGGATGTAGTCCTAGAATTAATACAGGGAGTGTTTGTGTGAATTTGGTTTGTTATTCCAGTGTGGTACATGAAATTATAGAAGAAATGCTTTCTGTAGAACTCAAAGCGAGTGAAAGTGGAGGCGGATGTGGTCTCAGATAATGACATTCTGAATAAGTTTGACTGTTCTAGATGTTGGACTGGAGCATTAGTACAGCAGGCAGGGCATTGGTCTTGCACATGGCTGACCCAGATTCGATTCCTCCATCCCTCTCAGAGAGCCTGGCAATCTACTGAGAGTATCCCGCCCACACGGCAGAGCCTGGCAAGCTACCCGTGACGTATTCGATATGCCAAAAACAGTAACAGGTCTCACAATGGAGACATTACTGGTGCCTGCTCAAGCAAATAGATGAGCAACTGGATGACAGTGCAGTGCTACAGTGCTATTAGCATTTTAAAATGCCTTCAATTTATCTTGAATTTATCTACTGTTTTTAAGCTACTATACAAAATAATTACTCCATGAAATAATCAAATACAGTAAATATAAACCCAATATATTACTAGAAGTATGTTTAATAAATTAATATGCCTTTAACTTATTAGGTATACATATGGACATATTTTGTATTTCAGTCTCTAATGGACACTTCACATTACTCTAAATTTTAGTACCACTGCCTCCAAATACTAAAATCACTACTTTTCCTCTTTGTGGATTTCTTTTCTAGTAATTAAATATTCTAATCAAGTCTCCCATAAATACTTCCTTTGCTTATATTTTTGCAGTTTGCTTATTCCAAAGTAGCTGTTGAAATATATTGATTTTATTAAGGCATAAACTTTACTAATAAGGCCAGTAAAACTTGATCAAAATGCACCTTTATGTGGTAGTTTTTCAATATTAGGCAGTGTTTTATTTCTATTTTTGTGTTTTTAGGGCCTCGGGGTTGCCTCCAGTAATACTTTGCCCTCCAGGTCATGATCTGATGCTGGCACCCAAGGATGCGTTGCTGCTCTGGCCTGGGGGTGCTGGTGCTGGGGCCTCGAGGACTAATCCTGGTGTTGTGCTAAGGGTTTTACTTAGGCCCTGTGCCTATAAGGTGTGTGCCCTTGACCTTCTCCTTAGTCTCTCCAGGCTGGGTTTTAATTTTATAAGAAATAATGAGCAAAGTGTAAATAAAAAATTTCTGACTCTGACTTGATACTGCTACTCAATGAAATAATTTACTATGGAAATTAAAATTATCACAAATAAACTTTAAAGTCACTCATTTTTTTAAAATGTAAGCACTATGGTGTGTAACAACATTAAAGTTATTGTGGTAGAGTATAAGCAGAATATAATGTTGTTAGACCACACCAGCCTTTATCTAGAGCAGCTATTCAATGTATTTAAATTAAGCCATCTTTTAAACCAAAAAGTAATTCCCAAAGTCAGTTGTGTGATAGTGTATAGTCAAAATAATTTGGACCCGCAGATTTTTAAATTATGTAATTTTACACTAATAGAAAAAAATATTTATATGGGATGGGAGCTGGAAATCAAACTAGGACTTACACATACAGGCCTGTGCTCTACCACTGAGCTACATTTCTACTCCTAACTGAGAATTTGAAGAATTCCTTTAGGACTTCCAATCTGACAGTTTTAACTAGCATGGAACTCCTCTTGATAAACTAGAAATACTGCATATATCAGTAATTCCAGTCAACACCTAAAGGAAATGGCAAAACAAAATGCATTGACCCCAGTTACTGGAGATAAAAGGAAATAAAAGCCAGAACTAGAAATATTTGAGCTGGCTTTACAAGAGTCCTGGGAAACAATTGCCAAGCCCTTTCCAATGCACTAGAGTTTGGGTTTCATTCTCCATCCAAAGAGAGAGTGCCCTGGGTGGTATGTTTGAACTTACGTTGTTGCTTTAAACCATGACCTTCAAAAGCTACACACTTAGTACTCCCCAGACATGCAACACCTGAGACTTTGGATCCCACAATTAACTCTCCACATTATTCAGGCCTAGGACTCTCCAACTAAAGAAACATGTCACTAAAGATGAGCTCACAATTAGATATTATAAAATTTAAGCTTAAATAAATATAGTGAGGCTGGATAGATGCCATAGTGGGTAAGGTGCTTGCCTTGTACACTCCCAACCCTGGTTCAATCCCTGGTACCACATATAGTCCTCTGAGCCCCACCAAAAGTGATCCCTGAGCTCAGAGCCAGGAGTAAGCGCAGTACACATCAGGGGTAGCTCAAAAACAAACCAACGAAACTAAAAAATAAAATATTATAATTATAAGTGAAAAATTAGCAGGCAGAGAAGTAGGATTTAAAATTTCAAGAACTTGACATAATTGGATTAAATCTGACAGGCACAAGGATGCTCGTTGTAACATTATTTAGAAAAGTACAAAGATTAGTAACCCTTCAAGATGAGATAAGAATGAATCTGGATAAAGGTATTCAAGAACAGTTAAAATTAAATAACTAGATCTACATGTATAGACATACTTACCAAAAGACTTTTGAATAAAATCCACAAATTGCAAAATAATAGATAAAGGAGATTGTCATTATGAACAGTAAATATATACAAAATACTGTATAATGTTTAATAACATTTGATATTGCTTATGGATGTCTATTTACATGATAAAAATTCTCATAGTAGTTTGGAATTGTACCATTTTAAGATTGGACCTACTAGGGGTATATCGAGGGAGGAGGAAGCAATGTGGATTTTACCAAACCTCTAACATTGTTTTTAAGAGAAAAATTTCGCACTGATTCCACATGGTGGTAAGATTTATGGGGCACCTAGGGCTTGAGAGTTTTTTGTTGTTGTCCTTCTCATCGTTATCTTGGCAGCACAAACATCTATTATGGAATCTAAGGTTTTCAATAATGTAGATTTCTTTTTTCAGTAAGGTGGAACTCTGTTTAGAATGATTATATATTCATGCTGCCCTTCTCCTGTGAAGCCTTAATGAAGCCCAGCATGTTTTGAGCTCATTGTGTAAGGATGTTTTACCATTAGGCCATGTGCTTGTACTCTCTGGATTTTTGTCTCCTTTTTCTCTCTGCTCAGTGTGGTATTTAAGTGACCTTATGAAAACTGTTAAAACAGTTACTCTGTGGGGCTGGAGGAATAGTACAGCAGGTAGGGTGTTTGCCTTTCACGCGCCGACCCGGGTTCAATTCCCAGCATCCCATGTGGTCCTCTGAGCACTGCTGGGGTGATTCCTGAGTGCAGAACCAGGAGTAACCCCTATGCAATGCCAGGTGTGACCCAAAAAGCAAAAACAAACAAACAAACAGTTACTGTGCTCTGTGACCAGGCTTACCTGTGGGCTAAGAGCTTTTTAGGAACAGACTTGGCAAAGGGAGCATTTTTTTTTAATTGTGTCAATTGAGAGATCTCACTATCCTATTCTCTATCAGATGTTAGTTACGTAGCCAGAATGTCAAAATACTAACACACAGCAATTTGCTATCAGACCCATGTCTTCTTTCCTATCAGCAAATTCTGAATTGTTTGAAGGAAATTAAAAGTGGATTACTGCTTCCATCATGTACCTGCTTTTGAATTCATTTCATTCTTATGTGAAGCGAATTTAGTTAATAAAATGGGACTAGCTATCTTTTATATTGTTTGATTTAGATTTTTAAATCAGAGCTAATGAGGTTTTCTTTCCTTATTTGATAAAGGAAAAGGAAGTGCATCTTTAATTTAGCTTTTTTGTGTGGAAAAGTTTTGCTATCTTGACCTCTCCCGATGAATAAGAATAATCCCTAAGTGCTAGTGTGTGTTGTATTATATACAGTGGAACCCTCCCCAAATAAATAGCTCTAAAATGAAGCAGTTTGGTTTCCTCAAGCTTGTAGTATCAAAAATGAATTGGTTTGGTTTGGTTTAGCTTAGGTTTGGGGACCACTCTGGACATTTATCAGGCCTTACTCCTGACTTGGAGCCCAGGAACAATTCATGGCAGTGCTCTGGCGAGACCATATGGAGATAAGAACCTAAGTCAACCACATTTAAGTGCCTTAATTGCTCTACTTTGTTGCCAAATATCAGTTTTTAACCTGTGGTATTCTCATCTCATTGGAGAAGAAATTGAGCCTCTGCATATAATTATGTAGAAGTAGTCTTAAAACTAAAATGCTCAGTGACCACTGGCATTTGATATGCAGTATGCTTTCATAAGAACTTTAAAACAAAATCTTGTGATTAAAATGGCATCATTTCGATTATTGACTCTCACAAGTATGAGTTTTCTATAAGACTTCATTTGTGTTATCTTTCCATTTAATTTACTGCAACATAAAGCAATTTATCCTAAATCTTATTTGGAGATAGGAGAGTTTGGGCCGCACATGGCAATACTTAGAGTTCACTCCTGGCTCTTCGCTCAGGGAATCTCTCCAGGTGGTGCTTCAGGATCAACCAGGGCCAGCCTGTGTGCAAGGCAAGTGCTTTGTAGAATCTCTCTGGACCCATATCTTATATTTTTTGTATCCCCTCCCTTTTTGTTGTTATTGTTATGTTTGGGGATTGCATGCTTGGTTGTGGTGCTCTTGGGGTTACAGTTGGTGGCATTGCCCTGGAGATTTCACACGTGTCGCTCCAGGATCCCAGTGCCAGTGGTGCTGAGATCCCACTATCAAGGCAGGCATTGGACCATGAATCACATCCCCAGGCCTTGCCACCCACCACATTAACGTATAATGATCCTTAATCTGTGGGTGAAAGCTCCTGTATCCAAAGATCATACATATATCAGACCCGATAAGATCGCTGCAGTGGGGGCTGGAGAGATAGCACAGCGGGTAGGGCGTTTGCCTTGCACGCGGCCGACCCGGGTTCAAATCCCAGCATCCCATATGGTCCCATGAGCATGGCCAGGGGTAATTCCTGAGTGCAGAGCCAGGAGTAACCCCTGTGCATCGCCAGGTGTGACCCAAAAAGCAAAAAAAAAAAAAAAAAAAGATCGCTGCAGTGTTGAAAAACCCTGAAAGTGAACTATGGGGATGACTTAGACCAGTTACAACTTAGCTGCATTTGTGCAAAGTACGGTAGAGTTAATAAGTGTTATTAATATTTATCTGTGTATTAAATAGTGCTCCTTTTTTAAGGCGGGATATAAAATAGTTCCTAGTGGCATTATAATCTTTCTGCATTTGTACAGTATAGTTATTTGTATATTTAGTGCTTCACCTCATCTAAATTGAGCAATGGGATAAGTTAATAAAATTCCCTTTTAGACTGTAGACTCTCTGGCACTACAAAAAAGAAAAGAAAAGAAATTCTGCTTTTCTGATTTTTGTGTGTACTAGTAAACTACAGTCATCTGAGTATTTTATATTCCACCTTATAGAAGTTAGTCTGTACAATAAGTATACTAATAAGTCTTTATGTATCTGCACACTTATACTGAATACCCTATAATGACACTTTAATAACTTTCCTCATTCTCCAAGTATTTCAAACACCTTTACAATATTTAAAAGCTAAGATAACTAAGGAAATTAAGACTAACAGAAGATTTAGTATAGAAAAATAAGATGAAGTCAAGGTTAAAATTACATACAAAATGTATTTATTAATACTTTATTTTCTAAAAGTTTTGAGCCACTTTGATTCTGAATGTGTTCTAGTAGCCATGCTAAGGAGAAGAAACACTAATAAATGAACAGATTCAATCTATCTCTGTAATAGAAAAAAAAAAAGCCTCGTTTCAGATGAGGATCACTACCATGCCTGGGCCTGAGTCTCTGTTTTCTTCACTTGTAAGTCACCAGAGTTGGGGAAAAAAACCACTGCATGATGAGGCACACAGCGTCCTCAATAGTCTCTCTCTGAATTACACAATCAGACTCAGAGGGCTCTTTCTTCCTTTGCAAAATGGAATCTAAATGGAGGGAATATCACTTTAGCTAGCAGTAATTCTCCAGGAGGCCAATTCTGATGCTCTGGTTTGGCTCTAGGATGATATTTAGCACACATAGATGGATGGAGCCATTTCAGGCCTCCGAGTGTGCAGCCAGCCCGTGTGACTATTTCTGTCTGTAGAGGCTTTGAGAGCATGGGGTGACGATGCGTGCCCAGAACCGAGCTATCCTGTGCTGCTGGTCTCTGTGTAGGCGTGCAGAGCGTGTGCCTTAGCAACAGACCTGACTCTTGGGATGCAGGCCTGTAACACACATCTCAGGAGAGTCTCTAGCACAATGCTTCAGACAAAAACATGCAGAATTATAGAACTCTTCTCTCAGGAATTAAACATCCCCCTTCAGAACCAAATTTTGATGAACATGGGATTTTTTCTTGTTTCCGTGTACTATCATCTAAGAATATCATTTTGATTTGGGTCTATTTTAGATCTCATAGGATGGAGTGACAGTAAAAAGTGCCCAGTAGTCTAAAATTTGGGGCTCACCTTCTCGTCTCTAAAGGCATGAAGGTGGGAGGAATAGTTAAAGGTGTGGTTGTTCTCTGTTGTCTTTTTGGCAGATAGAGGTTTTACACCTGGCAATGCTGGGGCTGTTAGGTTCTGTGCTCGAAGATTTCCCCTGGCAATGCTTGGGCACAATTTGCTGTGTGAGGGATCAAATTGGAGTGGGCTGCATGCAAGGTAAAATGCCTTAACCCCCGAACTACCTTCAATTTATTTCATCTTTTAAATAAAAACTAACCCTTTTCAAAGTTTCTTACATTTTTTTAATTCTTGTCAAAAAATGTATTTGGGGGGACCAGTGAAATGGTACAGCAGGTAAGGCACTTGCCTTGCATGTGACTGACATGAGTTAGATCCTCAGTAGCCCCAAGTGTCCCCAAAGCTTGCCAGGAATGATTGACTCCTGAACTCAGAGCCAGGAGTAATACCTGAGCAGTACCCTGTGCGACCCAAAAACAAACAAACAAAAAATGTTTTAAACTTAAGTTTGAGGTAATTTCTTCTGCATGACTTTTCCCAAAGCCCCACTTTGATATACCAGTCCTAGGTTTTTCTGGCTTTCACTTGTCTGAGGAATTCCTAGAGTGACAAGTTGTTTAAGATTGAACTTGAGGATGCTGATTGAATAGAGGCTAGAGTTCACTACCATTTTTCAGTGGCAGCTTCACTCTGGGAGGAAGTCATGACCAGGGGAATTGGTCTGAGGCAAATTCACCCTTCTTGCATCAAAGGAGTGAACTGGTACTGCTACGTATTTAATGCTAGTAGAAAAATTGCCCTTATCTTTTAGCTTATTGGGTGATAAAATACAGAGAGAGAAGACAAAGATATTAGAATTGGAGAAAGACTCAATATAAATAAGACTGTCTTTAAATTCAAAACATTCTCTTTGAAATATAGTTTTAAAATTCTATTTTAAAACTGTAACTGACATGGAGTCTTACATTGTCCAGAAACTGACTTTCCTTCCCAGTAACTGAAAGACAAATTATAGAAGGTGAAAGAGAAAGTTTATATCTTTGAAGCACATAATTTCTCTATGTATTTTATCTTATCCTCTAATGAGGATGGAATACTCAATTTGATTTTGTTTTGGAGTAAAAAAGAGGTCACTTCAAAGGATTGATCAAAGGGGCACTTGCATTGCACATGGCCAACCTGAGTTCAATCCCCAGCATCCCGTATAGTCCCCTGAGCTCTTCCAGGAGTAATTCCTGAGTGCAGAGCCAGGAGTAACCCCTGAGTACATCCAGGCATGGCCCAAAACCGGGATGTGGGGTGGGAGTGGTGGACCTTTATATAAGTATAGAAAGCTTTGAAAGCAACTTCAGGGATTAAAACACAGTTTTAAGGTTTTCTATTTTTGTGTATTTTCATTTCTGATACTCCATTTGGAAGCATTTTACTCCTTCACATTGCCCAACCTTTTCTGAAAGCTACTGGTATTAGGAATGTATTTTAGACCTTGAAAAAACTCTTCTCCATATCAACTTGAATGATGGGAAAAGCAAGAGGCAGTATTGAAATTAAATAACTTCACACTCTTTTCCTAAGATTTTCTCCCTGTTTTCAGTTAGTTTAAATCTCTGCTAAAATAGAATTCTTTATGCTTCCAAGAAGGTCACACAATCTTGACAATAGTCTTATCACCACTTATGAGAAGAACTGTGTTATTTTTAATGAAAAGATTTGATAGCACTCTGCTATTTTGATTTTTTTTTTTACACTTTAGAGGGTCATCTGTGGTACCCATCAAGAGTTCTATTGATACTATTAAAAATTCTAAAAATGTTTTAGGGCTGACTTCAGCAGAAAGGACTTTTTCATGGTTCAGATATTTTCTTTAGCGAATACCTTTAAGTCATTCTGAAATAAACCTCTTCAGATAATATTCTTTAAAAATGAAGAGTCTTTGAAAAGATTGAATGTTTGTGCCTTGACAGTTTATTACCTACTTAATGCACCAATTCAGGAAGATACTTGATGAAGTTCTGTCCCTTTAACCTTCATTTCTGTCTCTAGCCCAAGCCCTAGTTTTCTAATAGTTTTATTGAAATTTTTCAGGTGCCATAAACTTCCTATTTTTAAGTTGTGTGATTTAATACTTTCTAGTATATTCACAGAGTGGTATAATAATGACATTTTCATCACCCTAAAAACTACTGCTCCTTCCTACTTCTTGTGCTACCCGGGCCCTGAAAAAACCTCCCATCTGTTCTGCCTGCATATGCCTGCATATGACATACATATGTAACCCTTCATGATTGACTTCTTTCATTTGCATGATGTTTTCAAGATTGAGCCATGTATTAGAATGTGTCATTTCTTCCTTTTTATTAGTAAATACTATTCCGTTATAGGAGTATTACCTTGGTTGGACCATTCATCATCCGCTAATGGACTGTTTGGGGCTCTTTTATGTTCTGGACTGCAGCAAATCATATGTCTTGAATGTTAGAAGAGAAATAAAATGAAAATTCACCAACTATTTCCTACAGGTGTTCTCATATGGGGTGAGAAGCCTGGGGAATATGTAAAGGTTCCCTTAGCCACTCAGCTCCCTTCTGCACCCTTGCAAGAGTGTGCTTTTGCTTTCTGACAGCAGCCTCTTGTATGCTGCTGTGCTAGTTTTCTTGAGTACTTTGAGGAACTATTTGAGAATTGTCTGGTGTTCATCAGAATATTGTCGGCTGATTTCCTTAGCCAACTAGTGACACTCTGAATGGTCAAACAAATGAAAGCTCTTGACTCCATTTCTAATTTTGACTAAATGAAGAATAAGCTATTCTGTATTTCATAGAACTATGAGAACCCCTGTTTGGCATTTCTGCAGTGACTCTTTATTAAATGGGTGCTCATCTGACAAAATTTAGTAACACTAAATTTTACTGGGATAGTCCTGTTAGGAACACAGTGAAGATCTGAAAGATACAAATGAGTCTCAGGGCTGACCTGCAGCTCCATAGAAGTCATTTATCTAGAGCAGTTTGTTCAGGCGCTGTTCTTCGAGAGGCATTTTAATTACCATCTCTCATTGCCATTCCAGCTGGAAATCAGTTTCATCTGGGACATACAAATTCAAGTGGCAACTCTCTCTACCTATTTGAATTAAACTTGAATAAACAAACTTTTTTATATAGGGCATGTGAGCCCAATATAGATTTGTTCAGTTTTTTGATGATGCAAACCTAATTTGGCCCTAAAAACCAAGCAGTTTCATAATAATCGATTCTTTTCAGGATTTAAAATATTTTTAGCCCAACATGATTGGAAAAGTAAGTACAAACTGACATTTCTCAAGGAAAAGTCTGATTTCTTTGACTGTGGACTTTTTAGTTTCTTAAATCATGCCTTATCCAACAGGAAATTTTATTTTGGAGTTGCTATTATCTGAGCTCATTCTTATGAATCTTACAAAATATAGTAAGAGCAGTTTGTTTCCTTGGCAAATTCAAAAAATAGAAATGAACCATGGTGAATAAAAGCCCAAGATGACTGATCTGTTTCTTAGACTAAGTATTTTAAAATGTTAAGTGGATGATATGGTAAGAGGAACCATGTAAAGGGATCCAGTTTACAGTGAGCATCAAAGTTTGCGGGTAGAAAGGTTTTACACTATTTTGATACATTTGGCTTAATCTGTCGCAGTCAGCCCAGGTGTATTTTCCTAATTAATGATGAGGGAAATACTTTTTAAAATTTAGAGGCCTGGGCATCTAAAATATATGTGCCATGTCAATATTTAATTATCTTTTAAGGAGCCAGTTTAATTAAAATAACATTATTTCATTTTCTGTAATTTTTCATAGCTCATAATGTAATTACTACTCTTAAAATATGTAACAATAATGAATTATTGAGTCAATACAAAAATTATTTTGTTTTTTCCCCACAGTTTGTCATTTTTTTAACCTTTGCCCATATATTGTAGATTATAGTTTAAGTAGACCAGATGCTTTTATTTTTGTCTTTGCCATCTTATACAAATTACTTTACATACTTATTCTATATTTCTTCGTTATCATTTTTGACTGTATAAATTTTTATCTTTATCATGAAAGCTGGGCTGGAGCAATAGCAGCAGGGCATTTGCCTTGCACGCGGCCAACCCGGGTTCAATTCCTCCACCCCTCTCGGAGAGCCTGGTAAGCTACCCATGGCGTATATGATATGCCAAAAACAGTAACAAGAAGTCTCTCAAAATGGAGATGTTACTGATGCCTGCTCGAGCAAATCAATGAGCAACGGGGTGACAGTGACAGTGATCATGAAAGATGCTAAAAATGCAAAAAAACAGGCTGGAGAGATCCCTGAGGAGTGAGTGGCCCTTGAATACTACCAGGTGTGTCCCCAAACAAAGACAGTAACAACTACAGAGAAATACTATTAAAAAGTTAAAAACTCACATTGCAGAACTGAAATTTGTATTTCATCATTGGTCTCTTTTGTAAAACAAAAAACAGAATATGTAAAGATGTAAAACTCAAGCCTCTTATGCCCCATTCTTCCTTCCCAATGTCTTAAAATATACTTCTTGTATTTTTTCCTCATATTAGAGGTTTATAGACCAACATTTTGTTTTATATTTAATATATAAAGATACATACACATTTTGATTTTTCTACTTAGTAAATTTTTCTCTCCATTTTCTTTTCATATCTATCCCTATAGATATATTCAAATCTAGTTTACATATTCACTGCTATTATATATTTCTACCATTAGACTGTTATTTCATTTTGTAGAATAGTAAAGTAACACTTCTTAAACATTCTTGACTTGTACTTCCTCACATGTGTAAAATTCTCAGTTGCTCTCTGAAGGAGAAAACATTCCACTTTTAGCACCAGTGTGTAAAAACTTCAGGTTTTCTTTTTCTTTTTATCTTTCATTTGTTTGTTTTTTGGAATACACCCACCAGTACTCAGAATTTATCTCTTTCTATATATATGTTCGGGGGACCATATGTGATACCACTGAGGAACATGGGTCAGCCGTTTCCAAGGCAAACTCCTTATTCCCAGTACTATCTCTCTGGCCCCCTTGTTTTTAATGGCAGCATTTAATGCAGCATCATTAGGTTAGCTTTTTGAATGTTGCCACTCTAATATTATCTAATTTTACTGTTCATTTTTTGTTTACTAATGATAGAGTGTTTTTTGTATCTTTATGATTTATTGAATTTCCTCTTTTCATATTTTTCATCTAATTTTCCAAAGAGTATATTAGTTTATATTATTAGTGGCTTGGTTTGGGTTTTTATTCTTTAATAATCCTGGGATATGTACTATAAAATAGTATGCATCTTAGTACATCACCACACAAATACACCATGTTAGCTTATTTTTAGAATATAAATTCTTTAGAATTATCACAGGTATATGGAAGAGGCAGATTTTTATATATAACATACCATCCTCTTAAGATGTACAAATCTACATTTTAGAATATTGGGGGAAGTATAAACAGGTGATATTACTAAGAACTCTAATTTTTATTTGCAAATTTTCTTTAGTTATTCTGCATTTATTTTTTTGAAAATGTTTCTGATGTCTTCTAAATTCATTCAATAAATATTTGTGCCTTTGCTTTATTCTTGAGATACAAAGGTATAAAACCCTGGAAATTCTATTAGAGGAACCATTTATGTCATGGTCATAGATAAAGTACTTTAATAGTACTCTGTAACATAAAGTGCATTGTGTACATTTTATTATTTTTTAATTTTGTGAAATTTAATGTTGATTAAGTTGTGTTGCCTATTCTCTTCCTTCCTCCAGTGGTCTTATCTTTATATATTTGATTTTCATATTATTAAGTAAAAATGTTTTCATCATAACTATAAATTTTTCATTTTAGAATAGCGAACAAGAGACCTTGAACATAACATACATAACTTGCATATAACATACTACCTAGGGTTGTTTGTGTATTTTTTAAAAAATTTTTTTAATAGTGAATCAGCGTGAGGTACAGTTACATACTTACAAACTTTCGTGTTTGTGGTTCAGTTATACAATGATCGAGTACATATCCCTCTACCAGTGCCCACTCTCCACCACCAATAATCTCAGTATCTCTCCCACGGCCCCCACTCTATCCCCCCACCCCACCCCACCTCTGTGGCAGAGTATTCCTTTTTGTCCTCTCTCTCCTTTTGGGGATTGTGGTTTGCAATAGAGGCATTGAGTGGCCATTGTGTTCGATCTATAGTCTACATTCGGCATGCATCTCCCAACCTGAGTGGGGCCTCCAAACACCCTTTACTTGGTGTTCCCTTCTCTATCTGAGCTGTATTTTCCTCCAGCATGTGAGGCTGGCTTCCAGCCATAGGGCAAACCTCCTGGTCCTTATCTCTACTACTCTTGAGTGTTAGTCTCCCATTCTATTACTTTCTATTCCACAGATGAGTGTGATCTTTCTATGTCTCTCCCTCTCTTTCTGACTCATTTCACTTAGCATGATACTTTCCATGTTGATCCACCTATATGCAAATTTCATGACTTCATCTTTTCTAACAGCTACATAGTATTCCATTGTATAGATGTACCAAAGTTTCTTTAACCAGTCATCTGTTCTTGGGCACTTGGCTTTTTTCCAGATTTGGCTATTGTAAACAGGCAGTACCAGGGATCAAACCTGGGGCTCCTTCTGCATACAGAGCACACACACTGCAGCCCTTTGAGCCATCTCCCTGGCCCACCTATTGTTTGTTCATGGCAGTTAGCAAGATCTATTTCAGGAAGATAATAACTCCTGACTTAACTCCATTTTTCATCCCAAATATGCATAATATATATAAAATCCACAATTGAGTGAAACTTTCAGCCTCCATTCTGCTGCCATACACCTTCTCCACTTGCACTATTTTGTCTCATCTTTAAGAAAACTCTGCAGCCACTGCCATTTTATGGTTGGTCACAACATAAGACATCACATAGGTATTATTCAAAAATTCTATTAAACAATCTTGATATATATATTCTGCCACTGAAGAACGTTCTATGGTTAATTATTTTAACAGAACATACTTACCATTCCTTTATATAGTTACTCTCACGATGAAGTAAAGGAAGGTTAGTTTAACTGCACCCTTTGATTACCATTTGGCAGGTTAAGACACTTAACAGAAACTCTGTGTGGAGGTATTTTGTTAACCCTTTGATTAACTGCTGCAGCCTGAGGCCAATGATGTATGAAAAAGAAAATTGAAAATGTGATTAGCTTCCTAAAACTGAGAGCTGTCCATTGGTGCATTTTCAGCATTTAATCAGCTTCCTGCAAAAATGAACATGGCATATCTGCCAAGGGGAAAAATCTGACAAGTTTGCCAGACTTTGTAGTGTCTGAATTGTTATAATAGCTATCCTCCCTGAGGCTTCACAATCTATTTAATAACAAATCAATCTAATCTGTTTTTTGCCAGATTTGTCTACTTTGCTGTTGTGATACTCCACAATTATATGGGGACGGGTGGGGAGTGGGGGCGGGGAAGGAGGCTGGGGATGCAACACTTCTTCTAAAGGAGAAAAATGCCTGTAGGCTAGATTTTTCACAGCTAACGAAAATTTTCTGTTAAGCAGTTGTATATATTACTACTTTCACGTAGTTTTGATACATTTGTTTTGCATTAATGACCTGCTTTTAATATAAGGAGGAATGTCTTCAGGGTATACATATTTATTTATTAACTTTTTTCCTTCTTTTATTAGAAAAAAAAAAGTCACTTATTGTAGAAGCCTGGGGAATATAGTCCCTGGTTTTACGTCAATTAAAAATCGACCTTCCTATTCTCAGATCTAGTTACATTGTCAATGATGGGGCTATTCAAGCCTCAGAAAATCATCAACTAAAATTAGCAAGCATGGTACCAGAAATGGTACTTTAAAGTACAAATTACAAATCTATACTTATTTTCTGAGCATCACTGGAAATACCTTTTCTGTGAAGATTTGCTCTTCAAGAGGAAGTAAATTTGTATCTTATTCTTTATGAACGTATATACGAAGGTAGAAATTATATAGCTGAGTAGAATTGTATACTAAGAATCAGTGTACAGGCCAAGAGATAGAGTGGTTACGGTGCATGGCTGGCATGCCCTCAACCTGGGTTCAATTCCTGTTACCACGTGGTCTCCTGAGCACCACCAGGTTAGGAACTTATAGACCCCCAGCAATGGCTGGGTGAACCAGTTATTCCCGACACCTTAAGCCACAACGCCTAGTGCAGCATCCTTGAGTAATGGCCTTGTTGGCTGAGAAGTGGCCCAGGGGAAGGCATGACCTCCTGAATGTTACTTGGGAGGATCCCTTCCACGTCTAGAAAAAGAGTAAGTTTAGAAACTACAATTGTGGTTGAATTTTATAAGCACTATTGAAATAATGTATCTAGATTAATGATCATCGATGACTAACAAAATCATTCCTTAAAAGATGATAGAAATTTTACAAGGAATAGCCAGGCTTATAGTACCTCAACCAACTGATATACTTTACATTAATATTACAAAACGGGAGACAGTTGAATTTTTGTCCTCCTGCCGCAATGCAGTAGATAACGCCATCTATGCTCTTGTCTTCCCAAAAGTTGCTCAACCTTCTAGATATCAATACCAATTCTTAGGAAATATGGAGAAAATGGTCAAGTTGAATGATACCAAGATGACATGTAAGGAATTCTGTAAGATAATAGAAATAATTTTAAACAGAAAAAAAAGCAAATATCACTAAAGGATATTATTTTTTAGTCTTCAAATCTTGATTGGGCTTAATTCAAACAAAACTTTTTAAAAAATGAAACAGTTGGAGCTGGAGTGATGGTACAGCGGGTAGGGTGCTTGCCTCGCAAAGCAGCCTCCCCAGGCTCATTCATCAGTACCCTGTATCAGCCCCTAGCCCCAGCAGTAGTGATCCCTGAGAGCAGAGCTAGGAGTCAACTCTTAGCACTGCCAGGTGTGCCAGCCTGACCACTCCACACAAAAAAAAAAAAAAAAAAAAAAGAAAAGAAACAAAAAAGAAAAACCCTTTAAAAAAAATCAATTGGAATAATAACTAGATATATGTTATTGACTCTTTTCTATTGGGCAGATATATAGTGCAAGGATTAAGGCATATGTCAAATCAGGTTTGATCCCACCACATACACACCCTTCAGCATTGCCAAGTGTGACCTGATCCTAAAAGAAAAGAAATCTTTTAGTTGTGTAGTGTTTTTGTGGTTCTTAATAAAAAGGTATATTCAGAGATACATGTTAAGTATTTATATGGAAGTGTTTGATATGGAAGTGATGGTTTGAACTATGCTTCAAAATGCAGGTGGAGATATAAATTAGTTATGTGATTCCCAAAGACCATTCATATTTAATTAATTGTGAGTCTTTGTACTGTGTTCCATCTACTCTATAATTGTCCTTTTATCAATGATGTTAGCTTATTGTGGTAATGAATGGGCGAGGGAATAAAAGGGAGAAAGAAAAAGCAGGTGATCAACTTTTGTCATGTTGCAAACTGTTGTTCCACTTCGTTAAAGTTTCCCAAATGAAGAATGCTGGGCAAGAAAATGACTAATTTAGGAGAGTTTTATGAAACCCCTGCCTTGTTTACTTGCCAAAGAAAGTGCCGAAGAACTGTGATGTTAGTGAAGCTTCTATTTTATATCTAGAGTGGCTTTACCTTGATTCTCCATTATTATCATCATCATCATTTCTCATCATTCATTCTAATAGACTTGTTCTCTTTAATATCCTTATTCAATGGTTTGAAAGCTCAGCCTGTACTCTCCTTTTAATTTTATTTTTGTTATTATTATTATTATTACTACTACTATTATTATTTTTAATTTTGGGTTTAACAGGTGCTTAGACTGTATTTGTGGCTCTGAGCTAAGGGTCACTCCTCACAGGGCTTGAGAGACAATATGCAGTGTTACAGATCAACCCAGGTCAGCTGCTTGTAAGGCATATGCCTCACCTGCTATGCTATCTCCCCAGGCTCTCATTTTATTTTAATTTTATTCTTTTGGCGCTATATTATTTATTTATTTATTTATTTATTTAGGTTGTTGGGCCATACACAGTGTGGCTCAGTGCTGGAGGCCACACCCAACGGGCTTAGTACTTAGTACTCTTAGGTCCTTGGTCCTTTCTGGTGGTGTTCAGGGGACCATGTGTGGGGCTGGAGATCAGACAATGCTTGCCCTCCAGCGTTGAGCTGTCCTTCTAACTTCCGACTCATCTTCATAATAAGTAGATTATGCCTTCTCGTCTTCTACCTCATCTTTGAGACAACAAAAAGTTGTTTCTTTATGTTCTGTATAGTTTCTGATTCTGTATTACTATTTATTACCATACTTAAGGTTTTGTGTTATTTTTTATTTTCCTCTAAAAGAATTTCTTTTTAATATTTCTTGTAGGCTAAGATTGCTGATCGTAAAACTCCATTTGCTGTTGTTAATCATGGAAAATCTATTTCCCATTATATTGTAATGACTATTCTGTAGTGTAGAATGTTCTTGCATAGAAATTTTTTTTAATTTAAGAAATGCTAATATATTGTTTTATTTTCTCATACCACTTAGAGATTCTGCAGAGAAATATAATTGTATCCTGAGGAGAAGTGGAGACAGAGGGAGAAATATTTTTTTTTTCTCTAGCAGTCTTAAGTTTTCTTCATTATTGACTTGATAATTTAACCATGTTAATTTATATCTTGGTACATGCCATTTCACATTTAGGTTAGATGTTGTACAGTAAGATCTTAGTTTTGGGAAATAACTCTCATTATTTCTGTGAAGAGGTTCCCTGTGACCATTTCTCTCTCCTGAACTTCTACTGTATTTTTTATCCTGTGTCTTCTTAGGAGGTTTGATATATCTCAAGGGGTATCTGGACTTTTCCTATCTTAGTTCTCTCATCTTTTCCAATTCAGACACTTTAGTTCATTATTAAAATTTTATCTGTTTCTCATTTTTATTTCCTCTGCAATATTGGGCCTGTTTGATTTTGTTTTCCATATAAGGTTTTTGGTTTTTGTTTGTTTGGAGGCCACACCCAGGTGTGCTCAAGGGCCAGTCCTGGCAGTGCCTGAGGAACCATGGTGTTGAAATGATTCAAACCATTGTTACAGCCACAATCACATGCAAAGCATGGCCTCCGTACTTTCCAGTTTGACATGGAAGTTTGTATTTCATTCATTCTGTAGTTCACATTGAACATCTCTGTTTGGAATTTTTTCATAGCGTCAGTGACTGTGACAAAGAACTTCTATGCCTTTATTTTGTTCCTTATTTCATTGATGTTTCATTCTGTGCTAATGTATTTTTTAATATTTATTATAATTAATTAAAATTCATTATTAGGTTCCCTATTGGGGGGGGGGTGTTTGTTTGTTTGAAGATTGATATGTGAGGAATTTTTTTGTACTCAGTCACAGAATTTTGCCTCTTTTGACATTCATTTTATTTTTCCAATAGAAGAAGATATAAATCTTATTTTGGAGATCTGTTTTGTTTTTTTAAGGACCTCTCTTCTCCCCCACCCCACCCCCCACCCCTCCATGTATTGGGGGAAAGGGGAATAGAATAGATCAGTCTGGGAATTACATTCACAGCTTTTAGTGGCAAGGACCTGCCTTGTATAAACTGGTATAAAGCTACCTGTTGTCCACTTTCCTTTTGATAGACCTTTTCTTTTCTTGAATTCAGTATCCAAGGGCCCAGATCCCTCTTCTAATACCTATTATCTGCCTTGTTATCTGCTGCCTTTAGTAACTTCTTATACAGACAGTCTTTCTTGTATTTCCAAAGGGGATGGGAGAAGCCATAGCCTGCCACACTATGCCTCTATTATCTCACTAGGGTTCAGTGTCTAATTGCAGCACCCAGCTCTAGCAGTTACTTGAATCTGCCTTTCCTCTGTGGATTCCCTTCAGACTTGAAGGCTAGTGTGTCTACAAATCCTCAGTGCAGTGATTATGCTTTGATGCTTTGGTGAAAGCAACACTATTATTTGCTAAACTTGTGAGTTTATGTCTGGTCATAGGACTCAGATGTAAACAGCTGCATAGATCCTTCTGTCCTATTTGAAGAAACACACAGGAGCCATAGAGACCTGTATTTACCCAAAGTCCTCATTCTTTCCTTGTGTGGAATGTAGTCTGCACATTTATGGGGCTATTACTCCTGGAGCATAGCTTGGGGACAGGTTTTGTATTCTGAGGATATTGTGGCTTTATTGCTGAAGGAGACTCCTATACAGGCTAGGAAATTGGGGGGGGATTCAGACATCTGAATGTCTGAATACTTTCAGACTGCTAAATACTTCACTTCCCTAGTGCTTGGTTTGCATTTTATACTACTTTGATTTTCTGTTTTTCTGAGGTGTGGCTGGAGCTATGACCTTTTCCCCTTTTCTTTCAACGCTAAGGGGTTTGGGTCACCCAAAAGTTCAGGTAATTGAATTGACCAGATGTCCACTGGTGATGAGCTCATAAGAGATCTGCGAAATATATAGGTGTTTTGCAGTGTAACAAGAGAGTCTTTCCCTGACTCAGTCAATACTAACAAGATTTATTTTATCTTTTTCATCTCTTACTAAGATTTCTCCAACTTAGTCTTAGCTTAGAAACTTAGGGCCCAGTTGCATAAAAAACAAGTAGAAAGGCAGGACCCTTCTTTGAAGTGCTTATTACAAGTGCCAGCTTAATCTACAAGTGAAAGACTTAAATTTCTTGATATATTTCTAAAGGAAGAAGATATATTTTATGTGCTCTAGTTTTTTTAAAATTTTAATTCCATTCTGTGTTTTCAACATTTTGGTGTTTAGAAGGATAAAAATGAGAAGTTTTGTTGCCCTGGACACAAAGAATTTGTAGTAACCTATTTAATTCCAAAATGTATCCTTTGCTTTTATAGCACCCTAAATGATGACAGAATCCTTAGAAAAGCTAGTCTGGTATTTTGTTTAGCCATTTTACTATTTTGATCTCAGTTGCTTTCACTCTTTTAAATGTCAGCTGAAATGTTAGAAAACCTTCTATTCTGTTTCTACTTTTTCTTTTACAACACCTGTTGTGGGATGGGCTCAAACAGAAGCCATGCTTCCTGTATAATTTATGGGCATGGAAACTGTTTGTCTCATTTTTGTCTAGTACTACATCCTTTTTGATCTTCTCCTTCCCATATGGTCTTCTGGATCTTTTATTCATAAACTCAAAGGACTAACACAAAATGTTTTTGTCAAAGAATATTTAACATCTTCTAAAATGTGTTCACCTCTAGTCCCTATGGAAGTTATTTGAATTGTTAAAGGGGCTATTATAGTATTCCTGCCTTTGATGATTTGCTTTGTACCCAATATGTAATTTTTTCTTGAGGTAATTGGCAGTGATATAGTTTATTTAGATCTTACTCTTGCTCATTTGGGAAGTTGTTATAAGGACCCCCAAAATATGGGGAAGTCAAGTGACGAATTGAGGCAAATATATCTCCATTTATATATAACGTACACATATATATAGGTTATATGTGTGTATATAGTTAGTAGTGAGATTGAAATAGTCTACTATAGTGACTACCTTGTTTTAAATAATTTCTCTTTTCCTAATGGTTGGGATTTGGGGGCTAGCCCTTGAAAGAAATACAAAGAATGACCATCTAGACAAAATCAAGAAATATTATCGTTCCCCGGAAAAAGAAAATTAGTTTCCATCTGATAGAAAATTGTTCAGAGTCTGATACTGTAGTAGAAAGGACACCGAAAAGTACTTTAGTATGTGAAAAATCATAAATCTAAGGAAAAATGTTTAAGTTTTTTTCAGGTTCTGAATTGACAGTAAATTAATTTGGAAGAGGCTCTCAGCAATGCAATTAAATGCTCTGAAGTACCGCTTGTAAGAAATTCTATTGTCTCTGAGTTAGTGATGTTTTTTGTTTTTTGTTTTTTCAAAATTTGGGTCCTCAGTATACCTTTGGGATAGTAATGTAGTCAGTTGGAATAGCTATTTGCTTTCCAACTTCTTAGTCGGCCTTTGCTAGGCAAAGCAGTTCACCTTCATTATCTGTTGTACAGATTGGCCCTCCTATATTTGACTTAAACGAAATAGCCTGTCTTGGGAAGAGTAATTGTAATATATTGTGTAATTTTGTCCAGCTGCTCTAGTTGTTTTGGCAGTAGGACAGTCTCCATTTAATATAAAAGATGTGCTTTGTAGTTAATCCTTAACTAAATAAAAGTGAGAGATAAAGTTCCAGTTTCCCAAATATAGGAAAATAAGACCAGATATTTGTAGGCAATATGTTTTCTTAGAACATCAGAAGACAGTCTATATAATATTAAAGAACCCTCAATTCCATCTCAGTCTTACAGAACCCCCTTTTTTGCCATGGTAATTATAGGCATAAAATGTATTCAAGGTCGTTCTTGTATAAAGCCCATGGGAGGAGAAATATGACTTTCATTCACATTTTACACTCACATGTTACATTCACCAAATGTAACTGGTGAATGCTTTTAAGATCTGGATCTTCTACATGCATGATACTCAGCAAATGCCCTTGTCAAGCATAAATTCAAGAGCGCTCAAGAAAGTGAAAGTAGAAACGGAGTTTTATCAAACTAAAATATCACAAGAAACTAATGGAATATCTTAAAAGTGCATCAAATGACACTGAGAGGAGTTTTCGATATACTAAAAGAAAGACAGAGAAGTAGTAGAATAAAAGACTTTAAGTACTTTATTGCCATATAAGTGAAGGTTAATTTGGGCGTTACAAGTAAATGAAAATATAGAAATTAGGTGTTCAGGGCCAGAGAGATAGTACAAAGGTTAAGGTGCTTGGCTAGCTTGCAGCTGTATCCACAACCCTGGTTGAATCCTGACACTGCATGTGGTCCTCTGAGCAACTGCCAGGTGACACTTCTGAGTACTGCTGAGTGTACCACCACCTTCACCCCCTGAAAAAAATGCAGTTAGAATGTAGTACTTTGTTAAGGAAAATTGTATTACGTTTATCCTGTAATACTCCAAACATAGACTAGAAGTTTAGAATTGTTAGCAGTTACTTTGCCATATTGCTGGGGTGGGATTGGAGAGGGGGAGGGGGGAAACAGGAATCTAGCTTCATAACAGAAAGTCTGAAAGGACCTGGGAACTCTAAAGCACAGTTTCCATATCTAAGAAGATTTAAAGTAGTATGTTATAAAAACAATCAGTAAGGCTAGAGAAATAGTACAGCAGGTAAGGCACTTGCCTTGCATGCACCTAACTCATGTTCGATCCCCAATACCACATATGGTCCCCTGAGCCGTGCCAAGCATGGCCCCAAAACCACCACTACTAACAATCCTTAACACTTATGGGATATAAAGTGTTAAGTACTTACAATAGAAATTCAATACTGAAAACAGAAAACATCTTTTCTTTGTCTTATTTAACTCAGAAATCTACCTTGGAAATCAGTAGAATAGTCACTGTCACTGTCATCCCATTGCTCATCGATCTGCTCAAGCGGGCACCAGTAACGTCTCTCATTGAGAGACTTATTATTGTTACTGTTTTTGGCATATCCAGTATGCCACAGGTAGCTTGCCAGGCTCTGCCATGCGGGCTCCATACTCTCGGTAGCTTGCTGGACTCTCCGAGAGGGGTGGAGGAATCGAACACGGGTTGGCCGCATGAAAGGCAAAAGCCCAACCACTGTGCTATCGCTCCAACCCAGTAGAATAGTAAAGGTCTGTAATAACTGACAAGAAGTTAAAAAGATAATTTTTCAATTAACAAACCAAATTAAAAATGAGACATAGTGGATTGGTAGAGAAAGAGAAAAGTGTAGCGTGGAATTAATTCAAGTACTAAGTTTTATCTGTAAAGTCAAGCTGGCAGTGCTCAAAAAAAGGCTCAAAAATGGGCCTTTATAAAAATCATGTTCACATTAATAAACATGATCAGTTGGTGTATTTATCTATTACCTCTTTCAATAAAGGAAAAACACCTAAAAATCATTTTTCAAATATTTTAAAATACCTGGTAATTAATAGTGAATGAGTAAACCATGCAGAATTCAAATAATTTAAAGTCACTTAAGCAGATTGTATTAATTCATAGAGAAGAGCTGTCAGGTTTACTTACACAAGTAGAAAACCCTTATATTTTCTGGCTAATTTTTACCCCTGTATCATCTGTTTAAAACCAGTTAGATTGGAAAGACACAGGACACAATCATTCCTGTCATGACACCATAGCCTATCTGGAAACAAACAGGTAAACTGAAAATACCATGATTACATTGCTGGAAATTATTAAAAAAAAAAAAAAAGAAATGATTTATTGGACATATTCTTGGCATAAAGGAGGAGATGATAAAGAGACTTTAATTGTGTTTTTTCTTGTGTGATTGGTGGTTACCAAGGAGAATATTCTAGAGAGTGTTATCTAGAGAGTAGATTACACCCATGCTCTATTCATAAATAAAATCATTTTTGAAATAAGTCATCCCAATGATTCCTTTCATTCTACTAAATAAAATTATGTTTCTTATTGATTCTATTCACCTATTTTAGCTACTAATGAGGGTTTTTAAATACACATAGATGTATCACTGTATCACTGTCATCCCGTTGCTCATCAATTTTCTCGAGCGGGCACCAGTAACGTCTTCATTGTGAGACTTATTGTTACTGTTTCTGGCATAACGAATGCACCACGGGTAGCTTGCCAGTCTCTGCCATGTGGGCAGAATACTCTCGGTAGCTTGCCAGGCTCTCCAAGAGGGACACGCATAGATGATGTGTATAAAATATATTAATTTAGAACTAGAGAGATAGTACAGGGTGAAGACTACCATGTGGTCTATCCTATCACCTGAGCATTTCTAGGTGTGACTCATGAAACTAAAAAATGTTCTTCATAGAAATTCTTTTCAAATAAAGCAGCAATTTTAGCATATTGATCATGTTCCAGTCTCATACTGAGTTCTCTTTTCAAGAGCAGAATAACTCTTGGAGTCTGTCCTAGTTCATTCTGTATTCTAGGAGAGAGGAGACTGTAACAATTACTAGTGATGGAAAGAGCTCCATCTAAACTGGGAAGAAGCTGGGGGAAATAGCTTGGGAAAGTTACCATTTGGCCTCATCTAATTTGTCACTTCTTCTCCTGCTGTTTCCGTACCTATTTGTATCCACTCTAGCAGTCTGACTCACATTAGACATGTTCAAAACCAGAGGAGGGAGGGTAGAAACTTGATTAAGTAAACCATTTTTCAAATTATACACACATATTTCTGGGGTCCAAAATATGTATGGCCAGAAATACGTATACTGGCAGGTAGGGTGCTTGCCTTGGGTCTAACCAGGTTTGATATCCGGCACTCCATGTAGTCCCCCAAGCCCTTCCAAGAATGATCCCTGAAAGATGTGTGCCGAAAGTAGATATAATGAACCAAACATGATGATCTCTCATTGTCAGTGTTGCAAGCCATAATGCCCAAAAGTAGAGAGTATGGGGAATATTGTCTGCCATGGAAGCAGGGGAAGGGTGCGAAAGGGGGGGTATACCGGGGATATTGATGGTGGGGGATGTGCACTGGTGGAGGGATGGGTCTTTGATCATTGTGAGATTGTAACCCAAACATGAAAGCTTGTAAGCTTGAATCATCTCACGGTAATTCAATAAAATTTAAGAAAAGAAAGAATGATCCCTGAGCATGCAGCTATAAGTTATCCCTGAGCACAGTCAGGTGTGACTAAAATCCCAAATATACAAGTCAGTAATTCTGATACAAAGTGATACAAGTAAAAGTAATCTTCATTGGTGCTCAGTATCACGGATATTTAGAATGTATTGTTTCAGAGTTCCTACATGTGTGTTCTTAAATTTGTATGCTTCTGGAAAAGTTTTCAGACTATGTAACTACACATTTTACCCCTCCAAGGATTTCTAGAGGCATAAAATGTTGTGGTATGCCCGGAATAGGTTTGTATGGGAAGATGAGTAAATGAAAGTCTGATCTGTCTGGTAAGAGGGATGGATTAAAAAGGTAAATGAGTGTGTGACTGCCACGTGCAGACTGCATGAAGTTCTAAAGGGAAAGTAAGTGAAAAGGGCAGATTTGGCCGCTATCGTTGAGCTTACAAACTAGTGGGAAGAAAATAAAAAACAATAAAATGACTGCATGTTCTTCCATTTGACTGAGTCAGTGTTAATGATTAAACAGGAATTAGTTCAGGGAAGTATTTGTTCTGATTCATTATATGGGAAATAAGTCATTTGTGCCTCTATTTAGATCTGTGAATGAAAATAATTTTAATTTCATATGTTGGAGGTTTTATTTTTATTTTTTTTAAATACCTGGCTGTGCTCAGGGCTGACTTCTGGCTCTGGGCTCAGTGATCAAACCTAAGTCAACCACGTTCAAGGCAAGTGTCTTGTAGCTGTCCTAGTGGTAATTTTAAATTAAAATTTTATTTATTTAAAATTATTTTAAAGTGTTTCACATTCCAGTGGAACCTCCTGGAACACAAGCTGCTGACATCTTAAAAGTGAAAGGGAATGGGGAGGGATCTTTGGCATCATTACTGTAGTAGACACATTGTAAACATTCAGTAAAAATTGGGAAACTGTTTCTAGGAATAGATGAAGGTGGAGGAAGAAGGTGAAGGAGTTAATGAATGGAGTTAGGTCTAGCTTTTCTCATAAAAGGGTGTTATGCTGGGAACTACAGAATTTCCCTATGCAATTCTCAGCGGCACTGCCCCATGTGGGCCTAGTGGCCACAAGTACAGCCATGAGAGTCAGAGTGACCAAATAAATGAATAACATTTCAAAATTGTATGTATTAACTGTCTAGTCCCTTAATCCCAGGATAGTGATAATTTGGGGATAATTTAGAATGAGTGTTGCCAAAGGGAACAGACTGGTCTGAATAACGTGTAATGACCGGCTGTTACATAAGATTGTATGGAAATTTAGTTTGAAGACTGTTAAACTGAATATAGTCTTCAGAATACACCGTGCATGCCTGGAGCTCTGTCCTGGCACCACATGGTCCCTCCCACTCTACTGGAGTAGCCTTGGGTTCTCTGCCATCTCGGGGCCCGAGCAGCATCATATCCAAAGGCCATGGCCTCAGCCCACCTGTCTAGTTGACATAGAATTGAAGCAGAGTCTCCAGGCTTATTGAGCATTGCTTGGGAATGCAATTATTCATATATATATATGTGTATACATATGTATACATGTGTGTATGGATATATGAATACACACATTTATAACATGCACACACATATATAACATATATGCACACACAGATACACATGCACCATGGACCTTTATATCATTGTTTTCCTAATGGTTTTTATTACCTGAAATTGATAAGAACACATTGTATTTAACTAAGCCTCTCAGTGCATTCACTTAGGAATGCGTTACACTTTGATGACCAAAAATGCTCTTTGCCTGCATGAGTCTACTGAAATTTGTTACCTAAAATGAGAGAGAATAAGTTAACTAGATTGAAGGGCCAGCTAGATGGCTCAAAGGTCTGGAGTTCATGTTGTGCATGCAGCAACCCCAGGTTCTATCCTTAGCAACACATGTTCCCCGGAGCTCTGCAGAGGGTTGCCTCCAAACAACTTCTCTGCCAAATTGATTCATTTGTACAAAGTAATTAATGTGTGTTTATATTTACCCAGGCCTGATTTTCAGAGCAGTGAAAAACTGAGTAAAACTGAGTACTACATTCTCACAGTGTGTGTGTGTGTGTGTGTGTGTGTGTGTGTGTGTGTGTGTGTGTGTGTGTGTGTTTTAACGTAACAAGCATGTCTGTGCTGGGCAGTATGCTAGGAACTTGACCTAAAGACATGAATTTTGGCCAGCCTTGCTCAGTTAGTATGAGATACATTCCATGATTTTCAGGATAAAAAAATTTGTAAAGGTGTTTTATAAGCATCTTTAAGATTCAAATTTAGAAGATAAAGTAGTTCATGTTAGTCCCAGACTAGTATATTTACTAAACATTTCTGGGTAGCAGTTTGATTTACCAAGTATTTTCATACTGAGATTAAATACTACGAACATTTTGATAAGAACACAGTTGGGTAATCACAGGGCTTAAAAAATTAATTTAGATAATGGGATTGAATAGCAAAAAGCAGGCTCAAGAGAAATTGAAATTCAGTGTAGGGAACCACTCTGACGCTCCAGGAATGTGATAATCTAACCCTCCAGAGAAAGAAAAATGTGCCCTTACTGATATTTGACCAAATTTTCATCTTTTTTTCTGTCCATAAATCCTTTTTGAAATCAGTTCGAATTGCATCTGATAAATAAATTTTTCTGGAGTGCTAGAGATTAGCATTCACTGATTGACTCTATTCATTGCAAGCTCCCCCCTGCTTGCATCTAACTCATGGTCCTGAAATGGGAGCTGTTCTGCCTGATGGGAAAAAAAAAAAGGCAAATCACACATAAAAATGAAGCTCAGGAAGTTCTTAGGGATTCTAACAAGAGTTTTATTAATGCCAGAAAAACTGGGAAGAACTTGTCGGGAATTAACAAGCAGCAGAATCTTAGGACAAAAAAGATTTCTTCCTTCTTAAATTGTTAAGTCTGGTTTCCTTAAGCCAGAAGTCACATACCATCTCCATAAATTTATACATAAATATGCCATAGAATTTCACTATGTGAATTTTTTCTGATTAAAAAAAATACAAATGCTTAAGATGAAATACTAAAGTGGTATCTTGGAAAAATAACAACTAACACTTTTTTATTTTTAGAAAATTTTCTACGTATACTTATGAAAGCCTTTTTTTTAAAAAATGCATTTGTGAATATATATGTGTGTGCCTATGTCTAATACAGATGTGTAATTCTTTGATCTTGGCTGACTTCCTGTCTAGCACATCATTAGAAACCCTAATTTATGCATAAAATTATCCTGAGTTTGAATTCCTCCTCTCCCGATTGCTAGCTCAAGTCTCTCCTTCCATTCCTTCAGTTCTCCCACCTCTCCATCTCCCTCTTTTATCATTTGTTGAGGGTTTGAGGGTGAACAAGTAGTCTTGTTGCAGGGGATTGAATGATTGAAGGAATCTTAGGCACATTCCTGGCCACTTTCTTTATAAAAGTAAAGATAATTGTGTATTTATAATCTTTAGTTATACTTACGTACAACATTATAAAAGTTTCTTGTGGCTAGTATGAGAGATAATGTATGTGAAGTAATTAAACAAGCATTTAACTAATAGTCCATGTTAATCTATAGTTTGTTGTTCTTATGTTCTCTCATGCTCCCCTTGGCATCTTGTATTCATTGAGAAGTAGGAAGATGTGGATGGACATGTTTTTCTGTGCAAACTTTTGAAATTGCCACTCACTAAGACAAAATATTTTTCTGACTTGTAAAACCACATTTTATTTTTGCAAAGATGTATGAGATTTTAATTTTGTTTGCTTGCATTCAGTTCAAACTGACAGCATTTACTTTTATATCTATTACAGTATTTAAAACTTTGCAAAGTAAAATAAATGAATAAATCTTTTTTTTCTTTAATGTATAGATTGGTGGTTTGCTTTTAAATTTATCATTAATTAATAGCCGTGTCAGAAAAGTGAATGAGTATTATTCCTAGTTTTGCTATTTTGGGCTTATATGAGAATTCGATTAATTTTGATCTAGAAATATTTTTTTCCAGTTTGATATGAAAGGTTAAGTATTGCTAAAAGTTGATTGTGTTAAGAATAATTTTAAAGTTTGTTTGAAGTGTTTATATTTTCATCTAATTAAGTCCGAAAATTAAATGTGTGTATATAAGACAGGTCAAGTTAAATTTTATGACAAAAGAAGTAAACATTTTTTTTCCCTTTTTCTGTAGCTCAACTGAGAAGTCTTTTCCTTGGAGATCAACAGGTATGAGATTTTATAGTATAAAAATATTTCTTACTTGCTCCCACAACAAAAAGAAGTTTTTTTACCACACTCTCATAATTTAATTTTAGTGAAATCAACCAGTCTTTACATGCTGACAATAATGGGATATTTGCTTTAAAGTATTTATAATTTTCTTATTTTTAACAACATTTAATAGATTTGAAAATATTAACTGATAGTAAACCACTGGGCACCATTCCTCAAATCCTGATTCTTTCATTTCCCTTAGTAGAATACCTTTAGGGTCCATCCATGTTTTCAGAAATAATAGGACTTTTTAAAATTTATGACTACTAGTATTTCATTGTATATACCTGTTCTGCATTTTGGGTTTTTTTGGTCCATTCACATGAACACATAGGTTATTTCATATCTTGGCTACAAAAAATTGTGCTATGATGAACATAGAGATGTAGATGTCTTTTCAAATTGATATTTTAATATTCTTTTGATAAATATCCCAAAGTAGAAATGCTGGATTATATGGTGGTTGTAATTTAACTCTTTGAGGAGCCTTACTGTTTTCTGTGACTGAACCAATTTACATTCTCACCAATAGTAACAAAGGAGTTCCCTCTTCTCTGGCACAAGTCTTTGTTAAAGTATCAATTTTGTTAGATCTGGGGTAATAAATATCTCATTGTGATTTTGATTTACATTTTTTGATAATGGCATGGGGCAACTTTGACTTGTTAGTCACCTATAGGAGTGATTAACAAATAAGAGAAAAGTCAGGTTCCTCCCACTTAAAAAATCTAATTATCTTTTGTTTAGAGTTGTGTGGATTTTGCTTGTTTGGGGTTTTTTTTGTAGTTTGAGATATTAATAACTTTTGGATATATGGTTTGCAAATATTTCTTCAGTGTTAGCTGTATTAGATTTGAGATATCTAGCAGATAGCAAATAGAAATCTTTAAATATGTAAACTGTGATTATTCTGTGAAGCCAGGGGTTCAATTCCCAGCACCACATGGTCCCACATACTACCAGATGGAGGCCCAACAAATGTGCGTGTGTGTGTGAGAGAGAGAGAGAGAGAGAAAGAGAGAGAGAGAGGGGTTGTGGGGGGGAGGAGAGGGGAGAAGGTATAAGGCAAGGGAGGGAGAGAGAGTGAAAGTACTGGAGTCTATAATCTAATGTAACAGAGTGGGGGTAATGCATCATTTAGAACTGATAGATCCATACATATCAATGCTCTATTATGTGGCTCAAGCAGATGAATCTGAGTGCTGTAGGTAAGCAACAAACCAGTCAGTGAGAAAGACTAAAAGGAAAGCAGCGATGCTTGGAGAAAGTCCTAGCTTTTGATTCTTGGGAGTCAATGAGAGAATGATCTATATTGTATCGAAAGTAGTTGTACCATTTAGCATTTCTTGCAGCACATAAAATTCCCCACCTTTCCCGAATCCTCTCCACTTGCTACCGTTACCCTATGATCTTCTTCCTAGTATGTGTTAAGTGATATCTCACTGAACAAAATTATTTTGATTTATAAAACAAACACAAATTGTTTCGATTTGCAATTTCCTGGTTTTTAGTTTGTCAAGCTATAATGAAAAATATAGAACTTGTATTTTAATCTCACCAGTTGCTTTCATACCAGCTCTTAAGCATCTTAAACAGTTTTCTAGCATATAGTTATTAATGTTTAAAATAAATATTCATGCCTTCTTAAGTGCTTCAGGTTTAATGGAGGTATCTGACTATATCCATTTAAAACTTGGAATGGGGATATGCTATAGGGGGAAACTAAAATATATAGCATATCTGTCCACACCTCTATTAGATATTTGGGTGATTTCTGCTTTTTTAGTATTATCAATAATTAGATCGATCATGACTGTGCCTAAAAGTATTATCTGTTCTTTGATTCATCTTGAACTAGATTTTTAAAGTATATAAACTTTTGTAAGGTTCTTGATTTGTATAACCAAGTTATCAAATTGCTGCACTGAAAAATGTCATCTTGAGATGCAGCATATCAGTTTAATCTGTTCATGTTCCTTCATTGGGTTTCTGAGGTACTATCTCTAAACAACATCCACCTCCAGAGACTGCATGACAGCCTCTAGAATCTTTCCAGAGGAGCTGGTGTTTGCTCTTCACTCTCCATCCATGGCTGGACCTGGTTTAATATTAAACATACAGTGCCAGAGAACATCCCTTTGAATCAGGTGATAGGGCAAAGGCCAACAAAAGTAAGAGCGTCTAAGTATCTGTGGAAAACAAGATGAGATCTCTAATTTCTTTTTTTTTTTTTTTTTTTTTTGCTTTTTGGGTCACACCCGGCGATGCTCAGGGGTTACTCCTGGCTCTGCACTCAGGAATTACTCCTGGTGGTGCTCGGGGGACCATATGGGATGCCGGGGATCGAACCCGGGTCGGCCGCATGCAAGGCGAACGCCTTCCCCACTGTGCTATCCTCCAGCCCCGGGATCTCTAATTTCTAAGTATTAAAATAAGTCAGAGGGGCGGGAGGGAGTGATAGCACAGCGGGTAGGGCGTTTGCCTTGCACTCGGCCAACCCGGGTTCAATTCCCAGCATCCCATATGGTCCCCTGAGCACCACCAGGAATAATTCCTGAGTGCAGAGCCAGGAGTAACCCCTGTGCATTGCCAGGTGTGACCCAAAAAGAAAAAAAAAATAAGTCAGAGTCTGCCCTGATTCTTTTGGAGGAGTAGTGGTTGGTAAGGGAAAGTTCTTTGTTGTCCATGGGTAATACTGTATCAATCATGGTCTTCTAGTCAGGAAAATTAAGTTCAAGCTAGAGATCTGAATATGAGGGATTTAGTAAAGGGAGTTAGAATGGCAAGTGCAGATTGTAAGACTTGGGAGAACTAACAATATGGATGAACCACCAAGAGCTTAGTGACTGTGGGACACTGCCAGCCTTTTTAAGACTGAAGAGGTAAAGGGTCAGGTGTGTTGGGTTGTTGTTTTCCAGCAATGCTAGAGCAACTGTGGGCCATTGAAGGAGTGTAGGGAGAGAGGGACAGGAAGTCAGATTCCAGCTTTAGGTGGAAGAGAGTCTCCCAGAAAGAACTGTAAAAATATTCTGGATTCACTACAAAATCTCCAACTCAAACCAGGCTGCCCTGGCTAAACTGAGCAGGACTGTTTTTGGATTTTTCACTATGAAAAGCCAGGCAAGGGCTATATATAGTTGTGTAGTGATTTACATATAGCAAGTGTAGATTATGAAGCTTAGGTGACGTCTAGAATACGAAGCTTGCTCTATGAACACACATGGTAAGGAATTATCCTGGCATCCTTTCTAATCTCCCCTCAACTCCCATATGTTTAGTCAGCTGCCATCTTTGTGACTTCTGCTATAGCCATGTAACAAATGCATTATTTTCCTGTGTGCTGCCTCATGCTTTCCTTTAAATTTATTTTAAATTACGATTTTTAAATGCTTTTCATCAGTCTAATTAGTAAGCTGCAGTTAACTTTTTCATGTTATGTGTAGCGGTATGATACTTTATTTTAAATAAATGTTAAATATGTCTTAAGCTAAATGTTTAACTGTTACAAATGGTTTATATACTTTAGTGTTAGGAAAGTGCCACTTCAGTAGTTCTGTCCCATCCCCTCCACAACTGTGTTCATAATTCACATTTTACTACTAAGTGTATTTTGTCAGAGCATCATCTTCCCCAAACTCATACTCACACTCATACTCACATTCATACTCAGAGGCATTTACATTTATTTTCACTTTCCTTTTGGAGAGCAGGAGGGAAACATGATCCTTAAAACAGCAGTCACTGGTTTGTTTTTTTTTTTTTACTATGCTGTTTTAATTTTAACTATATTAATGTTACTTGTGTATTTTCTTACCTTTGCCAGTGTTTCAGCCATCCCTAATACCTGTAATTTGTAACCATTATAGTAGCTATAATGATAAAGGTAGAAAAGTGATGCTTGATTGTATACATAAAAGTAAAGAATCTGAATTTTTTTTTTTTAGTTAGTGTGAAGTTAGTTATTCATGATAAAGTTTCAGGCATACAATTTTATAGTACTGAACCTTTTACTGGTGTCCATTTCCCTCCACCAGTCTGCTTCTACTAGAGGCTCTTTATAATAAATATAGATTATAAATTTATATACATTTATGTATTATATAAATTATAAAATCTATGGAATATATTTTATATATGATATAATATAAAACATGTTTTGTAAATATATAAAATATATAGATATAAAAATATATAACTACAAACATAAATATAAAAGCATACATGTTGTATGATTTTGCACTGTGTCCTACAGCACTGTTCCTGATAGGGTTTCCTGCATAACACTTTGCTACCTTTCAGTACCTCCTCCTTTTCCCAGTTAAATGCTTTCCTTCACCACAGATGTTGCCCCCTTCCCTACCCCTATCTCTCACCCTCCTCATGTTGCATGTTTTCTACTTAATACTAGAGTTCATGAAGAACCTGAAATTTGTGTTATCTTCTACCATGTTACATGTAGATATTAAAGGTAGCATAAAATTAACCTCTTTTTTTTTTTTAAATAACCTCATTTTTAAAAGTAGGCAGACCTACTCAGAAGGAAGCAGGGGTAATTTAAATGTGAAAAGAATTTTTAAGGTCTTCAGTCTGCTTTGGCTAGGTATAAATGAAAGAAACATCTTTGTTAAACTTTTTGGGTTTCCTAAGTAAGAAAAGATTACAAATAGTATGATTGACAGTCTTTATCAGTTTTCATTAATATTTTGAGTATTTATTTTCAGACAGTCCTTCTATTTTTAAAAAAAATAAATGTTCCAAATTTGACTTGTAACACTTAGCATTTTGAAAGTTTCAGCAATAAGAATTGTCAACAGGCCATTTGATCTCTGTGTGTGAGAGGTTCCTTCTACACAAATATTTTCCTGGTACTCCATCCAGTTACAAAGCTGGAAACAGACTGCTGAAATTGCAGGGTGGGTTGGGGAGTTATTATTTGGTGTTCGTGGTGCTATCATAGGCCAGTGCTAAACTCTACTAGGGGTAGTAGGTGGTGAAAAGAAAAAAAAAAAAACAAAGCTTTTAAAGTTTTGCTGCTTAGAGATCCTTGTCAAAGCACCATAAAGACTGTCAGATCTACAAAGTATCTTTGCTTTCCCAGACTGGTTGGGAAGGAGTCTTAAAGGGAAACCTCCCTAAAAATAATAAAAGATATTTTGAAGCATTTATACTGGGCTGCACTATCTTGACTTTCTGTTGCTCTTCATTCCGTATTTTCTAGCTTACCAGCATAGTTTCTGTTTCAACTTTGTCTCCTTTTTACCATTGTGTTTCCTAGAAATTTGCATCTTTGTGTATTTTTAATGCATATGCTGCTAAAAGGATGTGAAGGGTGGAAATGTTTTCTTTTCTTCTTCGGTTTTCATTTACGCATCATTTTTTTAATCCTCATCATCTTCATAGCTTTTCGCAATTATTTTACAATCTAAGGTTTCATCAATATTTAAGGTACATTTAAGAACACAGATAATAAAATTCAAAAATAAACACAAGTGACAAAATACATACTAGAATAATAGGTGAAGTCCTAAGGAATGGGAGTGCATATATATGCACACAGAGCTATGCCTATTCATACTAGAAAGCACCATGCAAAATATATTCTGAAAGAGAAAAAAAGGCTTTAAATTGACCTCTATTTTAAGAAAAAGCATGCCAAATCACTTATAAAAATAGTCATACACTGTATATGCCAGCACACCAGAGACAGCTATGTGTTGAAGCCATAAATTGAGTCCTTTTGTCAAAGTGATCATTGGTTGTTACTTAAATCTTCCAGCAACATCCTGTAAAGTGAATTTTGCAGACAGTCAAAATGTCACAGTTTTGTCCCAAGGTATTTAGAATTGCTAGAGTCTAGGTGGTTGCCTGTTTCCATACTTATAAATTGAGGGGCAAGGGAGCAGCTGCCTGAGAATCCCCCTCTTCCCCTTGGACTTCTCTGCTGGGAAAGAGTAAAGACTCAGAGGCCCCAGGTCTGATCCCACTGCCCCAGAGTCTCTCATTCTCAGGCATGTGTTTTCAGAGTTCAAAAAACAGACGCAAGTGCAGATATTGATGTATGTTAAGCAAATGATTGGGAATTAAACTAGTTTAGTAAAGTTGAAAATGATAGAAATCGATGTTTGTGTGAAGCACAGAGCTAGTAGAAAACACTGGAACATAAAAGTGAGGAAATCTGTGGTTGAGACAGACATTGGGGAGTAAATAGACTTGGTGAGCCTTATATAATTGGTGAATAGGATGGGAGAATACTAATTTAATTAAATACCCAACATTTTAAATTATTAATGCTTCCATGCAGTTAAGAACTTTTGTGTTTGACAATGAATGTGAATGAGACGAGTCAAGATTGAAGTATAAAAGCGTTTTTTTTTAAGTGAAACAAAATCTGTTTTTATTGAAAGAGAGAGAGAGGAAGGTGAGAGAGAGAAAGAGCACAAGAGAGTACGAGAAGAAAGAATATAGTGTTTGCCAGCATGGTAAAAGCAGGGGAGAGAAAGAGAGAGAGATGGAAGGAAAAAAATTCCCTGAAATGGCTTTTGGGGGAGGTTAGATACAATTCCTCCAAATTGTCTTGACCTGGAGTTCTCAGGGTACATACTAGTTAATCAGGGCTTTGTCACAGGGAAAGTCTTGCCCTGTTGATGGTTCTTTCATATTCTCATCAGGTACTCTGGATTCTCCTATAACTTCTCCTTTCCTCGGGAGTCTACCTTTTCTGGTTGGTGTCTCAGCTTCTCCATCTGCAAAGAGCTCAGGGTTTGCATTTCAGAGGGATCTGTTCTTCATGCCTTTGGGTTACTTAAGCCAGGACAGTTTCTTCTTTTATTTTATTTCCCAGACACTCGTTACCAGGGTCCCTTATCTATCTGCCTTCAACTTTGCCCACTAGAGATTTCACCCTCTTAAATCTTTTCAGGGTACATGGGCAAAAGTCCATCTTCTGCAACTTCATGCTGACAATAGAACACAGACCCTGCCTGTGAAAGAGAGTGAACTCGAATGCTAACTGAATTTTTTTTTCTATTTAATTTGCTGGGGTTAGCATCTGTAGCATTTTATTTATTTATTTATTTTTATTAATGAGTCACCATGAGGGTACAGTTACAGAGTTTCGTGCTTGTGTTACAGTCATACAAAACTTGAGTACCCATCCCTCCGCCAGTGCCCATTCTCCTCCACCAATGGCCCCAGGATCTCTCCCACCCCCAATCCTGTCCCACCCACCCCACCCCACCCCTGTGACGGGGCATTCCTTTTTGTTCTCTCTTTCCTTTTGGGTGTTGTGGTTTGCAATGGAGGTATTGGGTGGCTATCGTGTTCAATCTATAGTCTACTTTCAACCCGCCTCTCCCATCCCGAGTGGATCCTCCACCACACTTTACTTGGTGTTCCCTTTTCTATCTGAGCTGCCTTTTCCCCCAGCTTGTGAGGCCACCTTCCAAGCCATGGAGCAAATCTCCAGGTACTTATCACTACTATTCTTGGGTGGTAGTCTCCCATTCTGTTGTTTTCTATTCTGCAGATGAGTGCAATTTTTCTATGTCTGTCTCTTTCTGACTCATTTCACTTAGCATGATATTTTCCATGCCGATCCACTTATATGCAAAGTTCATGACTTCATCCTTTTTGTCAGCTGCATAGTATTTCATTCTGTAGATGTACCAAAGTTTCTTTAACCAGTCATCTGTTCTCAGGCATTCGGATTTTTTCCAGATTCTGACTATTGTAAGCAGTGCTGCGATGAACATACAGGTGCAGATGTCATTTCGACTATTTTTTTTTTGCCTCTCCAGGATATATTCCCAGAAGTGGTATTGTTGGGTCAAATAGGAGCTCAATTTCTAATTTTTTGAGAAGTGACCATATTGTTTTCCAAAGGGGTTGAACCAGTTGGCATTCCCACCAGCATTGTAGGATGGTCCCTTTCTCCCCACATCCATGCCAGCAGCGGTTGCTTTTGTTCTATAGGATGTGAGCCAGTCTCTTTGGTGTGAGGTGGTATCTCATAGTTGCTTTGATTTGCATCTCACTGATGATTAGTGATGCAGAGCATTTTTTCATGTGCCTTTTGGCCATTCGTATCTCTTCCTTAGAAAATTTTTTGTTCATTTCTTCGGCCCATTTTTTGATGGGGTTGGATGTTTTCTTCTTGTAGGGTTTAGCCAGTGCCTTATCTACCCTTGATATCAACCTCTTATCAGATGGGTATTGGCTGAATATCCTTTCCCATTCTGTAGATTGTCTTTATATTCTGGTCAGTATATCTTTTGAGGGGCAGAAGATTCTTAGTTTAATAGAGAGAGAGAGAGAGAGAGAGAGAGAGAGAGAGAGAGAGAGAGAGAGAGAGAGAGAGAGAGAGAGAGAGAGAGAGAGAGAGAGAGGAGAGAGAAAAGAGAGACTGCCCCCAGCACCATGTAATCCCATCTAGAGACTTAAAACCAAGATCCTGGAAGTGATATCTTATAGCCTACTAGCCTACTTCTCCTCCAGGAGAATCTGCCAAACTTCCGGGAGTTTCCTGCCCACATGGGAGAGCTTCACAAGGCACCTATGGTGTATTAATATGCCAAAACCAGTAACAAACTGGGTCTCATTTTCCTGACCCTGAAAGAGCCTCCAGTGCAGCATCGTTGGAAAGGACGAGTAAAGAGAGGCTTCTAAAATCTCAGGGCTAGGACGAATGGAGATGTTACTGAGACCACTCGAGAAATTTGACAATCAACAGGAGGAGGATGATAGTAGTATCGTGGAGGGTTTTGCTGACGTTGTCTTCAATGTACCTTATGGATTATGGTCTGATGTTGAGGTCTTTAATCCATTTTGATCTGACTTTTGTGCATTGTGTTAGGTCGAGGTCTTAGCCCATTCTTTTCCTTGTGGTTGTCCAGTTATGCCAGCACCATTTGTTAAACAGGCTTTCCTTGCTCCACTTCATATTTCTTGCTCCCTTATCAAAGATCAGATGATCATATATTTGGGGTTGTATGTAGCTGTAAAAAACTAAAGCTTACCGAGGGGCGAGTGCACTCGCGGGCTCTCTGGGCGGCTGTGCCTCACCGCCTGCATTTGGTGCTCTGGAACCGCTGTGTATGGGCTGGATCAGGACGGCCGGTGAAGAACGAGGACCAAGCTGGTTGCTGATTAGTTACCGTTTATTCAATCTTCCATCTTTCTCATCTCCTGCACTCCCAGCTCTGGCCTCTCTCTGGATCAACTGCTGAGCCTTTCCATGTCTCTCCTGTCTTTTTCCTCTCTAGCTCTTGCCCCTAGGTTACACCCAGCCAGGTAGCAAAATCAACATAATAAAGCCCTTCCTGAGGGCTGTCAGGTTTAAAGGGAACATAACCTAGGGGCATTTTAAAGCCCTTCCTGACTGCCAGTAGGCAAAATACCTCTTAAGGGTTTTTTTCTCCTCTCCCCATTCCAAACACTCATTAACATCTTAATACTAGTTAGTTTTGCATGGACATAGCAAGAGATACATTGAGGTTTGCAAGGCAGCTCTCCTGGCAACATCTTGCCACAGGCTCAGATCATCAGACCACAGCACTCAGGCCAGATTAATCATTCCTCACCCTAGCAGGGTCCAAATCTATTTATCACTGTTTGGATCATGACAGCATTTGTCCATGATCAAGCTCTTAACTTATAGTTAAGCATTAGGCACTTTGGCCATGCCCATCTCAATGCCAGGGTAGCACACATCTCACTGCTTGCCCTGGGTCCTTCTCACCCCCCCACCCCCACCCCGTCGGGACCCTGCTTTGGGTGTGCTAGGAAGTAAGGGCAGCTGAGGCTTAGGTCAAGAGAACAGATGCCCTGGAGGAAAATATCATGTAGAGTCAAATGACTCCCAGGTTACAAAAGCATAACATTTGTTAAGTCTTCCTGTGTCCATACAAAAAGGACTTGCTATGAATAAACTATGCAAAGGACTCAAGGAGAAGAGAAAAACATTATTTACAAGTCAGTAGAACACTAAGAAAGAAGCCACAAATAAACAAAGAGGAATAGGAGCACTGTAACGGGAGTAACCCAATAAACCTAAACTACCTGAGGCTATGTTATCCTACATGTAGGGATATTCCACCCTGTTCCATTGGCCTGAGGCTCTGTCTTTGTTCCAGTACCATGCTGTTTTAATTGTTACTGCTTTATAGTAGAGTTTGAGGTTGGAGAGGGTGATGCCTCCAGTCATCTTTTTTCCCAAGAATTGCTTTAGCTATTCCTGGCTGGTTATTGTTCCATATGAATTTCAGGAGTGTTTGATCCATTTCTTTGAAGAATTTCATGGGTATCCTTATAGGGATCTCATTGAATCTGTATAGTGCTTTGGGGAGTATTGCCATTTTGACAATGTTGAGTCTTCCTTTCCATGAGCAGGGAATATGTTTCCATTTACCAGGCCCAGGCAATGGTTTATTGCATTTCAGAGTCGTCAGTCCATTTGCTGTGTAAGGAGCCAAGAATTGTGCAGCCCACAGCACAGATTTTTACAAGGTTACCCCCCCTTTTCCTGTAGCTTTTCCTGAAGTTTAATCACTTTTCTTCCTGTGTGGCTCACCAGTTACATTACAGGTGTTTTGGTAAAGTCAGGGGTGGATGGGGGGTGGGGGGGGTGTTTGAGGGAGGGAACCTTGAGATAGAGCTCTCTGCTCTACCGACCTTGGCCACTCGGGAAACGCCTAGTATGGGACTAGCAAAAAGTCTAATCCAAGCACCAAAATGGCACAGATGCCCCCATCCCACCAGCCCCATGACAGACCCTTCAAGCTGCACCTGAAGCCCACTTTTATGCATAGTCTGGTATGGGGAGCCATGAACCTGGGCTGGAGGAAGTTAACCATTCTTTGCAGATGGAAAGTCAGTCCTAACCTCAGCACAGGCATTCCAGGTTTGTTACCTTCCCCTGCAGAAAAGAATTTCAGGAGGAGGTAAAATAGAGAAGCGAAATAGTTTCATTGAAAGAAGTTTAGAGATGTGAAAGAAGAAAATTTGAAAAAGATACATAAGCATGAAGGGAAAAAAACGAAAGGGGAATTTTTAGCTTCCTAGAGCCACATTCATTTATTGTGTAACATATAATAAATGGTCATGATTTTTAACATTTAACATGTTCGTTTAATTCATGAGGGATATATCGGCAGTATTAAGATACTATTAAATTTAACATATACAACTAAATATACAACTTCATAGGAGTTTGGTTTTGCATTTTGTTAATTTTATTATAAAACATGGAACACAGGAGATAGTGTAGGGATTTGGGCACGTGCCTTACATGCTCCTGAATTAGGTTCACTTCCTGGTATCATGTGTCTGCCCAGCATAACAAGGGAGCACTGATGGTCCGTCCTTGGCCCCTCACATTGAACCACTGACTAGTTGGCTGAGAATCACTGGAAGTGGTCTGTGGACCCCTAAGCTCAGCTTGGGAAACTCATACACATGCACCTGATTCCCCCTACAAAAAGGAGGAAAAAAAAGAATAAAAGCATATGTTCACAAGTTTTTTCCACTGGGATAGTTAAAAAGAAAAATAAAACAAATACTGAAGATAAATAAGGGAATAGCCCTAAGTCAATTTTTCTTTTATCCTCCATCTGGAGGAAGTAATTTACAGCACTGAAAAGCATCAGGAGATGAGATGGGAACTTAAATGGGAACAGTTTCTGCTTCACTAGAAATGTTCAGAATTTACGAAGGAAATCTAGCAGAAAGTGGTATTATACATGTTCATAAATGGGATATTAGGATAGCAGCCATGGAGAAAGGACTATTTTATTGAAGGTCTGGAATGTTATTATTTATTATAGCTATGAGCTGTACAAATGACAACATTTTAGTATATATTCCTTTGTGTTTTTTGGATAGCAGTAGTAATCGGAATTTAGGATCCAGCTTCTTCCTTTTTTTAAGGCGTTTTTTTTTTTTTTGCCACTGGGTCACAGCAGCTGCGCTCCCACCATCATAAAGCTGTAGCTTTCTGTAGACTCCTAAAAGTCTTCACTTACTAGTGGCTTGGGCTGGAGCAATAGCACAGCAGGTAGGACATCTGCCTTGCATGCGGCTGACCTGGGTTCGATTTCTCAGTCCCTCTCGGAGAGCCCAGCTAACTACCGATTGTATCCCGCATGCATGGCAGAGCCTGGCAAGCTCCCCGTGCCATATTTGATATGCCAACAACAGTAACTATAAGTCTCATAATGGAGACGTTACTGGTGCCCACTCGAGCAAATTGATGAACAACAGGATGACAGTGCTACCATGCAGTGCTACTAGTGGCTTACTCAGAGTAAGAGATGTTTCTTTGAGAAACAAGCCTAGGAGTATCTGGAAAAAGGGCAAACTCTTTCTTCTTTCCTACTCGCCAGTGATTACAACACACTCCCACATGCCTTTTTTGTTTGTTGTTTATCACACAATGCCTATAGACTTTATATTTTATGTTTAAGTTCTTTTTCTTGACAGTATACTTTAGCTTTACATATGTTTTATACCAGCTTAAAAGATCTGCCTTGGGGCAGAAAAGAGAGTACACCAGGTAGGGTGTTTACCTTGCATGTGCCAATCCCAGGTTCAATCCCCAACGCCATGTATGACCCCCCCAAGCTCCACCAGGAGTGATCCCTACATACAGAGCCAGGAGGAAGCCAGGTGTGGCCCCAAAGTAAGTAAATAGAGACGTCCCTGACTATTGATGCCTTTCTGTTATTTAGAAGATAGAGTAACCGTGGACGTTTTTTTGTGTTACAATTTTAAGAATAACTATATGGGCAAGATGTACGTATTTTTATTTTGGGTAAATAGTGTCAGTTTCCCCAGCAGAATTGTTTGTCAATATGTAGCGGGCGAAAGGGGGGCGGACATTTTAGGCAACTCTCTTTTTGCTTTTTGCTTTTTGGGGGTTTGGGGGGAATGCTATGAGAACAGTGATTTTTACTGCCAGTACTAAGATCTATAGGAGGGGGGAAAAACAAGTATTCATATGTATATGAACTCACAAAAGAAGTAGCTTTCCAAATTACTTGAATCCTTTTGAGGTTATCTAGGGGTTATATAAGTATAGGGTAGAAGAAATAGAGAGCAAAGATATGTATGAAGAGAACAAATGAGATTCTAGAAGCACAGAAAGTTTGTGACAGTGTTTATGTGGCTGCAAATAGCCTTTGCTTGGTTGGAGTTCCTCGCCACCCCCTTAGGATTAAAAAGTCCACCAGAACAGACTTGCTCCGAAAGTTTTCCTTTTGCTTTCTTCTTTCCTTTTGTTTTGGTTTTGCTTTAGTTTTGGAGTCACACCAGGAGTTAGGGGCTACTCCTGATTTGGGTTCTGCCAGGGATATTGAATATTGGATATTCACCCCTGGTGCTGTTCAGGCTTTGAACCTGAGAATCCTACCTCAAAGCATGCATCCCAACTCTGTGGACTATCTCCCCATTCGTTCAAGGTGTGTTCTGCATTCTTTAAAACAAAAACATCTTTAGTTAAAAATAAACTTTATGCCAATTCTCAGAGACTAAGTCCCCACAAACATACTCTTTCCTGTAACAATTTACAATTAATTTTATGCCAAAGTATAAAAGGTGTAAATCTTAGATATTTAAAAAGTAAGTTATTTGACTTTATTAAAGACAACTTTGATTCAAGTTTTCCTATATTACAAGGTTTACAGATAAATAGTAAAATCATTGAATATGTCCTTATTAAATGAAATCAGAACATTGCCTGCAGACTACCATAACACTGCCCATTCTATTAATTGATTGGTTCTTTATGGAAACTGGAGATCAGCCTTACTTGGAATCTAATAAAATTATCATCCTTCCCAGTTTTGCTTTCTTCTGATCTGTATCTGGCTTTAAATGATTACGAATGTTTTTTTTTTCTTCAAAAGTTCAACAGTACCTACTAAAGCAAGCAAAATAACAATAATATTAATAATAGTAATAATCTGGGACACAGCCGACCCAGGTTTGATTCCTCCGTCCCTCTCGGAGAGCCCAGCAAGATACCGAGAGTATCCCACCCGCATAGCAGAGCCTGGCAGGGTACTCGTGGCATATTCAATATGCCAAAAACAATAACAAGTCTCACAATGGAGACATTACTGGTGCCCACTCGAGCAAATCGATGAACAACAGGACGACAGTGCTACAGTGCTAATAATCTGGGACCAGAGCAATAGCACATTAGTTAAGGCATTAGCCTTGCATATGGCTGACCTGAATTAGATATCTGGCAACACATGGTCCTCTGAGCAACACCAGGAATCTCTCTGAGCACCATCTGATGTAGGTCAAAATCAAATCACCCACTTACCTTTTAAATAAAATCTCATCACCTGTGGAACTGTTAGGATGTGGTTGCTCAATCTGCCTCCACTAAATCAAATTCAAAGTGTGGGGGCCCAAACCAGTCTTTAGAGTAACAATTCAATTCTGAGTACAGCAGTTGTTCTTAAACTGCAGAGTGGAATCACCTGTAGTAACTGGTCATTGAACGGATTTTTTTTTCTTTTTGGGTCACACCTGGAGATGCACAGGGGTCATTCCTGGCTCTGCACTCAGAAATTACCCCTGGCGGTGTTCAGGGGACCATATGGGATGCTGGGACTCGAACCCGGGTCTGCCACGTGCAAGACAAATGCCCTACCCGCTGTGCTCTTGCTCCAGCCCCTGAACGGAATTAAAATTTGAGCCTCACTAAGAAAATGATGGCTGGAGGAATCAATCAGGATGGGAGATGTCTGCTGAAAGAAGATAATGGACCAAACATGATGACCTCTCAGTGTCTGTGTTGCAAGCCATAATGCCCAAAAGTAGAGAGAAAGTATGGGGAATATTGTCTGCCATGGAGGCAGGGGAAGGGTGGAAGAGGGTGGTATACCGGGGATATTAGGGGTGGGGAATGTGCACTGGTGGAGGGATGGGTGGAGAGACATTGTGTGATTGTAACCCAAACATGAAAGCTTGTAACTATCTCACGATGATTCAATAAAATTTAAAATCAATAAATAAAAATAAAAAATAAAATTTGATTCTGCCTTGCCTTAGGCAGAGTGTGTTTCGGGAATGCCTCAGACATACAGAACTCCAGAGCAGTCCTGACTGCATATTAGAATCATGTGGAGAGTTTAAAAGTCTTGATAATTTTGCTGCTGCAGTCACAGGTTTGGGACCTGGGGTTCTAGCGGCAATAATTTCTAAAATCTACCTGCTCCCAGTCCAAGATAATTGCAGTGTGGAACCAAAGTTAAGAACCATTTGTTAGGGGAAAGGTGGGTGGAAAGTTAAAAATAGAAGACTCAGGCTAGCACCTCTCGAATTGGCTGATCTTAACAATTCTTAAAGTTGTGATGTGATACAATGCCAAGCACACAGCGCCACTATCCAAACCAAAAGAGTCTGGCCTCAGAACTTTCAGCGCTAACTTTCTGCTTACAGGAAATAACAAGGTGAGGTTAGGTGATTGGTAAGTGATGACAGGAGAAATCCATCAGATGATGTTTTCAGAATGTTGAGCATCCCACAGGTTTATTGCTGGCTTCCATAAATGGGTCAAAAACATTAAGGGAAAAGGGATGAGAGCCCTCTTCTAGATTTAAAGGCCCTGATAATCACCGTCAGTGTCATCAGTTCACTTTATTTCTGCCTCCTTACAGATAATTGAAGAAAGGCATTTTTGAGACATCAAAGAAATTCGAATAGAAATTCATTTCTTGGCATACTGGGATTACTGGGATTTTTGTGAAACACTTATTTTATAGAGAAATGTACAGAAGTGTTTAGATTTAAATGATGTGATCTGTTTTGAAATTGTTACAAACAATAAAGGGAAAAGATAATAGGAGCATAAAATCTGTGGCATAATGTTTTAATTTTTAAATATGGAAGGTAGTTCATTTTTTCTCTCTAGTTTCATTTGTTTATGATTTTTGATTTTACAATATTTAAAAATTCTTTCAACAAAGGATTCCAAATATTAGGGTTAAAATAGTATGTCAGGGTGATGATGTATGAAAGCCAGCCAACAGTACTCTGAAGCTTAGACCTACTATGAATTAAACCAGTTATGCTATGGATAACATATGTCCCTGTGGCAGGTGATATTTAGTTGATTTCCATGCAGTTGTAATTTTGTTAAATGAACCTGTCTGAGGAAAATTATCTGTAAGTTGGTGATCCTCACCTTTCTGTTAGTTTAGACCTTTACCCCTGTCAAAATGTGTGTGCAAGTGTGTGCAAGTACCAGATAAGAATATTACCATTTCACTTTAGCAAATATATATCTGAATATGTGTTAAACCCATTTATGCACAGTGTAGGAGCACATCCTCCAAAATCAACACGTCAAATATTTAAAATTTTTACATGCTTTTAGTGATAAATGAAGAAATATTTTTTAGATATCTAAAATAAACTAGAAATTACCAAGGCTGAAAGCGCCTTTATTCAGTTGTCCCCCTCTTAACACACAGGACCATATTTCCTCAGATTATGGTTATGACTTTGGGAAATATGAGAAAAGCCACTCCGGAAGACAAATTGCATCCTTAAGTAAAATTAATCTGCATTTTACTTTATTTTGATAATTTTTACCAAAAAAGACTAGCTGGTACGAGGGGTGAAAAAAGACATAGAAGAGCTGTTTTCTTTTAGATTTAGAGGATCTGGCTGGTTCATTGCTTTTGGTTTTAGCTTTCAGGTTTAAGATTTTTAAAGGGTTTTGTTTTTGTTTTTAAAGGAGAAGAATCTTTTATCTCTTACTATCAAGCATTCCAATGTCTGTTCTTAGTAGCATTCTTTTCCAGGAGAGGCTTGGAACCATTTTTGAAATTGTAGAGTAATGAGTGCTTTGTGAGCACCTCTTTTCTCTCGGTGACTGACATTTTACTCCCCAGCAGATCCCTCTGCTCTTACATCTTGCTCCATGGGAAGCAGAAGCTCTGTGGCCTCGTGAACATACACCTGTTAGACTCAAGTGGAAGACAACACGCCCTGTGTGACCCATTTCCATTGCTCTAAATGTTTCTAAATGCTTTAACTAGCTTCACTTTTACAACTATAAAGCTTCCCCTACTTTTTTTTTTCCCCTGGGCCACAATCAGAGTTGCTTGGAGACTATTCCTGGGCTCTCTGCTTACAGACCGCTTCCTGGGGCTGTTCAGGAACTGGGCAGTGCTGGGATCTAACCCAGGGCCTCGCACATGCAAGGCAAGTGCTAGACCACTGAGCCATTCCATTCCCAACTGCAAAAACTTTGTTTTTTCTAAACCACAGATCAAAAAAGTCATACTCCAGTTAAAAATAATAAACACCCATTTCAGTAGGATTATTTATGGACATTTCTGTTTTTCCCTACAAATTATTTTTTGTTGTTTTTGTATACATGAACAAAATTTAGGAAGATTTTTAAATTTTTATACACAGATCTGTCTAGTGACATAGAAAAATAAAATACTTTCCAGATTTATCATTGTAGAAAGTAATTAAATCACTTTGAACCATTTTATACAAATAAGCTGTTTGCTTACTCTATAAATGCAAGCCAGATTTCTGAACTTTCACCATGGATTTTACTAGCTGATGTTCAGAGCAAGGTTAAATATGAACTAGCAGATAATTCATTAATGATTTTTTTTTCCATTTCCAAGACTTTCCACAGAACACTTTTTGATAAGTAAAATTTTAGAGCCATTGTTTTTTTTATCTCTTTTGTTTGTTTTGAGCCATACCTGGCTGTGCTCAGGGTTACTCCTGGCTCTGCTCTCAGGAATTTCTCCTGGTCATGTGCAGGGGACCATGTGGGCTGCCAGGATTCAACCTGGATTGGAGGCCTGCAAAGAAAAAGTCCAACCTGTTGTACTCTCTTAAAGATAATACATGTATGCATTAGATTCAGGAGCCTACTCAGTTCAAGAGAACTAGATTAGAATAGCTTCATGATCTTGATCTTCTGCCAGTTGCTATTTCCATTTTCTTCCATTAAGAGTAAATTTTTAGTGATACCATGTATATAATAGTTTATATTTAAGACAGTAAACTCTATGTGTCCTAATAATCTTTTGTTTTCGAGGGGCACACTCAGCAGTGCCCAAGAGCTACTCCTTGTTCAGTGCTTGAGGACCTATGTAGTGCCAGGTTCAAACCCAGGCTTCCCACGTGCAAATCACATGCTACAAATTGTTGAGCAATTACTGCATTCCTGTCAGTGATATTCTTAATATATTAGTAGTATTCTACTGAATGTATATTTTTATCATCCTGTTTACATTTTTACCCTGAAAGAATTTCCAACTGATCTCATTTTTTGTTGCAAAAATGAGACCTGCTGTAAAAATAGTGTAAGATAACAGAAATTATTGAGGAAATTCCTGGATCTTCCTCCAGGTCTGCTCTCAACATTTGGTCAGCAGCTTTATTATTAGCCATAGGCACCAGATTATTTCTGCTCATTAATAGGAAAAAGACTGCTCTCTGAACCTGTAGGCCAAGAGGAAGGGGAAAATCCAGAAACAAACAAGAAATTAAGTTCCCACAAAACAAATTTTCACTATTCTTCTGATTATGATAAACTAACCAAATGCACAGAGGGTATTTATCTTTTTTTTAAAACTTTTTATTAAATCACCATGTGGAAAGTTACAAACTTCTCAGGTTTTTATGTCAGTTATACAATATTCAAACACCCATCCCTTCACCAGTGCCCATATTCCACCACCAGAAACCCCAGTATACCCCCCGCCCCCACCCCCTATCCCCTACTGTATAACTAATGAATTTCACGTCATTTTTTCTTTACCTTGATTACATTCCATAATAAAACACAAAACTCACTATAGTTGTTGGAGTTTCCAACCAAGAGAGACAGACCTACTACATTTGATAATTAGTTTTTCATTGCTGGAAATGAAGAGATATGTAGCCCCACTGCTACAAGTACATAATTCTCTCTCTCTCTTTTTTTTTTTTCCTTTTTCCTTTTCCCTTTTTTTTTTTTTCTTTTTTCCCCCTCATCCTCCTTCCCGCGCCTCATAGTATGGTGTACGCCACGCCGCGTCGGCCAGCGTGGGGCTTTTACTTAGTTCACAGTCCAGAGAGGTGGCTGCTACATTAAAAACCTTCAATATTTCAACAAAAACTTACTGTTATTATTTGGAGTTTCCCCCCCAAGTCAGACCTGTTCAAAAGGAACCGTTTCACATTGCTGACAATTATAGATGTTAAGTCGGTTTTGGATTTCGGTTTAAAGTCCAGGGAAAATTCTGCCAGAAATTACATAGCCCAACTCACAGTTCCAGTGCATTGCTGTAAGAGGTCTCTGAATTCAAAGTCTTTAGGCGCAGAGTGTCCGATTCGCGCTCAGCGGCTCCGGGTTTATCTGGGCCGAGGGCGTGCCTATTACGCCCCCTTCCCGTGAGTTCCTGGGAGCCCCAAAAGTAAAAACCGGATACCTGTGGGTTTGGAGTCACAGAAGATGGCGCCTGACACGTGGGTGCCGCCAGGCCGCTGCTTTCCGTGCAGGAAGACAGGGTGGGGAGGAAAAAAATCCACCCCCGGCAGCACAGAGTTGTAGCCCAGTTCGCAGTCCCAATGCATCGCTATCGGATGCTGCGCTGGATGCCCGAATGCGTTACATCTCTGGAATCAAAGTCTTTAGGCACAGAGGGTCCGATTCGCGCTCAGCGGCGAGGGTATTTATCTTAACATTGTGTTAGCACCCCCAAGAATACTGCCAAAACTCACACTAGGCTCTTTTATATTTACGCAAACCGTAAACATCATAGCAACTCAGAACAGGAAAGTATAAGGGGAATTTAGCTTTAGGTTACAGTTTGCTAGATTGTGAAAGGCTAGTCACCAGCTTGTATATACTGAAATCCCACTGATCTCTGGGTTGCTGTTACCATATTGATTTTATACACTTTTTCATATAGCCAAAATAAACATATAGCAGTCATTCAGTAATCTCATATTCTTTAGTGTGCCCTTAGACCTTTTACAGAACATATTTGTTTGCACACTTGGCATATGATTGGGAGGTATGTCCAATTAAGTAATTCACTTTGTGTTCTATCATTTAATAAAGTGTAATGAATGTGTGATACCAGATTTTCGTAACTGTTATTTATTTGTATTGACCTTATCTATTAAGGTGAATCCCTTTTTCAAATTAACTGCCCTTTTTCCCCCCCGCCCTCCCGTGCCCTTTTCTATTTTAAAAGTTTTTTATTAGTGAATCACTGTGAGGTACAGTTACAGTTACAGACAGTTACTTTACAGTGCCCATTTTCCACTACCAATGGTCCCAGCATCCCTCCCGCCCCCCCCATCTCCCCCACCCCACCTCTGTGGCAGGACATTCCCATTTGTTCTGTCTCTCCTTTGGGGTGTTGCGGCATGCAATAGAGGTATTAAGTGGCATCATGTTTTCTATTTTCAGCATGCATCTCCCATCCCAAGCAGGTCCTCCTAGCACCCTTTATTTTGTTTTCCACAGCATATGAGGCGGACTTCTAAGCTGTGTAGTAATCATCCTGGTCCTTATCTCTACTATTCCTGGGTGTTAGTCTCCCATTCTGTTACTTTATATTCCACAGATGAGTGCAAATTTTCTATGTCTGTCCCTCTCTTTCTGACTCATTTCACTTAACATACTTTCTATGTTGATCCACCTTATGCAAATTTCATGACTTCATCTTTTCTTTATTTTCTTTTTTCTTTATTTTTTTAATAGTGAATTACCGTGAGGTACAGTTACATACTTACAAACTTTGATGTTTGCGTTTCACTCACACAATGATCGAGTACCCATCCTTCCACCAGTGCCCATTCTCCACCACCAATGATCCCAGTATCCCTCTCACCACCCCCACCCCAACCCCTCCCACCCCGCCTATGTAGCAGGGCATTCCCTTTTGTTCTCTCTCTCCTTTTGGGTGTTGTGGTTTGCAACAGATGCTTTGAGTGGCCATTGTGTTCAATCTATAGTCTACATTTGGCACACATCTCCCAACTTGAGTGGATCCTCCAAACATCCTTTACTTGGTGTTCCCTTCTCTATCTGAGCTATCTTTTCTCTAGCATGTGAGGCTGGCTTTCAAGTCTTGGGGCAAACCTCCTGGTCCTTATTTCTACTATTCTTGGGTGTTAGTCTCCCGTTCTGTTACTTTATATTCCACAGATGAATGCAGTCTTCCTAAGTCTATCCCTCTCTTTCTGACTCATTTCATGTAACATGATACTTTCCATGTTGACCCCCTTATATGCAAAGTTCATGACTTCATCTTTTCTAACAGCTGCATAGTATTCCATTGTGGAGATAAACTAGTTTCTTTAATCAATCATCTGTTCTCGGGCACTCAGGTTTTTTCCAGATTCTGGCTATTGTAAAGAGTGCTGCAACGAACATACAATTGCAGATTTCATTTCTACTATACTTTTTTGCATCTCCAGGATATTTTCCCAAAAGTGATATAGCTGGGTCAAATGGGAGCTCCATTTCTAATTTTTTGAGAAGTGTCCATACTGTTTTCCAAAAAAGGCTGAGTCAGTCAGCATTCCCAACAACAGTGAAGGAGAGTCCCTTCTCCCCACATCCATGCCAACACCAGTTGCTTTTGTTCTTTTGGATGTGAGCCGTCTCTGTGGTGTAAAATGATAGCTCATTGTTGTTTTGATCTACATCTCCCTGAAGATTAGTGATGAAGAATATTTTTTCATGTGCCTTTTGGCCACTCAGATTCCTTCTTTGAGAAAGCTTCTGTTCATTTCATTATCCCATTTTCTGATGGGGTTGGATGTTTTCTTTTTATAGAGTTCATCCAGTGCCTTGTAAATCTTTGGTATCAACCCCTTATCAGATGGGTATTGGTTGAATATCCTTTCCCATTCTATCTTCATATTCTGGTCACTGTATCTTTTGAGGTGTAGAAGCTTCTTAGTTTAAGGCAGTCCCATTTGTTTATCTGTGTTTCAACTTGCTTGGTCATTGGAGTTTCACCTTGTCTTCAATGTACCTGATAGATTCTGCTTGATATTAAGGTCTTTAATCCATTTTGATCTGACTTTTGTGCCATGTGTTAGGTAGAGGTCATAGCCTTTTTCTTTGCATGTAGCTGTCCGGTTTTGCCAGCACCATTTGTTAAAAAGGGTTCCCTTGCTCCACTTCACATTTTTTGCTCCCTTATCAAAGATGAGATGATCATACATTTGAGGGTGTGTGTAAGGATATTCCACCCTGTTTCACTGGTCTGTGGCTCTACCTTTGTTCAGTACCATGGTGTTTTAATTATTACTGCTTTGTAGTAGAGTTTGAGGTTGGGGAAGGTGATGCCTCCCATCATGTTTTTCCCCAGAATTGCTTTAGCTATTCATGGGGGTTTGTTATTCCATATGAATCTCAGAAGTGTTTGATCCATTTCTTTGAAGAATGTCATGGGTATCCGTATAGTGATTGCATTGAATCTGTATAATGCTTTGGGGAGTATTGCCATTTTGACAATGTTAATTCTCCCTCCATGAGCAGGGGATATGTTTCCACTTCCTCGTGTCCTCTTTTATTTCTTAAAGTAGTGTTTTGTAGTTTTCTTTGTACAAGTCCTTTACCTCCTGAGTTAAGCTGATTCCAAGATACTTGATTTTCTGAGGCATGATTGTGAACAGGATTGCTTTTTTCATGTCACTTCCCTCTCTTTCATTATTTGTGTATAGGAAAGCCATGGACTTTTGGGTATTGATTTTATAGCCTGTGACTTTACTATACAAGTCTATTGTTTCTAGTAGTTTCTTGATAGAGTATTTAAGGTTCTATAAATATAGTATCAGATCATCTGCAAATAGTGAGAGCTTGATTTCTTCCTTCCCTACCTGAATGTTCTCAATATCTTTTTCTTGCATAATTGCTATTGCAAGTACTTCCAGTACTATATTGAACAGAAGTGGTGAGAGTGGGCATCCTTGTCTTGTTCCTGATCTTTGAGGGGAGGCTGTTAGTTTTTCTCCATTGAGAATAATACTTGCCATAGGTTTGTGGTAGATGACTCTGACTATTTTGAGGAAAGTTCCTTCAAAACCCGTTTTCGTGAGAGTTTTCATCATGAACAGGTGCTGGATCTTGTCAAGTGCTTTCTCTGCATTTATTGATATGATCATATGGTTTTATCTTTTCTTTTTTTATATGATGGATTATATTGATTGATTTCCAAATGTTAAACCATCCTTGCATCCCCGGGATGAATCCCACTTGGTTGTGGTGTATGATCTTTTTGATGACTTGTTGGATTACATTTGCTAATATTTTGTTGAGGATCTTTGTATCCATGTTCACCAGGGATATTGGCCTGTAGTTTTCTTTTTCTGTCGTGTCTTTGTTTGCTTTTGATATTAGGGAGATATGTGCCTCATAGAAACTGCTTGGAAGAGTTTGTTTCTTCAATTTCCTGGAAAAGCTTGAGAAGAACTGGCAATAGGTCCTCTTTATATGTTTGGAAAAATTTCCTAGTGAATCCATCTGCACCTGGGCTTTTGTTTTTGGGAAGACTTTTGATTACAGTTTCAGTTTCCTTGATAGGTCTATTCTGGTTTTTTAGATCTTCTTGGTTCAACTTTGGGACATTATAGGAATCTAGGAATCTATCCATTTCTTATTGTTTCTTCTTCTCTTGTTTCGTGTTAACTGCTCTCTTTGTAACATTTGGCGCATTCATATGAAATGTAACAGGTAAGAGAGACTTCTTCCAGTGATCTCCCAGTCTTACACAAAAATGGAGATTATTTAATTCTACCAGGACACTTACTTAAATTTTCTATTTTTAGACATGCAGTGGGGCGGGGGGTGGGGTGGGGAGGAGCCAATGTCACTTTGGTATTTGAAAATGCCCCTTGATGTCTCAAGAAACATGTTCGTGATTTTATTATTTGATGCCAAGGGATGCCAAGGGTTACTTTCAGTTCAGGGGTCCAGGTTTACTAGTAAGACCATGAGATGCCAAAGATGGAGAGCAGGTCAGAATTGCACTCTCTGTCTTGAGCTGTCTCTAGTGCAACATACTTGTGATTTTTATAAAAGTAGCACATGTTCTCTAGTACATAGATAGAAGTATTTACATTGGATTTGCCATCTCTACTCATAAATAAATTTATTGATTTTATGTTCTAATAGTGCTAACTCACAACAAGCCAACTCTATAGTTTAGAGCCTTAATCATGAAATAAGGGCCACTCTAATGGTGCCCAGGGACCATCAGACCACACCTAAGAGGTGCTGGGGGACAGAACCCAGGACTACACCCGCCACTTCTGGTGGTAGCATATAGTTTTGAGTATCAAACTGGGGTTTCGTGTGTGCTTGGCTGTCTCCTTGACCCTAAATAACACTGTTTCGCATAGCGTCTTTAAAGAGATGCTTAAGCAGTGGCCTGAGGATAACTGAGGCCCTCTGTTTAGTGTCTGGCACCACAGCCCTCCTCCACACACCCTGCTGGAAGTGGCCGTGTCCCATGAGCACCAAATGTTCTGGGTGTGCCTCTTCCCACAACTATAGCCAGAACTAACAAAAAGAAAGAATTGAAACAGGCACTATTGTTTGAAACATTTTATGAAGTACAGATTTGCAGGGTTTCTCTTTTTCTTTTTCTAATTAAATAATATCTAATAATTTCTTGGTTGGCTTTATTTTGTCTTTTTTTTTTTTTTTTAAGAAAAAGATGAAAGCATACACAGAACTTTAATGGGTTTTAGTTTCCATGGTGATGTTTTTTTCCAGATTCTGACACCATGCCCCCTAGTGTTTCCAAGCCAAATGCTTCAGTGCTTTGGTCCCAGATTTTTGTTGTATAACTAATGTTGAAGCTAAATACCCTCTAAACATCTTTTATATTTTTTTAGAAGTTCATTTTTTCCATTTATGAAGATTTGTTGAAACTTCTACAGTTGTTCTTTCATATCTACTTTGTTGTCATTCATATTTGATTTCCTTTTGTCCTTAGATTAACAGAGGCAGCTGGTCTGATAACAGGCCATCTTGGATAGCTATCCCCAGGCATTCAGATTTCCTGTAAAATTCTTCAAGCATAACATACCCTGTATTTTACTTAATTCTCAATGAAACTCCTCCAGGAATTGCTATATTCAAATGTTTAGAATTCTGAATACTGGTTTGTTTGTTTGTTTGGTTTTTTTTTTTTTTGGCTTTTTTGGGTCATACCGGGCAATGCTCAGGGCTGGCTCCTGGCTCTGCACTCAGGAATCACTCCTGGCGGTGCTCGGGGGACCATATGGGATGCTGGGAATCGAACCCGGGTCAGCCGCATGCAAGGCAAATGCCCTACCCACTGTACTATCACTCCAGCCCCAAGAATTCTGGATACTTTTAATAGAAGTCCACAGATGAAGGCGAACACTCTCGTTTTATCAGCCTAATGTGACTTAGAATATATGTCAGGGAAATTGTGTACAATCTGGGATATTCAGTAAACTTCCAAACTTAATAATTAAAAATTTACACATCTAGGAGACAGATCATTAGAAACTTGTATTAAGAATACCAGTGCAGGGGCTGGAGCGATAGCACAGCGGGTAGGGCGTTTGCCTTGCATGCGGCTGACCCGGGTTCGATTCCCAGCATCCCATATGGTCCCCTGAGCACGCCAGGAGTAACTCCTGAGTGCAAAGCCAGGAGGTAACCCCTGTGTATTGCCAGGTGTGACCCAAAAAGAAAAAAAAAAAGAAAGAATACCAGTGCAGTTTTCCTTAGGGTTAAAAACAAGATCAGGATTGAATGCAACATTAAGTTAAAAGTCTAGGATGCAGTGGGATTTCCCATTTCTCTCATAAATCACCTATTTTTCCAGAGTAGTTTGATCAGCAATGCCTAAAAGCTTGACTTTGAGCTCTGTGGATAAACTTTACTAAACACAGTAAAACAGAGGCTCAGCCCAATGCCTGGCTTGAGTCAGCACTTAGTAAAGAGAAACTGCCATCCTAACTAGGAATTTACTTTGTTTAGAAAATATTCATCCTATCAGAAAATTGGGCAATGAAATGAACAGAAACTTTTTCAGAGAAGAAATTCAAGTGTCCAAAAGGCACATGAAAAAAATTTTCTTTATCACTAATCATCAGGGAGATGCAGATCAAAACAACCACCTGATATCATCTCACACCACAGAGATTGGCACACATCAAAAAGAACAAGAACCACCACTGTTGGCGTGGATGTGGGGAGAAAGGGACTCTCTTTCACTGTTGATGGGAATGCCAATTGGTCCAGCCTTTTTGGAAAACAATATGAACATCCCTCAAAAAACTGTAAACTGAGCTCCATTTGACCCAGCAATATAATTTCTGGGAATGTCCTCTGGAAGCCCAAAAATACACAGCAAAACACTGTCTGCACTCCTATGTTCATTTCAGCAGCATTCACCATAGCCAGAATCTGGAAACAACCTGAGTGCCCAAGAACAGACAAATGGATAAAGAAACTATGGCACATCTACACAATGGAATACTACACAACTGTTAGGGGAAAAATGAAATCCAGAAATTTGCCTATAAATGGATGGACATGGAGAGTATCTTGCTGAACGAAATGAGTCAGTAGGAAAGGGACAGGTATAGAAGACTGCATTCATTTGTGGCATATAAAATACTATGTAGTAAAAGACTAAGATACAGGGGCTAGGAGGTCTGACTAGCAATTGAAATCAACCACAAGTGTGTGGGGGGCAGAGGGCAGGTAAGATAGAGAACAAAGCAATATGACAGTAATAGCTGGAAATGGTCATATTGGACAAGAAGTAAGTGTTAAATGTAGGTAAAGGGGTGTTCCGGATAGCTTTTCATTATCTCTATTACAAATCACAATGCCCAAAATGGGCCGGGTGCAGGGAGGAAAGGGAAGAGAGATTACCTACCATGGAGGTAGGCTGGTGGATGGAGGGTTGAGGGAGAGAAACTGGGGACACTAGTGCTGGGAAATGTAACAGGCTTGGAGATACAAGTAAATGTATACAACTAAAATTAGATAAGGGTCCCTGCCCTAAGGGAGCATATTCTAAAGGATAGAGATGGTAAGAGTGATACTGAAAAGTGAAAGATTTGCTATGATGTGTACAGGGTTAGAGGAAGTTACGTAAAGCAAAATTAGAGGGAGATAGACAAATACCAGGTGGTCTCCTCCCTCTGTAGTCTATAAAGAAATAAAGCAAGGAAATGTTCAGTATCCCTTGGGCTTTACCAAGTAGGGGCAGGAAAGGGGGAAATGGCATTTCCAGGAGGAAGAAATAGTCTAAATTACTTAAGGACAGTGTTTGAGTGGTGTTTGCCACTTTGGTTCCATTGTGATACATTAATACTCCACAAACTTAACACTGTTGTGACCATCTCACCAATATGGCAAGAAAGAACAGAAAGAAAAGGGAGGAAGGGAAGGAGGACATTCTACTTGAAATCACTTGCATTCTCATTTAACCCTAAATTACACAACTTGGTGTTGTGTAATTCCTTTCTCCCTTCTCCTAATACTTCCTAAATTAAACTTTTTACTTCATTAAAACTAAAATTAAAAGTAAAGTCACCTCTTGTGGCAAGTGGATACTACATTGACAGTAATTATTTCCTTTAGAAAAATGTTTCTAACACCAGCACTTAAGAACATGCGCGGACACACCGTATCTGACATCTTTTCTCTTTTCTCAGGGCTGTGTTTTTTAAGCCTGGCATGTAATGGGGCTTTGATATATAGTAAAGAAAGAAAGACTAATGAGACATTGAAATTTTTAAGATGAACTTAACTCAGAGTGTGATTAGATTTGAGGAAAGAAATGTAGGGACTGTAATCAGAACAGGGCAAATATATTTTGAAGATCATTAGAGAAGAGAGGACATATTTGAACAGAATTGGAAAGGGCCATGTGATCTGAACCACTTCAATTTATAGCATAAAAAATAGAAAAGGAAAGTAGAAAAATTGTTTTGTTTTCTTTTTGGTTTGTTTTCTTTGCAGTATGAAGAATTAAATTCTGGGCTTCACACATGTTAGACACATCCTCCCCGACTAAGCCCAATCCAGGTCCAGTTTGTTTGTGCTTTGTAAATTCATGATGGTAAAATGGTGGAGTCTGAAAATTAAGCAAGATTGAGAGAGATTTGCCTAGTGGAAAGAATGCTCAGCTTAGTTTTGTTTACATTTAGTTGGAAATCCACGTATAAAGAATAAAATAAGCAAACGAATAAGAAATTAAAGATTCCATAATTTGTAAGTCAAATTGTAGACTTCCTTTGATTTTTATACAACATAAACTGCTAGCCCTCTCTTGAGAAAATTTATCACCCAGCTGAAAAATTGAATACCATCTAAGTTTTCATTTTACTATTATTGATATATGAATAATGTTTCATAAAATATGGATCATCATTCCTACTCAGTCTACTTATCCTTCTAGACAAAGTTGCATGCAAAGTTTCTCAAGGGAACAAGGACAATTTTCAGATTTGAAATTACTATAGAAAATAAGTCCATTTGAATCTGGGAATCAGGATGAGCAACATTCATAAAATTTTGGCAAAACATAATAACAAATTGACTATTTGGAACACTTTCAAAATACAAAGAGCCAGAATGATTAAAGTTAAAAGTCTTATAATAGTATGTAGGTTAAAAGATGTTACTGGAATATATCTGGAAAAAAAGTTGGCAGGAGTTTCTGTAACACTTATTTGGCTAATTAACTCTGTGCTTACAGATGTGCCAAACACTGGTGTAAACAAGCCTAGAGTTTCTGAAACTGTCCATCCCAACAACTATATCAGCAGGACAGAGCCAGAACAAGGGAACCTCTATTCACCAGAACAGACATCGCTCCATGAAAGTGAGGGTCTGTTGTGTTATCTTTTAAATATTGGATTTGTTTTTAATATTTCCTTTTTTGAAAAATGAGTATCCGACATATAAAATAAAGCTATTTTCTGCTAATTCCATCCTGCAGGATCCCTGGGTAACTCAAGAAGTTCAACACAAATGAATTCTTACTCTGACAGTGGATACCAGGAAGCAGGAAGTTTTCACAACAGCCAGAACTTGAGTAAGGCAGATAATAGACTGCAGCATTCATTCATAGGATCCACAAATAACCATTTGGTGAGGAATTCAAGAGCGGAAGGACAAACCCTGGTTCAGGTAAGTCAAAGGCATCATGATCCTTGTGTAAAAATACTCTCCTAATTTTGTATCTCTTCTGGGTATTCCTTACTAAAAGCGAAAGTTCAAAATGCACAGTTTAAATTTGTAGACTGAAGTAGTGAAATCACTTTTTACTATTTGAGTCTTTGGTATTAAGACAAAACCGTAAAACTACATTAGTTTCTATAAACTAAAGTTTATGAGTGAGTTCAGATAAAATCCAAATACAAAGAAATAATTCTTCTGAAAGAATCACCTTTGGTATGGGGGAGTTGAGCAGAAGTATATGAGAACTGGGTGTAATTACATTTCTAGGGGTTGGTGATGTGTCTCAGAGGTAAAGATCTTTCTTGACTTGCATACTTGAGAGCTGGATTTGATTTTTAGCTCTACCACCAAAAATAAACAACTTCATCTGAGGTACAGAGAAAGAAACAAAACAAGGAAATAGTTTTGAATCCTTGTCCTGGGATTACATAACTAAGATACAAACTGGGGGGGGGGGGGGGCAGGGAGCAGGTGGAGGTAGGGTGGGGTGGGGGTGGGGGAGTTATACTTGTTTTCTTTTCTAGAATATAAATATTCTACTAAATTAGAGGTTTCTAATAAGAGAATAAAAAATGGTAACAATATATTTCATGTGTATGTCTAAAAAGTCCTTAGGTTCTTATTAATTGCCACTTTATGTATATCAACCCCCATCATATACTAGAATTATAACAGTGGTTGGAATTCTATTGGTAGGAGCCAATGAACCTAATAGGTGTCCTTATGCATTCTTTGAAGCTGAAAAACTAGATAGCAAACTGGTCAAAGAAGTTAGGTAAATATCATGCTTCTTATAATGCAACAGCGGAAAATCTGAAGATGCAGCAGTGGTTCAGCATCCCAGTATCAAAGGAAAAATATAATATGACTTTGCATTTGTGTTCAGTCATTTATAGGGAAATTTTAAGTAACAGGAAACAGTCCTATAGTAAAACAGTAGCACAGAACTCTAGTAGGAAACCTTGTGCCCGTGGTTTGCTGCTTCAGGCTATGGCCAATCCTCGCCTTAGACATCTACTTCTGTGTTGCTAGGGTTTCTTTGAAGGGAATGTTTGAGAAGCTTCAGACCCAAAGCTTAGGGGAGTCCATCTTCCTAGCTAAATGAGTTTCAGTGCCTGTAGATTTGAAGGCAGTCACACTTTGGAATAGTAATTATCTTAACTACCAAAAAAAAAAAAATTGTCCTTTTTCTTCTATCCCTAAAAGCAGTTGTACCACGTTCTATTTCTGTTCTTTAAATTGTGGTAAGTTGATTTTGTTCCTAGATTTGAAGAATTAAGTTGCATGGGGATCTCTAAAAATTGATTGGCCTTACTTAGTCCGGACAACACATTTCCTAGCTATCTGGGTCATATCTTGTCCCATTTTTCTGGGATTGTCTTTCCTTATTTTTAGAGCCATTAGTAAATCTCAAGCACAGGTTTTCATTTCCTAACTGCTACTAAGTTTAAACCCCCTTTCTTGCCTTGTTGTTTACTACTGACCACTTCCTTCCTTTCCTAGACCTCTTCCCTTCCATGTCTGTTACCTTTCCAAAAGTGTTAGCCTTAAACACATAGCTGTGAGGTTCAGTCCAATCACTTAGGACAGCTGGATACAAACCACACATCCTTTCATGATCCCTAAGAGTGTGCGAGATTCTTTCATCTTACTATTTCTTCCCCAGTTGCCATAAAAGGGGATTGATGGCCGCTCAGCAAGCAGTCACTATGGAGATACAGAGACACTTGGTCCTGGGCTTAAAAATCTAGCATTTGTCACTGGCACAGGACAGCTAACTTATTCCTTCATTGTCCTTTTGCGTCAGGAAAGGGATCAGAGACATGATGTCTCGGCTTACAGACGTCCAACTACGCTGCGTAGAGCAGCTACACAACCAGACTCAATCTTTAGTAAATTCACAGAGGATAGAGCATTGGCCCCAGGCCCTAGCTAAATTCTAACTTGTTCAACATTCAAAGAACCTGCTGCCTTACTTAATGAGGACCACCCCTAATAAAGAGTAAACAATTATAACTAGCTACTTGGAAACTGCTATATTTTAAAAGATGCTGTTTATATGAATGGGTTGCCTTGACCAACTTGAAGTTACAGGGAATGAAATGAATGCCCTGCTCGAGTGACCCTTCATACTCAGAAAACATTCAGAATTTCATGTGTTATTTAAAAGTTTTTAAAAGGCCAGAGGGTAAACAATGTAAAGACCAAAAACGGGCTATTAAATCTCTTCAAATCATTTCCTTCTGGTTGATTTTAGTATTCTGAAGGGGCAAAGGACAGTAAACCATCCCCCAAGAAAAATGCGGTATAGAAAAATTTACATGCAACTTGAAAGCTTTTAACAGATTTTTCTAAATAGACACCGAAAATTAATAGTGGATTCACGTACTGTGTTGAGCTGTGTGCTTACTTTACTGTGATGACAATGGATAAACCCGTTCTCTTTTTTCCCCTCCTTTCATCAGCCATCAGTAGCCAATCGGGCGATGAGAAGAGTTAGTTCAGTTCCATCTAGAGCACAGTCTCCTTCTTATGTTATCAGCACAGGCGTGTCTCCTTCAAGGGGGTCACTGAGAACTTCTCTGGGTAGTGGATTTGGCTCTCCATCTGTGACCGACTCCCGACCACTAAACCCCAGTGCATACTCCTCCACCACGTTACCTGCCCCGAGGGCTGCCTCTCCGTACTCTGCACAGAGACCCGCCTCTCCAAGCGCTATACGTCGGATTGGGTCACTCACGTCACGGCAGGCCTCCAACCCCAACGGACCGACCCCTCAGTACCCAACCACCGCCAGAGTAGGTTCCCCGCTGACCTTGACAGATACACAGACTCGAGTAGCTTCTCCATCTCAAGGCCAGGTGGGGTCTTCCTCCCCCAAACGTTCAGGGATGACTGCCGTGCCGCAGCATTTGGGACCTTCGCTGCAAAGGACTGTTCACGACGTGGAGCCATTTGGACAGCAGCAGTACGACATTTATGAGAGGATGGTTCCACCTCGGCCAGACAGCCTGACGGGTGAGTCCAGGGAAGAAGCTCTGCTTCCAGGCCCAGGGGTGGTCTCGGGTGTTGCAGCCACAGAAAAGGAACAAGATTGTGTAAGAAAAGCTCGTGTCTTCTGCAAGAAATTATACTTAAGATATGTGACTGTCTTCTTTTTCAGGCTCTCTCCTTCTTTCCCTTTTTCCCCTTATTGTTTTTGGGGACAGTGCAGTGCTCTGTACTTGGGGTTCATTTCTTGCCACACTCAGGAGCATGTTGTGCAGAGATGGAACCCCAGCCTTTTACATGCTTTGTATGTGCTCAGCCCATTATTAATTTTTTTATAAAGTTGTTCATGATTATTACATTCAGTATTCCAACACCACCATTGCACCTTCCCACCACCATTATTTCCAATTTTCCCAACCACCCCTCAAGCCTGCACCTATAGCAGGCCCTGAATAGTTTATTTAATACTGCTTGTTATGCTTCGCTAAAAATGATCAAAAATATTTCCTTAGAAGAAAGTGTGTGAATATTGTTTTGTCTCACCCTAGTAGAAGAGATTACTACCATGTTGTTACAGATTAAGCCTTGTGTGTTTATACTTCCTTAATCAAGATGAGTTGCCTTCTGCTTCACATCCCATCCAAAGTGGTGTGTTACTCCTGCTTTATCAGTGGTGTAGAGTTTGAGATGTTGTGCAGCCTTCAATGCAGCCATGTGCTTCAGGAATTCAAAAATTTTGAATGGGGTGATAACAGCTGAAGTTTAATTGGATAGTGACTTTGGGTGCCCTGATGACAGAGCCTGGCACAGGTTCGAAAGCATCTCTAACTTGTTGATCTCTTTGAAGTCTTTATATATGTATGAGTCTGGATCATGGCCAGTTAATGAGCTTATTTTGCAAGTAAGGACCTTATTTGGTGCCAGAGGCAGTTCTCTCAGCCCATTGTTGAGCCATCTCTCTAGCCCTCTGCTCTGTTTGTTTGGTTTTGTTTCTGTATTTTTGGTTTTTGTTTGTTTTGCAGCTGCATTTGATAGCGCCCAGGGTTTACTCTTGTTTCTGTATTCAGGGATCATTCCTGGTGGGCTAGGCACGATATGTGGTACCAGGGAATCATACCTGGGACAGCAAAGCAAGAGCTTTTCCTGCTGCCCTATCACTCTGCCCCTGCTTCCCCCGCTCTGTATTCTTGATGCTTGAAGTGCTAATACAGTCCTCTCCATTGAACTTGTTTTTCCATGTGATTTGTCTTTTAACTTTGTTTTTTGTCACTGCTTACTTAGAGTAGTTTTTAAATATTTTTATACAGTAAGATGAATTGTCTTCTTATAGCTTCTGTGAAAGTTAAAGGATTTTCCCTATTTCTAACTGAATAATTTTGCATGAACAATTAGCATCAAACTTGATTTCTTTCTCAAAAGATATTCCTCGTGGAAAATTCACTGCTTTCGCGTTCAGCCATTGGAGAAATGCACTCTGGCTTAGATATTTTCTGGCATGCCTCTGAAAAGTGTGCAGCAATAGGAGGTTGGGAATCATTTATGAAATCTTGCCTCCAAAGGAAATCATAAAAGATAAGTAGCTCTGAGGATTTCTGTATTCCCCCGCTGTGCAAGCATTGAACCGCTATACAGAAATCTCTGTTATAGAGTGAGTAGAAGCTCGGGGTAGGTGGTGAGCACATAAATTGCTGTCATTTTGTTTAACTTTGAGCAGGGCTGATCTCCCCTGGTTTAAAAAGCCCGCTTTTCTGGAGCGATAGCACAGCAGGTAGGGCGTTTGCCTTGCATGCGACTAACCCGGGTTTGATTCCTAGCATCCCATATGGTCCCCTGAGCACCGCCAGGGGTAATTCCTGAGTGCAGAGCCAGGAGTAATCCCTGTGCATTGCAGGGTGTGACCCAAAAAGAAAAAAAAAAAAGCCCATTTTTCTAACAATGCAGGTGAAATTAGAGTTTATGTTTTGGGAAAATAATTACACCTGGTTATTACAGAATTTTTCTCCTTAGAATACAAGTTTCGAGAAAAAAAAAAACACAGGTCTTCCTTTGAAATATTCTACAAAAGCTTTGTTTCTATCATCTACCTTCCCACTTAATTTGATGTGCATCCTAATTTTTGAGTTCCTTTTATTTTTCAGGAAATGATGATGCGCTTGTCATTATATTCACTATAGTTGATTATTTTTAGAGGATCAACAACTTGCTGATTAATAAACCTGAGAAATATTTTGTAATGGATTCACTCAGATTTGGAGATCATAGTTGTAAAAATGATATAATAGGTATATTATTCATTTCCGAGTGTCTTAAATATGAAATGTTTAAAAGTAGTATATTAATAGTATATGTTGGTGCGATTGCAAATATAAAGTACATATTGGGTAAATAATACTGTGTGAAGGTATTTTCCATTTTGTGGAGGGGAAGGTAGCACTGCACTGTAGCACTGTCATCCCGATGTTCATCGATTTGCTCGAGCGGGCACCAGTAACATCCCCATTGTGAGACTTGTCTGTTTTTTGGCGTATTGAATACCAATATGTTTGCCAGGCTCTGCCATGCGGGAGGGGTACTCTTGATAGCTTGCCTGGTTCTCTGAGAGGGATGGAGAAATCAAACCTAGGTCTGCCGCATGCAAGGCAAACATCCTACCCGCTGTGCTATCTCTCCAGTCCAGGAGGGGAAGGTAGAGTTATTAAAAGTTATTCTGAATATACTTCTAGAACTATTCTAAAAATAATTATAGGACATAATTCTCATTGTAAAAGACATTTCAATGTAGTGGGCTTTTTCCACATACTCTTTTAATCTGTGAAGATTATGTAATTTTTTTAAATTTTAAATGTTCATCTCCAAGCCTGCTCTGATCAGGACTATGCCTCCTCCACCCAGACCCCCCATTTTCCAGTAGCTTGGCAGCCACACTCACAAACTGCATCCATTGGCGCCATGCAATCCCATCAACAGCCAAGATCCAGAGACTAAAACAACGCTCCCGGAAGCATGCAGCTGAGAACCTAGCAAGGTATTGAGAGCATCCTGCTCGAACGGCAGAGCTTTGCAAGCTCTCTGTGGCATATTCGATATGCCAAATACAGTAACAATGATGGGTTTCATTCCCCCTACCCTGAAAGAGCCTCCAATGTGGCACCGCTGGGAAGAACAAGTAAAGAGTGGCTGCTAAAATCTGAGGGCTAGGACGAATGGAGATGTTACTGGTGCCCGTTCAAGCAAATCGATGATCAACGGGTTGACAGTGGTACAGTGAAATGTTTATCTAATGACTGTTTTGTTTTCACTCATCAACAGTAAACAAAAATTGTAATAGCATTGTTATTTAATTCACAAATATTTCTAGTACCAAGAAAGTGCTACCGGTCTTTTATTTCCCATGTATTTCTAGTAAGTTAAGCTTACAAACAATCCAATACAAGTGAATATTTACTTGATGTTTTTCATAGTTCTTAGTAGCAAAAAACCTATGAGTTAACTTTCCCCATTAGATCTTAGTGTTTATGAAATTTTTTATATTACATTAATCCCAATGGAGAATCCACCCAGATCCATGCACAGTGCAAATACAGCATTCTGTCGATGGTATAGAATGCTTTTTTTCAGGGGTAGAGAGGCTACTCTTGACTCAGTACTGAGAGGGTTGCTGGGAGACCTTGCAGTGTTAGGGATCAAACCTGGCAGTTTTGCTTCAAGACATACACTCTATCTCTGTGCTATCTCAGCTCTCCTGAGTGCTTGTCACAACACCATGGGGTGGGGTGGCAGGTCGAAGGGGTTTATGAGAGTATTCAGTAGTCTGCCTGTTCCCTAGTGTCAGTGATCCTTGGAATGTCACAGTGAAAAAAGGTTGTAATTTGGGGGGTATTAAAAAAGTGCCTCATATTGACAAGATTATCAGGAACTTATTTGAGTTTGAGTCATCTCACATCCTATGTCTCACTCAGCTGGTGGCCAATGATAGGTATGAAGTGACAGAGCCCTGGTGACCTGGGCTATCCTCTTAGGAAGGAACTCTCTGGGGATGGGTCACCTTTCCATTTGTGGTTTTGAAATGAGAAGGTTTGGCTAAATATTTTCTCAGTTAGAATATTGGTGAAACATCTTCATTGTAGCAAGCTGGACACCAGAATCTCAGACTTCCTTTGGTTCATTTAGTTTCTGTCCATGTCACGTTGCTATGCGGGGTAGTAATCATTCATTTTAGAAGCATTATAGAAGTGACTTTCCTGCCACTCCTTACCCAAGAACATGAAATTGTCACTGACATTCATGACCAGTGCTTGTAGTTACGATCTGATCGATTGAGCTAACCGAACGTAAACAATCTTATCATTTGTAATTAATTATTGTGTTAATTGCTTGCAGTATTTTAATTTTTTTTTCTTTGTATTGGGGCCCCATCTGGCAGTACCCAGGGCTTACGGCTTACTCTGGGCACTGTGCTTAGGGATCACTCCTGGTTTGCTTGGGGGACAACATAGGGTGCTGGGAATCAACCCAGATCAGCTGTGTGCAAGGCAAATACCCTACTTGTTCACTGATTGCCTGAATATTGTTTGTGTTTTCTCATCTATTTAGAATGTAACCTCTGCTTTATATTAACAACTGAAAATTTTACTTAACAGTTTTGACGAATCAAAAATTTACGGGCATCATAATATGGAATGTTTTTTAAAACAGTAAAATATTGGATTCTGTAATTTACTACTTAAAATCATGAGTCTGTAAGCATTGGTTATAGCAGTTTTTCATATCAGTGTACAAAATTATTTTGTAACAGAAAAAAGGAGAAATAAGAATCTCTATGTAGATTCCTATGAAAATAATGGTCTTTTTTTTTTTAAAGACTCAAAAAGGAAAAAATACAGTGAGAAAATGAACATACTGGTGAATGTTATGTTTAATAATATTCCAAGTAACATAAGATTTATTCATGATTTCCTATAAAAGGGATGAATTGATTTAGAGGCATATTTCAAAATAGGTTTTGAATATTAGCCTTTAGAGGCATTGTTTTGTAGTTGCTGTACTAGATTTACATGTTTATATTATTAGTGCATGTCAATGGTAGTTCACACCTAAATGTGGTTTAATTTACATGAATTGTGATTGCCTGTGTTAATATGTTAAAGAGGAGTATGATGTGGCGGGTCCTACGCACAAACTACTGATCATCTACCTGCTAAAAGAGCAGTCCTGTGCTCAGCCAAATAGAACTGCATGACTGCATGAACCATGACTTGTATGATTTTTTTTTAGCCATTCTCTTTTTGGTCATCATTAAATAGCTTACATTTGGGGAATGTGGTTCAGAATATCAAACCACACCATTGTGTGTTTGTGTGTGTGTGTGTGTGTGTGTTCCCTTACACAATGTTCTTTCATCTTATTGCCAAAAAGAAAGGTGTTTTGGTTTTTGTTTTTTGTTTTTTTTTAATGCACATGGTATCCTGGGCTGGAGCGATAGCACAGCGGTAGGGCATTCACCTTTCACGTGGTCGACCCATGTTCAATTCCTCCACCCCTCTCGGAATGCCTGGCAATCTACCGAAAGTATTGCGCCTGCATGGCAGAGCCTGGCAAACTACCCGTGGTGTATTGGATATGCCAAAAACAGTAACAATAAGTCTCACAATGAGAGACGTTACTGGTGCCCGCTCGAACAAATCGATGAGCAACAGGATGACAGTGACAGTGACAGATGGTATCCTTCACCTCTGACATCCCTTTTGTAGTAAAACTCACTTGATTTGGTGTTTAGACTTAACACTTGGTCTCACTGGCTTGAAGTTTAGTTCAGATATGTTTTTTGCCTCATCACTGTTTTTATAATTTCTTAGTAAGACAATTTTTCTGCCTGTAGGCTTAAGGAGTTCCTATGCGAGTCAGCACAGCCAGCTGGGACAAGACCTGCGTTCAGCCGTGTCTCCCGACTTGCACATCACTCCAATCTACGAGGGGAGGACCTACTACAGCCCAGTGTACCGCAGCCCAAACCATGGTGCCGTGGAGCTCCAGGGATCGCAGACAGCGCTGTACCGCACAGGCTCAGGTGAGCCTCAGCCCTGTTCAGTTCCCAGGGTCACAGATTCAAGATACAAGAATTTTACTGAGATGCAGTTTCCTGTTACAATAAAATCCTATTGAAAATTTGGTTGTCAGATAAGCAGCCGTGACAGCAGATCAATGAAGAGTAAAACAAGCTCATTTTGTACCTATTTATAGGTGATGTATTTTTTTTTAACTTAGTTCAATGTAATCAATGAACATAATGATTGCATGTTAATTCACAGATAAGTTTGTGTGGCTATAAATCTGACTCTTTGGGTTAGAAGACTATAATATATTAGAAGGAAAGTCTTTTGGTTTGGGGGTGGGGAGTGAGATTGTTCGTTTTCTTGTCATTGTTGGAGGTGGTGGTGATGGTTTTTTGCTTTGGAGCAATGCCTGGCAAGTTTCGGGGGCAACTCCTGACTCTGCTTGGGGGTCACGTCTGGTGGCACTCAGGAGAGCGTGTGGTGCTGTGGCTCTACCATAATACAAGGTAACTGCCTAGCCTGCCTCCTATTTCTAGGCCACGAAGAGAAAGCCTTTGTTTAGTATGCTTCTTTATACTCTTTGTTGCATGTTGTAAATGGAACCTATATTTAGAGAAAAATCCATACATGGGTTACTCTGATACTCAGCTGGCTTTGATTTAGCATATCTATAGTCCAAGTAGATTTGGTATTGCTCTGTTTTATATGTTAGATTTTCCCTGAATACTTAAGTGTCAAATGTGTAATGAATATTTTTTATGATCAACTCAATCTGGGACAAAATGCAAAAGGCACTAATAAGAACAGGGAGCTAGTGCCCCACAGGAGTGCAGCCCAGCCTGGCAGTCATACTTCACTAGAGAGGCCGATAGAGCTGAAGGTGGAGGCCGTGCTGTGTGAGCTACCAGGCTGTGCTGTGGGGTTCACCCCTGGACACTCACGCACTTCCTTCAAAAAGGCAAGGGGGGGATGGGGAGGTAAACACAGTACAGGGGTTAAAGGTGCACACCATGCTCATGCACAACTCGGGACCACGTAAACCCCTGAGCACTGTCAACCCAGTTGGCCAGTAATCACTCGAAGAGGCCACTGAGCTTTCTGAGCATTGCTTGGGAGACACCTCCTCCCTCCAAAAAATATTTTAATTAAAAATGCTTTTAAATTTAAAAAATATAAAAGAAGGAGTTAGTACAGATTTATTACTGTACTTACTAATGCTTACTAATGAGTCTTTACTAATGAATTTTAGGTAGCAGTGGTATTACAGAAAAGAAATGGTCTTACAGAAAAGGCATAACTCTAAAAAATATACCATCAGAATACCAAATATATTTCTCCATGAAAATGTCTATTCTTAATCCACATTAGTAAAAATTTAAAAATCCCACTTGTTCTTTGTATTGTGTAAAGTGAGAAATTCCTTTTATAGATTTAAGAACTAAGTAAAATCTTTAAATTATAGAAAAATATGTATACAGTCACTTGTTAAATACTGTATTAATTGGGGAAAATATTAAATACTTAAGACAGTAACTTTATATACACAGTATCATGCAATGATTTGATTCACTATAACAGGATTTAATATACCTGTCTTCTCTCTTGTGAAGTAGATTTTCTGATGTCAAAATCAACAAATTATATATAAGCACTCACTTATACTAAGTGTTCAGAGTTTGGTTTCAAATCTCAAATTTGTATAATGTCATTTGCTTTTTATTGCTCAAATGAAATTTTCTAATTTTGTATTTTCTTTCTAACATTAAATTTGTTTTCCTGTATTTCACTTGCAGTTTGGTTACATATTAAGATTATTTTGTAAGCTGATATATAGTTTTGTTTATTCTCTCTTTTGTTAATAAAATTGACAGAAATATTGCTTGCATGTTTTAAAAACCTACATGTCTTATTTAAGCAGGGATGAACTAGATCAGTAAACTCTCACAGTAAGCAATTTATATTATTACTAAATACTGCAGTCCTAAAAAAAACCAATACTGCTGTCCTTAAATTTTAAAATATTTTGGTTTTAAAAGATGTTAAAGTGGCTCTCTCCCTTCCAGAGAAGTACATTATTCTTTCTCTCTCTCTCCTCTCTCTCTCTTTCTCTCTCTGTTGCTTTTGTTCTCACTCTCTAAATAAAATTATTTCACTTTTTAAAAAATATTTAAGTATGACCAATAGCTCAACAGGATGGGCACATGGCTTTGCATGTGGGAGACCCAGATTCAATTTCCAGCACCACATGGTCCCCTGAGCACTGTACCACAGGAAGTAGCTCTTAATGCCACTGCTGTGGCTTGGAAACAAACAAATGAAAGTGTGGCCCTGTGGAGAATTTAGTAATTTTATTATTGTTGGCTTTCTAGTAGGTGTTGGAAATTTGCAAAGGACATCCAGCCAACGAAGTACCCTTACATACCAAAGAAATAATTATGCTCTGAATACAACAGCTACCTACGCAGAGCCCTACAGGCCAATACAGTACCGAGTGCAAGAGTGCAATTATAACAGGCTTCAGCATGCGACGCCAGCTGATGATGGCACGACGAGATCTCCATCAATAGACAGCATTCAGAAAGACCCCAGGCAAGTACTAGATTTGAGTCTTCCACAAGGCTTTCCTTCAGTTTGACTTTGTTTAAAATGTTGCCAAATCTACTAAATTACCAGTAACTCCATATTTCTGTTACTTTCAGTTGTGTTCCAGCAGTTTACGTCATTAAAGTTAATTTCATTTTAAACATAGATTGCTTCTTTCAGTTCTCTAATAGTAAGTTATAGGATGCTCAGGAATGTGTGAATATCTGCAGCATTTATCATTGAAATGCTTCTTAATTTGAATTACTCAAAATATTTTAAAGAATTAGTTTACCCCTTTTCCTTTCTCTTGATTGTATTCTTAGGTGAGAGCTTAAAGGAGAAAATGCACATGATTGTTCTAAACTGGAGAAGACTGGTGTTGTGTACATCTTGAATCACGTTTACTTATGTTATGTAGTACTTTTATCAATTAGGATCTTTGAAAAGGTCTCTGAGGAAATAAATTTCAAGAAGTCCTCATATGCAAGAAAAAAACTTGGGAAACAGTTGTTCCCTCTTTTTTATTCTATTTGACCATGTAAGAAGCATTTTTTTATTAAGTATGAGCCAACTTGGTACTTGGTTAAAACTGTCCTCATCTTTAGTAAAAGCTATTTAAAGTAGTCAGAATATAAATAAATCTTTAGAATCCAAAAAAGAATTGAATCCCTGAAAAAATGAAACTGTTACTAAATTTTAAGCAACTTCAGTGTTATTTTAAGTTGTCGTAGCAAGATTTCATTCACTCTTTGCTCACAAATAGTTGTTGCACTGGAAGATTGTTATAACCAAATTATTTTTAGCAACATATTTTGTGAATAAATTAAGAGTATGAGATTTGAGTTATTAAAGCAAAATTACTAAAAGTTGTAGAGTTGAGTGGGAAGCCCACAGCATCACTAAAACCATTCCACCAGGTTATATTTTTGCTTAACTTTTTTAGGGCTTATATTTGCTTTTAGTTTTGTTGTTTCTTGTTTGGCACTGTTTTGTCATTTTAAGGATATTTTTAAAATATAATAGCACCTTTAATATGACTAAGTGAAAAAAATTTTTTACATTATTTCTCTCTTTTTTTTTTAATACTCAAAATGACAAAAGACTAGGGCACCTAATAGATGTAGAAATTCCCACTAGGGCTTTAAATTGCAGGTAATTTAGACCATAGCTTGGCTGAACCTGCAGAAAAAAAAATAGCTACCCAGAAAAGCAGTGAAGTGTGATTAGAGTTCTGGGTTTAATATGTGTCCCTGAAGACTTTAGTTTTGACCTCTGGTATGAGTTGATTCAGGATAAACAAGGATTTCATGTATGATAATATACTTCAGCTATTCATAGTATGATAATGTAATAGTCTAATGCATAAAACTGTTATGGCTAGCTTTGATTATGTAAAACTTTAATGATAAAGCATTTTATAAGATGAATAAATGACTATCTTATAATAGGCACATTTATTCTAGTTGAAACTAGAATAATAGAAAAAGAAAACTAGAATAATAGATTCTAGGTGAATTTAAAGTTTGAATATTTAAATGAAAATATAAGGCTTTTCATAAATTATTTAATATGAGAAATATTGCTGATTTTGAAAGTAGCACCTTAAATGTATTACTCACTTTCGAATTTACTTGATCATTGGTGTTTTATTATAGCTTTCTTGAAAATTTTTTGTAATTCTGACAATGTTATCAATGTTTTCTATATAAGAATATGTAGGATTTTTCTAAAGATATATTTAATTTAGAAGCAATATCCACTAGTACAACAAAGGATACATCTGAAAGGACTAATAGAAGGATAATATTTTTATTCTTTTTCAACTTTTTTTTTAACTTTTTTGTTGTTGTTTGTTTGTTTTTTTTGGGGGGGGTCACACCCAGTGTTACTCAGGTGTTACTCCTGGCAGTGCTCGGGGAACCATATGGGATGCTGGGAATCGAACCTGGGTCGGCCGCATGCAAGGCAAACACCCTACCCACTGTGCTATCACGCCAGCCCCTAAACTTTTTTATTGAATCACTATGAGATATACCCTTACAATGCTGATAATGGTTGGATTTACATACAGTAATAGTCATGACATTCCTCTTTTTGGAGGAGCATCCTTTGTTTTTGTTTTGGGGCCACACCCAGCAGGGCTCAGGGCTTACTCCTGGCTCTTCACTCAGGGATCACTCCTGTCAGTGCTCAGGAGACCATATAGGGTGCCAGGGGTTGAACCTGAGTCAGCAAAATGCAAGGCAAATGCCCTACCCACTGTATTGTCACTCTAGCTCTGCAATGTTACTTTTAAACAGTAAATCTGTGATAGTCCAGAGAATAGTTCCGTTTATTGTCACCTTAATTTTTATGTTATGTCATTTATTTCCTCTAAATCCATCAGAAAGCCCATATTATTATGTTACTTTTAGTAAATTGTGGTTTTATCAATTTTTCATTGCTGTGACTTACAAAGTCGCTCTTAGTAGAGTTTCAAGGATACAGGTTTCCAACGCCAATCCCACCACCAGTGTCAGCCTCCCTCCACCAATGTCTCCTTCACAGGCACATTTTAAGTTTAGCTATTATAGTTTGGGACTCATGCTTACACTGTCATTGGCTCCATGTTTTGGATCTATACATATACCATACCAATCATGTTTCAGAGGACCCTGATTCTTTCCTTCCATCCTCTGCTTCTTAACATTCCCCCTCAATTTGTTTTCCTTCTCTTTCCTTTTCATTTCTATAATCTAGTATCAGGGTTGATCTAGCTACCCCACTTTGATACCTGCATTTCTTCCCATGTCTTGTTATTTTGCATACCACAGATAAGTGAGATCATCTGGTGTTTGTCCTTCTTCTGACTTACTTCACTTACCATGTTTGTCTTTTTGTTTTGTTTTGTTTGTTTAGGTGCCACACCTATTGGTGCTCAGGGCTTACTTCTGGCTCTGTGCTCAGGACTTCTTCTGGCAGTGCTTAGGGGTCCATTTGAGGTGCCAGGGAACTAACCCAGGTTCATCACATGCAAGACAAAAACCCTATCTGCTGTACTACCTCTCCATCCCCATTAACATAATTGTCTATTAAAAGATAAAGTGAAATTCACTCATATAATCATTTTTTTAAATTATCATCTTCCTGTCTTCCGATAAATTCAGATTACCTTCTTGACTCATTTCCCTTAAGTCCCCAAAGAACTTCTTTCAGCTTCTTGCATGTTGCATGTCTGCTAACAATAAATTCTTTCTAGCTTCAGTTTATCTGAAAATATGTTCCCTTGTTTTTTGTTGCTGTTGTTGTTGTTTTATTTTTTGCTTTTTGGGTCACACCCGGCACCCGGAAATGCACAAGTGTTACTCCTGGCTCTGCACTCAGGAATTACTCCTGGTGGTGCTCAGGGGACCATATGGGATGCTGGGAATTGAACCTGGGTCGACCAGGTGAAAGGCAAATGCCCTACCCATTGTGCTATCACTCCAGCCCCATGTTCCCTTGTTTTTAAAGGATATTTTTACTATATGTAAAAGTCAGGATTGACAGGTGTGAGTTTTCTTTTTTCTTTCAGTACTTTAAAAGATGTCATTCATTGTCTTCAGAACTTGATTATTTCTGATGAGTAATCAGACATCATTTAAATCATTCTTATTATGTAACCTCCCTTCTGTCTCGGCTGCCTTTCAGAGTTTTCTCTTTATCTTTGACCTTCAACAGTTTACTCTGACAAAGCTAGATACAGTTTTCTTTACACTTAATCTGCTTGGGGTTCATTGAGAAGAGCGTCTTTGAATTGTACCTGACGATATTTTTTTTTAGAAAAATAATGGAATTTTAAAAATTCTGCAACAATATTTATTTAAATGTATTTTTTTTGTCCCAGAGTATCTCTCTTCTCCTGACATCAGGCATTACCTTACAGACCACTGAAGTTCTGTTCCCTTTTTCTTTTTCTTTTAGTTAAATAATTTCTTTGTTCTTAAGACTGGATCAACTTTATGTATCTGTTTTTATTTTTATTTATTTAATTTTTTTTTTTTTTTTGCTTTTTGGGTCACACCCAGCGATGCTCAGGGGTTACTCCTGGCTTTTCACTCAGGAATTACTCCTGGCGGTGCTTGGGGGACCATATGGGATGCCGGGGATCGAACTTCGGTCGGCTGTGTGCAAGGCAAACGCCCTACCCGCTGTGCTATTGCTCCGGCCCCATGTATCTGTTTTTAAAATACATTCGAGTCTGCTACTAAGCCTGTCCAGAGGCTGCAGAGATAGAACAGCAGGTTGGGTGCTTGCCTTGTTGACCTAGGTTCCCTTTGTTCAATTCCCAGCATCCCATATGGTCCCCCAGACATGAGTGCAGAGCCAGAAGTAAGCCCTGAACATTGCTAGGTACATCCCAAAAACCTGGAGGGTGGGAAAGCCCACCTAGTCCACTTTATTTCAGAAAACTGATTTTGGTTCTATTTTCATAATTTTTACATCTCTGGTGATATGATGTTCCTATCTTTCTGCTTCTTATATATGTGTATTTTTTCTTTTAAGTCCCTGGTGCATTTATAAAAAGCATTTTATAGTACCCTTCTGATGGTTCCAAATCTGGTATTTTCTCTTGTTCTTTCTCTGTTGTTTGCTTTTCCTGCATCTTTTGAAATCATGTAATTGTGACTCTATTATATTTTCTCCCCTTAAAGTTCTATATTCACTGTGGTACATCACTTTATTACACTGACATTTTTATCTTGTAGAATTTAATTTCATTTAATTAAGACCGTTCCTTTTAGACTTATACAATTTGCACATAACCCTTACTCTGTGGTATGGCCTCTACTTCTAAATATGACGTTAGACTTTTGTCACATTTAGACATTCTGTCTATTCTGTGCAGCCATTATTAACCAGACCTATAAATAAGCCCTGTAAGTGCAAAGTCCAGTGCTCAACTAAGATTTACTGAGTACTCCTCAAATATCTTTAAAATTGCTCCTTTATCTGTGTCTTCTCCAGGGCCCTGCCCCCACAAATTCTGATCACTTTGATATTCCTAAATTTCAGTCTCATTCCCTCTGCTTTCTAAATCCATTACACTAACTTTCTATGCCAAAAAGTACCCTCAAACAGAAAGTTGAGTAAATCTGGACCCTGAAGCTCTAGAGATTATAACCTCTTCTTATTTTTTTAAATTTCATTTTTATAAAGTTGTTTACAGTGATTGAGTACATTCAGTATCCCAGTACTCCATAATTGATTACACAACAGACTCAACCGCCCCACCACCATATTTCAAATTATTCCACCCTGATACCCCAGGCCTGCCCCAAAGCAGAACATAATGGTTTATTTTATATTGCTTGCTATGAATAATCCATTAAAGATGATCGAAAAAATTTTCTTTAGAGGAAAGTGTGTGGAGATAAACCCTGGAGCCATTAGGCCCTTGTATAGATAAGATGTCGCTCTAGGAATTTTAAGAATTTAAATAGGACAATACAGCTAGAATTAAATTTTTAAATGGATGCAACTGGGATCTGGAGGCATCTCTGCAGCATGTTGCTCTCTTCCTCTTCTGAGATTTATTTATGAGTCTCTGGATCGTAGCTGTTAATGAGCTTATATGTTGCCAATTTGTGGGCCTGACTGCCAGCTACTGAAAGCCTAGGGAGATGGGGGGAGGTTGCCCATTCCTGACTTTGAGCAAGCCTGGAGATTTCCATCACAAGTCCCGCATACCTGGTTTTTTCAGCAGACTTTCTCATGGATGAGGCTCTTCCAAGCCTGTGGAGATTGGCCGTGAGCACGGCGGCGATTGAGTACTGGAGGTTTATGGCTGCCAGGGCTCTTTTTGGGCAGGTGGTGGAACTCACCATCTCACCCTTGTCCCAGATGAAACAGCCTGGCACGAGTCTGCAGTGTGTTGCTGTCTTCCTCTTCCAAGGTTTATTTGTGAGTCTCTGATAAGCTTTTCTTAAGGATAATGTTCTTACTTAACCAGCTGTCCAAGGCCTGAGTACACTTTTCTTGTACCCTTAGTCCCATTTTATAGAAGCTTATGATAGGAGGACAAAATCCAGTACCATCCTGAAAACAGAAGTCTGAACTTAAATTTGGTAAAGGGAAACCTCGTGAGCCTTGAGGCTTCAAACCCCTGAATTGATAATCTTTCTAGAGTACATTTCTGTCCACAGTCAAATTGATGGTGTTGCCAGCCACAGTTATCTGCCCACCGCTATCCAGAATTTACCTCTTTGGGGCTGGAGCGATAGCACAGTGGGTAGGGCGTTTGCCTTGCACACGGCCGAACCGGATTAGATTCCCAGCATCCCATATGGTTCCCTGAGCATGGCCAGGAGTAATTCCTGAGTGCATGAGCCAGGAGTAACCCCTGTGCATCACCAGGTGTGCCCCAAAAACTATATCACTGTGTCCCATTGCTCATTGATTTGCTCGAGCGGGCACTAGTAACATCTCATTGTGAGACTTGTTGTTACTGTTTTTGGCATATCAAATACTCCACGGGTAGCTTGCCAGGCTCTGCCATATGGGCGAGATACTCTCGGTAGCTTGCCGGGCTCTCCAAGAGGGGCAGAGTAATCGAACCCCAGTCGGCCACGTGCAAGGCGGATGTCCTACCCACTGCGCTATCACTCCAGCCTGACCCAAAAACAAACAAATTAACAAAAAACAGAATTTACTTCTTTGTGTTGTGTGTGTCATGAGATCCCCGTGGCTCCAATGGAGGAGGCTAGGAGATCTTGACTATCCCTGTTTCATTTAAAGAGGATGAAACTCTGCTCTTATAATGATTGAGTCATCAAAGTAAGTTTAAATCACACTCCTTGCATTTTGTTAATTACAGCATAGATTTAAATAAGAAGCTTTGAGCAGTTTTGGTTTTTTTCACCAGATACAGTTAACAGTTTTAGCACATCAAAGGAAATCTATTTATTATAAAGAGTGCCCTTCTTGGAATAGTTCATTTTTTTTCCAGAAATGAATATTTGTGAAATATTATCATAATTGAAAGTATATAAAATATCTTATACATCATGACATTAAGGCATCAGAGTCAATCCAAGAAGGCAGAAATAATAGCTATAGTCTTCCTGTTTTACAGAAGGGTTTCCAAATAATTAAGTGATATTCAAAGTCTCATAGTAATTGAACAACCTGAGACTTGAACATAAAGCAGCCTACTTCCAAAAGATGTGCTTTATATCATGTGTCTTACTGACTTTCTTGGTTCTTGTGAGGTTATATATGTTGATAATGACATTATCCACCTATCTCCCAGGCTAGAAATCTCTGCCTCATCTTTGACTTCACTTTCAGAGAATCATCTGACTAGTGTAGAAATACTAGATGGGAAGGGAAATAAAGGGTATGTTGGAGACTATCCAGGTAAGGTAGAGGGAATGAATGAATTTGTTTTATATTTAATGTTTTAAGCTTATTGAGGATTAGATGAGGATAGGGAAAGATCATTCTCACCAGTCTTCTTGCTTTCTTTTGTTTGAGACAGCTACCAGAGTTTTATTTTACTGTACCACTTAATTAATAATCGAGGTTTTTTATCTACATATAATGTTATAATATTTACCTAATGAGGTAACAAAAAAGGTAAATGAAATAATACATATAAAGTTCTTCATACAATGTACAGGTAAGGTCAATGAATAATAACTCCTATTACTGGTTTTTAGACTAGAATTGGCATCAGTATCACTGTCATCCTGTTGCTCATCTATTTGCTCGAGCAGGCACCAGTAACGTCTCCATTGTGAGACTTGTTACTGTTTTTGGCATATCGAATACACCACGGGTAGCTTGCCAGGCTCTGCTGTGCAGGCAAAATACTCTTGGTAGCTTGCTGGGCTCTCAGAGAGGAGCGAAGGAATCAAACCCAGGGAGACCACGTGCAAGGCAAATGCCCTACCCGCTGTGCTTCACTCCAGCCCAGAATTGGCATACAAGACCCTAAATATAAAATCATGTCATATTCAAATATATGTGTTTCTAGCACCTGCTTTGGCACTTGTAACATAGTAAGGAATTACAAATTAGCTTGAATGGGTGATATATAAGATCAAAGGGGAATTATCTACTCCTTTATAGTAGATGAGCCAGTTAGTATATGAAAACTTAGAGATAATAAGACTTCTGGACCTTTATAAACTGGAAAATGGAATACTGGATCATCAGTTATTGTAATTGAGAAATAATTGATGTTATATTAGTTTTAGGAGTACAGAATAATGATCTGATATTTGTATATATTTTAAAAATTAATACCACATAAGTTTAGTTAACCTTCGTGGTCATACATCCTTATACCTTTTTTCTTGAGATGAGAACTGTTATGAACCTTTAGAAACTTTTAAGTATGCAGGGTAGTATTGTTAACTGGAGTCAACATTGTATCATTAATTTAAACAATTTTCTGAAAGGTTTATTTTGTATTCATTTTTTTAGTTAATAGTTCACTTCATCTTGTAGTCATCAGATTTGTAACTTTGTGTTCCATTTGTAAGAAAACAAATTAGGGGTAGGAGCATAGCACAGGAGGTAGGGCATTTGCCTTGCATGGGGCGGACCTGAGTTCAATCCCTGGAATCCCATATGGTCCCCCACACTCCTTCAGGAGTAATTCCTGATTAATTCCTGAGCATTGCTGCATGTGACCCAAAAAGCAAAAAAAGGAGAGAGGGAGGGAGGAAGGAGAAGGAAGGAAGAGGAAGAGAGGGAGGGAGGGAGGAAGGAAGGAAGTTTTGTTGTTATATAACCGTAAGTTTCCCAAACAGTGGGTCAGTTAAATGACACCAGAATATTCTGCGATAGTGATACTACCTGAAATAAAGTATAAAAGTATGTGTACTTAATATAATTATTCAGGCATTATGCAAAAAATGGCACAGGGTTTGAAAGCATAGACTGAAGGCAGAGCACTCCATTAAACATTACTCTGCATTTAACTAGTTGGTTGACTTAAACTAAGTTCCTTTCTGCCTTAACCTCCAGTCTGTAAGAAAAACTGAGCAAATATACTTTTTAAAAAATAGACAGAAAAAAAAGAAAGGGTTAATACTTGAGCTTGTCTGAATTTAGGAGTACTGCTTAAAAATATTTTTCTTAACTTTCTATATTTATGTCTTATAATCAGAGACAAACCACAGATAAAATCATCCATCTAGCGGCCAAAGAACCGTGCAAGGGTTAAGGCATGACCTTGTTTGCTGCCAAGCCAGGTTTGACCCTCAGCACTGCATGTGGTCCCAAAAGCACTGCCAGGAGTAAGCCCGGAGCCCCTCTGGGTGTGACCCACACACCATTCCAAAGCAAAAGTTGTAAATAAATATAAAATAATCTTATAGTTGACAATATTAATCATTTCTAAAATGAGACCAAGCTTCATCTTCTCACCAGCTCTTCTTCCTCTCTCCTTGGGCCTTACATCACACCTAGCTAAGGTGCATTGTTTACCTGAGCCTCACACCTACTCTGTATCTTTATGTAAAATAGAAAGGCATAAAATTAGACTCAGGAGGAGGAAAACAGGAATGGCAAAATTAATCACATTAAAGGCTTTCTTTGTTCCCCTGACCCTCTTTTTGGTGCATCAGTGCGTCATGATTTTTTTTAAGATCATAAGCATCTGGACCATTGTGTATTTCATCATGAGAGCAAAAAACTATTTACCTATGTATATTTCAGGATTTGGGTAACTTCTCATTTTATTCTCTCTGGGTCTTTCCTAATAATAAATGTTTCCTTTAGTGTATTGCCCAGACCCAGGCTTTCTTTTCAGAATCTCTCTTTTCTCATGTAGAGAATTTGCCTGGCGTGATCCAGAGTTGCCTGAAGTCATCCACATGCTACAGCACCAGTTTCCGTCTGTTCAGGCAAACGCAGCGGCTTACCTACAACATCTGTGCTTTGGGGATAACAAAGTGAAGATGGAGGTAGGACCCAGTACCTGGGTTACCCACAGGCAGGCACAGCCATTTTATTGTGCAGTCACACATGTGCATGCTTAAGAAATTACCAGATGTCATTCAGAGACTACTCTTTGAGTCCTCTGGGGTTGATTCTGGGATTCTGGGTTGAGGGTGTTTTATGGTGCCAGGGATCAAGCCCAGGGCTCCAATCTGTAAATTATGCACTGCAATCCATTTAGCGCTCTCTCTCTCCCTCTCTCTCTCTCTCTCTCTCTGTCTCTAAAAAAAGATCATTTTTAAGGTTTTGCTTCTTAAAAAAGCACTTTTGTATTTTTCTGGAAAGATATCTTGTTTGAATTATTTTAGAATTTACCAATCATTTATCAGATATATTTCAGGCATTTAATACACAGAACAGCATACCCGTTGCAGAGCAAAAGCTCTTTGATTGAGCCCAGAATTATTCAGGTAGTATGTTAATGAGTTAACAAATGAAAGGAAATGGTCAAGAATAGACTAGAAAAGCAAATCTAGAAACCAAGTGGCTCAGTCAAAATCTATTCCTGTGTTGTCTCCAATCATGCTGCTGTACGTTTCCATATTTATTCAGGCTATTTAGGAGATAAAACTCAATGCCTGCCGTGTTGAGAGAACTGGTATATGTCTCTGATTCCAGTGTAGGGTCTTTAATTCATCAAGATCTCCCTTCTCTTTTTAAAAAGACATAAACAGAGAAAGACATCGTCGTGTGAGAATATTCTTAAGATGTTTTAAAGATTTGTTGTTTGAATAAGACTAATCTTTTGAAATAGTGCTATCCATTTCCCATGATCTTTCCATTACAGGCTTTTGCTTGATTACTGATGAAGCACATGTCACTCAGGCTTCGTGCCTACTATTTTTCATTCTAGGTATGTAGGTTAGGAGGAATCAAGCATCTGGTCGACCTTTTGGACCACAGAGTTTTGGAAGTTCAGAAGAATGCTTGTGGTGCTCTCCGAAATCTTGTTTTTGGCAAGTCTACTGATGAAAACAAGATAGCGATGAAGAATGTTGGTGGCATTCCTGCCTTGTTGCGACTGTTAAGAAAATCTATTGATGCAGAAGTAAGAGAACTTGTTACAGGTGGGTAAGGAATATGTTTTTGTCTTGCCAGAAATGCTATAGACCACCTAGATCATGCTCATGCATGATAGCATTGGGGAGGAGTTGGAGGAGCTAGGTGGAATATAATAATGTAGTGCTCACCTGGGGACAGATCTACAGATTCAGAAGGCCATCTCTTGTTGCTATCAATAGTTTATGTATTCGTGTATAAATATGAGCTAATAGATGTCTGGTTTATAAATTATGCATCCCACAGTAAATCTACTTATTTTAAATAGACTGGCTATTCTTTATTTTAAAAATAAAACATACTTAATGGATTGGCTCTCATCCATTACATTCAGTGTCTGAATGCCTCTCAGTGTCTCAGATGGTGTCCTAGGTACTGGGGTCAAAAAGATGAATAGACCTCAATCCCTGCCCACAAATTGCTCTCCAAAGGAGCAGTCGGCTGGTCTTGTGAGTGACACGGAAAAGTGCCAAGTGCCCAGACTCTCTGGATATTACATTGTAAGCACAGAGGAGAGGGGCAGGTAGGCTTTCTGGTTCATGTGAATCCAAAGTTGCCGTAAAGGATGAGAAAGCGAGGCTGAGTAAATAGGGGCAGTATTTCCTCTTCGAGCAGAAGCTCATAGCCAACATGTGATAAGAGATCAATCAATACTTCCAGCAGGAAGAGGAACACTAAAGTCTAATAAGACCAGAGAGAAGTGTGGCTTCGTTTGGGAGTGTTTTATGAGTAGTTTGTGTTTCTTTCACTATGAGAATGATTATAGCACATCTCATAGCCAGTTGGAGACTCTTAAATGTTTTCAGCGAGCAGCAAATTGATTTAAAGTTAAGATATGCCCAGCATCTGAGAGGTATGAGTAGGTCAGTAACAGCCCGAACTATATCTTTGGTAGGAAAAATAGAAAGGCATTTGAGAAAAGGAAACAAATATTTCATGGTAAAGCCTATAATAGTCTAATGTAAGGAGTTGAAAGTCCAAGAAGAATTGAATAATAACTTGTCTTGAAGTACTAGATTCCAGAGAGCCATGGGCTAAGTTCAAGGATGATTAATGAATGCTTGAAACTGGGATGAAAGAATGATTGTGGACCGGGGATGTGGCCCAGTAGTAGAGTACATATCTTGCATGTATAAGGCCCCAGGTTTTTTCCACATCCACTTTACTCACAAAGGAAGGTAAATTAACGACATACATAATTACGAAACAGGATATAATAACTGAACAAATATTAGTAGGAAAAGAGTTTATGGTCACTGAGTGAAACCACTTGTAACTACTAAAAATTAGAGTTTTTTATGCCCTGGGTTCCATTCCGCAGCACCCCCTCTCACCCCCCCCAAATTATTAACACATTAGATCTTTCCATAGCAACAATCTCAAAAAGAAAAATTACAGAATGATAATCCCCCAAAAATACTTTTTATAGACTATTTAAGTACACAAATTGGGCCTTTAAATATAATTTTATATGTGCATATATTAAAGAATTAAATTTATTTATTTAAAATAATTTAAGGTGGATTCAAAAAGTGGCCTATGGCGGGTATGGGGTGAATGGAAAAAACGAGATTGAAAAATAAAATCCAGCTGTTTTTTTTTTTTAATTTTTTTGCTTTTTGGGTCACACCCGGCGGTGCTCAGGAGACCATATGGGATGCTAGGAATCGAACCCGGGTCGGCCATGTGCAAGGCAAACGCCCTACCCGCTCTGCTAACACTCCAGCCCCGAATCCAGCTGTTTCTTTAAAAAAGAAATAAAAATTTGAAATAAGACAAGTACTTTTTTTTTACTTACATAGTAGATTTCTGGTTGTTTTATATGTATGGTGCTGTTTTTCATGTTTTGCATATTTTTATATATATAATTATATGTTATAATGTATACTTAAAGTTTTTAACAGTATTTTTTCCATATTGATCCCATTCCCCACTGACTTCCACTGTGAAATCAGAAGTGAAAGTTTTAGATATATATCAGTAACACTTGGTAATACAGCAGACCACAGTGAAACTTACATTTAATGGGCATCGACTTTTCCATGAGATATTATTGTTAGAAGTAAGTACTCTATTCTTCAAATAAAGTGTGACACATCCTAAACTCAGAAAAATACTATTTGTATAATCTTAAACTCTGAATGGACTATCTGCCTTAATGTGTTTTAAGTATTAATGCTTTGACATATCTGAATTACACATTGATTCATTTGTCTATGTTCCCTCTTCTAAATGCTTTTGAGCCCTCATATCCTCTCACACAAAAAAGTAATTTCCACATACATACAGAAGTAAGTATGGGTATAAAATGTAAATTAGTAGAGTTAAAGAGAACTAAGAAAAAAGAGCACTGACATCTCTCTCCTGGGGGTCAGAGCAATCACTGTGGTGTCCCCAAATTTATCGTGAGTTTTTTGTTGCAGAAGCACACAAATAGCACACAATAATGCTATTGGCAGTACTTGAATGTTTTCTCTTTCTTTTTTTATTTTTTTAATTTATTACTTTTTTATTAGTGAATCACTATGAGGGTACAGTTACAGATTTACATATTTTCGTGTGTGTGTTTCAGTCATACAATGCTCGAGTACCCATCCCTCCACCAGTGCCCATTCTCCACCACCAGTGATCCCAGTATCTCTTTCTGACTCATTTCAATTACTTTCCATGTTGATCCACTTACATGCAAAGTTCATGACTTCATCTTTTCTAACAGCTACATAGTATTCCATTGTGTAGATGTGCCAGAGTTTCTTTAACCAGTCATCTGTTCTCAGGCACTCTGATTTTTTCCAGATTCTGGCTACTGTAAACAGTGTTGAGATGAACACATAAGTGCAGATGTCTGTTTCTAATGCTGCTTTCCCAGCAATCTGCTTCATAATGCAGAGGTATCCTCTGCCATTAACATACCTTATAATCAGATCAGGCATTTGTCTTGCACGCAGCTGAGCCAGGTTTAATCTACAACACCACATATGATTCTATAAGCGCTGAATACCAATAGGTGTGTCTCAGAACCAACACACACACACACACACACACACACACACACACACACACACACACACACACACACACGGATTCCCCACCAAAAAAAAACTGCTACTGGATGATATATATGCGCTCCCAAGAAAATCAATGAAAAACCAGGGATCACCTGGCTTAGAACCCAGATTCTCAGCTTTAGTCCTCTTCTGATTAATCAGGCCAATTTATTGTCACTTGGTCCTTCCACTGTAATGGGTAGCGCTTTTCTCTTCTGTCATGATTCCTCAGCAGAGGAGCTCATCTTTGCTAGATTTTTGTTTTAGAGCTTTCCCCCCCCCCCTTTGGGAGAAACTGTTACATTATTTATTCTGAGCTGAGGTCAAGGGTTTTGTAAGATTTAGTGGTAAAAAGAAAGAAAAGTCAATAAATGTTTGGTAATTTCTTTTCGGTTTGAGAACAAATGAAATCTTCTTTTAGTATAACTAGACTTCACTACAGAGGGTGCTTAGTACTAATTGATCTGGTCCAGACTCCAGAAGTCCTAGTTTAAGGCTTTCCCGCCATTGTTCTTTATTTCGGTATTGCGCATTACATGATGGTAAGAACATGATTCAACACATAGACCTTGGCTTTGAAAAGAGAATTTGAGTGTTGCCTAATTCAAAAATTAGCTATCTCCTTCCTCTTTCCTCCAAAATTATATATTTTCCTATGTAAAACTAGCAGCAACATCTGATTTTTCTTTCTGTGGAAAATTGGTAATAGCTTTGATGATGGGGGCAGGGGGGTGGCCATATCTTTTTAAGGTAGGGGTAATTAAGAATTGGTTAATAACTACCAGAAGTAGTCTTTTTCAGAGAGAGTGATCACACAGTTCACTCAGTTGACTCTTATAAACGAGTTGAGCTAAAGGAGTTCAAAAGTGAGTTTCTGGTTCTAAAAGACTAAATGTCAGCCCAAGTTAGATTTGTATACAAACACTATCCAGCTTATATGGATAGTTAACAAATCTGATCTGCATCTAGCATAATGGTGTGCACCTGTATTTGTAGAATTTATAGAGACAAGATTTTCCCCACCCTAGGGATCAACAAAAGACCTTATACTTGTCAGATACATATGAAGTATATCTATGACTTTATTTTTCCTGGTGGCTGTGTAGTATTCCATTGTGTAGATGTATCATAGTTTCTTTATCCAGTCATCTTTTCTCAAGCACTCAGGTTGTTTCCAGATTCTGACTATTGGAAATTATGTTGCAATGAACATAGAAGTATAGATGGTGTTTCTGTTGTGTGTTCTTAGACCCCCAGGGTTTATTCCCAGAAGTGGTATTGCTTGGTTGTACAGAAGTTCAGTGTTCAGTAATGTTTTAATAATGACTGAATGCTTTACAAAGTGAGCACATCAAGAGACCCTTGAGCTTGTGCTTTAAGTCTTCTCAAATCAGATGCTGATAGATTGTTCCTATGTCATAGATTCATGGAGTTGGAGAAAATGAATCTCAGAATTCATTTTGCCCCATCTGCCATTTGATACACAAATCCCTACATGACTTTTGCCCACAAATAGCTGACCATCATGTGCTTAAACCCACGTGAATTTACATTTCATTGGGTTAGTCTGAGCAGCAGATTTATCTGGAAAGCAGTAGACAGTGTAACTTGAGAAAGCAAGGAAAATAAGCCCTCAGGAATGTGGTTTACCTGGCCAAGGCCCAATAAGAAAAGCCAGTTAGGACCCATTCCAAGCCCTCCTAACCAGGAGGTATGTCCCCCCATTCTGGGCTGCTTTCATTACAGCACGTCTGCTCTGAACTGATAATAGGGATGTGATCCATAGCTCAGAATCCCTATCAGCTGCTCATCTCCCAGAACATCCCCTTTGAAAGCAGTTCTTTATGCTTCCAGATATTATGGCCTAACCAGACCACACATTGGAAATTCTGTCAGCCTTAAGATAATGAATTGTCCAAGCCTAGTCACCTGCTATGTTTAAGTACTATTTGAAGTTTAAGTATTATTTGAAGCAGTTACTCTGACCTTGAATGTATATATTCTTTTTTTTTTTTTTTACTGTTTTTATATATAGGGACCACACTTGGCAGTGCTCAGGAGTCGTATTGCCACAGATCAGAGCTCAGATATGTACTAGATATGTGCTCTACCACTTGATTTATCTCCCCAACCCTCTGTTGTTATTTTGTTTTGTTTGCTTGGGGGGGGCGCATTCAGCAGTGCTCAAAGGATAATGAATCAGGTTTGCTTCTGGCCTTGTGCTCAGCATACATAGTGCCGAGGATCACACCTGGGTTGACTGCATGCAAGGCAAGTGCCTTTCCCGCAGTCTCTCTGGTCCCTCTCTGTTATTCTAAATACTAAGTAATTCAACTTAGTTATTAACTTGAGGTCTCTTCTCCCCCTACTCCTAAGTTTGGCATTCTTATTGTATGTTTTTAAAATGATGCCTCACCTTTGCTCTAAATGTAATAACTGCCCAGGGCCTGCATATTTGGACCCATCTTTTATTTGCAAGGGGAAAAAGGAAAAATACTTTCTGCCAAGTATATTTTCCCATGGCAGCATGGTTGTCATTGCTAATTAAAATAGTTCTTTTATATGTAACTTGATTCCTGTGCTTTCTTCATTGTGTTGAAAATTTTCCAGGTTGAAACCTAATGAGCTTTTCTTGTAGTGATTGTTGATATATGGGAGTACTTGGTGTGAAGGGGTTTTTTTTATTATGTTATTTTTGCCCTTAAATTTGAGAGTTGGATAAAGTATGGTTATTCTCTAGTTGGGTTATAAAATAAATTTTTGCTAGGTCACAAGCTATGGATAGAAAGCGGGAACATCTTGTCATTAGAAATGATAATGTTGAACTCATTTGTTCAAAATAAGTAAATAAGTGTTTCTGAGCTAGAAAATCTGAGTTTAAAGTTATTGAGTATTCTGAAAACACCATTTTTTTTATACCATAGAAACTGAAGATAATACAAAATTTGGAGACCTACCCTCAGATGTACCGGCCATCCCCAGACTGTCATACTTATCACTCCCATTAACACTGGTGTTAAATACCTTTGTTCTTGATTAATAGATTTTGTTTAAATGATATATTCACAGTCCTCCAATTTAGCAAGTAATTATTCATCCATATGGCTTTGTAAAATATTTCCACCCTGTTTATTTTGAAATTTGGGGATGGCAGCTTTGGGTTCCAGAGACTCTGTGCAGAACACGAAATTAGAAATATTCCCTTCCTGATCGTTAGCTCCATATTTTTAATTAGACAACATATTAATAATAAAATGATAATTGTGCAGCACAAAACGATAGATGAGCCACGCTAAAGTGCAACAGCCAGCCGAATGTTTTATAGAGAACAGGCCATCATTCAGCCTTTTGGACTGTTAGCATATTTTTGGATGGAATAACTTACTAACATACCCCCTGGTCTAATTCATTTGTCTTACAAATAATCATTTACTCGCTGGTCCAGAATAAGATGGTCTGTTATGAAATTTCTGTCCTACTTTTTGTGGGCAACCAGAGTAGTCAGAAACTTCACGGGTAGTTTTCTGAAATCAAGGAACAGTCTCCCAGTTCCTCATGCACTTCAGTAGGATCCTTGTCGCTTGGCTAACTCTACACCAATAGAAACAAACACACAAACTTGTTTACTGAACATTTTAAACCATTCACAATGAGAAATACAAAGGCAAGCCTTCATCACTAATAGAAAAACATTTTTTTTATAAGTGGAATGACTTCATTTAGAATCAACAGAACTTTGAACTGGAAAATTGTAAAGATCTCTTCTTCTAGCCTCTGTACTATAGTTGAGAAAGTCAGGTTCAAAGAAATTGAGTTCTCAAAGATTGGGGTTTCCTTCTTTGTCCCTGCCTCTGCCCTCATCCATCTCCTGACCACCAACAGGTGCTGAGTTGCCACAAGATCTGGGGGTGTTTATCTTTGTCCTTTCAAAGTACTAACTAAAAGGGAAGAGAAAAAAAGAAAGAAAATTCCATAATATTTCTTTTACTCTCTAAACTTTACCTTGAAATAGAGAGAAAAAAAATTTAACAGAACCACTAGTGGGATCACATCAAACTAAGTGATCATGTATAATCAGAGAGCTTAGAAACACATGAAGTATGATTTTAGCATAGAAACATTTTCAGATTTATAGTCTGGGTGTGAAAAGATCCAGCCTTGTAAGTAAAATGTGACCTTCTACATTTGAGTGCTGGCTTCTAAATGTCGAGTGAAAGAAGGAAGTTAAGTGGGGAGACTCAGAGGCCACTGTAGAAGTCAGGTGCTTAGTCATGGGTCAGGATAGAATTTCCTGGCAAATGGAGGCACTCCCCTGGTAAGTAGACATCCAGGAAAGGCATAAAAGAGGGAGGGTGCATATGAGAAAGAAGCTGCCTGTGAAACCCCCAGCCCAGGTACCTTACTTACGTGGCAGTTTCTGAGCCTGAATGATTTTTCATGACCTAGTAAGCATTTCTGTCCTAAGCTTCAGCTAATACCAAACTACTGGATTGAAGATTAGTGTAGCAACAAATGAATAAGCACATTCCTGGTGCCTGTTAAAGTCAGCCATGGATCACTTAACATCAGTGATGTTTTCTCAGGTAAATGTGCATTTTTTGGTTGGGGGTATTGGGCACATCCAGCAGTGATCAAGGATAATCCCAGCTTGGTGTCCCGGGGTCACTCTCCGTGGTACTAACAGGACCACATGGTCTGGAACTCCAACTGGGGTCTGCCACGTGAAAGACAAATGTCTTCACCCTTGAGTATCTCTCCAGCCCTAAGATCTTTCTGAAAGCACTCATGACCTCCTCTCTCAGATGCTGAAGTAACCTGAGAACATGGGGCTGAAGGCTCTCCTGGTCTAGCTGCCCTCACTGTCAGGCTGGACCCCGAGAATTCCTTTCCCGTGACCTGTTCACTATTACATGCCCCCTCATGGAAGGAACTGCCGTGTGGGTCTCTCACAGACGATTCTCAATCAGCATTTCTAAACTATGAGCTGATTTATTTTTCTGTGGAAACACTTTTCCAGGACACATCAGACTCCATGGCCAACTGATGTCATTAGTCCTCTCATTTCTATCTGTGAAGTTGAAAATTACCTAGAATAAAGAATATGTTGAAATGCAAATGTGAATCTGAAAATGGATCTCTTGGAACAGATAGATCTTTTTCAAAGATACTGTGATCCACCTTTGTACCTGGAAAAAAATCAGAGACAAGAGCTAACCTTTATGTTTTTTTAAAGACACTTAAGATCTTTCACCAGTGTCCTTCAACTTCAGTTTTTAACTTTAAACAGCAGGTATAGCCCTCTTCAAATTGAATATGTGGAGACAGGAACCGCACCAGGCACCATCTCTGTAGCCAGCCCAGCTCTGGAGTTCCCCACAGCCTCTTCCTGGGAGGCTTCGTCCCTTAGATCACCCTCAGATCACCTCAGCACTCTGCTATCGCTGTTGAAACCCCAGACAGTGACACTAACACCACAACCGAGCCGAGTAAGCCTTCCCATTGGTATGGAGTCTGCATTAGCTGAGTGTAGGAGACATATGCAAGCAACAAGGCGACTGTGACCGGACCATTGTCTGGCTGAGCCGAGCTTCCCAGCAGGGACTTCAGACACCTGTACCCCCTACAAACCCCGCCAAGAGAGGGAATGGCAGAAGGAGCAGAGCCCAGGGTCAGGATGAAGAAAGCCATAGGCTTTGCCTACGAGCAAGAGAGTTAATTTTCAAGTCTCAAAATTCTCTGCTCAGATGGTAGCATCTAAAGAATGAAAGGCTATGGGCCAGAGCAATAGTACAGTGGGTAAGGCATTTGCCCTGCACATGGATTTGATCCCCGGCATTCCATATGTTTTCCTGAGCACCACCAGGAGTAATTCTTAATGCAGAGCCAGGAGTAATCCTTGAACATTGCTGGGTGTAACTGAAAAAGCCAAAAAAGGGGGGTGTGGGGAAGAAGAACTAGAGACTATTCACTGTTAGGGCTTGTTTGCCTGAGAATTGATCTAGACAAAGGTATTTCTCTCATTGAAGACAGTATTTTAATCCTCTTGCCACAATTGCTCTCCCTTTACTTTTACTTTCATACCATTTTAATTTCATAATCTGCTCACAGTATTCCAGTGCAGCTGGACAAGGGGAGAAAGTTGCCTAAAATCCCAGACGGCAGGTTCTGTTCATGGCGCTGCTCTCTCCCCACTGTCCCCTCGATTTCCTCGTTTCTGTCAGCAGCTCCATGTTCTTGGGTATACAGTGCACTGCCACCTCAGCTCGGACACCACCTTCAGCTTTTAAATTCTTGTCACAAGCACTCCCTTCCTTTCCACCCGAGTTCTACTAGAATTTCCCACTCGTGCCTAATGGGTATTTCTTGTGAGGGTGGATGTGGAGTGCCTAGCACTAATGCCACACCAGCTGTGCTTATTACTCTTGCCACTCCACGGGCTCTGCACAGCTGCCTCGCACGATGACTTGCCGTCCCTCCCGAAAGCAGAGGACTCACTCTCAGACACTTCTCCCTTGGCGTCTTGCCTGCAGTGAGTAAGTGTCTTATCAGCTCTTCCCAGAAGACGTTGGACTCTTCACACATCTCCTTCTGAACTTCCTGGGAGTGACATTAAAGGGAAACAGGTGTTATTTATTTTAATATTGTGCCTCATTTAACTCACTAGTTCTAAAAAAAAACCCTCTTCATCTTAGAGCATATAAAAATCAATTTTTTCTCTTACCAGATCTTCATTATGTAGTATAACGTTTATGCCTGTAGCACATCACAGTGGGGACTGGCTGTAGCTGAGGAGGACAGTCACCATAGTTGGTCTTTCCAAGGACAGTACAGTGAGGTTCTATGCTCTTTTGACATACATACATGATAAGTTGAAAAACTTTAATGCTATCAGAACTGCAGGTGGCCGTATTGTGACAGCCAGGGCATCTCCACATTTCCCCCTTCCCAAGAAAATGTGAAGAAATACTTATAAAATCTAAGCCAACTCAAAAGCCCTGCTGGGGCCTTCAGATGGGGCTTGGTGGTAGAGTGTGTGTCTCTCGAATGAGAGTTGCTGGGTTTGAACACCAGCACGCGTGCACGTGCACACACACACACACACACACACACACACACTCACACACACACACCCCATAGAGCGCCCTACTGAAGCTGGAGAGCTCTAGGGGCTGCCATGGAGAGAAGACATGGCAGTTCTTACCGGATCCCGAGGGTGCCAGTGACACTGTCTTAGGAAGAGTGCAGGCCAGTGTTGAGAGCATGCCAGGCCCAGGATCAGGGGTCCAAAGTCTGTCACTGGCATTTCTGTACCCATCGCCAGGATTGCTGGCAGCAGGTAGTCCACATAATGCATGCTTGCTCCCAGGAGCACCTTGGTGCAATCAGCCCCCCCAACTGCCTGATGGGGGGGCGGGGGGCAGGCAGCACATGTGCTGCGCAATGTTCTTCATCCCAGACACTACAGCGCATCCCAACAGTGACTCCTCATCACACCTGCAGCTGTGGGACCGTGGTCTCATTCCCTTCTTTGGTTTTATATTCTCCATCCCCAGACACTTAGGTTGTTATAACTACCTTGTTCACATCTTGTGAAAGAAACTGATGAAACAAGAACATCTAAACCATATTTAACACCAGGCTAACTAGTGAAGGAAATACAAAGCCACATCCAGTGGGAGTGTTTGAACTACTCTAGTTTTGGTTTTTGGGGTTTTGTTTTTTTTTTTGGTATCAGGGGGTGGTAGCTTTTTTATTTTTTGTGGTGTCCACAAATTCTTGAATGTGGCTTGTTTTGGTTTTAGTTTTTATTTTAAAAAGCTGTAGGGGCTGGAGCGATAGCACAGCGGGTTGGGCATTTGGCTTGCTCGCAGCCAACCCAGGTTCGATTCCTAGCATCCCCTATGGTCCCCTGAGCACCACCAGGAGTAATTCCTGAGTGCAGAGCCAGGAGTGACACCTGTGCATCACCAGGTGTGACCCAAAAAGCAAAAAGAAAGGCTGTATTAAAATGTTAGTGGATATATCTGAGCATTACCAGGCATAGTCCTGGTGGCCCCAGCTCCAATCACTTGTTCTCCGCTGAGTATTCCAACCCCTACTGCTAGTATGAGAATCATTTCATGAGCCTGAGTGGACCACTGGCTCCCTAAGCACTGGTTGGGAGGACCCTTAAAATTTTTGGTGTTTCAGATTTCTCTTGTAGCAGAAGGAAAAACAGTTATATAGATTCTTGTGTATTTATGCTACTAGAAAAATAGCATTTTCCTAATACTGTTTGGTTGTTTTATTAATGTGCTTTAAAATACATTGTTGGGGAGAGCACACCCAACAATGCTCAGGGCCTACTCCTGTCTCTGCACCCAGGAATCACTCCTATTGGTGCTCAGATAGGTTGCTGGAGATCAAATCCCAGGCAGCCCCTTGTAAGACATGAGCCCTATGCACTGTGCAATCTCTCCGGCCCCCAAAATTTCTTGAGGTTGGGGAAATGGTATGTGTAGGGAGCTTACCTGGAACACGGCCAACCCAAATTCAATCTGGTCCAAATTCCAGCAGGAATGATCTCCAAGTGGGTGTGCAAGAAAAAAAATTTTTTTTTCAAATAGTATCATTATTTTAATCAGTAATATCAGTTTCTATAGGAAATTATCATTTGGCTCCTAGAATCACTTTAAAGTTGATTTTATACATGATCTTTCAATTCTTTGCATCATAGAGATAGTCATGTATTTCCCTAGTCTTTTTCCCACCTAATTTATGTATACATATTCTTGCTCCTCACACCAAATGGCTAATTCTTTAAAATTAAATAAAAACTTCAAGTTTCCTTCATTGAAATTATCGGGTTTCTTCTTTAACTTTCTCTTAGGGCACCAGGAGATAATAGAGTATGTCACTAAATATCCTTGAAGTAAATTTTGCATTAGGATGTCAGAACTGGAGGTTTATCATGTTGATGGTGAATACTAATCCTGCTGCTCTCTCATCCCCATCAGTCTTGCTCCATTTGGGAGTTGGAATATTTTCTATTCATTTCTTAACGGCTCTAACACAGTTCTTCCCCACCCATTAAATGAAGCTGGGGATAGACTAAAGAGAGAACATTGTTTCATTATGGCTTCAGTGAAGTGAATGCACACAGGTATTATTATCCAGTCTTAAGGATGATGCATTTTACTTTGAGTAGAAAAGCTAAATTAATCATTCCATAGCTAAGGCTTTTAAGTTTAATTGATCTTTTTCACCCAGTTTTGGTTGATCAGAACTGAATATTGGCTTTCCATAATCTCAGTTTTGGAAGAGAACATGGAGAAGAGAAATCAGTGCTTGGGACTTGCTTTGATGTTTGAAAGGCCTAGTTAAATTCACACCAAATGCTCTTTGTGTTTCTTGGGAAAGCACAGGATTAGGGGGATAATATAATTCAAAATGTAGGATGATAAAACTGCCTTTGTGGAAGTCCCCAGTTGGTACTTCAGACTTTCCAAAATTAGTATCTTTTTTTCTTTTTTGGTAAAGAATAATTTTGAATATTTTTCAAGCTGCATAAATGAAAGCCTAAATGGCTATAGGGACAAGTTTGGGGATTAATCCATTATCTCACGTAACCAAAAGGATAGCATAGATAGTTTGTCTACTGAAAGGTTTCATATTTTTAAGCACTTTGGCATTTGATGCTTGAACAACACTGAGACCAATTTTTGTTTTGCTGTTTAAAGGGTAGGGATTCTGTCCCATTACTGTAAATCTTGATTTGTAGTTTCTGGCAATGAAGGAATACATTCTCGTATCCCCATACCCAGGATGATTGTTTAAGTTACCCTGTAGTTTGGTTTTTGGGTGAAAGGCAGGCTGGCAGATTCCCTTAAGTGTACATTGCCTTGTTCTGACCCTCTTCTTTTCACCCCATCCTTTGCAAAGAATGAGAGTGGAAACAGAGTTTCCATGAAGTCATGGCCTCCGCAAGCCCCCAGAAATAACAATACTAATTATTGTAGTATATAACAATACTTCTGAATAGACAGAAATGTCTGTTAAGAAATGCCATGAAGAGAAAGTCATGCTCGTGAACTCAGTTATAAAATCAGGTGGTATATCGAGACTTAAATGGGAGATGCTTTTGTATAGTTTGACTCTTTAAAGTATAAAGATAAAGCCATAATGCTTGGGACAGTGAGTGGGGCATTTGCTTTTCGCAGAGCCAACCCAGGTTTGATTCCTCTGTCCCTCTCAGAGATCCCGGCAAGCTATATATCAAGAGGATCTTGTCACATGGCAGAGCCTGGCAAGCAATCCGTGGCACATTTGATATGCCAAAAACAGTTAACAAGTCTCACAATGGAGATGTTACTGGTGTCCACTCAGGCAAATCAATGAAGAAAAGGACTACAGTGCTACAGTGCTTGGCGTAGGACAGTACCCAGTTCAAGATCTTAGAACCTAAGTGGAAAATTAGGGAAATATAAAAATGTGGGAAGCAGCTTTTTGTTAGCATCAGTCTTAGAAGTAGCCAGGAGTGGAAGCAGGAACCATGAAAAAACAAGTTTTTCTGCCAAAAATCAAAGAACTTCTAGGCATCTACTCCAAGAATCAACATGCTAAAGAACTGCCCAGTTCTTAGTCATGTCTTCACCTGAAGTTTGTGACTCAGGCTGCTTACTTCTCAGTAAAGACATTATCTAATTTTAAACCTATAGCCTATAATATGATAGGTCTTACTTTCCATAGAGGTTTTACTTGCCTTACAGTTAGCATGACAGAAGTATGTATTTTCTGTGAAGGAGAACCTGGCTTTATTAGAAAATGCAGCTTTCCTACATGTTGAATTTTGTGAAGTGAAGAATTTGAAAGACTTTGGCAAAAAGAATTTACTCTGCTGGCATTAGGAATCACAAGTTTTAACCTCATCAGCATGTGGAGGTTAGGAATGATCCTTACCCGCCAACAGTCTCTGCTTGCTGCCTCCCAGCTGGCTCATAGCCAAAGACCCTCACTAGTGCTCTGGGGTAGGTAAGGTTGGCTGGAAACGCTGCATTCTTAGCAGCATCAGTAAGCCCACCCTTCTCTGCCCCCACCTGCCCTTCTGTCTTCTCACACTCATATTTGGGTGTGACTGATCATCAGAGATTTTTCTTGTTTTTCATCTTTATCTCCCAGGTCCCTTACAAGGTCATTATCCTCTAGTACTTTCCCCTAGGATATTCTTTCAGATGTCAGTCAGACACAGAAACTTTCCTTTTTCTCTCAAATAGAAGCATAATGAAGCCTAGTATCAAAAACAGGTCTGTTTGGCCACTCGGGGATAGTAAAGGTGGAGACTTAGAATCCTGCCACCAGTCTGCTCCCCACTCTTTGCATGGCAGCATCTGAATCCAGTGAGCTCAGTTTAAACCCATTGAGCAGGGCCAGGGAACACATGCTTTGCCTGGGTGAGGCCCTGGGTTCAATCCACAGCACCACGTGATCCCCCAAGCACTGCAGTGTGTAGACCCAGTGAAACCTGAGCACCTGAGAAGTGCCCTTCTCTTCCCCAGATATAATACCATTCAACAAAAAAAGAAAAAAGAAAAGAAAAAAATATTTTCTAAAGAAACATATGACCAGTCGTTGTAAGACTCGCTTGGAGAAATTGAGGTTTGTTTTATAAGCACTGGTATGTGTGCGGTCCTCCTGCTAGGGGCCCTATCTGTTGTGGTCACCAAGATCATGATATAAGAAATGATGTGTTGTGGTGGGCAGCTAAGCTTTTCAAGACAAAGGTGTTTACTAGTCTCCCCAGTGCCAAGTGCCACCCCAGTTTTGGCCTAGGTGGGTAGGCCAGTGGTGAGTGGAACTTCTGAAAGGCTGATTATGCCAGGCTGTTCCTTTATAGAGTATGCAGAGGTTCTTGAGGAACAGTAGAAGCAACCCTGTCAGTTAGGTGTAACATCAGTGCCAAGGGGAAGCTGAGAGCACAGAGAGAACAGAACCCAGGATCCAGAACTTTGTCCTGGGACCATCCTCAAGCCTTTGCCGTCATTCTCAGCCATTCCCTTTGCAGAGTGTAAACACCTTTTGGGTAGACATGCCAGGATCCTCGTTGTTTCGCTGTCTTCAAATCTAGCCCTTTGCTTATACCTCTTCTCCAGAAAGGTAAAACGCTGTAGGTGGTCTCTTATCCCCCCACTGCATCCCCCTTAGGAAAGACCCTGCAGTTTTGTGGCCTAAGTGCTGGTGTCCAGGCTGACTCCTTGGTCACTATGTACTAGAACCATAGTGCTCAGTCTCATCTCTGGCTCAGCACTCTGTTTTTTTGTTTTTTTTTTTTACATCCCTGACCTGCTCCCGTAAACATGGCAGACTTTACCAACTCCTTCTCTCCTCAAAGCTACAGGCATTGTGTTTGTTGATAGCTCTAAGAGCACTGTGCAAACTTCTGAGCCGCTTCCAAGTATCCAAGGATGCTTCAGGAATATGGGGCTGAGACCTCAATGCTGAGAAAACCCGCTGCACCAACTTCCCCCCCACTCATCACTCTTCCTTAGTGAAATGCCTGTATAGGAAAATGGTATCTGAGGAAGTAGAATCTTAAGTTCGCTCAGAGTTGTTACAGAAATGAAGGCCCTCGTTTGCACTTTAATGCTAATAAAGCTACACATTTAAGATGTGTGACCCTAACGCTCTTGGTAGGAATTACAGTGGTCACTTAGTTTATTGTTAGTCTTGCCGGTATCATAAGAGGAATAGCAGCAACTTGTACCTCGAAAAGCATGGAAGTGTAAGTGCTCAAACTTTGTCTGCACAAGGAAGATGAAGCAAATGCAGCCCTGACTTGATCTTTGAATGTGAGCTTTATCTTTGAGTGTGAGCTTCCCAGTAGCAGAGGACAAAAAAGAAATGTGATAGCAGAAGACAAAAAAGAAACATGATCCAGGGAAATGTGTCAATTTTTCAAAAAAGGGATATTTTCCCCAAGTAGTGAACCACAGTTGAAAACAATCACCCTTGCATTATGTTCAGGACCCGCGATTGGATTGAGGGCTTGCCCTCAACAGTAACTCTAATTTGCTTTGTGAAAGCCACAGTTTCCTTGCCTTATAAATACAGAGACTCTGGAAATTAACAGAAGGAGCACTTGACTCTGTAATGTACTGCCAGAAGCTCACATATGTTCACTCAACATTTATTAGGGCTTCCTCCCCAGCTTGATTGCAAATTGAGGCCGTAGATTAGGTTTGGAACAGACTTAGTTCACATCAATTAGGGCTGATATGTTTATTTCATTCCTAAAAACTGCAGGATCTCTAATTAATGATTTGATTTTTTTAATCTAATTTTTTAGGAGTTCTTTGGAATTTATCCTCATGTGATGCTGTAAAGATGACAATCATCCGAGATGCTCTCTCAACCCTAACAAACACTGTGATTGTTCCACATTCTGGCTGGAATAACTCTTCTTTTGATGATGATCATAAAATAAAGTTTCAGACTTCATTAGTTCTGCGGAATACAACGGGTTGCCTACGGTAAGTTCTTTATTTCTTCTTTCCAGTTAATTCTGTGATTAAATCATGTGTGCCATAGGTGGGTTGATTTTAAGAGAATACACTTCATTTTAGTAACATCTGCCAAAGTTTCCATTGTTCTTTTGAAGTTCAGCCTGACAGACTTTGCTTTCCTGGGAGGAACATACTAGGAGCTCAGACCTATGGCCTAAAAGATGTTACCATCTGAATGATTCTTCTGTTATTAATCAAAGCCGAACTTTGTTGTGAAATCACCACCAAAATTCCAGGGTTCCCCATTTCAATAGCATCTTCTAGTTATCACATTTTGATTGTTAAAGTTGCTTGCAGCCTGATGTTTGTTTAAAACCAAAATGTGGTTGTTAAAGCCCTTTTGCTTTGTTTGTTTATTTGTTTTGTTTTGTTCTCTTTCCTTTTAGTTTCATATTGTTCCAGAAATTTTTTTTTTTTAAATAAAGCCCTTTTGCTTTTAAGGGTATTTGCTTAAACAGTTACTGGGTTTGAATTTTATAAATTAATGAAAATGAGCCCCAATATTATTTTAGTCATTATCTTTAGCATTTAAAATCCATGAAGCTGCCTTTCAGTGTCGATAGTATTTAGTTCATTATGTGCCATTATGCACTTGGATTCTACCCAGTTTTCCAAGCGTTAAATATTCCTGGGAATTTGGAACAAGAGGCCTTGGTGCAGGATGACAAGATGACAATGAGGAACAACTTACCTGAGACAAACTGGCTTCCCATTTCACTTTGAGCCTCAGTTTCCTCCTATCTTAGAATAGGTATCATAATACAGAGGTGAAGTCTGTTTTTATTGCAGGATTTCTTAAACATTGTCCACACACAGTTGCCTTTTAGCTGAAGATAATGTTTATGTAATCCTAGATACAAGGATAATTTAGGTAGGTCTACAAATCAAGCATTTACTGATAGTAAATAATAAACTTTCTTTTAGATACATTTTTGAGAAGTGACCTGAGTGCAACCCCACAGTTTTAAGATACTAGGGTATAAAGTGCTCAGAATAGTTTATGATACTCTCTCTCTCTGCTTTCTAATGTTTAAGCTAAGGTGGCTGAGCTTCTCTATGATAGCAAGCTTGAGAAGAGATTGAAGGGCCCAGGGCTGCTGCTGTGGAGCCCCTCACCTGTGTGTCAGGTCACTGTCAACACTCATCTGGAACAGTTAAGGTTAGGGGGACAAGAGCCAGAATCCTAGACCCAGGCCATCTACTTAACTCCAATGCCTGCGTCAAGGCAGTCATACAGCCTAGGAATGGTTCATGAAAGTAGCCACTCGTCCCTTCTCAATACCCCAGGGCTAAGCTGGAGTGGGAGTCTGTAATCCCCTTTTAGCCTCCCTGCAAGACTTCCTGCAAAATCCAGAGGCAGAACCCACACTCAGGTGCATGTGTGTAGTGCCTTTTGCTTGGCAGGCTTTATTCTAACAGTTCAGGTGAACCATCTCAGCTCTTCTCCTCTTACAAAACCACCCAGGGAGGTAGTTGCTATTAGATTTCCTCCTTCTACATGTGAAAAATATTGAAGTTAACCACCAGAACTGTTGGAGTTAAGAATGTCCTGAGAAATATAAGTTCCAACGTCCCCATCCCTTCTCTGGGAACTGGCTATGCCCAAGCTCTTGCATCATTGAAATGCAAGCTCTGAAATGCCTCCGCAGACCAGATCTTCATCAGTGCATTCTGTTGCTTGTTGTCTCAGATCATGGAAATACAGCTCTGTGAGTAATGAGAAAGTTGTTCATCTCAGCAGCTCCCACATGTTTCTGCCCTTTCAGGAACCTCAGCTCTGCAGGGGAGGAAGCTCGGAAGCAAATGCGGTCCTGTGAGGGGCTGGTGGACTCGCTGCTGTATGTGATCCACACGTGTGTGAACACCTCTGATTATGACAGCAAGGTTAGTGCCTGCCCAGCCCCAGGAGGGGTACCATGGCAGAGAAGCTGCCTAATGCCACCATTTCCAGTGATTGTTTCTGGGATTTTTTAGTCTCTTCTCATCAGACTGTGTTCAAGATTGAAGGAAGACTGTATATTTACAAGTTAACAAACACTATATCTTAAGTAAAGAGCCCTCAGACTATAAAAACTTGGGTGACTACATGTGGTTAAGAAGTGAAGTGAAGTCTTTGGGGCCTGGCTTTTTATGTGGTTGTGTCAGTGATTGTTCCTGCTTCTGATCTCTCTGGTTCTGTATCAGCTTCTCCCAGAAACAGTTCATTTGAGTGTCTGTGGAATTAAGGTTGCGATAAGGCTCTGCGGTCCCCCACCTCTGCTCTCTTTACCCAGGTGCTGTTCCTAGCTCTCATTTCAGCACCAACTCTACATGCCCTGTCCACCTCCCCAGGCTTGGTCATCCTCTCTTAGGCTCCCTTCCCCTTTTCTCCATTCCTGCCCTAGCATAGGGCATTCTCCTCATCGTTTCTCATACTTGGGATTCAGGACAGGCAGACTGTGGCAAGGTTATGAGGAGAAATGCTAAGTAAGCCAAGGGTCCTCTTCAGTGAGACTGGGTTTGGTTTAAAAAAAAAAAAGAATGATGAATGGTAGACTTGAGGGCAAGGTGCGGAAGTTCAAGGTGACAGCCGTGCTTTTTTTGAACTTCATTGAGTCAAAAGATCTAAGATAAAGTTGAGAGGCATGAGTAAGTTGGAAGGGCAAATGCTGAGTCTGCTTCAGACATTGAATTGAAATGATGGTTGCCTCCCAATCATTGGTGGGACTTAGATTTCAGGACCATTATAGAGGGCAGAATATCTCTCAGGGGAGTGATCAGAGAGCTTTCACAAAGTTAAGGGAGAAGCTTGGGGAGACAGAAGGTAACAATTGAGAACATGGAAGAGAGGGAGAAGGCTATCTGTGCCTCTTGTCATGTTGTGGATTTCTAAAATGAACAGTGAGGTTATGGCATCTTGGTAGTGTTCCTGCCCAGAAGCAGAAAAACTGGGCATGTTCTCTTCCAGAGCCTCACACATTTTATCCCGCTTTGAAATCACACCCTTGGGCTTTATACCTTGTCATTTGGTATCCCACCAAAATTTTAGAATCATAATTCTCTCTTAAAATTGCTTCAGGATTGTGGCCAGAGAGATCTAGCTCAGCAAGTAAGGCACTTGCCTTGCATGTACCTTACCTGGATTCAATCCCGAGCATCCCATGTGGTCCCCTGAGCATACTCCGGAATAATTCCTGAGTACAGACCCAGGAGTAAGCTCTGAATATTGTCAGGTGTGGCCCATAAGCAAACCAAGGGGGCGGGGTGGGAGGTGTAGAGATTGTTTCAGGATTGGAGAGATAGTACAATGGGTAAGGTGCTTGCCCTGCACATGGCTAACCCAGATTCAGTCCTCACCACCCCAGCTGGTACTCCAAGCCCTATCGGGTGATCCTTGAGTGAAGAGCCAGGGGTGAACCCTGACCCCCAAAGGGTATGGCCCACGGAGAGGGAGGTGGTTTCAGATTCTACTAAGAAGTAGTAGTTTATACTCTGTTCATTCACCATCCTTGACATTTAGCACAGCAGCACTTGCCCTGACAAGTGGGATGGTTTTAATTCTCCGCCATGTCGGGTTTCAGACGGTGGAGAACTGTGTGTGCACCCTAAGGAATCTGTCCTATCGGCTGGAACTAGAGGTCCCGCAGGCCCGGCTGCTGGGGCTGAATGAATTGGATGACTTGCTCGGAAAAGAGTCTCCCAGCAAAGACTCAGAGCCAAGCTGCTGGGGAAAGAAGAAGAAAAAGAAAAAGAGGACGCCGCAGGAGGATCAAGTGAGCATTTGAGTTTGGGGTGGGGTGGATGGGGATGTGTTGTTGTTGTTTTTTTACACATAACTATGAAGTTTAATTTTTCTAGAAGTAAAAATTATTTGGCAGAATAGAAGCAGGGGGAGGGATGGGACATGGGGATACTGGGGACATTTGTGGTGAAAAATGTACACTGGTGGAGGGATGGGTGTTCGATCATTGCATGACTGAAATTCAAACATGAAAGCTTTGTAACTGTACCTCACAGTGATTCCATTGAAATTTTTTTTTTTAAATTTGCATTACTTTCCATGATATTTTTTTTTTCTTTTTGGGTCACTCCTGGCGATGCACAGGGGTTACTCCTGGCTTTGCACTCAGGAATTACCCCTGGCTGTGCTCAGGGGACCATATGGGATGCTGGGATTTGAACCCGGGTCGGCCGCGTGCAAGGCAAACGCCCTACCCGCTGTGCTATCTCTCCAGCCCCTGAAATTTTTTTTTAATTGAAAAAAACTGGGCTGGAGCGATAGCACAGCGGTTGGGCATTTGCCTTTCTCTCGGCCGACCCGAGTTCAATTCCTCCGCCCCTCTTGGAGAGCCTGGCAAACTACCGAGAGTATTGCGCCCGCGAGGCAGAGCCTGGCAAGCTACTTGTGCGTATTGGATATGCCAAAAACAGTAACAATAAGTCTCTCAATGAGAGATGTTACTGGTGCCCGCCCGAACAAATCGATGAGCAACGGGATGACAGTGACAGTGAAAAAAACATTGGAAAAAAGGAACAAAACCCTTTTCTCATGATAGATTTTCTGCTGAACTCTGAGTCTAGCAGAGTGGTGTTCCTGAGTGTTGGGGATTGTGTTCATGTTGCTTCCACTTACCATGTGCTCTTTGTCTTTTAGTGGGATGGAGTTGGGCCTATCCCAGGCCTGTCAAAGTCCCCCAAAGGAGTTGAGATGTTGTGGCACCCGTCAGTAGTAAAACCGTATCTGACTCTTCTGGCAGAAAGTTCCAACCCGGCCACTTTGGAAGGTTCTGCAGGATCTCTCCAGAACCTCTCTGCGGGCAACTGGAAGGTAGGATGATGTCTTCCCCTTATCCTTCCTTTGTCTGTGCAGTCATATTAACAGCAATAAAGAGATACAGATGTTTCAAGTTTGGGAAAGGGTGGGAGAGAGATAAAAATGCAGAGACAGTGGTGGATTTGAAGACTCAAGAGAGAATTAAGCCCCAGCCCTTCCCCCCTGAGAAGCTAAAGGCTGGTGAGAACAGACAGGCCGTCATTGTACTGCTGACCCCACAGGCTGTTTGTGCTTCGGTCGCAACCTGGCCATGGAAGGCAAGGCAAGGGAAGACGGGAGAGCCCTAGGGTGCAGGAAGGGGTCCGGAAGGGGTGGTACTGTGCAAACAGAATCTCTTGGGTGGGTATGGTTGAACTAGCAGAGGCTGAGTTGAGGATGGAGAGGGAGTGGCCCACCAACGGGAAGAGAAGGGAAAGGACAGTGAGGTATAGACAGGGCTGTGGAGATGGCAGGCTGGTTGCTGGGGGAGGCATCAAGGGCACTGCTCATAATGGCCCTCGTTGGAACTGAACATTAGCAGATGAGCCTGAGAGCCCAGCCTCAGAAGCTGGAAACTGGAGTACTGACCAGATGTGCCCCCAACTAGCAGCCCCGGCCAGTGGCACAGACACAGTGGTCTGTCTCCTTCAGCTGGGGTTCTACTGGGGAGTCCCAGAGAAGATACCAGTGGCCCGAGTTTGAACTGAGACTGTGCAGTTTGCAGCAAAGGAGAGACTTCTGTTTGTCCCTGAGTCAGGGAGCGCCCATAGGGTGTCCATTGCTGGTGCCCCTTCACAAGTGTGGCTTCTTTGTGAAAATGGAAGGTGGTTTTCAACGCTTACGTCTGCAGTCATTTAGCAACCTCTCAGACTGTCTTGACCTGGAACAGCTACCTCTGAAGATTTCCCGACAAGCACATTTCAGTAGGACTGTTACAATGCTGATCTGTTGGCTCCTTCCTCCATTATTACCCAGATGGAATGAGAAACTTTGGGCCACTGTAATAGCCTTCAACGTGGAAAGCAGGGATGACTCCGCCTGGCTATGTCTTGTTTGATACAGCTAAGCTGCTCTTGAGAAAATATTCAGACATTTGGGGTCTCTACAGAGATAAGCCATTGTGGTTACTTTGTTATTGTGCTTAAATAAAATGCTAATAATTCAGCATTTGAAGTACTGGCTCTGAGCCAAACCAATGAACTATAAATCCTGGCCACTACACTAACTAGCTGGGAACCTCAAATCTCTCTCACCTCACTTTCATCACCTGTGAAATGGAAGTAATATCAACTCCACGAAGTATTAATGAGGATTAAATTACAGCATAAATGTGGAGCAACTGGGATAGTGCCTGGCATAGAAGTAGTCACCAATATTTATTTTGTAGACCCAATGTTCACCTTCAGTTTCTTGTAAACTCAGGATCTTTTGGTGATAATTTAAAAAGGTCATATTTGAAATAGACTTGAGGTATTATTTGAGTTACAAAGAATTTCTTTTTGGGTGTCATTGAGTGAATGGAAGGTGACAAGTTCATACAAAATACAAGTGTTATACTTAAGTGATTTCGAGCGTATCCATAATAGCAAATCAAAATATTGGACCCTCAATAGGAAAGCAGTATAATTGTATGCACAGATGTTGTCTAGCCCAAAGCTCTTTGGGAAACTGGCGACTGTAGTGCCCTGGGCTGACTGAGCCTATTAGTGAGCCTGTCCACCAGCAGACCTTGGGGCTGCAGTTGCAGATATCAGAGAGGTTGAAGCACCTGGGTGCTTTCCCTGTCATGCATTCCATTTCCCCCTGAAGATGTCACTTGATCTGGGAAATAGAAGCTGTCTTTTCCTATGAACATCGTTAATGAGATTTTCAAAATGCTGCTTCCCCTCTTACTTGCATTCTAAAAATGATCTATTCTGTTGCTATTCCAGAAGCAAAGCAGTCAGTCACACATTTTAATGTTCAAAATATTCCAAAGGGCTGACAGATCTTGGCCCACACATCTTGACCACAGCGGGAAAGTATTAGATCTCTTATGAGAAATGTTTTTCAATTATGCTCAACTTTAAAAGACAGTTTGCATTAGTAAAATGTCATCTGCAAACTCAAGACTGGATTAGAGCCGCAGTTTCAAATGGGTAGACATATGATCATGTTACTTTTTGTTGTTATTTCCTGATGACTTAGCATTCATTTTCTAATTCATCTGATGCGTGCAGTGACTCATGCTACAGACTTGCCTCATAATCACAAAGGAGTTTCTTGACTGTGGGTTTAACGTAAAGAGGAAGCTGACTAATCCGGAATAAAAAAGGATTTTGCACACCAGTCTACTTAGCTTTTCACAAGCATGTATGAACTGTGGTACTTGGTGTTTCTGCAAAATTCCTCTTTTCTGAAACAAGGGATTTAAAAAAAAAAAAAGTCTTTTTGATGGGTTACGAACAAGTTAAAAATGCCTAAATGGAGACAGGCTTTTCTGTAATGTGTGCTGATCACTTACGGCCTCTGCCATCCCATTTATAGCCTCTAGACTTGGCATGGGGCCCGTGCTGAGAAAGCACAGGACCCTCTTGAATCAGGTTTACGTGTTGAGGCAGGAAGCAATCATGGCCTTTTCTCTCCTGACAAAAATATCTGGCAGATGATATTTTGTGATTTTTCAGGCTTTGCAGTTGCTTGTTAAATCAGTCTTCCTGACCTGCCATCCTCCCAAGCCATGATTTTCTCTCTGTTGGCACCCCAGATCTAACCCCCATGAAAGAAAGCACCATCTATTAGTTCATCTTTTGGAAATGTCTTCTTCAGGCAGCAGAAACCTCTGAGAGCTGGTTCTGTTTGGTATCACTCATTGCCTTGTCTTCCGCACTAGTTTGCAGCATACATCCGGGCAGCCGTCCGCAAAGAAAAAGGGCTCCCTATCCTTGTAGAACTTCTAAGAATGGACAATGATAGAGTCGTTTCTTCTGTGGCGACTGCCTTGAGGAATATGGCTCTGGACGTTCGCAACAAGGAGCTCATAGGTACGTTCTGATGTCAGGTGAGCTGCATTTGAAGCTGAACACATGCCGTTTGATCAGAGCAATGGCCCCCTGAGGCCATTTCCTCCGCACATTTGGTCCCCCTTTCTGTCTCTTTTGTGACCACTCCTTTTCCTTGAGAGACAGACTCAGTCGTTGCACATTGACAGGGAATGTACATTTTCTGGAAAGCTAGAAACTTGAGCTGTATACTGCACCACTACGTGACAGACTTGATGTCTCTGCTTGGCAGTCAAGGTTTACTTTCATGAACAACCAAAAACTATTTTTTTTATTCTCCCATTCTGGTTTCCAATACTGGTTCCAGGGGTGCCTACTAATTCACTAGCATTCCCATATTTTACACAAGGAAGAATCACATGGATGGTCTGTAGTTTTTTCTTAGTTCTGTGTAATTACCCACCGGAAAGTAGGACTACTGTCCTGAGGCTAGTGTCACCCCCAGGATATGATCAGGAGTTAGGGTAGAATAAGTGAGGTGCCTGGGGTGCCAAATTGTAGGAGACATTTGTCCTCGGTCTGAGCAGATAAAGTGTTGGTACTTGCTTGAACCTGAGGATGAGTGTCCGTCCCTTCAAATGTTATTCCCTTGTCTTAGCCCACTTGTCTCCTGGACAGGGTAGAGGGCAAAGGACAGCCTTCTGCAGGTCAGTGTGCATATATATTAGATTCACTTTAAAATATGCTGTCAGGAGAAGGGAAGAAGGCGGGGGGTGGGGGGCGCAGGGATGGGAGGGAGAGAAGGAAGGCTTGGCAGAGATGCTATTTTGAAGTATTGCCTAGATTAACCTGCTCTTAACACACGATTTCTCTGAGCCAGAAAGAAGGTGTTTTTTCCACAGCCCGTACATAATCCACCTCGTGCCTGATTCTAGCAGGTCTGTCAGAACAGCCGATTTCTTCACTTTCTTGAGAGAAACCCTTTAGTTCCCAAAAGAGATTATTTTTAAAAGTTAATTCTCTTAAATCTGCAATGCGTGAATGCTTGCAGGCAGCAGATAGAGTTTGGGAGTGCTGTGAGTCCAGGGATGTGGGTATAGGCCAGCACCTCTGAGTGAGTGTCCAGGCCTTTGAGAGTTGCGCTGTGTGTTTAATTTGAATAGCATGACCCTCTTGCAATTTCACCACCCTTTTGTCTCTTCAAAAAGAAGAAAAATACTGAATTTTTGGTGCCCAGCTGAGACATTCTTGTGGTGTCATGTACATTACTTTTCTTTTTTTTCTTTTTGGGTCACACAAAAAAGGCGGTGCTCAGGGGACCATATGGGATTCTGGGAATCGAACCTGGGTCGGCTGCATGCAAGGCAAACGCCCTACCTGCCGTGCTGTCGCTCCAGCCCCTACTTTTTCTTTTTTTCCCATAAAGAGCAGGATGTCTGAGCCCCTCCCAGATGGAGAATTTGACCCAGCTCTTCTGTGCCCAAGGACCATCCGCTTCTCTTACCATTTCCCCTTTCCTCCATTACTGGCACTGGCTTACAGACACACACACATACACACACACACACACACACACACACACACACACACACACACACACACTCTATCCATTTCCCAAGGGTCACTGCACACTCACCTGTTCAGACAACCAAACCAACTGTCAGTGCTGCAGGTTATGAGGGAACCACTAGGTTCACACACAGACTGAGGGAGCTAAGACCTCCCTGAGCCTCAGCAGTGCTGTCTAAAGCTTGCCTCATCAAAATGACAAATTACATGGCAAAGGCCTTTTAGCCTTTTGTGAGTATTCAGAAACAACAGTGCTATCATCTCATCTGTTCTCAGAAACCACATTTATATTGCCTCTCTGTGTCCTCACTGTTTTTCTAGTTTTCCATGTGTGACCCTGAGTCCTTGAGTGCGGTCCTTGAGGTGGTTTGGGGGTTGCTCCCCTCTGCTACCACTCCCCACTGCACACAAAAGGTCTTTATCTACTCAGTTAATTTGCCGAGGGCAAAAAATTAACTAAGAAAATATTTACTTGAGCGCTGGTTTAATTTCTTTTGTTTGTGGTGCAATTATTGCAGCTTGTCACTTGATAATTAAAATTGAAAAGGCAAAAGATCTCTTTGGAGACGAGCAAGGGAAATCAAGTACCTCTAAAGAAAAGCTTCAGTAGCTAGGAACTCCTAGCCCTGTCCCAGAAAGAACTTGATCACCATTGTGTTACATCTGGTCACATGATTATAGGAAAAATTGATCTGTTTTGTTTTTTTCTAAAGAGACTAATATGCTATCTCATATCAGGCCAACTGATAGACTCTTTCAACTTGATAAAACATGGTAACTATAGCCAATTCGCAGAAAAATTGAATGGAAAGTGTTGCTTGGCAACCTTACTTGATCCAGGCTTTAAAATTCATTCAAAGCCAAGTTTTTAAAAAGGTTGAAGAAGAAATTGAGGTATTTTTGAGGCAATGGAAGGAAATCAATAGAGAATAAAATTATCATCATTCTTTTTGGTTTTTTTATTGTTGGAATTTAGGTGACACATCTGCAACCAGTTTTACATTTATAATCTTAATTACAGTCACTACACCTTCACCCCCACCCCCAAGTGCTTGAGACCTTCCCCCACTGTCCAGGTGTCACTTAGTCCACTCTTACTCCCTGCAACCCTCCTCCTTTTCAGGAATCTGTTTTACCATACTCCTTTATTTTGTGTGTGTGTCTGTGTGTGTGTGTGTCTGTGTGTGTGTGTGTGTGTGTGTACACGTGCGTGTGTGCTTTTTCTTTGGGCTGGAGTGATAGCACAGCGGGTAGGGCATTTGGTAGGGCATTTGCCTTACATGCGGCCGACCTGGGTTGGATTCTTCTCTCCCTCTCAGAGAGCCCTGCAGGCTACCAAGAGTATCCCGCCTGCACGGCAAAGCCTGGCAAGCTACCCATGGCGTATTCAATATGCCACAAATAGTACCAGCAAGTCTCACAATGGAAACATTACTGGTGCCCACTCGAGCAAATCGATGAACAAAGGGATGACAGTGCTACAGTGCTTTTTCTTTGCAGAGTGGAGGGAGTTCCAAGCCGTGCTGAGTAGGAGTGGCTAGGGGGCATTTTTTTTATGCTTTTCTTTTCTTTTCTTTTTTCCATTGTTTATTTATTTATTTATTTTATTTTTTTATTTTTTTAATTAGTGAGTCACAGTGAGGGTAGAGTTACAGATTCAAACATTTCGTGCTTGTTTTTCCCTTATGCAGTGTTTGGGTGCCCATCCCTCCACCAGTGTCCATTCTCCACCACCAATGAACCCAGTATGCCTCCCACCCCCCAATTCCATCCCCCCCACCCCACCCCACCTCTGTGGCAGGGCATTCCAATTTGTTCTCTCTCCTTTTGGGTGTTGTGGTCTGCAATAGGGGTATTGAGTTGGCCATCATGTTCGGACACTAGTCCACTTTCAGCGCGCATTTCCCTTACCACGTGGGATCTCCACTCACAATTTACTTGGTGTTCCCTTCTCCATTTGGCTGGGGGGCATTTTTAGCAGTACTCAGAGAACTAGGCCAGACGGTTTTGTGCAAGAACCAGGCCACATGATGCTTCCCAGCTCCTGAGTGCTGGGGGCCATCAGGGCCACCCAAGAAAGATTCAGGGTAATTTCTCAATGTTCCTGAAGTTACTCAAATGAAAATGACTTGATTGACACAGTCAGGTTTATACAGTGGCATTTCAGCAATATACAGTAATGTCTGATAAGTCAGTCATGCCTTCAAATGACAATATAGTGAACATCAAAACTTATATTTTGACTCTTTGTCGTGTTCTTCTTGCTCTGGGTTTTGATTTTCCATCATCCCCCGATAATCTCTCTTGTGAGGTTTTCTTTCCAAAAGGGGTCAGACATTGTCACCACCTTTCAATAATACTGTAAGTGTGATACCCTTCTCCATGTAGACTGTTCTCTCCTGCATTTGGCAGGGAAATACGCCATGCGAGACCTGGTCAACCGGCTTCCAGGTGGCTCAAGCCCCAGCGTGCTGTCCGACGAGACGGTGGCAGCCATCTGCTGCGCACTGCATGAGGTCACCAGCAAGAACATGGAAAACGCCAAAGCCCTGGCCGACTCAGGTGGAATAGAGAAGCTGGTGAACATAACCAAGGGCCGAGGAGACAGGCAAGTCCGCTACAGGGAGCCACACACGCTTAAGGCCCTTGTCTCCTGTGTGTTCTGTGATGGGGAGCCTTGGCAGGGGGGTTCCTCCTGGCAGGATTTGCTTCTGCACTTATGACACACCGGTAAGCTAAGCAGTCTCTGGGAGTTCAAACTGGTTTGCTAGGAAGGGCACTTGTCGTAAAGCAGTCCCCCTCTCCCCCCTTTTTTTTGCATTTTACTTTATTGCATTCAACCCAACATATGTTCGTTCCATTTCTTCCTCCAGAATCACATTTGGTGTTGCCAGGCTCTAGGAGAGTTCAGAGATGTCATGGGAAGAAGACCTGGGAATGGTGCCTCTGGCTCTGCTTCAGGCTCGGGGGCAGGTTCTGCAGGAGTTTTCTTGCAGCCTCAGTTCTAGGATTAATCCCTGTGCCCCACACCCAGGAAAACTCTAGACTCACCACTCTGCAGTGGAGCCTGCTGCATGGCCTCCGGGTGTGCTGTGGGCTCAGTCATACATTTCGCTTTGCTTCAGGGTGACACCTAATGGATGAAGCAGCAGAATTAGAGATTAGAGATTCTGTGGCAAAAATAGAAGGCTTTTTGTCATGGAGCTGTAGCAGTGGCTATAAATGTGCCTTAGCGTCAGCTCAGAAGATCCTTCAAGGAGGCTGGAAGTAGGGCTCCTTGGTACTTTCTCAGCCCAGCAAGACTGTAACCTACCATGAGGAGTAAGGTGGCACCTCACCTCTCTCTCCACACTGTCCCCTTCTACCTTCTCCTTCATTGGACTGGTTTCCTCAGATGAGTTATTTTGTGGCCTTTTCTAGCATCTGACTCCCCCAGTAGCAGGAGTTATGCCTTTTTGTTCACTTTTGTTTCTGCATGTAGAACAAAGCTCTGCCCACAACTGGTGCTCAGATAGTACTCATTAAATGACTGAGTGATGGTGCATGAACTCTCATTATGTCATGTCGAGTGTTTTAATTCATACTCTTGAAGGAATTTTTAGAATAGAAGAATATAGCAGAGACCAGGAGAAACCTTTCTTTACCTATGGGAGACCTGGATTTGATCCCTGGCATTATATGGTCCCCTGAGCACTGCAAAATGTGGCCCACAAACCAAAAATAATAATAATGGCGATAAAAATAATACAATAAATCAACCAATATAACCCTGATACCCTTTTTTTCCTTTTTGGCCCAAACCAAGTGTTGCTCAAGGCTTATTCTTGGTGATGCTCAGGGGCCATATGTGGTTCCAAGAATTGAGCCCAGGCGTGACTCACAAGGCAAGCAAGGCAAGGCAACCCTTCCTGCTGTACTATCACTCTGGCCCCAATGCACTTCTATATAAAGGACATGAAATGTTACAGAGAACACTGGTCGCTTTTCACTAATATCTCATCCCAGTAAACTCACTCCTCACTGGAGTACCACCTATCACTTAGCATGTGCACTCTTAAAATTTTATTAACTTTCATTTTCTTTTGTGGGCGTGGGGTTGGGGGTCAGAATTGTGTGGGCTACACCTGCCCAGGAATCATTCTTAGCAGTGCTCAGGGGACCACACATGGAGCCAGGATTGAACCATGGTCAGCCTTGTGCAGGGGAAACACCTTGACTTCTGCACATCTCTCCAGCCCATGTACCATTTTTTGGGGGGGAGGTCACACCCAGCCATGCACAGAGGTCACTCCTGGCTCTACACTCAGGAATTACCCCTGGCGGTGCTCAGGGGACCATATGGGATGCTGGGAATTGAACCCGGGTCAGCCGCGTGCAAGGCAAAAGCCCTACCTGCTGTCACTCCAGGCCCCCCATATACCTTTTATTTTCATGTGTAAGAAGGTTCTAGAGAAATGCTGAGCCAGGGCATGCACGCACACACACACACCACACCACCCCCCCCCTCCACACACACACACACCCGTCATTTTTTCAAAACTTCGAAGTTCTTCAGGGCATCTGAGTCAAAGTCACTTGTCTTTCCTTGTGTTTATTGTGTGTGTTGCCACTCGCTGTGTGCTGGTGCAGTGAGCAGATCTCACGATCCCTGCCTCAGAACCTTAGTTTCCCAAGGCAATTGATTAGGTATTGGTTGAGTGGGAAACAGAGCACTCGGATGTGGTGAGGCCCAGAGGTGGGGAGGGAGAAGCAGGAAAGACCTCTGAGGAAAGCACATTCCTCAGGGAGTGGAAAAGGCCCAGAGATGGAGTCAATTACCTAGTATTTGAGGAACGTGGGCACGACATTAGGCCCAGAAAAGAGCAAGTGTATACATACCAGAAGTGTAAGACCCTGAGGTCATTTGTCTTTCACTTGTCTGTTAAGGCCTCAAGGAGCCACTAAATTGTATTCAGCCAAGAAAGAATGTAATTTGACTTTACTCAGAGGGATGGGAGTGATTTGCCACTCACAGCCCACCTTTTCCACCTTCTCCAAGTAGAGACCAATGTGGGCAGGGGAGATCATGGAGAAGTGGCCCGTCCCGGCGTGACTGTCAATAAGAGACAATGAAGTTTGCTCCCGGGCTGCGTAAGCAGCACAGCACAGTAGGTCAAGATGACGCCATGGTCACTCAGCAAAGAAACCATGAAATGGAGTTACCACCTTGCTGGTGTGGGGAAGCTGCATTAGAAGTAGGTTTTTAGGAGGCCTGGGCATTTGTTGGGGACATATTCTCTTTCAGATGTCTAGTAGATCTCCACCTAGAGCAGCTAAGTCAGTACTCATAAACTTGAGTTCAGACTAGGGTTCAGGCTGAAGATAGACATCTGGGGCCATCAGTGTAGAAATAGAATATTTAAAGAAGTGAGATGATTTCAAGAAGGAAGTAAATGTAGAGAAGTAAAAAAAGACTCGTGAGGGCTGGTGTCCCTCGGAGTGAGAGGTCAAGAAAATAAGCACAATAGCCAATAGCCAGCAGCACATTCAGAAGGAAACCAGGACCCCGTGGGGCTTGGGGAGTCAGGTGAAGGAAATGTTGCCAAGGTGAGACACACGTCAGATCCTCCTGTTCCTTCGGGTGGGATGAGGATTGAGGCTTGTCTTATTGAACAGTATCGAGGTCAGAGGTGTGAGAGAAGACAGTGAGGGAAATTAGAGATGGGAATACCTCACTCTGCGGAGGAGTCGCACTGCCAAGGGAAGCACGGAACCTGCCTTGCTTTTCTCAAGTCAGGTTTCTGCTTATAGAATCTCTCTAAATAAAGACCCAGCCGCACTGTTCAGATCCGGCTCTGCACCTCGCACAGGGCTGCTCTGCAAGTGTTGATGAGCTGGCCTCTGCCTCCAGGCCTCTCCTCTCAGCATCCCAGCACCTGGAGACAGCAGGGACGCAGGGGCTCAGCTGCAAAGGGGATGAGTGTGAAGTGTACAGATTCCAGGAGGCCACTTTTGTATGTCTGAAATTTCATCTCTGGTCACTTCTTTGACACCTCCTTAGTCTGTCCATTTTGAAAAACAGGAAATTTAGAAACGCTTTGAGTTGGTTTGTTGGTTGGTTGGTTGGTTGGTTGGTTGGTTGGTTGGTTGGTTGGTTGGAATCTTATTTAACCTATTTGGCTGGTAGGGATCATCAAGAAGAATGAGTCTTCAGTGGGAATTGAGTGAAGGTAGATCACCTTTTCTTTACTAGGTACAAAACCTGTGAAACCCTTGAATTGCCTCCCCTAGCTGAAGCCCTTACAATCATTGGCAACCCACTCATTTGATAGGGGATATGCACATCTTCCCTCCCATTATGTGAGTTTAATTGGGAATATTGGTAGTAGATAAGGTCATCAGATTTTGGAGCCATGGCAGATATTTGAAGTCAAATTTTCAGTGTCAAATTGAATTCTGAAGATAAAGGTCCTCTGTTATCCCCTAAAGTTGATCATCACTAATGGAGCAAGGATGCAGTGCATGCCCTTCTCTCCTTACTGGTGAGGCCACAACAGAGGAGCAGATTGTGGTCAACAGTGTTTAAACAGCTCCAGGTGGTCAGCTCGGTGTGTTCGGAGAGCAGGAATAAAAACTAACCATGCTTTCCAAATCAAATACCAGATTACATGCATGCATCTGTTACACAGAGGTGTCAATGATAAGAATGCAGTCATGTGTATATATATGAAAATAAACTAATGGGGACAGTTAGATTAACTTGAGAAGGCCCCTGGACTCAGGCTGGGTGTTCCTGGTCACATTAATCCCAGTAATGTCATTGCCGTGGGGACATGGGAGGCAGGAGGCTGACACCTGAATATGGCCTCCAAGTCAAGATACCAGTCATCCTGGTATAAGTCATCCTGGCCATAGCTTCTCACTGCAGAGCTGCGAGCCTGAGACTGTGTTTTGTCCCTGGCTGCCTTTGGCCAGTGCCCATTTCTCCTGATTCCTTGCTGCATTTTCTCACAGTGGCTTCTGCTCTCTGTACTCCTGGGAGAGAATCTCTTGGCCTCCAGTCTGCAGGCTGAGTCACCCTCCAAGTGGAGCCGAAGGCTATGCCGCCCACATTCATTAACAGCCTCCCTCTCTCCCTAGATCATCTCTGAAAGTGGTGAAGGCAGCAGCCCAGGTCTTGAATACATTATGGCAATATCGGGACCTCCGGAGCATTTATAAAAAGGTAACTAACAAGAATAGTGCGGGCATAATTAGCATTCGTCAGAGCACACATTTATAATCATTTATTGTAATGAAATGTCATTATTCATTTTGAGCAGTTTCTTTTTCTCTATTAACGCCACAGGATGGGTGGAATCAGAACCATTTTATTACACCTGTGTCGACATTGGAGCGAGACCGATTCAAGTCACATCCTTCCTTGTCTACCACCAACCAACAGATGTCACCCATCATTCAGTCAGGTCAGTGGGTAAACGCCACTCCTTGTCGAAAGCGTCTGTGTGACAGACATTGTTTCTCAGCCAGAGAAGATGGAACAGAAATGATTAAGCCTGTCACCTCCAAACACTGAGGAGGAGAATTTGCGTTTTGAGCTGAGAGCCTCCTTCTGTGGGAAGTATGCACTGCCGTAAATAACAAACCCACGTTCCTCCTTCCGTTTTGAAAGTTTACTCAAGTTTATTTACATGTTCTGCAGTACATAAAGGCGCCTTGATGTCCCTCTGCACCCTGCCTCCCCTCAAGTGTCTGCCCTGGGGTCTGCATGTGCTAGACTGGCTGGATGAGGTGACACAGGGGGCGTGGAAGGGCAGTTCTTGGAGAGCTGCCAGGTCACACCATAAAATAGCTCTCTAGCTTGACTGCTTGCCATGCGCTTAAAATCTTCCAAAGTGATTTGTTTGTTCATTTTTATTTGAGGGCCACACCTTGTGTTCCTCAGGGGCAAGTCGCAACTTGAATTTCACCCGGGGGGGGGGGGGGTCATGTGGTACCAGGCATCACACCTGGGCCTCCTGTATGCACTCAGCCCATTGAACTATCAGTGTGCCGCCCCATCTCCCAAGTGATTTTTTAGTTTTTTCAGCAATAAATATTAGAAGCAAGACCTGCGTTATGCAAACCTTAGACCCGCAGGCCAGAAGAGCTGTGATCTCTCTTCTCTATCACCGAAACCTCCATTCCCAGCCACCAGTGACCATAGTTGATGGAAACAGGCACACAGATGGGTGTGCAAGAATTCTCTTTGCTTTGTGAGTTGAGCATCTTGATCGAAGGGAGGCTTTGTGACTGAGGCCAGTATTGGCCGAAGCAGCAGCAGCGGTGGTACCCTCTGGCTCACGTACTCGGCTGCAGTGCTCACACAGACCTGGAAGTGCGATAGAGATGGTGCATGTTTTTTTCGGCCACCAGGGATCTCCAACAGCAGAGCCACAGAGACCACTCAGACCTGTGGGATAGTGCCCGGGATTGAAATCACAACCCCCCGGGCCCCAGACTGCGTTGTTTCTCTTGTGTAAAGATAGACTGTTACTACCAAGCTGAGCCAGGCCTGTAAATGTAATTCTTAACTAAATGAAAGGAAAAAACTAATAAGTATCTTTTTTACTCTGACTTTAATCCTCCCATTCTGACATATAAATATTATCTGTTGTGTTCAACTGTGCTACTGCCGGCATGCTCATTTCTCATGGCGACAAATGTGGCCAAGGAAGACTAATATATATGAATGGTGGTTCTTGCCACATAATTGGATGTCTCCACTCGTACTCGGAATTTTAAAAAATTATCTGTGCCTGCTGCAACTGGAATATATTTATATCTTAGTTTTAAAAGTATCGGTTATTTTCTTCAAAGGGACCTGTGCGTGTATTTTGGCATCCTTGCTGAGTTCCCAGGTGCAGCCTGAGGCTGTCTTCTTTTATGAAAATGCTCAGATCCCTTTAGGGATTCAAGAATAGAAGTGACAGGTAGCAACAGATACAGCTGCTTGGCAAAAGGTGTTTGTACAGGTGAAAAACAGTTTCAGACAGATTAGACCAGTTACTGAGCAACGCGCTTGTTTAGAGGGTCTCTTAGGCATGCACCGGCCAGAGGGCCGAGGAGATGGCTAAAGTGGTCAAGCACATGCCTAGTGTATCCAGTCTTCTGAGTTTGATTCCTGATACCTGCATGCCTGCTCCCAGCTTGGCGGGACAGGCTGTGACCTCTGCAGGTAGCATGCACAGGGCCTCGCTGACAAGTCCACCCAAGTTCCTAGGTACCTTTGTGGATTTTATTCGGAGGAGTATTTATTTCTCACATTTCTCCAGTCATTCTAAGGATTAATCATCCGCCCCTCCACTAGCTCAAGTTCCTAGGTACTAGTATGGACTGGTCTTATAGATACTAAGCCTTGGTCATTGTGGGAAGCATGCAGTGTGTTTCCTGTCTTTCTGCCTTCGAGAATGGAAGAATCTGCCCTGCGCCAATGAAGTGACTTTAGAGGAAACAGTTCAATGTCAGTCTTCCTCTGAAAGCATCTTTGGATGGAAAACAGTTGTGACACGTCTAGGGATCAGTGCTTTGAAGAAGATCAAGTGAGGGACCAGAGAGATAGTACAGTGGATAGGCCTCTTGCCTTGTATGCTGCTGATCCAGATTCTGTCCATGTTACCACCTGTGGTCCCCCGAGCAACACTTGATACCTGGTCCCCTGAGCACTACGGGACATGCCCCCCCAAAAAAATAAATAAATAAAAGATCCAATTATTTAGGTCTTAGTGATCACCTCTGTTTAAATTTAACTCTGGGGTTGGGGGAAGTATGAAGACTTTTTTAAATGAAAAAAACAAAGACTGAAGTATGTTATTTTCCTTTTGTTTAAAAGTATTCATGGGTAGCTGTGCTCTTATTAAATGTTTGTTTCAGCTGAGAGTAAAACTCATCTGTTCCTTTGTGAGACCAGCTCCTCAGCCAGCACACGGGCTCCTTAATGAGCTGGGCTTCCTGGGTTTAAAAAGTTTTCCTGACAGCCAGTCGCCATAAAAAGAATTATAAATTTTGGGGCTGGATGGTCTTAATCAAACACATTTAGAGATGCAGATATTTCTGAAACAATTAGAAATCAAAACATGCCATAAAACATCAATTTACTGAAGTGCAGTACATGGAGGATAATAGATGGGTGTTTTACAAGCAGCCGGACCGAGCTCATCAAGGAGCAAATGGAACTCTTGAAGGGCTAATAAGCTGTGGCCACTCAGCCGGAAAGACTGATCGAGACACGATTGGGCCTTGGCCAGGGATGCTGTCCTGGTGCCCACACTGCGGCCCTCTAGCCAGGCAGCCTACAACGTGGGCAGTTGGCCTGTGTGGCCAGGTGTGAGCAGAGCTGACCGGCATGCTGCAGGCATACAGGCCAAGCTCCCGGCACGGGAAGCCTGCCAGCCCTTCGCCTCTCGGCACCTCCAGGAGCTGATGTTTAGGCTGCATGGCACTCTAATTACTGACCTTTGCTTTTCCAGAGACACTGACGATCTGCTTTCTCCTCTCTCTCGCCCTCCTCCCTGTGCTCCTCCCTTCAGTCGGCAGCACCTCTTCCTCACCAGCACTGTTAGGCATCAGAGACCCTCGCTCCGAATACGATAGGACCCAGCCACCTATGCAGTATTACAATAGCCAAGGGGACACCACACACAAAGGCCTGTACCCTGGTAAGAAGCCAGCAGGGTGTGTGATGCTGGGTGTCAGAAAGCCCTATTTACCAGCCGTGGCCCAGGAAGGAGTCGGGTCTGTAGCCAGCTGGTTTTGTATTCTCTCCTTCCCACTGCCTTTCCCACTTAAGTAAAGCTCACTAAATAGACAGTGACTCTCAATGAAATTTAAAAAAGAGAAAAAGAGTGCAGTGTCTGAAATGATCCACAGTCACACCACTGTGCCACCTCTGTGCCAGGCTCAGTTCTGGCCCCAGCCGTCTCCCTTTCTGTGTGCTGTGATTCTGCTGTGGTTCTGTAGCGCTCTGTTCCTCCTGTAGGTACAGACAGGGAATGGCTCAGTTGCACTTACCGTCTCATGGGGAAAAGTCTGAATGGCAAAATGAATACTGTGCTCCTTCTCCTAAGAGCAATTGTGAAGAATACCAGAATTAAATAGCATTAATATGTTTGCCCTTGTCAGAAAGCTGCAACAACTATTTTAATGCCAAAGGGTCACCACAATTCCATATTTTCCCCATTCTCAGTTACCTTGCAAATTCCACTCCAGAGGTTTCAAATAAAGCGATATGAGCTACCTTCCAAAAGGACTTTCTCCCCCCCCTTTCAAAAACCTGTTTATTAAAAGGAAATAAAAGCTGGTGGCAACTTAACTGCTGGGGGAGCAGTCTCAGTTGTGCCGTTGTCTTTGAAACTGATTTCATAGGACTGTTTACTAATCGACTATTGTTACTATGGCAATTAATAGCTCAGAACCTCGCAGATGCTCCACTTCTGACACCGAGCAAGCTCTGCGCAAAGGAAAGGCACACACATGAGCCAGCGCGCACCATTGCTTCTGCTGTGCAGCCGCCTGCTTTATTTTCAAGATTGCTTCCTTAGAGTGCATGCCTGTCCCTGTCGGCTCTGCTTGCTGCTTGCTTTAGTCAATTAATTTGCCTTGAGTATGTTTCCTTTTCCTCGTTGGGAAAAAAAAAATTTTTTTTTCTAGCATTAACAGTACTAAGGCAACTAATTAGATCATCAGGAATCTATCATGGACTCCAATGACCAGGCCCTTTCTGTTCTGAAAGTGTATTCGTGAGGCCGACCAGGCTGGGCCTTGCTGTAGCCCCACCGTTCAGAACACATCAGTGCCTGCTCTTTCCCAGCCCCAAGGCTGGGACTCCAACCTGTTCTGGGGGAGTGGGGGCCCTTCCTGTTTTCTTCCCCCGTCTCTTCCAGCTCGGCTCTAAGCCCTGAGTGACATTCCTCAGCTCAAGGAGAGACACTGCCGCTCAGGGCCAGCCAGGGAAGTCCACACAGGTTTCCAGAGCTCCCCCAAATGACCAGCGAATATGGAATAGTTTGCCGTATGCATGAGTCCCTCACAGCCCTGAGGGAAGTAGCAGCAGCTAGGCTAGATCTGGGGGACCTACCGGGCAGACCACCGCAGTTCATTCTGGCACTGAGGAGGGCTGGGATAACCCCGCTCAACTGCAGGCAATACTGAACATTGGTTTTCATTCCCAAAAATTTTTTCCTTGCAGGCTCCAGCAAACCGTCACCAATCTACATCAGTTCCTATTCTTCACCAGCAAGAGAACAGAACAGACGGCTCCAGGTGAATTTACAATATCGTTCTTTCAAAAGGTTGATTAGTAGGGATCTGCACAGCAAGGAGTATGCATCACCACCACCACCACCCTACACACACACAAACACACACACACACACAGCTGGTCCCACACAGCAGGGTGCCCCAAGGAGCCTTCGATGGTGATCTTTGCTCCTCAGAACCTTGTGGTGGAGGGGTCTGGTTAAGCATCTTTTCTACTGTAGTTTTTGAATATCCAAAATAAGGCAGCTGTGAGCCTCTAATGGGCCCCAGCTAAGACATCTCTCACTTGTATTCTTTGCCCAGAAATTTCCTTTTCCCACTTTGTCTTTGTTAATCCCTCCAACCACTTCTCTTCTCTCCTTGGGTGGCTGAGGGCAGAAAAGCTCACTTCCTTTTCAGTCTGACACCGCCCTGGGCTTAGTTGCTTGCTTCTGTCTCCCTGACTTGCTGCCCCTCCAGGCTTGCACAATTTGAAGGCACAGACCAGAGCGGGGGCTTTGTTGGTCTTAGAGGTTGGGGAGAACACCACACCACAGCGGAATAGGAACTAGCCAGGGTGACACTTGGTTCTTTGCTGAGGATGGGAAGTGGGGGTTTAGATTGGCTTCAGAAACTTCATGATGCCAGGTACACCTGGACCATCTAAGCTTGCCTCTTCCCTTCCAGTCACAGATCAGCAAATTATAAACTTGATGCATCCCATCCTTCAGATTAAGAGCTCCTTGAAATCTCTATCTTCGTCATCTCTTCTCTGTGGAGGAAGAACTCCTCAAGTTACTCGTGATCTGTGCAATAGGTTTATAACTCAGGACAAGTAGCCTCAGATTCCTGTGCCTCATTTCATTCCAAAACTGACAAGAAAGACTCAATTCAAAAGGCCTTTTTCTGTCATTTCATCATAATGTTCGGACACATTTAATATTCCAGAAGTTGAGGGTGTTGCCTCTGTGGTAAATTTGTCACATCTTATTAAGCGGGATGATGAGAACATGATCAAAAAGACAGACTGACATGAGAATTTTGGTAATTTTTATAGTTGAGGAAAGTAATAAAGTCAGGAGTTTAAGAAAACACAAAAGAAAATGGGCAGGTGGTCTATGCGGATGCCCACAGGCTGTTCTCTTACTTCCTTCCTTATCAGCCCTGGCAAGACTTTTCCCTCAGAGTCTTTCCTCTTGAGTCTCTTCTGATTTTACTGCATTCTTACCTTGAGATTACTTATCCTCTAATAATACAACTGGGATTCCTAAGTTTGTTTTTCATCAAACTACTTGTCTTTTTTTTAAAAAAAATAGGACATCTAGTCTTTTTTTATTATTATTGTAGGAGTACTATGATTTACTCAGCCATTGATCAAGCTGATTGAAGTGGGCATGAACTCCACATTACATTTTTTTAATTTTTTAATTGAATAGACCATTACACATCTACCAGTGTACATTTCCTGCCATCAATCTCCCCTGTTTCCTCCCACCATCCCCAACACTCCGCTCCCCATCACCAGCCTCCCTATATGGGAGTCTCTACTGTCATAAGGAATGCATTCAGTCCATTTCAGGGTAACCATTTTTCTGTAATTAATCAACTAGTTTAAGGGCCAAAAATCTAACTTCTCACTTAGTTCATGATGTGCCAGTAATTTCATGTATCAGATTAAAAATCCTTAGTCTCGGGGGTGCCTGGTAGCTGACCCCTCCACAGTAGAGCAGAGTAGGCACTCTCCAGAACACAGGAACTTGAGCAAGTTCAGTTAGCCCACCCATGAATGCAGTTTAAAATCTTCCTGGTCCTGAGTGAGCCTGAGTCGTTGCCAGAAACAACTTTGAGTCATAACTCACAAATACTGAACATGGCTCTAAAATATGAAAAAGGGAGCCCACATGAATTTTTCTTAACCATGTATTTCCCAGGTGTACTTTGGTTTACTTGCTTTTTCATTTTGTTTGCAGCATCAACAGCTGTATTACAGTCAAGATGACTCCAACAGAAAGAATTTTGATGCCTACAGACTGTATTTGCAGTCTCCGCATAGCTATGAAGATCCTTATTTTGATGACCGAGTTCACTTTCCAGCTTCTACGGATTATTCAACACAGTATGGACTGAAATCGACCACAAATTATGTCGACTTTTATTCCACTAAACGACCTTCTTATAGAGCAGAACAGTACCCCGGGTCCCCAGACTCATGGGTGTAGCGTCCAGAAGCTCAGTAGAGGAACTTTTTCTTTCTAACGTTGTTTGGATTGAGATGAAAAGTCTGTCTTGCTGATTTGATGATGAAATGTGAAAGTGAAATGAAAGGAATGAGTGAGAGCTTTTTTTTTTTTAATTTTTATTTTTTGAGGAATTATCAGGGAAGTGAGGAAACCTTTGGGAAAGAGGACTTTCTAAGCTCTTATTTAGGTGATAGATCTAATTACTTGTAGACTGTATAGTTGGGTGAAGGTGTGGGAGATGTGATGAGAGGTTTGCGAAATGGGTGAAATGAGATGGGGATGTGTAGGTCAAATCAAAGATGATTTTTTTAATGTGAATAAAGTTATGTTCTGATAGTTTGTACAGAGAAAAAAATTAAAATGGATGCCCTTCATGTTTTATTGCTATTACTAAATGTCAAGATTGTATGCTATTATGTCTTGTAAATTTCTCTTGTTGGTGTAAATATGGAAATGCCACATTGGTTAAGTGCCATCATTTGTAATGCAGTGTGTCATTTGAAAAGAGATTTGAAGAAAATGACAGCTTTAAAAAGCAAATGGGAAACCCAAGGAATTGTTAGCAATTAAAAACAAACTATAACATCCTTTGTTTTCAAAATGAGTAGTGTACCTTTGAAGCACAAAGTCTGATCTGGTCTAGCGGCACCATGCTCATTCCCTGCCTCTTTCATAAGACACTTCACTGCCATTTTCTATGCACATGAAAGGAAAATAAATGTGGAAATTTCATCCTTGGAAATTTGCTCCCTGTACTTTTATTTACCATGTTTTTCTCTAATTGTGGGTTGGGAATAGTTTAAATATGTCCAACCCTTTTTCTACAGTTAATATCCTTTGTGAGTCAGACCATACCATAGAATAGAACTAAAAGTTTTCCTCCCTTTTATCTACCTTAGGATTTCTATTTCTTTTTTTTTTTTTTTTTTTTGGTTTTTGGTTTTTGAGTCACACCCAGCGATGCACAGGGGTTACTCCTGGCTCTTCACTCAGGAATTACCCCTGGCGGTGCTCAGGGGACCATATGGGATGCTGGGATTAGAACCCCGGTCGGCCGCGTGCAAGGCAAACGCCCTACCCGCTGTGCTGTCGCTCCAGCCCCAGGATTTCTATTTCTTGATAGATATTTTGACTCTAGTGCACATTGCAGTTGTGTCCAGCTTTTCAGGTTGCTGTTCCTGTATCTAAGAAAATGACTTCCTATGGTCTGACCTTCATTAAAGTAACAAAAAGTCCTTTGAGCATCTTTTCTAAGAACACAGCTACCTTTGAGCAGATGGGCACTTTTTGGTTGGTACCTATGGAGTAAACCAAAACAAATTCTAAATAAGTATTTTGCTGTGTAATTCCACAAGACAGTAATTCCTGGGTTAGAGACAAGGAAGAGATAAAATTCACATAGGACTAAAGACATTCTTTGTAAACTTTTGTCCAACTGTGGAGAAGGGGTTCAAGTGCCAGAAGGCCTAGTATCTCAGATCTCCACACTTTCTTGTGCTTTCTGTTATTATGCCCCAGTTCCCTATGTGTGAAACAAAGAAACAACCTATGAACTCAAAGTCCAGAAATAATAATTTAGTATATCCTACAAATGTGATATGGTTCACAGGTGAAAATACATGTGCTAAGGCCAAGGATATAGCTTACAAGGCTGGTGTGCATGCTTTGCATGTGGGAGGCCTGCATGCCATTCCCTTCACCACATGGTCTGTTGAGCACCATGGGCTGTAACTTTGGAGCACCAAGGCAGGAGTAACACCCAAGCATCACCTGGCATGGCCCAAAATTAAAATAATGTATGCTAGTATTTGTGAATATATGGAGATATAACGGAGCAAAGTGCTTTTTCTTGCCCAAAATTAAGACCCAAAGTGAAATGGAAATGGAAGGATGAGAAAAAGATCTCTGAAGCCCTCCAATGGGGAGTCTTTTTGAGGTCAAATTTACTGTTTGATTTTTAGGCCACACCCAGCAGAGCGCAGGGCTTTCTCTTGACTCTACTCAGGAATCACTCTTGTCAGCACTTGAGGACCACCTGTGGTCCCAGGGATTAAAATCCAGGTCAGCCACGTGCAAAGCAGCCACCTTACTCCTGTACTGTCTCTCCAACCGGCTTTCTGAAATGACACCAGAGCGATCACCAAACGATCATCCAGCTGCCCAAGCCTCTTAGGTCTGTGAGAGCTCCTAAAGCTGGTATTTGTGTGGCGGGGTGGGGGGGATGGGGGGATGGGTGTTAAAGGCTTTCATGTGAAATAGGAATGTGCAAGTGGCCTCAGCTGTATGTACAGTAGCCAACTGTCACTTTCAATGACTTCATTTATTTATCTTTGGGTTGGCTTGTTGGACCCAGGTCCCCAGCTTTGAGGGAGGATATCAAAACCCCGTTCAAATTTGAATTGAAAACTCACATGAGCCCCCAGCAAGCCCTCAGTGGGACCAGAAAGAGGCCCATAAGTGAGGACTGGGCAGAAGATCGGATTCTCAGTGAGACTTCAAGCAGCTAACACAGCCTAAAAGGTAAAAGTCAACCTCAGTGATCCAAAAGTGAGCCCACACTCCGATGTGTAAGCGTACACAGCTCAGCTGAAACTGTTGGCTTTTTGTTGCTGCTCTAATGTCACCACTAACCTGCTGGATTCAACCCTCAGTGAGAGACTTGTGTTCCTGCTCTTCCTGGGGCCAGCACAGTTCCTCATAGTGGAGGATTAGAACTAAACTCTGCAGCGGCAGGGCAGCCAGAAAGCATTCATCATTTCTGTGCCTTGGAGTCACTGGTAGTACACAGCATGGAAGACCCCACCTCAAATAAGCAAAGCACTGGAGAAAGGGGTGCAGGCAACAGTATTCTGAAAAAAGGTTTTGGGTGACTGCAGTATATGTCTAGGGGAGAATCATTTGCCCTCCAGTCTGTAACTCTCATTACTTCCTTCCCTGTGACCTGAAAACAGATGTCACAACAACAATGAGTAAGTCTGAGGTGAGTGATAAGATTTGAAGACAAAGGGGGAAAAAAATAAAAAAGGAAAATGGAGTCCGGGAAGATGAGTTTGGAAGAGAGTGATGAAGGTTTAGAGTGTTATAATTGAGATCTTAAACCGAGAATGTTAAAGATGACATTTTTCTTTTCATCAGAATGTATTTCTTTGCCCCTGTGCATACTTGCTGAAGTTTTGTGTTTTGAAGTCCCTGATGTCTTAGGAGTGCCAAAAAGGATAACCCCAGAGACCCATATCTCTTCCAGTTAGTTCTTGGCTGGTCTTGATTATCACATGGTCACTGAGTATTGCAGTGAAATGACAATCATTCACTTTATCAGGTACTCACCTTGTGCTACGATTCTTTCATTTAACTCCACAGCAAGTGAATGAAATCTATAGTACTAGCCCATTTGACAGATGCTGAAGCAAACTTGTAGAATAGCTTTGCTGAAAATGACGATTCAATAAAATAAAAGTAAAAAAATAAGAAAATGACACAGCCAGTTAGACTTACATCTTAACTGTGATGCCAATAACTTTAAATTTGGTAATTTAAGTTACAACCGAAATACTTACTTAATTTTTTTGTCATTGCCTTCTGTCTTAAAGGAAACTACTAGTTACTCTAAAAGAAAAACTATCATGGCTTTTTCCACTCCAGAGAAGCCCATATTCTCTCCTGAGCACATATTATTCTCTCTTTCTCCCCCTTCATCTTTTTCTAAAATTCTCTCGATAAAAAACTATTTTGTATCACTAAAAAAAAATTTTTTTAAAGAAAAACCATCATCTCCCATAAGTAAAAGGTAGTAATAACAATGAACATTTAACTATTAAGCATACTACCTCTGGTGTTCTATGAAACTGATTTTTGAAAACATGGATCCTGGTCATTCTAATGTGTATGTATATTTCTCTGGTCAAGCCTGGTTGAGTGAGGTCACTTGCCTAGAAGACAACTGCAACAGACACTGCGTATGGTCCCCTGAGCACTACCAGGCATGGCCCCGGAGCACAAAATCAAGTGTATCCCCAGAACAAAATTTCTATATGACCACCAAAGTAGGTTTATAAAGAAAAATATTTGGTCATTGACGTTCATATATTAGATCTTTCCATCATTTATGTCAGCATTATTTATAATTGCCCCAAACTGTTTATAATCCCAATCTCCAACAGGCAAATTGGTAAACACATGCTGTTATTTTGTGGTGGAATACTAGTTAGCAGTGAAAAGGAATGAGCCACAGAAAAATCAGAAATGTGTTGTTTGGGGGCTGGAGAAAATATAGCAGGTAAGGCACTTGCTTTACAGACAATGGACCTGAATTGTGTGTGTGTGTGTGTGTGTGTGTGTGTTTGGTGTGTATGTACCACTGTTACCATAGGGATAGAGAGACTAAAAACTTTTTGGTAATGAAGATATTTCTATGGTGATTAGGGTGACTTTTAAGATACGTACATATGTTAATCATCAAAATGTACATAGAAATATATCTTACCATATTAAAAGTAATATTATTAGCACAACAAAATTCACCAAAAGTGATAACATTGTCCAAGATTCATTTGATGACTTAGGAGTAGAGATATGATTATTAGTCTCCCAAGCTGAGAAAAATGTAATTTATGTATTTCAAACCTTTCAAAACTTCCACTAAAAGTGGTTTCTCTCACAAGAGGTTAACACAAAACTCTTAGTAATTATATATACGAGCCTATTTAGAAGCTAATAGTTTCCTATTTGAAAAGCACTATGTGGGAATATTGAATGAGTTATAGTTATTACAGCTTTGTGTGTATGTTGACAAGAAAATTAGTTGAGAAGTAAAACTTGAGCTCATGTTTAAACAAGTTGCTGAGAGACAAGGTGTCGCCCCTTTTACTGGGAGATCCAAGGAGATGAGTAAATAAACATTTCACCTACCTGGTGCTCCCCAAGCAGAGAGGCAAGAAAGAAGTGTAGTTAGGTCCTTTCAGCAAAGAACTAGAAAGGTGTGAGCTGAAAGACAAACAGGTCAGTGAAATCAGAAGCACAGGCTCTAGTTGTGTTTGTAACTCATGAAATGGCATGGACAGACTCTGAATGTTAAAAGGTTTTTTGCTGTAAATCGGAGAACCTGCCTGTAGAGGAAGTGAACAGTTAAAGTTTAGTGTGTGGTGGGGAGGGAGTGGAGGAGAGCAGAGGGCACAAACTGTTCGGAACTGCGTCTAGTGGTTTCTACGCCTGATTAGACAGTCGCCCTTTGCTGGCCAGTGTCAAGGGCTGGACTGGCCTTGGAGTCCATGTGCCAATATATGTCCATTCTGCCTCACTTTGAATTTTGACTAGTGTCCATAGCCTTAGGAGTTGGTAATGGGTTGGTTCCCGTGTGATAGCTTGGCTTGACTCACTGTCTTTATGATTCCTTCTAGGCTACAGACACAGAAAGGAAATTATTAGCAAGCAAAGTTCGACTTGAATTATATCTCCTTTACTGCTTTTTTCCTGTTTTTGTGTCAGCAACTTCACTGGAAGCAGCTGTCATGTCCCTGAGTGGCTGTTTGTGCCTGTGGCCTGTACCTAATTCTCACTTGAAATCACTAAAAAGCATTTTGTGTTGTCATAATCATTTGCCTGAGCCATAACTAGCTCTTTCATTATTAAAGCCTCATCCAATGGTTGAAGGAACTTTGATAAAGACTTTAACCAATGTACTAGTTTATCCTCTACTCACATCCGAATAATCCCAGAGTCAATCAACACATTGTACTGGAAAATAAAATTAAACATAATCGTGCTGGGTCAAAGGTATCCTTCTGAGATCAGTGAGAAAATATCCAATTCTTTTGAAAGTCTCTTCTGTTGGCTTGCTTCCCAAAAGGAAACACCCCTGAAATTTGCCAGTATTTACTAGAAATTAAATATAATGTGTTTGGCTCCAGTGCTCTACTGAACTGCCATCCCCTGAATCTACCTAATACGATGATTCAACTAGAATGGTGCCTAGCAAGGGCCTCTCTTCTAGGGTCCTCAGAGTCTGTGGCCATCCCAGGCTAGTTGTAGAGGTCTCACTTTCCTTTCCAGGAGTGAGAGTGAGGTGTGCTCTGGGACTGGAAGAAAGGATTCAACCCAGATGGACTGCAGGTTGGAAAGTATTGTCATTGGAGGGAATCTGGTCATTATAGAAATAATTGTGCTACAAGGAATGCATTTTAAGCCTTCACGGGAGAATATTCTGCAAAGAAAAAACAGAAAGCACATTCTGTAACTGAATTACTTAAATATTTACACATTTACCAAGATTTCTACAATGAAGACTGCCCTTGAGTAACCAGAACTCTCGTTGCCACTGAACTGTCTCTAAAAAGATAAGGGTATGTTTATTCAATTTGCATATAATTGAATACCTCTCGTATTTTTTCACTTTTTGCATGCATTCTTTTTTTTAAATTACTTCTTTGATGATTAACACTAATTGGGAAAAAAGTTATTAGAGAAAATTGAATATTGAAACTCATCAACTCTATCACTACAAAGAACATATTAATTGGAGAAAAACTGCTTCAGCACCACTTAAAGCTACTACTATTGTCCCCACAGGTTATGTCACTGATGTGCCATAGTAATGTATTATCAGTAAGGAATTGTGTTCAGCTGATAGTAACGAAGTTCCCCCCCCCGCCAAAATTTGTGACCCATGCAAGACAATTTACAGAGGATTTCAGAATTTTACCCTCCTTCAGATACTGTTATGACCCCATAGTAAGAGAGGGTATTTACTATGTAAAAAGAGAGGGTATTTACTATATACCCTAGAAAGACTAGGGTATTTTTTTATTTCTTTTTACTTTTATTTAAACACCATAGTTTACAAAGTGGCTCATAATATAGTTGTTATGGGCATTCAGCATTCCAACACCAATCCCACCACCAAAGTGACCCTCCCTCCACCATTGTCCCCATTTTCCAAAACAACCACTAAGTCTGCCCTCTTAGCAGGCACAAAATTATTTTATGTTGCTTGTTAGAACTAAATGACTAATGGATTTTTTTAAATTCTTCAGCACAGAGGGTAGGGCGTTTGCCTTGCATGTGGCGAACCCGGGTTCAGTTCCTCCGTCCCTCTCGGAGAGCTTGGCAAGCTACCGAGAGTATCCTGCCCGCACGGCAGAGCCTGGCAAGCTACCCGTGGCGTATTTGATATGCCAAAAACCGTAACAACAAGTCTCACAATGGAGATGTTACTGGTGCCCACTGAAGCAAATCAATGAACAATGGGATGACAGTGACAGTAAAAGAAAATTTGTGAAAATTGTTACCTCTTACTATGGGGTCATTAAGTTCTTGTTTGAGACTTTACTAAGCTGCGGTTGAGTTGTGTTACTTATTGTTTATTGAGCTTAATTGGCTTCTGTTACTTTCCCATCAAATTTGGTATGCTCCTACTGATATGTCAGTATTCTGGAATTTGAGGTGTGGTATGGCCACACATTCTAAAAAGTTTAGGATCTGAGGAACTGGGCCACTGGATGAGTTTTCACATGGCAACTGTAGGATGTGGATGTGGTTACTGGGGCTTCTGGAAGCACAGGGACAGGGGTTTGCCCTCACTCCAAGAAGACCCCAGAGATCTCAGCCTGAAAATGGTTGTACTTGGAATGCTTGTCATTTTGGATCTGCAGAAATTAGTTGTGAAACAGTGGATTTGGGCTATTAATATGGCAGCAACTGTGAGGGGTGTGGGTTTGTGGGGTAAGGGGGTAGCTACTGGGCTTTGGCAGAAAGGGACTCGGCTCAGTTTCCTCCCAAGGGTGCCCCATCGTTGAAAGGGCAATTTTTAATTTGTTTTTATTTTATAAGGTAGTTCACGATATTTTATTACATTTGATATTCAAACACCAATCCCACCACCATTACACTTTCCCACCACCATATTTGGGATGTTTCCATCCCAAGCCTCAAGCCCTGTCCCAAAGCACAACTGAAATAATATATTTTGTACAGTCTGTTATGAAAAACCACTGAAAATGCTACAAAAAAGTACCCATAAAGGAAACAGTGTGAAGATTGTTCTATTTTGCCAGAGATGATGAAAACATTCTTTAGGATATCACTAACATGTTCTTAAAGGTTGAGTGATGTGAGCTTTTGCATATATATATTTCCCTCTATGATTGGTTGCCAACTATTTGAACCCCATCAAATGTGGTATGGTACTCTTGGATAATGGGCAGGGAATGTCTTATGGTGTGTCATGCAGCCACAAATGCAGCCATGCGGTCCAGGAATACATTCACTGGTGTGAGGCTCGGCCAGAGCGTGTGGGGAGCAGCCTTGAGCACGGTGACAGTTGGGTTGTGGGGGTTTTCGGCTGCCAGGGCTGGATCCCTTGGGTTGGGGAGGGCTCTCACCCATCCCCCTCTGAGGTGCCCCAAGTGAAACAGCCTAGGGATAGTCTCACAATGCCCTCATAGACCCAGACTCCTCCAACTCTCTTGTCATGGCCTTCCTCTTCGTTGCGTCTCAGCTGACTGCTGGAGTCCACCTATCATAATCTCTTTCCTGAATAGGGAAAAAGAAGTTGGAGCTGCCAACTAAGTCATTCAAAAGAGCTTTCCTAGAATCCACACCAGTACATTTCATTGTTCACCTTATCTATAAAGGAAGCTAGGAAAAGTAGCTTTTAACTAGTTCAGTGTCAATTCTAATCATGTAGGGGCTTTGCTAGTGTGAAAAATGAGGGAGCATCTGGGGAAGACCCTGCCAGTCTCTACCTAGGACACAGAAAAATGCTATCAAGTGATCCCCACACTTTCTTATTTAAGTTCCTAAGAATGACGACTTCAGGCCATATTCCTGTTATATTAATTTCATGCTTGGGCAGAAGCCATAGTACCCATCACTCTTTCGACTTGAGCATTAACCAAAGCTGGACGAAATTTCTCATGTTTAGTTTGTCTGCGGGCAAGAATCTAAGCAGGTCAATTTCATTTTATAGCTTCACCTCATAGCTCACTAGTTAACTGGTCAGCGAGTCACAGAGAACTCTGTCCTCAGAAACTATACTCTGGAGCTTCCCCATCTCTGAAGGGTAGGCCCCTGGTCCACTCCAGAAGTCTACCAAGGTGATTCAGGGTCGAAAGGAGGAACCCTGGAGCTGGAATGATAATACAACTTATAGAGGGGTTTTCCTGGCATGTGACAGACCCAAGCTCAATCCCCAGCACCCCATATACTCTTCCAGGAGTGATTCCTGAGTCCAGGGCCAGGAGTCAGTCCAGAGCACCACCTTGTGCAAACCAGAAACAAACTAAAAGAGGGACCCTGCCCCTCTCCCCCTAAAGAGCACCACAAACCACTTTCCATAACATAATTCTATGAAGGACTTCTTGGAGGGGTGGGGGAGGGACCCCACCAAGCAGTGCTCAGGGATCTCTCTAGGGAGGCTAAAGGGACCATGTGGGATGTTGTGGCAGTCAACCCAGGTCAGCAGTGTGCAAGGCAAACACCTTACCAGCTGTACTATCACTCCAGCCCCAATGAAAGTTTTTACTGAAGTTTCTATGGATAACAACCGAGGAGCAACAGCAGCATTGATAGATAGCCAGTGAAAGAGCTTGTGAAAAACTCTCTGAAGCTGCTTATTCTGGGTGCTGCTGGTGGGCAAGCTTGGTGGGGTGCCCTGGCAATGAGCACAGTCACCCAAGAGCTGCCTCTCTTTACCATGGACTGTCCCAGGCCATGTTTGCAACCCGGGAGCAGATTGGGTTTCGTCATCCCAGGAACTTGCCGGTCTCTGAGCCAATCAGAGCAGAGAGAGAGCAACATGTCTGGGCTGAGGTGTCAAGGGAGCTTCCTGGAACAAGAGGTACTTGGCTCGATTTCGGTTGATTCTCAACAAAGGTGCCAGGAAATCAAGCAGAGTGGCAGAAGATAAGGAGAAAACCAGCTCACGCCAAGCTTAGGGAGGCAGAGGCAGCACCAGCAAGTCTCTCCCACTGGTTTTGGGTGAAGACAAACCTCGCAATTACCATTTGCAGAATGTTTACTAGAATATCAGGTGTCAAGGACTATGCTGAGAGCTTCGCACAGGTGATCGCCCTAGGCTTTACCGGCCAAAACAGTGTCTAAGAGAAAACTGTCCCAACAAATGGAGTTCAAAGGCACGTCCGTTGGAGAATGTAACCTGGACCTTCTGGATTCCAGAATCTCTGCAATGGCTTCAGTTTCTTTATGCTAAAGTAGGCCTGTGGGACGTCCTGTCTCCCAGCCAGAGCTCCTGGCTCTGCTTCCCCAGCCAAATCAGGCTCACTAAAGGCAAACTAGTTTCACCTTTACAACGAGAACAAGGAAATAAATACCTTAATGGCTCAAACCAAAGTCAGTGTTTTTTAAAAAAGCAGCAAAAGAAAAAAAGAAAACCTGTTCACCAGTTACGCAAAACAGCAAAGGCCTCGTAGAACCTCAGGGCCCTTTTCTGCTCCTGCAGTAGGAAGGAACGAGCCGCTGCAGTAGGAAGCAGAGGCCTGGAGGCCCAAAGCCCAGCGGCCTCTAAGGAAACAGTCCTTTACCAACATCCCCATTTTTTTGAGGCAAATACTACTTCCCAACAACTCACTCAGTCCTGTAAATGGAGAACTGTGGAAGACGCTAAAATGGCTTGCTGATTTTTTTTTTTAAATCTCTTCATTCTTGTAAGCCAAGGAGGGTTTATCTGAGGAGACTGGGGCAGGAGGGAGGAGAGGGAAGAGCTAGGATTTTAACTTCCCAGGAAAGGAACAGAGGGAGTGGGGTGGGAGTAAGGGCACATTAGAGCCAGCCTACAAACTATGGGCTCCCTAGGACCACAAGCTCCCACGCTGGACTCCCAGCAGGGACCCCCACCCCAACTTCCCCAACCAAATCAGGCTCTGGGAGGCCTAGAGTTCCTGTTTACCCGGGGAATCTCTTAAAGGCTGCTTTGGGCTTTGATTCAAACTGCAGGTCCCAACCACAGGGATCCCTGCGGCCCTTAGTGGCTTCTCCCCCAGCACTCTGACTCAGAGAGAACGGGACTTCTCTGTCACTCCTGGAGCCATGGACAGCCACCTTCCTCCGCAGACCCCAAAATCCAGCCTGCAGATACTAACCTCCCGGAACTAACAGGAACAGTACTCATAACCCCACAAAGCTACGGGCAACTTCAAAGAGCTGCACTGAAGCTCAGGGTGAACTTGGATTTCCCTTCTCTGCCCTCCGGTGCCCACAGGAAATTGCAGAGCCAGGCTGGTAATGCAGGTTTGAGCCACTGAGGCTGAAGGGAAGACAGACCCTTCAGCAGGGGACCAAAGAGCCATAATAAAGCCATAATTACACAGTGAGCAATGCCCTTCTTAAGGATTGTTTCACTTTGTTGTTGGGGTTTCTTTGGAGCGAGAGAGGAGATGTTTGGGCTGCACAGACTGTGCCTATAGATCACTTGGTGGGCTCAGAAGACCATGTGCAGTACCAAGGACCAAACCAGTATTGGTCCCATACAAGGCAAGGCCTTAATTCCTCTGGCCCCAGAAGGCTTCACCTGTGAGCAAAGTGCACTGCAGAGTCCCTTTAACCGAGAGGCTTGGAGAGGGAGAGAAAGAACTTCAGGCATCCAAACAGCAGCTGCATCTGCCTCCAGAGCCTTAAACTCTCACCTACCAGCACAGTAGCATCCCTCTGCTGGAAAGAGGAGCTAGGGGGCCACTCAGGAGCTTCATCCCTCTGGGGGTGAGCGTGGAGGCCTCAGAGTAAGGAAGGTCGCATGTGCTCAGGGTACTGTGTCTCACCTGCCCTCTGGGTGGCGTTACTCTCTCTCTCCCTCCTGACACCTCATTGACTGCAGGTGCCCAGCTCACACCCACACCTCTTGAGGGCAGCAGGCAGCCAGTCCTAAATTTCTTTACAGGACAAGTGGTGGATTTTGAGATGCTGAGCAACTCTCAACACTCAGGAGAGCTTGGATCCTTTGCTGAATGAAGTTGTTTCCCATGTTCCTTCAAGAACTTATTCTACACATTGCTCCTAAGAAGAGTTTTGTTATCAGCTTGATCTAGAAGTGAGGGCTAGAAGCAGCATTATTCAACCATGGACCAGTGCTCATCCACAGGTGTAGGAAATTTGAAAACTGCTATCAGGACGGGAGCAATAATAGCACAGCAAGTAGGGCGTTTGCCTTGCACACGGCCAACTTGAGTTTAATTCCCAGCACCCCATATGGTCCACCGAGCACTGCCAGAAGTAATTCCTGAGTGCAGAGCTAGAAGGTTTCTGGGTGTGACCCAAAAACCCAAACAAACCAACCAAGAAAACTGCTACCAGTGAACAGCTGAGGATGCAAGACAGGTGCTGGTCTGCAAGTGTGAGAAGGTTGAAAGATATTGGGCTGGTATATCTCCATGATTCATGATTCATAATTCATAATATCACCAGTGTTCATAAGGAACCTGTTCAGATGGAAGACATGAGAAGACCTGCACTAGATACCGTGCCAGAAAATCACAATTTCCCATTGATCTGACCCAAGTCTCCCTTGGGTGGGCATGCACCTCTAGTACCTTCTGTGGGACTCCTTTCTTCAGTCTTCCAGCACATCCGCTATTCTTCCACATTTATCAGCAAATCTTTTTTCCCTCTGCAGGCTATCTTTCCTTATATAGCTTTAAATCTGAATATCTTTCCTTCAAGCACAAGGTCACCCTAGATTTAAGATCGCCTCATTAAAATATGGAGTCACATATGTATTTAGAGAGCAGGAGCACCCAAGTCATGGCACAGAATCTCAGCTGCGGGGGAGCCTGTACCCCTGTGACTCAGTTGTTCTCAGTCAGTTTGATACATGGACCCAACTTTGTGATCGTGAAACACCTAGAGAACCTCAATGAACTTTGACCTATGGGGTTGTAGTTGGTGATTTTTTTTTATAATGTTAGAAATTAGAATTCAGAAATTAAAGAAATATTCTCAGGAGCATGAAGTGCATTTTATAAAAAATATTTTTCAAAATCAAAGGAATTTTGTTTGTTTGTTTAACAAATCTCTTTAATATCTGGTTTGATAGAGGTCAGTTGAATTCCCATCCTGGCTTCTTCATGAAATTGATTGGGACATCACATAGCCGATGACCTGTCCACAGGGGAGAGAGTGTATGTGGCGAGAGAGAAGTGTTAGATAGGGAATCGTTTCCTTCTTGCTCTTCAAACATTTGAGATGCTCAGCAAAGTTTCTTCTCAATTTTTTGTTTTGTTTTCTTGGACATTTTTCTTTGTTTCTGGCCCACACCTAGAAGCGCTCAGGGCTTACTCGCATTGCTCAGGGGACCATATGGGGTGTCAGGAACTGAACCTGGGTCAGCCACATGCAAGGCAAACACTATACACACTGTACCATTGCTCCATCCCCCTCTCAATTCCTAAGATGAATTCCATCAGGGGATTCACAGCTCATGGATCTTGAGATCACCCCAACTGCCAACAGAGGTGGCCCAGCCTGATGTTCTTTCCTGTCACCTCTACCTTTCTCACTTCTTATCTTGGTTACTGGGGACCCAGCACAGTGTGGGTCAGTTTGCATGTTCTTCACTCAGGAGCTTCTAAATAGCTTTGATGTATAGAATTTCATTAAAGTCCTCAGAGCCCTCAAGGTAGCCATTGTCCAGAGATATATTGCCTTCATTTATAAACTGCCTCATTCCTGGGAGAAAAAAAAAAGAGGATTTAAGCTCTATCTATAATCCATGTGCTGTTCTCCTGCAGGGTTTGAGTGGGTCCATGATATAAAAGAGCCAAGAAGAGCTGTTCTTTATTCTTCTTTACACGTGGAAGGATGAAATGGTGTTTCATCTTGACCCCAGGGAAGTTTGAAGCCCAGACAAAAAGGGAACAGAGGAGAGACAAGCAGCACCTCTGGAGGCTCCAAGCAGCAAGGCTATGTTCTGGCTGTGTGCAGGGGCCTCCTTCTTGCCACCCCCACAAAATAAAGCTGGAGATGGGCTGAGGGGAGTAGGAGCTTGTTCTCTAAAGCACTCAGATGCATAGACACAGTTGACATATTTTCTCTCTTGGGCCAAAAAGGAAAGGAACAGAAAGCCTGGTGTGTCTCTCTCTGCTCCCTCGGCAAGAACCTGTGCTTCGCGGCCAGGATGTGGTCTGATTTTGGCATGGGTAGAGAAAATGTAGATCTTGCCTCACTCACTCAACAGCAGGGACACCCCCTGGGCAAAGCATATGGTCCCTCTGAATCTTCATTCTATTCTCTGGGAAAAGGATTCATCTAGTAATTGATGAGAATATGCTTGTGAGCACGATGCTTGGCCTATAACAAGTGTTTGATGAAGACTTTGCACTTGAATTCACTTGATGGGGTTTGGGAGGGGGTGAAAGGGCTCCCAAGAGGTGCTCAGGGAGCCTAGGGGCCACTCCCAGCAATTCTCAGCCAATCATGCAGGTAGTTCAGTGCTAGGGCCCAAGGACACAGAACTGCATGGGCTCTGTGGTTGCCAGGGACCACCAGGGCCACATCCACTGATGCGTGGGGTCTACCTGGTGAGGCTCAAGGATAGACCCAGGGTCTGAGACATGCCTTGATTGTGCCATAACCCCTTTACTATCTCCTAGCTCTTCTAGTTTATTTACCGTTCAGCATAAAGACACCAATATGCAGGCCTACCTTTAATACTCACAGAGCACAGAGAAAGGGTGTGAATCTGCTAATAGGCTGTGAAATATGAAATATTTCAGTTATTTTGACAAGTATTTCTTCATGATGGAAGCATTCTTTTTAACGCATTTCCCTTCTTCCCTTCCCTCTGTTGAGACTCTTTTGATGACCGTAGCTCCCACACTCTTGGCTGTGGTGCCCACCCTCAGTGCTCAGGGGAGGGGGGATCAGCGTAGGGCTCAGCAAGCTCACTGAGGCCATGGTATTTCCATTCTTTCAGCTGTGGTGCTCACCAGGGGTTCTGGGCTCCCAGCTGGCTGTCATGTGAGCAGAAATTGCAGGTGTCATGGGAGATCCTAGATTGATTAAAGAGCTACTAGGCACCAAGTACGGAGCTGCCAGGGCTATGCCCAGCATGGATTATTGGTCCTCTGCTTGCAAGGCAGGTGCTCTAAAACACTAAGCTATCCACTGGGCAAATGACAAATGTCATTTATTTAGAGATATCATTTCAGTGTTGGGGATGGAATCCTGGGCTTCAAGTGTGCAACACAAGAGCTTGACTTCTAAGCTACATGTCCAGCAACTCATGACAAAAACGGTAAAGCATATCTTCTTTTTATGCCCAATGATGCTCAGGGATTATGCCTATCTCTGTGCTCAGGAATCACATCTGGCAGTACTCAGAGGGACCATATGGGATGACGAGGATCAAACCCAGGTTGACTGCGTGCAAGGCAATCGCTCTACCTGCTCCATCTGCCCCAAGCATATCTTTTTTTTTCTAGGGGACCTCCCCAGAAGCACTTAGGGGCCTGAGAACCACTCCCAGCAATACTTGGTCAACAATTAACAGGCCAGACAGTTCGGTGCTGAGAACCGAAAATCTGGTGTACCCCACACTGCAGTGCCAGAACCACCAGCACCACACCCAATGGTGCCCAGGGGACCTTCACTGCCAGGAATTGAACTGAGGTCCCACACATGCAAAGCATGCAGGCCCTTCCCTTTTATCCCCATCTCCTGACACACACCTGTACTAGTTCCCCAGCCCTTAAAGCATATCTTAAACCATGTTTTTTTTAATATGCTAAGCCTAAAAATATTCAGTGTGACTGAATGTATTATTTCACATATCTGGGGGCTAGTAATAAATATCAACATAACTCATTCCTATAAATACTTCCTTCACAAAATACTTCATTTGGCAGAAACCATTAATGAAGTAGATTTTTACATAATTGTACTCTATTCATATTAAACATTTTAGGTAGATTGAATTTTATTTAAAGAGTAGTGTGTTCGGAGTAGAAAACTATTTATACACAAAAATAAATCTTGACACAGTCCTTATACTCTTCATAAGAATTAACTCCAAATGGATCACAGGCCCATATATTAAATTAAAAACTATTGAAATCTCAGGGGATTACATTGCGGGGGCGGGGGGGGAAATTTAGATAATTCTGGATTTTAAATAAATTTTAGATGACTCTAAAAGTCAAAGTATAACAATGACTTTTTAGAGGCAAGCTTCATTTTTAAAATAAATGATAAACTTGTCACTAAAACTACGAACTTCTAAGCAAAAGAAAATCTCAAAGACAAAAAATGCCACAGTCTGGGGCAAGAATATTTTTAAAAAAACATGTGGGGAGCTGAAATGATAGTATAGTGGGTAAGGCACTTGCCTTGTATGCGGTCAACCCAGGTTTGACCCCCGGCACCCCATATTTTCCCAAGAGCACCTCCAGGAGTTTTTCCTGAGTGCAGAGCCAGTGGTAATGCCTGAGTATCGCTGAGTTTGTGCCTCTACACCAAAACTAAAAACACATGTGGTTAAAAATTGTAACCTAATATATACAAAATACTTGCAGCTCAATAAAAACACCAATTTTAAAATGGGCAAAATATCTGAACTTCAGTAAAGAAGATATGCAAATAGGAAGTGTGTAAAAGTAAATTCAGCATCATACAGCATTAAAGAATTGTATACTCAAACAATGAGACACAGCCAAACACTGATTAGAATGCTACAAATTTAAAATAGCAATAGCAGTAAAAGCTGACAATGACGTGGAGAAATAAGTGTTCTCATTCCTTGCTCACGGGAATGTATAGTCACTTTGGAAAATAGTTTGGAGGGTTTTTTTTAAATTTTTTTAAATTTAATTTAATTTTTTTATTTATTTATTTTTTAGTTTGGAGATTTTGTATTAAAACTGAATGTGCTCTTGCCATATGACTTTATAATCATATCTTTGGTATGACTGAATTTAAAACATGTCCTCACAAGAACCTGCACCCAGATGTCCATAGAAGCTTTGCTCATAATTACCAATATTTGAAAGCAACCAAGATTTCTTTCTGTACATGAATGGATAAATAACTGGCGGTATATCCAGAAAATGGAATATCACACAGTGCTAAAATGATTGTTATTCTTCAGCTCTGTCAGGACATGAAAAAACTCCAAAAAGTCTTAAGTGAGAAATAGTAAGTCAAAGGAGACAATGTGGAAAGGCTTATAGTGTAAATCCAACAAAAAGATGTTTCAGGAAAGGCAAAGCTACAGATAGAGTAGAAAGTGGAGCACTTTCCGGAGGCTGCAGGAAGAACATAGTTCCTCAGGCACCCTCTGTGCTAGTCTTCCACATTTGCAGAACAGAGATGCCCCACACTGGTGACTTAAAACTACATAACTCTTTTCTCTCCCATTTCTAGAAGATAGAAGTCACAACCATGGAGGTGGCTGGGCCATGCTTCCTCCAAAGGAATGTAGAAGGGTTCTTCCTTATGTAACCCATTTTCTTGTGTCCTTGAGTTCCTTGACTTGTGGCAACATAATACAGTCTCTGCCACCATCTTCATGTGGCCTTCCCTGTGGGTCTGTGATCTCTCCTCTTTGATCAGGACGCCAGCCAGTCAAAGTCCTAAATATGAGATGATTTTGAAGGATTCTATCCAGATCCTTAACTGATCACATCTACAAAATCCTTGTTGACAAACAAACAAACAAAAAAACCACATGCTGAGGTTATGTGTAGAAAGTGAATTAGGAGAGGGGCTGGAGTGATAGTACAGTGGGTAGCATTTACGTTGCACGAGGCTGACCCGGGTTCGATTCCCAGCATCCTACATGGTCCCCCAAGCACCACCAGTAGTAATTCCTGAGTTCAAAGCCAGGAATCAGTCCTGAGCATCACTGGGTGTGACCCAAAAAGCAAAAAAAAAAAAAGTGAATTAGGAGAGCAGGGTACTATTTAACACAATACACTCTAGAAAGCAGAGAGATTTCAGCTAGGAGTAGAAAAAGTTGGTATCCTGGGGCATATGTAATATATACATATATATTCAAACCTCACAAATTCTGACCTCAGAAAGCAGAAAGTGAACATTAAAATAGGCAAATCTGGACCTGGGTTGTGTGTGATGCAGCAGTAGAATACGCGTCTTGCCGGTATGAGGGTGTGGGTTCAATTTCTGGTACCACACAAACAATAGTGAAAAATAAGATAAGCCAATCTGGCAATAGCCAGCCCTCTGCTACAAGTTTTATACATCAAAAAACAGACAAACAGACATATTTCCTTCTATGTGTTCTTCCTTTTCTAGAGAACTCTTCTAGAATGGCATACAATGGTGATCTCCTAGGAGGAATCCCTGGTTGGGAATGTGATTGTAAACTATGGCTACAACTTCCTTGGAATTCCTTTGATCTTTATCAAAGTCTATGTCTCTCAGTCCACTTGGGCTGCTGATATAATAAAATATATTTTAAATAACAGACTTGTTTCTCTCCATATCTGGAGACTGGGGGGCTGGAGCGATAGCACAGTGGTTAGGGCGTTCACCTTGCACGTGGCCAACCTGGATTCAATTCCTCTGTCCCTTTCGGAGAGCCCGGCAAGCTACCGAGAGTATCTTGCCTGCACGGCAGAGCCTGGCAAGCTACCCATGGTAATCGATAAGCAACGGGACTACATTGCTACAGTGATCTGGAGATCTGGAGAACTGAGAAGCTGAGCAATAAGACCTAGGCAAACATTTCTCTGTTTAGGGCCAAGAAGGTGACCCAAAGGCTGGAGCGCATGATTTGCATGTAGGAGCCCCTGACATCACCACTATCAGTCCCCATGGCACCAGTAGACTGAACCCAGAACCAGGTGAGGCACAGCCCCCAAACACCACTGAATGTAACCCCCCAAAACAGAAAATAGAGAGAAGCCCTCAGCAGATTCAGCGTCCTATGAGGACGCCCTTTCTGCTCTGTGGGTGGGCATCAATTGCTGCTGACAATGTAGATAGTGGAGGGAGCTCTCTCTGGGGTCCTAGTCTGCCCTCAGCGCCTCCCAAAGGCCCCAGCTCCAATCTCGTCACAGTGGGGGCAGGTGTCATGTATGAATTTGCGAGGACTCAGCATCAGTCTACAGTAGTCCCTTTCCTTTGGATCTAGGTGGGCGTGTCTTCTTTGAGCTGTGAGTTTACTGCTCTAATGAATAGGGTCGTGTTCTCAAACTAAGCATTACTGCCCCCTACCCCCTGATGAGGGAGTGGGGCGTCTATGGAACAACCCAGGGGGCAGTAATGACCTCAGGTGCAATTGGCGAAGCAAGATGGAGGACTTGTGTTTGTTCCCTGAAAGAAGGAAGATTTCCTGCAAGGCCCTGTGTAATTTTTTTTCTTTTGACAAGCGAGGGTAGAACACATACATTTGGGACTCTCTGGACTAGAGTATTATGAAAACTTAACAGGGGGGAGTGAAGCTGTGTTTGGCAGTCAGTTCGGTGTGAAGCCATGGTCCTTGTTTTTAACCTTTGCTCTCGCCTTGGGCATCGCATCGTTGGAGTGGTCAGTGGCATACTCTTCAGGCAAATTAAATTATCTGGAAGTATGTGTCCCCAAGAAAACTAAATTAGGGCATTGTTGAAAGGGGCACAGCTTCTTAGGAAGATTAATCAAATAGAAACATCCCTGGACATGATTTGTTCCCAAATAGCAAGACAATGTTCATTTGATCTCTCTGTGTGGGTGTCTGCTGTGAAGCCACAGCAGAGAGTCTTTTTTGCAAAGGACAGGGTCCTATTTTCAAGTCGTGGCCCTGGGGTTTTCTTCTCATATCCCCTGATATCAGTGTTTTTTAAAAAAGTAATTTCTTGTTGTTGTTGTTGTTGTTATTGTTGTTGTTGCAGCTGCTGTGATTTATTTGGGGGCCACACCTGGCAGGCTGAGAGTATACTCCTGGTTCTGTGCTCAGGGATCTCTCCTGCTGGGCTTCTGGAGACTGTATGTGGTGCCAGGAAGCAAACTGGAAGCAGGAAAACGCATTAAGTCCTGTGCTATCTCTTCAGTCCTGAGAAAAACTTGTTATCACATACTGTACAAAGTAGAAAATCAAAGAAACTACATTATATTAATTTAATGTAGGTTACCTTTTAGACTCTCAATTTCCAGTCCATTTCAAAGTCCTTGCTCTAGGATCTGAACAAATATTGAGTGACTTAGAGCACCTGTCTTGTAAATTTTGATCATGAGTTCAAATCCCCGCTGTCTCACATGCAGAGTATGAGCCTGGCAGCTCTGCTGTCTGATGCTCAGTACAGCAAGTGATGTCCAGTCACAGCTGTGTATGTGAGCAGCAAAACTAAATATATATATATATATATATATAAGTGTCAAGGAGGTGTATGACTCTGGTGTGAGCATTCCCAAAACCCCAGCAAGAGCCACAACCAACCATCATGGGCCTCAGCTAATAGTGCAAGCCCTAGCGATCATGTGTGCAAACCTGCAGCTAGAGAAGTGCACCTGTCAGTGAGCATCATGGTCCCCTATGCAAGCACCACAGCCTGAAGTGTGACTCCAGGTGAGCATTATAGAAAAACTGTGCAAGCACCACTGTAAGAGAGGGGAGCAGTCTAATTATCATCACAACAAATGTCAACAGCAACAGCTAAGGGAAATGGGTGGCGGGGGTAGGGAAGGAATTAAAAAATAAGTTAGTAGTCTTAGGACAAGTGAAAACTCAGCCAAGTGAAAACCAATGGGAAAACTCTATGTATATTCTCCAGAGACAGATCACAGAGCAAGGAGAATCACAACCCATCCAGATCAGAGACCTCTGTGAACCAGTACCTACAGGGGCAGGATAACCTAAACTGTAATCAGTGAGTTACTTGCTGGAGCTTTGATAATGCACCAATCTCCACTCTGAGTAATGATAGCTTCAGCAGGGAGGAATTTTATCTGGAATGGATGTGATGCCTGGACTCCCAAAGGGTTTGCACAAACACTGGGGGGTTGGGGATGGGGAGCAAAACCTTGGCTCCCTACATGGCCTTTTAGATACCACATGGTTGTGTTGGGGTCTTCACATGCAGCCCCATGAGGATGCAAGGCTGAGTTTCCCATGTGGCCTTGTTAGTAGATACAGGTCAAGCCAGGCATTTTTGTGGTGTCTGGCTAGAGCAGAGATGTCATTGTCTCATGTTTTCTCTTGTGAGAGGGTCCCTTTTGTTTGTCAGAAATGGTCTTTCAAGAGCTTTTCTGGTCTGTGCTTGTTGTTTTCTCAGCTTCTTCAGTGACAAATCTTGGACCATATTGAGACCCAAGAAAAGCCAAAGAGCTCATGACTGTCAGGCACTGGCTCTCAAGACCCCTCACCGGTCTGCTTCTTTCCTGCACCTTTTTAAGTTCTTTTGTATTTGGTTCTTGGTTTGTTTCTGCTTTCTGTTTTAGGGTCACACCTAGTGGTGCTCAGAAGTCACTTGTGGTAGTGTCAGGGATCAAATGTAGTGCCGGGACTGAACAGAGATCTGCTGCATGCAAGATATAAAGAGCCTTATCCCACTTCTATCTCTCTGTCCCCATTATTTTTCACTTCCTGATTTGTTCTTTCTATAAATTAATTCATCCCCTTTCTTTTGCTTTATTACTGTGATTGGGATGACCAGGGGGCACACACACTGGCTTCTAGTGCTCACATTCTCGTGGTGCTCATCAGTGGTTGCACTTTTGCTTGTGGTGCTTGCTGGGGATTGTACACTTCTGTTCTGGTTCCTACACCCTTGCTCACCAGGGGTAATATTCCTTTGGTTGAGGTGCCTATTCACACGTGTTCTTTAAGGCTTGCTGTGGTACTCACACACATGCTGCATGCTGGCTGGGAGCACCAGCCATAGTGCTCACACAGCTTTTAATTGCAAAGCCACCAACATACACAGTCTCAGATACACACTTTGTTACATCACTGGCTCTCACCTGGCTGTGTTCATGTTCCAGAGATGATGCCCTCATGTTGGGACACAAAAGGGACAGCCACGCCATCACACCACACTTGAAACACGTGAAATATATAAGCAGCACAGGGAATCAAATTCATGATCTCAGTCTCTCAAAGCAGGTGGTTTTATTTGCTAAACCAGCCCCATTCTTCCTTTTCTTTTTTTTTTTTTTCTTTTTGGGTCACACTAGGCAATGCAGAGAATGCAGAGGATTTACTCCTAGCTCTGCACTCAGAAATCACCCTGGGCAGTATTTGGGGGACCACAGGGGATGCTGGGAATCAAACCTGGGTCCGCCGGGTGCAAGGCAAATGCCCTACCCGCTGTGCTATTGGTCCAGCTCCCATTCTTCCTTATTTAATACACAAAAACATTGTTTTCTTTTGTAGTTAGATGGAGGAATAGGAGAATGTATGTCTGTTCTATCTTCTCAGAAGTGTAAGTCTGAGAGAATGTAATTAACAGTAGATTGTTTTTCCTTTCTGTTTTTAGGCCATATCTAGGACTGCTCATGGACTATTCCCAGTGTAGTATTTAAGGGACCATGCATGGAGTGATGGGAATTAAACTGAGACCTCCCACGTGCAAAGCATGTGCTCCAGCACTTTGGGTCATTTTCCCGGCTAGACAGCGGAATTTTTTTAAATAAAGCTGATGTCAAGAATAGTGTATGGAGCTGGAGCAATAGCACAGCGGGTAGGGCATTTGCCTTGCATGCAGCCAATCCGGGTTCGATTCCCAGCATCCCATATGGTCCCCTGAGCACCGCCAGGAGTAATTCCTGAGTGTACAGCCAGGAGTAACCCTTGTGCATCGCCGGGTGTGACCCAAAAATTTAAAAAAAAAAGAATAGCGTAGATTTATGTAGTCAAAGTCCATAAGGGCTATGGATATTTTGTATAGCCAAAAGCATAAGACAAATATCAGTATTTGCCACCCTGCTAATAGTTGTGTTGTGAGAAAAACACCATCTAGAAAAGGAGGCATTTTTTTCTCCCCTCCTTATGAACTCTCAATGCAGTTCACACAGTTCATATAGAAAAGTCTCTGAGAATATCTACAGTAAAAATTGTGCTTATTTAACCTGAATTTTCCAAGTTAATTGGGGCATGAAACATGTTTTTCCAGAATATATGGTATCACTGTATGACTATCATCCCATTGTTCATTGATTTGCTCGAGCAGGCTCCAGTAACGTCTCCATTCATCCTAGGCCTGGTATATGTATGGTAATCTCCTGTAATAACATCCTCTTTGGAAGCTATTGAGCTACATACAATTCAGAGAGTTGTCTTAGGACCCAGTGTCAACAAGAAAGGGGGCCAGAGTCTCACTATGTGAGTTGTCCTCGTGGATCTTTGAATTTTAATTAATTAACTTTATTTTTTGGAGCCACAGTCCAAGGTGCACAGTGCTTACTCCCAGTCCTGTGTTCAGAGATCATTCCTGGAGATGTTCAGGGAACTATGTGTCAGAGACTGAACTGGGGCCAGACATTTGAAAAGCAAGTGCCTTACCTCCTTATTCTCCCAGTAGCCCCAGTCCTCCAAGATTTGTGCAAGGTGAATATTGTGCCTTGATGGAATTTTTCCTTTATGGAAGGAAACATGGCGTGTCTTTTTCTTTCCTTTTTTTTCAGATTTAGTAACCTCTGCACTTTTGCTTTCTTTTATTTACTTATTTTTTTCTATGCATTCCCTCTGCTAGAGCGATAGCGTAGCAGGTAGAGCATTTGCCTTGCACGCGGCTGATCTGGGTTCGATTCCTCTGTCCCTCTCAGAGAGCCCAGAAAGCTACCGAGAGTATCCTGCCCGCAAGATAGAGCCTGGCAAGTTACCTGTGGTGTATTCGATATGCCAAAAACAGTAACAAGTCTCACAATGGAGATGTTACTGGTGCCCGCTTGAGCAAATTGATGAATAATGGGACAACAGTGCTACAGTGCAACATTCCCTCTACAAGATAATGAAAGAAAGTGTTCATAACCCCATTTTGCAAATAAAAGACATAGCCTTCCCCTCCCCCCCAAAAAATATAAATAAAAGCAAGTTCCTGGACCTTAGCCTTTGACTCTAAAGGCCGTTATAACTTCCCCGCAAGACCTAACTAGGCTTTGTCCAGCAAACAAGGGAGGTCTGTCTTTCCCCTGCCTTCCATCACCCTACTCCCCAAGACTAGCTAGGTCGCCTTCGGAAGGCCCCACCCAGCAGAAGCACCACAGGGGACTTCTAGAACACTGCCCCCTTGCTCATTTCCCCGCACAGGGCTCTGCCAGGAAGGCCTTCCTGCTTTCCAGAAATTTCTGTTCCATGGCAAACAAGAGCTATTTTTCCAGAACAAAAACCTCTGGGGAGGTGAAGGGAAGCTTGAGTCCTAAATACAGGATAAGGATCAGAATTGCTCCCCGACCCACTCTTCCTCTTCTCCACCACAGCCCACTGTCCTAGTCAAGAGAGGAAGTGGCTGGAACTTCAGAAGGCTCTTAACTGCTCTCACTGAGAAATGTTCCTTCACGTCCAAACGGCATGCCCTCTGCTCCCGGACCAACACAATAGTAACTTGTCATCTACAAGGTCTTCCGGGAATCAGAGGAGGAAATGACCCTTCTCTTATTCTGCAGAAGGTTCAACATAAGGACAAAATCACCAAATAAAGTGAGACTCCCTCTAAATGGTTGTCCTGGAAAACAGCATCTCTCTGAAGGTCTTGATAATGATCTTTGTGGCGATATCATAACACCATTTTTCTTTGCAAATGATTAAAGAAGAAAGTATTCTGTGTAGAAGGAATGGAGAGAGGGATTTTTAGGGTGGACACCCAAGTGTTCAACTGGCCTTGCCGTGGAACAGATATTACTGTTGTCTACAATTCATAATTGCTGAACATTTCTTATTACTAAGGCCTTTGAGGCATGACATGCCACTTTCAAACAACATTTCTTGTAAGTTCAGTTTTGTTTTTTTTTTTGTAAGTTCAGTTTTTTATTTTGCTACTATGTTATCTTTTTAGGTGATTTATCATTGTTTTTCAGCATTGTGGAAATTAGCTTCACAATGAGCTCTATACGGGCTTTAGCTTTACATCTTTATGTAAATGTAAATGTCTACCACCAAAAATACATATTACCACCCAAAACCCCCTACTTATTCCTCCCAACTTCTCTACCCTTTTCCTCTGTGACATAGCTTTTTTGCCAAATATAAAGTCAATTTTGTTCATTTTTGCCAGTTAATTATCTTTCAGTGTTTGTGATTTATTTCTCTTAGGGTTTTGCCTTAAGGTCCATTTATTTTTTTGTGCAACTGAAGGGCATCATGTTAAGTGAAACAAGTCAGAGGAGAAGGACAAGTAATGGATGAGCTTGTTGATCTGTGTTATATAAGAAAAAAGAACAACCGAGGAGACGGTACATGAGTTAAGCTGCTTGCCTTGAACACAGTCAATCTCAGTTCAATCCCAGGCCCCCAAACACCACCAGAAGTGATTCCTGAACATAGAACCAGGAGTATGCCTTGAGCCCTGCCAGTATGGCCCCAAACAACAACAAAAAAATCACAAAACAGAACAAATGAGACAAACAGAACAATAGATCATTTTGAACAATGACCAATCCTTGGTCTTGGATGTCAAAACAGGTTACCAAGCAGTGACTGAGTGACTGGTGTGGGGAGCAGGCAGTGGGAGTAGGGTGGGAAAAATAACAAAGTGGTAGACTAGACCACTAGTGGTAGTATGTAACAATAGTGGTAGAGGATTTGGGGCACCTTTGTGATGGTGGAATATAGTATCTTTGTATGTCAATCATAAATGATAACATTATTGAACTGTGCTGCATGAAGCCAAAACCATCATAAAATTTTTTTCTAATCAATGGGGCTGAAGCAATAGTATAGCCACTAGTGCACTTGCCTTTCATGAAGCCAGCCTGGGTTCAATTCCCAGCACCCAATATGGTCCCCCAAGCCTATCAGGAGAGATCCCTGAGCACAGAGCCAGGAGTAACCCAGAGCACCGCAGGGTATGACAGTGCTATAAAAGACATTTAAAAGACATTTAAAAACCACATAAAATAGCTAGCCATTTGGTTCTAAATAGCACAATTTCATCTTTTTTTTTTAAAAATGGCAGAGTAGTGATCCACTGTGTGCATATTTCACAGCTTCTTTATTCATCTGCTAATGGACATCTAGGTTGATTCCATGTTTGGATACTTGTGAGTAATGCTTCTATGATCGTTGGGGTGCTCATACTCTTCCATATAACAAGTGCTTTTTTTTTAATATCCACTGAATAAATGACTTAGGAGTCATAATATAGGATAATATAATATAGTATCCTAAGGAATGTCCATTTTAATTTTATTACTAAATATTCATTTTCTATGAAAGTTGAACCAATTAACATTTCCACCAAAAATGTATCAAAATTCCTTTTTCTTTTTTTTTTTTTAAAAATGTATTATAGTTTAGGTAATGTGTTTACAAAAGTGTTGACATTTATGGTCTGCCTGTAATGGAGTTCCTTTTTCTCACCAGCTGAGGCAGTAAATTCTTACATTGTTCCTCTACGGATCAGCCCTTAGCTTTAAGTCACTGATAGCTGCTGTTAAATCGCAACTATCAACTATCAGGGGGAAATTACTCTCAGTCATTTCTTTAGATTGACTCTCAGTTTTCCAATTTGACTAGAAAGGCTCAAGAAATCAGATATGAGCATAAGCAGATTTAGAAAAGAGGGAAATCAGAAAAGCATGGAGCATTTCATAGTCCCTAACGGGGGCCCAGAAAAAGTCTCTCTGGTCATCGTGGGGCGGGTGAGCGAGCAGCAACTCCTACAGCAGGGCCTGAGCAGGTGAGAGGTCCCAAGAGGACAATATCAACCCCCAGGCCACGCTGGAATAATGCACAAGGTAGTAGCAGCCTCAGGTACAACTGGAGGTTGTTTTTGTTTGTTCTTTTAAAGCTAGATTTCCAGGGTATTGCTCTTTTTCTCTTTTCTCCCTTACTTCTGAAAAAGGGGTCATAGGCCAAAGAAGTTTGGGAAGCCCTGAATTATTTTCAAATTCACTTTCAGCTCTAACAAACGATGATTTTTTTTTTAAGAAATTAGGAGTTAACTTTGTGTTTTATTTTCTCCTGATTTCCCATCTTCATTCCATATTCATTTCATGTAAATGAGGTATAGGGAGTATGAAAGACCTAACACAGCCTCCCCAGAACCATTTCTCCTAGGCCCCTGGATTCCTTTTTAGGGAACTGGAGGCAAGATTTTATGGCCCTGGGCTCCAGAGTTGTACAGCCTCATTCCAATCCACACTCTGTCCCTTCCAGTCCTGAGGCCTTGGACACAGCCTCTCTCTTGCTATATTCTTTTTCTCATCAATGAGACTAGGACAATAAGACCTATGAGTTAGATTGACACATATAAACACAGTAGTGTCTGACATGTAGTGTTCACACGCGTTAACTGCTTTTACTGCAGCACATGTTCATTAGAATCAGGAAACAATAATATAAAGGGCCTGGTAGCTCCTGGCAAGAACCTAATCATCTAAAGTCAGCCAAGCAAATTCCATATTCTTGTTCCATGGCCTTCTGTGTGGACCTTTACAGAGGGAAGGAAGTGTGAGTAGATGAGGCGATACTCAAGACAGATATAGATATAGATATCCCAGGACATCACAGAGAGCAGTTCTTGCAGCCCCCAGTGGCTGGCAAAAGGAAGCTCAAGGATCTGTTGTAAAAGAGGCATCTGAAAATGGCACTGCAGAGAAAGCAACAGAGGACAAGAGCTGAATAATGTTTTTAAAATCCTTTCCGTGCAGAAATTCTCATTTAGGCATTGTCTGGTGTTGCATACTCTGCAGCAGAGAAATTTAGAAATGCTTTGTGATGCAGAGAGCAAACAAAATCTATACCATTCCCTTGTGTTCCTACCTCCCTTTGGTCATATCCTGCCTTATGTAGCTTCTACTCAAAAATGAGCTGCAGACATTTTCAGACTCCCAGCAGGCCTGAGTCTCCATGCGTGTTCTCCGGCTTCTCCAGTTCATTATCACAACACAGTGCTGTCTGAAGTGGTGGCCTGACCTCAGGATCTCAGCCTCCTCATCAACAGGCCCCAGGGTGGTCTGTTTCTGACATCTGCATGCCAGCTGCTCCTTTTTCCTCTGATTCTTTAAGGTTTATAGCCAATGTTTATAAGGTTGTCGAGGAGAATTGGGAGCTGGCAGGAAAATCAAGGATTTTAGCGCCAGAGACATAGAGAACACAAGGTTTATGGTGCCTGCCTTGCACCCCACTAATCCTGGTTCAAATCCCTCGTACAGCAAATGGTCCCATGAGCACAGTCAGGGGATACTCCTGAGTACACATCCCGAAGTAGTCCTTGAGCATCACCAGGTAAGGCCCCCAAACAAAAACAAAAATAAAAAAATGACGGTTTTAGAGTCAGGATCTGACTTAATGTCTGTAGGCTTTGGTATCACCTCTAAAATGGGCTGATGATAGTGTCACCCTCATAGACTTATAACAGAGATGAGCCATGATAATGCAGATAATATATTGTTCTGGGCATATCAATGATCACTGTATCACTGTCATCCTATTGCTCATCAATTTGCTTGAGCAGGCGCCAGTAACGTCTCCATTTGTCCCTGTCATGTTCAGGGTCAGGGAAATAAGGCCCTTTATTGTTACTGTTTTTGGCATATTGAATACGCCACAGGTAGCTTGCCAGGCTCTGCCATGGAGATTCTTCATCACTCTCCTCCAGGAGCTTTGTTTTATGGTCTCTGGATTTTGGCTGTTAATGAGATTACATGGTGCCGGAGGCAGTTTGTGGGTATGACTGCCAAGCTACTGGAAAACTGGGGATTTGGGTGGAGGAGGTCCAGTCCCCATCCACACAGGCTTGTAGATCTTAGCCACGGGTCTCGCATACCTGGGTTCCTCTGTCAGTTCCTTCATGGGTGAAGCTCGTTGGAGTGTGTGGAGAGTGGCCTTGCGCATGGCTGTGGCTGGGTTCTGGAGGTTTTCAGCTGCCAAGGCCTCAACCTGCCCCCCTCCGAGGGGGTCCCAGTGAAGACAGCCAATATCAATGATGCTCAATATCAATGATGCTCAATTAAAATGAGTTCCCTGTAAGATCCAATTGCAATTTACAGCTAACACTTGAACATGGGTTTTATCCTTCCAGATCTACATATAAATAGATTATTTTTTTTCTCTTCACTTGTTCCACATTCCTGGATTGAACCAACCTTGGATGTCAGTGGATTGAATCTCCAAGTGTGGAAGCTACTTACAAGAAGGTCCTGTTGGAAGGTATGAGTAGATTTTGAGTTTGGTTAGAGGAAAGGTAAGTACCCATAAGCCCAGAGTTGTTCAAAGATCAACAGTATACATGTGTCTCTCTCTTCCCCCCTGAGGTTTGAGCTCTTCAGAGGTCAGAACTATATCTCACCTGTCTCTGTGACTGATGCTTTGTCTCAGACCTTCAAATATCAGTACAGGAGTGGGATATGGTATGGGATATGGTGCTGGTTGCCATAAGAATGTGCCGTGGTGAACCACTGAGCATTAATAAGGTCATAATTCTGCCACTAGCTTATTGAATATAGACTTAGCTATATGGTTCTCCTGGGATGGGATGGGCTCAGCTGAAGGGCCCTTTATGTTATACTTGAGGATGGGGAGAGAGAATGTGATTGTCACCCTGTAGCAACTGAGCCCAAGTCTGTTCACATGGCAGCTGGCAGGATGCTCAGAGTGAAAGAACCTCTGAAGGACAAGACTTGAAACTGGCTTATTGTCACTTCTGCCACGTTCTCTCAGTCAAAGCAAGTCAGAAGGCCAGCTCAAATTCAAAGGACAGCAGAATAGACCTCAGCACTTGGTTTTCAATGGGAAGTATTGAAAAATCAGGTTTTTAAGAACAGGAGAGTAAGAAGTTATTGACATTTTTGCAATGTGCCACACCCAGGTTTTTTTTCCTTCTTTGTTATGAATGGTGCTCATTGTGGGGTGTGTGCTTGCGGGGGGGGCGGGGAAGAGCTGGAAGGGCAGTAATAAAAATGTGTGTTTATACACACATATATACATACATATGTATACACACAGACACACACACATATATTCATGTGCAAGGATACTTAAATTCTAGGTTGCTCAATACAAGTGAGATGAAAATTGACCTCGCAAACCATTATGTAGTTGAGCATTCTCTAAGGTACAGTAAAGAGAATATGTGCCAATTGAGGGATAAATCAAGACACTCCTCTGCCGGTGTCTTGGGAAGGCAGATGGGGTTGAATTTATCGAGGACACTCAGCCTCCTGACAGCAGTATAATTACAGACTCCAGCGTCATTAATCAGAAATTGCTGACGACTGAGGGAGTCTATAAACTTCTAACTCTCCCCGTTCCAAAATTGATTTGACTTAAAAACAATTATTTAAATTCCACATACTTGAGCATTTGGCTTAGAAAAAGAATTGTCACAAAAGAAAAGTTTGTGGGTTTTTTAATCTCCACCTCCAGAACATCTTTAATTAGCCTTCCAATACTTTGGTGACTCTTCCATTACACACACACACACACACACACACACACACACACACACTCACCAAGACCAAATAAAATGGCTTGGGAAAGTCCTGCTCTCCATCTGTGACTTGAAGTCTGGCATCCCTCCCCTACACCCCCGCCCCCAGTAGATTGTGACTACCTGCAGGAAAGGGCATATACTCTTCTGGTCAGCCCATCCTGTCAGCTGCTTCCTCTGTGTCACCCCAATTCCAGCAGTGGCCACCTCTCTCTTAAGATATCCAGACCCTTTTCCCTTTCCTACAAAGTTCTTTGAACATGATCCTATGCAACATATTTTCCTGAAGGGTTTGTGGACAAAGCAGATCACTAGAGCAGAAAATGGAAAGTAATGAGTCAGCCAGGCAGCGCCCGGGCTCATTTGGCTGCCTCTGCTTACAAGCCAGCGTTTCTCTCTGGATCTGGCTTTCTAGATTTCAGCCTTGGGCCCAGCCTTAGGCTCCAGCTTCACCACCCAGCTCCAGCTCCTGCTAATCTGGCTTCCTTATGCCTCATCTGCGCCCCCTCCTGGAAGCCAGTAAAAAAAAAAAAACAACTTTTCTTGATTTCTGAGAGCTGTTGAGTTTCTTTTTGTTTCTTCCTTACCCACCCAGCTCAGACAGGCCAAGGGGCCTCATTTCCCAGCACTAGAGAGTCTCTGGTAGTTGTTTCCCCCTAGAAATAAATCTTCTTTCCAGGAAAATTCTTCTTCCTCCTAGACCTACTTTGCTCATCTTTGTCAAAAGGGTCAATACCATACTCTTCCTCAGCCTTGCGCTGGAATCACAGGGTGAGGAAGGGAGGTGCCGTTATCAGCCTTGGGTACAATTAGGAGGTAATGTCTTTATATTGTGAAAGTCATTGTGAAATTACAAAGTAATTCATGATTGGGTTTCAGGTAGACTATGTTTCAACATCAATCCATTCATCTGTGTCCACTTCTCTCCATCAGTGTTCCCCACCCCATCCCACCCACTTTCACCCACCAGTCTGCTTTTAGAACAGGTGCTATATACACAACACATGGACTGGAATTATATCACAGCGGGTAGGGCGTTTGCCTTGCACACAGTCGACCCAAGTTTGATTCCTCCACCCCTCTCGGAGAGCCTGTCAAGCTACTGAGAGTATCCCGCCCCCACAGCAGAGTCTGGCAAGCTACCCGTGGCGTATTCAATATGCCAAAAAAGTCTCATAATGGAGAGGCTACTGGTGCCCGCTAGAGCAAATCAATGAGCAACGGGATGACAGTGACAGTGCAGTGACAGTGACAGTGATATGTATACACACATATATGACATATACGTGTTTATATATATATATACACACATATGTATATATATACACACACACATATCACTGTGGTTTACGGTACAGTTGCTGATAGGATTCCATCCATAACCTTTTACCGCCTTTTGGCACCACCCCTTTCTCACAGTTGAATGGTCCACCAATGTAGCCACCTTCCTGTCCTATCCCTCAGTCTCTTCAAGTGGCATGTTTCCTACTGCCACTTGAAGTTCTCGTGTTCTATGTTTCCACTGTCTTTGAGTATTCATTATTCCACTGACATGTTTCTTTATATCTTTCATGTGAGAGAGATCATTCTGTGTGGGACTCTCTCCCTCTGCCTTACTTTACCCAGCATAATATTCTCCAGGTCCCTCCTTGTAGCAACAAATTTCATGACTTTATCTTTTTTTATGGGTGAGTAATATTTCTTTCTTTTTAATTTTTTAAATTTTATTTTATCACCATGTGGAAAATTACAAAGTTCTCAGGTTTATGTCTCAGTTATACAATATTCAAACACCATCCCTTCACCAGCACCCATATTCCACCACCAAAATCCCCAGCATACCCCCCGCCCCCGCCCCCTACCCCCAACTGTATAACTTATGAATTTCACTTCATTTTCTCTTTACCTTGATTACGTTCCATATTTCAACACAAAACTCACTATTGTTGTTGGAGTTTCCCCCCAAGAAAGACAGGCCTACTAAGGAAGCATTTGATCATTAGTTTTCCATTAAAAGGTTGTATTTTTTTAGTTTTTAGAAAAGGTCACGCGGCCGCTAAGCGGTTCGGATATGTCCCAGTCCCGCATCCTGGAGCCGTGTTAGTTGCTGCTCAGTGTCGCCAGGGCTCCATCTGGAGAAGGTGTGGTGGCTGCACCTCCTCCATCTGGATCCCCGGTGTTGCTGGCCCCGTTTTGAGTCCGGAGCATTCTCCGGCCGCGTTGCTCACCAGAACGCCTGGCTGCTTCTCTCTATGGGTGAGTAATATTTCATTGTGTATAGCACAGCGAGTAGGGCGTTTGTCTTGCATACGGCCAACCTGGGTTCGATTCCTCCGTCCCTCTCGGAGAGCCCGGCAAGCTACGGAGAGTATCCTACCCACACGGCAGAGCCTGACAAGCTACCTGTGGCGTATTTGATATGCCAAAAATAGTAACAACAAGTCTCACAATGGAGACGTTACATGTGCCTGCTCGAGCAAATCAATGAGCAACGGGATTTGTACCACAGTTTCTTTTTTCCAGTCATTTAATCTTAGGCACTTGGGTTGTTTCCAGATTGTGTGCCTATTGTGGATAATGCTGGAAGGTGCAGAGGAGTACAGATGTCTTTTCTCCATTTTGTTTTAGGCTCTTGGGGTGTATTCCAAGAAGTGGAATTTCTGTGTCCAATGGAAGCACAATTCCCGGATACTTTTACTAATGTCCACATTGTTGGTTTTTTCTAACTGCATCACCATGAGATACAGTTACAAATTTGTTCATGATTGAGTTTCAGTCATACAATGTTCCAACATCCAACCATCACAAGTGTTGTAGGAGAGAAAGTCGACAATCCCACCAGCAGTGAATGAGAGTTCCTTCTCCTCTTTCTCCCAGGTCCATGCAAAATTGAATCACAGTTACAAGGTTGTTCATTTAGTTTCAGTTATATAATGTTCTAACACCCAAGCAGCGCTGGTCTTTCTTGATCTTTTTGATGTGTGCCAGTTTCTGCAGAGTGAGACGGTATCTCATTGGTGTTTTGATTTGCATTTCTCTGATGATTTGTGATAAAGAGCATTTTATCACATGTCTCTGACCATTTGTTTTTCTTCTTTGAGGAAGTTTCTGTTCATCTCTTCTCCCATTTTTTGATGGGGTTAAATTTTTTTAGGGGGGTTAATTTTTTTCTCATAAAGTTCTACCTTTTATATCTTAGATATTAACCCCATATCAGGTGTGTTGGATAAATAATTTATCCTATTTAATCAGCTGTCTTTATATCCTGGTCATCATTTCCCTTGAGGTGCAGAAGATTTGTAATTTAATGTAGTCCCATTTGATTATCTTTGCTTCCATACACTTGATAAGTGGTGTTTTATCCCTGAAGATACCTTTAGCTTCAATGTCATGGAAGGTTCTCCCTACAGGGAGGGGAAAGCTTTCTGGAGGTAGATTTCCAGGGGAGTGTGCTATGTGATGTTCTCTTTAGTAATAAGGTGTAGTCCAAAAATGTCTGGGAACCTCTGTCTAAGCTAAACATATCAATTGTGTCTGACTTCTCCAGGTGTGTCCTATCCACTGTCACTGTCTTCAGTTTGACTGCCCAGCCAGCCGTGTCCCACCTTTCTGCCTGACACCCCCACCTGAAAGGCCATTTCTTCAGAGTAAGAGATTGTATCCAGAAAACACATAATTAAATGTTTTGTTTGGAAGAAGTCATTCATTAAGTTAGAAGTTCTTGAACTTTGATATGTATGAAAATGTTCTGGTGTACATGTTAAGACAAAGTGCCCTTCTGAATCTGAAAAATCTGAGGTATAATGTAAGATCCTGCATTTTAATTAAAGGTGTTCCAGTGCCACTGCTCCCTGGATGATTCCAATACAAGGAATCAGCTGCCCACACCTCGAGCAACTGTTTTTCTGTCTCTGACAGGTGCTAGCATCCAATTAACATCCATCTTAGCTTCTAACAGCCGTAACCAATTTCTGCAAACTTGGTAGCTTTTAACAACAGAAACTTGTGGTTCTTCACAACTGTGAAAAGGTGAAAAGGACCCGTGTCTATCAATGGATGATGCTTCAACAAAATGTGGCACATACACACAATGGAAGAGATGTAGCTTTTTTCCAAAAATCGTTTTCTGATACATGTTATGGCAGGCATGAGATTTGATGACCTGCTATGTAAGATCAAAGAATAGACACTGGACAATTCATTTTCTGGGAGGTACCTAGAGTAGTCAGATTCAGGGAGACAAAAATTACCAGGGATTGTGGGAAGTGGGGAGAAGGTCACTCTTTAGTGGGTATGGGGTTTCAGTTTGACAAAAAGATCTAAGATGAAGAGAGATGATGACTTTAAACGCAATACTTTGAATGTGCTTAAAATGACAGAAATGTGGGGCTTGGGCCATTGTACAGAAGCTAGGCTGCTTTCCTTGCATGCAGCTGGATTGGATTTGATCCCTGCCACCATATATGGTCCCTGAAACCCACCAATAGTGACCCCTGAGTGGATAACCAGGAGTGAGCCCTGAACACCAAAGGGTATGGCCTCACCCCCCCCAAAGTCACAGAAATGTACACTTCAGAGTGATTTAAAAGAAGAAATATGGGGGGTCTCTTCAGTGGCACAGGGGACCAGCAGAGCACAGGAGAATGCCTGGAAGTGTTCAGAAGTTCTTATAGCACCAAGTTTGAATCACGGAGGGTCTGTACATGCCAGGTAGGCACTCTGGCTCATAATCTAACTCTCTGGCCCTAAATAATAAATTTTATGCTATGCATATATTAACAGGCTTTTAAGAAGCTAAAAAGGTTAAATACAGATATTTATAATCTCACAAACGGGAAAGTCAGACACTGAAGACGAGTATCACTGGGCTGGAACCAAGAAGTTGGCAAGCCCAATTTCTTTTCAGAGACTCTGCGACTGGGATCTATTCTTTGATTCTTCTAGTGTCTAGAAAAGTAAGACATTCTTGGCATGTGGCTGTATCCCATCCACCTCTCCCTTCTGCCTCTATGTGAAATCTCCCCCTGCTTCTCTTTGAGGGTCTCTGGTCCCTGATGAGAGCAGCTTAGGTGGGAAGCAGGACAGATGGATGACTATCCATGTTCAGCTCCTTGCTTGAAAAGAAATCTCTTTTCATCTATGCCCAGGGACCATTCAGAGACTCCAACAATCAGTGTGCAGGAGCACTTGGGATGGAGGCATCGTTCAGCCTCTTAGGGTCCCGGGGAACAAAGGAAGGTAGAGGAGGGGAAAAAGTCAGATCTTGGCCTCGGGGAGAGCAGGTGTCTGGGGCAGACATGGTGGCATTCCAGCTTTCCTGGGTCAGGGCTGACTCTCACAGGGCGACAGCTGATACGGGGGGTGGGGGGAGCCAGTGTCAGGAAAGGGTGGTCCAGATGCAGCCAGGACACAGCTATGCTCCAAGACTAGCTCCTCCTCAATCTTCTGGGTGACCTGGTGGCACTGGCACTCCAGCACCACAGACTCTCAGTGGCAGGCAAAGCAGGAAGTGACAGAGCCCCGTGATGTCACCTGGAACCCCGATGAGAGCACCCCAGGTGTGAAGCAGGACTGAGGTAAGTTTCACTCTTTCTAAGTGCCAGACATGAGGTTGGTCCTGTCCCTGCCTGGGCTCCTCTACTGCCCATCTCAGCTGCAGAGGTGGTTCCGGAAGCACCTCCTTAGAGAGGGGGTCGTGCAGTTATGTCAGGGCTGGTGGGGATTGCTTGGTCTGTGGCTACAAGGTGACAGGCTCAAATTCCAATGAAATGGACCCCAGTCCCTCCCCTGGCCCTCCCCTTATTGGTCCTCTGACACACCCCATTTACCAGCTGCCCTGGCATTCCATCTGGTGCAGGGTGCTGGGATAGGTGGGCAGGCCCGCTCTGGAAGCATCTGACTCATGGGATCCATTGTCATGAAGATTAGTGTAGTTCCAAGCATCATGTTTGACAGCAAACGGTTCAGACCACCAGTACTATTGTTCATAGTGATACCTGGTCCAGAGAGCTGGACGTTCCCCTGCCCAGTTTTCTCCCTACTCTGTCCAGCGGGAAGGCCCTGGCCATGGCTTTCCCCTGGCCTGCTGATGGCACAGGCATGTGTCTGCCATGGAAGACCTAGGTCTGCAGCAATGGTCTCCTCAGGCCCTGCCCTTCTGCCTTCTCAGTAAGTCCATCACTCACCCTAAGCAAAGCTGCGGCCAGGAAAGCCTCAAGAGAATTCCACTGTGCTTCCTCCCACTGAGTGTCAGGGACTGTGTTGCTCAGAGCCCCTCGGCACACCCAGCCTCACCCCCAGTGCCAGCTGCAGGGCTGGCAGCCAGACTGGAAATAAGTCAGAGGTGACCCTGGCCCCTGACCCAGGCCTTCTAGGGGCATAGGCACAAGAAATCCTTTCAGAGCCAGTTGCATAACAGGCTTGCTAAGGCCATTGGCCATTAACAAGAGCTTCAGCAAACACAGAGACCCAACAAAAGCCAAACTAACAGTGATTCTAGGGGCCCCCAAGCCCAGGATTCTGCAGGAAATGTTACATCCCTGCCTGGGTGGCCGGTCCCAAGTACCCAAGGATGTGGGTACTGATGGAGCAGTGTTGACCCCCATCTCCACATCTCACACGCACTCAGAAAGAGGAAAGCTGCCCAATGGTGTTCAGGAATGACTCCTGGTGGTGTTCAGGGGACCACATGGGGTGCAGGGATCAAACCCAGTTGGCCACATGAAAGGCAAACATTTTACCCACTGTACTATCATTTCAGCCCCTGGAAGCTGTCCTTTAGGGAACACCACTGTAAGCTGCCCTGACTTCTCCATCATGAAAGGGTTGGCACTCTATAACAACCCCCTGGAACATCAGAGAGATGATACAAGAGATATGACACTAGTGTGCATATGACTACAGCAGCTGAAACTCTGGTTGGAATCCCTGGCACCACATATGGTCCCCTGAGCACCACTATGGGTCACTCCTGAGCACAGAGTCAGGAATTTCCCTTGAGGACTGCCTAGTTCTGCATCCCAAGAGTTTCTCCAAGAAAATCATGCTTAGAAAGTGAAATAAAATATACCTTGAGAACAGAGAGTGCAGGGAAGTAGTTCATTATTGGGAGGTGCATGTGTGTACTAAGACAGAATCAAACCCAGGCACTACAGGGATTCCCAACCCTGGGACCATCAAAGCCCAAGAAGCTCCTCACCCTTTACCCTTGGGTCCTAGCCTTGAACCACCTAGACTCAGTGGCCAATGAACGGAGAGTGGCCCCCATAGCACTGTCCAGGTGGCGCTCAAAAAAATCACACATACACACACACAAATACAAAACACAGCTATGGGGACCCAAGAAATAGCATATGTATATGCATAAGGCCTTGCATTCCATCCCCAACACCACATGCTCCCCGCCCCAGCACTGTGGGGTGTTGTCTTCATGTCCCTGACCACCACCAGCTTTAGCACCCAGGAAAGGACAGATGGGTACTGCCAGTATGGCACCTATTAAAAAACCCACCTGAGTTAATAGGAATGTAGTTCAAGTGGTGGCGCTCATGTGCTGCACAGTGAAGTCCTGGGTTTGATGCCCAGAGCACTGTGCTCCCTTAGCAATGCTAGGTGAAGTTCTGTCTCCCTCCCAGCAACCCCCCACCACCCAAGCCCCAGTGGCTATACCCCAAGGCTTTAGTGAGTTCCCCAAATGAGCCCCCACCGCCAGCCCCAAACCTCTCTGATCAGACCTGATACCTGTAGTTCCCACCCTGAATACCCTTGAATAACTTTCTCTTCTGCCCCTCTGAGAGGGTCCTGTGACAAATTGGCTCCCTGTGGAGCCCACTTAGAGCCTTATTGGTTCACTTCCAAACACATTTCCATTTGTCCTGGGCCTTTTCCAAATGTAAACAATTACTGCTGGCTCCAGGGCTCCAGCTTGCCCACACAGTCAAGCCCTCTCTCTTTTCATCGAAATGGAGCCAGTCTTGGAACCTGTCCTTTAAAACAGAGAGTGCAAGGGTGGCAAGAGAGCATGCAGGGCTAGAGTGCATTCCTGGCATGCACAGCGTCCAGGTTCTGTCCCCAGCACCCCAAGACTCCAGAGCCAGTACTGGTCGTACTGGTGTAGTACTGGTAGCTTCCTGTACCACTGGGGAGGCCTCAGTGGAGCCCTCAAAATAAAATAGAAAATGCTGCAGGCATAGCCGTCTGAACCACTTGGGCTGGTATGCTTCCCTATGACATCAGTCACCAAAAATGCATGAGCACATTTCCTTCATTTCTATTAAAACTTTATTTCCCATCTGCAGATCTCGTTGGGCTCGAGAAAGCCCTTCTGTTCGCTCAGAGATGCGGTGATCAGATGGGTCAGTGGTACAAAGGTTCTCAATCCCCTTTCTTATATAACCAGATGGGCAACCAAATGGCTCAGCATCACCAAGTTCAGAATCTGCTTTTTCTCCTTTTAATGTGCAGTAGGAGCTTGTTACCTGCCTCAAGATTGATCTGTTTCAACATAAGCAGCAGAAGTGGGTCAATTTTTGTAGGTTAAACAGTCTGAGCAACAATGGCCCCTTCTACCACCCCGTTGGGGATCTTCCCACCACAACAAAGAGTTTATTGCTCATATAGAGGCTGGAGTCATTGAAAAACATCTTGTTTTCTCTTCGTTTTACCCTTCTGGCTTGGTCTCTATGGATAACATAGGGGATTAAAGACTTAACTAATTTTCTATTGCAGTGGGGGTGAGGTCTGGGGCCAGAGTTAAGTAATACTTGGGGAGGCAATGTGGTGCAAGAGATCAAACCCAGGACCTCACACCTCCAGCTATGATATGACTGTTTTGAAGTTCACCTAGCTCCATAATGACGTAAAAGGGAAAGTCGGTTATCAGCCCTCAACCCAGTAGGTCACAGTGGAGCTATTACTGTGGGCCTGGTTCTCCAAAATTAAAAATTAACATAAAAGAAGGAAAACAGATATACCTAATGATGGCTGATTCTAACCCACAGAACAACTTTTCAAGACTTGGAAGTAGCATATTTAAAATGTTTTGTTCAGTTTTCTTTAAAAGGCCCCAAATTAGGGGCTGGAGAGATAGCACAGCGAGTAGGGCATTTGCCTTGCACTCGGCCGACCCAGGTTCGAATCCCAGCATCCCATATGGTCCCCTGAGCACTGCCAGGGGTAATTCCTGAGTGCATGAGCCAGGAGTGACCCCTGTGCATCACCGGGTGTGACCCAAAAAGCAAAAAAAAAAAAAAAAAAAAAATTTAAAAAAAAAAGGCCCCAAATTACATGCACCTAAGATCTATAAAATCTCATCCATCATCAGGTGGTGTCATCCAGCTAATCCAGAGAAACTAAAAGTTCAGAAGATTATTTAAAAAATGAAAATAAAAATCTTTGCTTAAAAGGTAGGAAACCATACAAAGTTAGCACCACTTTTTTCAGTTCCTTTTCCCACCAACACTAAAGTGTATTGAGGATATTGGAATCAACAGCAAACCAACATCAGATAACCATCAACATGATTCCACTTGAAAAGCTAAAGAGCTTTGGGTTATGATGGATTTTTTTTTGCTCTCTCTTATTAATTAGCAGATGAGGAGTACCATTGAGGAGGGGAGCTGGGGAAGGGAGATGCAACTAAACTATTTTGACTTGAAGGTTGCAAGGCAGAGGGAAGCCAGAAAGGAGAAAAAAATATCGAAGTCTATGGAGCAGAAAAAAAAAATTGGGAGACTTCTTATAGAACAGGGGAAAAGCAATCCCTTAGCGTTGGAACCCATTCACAGCATGGAGACCCTGCCCCAGCTGATGAAAGGGAAGCTTTGTTTATTTCTTGTTTCAAATAACAAATGAAGCCACGGCCAGAAAAGACCTTTTTGTGTGCTGAATGATTGATTACAAGATGTGGCAGGAAGGGATTCAATCATTTTCATTCCACAAATGTTTAAGTATTTGTCACTCAGATGCCAGGATGCAATGTAATGATGAGCAAAACAGACATAGTCATGCACACTAGTGAAGGGGGAACACATTGTCCCCACATTTTGAAACTCTGTATTGAACTGCTTCCCTTTTGCAAAGGTCCAATACTAAAGACATATTTGTGGCCAGCTAGAGCTCAGCAGAAGAGCCCTTGCCTTGCTTGGGTGAGGTCCTGAGTTTTCGCTCCTGCACCTCAAAGAATCTAATTATACCTAAGAGATTTTAATTTTTTTTAAGGGTGAAAAGCAAAAACAGTGTCAGTGTTTGTTGGGCAGCACCTAAAACGGAAGCAATGAGCCCCCTGGATGCAAAGCCAACTCACAATGCAGAGGGGTACAGGGAGAAATGAGTTCAGTCAATGCTGGATCCTTCAGATGCTCTGAAATAGCCATCAAGACCAGCATATTTCATCTTGAAAGCAACAACAATAAAATTTCCTGGATGTTATGGAAAGTAGATGAGAGGATAGCAAGGGAATCATTGTCATCCCATTGCTCATTGATTTGCTCGCGCAGGCACCGGTAACATCTCATTGTGAGACTTCTTGTTACTGTTTTTTGGCATATAGAGTACGCCAGGGGTAGCTTGTCAGGCTCTGCCATGCAGGCGGGATACTCTTGGTAGCTTGATGGGCTATCCAGTCCATACATATATATACCTCTATGGAGTAATAGCACAGAGGGTAGGGTGTTTGCCTTGCATGCAGCCGACCCAGGTTTGATTCCTCCGTCCCTCTCAAAGAGCCCGGCAAGCTACGGAGAGTATCTCGCCCGCAAGGCAGAGCCTGGTAAGCTACCCGTGACTTATTCAGTATGCCAAAAACAGTAACAATAAGTCTCACAATGGAGATGTTACTGGTGCCCACTCGAGCAAATCGATGAGCAACAGGGGTGACAGTGATACAGTGATATGTGAATATTCACATATATTCATATTGTGAATATTCATATATTCACACATATATACACACATGTACACAGCGGATATGCTTTGGTAATCGGATAGAATTGAAGTATGAGGTGTTAGAGGAATTAGGATGACTTCAGGTACATTCTGACTTGAGCAGTTGGGCAGCCAGATGGTCGTCATTTTCAGAGACAGTGACTCCAACAGAAGAATGTGTGGTGCTTTGAACTGAACCACTTGCTAGAATTAGAGGCCTCTTCGGAATTCACAGCAGAAGGTTAGGTTGAAAGGCCCAAGAAGGATTTGCTTAAGGTATGAGTCAGGACAGAAGAGGAAACAGCAAAAGGTTAAGAAGTTAAAGGAGGAAATGTTCAGATTAGAAAAGCAGGCTGTAAAACCATAAATACAATAAGTTACACATGTGCATAGACAAGGAGAGGGAAAAAAAAAAAAAACGCTGGCAGCCTCTCTAAGAACCTGTTAGCAGAGGCTGTTGCTTTGTGTCTAGATCACTGGTTTGTGTTTCCATCTCCTCGATTCAGTGTTTTCAAAACTAAAGATCAAGCACTGAGCATCTGTTCTTGTAAGGAAAACAAAAGGAACTTTGAAAGGTGGGCCTACTGGGGAAGGAAGATTGTTAAAGGACTTTTAACTAAAAGGGAAGAACTAAAGTAGTAACTGGCCTAGTTAAAGGAAGTTGAGTAGATGACATGCCTCCCAAGCTTACTTGCCTGTTGGGGTTATCTGGAAGGCTGAAAAAAAATGCTGATCCCGGATTCCTGCCCTGACCACCTGACGATAGGCAGAAAGTATGGCCTGAGCGAGTTCTTATGGGTCTGCAGGAGAACCTAATGTCAGCAAAGAGAACCACTAATGTGAAGGAAGAGGAATACTGTTTGGCTGAAGGAGGGATGCCCAGTTGGTACACCGGACACCTGGGCACCACTTCTGAGGACACCAGGCCAACTGGGTCAGCAGTTCAAATAGAGGGTCCTGCAATCCCAGGGATTACCCAGACCACCCCTTCGGAGCTGGGGACCCCTAAGTTTGCATCAGGAGGTGCTCAACTGCGTGGTAGGGGGTGAGCCCAGGTCAGGCACATGTGCCCTAACTCCCATTGGATCTCCTGGCCCTCAACCAGAAGAAGGAAACTCGCTCGAAAGGGGCCAGAGCCATTCTCAGCTGTGTCGAAGGGTTTATGAGTACAGGGGGTCAAGGTTGGTGGCAAGACCTGAGACCCTGGACCAGGCCTCGTGTGGCCAGAGACATGCTCTTAAACAGCTGTGGACGGAGTCAGCCTTCGGAAAGTCCTGTAAGAAATGAGGACGTTTTACAGGGGAAATGTCTGGAGTCCTAGAGACATTGTTGCCGTCAAGCTCAGCGGGCACCTGACGCTCTTCAGAGACCAGATTGTGAAGGGCAGGGCCCGACTGGGCTTAGGCTCGGGCCTGCTCTGGAATGTTCCTGCACTCCAAGATCCATGGAGGCCTGACTGGGGTCAAGGATGCTGAGAGGTGCTCAGACTCCACACACCACTCCTGGCGCCCAAGCTTGTGAATGAGCAACACACCACAGCCCACCCTGGCTTCTGAGTGAATCCGTTTCTCTGGCCTTACTCTTTCATGCATGTGCAAAGATGTCACACATGTGTAAAGCCCCCTCTTTCATGCTTGTGCAAAGTCCCCTCTGTGGGCTAATTTAGCAGCGCTATGAAGAGTGCCTTTAGTTTTTCAGGGTTTTTTGAAGACCTTTGTTTAAAATGGAAAAAAAAAGACCCAAGTTGCTAATCTGAGCCAGTGTCTTCTTTCTGCCTCATTTCCAACTGCTGCTGTTCTCACCACTCGTAGGCAACTTTTTAAATTCTAAAGTTTGGTGACTAAAGCAGAGGAAACTTGTTCTGTAGTGAGACAAATGGCATAGAATTGGTGGACGTAAAATATGTAAAATCTTAAAATCAACATCAACGAACTCCAAATCTTAATTTTTTGGTGTTTATTATTTAATATTTTTTATTTAAAAAGTTTAATTTTTTTTCATGGACATAATTCTGACACCACACCCATCATCAGAAGGAAAGGGATAGATAATGATCTAATGATCTCTCTCCCAGGTCCACCTTAAGGATATAAATTTTAGTTTTTGGATTTTGTTTCCTATGTAATTTACATTGATGGTAGAAATATCAGAGTGATTGTTGACACTAAGATACAATTCTGTGGTGTGGCAGCTCCAACTCTCATCCACACAAGACCACACCCAACCACTTGGCTACATCACTAGCCCCTTTATATAAATTTAAACTCTGAGAAAAAGACATTGTGGTGAAGTGTGTGGGACTTCTTCTACGTATATCTTGCTAAATCTGAGATGCCTCTGGTTGTAACATACACCATAATTTTATGGAAGAAAAAGAATGTTTCTAATTAAACTCTGACAGTGCTTCCTTTATCCATGTATTTTTTTTCCTTATTGAAAGAGCAATTTTAGATTAATTTAAACATCTATTGTTACCATGTAGAACTCTTTAAACATTTCTAAAAGAAGAAAACAGCGAGATAAAATAGGTAAGAAATTTGCAGAACTTCACATTCAGTCTCATGCCTCTGAATCACTTTTCAGCCCTCGTGCCTAAATCATTCAGCACAGTAATGTCCTTGGGGTTTTCAGCTGAATTGGTGATACACGCTCTCATTATCTCCCTTATTTTTCTTCTAAGCCACTGATGTCTCTTTTTGCCAGGATTTTTTGGCCTACTGTGATAGGGCAATTCTTTTGTGCCTATCAAGGTAACGAAACATAACATATCTTTATCTACTTGTGGAGATCTCTTCTTAAGCCTTATAAAACTAGGCTTCTCAAACTTTTCATGTTCACACAAATCACCTGGGGATCTTGTTAAACACAGCTATGAAATAGGCCTGGCTGGAACCTGCGACTCTACAGATGTTCCCAGAGGCCGAGGCAGCTGGCCACAGTGCCAGAATTTTCACTGTCAAGTGGGGGGTTCAAGTCATTGTTTCATATCCTCCAGAAATGCTTATTTTGCTTTATATTAGCTTATTTTGCTAATATAAAATGTAGGCCCTGCTGCTCATTTTCATTGCCCTTCTTTGTCTATACTAGTTTTTCATTTCCATAGCAAAATGTAATGTGATCCTTCTGGAATTTAAACAGCAGTGAAATTCAGCTTGCAGAGCAGCAGCAGCGATGGATGTCAGTCGGCTTTGCTGTGAGGGCTTGAAGCTCCAGGATCTCGTCAGGCCCTGTGTAGCCCTTGGATGGCAAAGATGTCTCTGTAGCTCTTGCTCAAGGAAACATGAAGAATCTGTTTTATCTCTGAACTCCAGAATTTGAGTCTCTGGTCTACATTTTTTTTTTTTGGCTTGAGAATGCATAAAAATCTACTACACTCAGAAGTGCCAGAATGTGTGGTAATGACCCAGTGTGTTTCTTTGTATCTGTCGTTAAATCTCTTGGGCCCAGATGTGAGATATCCGCCAGATGTGTGGATGTGTTTACTACTAACTCTCAGTAGTCAGAAAAACTGAGCCCTTGTAACAAATGCCTATCTCTGGGCCACCCTGCCAACTTGACACAGCATCTGTGGGCACTGATCCTGGTTGATGACTTTCTCCCCAAGTTTCCCAGGAGAGCAGAATATCATGGAACTTTGAGATCTATCTGCTTAGTGTTGTGACATCTTGCTGTGGGATTTAGCCTGGGAGCCTCTAGATGGGGCTGGGAGTGAACACCTACCACATAAACAGGTTAAAGAGAACACTACATTCTGACAGGCTTCTCTCTTTCTCTCTCTCCCTCCCCGCCCCACTCTCTCAAGAGGCTTCAAGAAAATAGCATGCTCTGGACACTCTGTAGGGATCAAGAAGAGAGGAAGAAGAAAGCTTCCAGTGGATGGGGAAAATCTTTTTAGAATGTTGGGCAGTTATGCCGTGTCTAAATGTAGAGGAGGGTCCAGAGCTGTGACTCCATTGGAGAGGGCATATTTTTTTTTTAATTTTATTGAATCGCCATGAGACAGTTACAAGCTTTCATGTTTGGGTTACAGTCTCACAATGATCAAACACCCATCCTCCTCCAGTACACATTCCCCACCACCAATATCCCGGGTATACCCCCCTTTCCCACCCTCCCCCTGCCTCCATGGCAGATAATATTCCCCATACTCTCTCTCTACTTTGGGGCATTATGGCTTGCAACACAGACACTGAGAGGTCATCATGTTTGGTCCATTATCTACTTTCAGCATGCATCTCCCATCCCAACTGGTTCCTCCAGCCATCATTTTCTTAGTGATCCCTTCTCTATTCCATCCACCTGGAAAGGGCATATCTTGTATGTGTGAGTCCCTGGATTTGAATCCCAACACTACAAAATAAATAAAGGTAGATGAAATTTATAGAGGACAAGTTGAGGGCACCAAAAGGCAGGTGGTACAGCACAAGCAACAACAGGAGGGGAAGACCACTAATCAGATTCCAGGGCTTTAAGGAAATGGGTCTTGGGGCATGTCACAGAATCACAAGAAATGTGCTTGGGAAGTTGGCAGGAGTAAGGCGATGCCCTAGACATTTGTTGTATTATATTTGGTTTCTGCGATTAGAATTTAAAGTTTAAAAAAATTTTTTTTGCTTTCAAGATAAGTGGAAGAGGCTCAGGAATACCCCCCCACCACCACCACCTTCACCACCCCATTAGCATCTCGAGCCCTTCCCATTCCTTATTCTCTCTCCTGAATGGTGTCCCCTGCCACTCGTGTGCTTCTGCACAGAACTCTTGGTGTTACTCCACCCTGCTGTCAGCTGCTGTATGAGAAGTGCAAGCTCATTGCATTATTAATCTGAGAAAAACACAAGAGGAGAAATTTCGCTGCTCTGTTGCAAATAGCATATGGTGCCTCCCAAAAGCCAAAAGAAATGATTTTTTAATCATCTGCTGTTCAGGATTATCTACGCTCCCTTTCCTCTGCATGGATAATTGAGGGTTAGCTGTATTTGGATTTCAAAGCAGTTTGGACTTTATTGAAATCCAAGACTCCCAGTTCACACCCCACCCCTAGTGGGCATCCGGGCCTGTAATTAAATTGATCTTCGAGGGGAGGGCAGCCGAGGGGCCTCTGATGTGAGTGGTTTCCCAAGAAAGACAATGGATGTTCTGAAGTTGCTATGTGTGGCACACAGGAGACCAAACTCACAGTGATCGCTTTCTGCCAGGAGAGATGCCTAAGTTCTGGGTCTAGGGTGCTGCCACAGCTACAATTCCAGGTTTGCCCTGAACAAACAAAAATTCAAGTGGACTTAGCACCTTTGGGAGGTGAGACTTCTCTGTAGTGCATATTGGGTTTTACAAATCAGACACCAAGTAGAGGTTGGCAACCATTGGTGTGTGTGCTGCTGCAGGCCCACGTGTTCTGGGAGCTGGAATTTTGAATGAAGGTGAATAGGGAACACAGCATGGCTAGAACCCACATCTGCTCCCTTGAGGTGAGAGGACAGATAGCAGCCTCTTTGGAATATATGGGGCTTGGAGCGCAGGTGGTAGGTTCCTTCAGATGGCATTTTCCCTGGGTAATGGGGGCAGATGGAGGTACTTGGGAGAGGGCATGCAACCTTGCCTTCACCTGGACATGCTGGCCACCTAGAAAAGAAAGAAAACCATTAAATTCAAAACATAGGAATAGGGTCCAGAGAGATAGTACTGAGGGGTAGACCCTTGGCATGCACACACCTGACCCTTGTCCTATCACCAGCACCACATATGGTCTCCTTGAGCATTGAGCCAGGAGTAAGGCCTGACTATCACTGGGTGTGGCTCCAAAGAAAAAAATGCCTAAATTAAAACACAGGAACTCACCCCAAGGTAGTCCTGGAGCGTAACTCTCCAGGTACCGGAGTGATGGCTGGGTTGTGTGAAGAGGAGGCAGACGCCTGGTATTGCAGGTGGGGCGGGGGATTGGGTGAGGTGGATGCTGAGAAGTGAGGGGAGGGGGAGTCAAGTCAGCTGCCCACCTCTACTCTCTGGCCAGAGCAGGAGGCATTGACTAAGCCCCAGGGACACCCTCACCGATGGGCCCACACTGTGTCCCTCCTCCTTGACAAGGGCACCATTATCAGATGCCACAGCCTGAACCTGCACCCTGGGGCCTGCTGTGAAGGCTGGAAACATGGCCTGGGTATTGTGACACATCAGTTCCTTGCTCAAATCAGGACCCCAGAACCCCTCACTCAAGAACTCCCAAAATCAAGCTTCTGCCGCTCCTCCCTCCTCCCCTGAGCACTCCTGCTCTGGTGCATCCTGCGGCCTTCCCTGTCCCCCTCCCTATCTCCAGGCCGGCAGAGCTGCTGCTCTTCCCACCCAGTCCCCTCAAACGAGCTTCCTGCACTCTCTCAGACGGAGCTCCTAGCTGAGTACCGATGCCACCCTGACTGTTCCCACTGGGGGCCACTGAGCATAGACACGGGGACAACTGCACTGCCCAGAAGGGTAGGCCCTGAAGGGACAGCTGGCCGTGATGTCTTCCAGCCACAGTGGGTACTGAGGAAAGAGAAGCAGGGAGAGTTTCCTCCAATTAAAGCCACATATGCACAGCAGGGACGTTCAAGTGCACGCTCTTAGCAGGCACTATCGCCCACTCAGTCCACTCCCTTCTGATGACATGGGGTGTTCCCCCACCAGCCAGACACAGCCCAGAGGTGTGTGTGTGTGGGGGGGGGTGCCACCCCTCTGAGCTTGCTCTCACCAGGTGAGCATGTAAGGATTCCTCCTGAGCTTTGGGCACCCTGCCGGACCCAAACCAGTTATCTCCGGGATCCCTTCCTACACACGCTCTCAGTCTGCGGGACAGTTTCCAGCCACCGGCTGCTCCCGCCTGCAGGCTGCCCATGCACCCTGCTTTATAGCCTGCAGAGCCCCAGCTCAGCCTCTGAGGCTAACGTGCCCTGGCTCAGGACCCATAAACTGTCCTCTGGCAGCGCTCCCAGCAGGAACAGAAAGCCTGCGCTTCAAATAAAGTTTCCAGTAAAACAGAATAATAATAATAATAAGGGTTGAGCCCTGGTGTTTCCCATCTGTGCCTGTGCCTTCCACAGCCTGGCATCTCTCATTTGAGGTTCTGACAAAAAACAAGCTGCAGAGTGTGGCAGGGGGTTGGCATTACGGTGTGGGGGCTCAGGGCTGCTGTTTATTGAACACATTGGCATTTGGGGGACTGCTGGGGAAACCGCAAGAGGGTTAAACCCTTTCTTATTATTCCCACCCATCCTTGGCAACATCCCAATTTGAGCGTTTGTTCCATAAACGAAGCCAAGGCTGGGAACCAGGAGAGCCGTGGCCCCCTTCCAACTCGAGCTGCGGGCTTGGTGTGCTCCTGAAATTTTTAGAAATATTGAGATTCTCATCCATAAAGAGGTTGTGGCTGCACCCCTGTCTTCTCTGAAGTCTTTCGGAGTGATATGGACCTAGGACAAAGGAAACAAGATGGAGATGCAGTAACTACCTCCAGAGAAAGCTTCCAGTAGTGACAAGCTAGCTTTCAAGGGAAGAGACTGCATGAAACTACATGGTGAAGGCGAAGGTGAAAGTTCCGCAGTTTTGTCTTTACTATTATTACTACCAGCTACCCTCGCAACAAATCCTCATTTCCAGTTGGGAAAATGATGAGGTTCTGCTTTCAGGGATGGAACCTGTAACTGAAGTCACATCCGGAGTCTAACTTCTGCTTAGCAGTTTTTCCTCCTCCACCTTGTTCCACCCACAGTGCATCCTTCCTCCTCTGCCCTCCTCCCTACAGGAGCAGAGTGATTGGTAGCTCTCATCTGTTTCATACATGTGTGCTTCTCTTTGAGGCTGTAATCGACACAGCACTGTGTAAGGTGTACTGCGCGTTTGGTACATTTATATGCTGCAACATGGTTACTACTGTACCACTAGCTAGCACAAGTCATGCCTTTATCATGTCACACTTATCTTGTGTGTATGTGTGTGTGTGTACATCAAGAGCAGTTTTCTCTGAACAACTTTGAAGCTGATCATGCAATATAGTCGGCTATCCTCACTGGGTGCTCCGGAGTGTACGGAATGCTGGTAAGTTTGTTTTCTGAAACATTTGGTCCAATTCTTCCACCACCACCCCTTGGCCATTGATTCCATTCCACCCCTTGATTCCATTCTCTGGTTTTACAAGTTCAGTTCTTGTTTAAATCCCACATAAAAGTGAAATCATGCAGCGCTGTCTGAGCTGTCTCACTTAGCATGGTACCTTCCAGGCTGTGTTGTTGAAAATGGCAGTTCCTTCTTTGTTGAGGTTAAATGACATTCTGTGTGCATATCAACATATGTGGCTAGCGATAGGTATAGTACACCTGACCACATCAGCCTTCATAGCATTTCCATATATGCAAAATATGCAATATAGATTTACATGTACATTACATAGAGATATGTTTGCATACATGCTATTTGCTTTATTCCTACATTAGTGGACCCTTGTTTGCATATCTTGGCTTAAATGAATATGGAGTGCAGGTATCCTTTGAAAATGGTGATTTAGTTCTTTCCAAAATATACCCATGTTGGGCCAGTGAGATAGTACAGTGGGTAGGGCGTTTGCCTTGCTCACAGCTGACCCAGATTCCTTTCTCAGCACCCCAAATAGTCCCCTGAGGCCTATCAGTAGTGATCCCTGAGCCCAAATCCAGAAGTGAGCCCTGAGTACCACTGTGTGTGATGCAGCCTCTTCCCCTCCATACCAGAAAAAATATACCGAGGAGTGGAAGGTCTGAACCATATAGAAGATCATTTGTTTTTAATTTTTTGAGGAATTGTCATACTGTTTTCCACAGTAGTCATACATTTTACATTCCCACCAATAATGCACAAGAGTTCCCTTTTCTCCTCATCCTCATCAATATTTATCTCCTGTCTTTCATTTCTTTCTTTTTTCTTTTTGTCTACATCTAGCAGTATGTAAACCAAGTGGGACTTTGGGACCATATGTGGTGCCAGAGATCACCCAGGTCAGCCATGTGCAAGGCAAGTGTCTTACCCACCATATTATCTCTCCAGCCCACCTCTTATGTTTTAATAATAAAAGCTGTCTTAACAGCTGTGAGGTGGCATGTCGTTGAGGTTTTGATCTGCATTTCCTGATAGTGATGATGATCACCTCTGCCTGTAACTATTGGTCATATACGTGGTGATCTTTCCCAAGTATTACTCATCTCTTACTCTTGAGATGCTTCCAAAATCTTGCTGGTATGAACAGAGGCTTCATACTTGCTCCCTCTCCCCAGACCGTTCTGTTCCCAGACCTTCACCCAACTTATATTCACAGTTCAGATTTCTATTAAAATGTCAGCTCAGGCTGTCTCTGACCATCTTACCTGGAATGGCACTCGCCTCCAGCCAAATGGCCCCCTACCTTCAGAATCTATATTTTTAATGGCTTTCACTGTTTTCTAATATTGTATTTCCTTTTTGTGTGTTTTCTGTCTATCCTACTAGTGAGGGTTCAGTCTCCTTTGTCCTTCTATGTATAAAGAATACACAAGAGTTCCTGGTACTTATTATATGGGAAATAAACTCTTGGTGAATGAGTTATGTCCATCTGTGCCATGGGCCATGCTGGTTTCAGACTGGGCAGGTGACTTTACCTGATCTAGGAAGAGAAATTTTGTCAGGACTTTGCCAGCTCTCTGAGTCACAGGGCCCTGCTTCACTCTGTTGCTCTAAGTGTTGTAATGGTCTTAGGTTACTGCCACGGGAAAGATCTGGGACCAAGGCCAACCCCGGGAAGAGAGACCAAGGGAGCAAAGCCTGGTGGCGTTGTGAGCACCCTGCATGAAGTCATGTCTGAAGCTGGAGCTTTCTGTGGCCTTTCCAACCAACAGGAGCCAATCCGTTTTCCAAGAACATCTCATTAATTCTCGCAGGAACCAAAGTAGCTCTTTCCATGCTTCCCAAGTGAGGAGAGGAGAAGTTCAGTGTCTTTAGTTTCTTTTTGTTTTGTTTCAGAGCCATACCCAGTGGTTCTCAGGGGTTAGTCCTGGCTCTGTGCTCAGAGATCATTCCTAGAGGTGCCAGGGAGGAAACCTGGATCTGCCATGTGCAATGTTGAGTGCTTCAGCTGCTGTACTCTCTCTCTCTAGCTCCCGAGTTTAGTGTCTTACCCAAGGTCACCTAGATTAAATCTCAACTTCAGGTCTTCTGGGATGGAAAAGAGTGTGGAAATTAGGGAACATGATTAGCTTGTGCCTGACTGGGGTTCAATAACCGGAGCAACACTGCAAGGTGCAGCCTTGAAGACCTCTGAGCACCGCTACGTGTGGCCCCGGTTATCCCTGGCTCTGCAGAACCAACTGGCACCATATCCTAGGGCCATTACATTGCAGCTGGATGTCAATTGCAGGAAGGCTCCTCAGGTCTCCTGAGCACTGCTTGGGATGGCAAGAATAAATTCAATGTAATCAACTTCAAGTTTTCTCACCCCAAAGCCATATTGGCCATTCTCCTCCCCCGGCTTCAAAGGGCCTTTATCCAGGAAAAGACAGAGCCTGGGATAAGTGAGACTGAGACAGCCACCAGCCTGGCAACCTGGTCTTGGTTTCTGGTTATGCAGGAGCTTCCTCTAATGCAACTTTCTCCTCTGCCTGCTACTGAGCCCTTTAGTTGGCTTTTATTTGGGGGCCACACCTAGCAGTGCTCAGGACCACTCCTGTCAGGGCTCAGGGTACCATATGTGGTGCCGGGGCTGGAACCCTAAGGTCCGCTGATGCAAGGCAAGTGCCCACCTGCTGTAATCTCCAAGACTGTGGTTTTGTGTGTTATACACACAGAAGGGTTTCACCGGGCAACTCTTACCTAGGCAGGTACTCAAGGCACGCTGCTTTACAGATAACTGAGTCCCTGAGTAGATGAATAAGGTTTTTTGAGACAGTTAGCTAGTGTGTGCAGGTGCAGGAATGGAATCTCAGGTGTCCTGCTCCAGGCCCTGGAGTGCTTTGTGTTCGGCTGTAAGTCACAGGGCACCAGGCAAGCCTGAGCTGTGCACACTGGGACAGGCGAGAGTCCAAGCAGGTACCAAAGCAGCTGCAGCATTCAGGGTTGGTACAGATGTGGGTACTCAGAGACACAGTCTGTGTGACTAGTAGCCACATGACTGGGGGCATCAGAGGATGGTCAGTGTTCCAGACTGACGTGTGGTTGACACCAAAATAAGCCCCTGGCAAGGGCTATTGTGATAGCACAGCGGGTAGGTCATTTTCCTTGCACGTGGCCAACCCAGGTTCGAATCCCAGCATCCCATATGGTCCCCTGAGCACTGCCAGGGGTAATTCCTGAGCGTAGAGCCAGGAGTAACCCCTGTGCATTTGCCAGGTATGACCCAAAAAGCAAAAAAAAAAAAAAAGCCTCTGGAAGCTCTCTGACAGGTTGGAAGGATACTGGCCTCTCTTCCCAGACATGAGTTCCAACTTGGGGAGAGAAACTAAACTAGAACCCGGGTACGAAGAGCAGCATGCTCTGTCTTTCTGTCTCCCCACTGCCAGCTTAGAGGGGCCGGTCCCCCTGTAGGGACTGTCTTGTTGTCCAGCTCTGAGGCACAGAGAAGAATCAGCCAAGCTTCCCTCCTGTGACTGCCAGGTGCTGACTCCGGTGCAGTCCCTGAGCCGCTCGCCCGCTCCTCCAGGAGAGGCTCCTCCAGAGGGCCGAGCCGAAGGCAGGGTGAAGACTCACTGTTCCTGCCTGGGTGCGAGGAGCCCTTGGATGGTTCTGCTGCAACGAAAGAGCAGAGGGACAGTGGTGGAGCTGAGGCTGCTGAGGAGAGGGACAGAGCTGCACACAAGTGGGACCGGGGGTCACAGCTGGTCCCTCGGTGGCTACAGGTGGTTGGTAAAGCAGCCTGGGCAGAGTGAAAGGAGGACCATAGGAAGTTCCTGGGAACCAGAGAAAGAAGGACTTGAGACGACAAAAATGTATTTGACCAAGTGAGCAAGGAACCCAGTCCTCAGGGCAAGAAGGCCAAAATGGGCTGTGTCCAGTGTGGGGAGAGCTATAGAGTAAGTCATTGTGGATCATCACGTAGACAGCATCTTCCTGGTCTTCTGTATTGGACATTCCCCACACCCCACAACCCCAAAGCACTCATCTGAGTTAGTCTTGAATGGGAAGAATAGTGAGGAAAGAAGGCAGACTCTCTGGTGGAGTGTGGGGTTGGAACGTTGTATTTGTGCAACCCTATCGTGAACAGTATTATAAATCATGGTGCCTCAAAGGCAATAAAAATTTAATAAATAAAGTTCAAAACCAAAAGAGACAATATTTCTGAGGCTGTGTCTCCAATGGAGGCACACAGGAGAAATTTCTGGTCTCAATACAACATAGACATTGAGCATCTGCCCCCCCCCACCATCTCCCACCCCCTGCCTCACTCTCTCTCTCTCTCTCTCTCTCTCTCTCTCTCTCTCTCTCTCTCTCTTTCTCTCTTCCTCTCTCTCTCTCTCTCTCTCACACACACACACACTGTCTCTGTCTAGGACTCTATTCTTGGAGTCCCATGTGTGGTGCTGTTTGGAACTGTGCCACAGACTTAGCATACCAAACTTTACAGCTGCTGTGGCTTCATCTCTGGGGATAAAGACTGGCAGGACCTTCTTGTCCCAGACTTCTGTTCTCCAGTGACTGCTGCTTGCTGCGAGCTGATGGGCAGAACCACAAAACCAGACAAAAATCTCAAATGATCGTTCAGTGCTAGGGAGAATGGTTGGGACCCCATCCAAATCTCCCACAGTAATCACAGTTGCCTCCTACTAATTCTGAGAAGGAGACATGGCCCAGTAGTTACTTGTTTCAGAGTTAAAAGTTCTTCGAAGGCAGAAATAATGGATAATGATTGCGATTTAGAGCCACGCTCCTTATCTTTGCCTCAGTGTTTATGATGACCAGTAGCACTCTTGTTTGTTAGAATCCTTTTTAAAAATTTATTTTATTATTATTTTTTTGAATCACCATGAGATATAGTTACAAAGCTTTCCTGTTTGAATTTCAGTCATACAATGATCAATCATCTAACCCTCCACCAGTGCACATCTTCCAACACCAAGGTCCCCAATATCCAACCCCTATCCCACCCCTCTCCCTACCTCTATGGCAGACAATCTCCCCCATACTCTCTTTCATATTGCTTGTTATGAATAGCATAAGTTGTTGCATGACTGCAAGAGTGGCCATGTGCTCCTGAAATTCTAAAAATTTTAGATAATTAGGATCTGGAGAAATCTCTGCAGTGAGCTGCTTGGTTTGGAGATTCTTTTGTGTGTCTCTAGATCATGGCCAAGGGGGATGAGAAGGACCGGCCTATCCCCTATCCTTTTTATTTATTTATTTATTTATTTTTTAATAAGTGAGTCACCGTGAGGGTACAGTTACAAATTTACCCATCTTTGTGCTTGTGTTTCCCTCATACAATGTTCGAGAACCCATCCCTCCACCAGTGTCCATTCTCCACCACCAATGAACCCAGTATCCCTCCTACCCTCCAATCCTGTCCCCCACCCCCACCCCACCCTGCCTCTGTGGCAGGATATTCCATTTTGTTCTCTCTCCTTTTGGGTGTTGTGGTTTGCAATAGGGGTATTGAGTGCCCATTGTGTTCAGTCTCTAGTCTACTTTCAGCACGCTTCTCTCTTCTCACGTGGGGTCCCCAACCACATTTTACTTGGTGTTTTCTTCTCTATCCGGGCTGCCTTTCCCCCCAGCATGTGAGACCAGCTTCCAAGCCATGGAGCCAACCTCCTTGTATTATATACTACTATTCTTGGGTGTTAGTCTGCTACTCTGTTATCTTATATTCCACATATGAGTGCAATCTTTCTATTTCTGTCCCTCTCTTTCTGACTCATTTCACTTAGCATGATACTTTCCATGTTGATCCACTCATATGCAAAGTTCATGACTTCATCTTTTCTAATAGCTGAATAGTATTCCATTGTATAGATGTACCAAAGTTTCTTTAGCCAGTCATCTGTTCTAGAGCACTCGGGTTTTTCCCAGATTCTGGCAATTGTAAACAGTGCCTCGATGAACATTTAAGTGCAGATGTCATTTCGATTATACCTTTTTGTTTCTCCGGGACATATTCCCAGAAGTGGTATTGCTAGATCAAGTGGAAGCTCAATTTCTAATTTTTTGAGAAGCATCCATATTGTTTTCCAAAAGGGATGAAACAGACGGCATTCCCACCAGCAGTGTAGAAGGGTCCCTTTCTCCCCACATCCTTTCCAACAGCGGTTGCTTTTGTTCTTTTGGATGTGTGACATTCTCTGTGGTGTAAGGAGGTATCTCATAGTTGTTTTGATCTGCACCTCCCTGATGATTAGTGATGCAGAGCATTTTTTCATGTGCCTTTTGGCCATTCGTATCTCTTCCTTAGAAAAGTTTTTGTTCATTTCTTCGGCCCATTTTCTGATGGGGTTGGATTTTTTTTTTTTTTTGGCATAACTTTCTTTTTTACTATATTTTGCAATACAGTGATCCTGAGATGATGTAAAAAAACAGACAGTGAACATTTATGAGATCAAATTGGGGTCCGTAGAGAGTTGAATTGTGAGACAGATGAATCACAGACAGCAAAATTGGTGTTGATGGTCAAAGATAAGATTTTAACTTCAGACGTAGAAAATGAAAAATATACTGAAAACAGTATGTACCTGAAAGGGGCTAGGTGAAAAACTACTGACAAAGTAGATACCCTTACTAACTTTCCCACTGACAATAACTGAAAATGATTAACATATAAAAATATTTTTTTACAGTGATACAGTGATTTTTATTTTATTTTTTTTCTTTTTCTTTTTTTTTTAAATAATTTATTTATTTTTAATTAGAGAATCACCGTGAGGGTACAGTTACAGATTTATACACTTTTGTGCTTATACTTCCCTCATACAAAGTTCGGAAACCCATTCCTTCACCAGTGCCCATTCTCCACCACCCGTAAACCCAGCGTCCCTCCCACCCTCCCCAGTCCCATCTCCCCCCCAACCCACCCTGCCACTGTGGCAGGGCATTCGCCAAAATGATGTCGGTGGGCCACACGGGTGACTTTCGTGAAGCGGGGAGGAGAAAGACAGTCACTTTCTCTCCAATCGCCTCAAACACCCGGGACCCAGGGTTACTGGGTTCTTGTCTCGCTCTCGGAAAAGAATTTCAGGAGTAGACAAGCAGTGAAGTAACAGACTTTATTTAGAAGGTCTTAGGGAAGGAGGAAGGGATAAGTGGAAAAGGAAAACCAGTAGGAGTAACGCGCTCAAGAAAGAACGCGGGCTCCTCCAAAGATGGAGAGAGCTCTACACACACCCTAGCACTGGACACGAAAGCATGAAAGTACACATCTCAAGGGGGGAGATGCGGGCGACACATGTGCTTGGCCACATGGCACAAGCAGCACATGGGCTCAGGCAGCATATGCGCGCGCTTCCTTTGTTCAAGGTGGCCTTTATAGGGTTTCTCCAACCTGCCCCCACGTGGGGGCTTCTTTCCAGGTAAAAGTCCGTTGCTAAGGAGGTTACCAGGGAGGTTGGGAGTGGTGATGGCCTTCTTTGGGGAACCCCCTGGGGAGGGGTCTATTGTCCTCAGGGTCTGCTGATGGTTTCTTCCGGGTCTTTTGTTTTCTTGAATCTGCACATCTTAAGAGTCCCCTTCCCAGAGACTCTGTTAAATCTCAATTTTCATTGCCAAGGGCCTTTCCCTATCTACCTGCCTACATCATATTCCCCCCTAGAGATTTCACCACCTTAAATCTTTAAGGGGAAAATGGTCGGTGATCCATCTTCTGAAGCTGCTTCATGCTGACAGAGGGATGTTTTCTTCTTGTAGAGTTCAGCCAGTGCTTTATATACTCTTGATATCAACCCCTTATCGAATGGGTATTGGGTGAATATCCTTTCCCATTCTGTAGATTGCCTTTGTATTTTGGTCACTGTATCTTTTGTGGTGCAGAAGCTTCTTAGTTTAATATAGTCCCATTTGTTTATCCCTGTTTCCACTTGATTGGTCAGTTTTGTGTCATCTTTGAAGATACCTGTAGCTTCAATATCATGGAGGGTTTTGCCGACCTTGTCTTCGATGTCTATCCCCTATCCTTTGAGGCTTGGAGTTTGCCATCACTGAACCCGTGTACCTGCACTTCTCATTGCGTTCTGGAAGCTGGCAGCCACCAGGGTTTTTAGGGGGCAGGTGGAGAGATGATGCCTGCCCCCGTCTAGAGTCTCTTTGTTTTAGACAGTTCCTCCTCTAATCCCACCTGCTAACTATCACAGTTGTGTTTTACCGGGTGATAGTGAGGCTGCTGGTAATGTATTTGCTTGGTGGAATTGCCTCTCCTCGTGGCTGGGTGGGGGCCAGTATGTGCTTAGGGTGTCGGTGAGGATACATGAAGATACCCGAATCCTAGAGTATGGGCCCAGCACTATAGGAAGGCATGCCTGCCCAGGGCGGGGGAGGGGTCTCTCTGGTTGATAGGACTTATGGGGTACCCTGTTTTCTTTCACCTGCAGTAGCTCAGAGTGGGGGACCCAGAGCTCAGGGTGGACCTTATTCTGATCAGTTAACTCCTGATGCCCTGAGCCGATCCCTTCAATACTGAGAGGTCTTCGGGTTTGTTGCTTCCTAGACTCAAGTCCTCTGTGTTCAGTCTGTCAAGGTCTTGGAGTGTAATAGAGAGTTGCATTCACCTCAGAAGACAGCACCAGAGGCTGGAGCAATAGCACAGTGGGTAGGGCATTTGCCTTGCACTCGGCCAACCCAGGTTCGAATCCCAGCAGCCCATATGGTCCCCCGAGCACCACCAGGAGTAATTCCTGAGTGCAAAGCCAGGAGTAACCCCTGTGCATTGCCGGGTGTGACCCAAGAAGTAAAAACAAAAAAAGAGAAAAACAGTACCAGAGTTTCAGACCAGCTCCACTGTAGAATGTAGTCTGGAGAGGCTCTGCAGAGGCTCTGAGGGAGGGATATACCCAGGGATAAACCCAGGGTCAGGTCTACCAAGAGCCTCAGAATCCCAACAGTCAGTGTAGACAACCTGAGTGCCTAGGCTCTGCAAGCCCACCCACAGTTGCTCCAAGAAGTAGCTCTTGTGAGAGACAAGTGTAAACATGCACCTCAAAATCATTCTCAAGCTTGGAAATATTCAAAACCTTCCTGCTTCAAGCAAATTTTTTATTCCACATATTTGCATACAAATATATAAATATTTTAATTACAAGTTAAATTATAACTTCTCCCTGTAGGTCTTCAAATCAAATGGACTTGCTAGGATAATGTCTGCTCTTTAGTCAAACTTCCTATTATAATGGGACATTTAATTACTTAAGAATGAGTCTATTCTATCAGTTATGATCTTAATTGGAATAATTTTTTAACTACTGCTGATTGCATAATTCTGGACTGGATGCTGGCATTTTACATGTATTCTTCCATTTAAAAAATACGTATATAGTAATCCACATGATCATAAAATCCACGCTTTTAAAGTACGTGATTCATGGAGACAGGGATGCAGTGAAGCTGTAGAGCACTTGTTTCGCAGACGTGAGGGCCTACATAGGCTCCTTGGCACTGAAAACAAAACCTAGTTTAGGGCCTGGAATGAAAGGATGAAAGGGCCCTATGGAGAGTGGAGGATGGATATTAGCACTTCAGGGGGTGAGTGTGGTTTGGGAGCATTTTAGACTGAAACATAAAATCACTTTCACTTTTATAAACTATTATCACCTCGATAGACTAAAACTTTTTAAAATATAGAGTGCAGTATTTTTAGTACATTCAAAAGGTTGTGCAACCATTGTCACAATATGAGCACATTTTTATTAACACCTCTAAAGCCTCAGGCCCATTTGCAATTACTCCTCTTTTCGAACATCCCACCCTAGCCCTCAGCAACCTTGAGTTGACTTCCTAACCTCTAATCTGTGGAGACCTTTATAGTGTCAGATCATCCTAAACAGCTTTGGGAAGGATGGAAAAGCTGAGACTCTGGGGAGTTCTTTAACAACCAGCACTTTGTAGCTTTGAAACCCTCATCTGCCTTGTAAGCAGATATACCCTCTTTCCTACTGGCGTCCCCTCTTCCACACCCACCCAACATCTGTGCACAGGCTCCAGTTTATCCTCAACATAGCCAGAGCCCAGGATCTCCCTTGTGCTCAGTTTCCACTGAGCCAGGTATTTTGCTGCCATATAGCAAAACCCTCTACACGTCTGGGAACCATTTGCTCTTACATAAATCTGAGATAATAATCATGGGCTGGGGAAATAGCTCAAGCAACAGAGAACATACCTACTATGTGCGGAGCCCAGAATTTAATTCCCAACATTGTGTGGTGGCCCCCAATACTGTATGTGTCAGGTCTTCACGGATATCACCATGAAGTGTGACATTACCAGGAGTGTCTCTGTAGAAATAATAATAGGGGGGCTGGAGCTACAATACAGTGGGGAGGGCGTTTGCCTTGCATGCAGCTGACCCAGGTTCGATCCCCAGCATCCCATATGGTCCCCCAGCACTGCCAGAGTGCAGAGGCAGGAGTAACCCCTGAGTATTGCCGGGTGTAATTCAAAATAATAATAATAATAATAATAATAATAAGCCTGGAAAAACAGTGCAGGGGTAAAGTGCTTGCCTTGCACATAGTCAAGCAAGCTTCAATCCCTGGCTCCATAGCTAGTTCCCTGAGCACAGAGCAAAAGTAATCTCTGAGCACCACTAATTGTGATTCCCAAACCAATAAAAACACAGCAACAAAGTCAACCAATAATAATAAAGAGAGACTTTGACACAGCTGGCCAGGCTCTGGGTTCTACCTACAGGGCAAGGCTTATGCATGAAGCAGGGTCCTCCAGCTGAGAATCAGCATGAACAGAGCTGAGGAGGACCTGGAGGATGTGCTTCGGGTCGCTAGGAGCAACTCATCCTGTTCAGAACCATCCTGGGGTCCTGGCAGACTCAGAACAAGGCGGGTATCCGCTGGACTTTTCTAAGGAGAAACCCCTGCTCTGTCATGCTTTAATAAGTAGTAATGAAGAATCAGTTTCTAGGTGCAAACACAGGAGGGGGTGGTGGATAAGGATTGCTGCTTGTAGTTTTAGGTATCTAACAGTTCCACTATTAGACTTCATTAACAACAGAAGCAATCTTTTCTCTCTTTTTTAAATTTTTTAAAAATTTTATTTATTTATTTTAAAAGCAATTTTTTCAGGCTTGTGTCCTGGCAGGAATTGCCCCTTGTAGGTTAGAGTCAAGAGTGGAGATAAAGGTCCTTGGTAGTAGCATTGTAAGGGCCCCTGTTCAGTGTACCCCCGGGCGTGTGCCAGACTTTAATCCCATATCTCAAACCATCTTTACAACTGCACACTTTCTCCCTCTCCTGGGCCCGCCTCCCGCACTCTTACTGAGAGGAGCAGAGGAAAATAATGCTTCTCAGAGCTGACCTTTCTGCGAGGAAATCTCTGTTGATCAGTTCCCCATATATTTAATGTGGTATTTGTCAGGAGGATGACCTTCATTAAATGGTAAGGTCAAGTGTGCCATTGGGAGAGGGAGCCACGAGACACTGCAGGAGTGACAAAGAAGCAGTGAAGGAGGAAGCGATCATGTCCTTCCCCAAGCCCTGAGATGATGAATCGATCTAGAGAGACTGAAGTCTCTCGGGCTAGGATCACAGCTTCCCCATATTGACCCAAGCCAGCTTCCCATAGACTTCATACGAAAGGTCCAGGGTCAAATGCGTCCCAGCTGCCTAGCCAAACCCTTGGGAGAAATGGGTGCGGATCCAGCTGTAAAAGGCATGGGTTTTAGCAGTTCCATCCAGAACATTCCTAGCCATTCTTTTAAAATGCCAAGCTCCCAAGAGAGTTTCCTAAGGGTGTTAGGAAAGCAATCAGTGGAAAGAAACATTCAGCGTAGCTGCCAGTGAGTTTTGAAAGCCTGCATGCACCCACAAAGCCCAGGCAATCTCAGCATGCTCAAGTAATATCCAGGGGAATTTTTTAAAATATGTTTTCTTTTTTGGGCTACACACTCAGGGCTCACTCCTGGCTCTGTGCTCAGTACTTACTCCTGTACGGGGTGCCAGGGATTCAACCTGAATTGGCCACATACAAAGCAAGTGCCCTAACTACTGTACTATCTCTCTGGCCCTTTGAGTGAAATATTCTTATTTCGTTACGAATGCCTTTCTTGGTTCTGATCACTTTTATGATAACATTTTTTTCCAAGGGGTTGAGCTAATGAGGGTGAGGGGAACGTTGGGATATCCGTGGTGGTGTACAGGGTTTACTCCTGATTCTGCTCAGGGGTCGCTCCTGATGGTATTACAAAACCATGTGCTTTTGCTAAGGATTGAAATGGTATTCACTTCATGGAAGGAAAAAGTTTTACCTCCTCTACTATCTTTTTAACTCCAAGGCCTGCATCTGTCTCTATTTTTTTTCTTTTTTGGGTCACATCCGGCAATGCACAGGGGTTATTCCTGGCTCTGCACTCAAGAATTACTCCTGTTGGTGCTCAGGGGACCATATGGGATGCTGGGAATCGAACCCGGGTCGACCGTGTGCAAGGCAAACGCCCTACCCACTGTGCTATAGCTCCAGCCCCTCCGCATCTCTTTTGAACTAAAGAGTTCATGTCAAAAAGAAACATAATTGTAAGAACATAATACCAAGGTCAAGGTGTTTGGGAGATCAAGGACATCTGTATTTGTACCTGTGCCTTTCACTATCTAGTTATCTCCAGGCAAGCCAGAGTGTTATCGGCAGAATGGGATTACCAGCCATGGTTAGTGGGCTGCAAGTCACAGAAAGTCTGCTTCTAAATGCTCAAATGATCCAGGGGACAAATGGCAAATATCATTGAGCCCAGAAGACCAGCAGTGGCTTAAATCAATTCTGCTCCTTTGCTGGTTATCTCAGCTATTTCCTCCTCAAGATTTTGGTAGATAAGTGGCTCTAATAGTTTCAAATCTTATAGCATGCTCAAATTAGAAGGGGTAAAGGGAATGACTCTCCTCCATTAACAAATCTAAGGGGGGCTGAGGAAGCAGGAGCAGAGGAGGGGAAAAAGTGAATGGGGGTGGTGATGCTGTTTACATAGAGAGAGGTGATGAGAATTCATTGAGACAAGTGAAAATTCTTAATCTAGCACATAGTACATCTGAGAGTTTATTCAGGGGGAGACTGGAGGAGAATACCATGGATGATGAAACTGGAAATGAGTTTCCTGTCTGGAGCTAATGTTAGCAAGCATACTTCTAAATCACTTAAAATTCTATTCCAGTAACGAAACCACCACCCTCCAAACCCTGGCATTAAGTGCACTGGATGCCTTTAAAAGCTAAGATGCCTTTTAAGATGCCTTTAAACTTCAAAGTAGAAATTAGAACATCATTTCCAGGCTGAAGATACAAGGTGGTTGAGCCTCCATATCCTACCATCCATGTTATCTTAGGTAATTGCTCCACTTTTTAAAAGTGGACTCAACTCATCCTCTGGGTTCCCCCAGATGCCACAGTACCAACGAGCATCATATTCTGTGACAGAGGCAGGAGGGGGTGGTGGTGGCTACTTTCCCACTATCTGTTACAGTAACCACGGGCCACAAGTCCCAATAATGTGTTTGAAATGTGGCCAGGCCAAGTAAGGAGTTAAACATTAAATTTTAGTCTTCATTTTAACTACCCCAAGGGTGGCTAGTTGATCACCCTAGTGGGTGGTGACCACCATCGTTGCTTTCCGAAGGCTCAGATAGAAGTTTCTGCCGCCTCCATGGCTTGCCTTGGCCGCGTGTCAAGAGTGGTGCCCTTGGCTGGCCCTCTGGGAAAGCAGCTGACCATTGAAGGCATCCCAGTCTCCCAGAGGCTGGTGGACACACCTGCTCAGCCAGCGGGGTGGGGGGGGGTGAAGTAACTGACCCCTGGCAGCAGGATAGTCTAGGAGGGGGAAAACGGAATTAACCTGGGCTCCCAGGTCGAAAACACTGCCGCTCCATTTTCTGCAGCAAAGGATTGCTTCATTATCCAGGTCAGCTACGAGTCTGTCTCTGCCCGGTGTGCATGCTAATTGAGTGTGTAAACAAGAACGGCCTGGAAGGGGACGAGGACCAGCCCCTCCTCCTTTCTGGCTGCTGGCCTTGCCCGCCTTCCTGGGGCTGCTGGCTCCGTCTTGGTGTTCTGCTCACTTGGGCATTCTCTGCCCTGGCACATACAGCTTTATGGGGTGGTGGGGATGGGGGGGGGGGTGCAGGAGAATACCTACTCCATCCAGGAGCTGAGCGGACAGCAGAAAGCATCACCCCTTCTGCCATTGTGCCCACACACTCTGGGTGAAGGCGGCCCTTTATTGCCGCGCTGAACTGTTTCCATGGGCGCACACAGCCCCGCTGCTGCAGGCAAAGGCGACAGCCTCGCGGGCCGGCCCCTGTTGTCTCCAAGATGATCAGAGGGTTGCAGTCTTTAATTTGGGGGTGAGAGGCTTTGGACTCGGGGGCCGTCTTGCAGCCGAGGTGGAAAGAGCTTGTTTTTTAGAAGCCCTCCCGCTTCGGAACCAGAGCCCGGAGCTGAGTGCGCCTCTCGGGGCGTTTATCACGGTGTGTGCGCCACCTAGAGGCCGCCGCCTGAAGTCCACTGCCACCCACGTCCAGGCGCAACCTGTCGCTTCTTTCTCCTGTGTTGCATTTCCCCCCCCTCACATTCAACAAAAGACCGGGGAGAGGGGAAAAACAAACAAATAAACAAACTTGTCTTTGCTGAGTAGATTTCATCTTTCCTCTCCTTACAATCGCAAGATTCTTACGGCAGAGGAGATGAGACTTCTGCCTCTGCCCTCCACCCTGCCCCGGCTCTGTGAAGCCTGCAGCCGTCTGAGCAGTTTCAGGCCAGGTCCTACTTCCTGGACTCAGATGCGCTGCAGAGAAGACCCGTGCAGGGCACCTTCCCCCTGCACACCCTCTCGGCAGGAGCAAGAGCACCCAGGGATGGGCACCGTGGGGTGCTACCAAATGGGTTTTGGTGTGATTGGTGTTTGTTGCGGTAAAACATACGTGGAGATGAATCATTTTAACCTTTCCTTCACGATTTTCCCCCTACCCTTTCCATTGTTGCCACTGTTATCGGTGTTAGCGTTGGAGCCACTGGCGCCCGCTGGTTATAGTGTGCAGGGGGGGAGGGGAGAGGGGGGGAGGGGAGCGGTCACCAAGCTGCACACACTCATGCTTGCCAGGGGGTGCAGCCCTGGCCACAGTGTTCCCACATCTTTTCCTACTCACAGTACCCACTGGGGGCACATTTTTAAGTTGGGGCTTTTAAATCACATACACTTGCTTCTGAGCCAGACCGCACACATTGTTGCAATGCCAAACAGCAGAAATATGTAGACGGTGTTCCACCTGCAATGGGGGCTCAGGGCTTGCCAGGAAGCATTTTAAGCCTTTTTTTTTTTTTTGCAGGGGCCTTCCCAACTGTGCTCAGGGCTGTACCCAGTGATACTCGGGGGCAGCATGATGCTGTGAAAGCGACCAAACTTGAGTTCTCCTGGATGCAAAGCATGCTCAAACTCCACCCGTTTGAGCTGTCTGCCCCGCCCCGGTGCCTTTGTTTTTAACCATCTGTAGATGAACAGTTCAGTGGCATCAGAACATGCATGGGGCACTTTACCACCACACCCTCCATTTCCAATCCTTTTCAGTGTTCTCAGCAACACCCCCCTCACATTCCCAGTTCCTGATCGAAGGCCCCAATTCCTCCTTCCCCAGCTCCTGCTCAGCCTCTGCCCAGTTCCAGTCCGATTCAGCCTCTGCGCCTGGGTGGTGGAATCATCCAGATTTTGTCCCTTTGTGTCTGGATTAGTCGAGTATTTCTAGTCGTGGCTAATCTCCTTGGTTTGCAGAGACCCTGACACTCTGTTCTGGTTTGTTTTCTCTGGAGTAGGGGTAAGGAAGAAGTCAGCTGAATGGACTCCAGCCTTGCTCTTGAGCCTCTGCAAAGCAAGGCTGTGCTCTCTGGCCGGGCGTGCCGCTGACAGGGGCCGCTGTGTGGGGAGAGGAAGAGCCGAGCCACGCTCCGACCTCTCCAAACAAACAAGGAAGGGAAGGGCCCATTGTGCAGGCCTCTGCTGATGTTTCCTGGCCCCGTGTTAAAGGATTGCTCTGTGGAATGTGAGCCTCGGGGCCCCGCCTGCTGTGTGTGATGAGAGGCTCTGCCCCCGGGGCTGGGCACGCAGACCAGAGGGAGCGTGGAGTGCCTGGCTCTGTTGGGGCGTGTGCGGGGGTGCTTCTTGGGATGTGTGGGGGTGAGCAGGAGTCTTAGCGGAGGGTGCACGCTCTTCTTCCTTCTTTGGAGAGGGGATTGCATCCTTTACGCTCATCTTACCGTCTGTGCTCTTGTAGAAAGTGCTGGTACTCTACGTGTGGGTTTTGGTTATTTCTGTATTAGAAAACCGTAATTCTGAAAATGCCACTTCCCGTGGAGAAGGGGATTGGAGCACTGGAGTGAGTCATCGTAATAGTAACAACTAACATTTATATAGCATTTAATGGTTTGTAAAGCACTTTTCAGACATGATCTCATTTCTCATCCCCGGGAACATACGGAGGTAGAGAGAGTTTCTAAGTGGCGCCAAGAAGGGATGCATCATTTACTGGTTTCATCTCAGATCCGCACCCGGTCTTCACACTTAAGAGACCTGCTCGGCTGAAAAGGGTTCAACAGGGAGGTCCCCCAGGGACAGACTGAGCGGGGTGAGCTGGGAGAGCGGGTCCGACTGGCAACTGTGGCAAACTCAAGACGTGACCAACTCAGACTCCTAATGCTCTTCCCAAGGCCAAGGTTTCTTTTTCTTTGGGGGGGAGGGGTTCTCCCAAGTAGTGCTCCTGGCCCACCAGGAGGGGTGGTCAGTGCTCGGCCTGGGTGTTGTAAAGTCCCCAGCAGTGCTCAGGGGCCTCCAGATGTCACAGATGCAAGGCTTGTGCCCTCAACTCCAGCTCTGTCTCCTCAGCCCCAGGGCAAGGCCTCAGTCCGTACACAAGGAAACCTTGGGTTAAAGAACATTAACTTACTTGCTCTGAGGATGTCTCAGAGTTTTAAATGTGTTTGTATCCAGTGTTGGCATACTCTCAACCAAAGCAGGTTCCTCAAGTGCGTGAGCATGACAGGCAGTCGTGTTACTTAGGATACCCTTTGGGAAGTGCAGAGCAGAAAGCATGGTGCTTGGGCAAGGGAAAGCCAGAAAAGTGAGGACAGCTCGAGGCAGAGTGACATGAAGGCAGAAAGTCCTCTGGCTCCGGAAGACCCTTCCTGAGCAAGTGTGGAAGCAGGAGGTCCCACTGCAGAACACGTCACAAGAGGGGCTCGAGTTGTATATGGTACTGCAGGAAGGGCATTTGCCTTGCTTATAGTGGTCCCGGGTTCAGTTCCTGGCATCCCAGATGGTGCCCTGAGCCCACCAAGTGTGTCCCTGAGCGCAGAGCCGGGAGTAAACCCTGAACAGCACCGAATGTGCTTCCCAAACAAAAGACAAAAAAAAGAGTATGTCATGGGAAATGGAGAAGTGGGTGTGGGTGGCCGCATCTGCCCTGCCCTCTCCACCAGGTGGGCAGCAGTGGACTCGGGGAATCCGTCTCCTTTCCAGTTCGTGGGAGTTTTAAGATGGGCAACTGCTTTCCATGAATATCCAAGGAAATGATCTCACCCGCACTGGGCAGCGCACTTGAAAGGAGGCTTAGAACCTTGAGATGCGGCTCTGTGAACTGCGTGTTTGTGTGAACTATGTTCCCGTTTTATCACGTGCACTCTTGCCCATGTTGGACCTTAAATAGGAGTGTAGTGATAGCTGCCAATTTGAGGGCTTTGTCCTGTACCCCCTGCATTTATTTATTTGATGCTCAAGGCAGGTCTTCAGGAGAAATTTCAGGAGTTTTCTCATTTTGTACAAAATGTGTCTTGAAAATGTTGGGTGTCTTGTTAACTATGTAAGCGAGTATTTGATAGAGCCCAGATGTTAACCCATAAATAAAATCTTAGCGCCCCATGCTTGGCCATGAGATTTTTCTTATATGTAGAAAAGATGGTTGGGTTTTCCACTTTCTTATTTATTCTATCTACAATCCCAGAAGAATTCCATTTATTCCAATTCCAGAAAAACTCTTTTGAATTTTTTTCCCCCAAGAAGCAAAACCTCTATTCCTAGAAGCCAACCACCCCGACCCACCCCTTGCAACCTGATATTCCATGATTTAGAAGCAAACACATGCCTCTGTTGCTTTCAGGAAAGCTCCTGACAAGGCCACGCTCCTGCAGAACTCACCTACTGACCCTTGTTGGCTTACTCTTGCCTCGAGCTAGTCACGACAGGCTTCTTGTCCTTGAAGGGGTGTACCCACCTGCTAATGATAGTAAAGCAGTGGCATGGAAGTCCCAATCAGGCCTGGAATCCGTACGATCACTATGAGCTTCATGTCACCACTACATGCACGGGCCCTTATTGTAGGAAAGCCACTGTTAGCTGGGCTTTCCAATGATGAAAGGTAAAACCATCTTGGGGGGGGGGGGTTGGGGTTTTTTGTTTTGTTTTGTTTTGGTTTTTTTTTGTTTGTTTTTTGGGTCATACCCGGTGATGCACAGGGGTTACTCCTGGCTCATGCACTCAGGAATTACTCCTGGCGGTGCTCTGGGGACCATATGGGATGCTGGGAATCGAACCCCGGCCGGCCGCATGCAAGGCAAATGCCCTACCCGCTGTGCTATTGCTCCAGCCCAAAACCATCTTAACAGATACCCCCCCTCCCCCGATATATTGCCAAGGGTGCTTCCTGCTCTTAATTTCTAAGGGTTGGGCCCAGCAACCAATGACTTCCTCTGTCGCCCTGTTTCCCTCCCACACTCAGCCCCGAGGGTAGACCATTCCTGAGTCCCAGTGACCTTTTTCCATACACACCCAACATCTGTCTTTATAGAGCAGCTAACTTTGTGGCCATGCAGCTGGGCCCTGTATTTTTCTCAACCCCAAACGCTGGAAGAATGTTTTATGCTAGTGACAGGAGCAGCCTGGTTTAATGTAAAAAGCACTGGCCTGGGAAGGGAATGAGGGGTGACTGTGCCCTTTGTGGTATTGTAAGGGGAGAATCAGTAGGTGAACTCTAACTTTTTTTCTCATTTAAAAAATATTTTTGGTTGAATCACCATGAGATACCCAGTTATAAAGTTGTTTATGATTGTGTTTTAGTCATACAAGTTTCCAACACATACAAGTTCCCTTGATCTGTGTCTGTTTCCCATCACCAATGTCTTCAGTTTCCCTTCTGTCACCACCTCCCCAGCCTGCCTCTATGGTAGATACATCTCTCTGTCTCTCTCTGTGTGTCTCTGACTCTGTCTCTCTCCCTGTCTGTCTCTCTCCCTCTCCGTCGCTCCCTCTCCCCCTTTTAGGTTCAGTGGTTTGCAGTGTTAGTGAAATGTTATCATGTATAGTACTTTACCTCCTTTTAGCACTCAGTTTCTGTCCAGAGTGATCATTTCCAAATATCTTTGGGTCAACTCTTTCTTGGCATGAGCCTGAGACCCCCTGACTTGGCTAATAATGACTTTGCCATTTTATTGAAAGCAGATGGCATTTTAATGAACTGGGACTATTATCTATTTTCCTTAAGCAACATCCACTGAGATCTCTTGTGCCCTCTCCCAGGGTCTCAGAGAAGGTACATTTGCAAAATTCCCACTTAAGCCCTTGCGTTGTGATCCCATCAACCGCCCCGCATCCAGAGACTTAAAAGCAAGCTCCCGGAAGAGAGCGACGCAGAGAGTCTTGCCCGTGCGCCTGGCTGTTTTCTCCAGGGCCCCTTAGAGGGGATGGGCTCCAGCTTCTCTCCCTAGCCAAGCAGAGCTCCCGGTGGCCGAGAACCTCCGGAGCCTAGCCACAGCCATACACAAGGCCCCTCTCCACATGTTCGGATGAGCCTCACTCATGAAGGTACTGGCAGAGGAACCCAGGTGTGTGGGATCTGGGTCTGAGACCTCCAAGGCTGCTCAGAACGGGACTGGGCTTCCTCCGCCCAGATTACCCATTTCCCAGTAGCTATGCAGTCACACCCAGGGACTGCCCCCCCCTTTCCCCACCCCCAGCACCGTGTAATCCCATCCACGGCCAACATCCAGAGACTTAAAAGCTAGCTCCCGGCCACGCGATATCTGATAGCCTACTTCTCCCTCTGGGAGAACCTGGCAAACTACCGGGAGTTTCCCGCCCACATGGGAGAGCCTTGCAAGGTCCCCATGGTGTATTAATATGCCAAAACCAGTAACAAGCTGGGTCTCATTCCCCTGACCCTGGAAGAGCCTCCGATGCAGCATCATTGGGAAGGACGAGTAGAGAGAGGCTTCCAAAATCTAGGACAAATGGAGATGTTACCTGAGACCACTAGAGAAATTCGATGATCAATGGGATGGTGATGATGAAGATGACCCTTGCCTTCCGAAACCATGCTGCTTTGCTTGCTTGTTCTTCCCCCCAAAAGTAGAAACCCTGGACTTCGTTTTCCCGAAAGTAAGGGAGGCATGATGGACTTGTTCTACCACAACAGTTTTCATTTTTTTGCCCTGAAGGAAACAGACACACACACACAAACACATCCAAATGAACCATTTTCATTTTTTAGAAAGATTAATTCCTTTTATTCATTTTGCTTTCGGAGCCTCACCTGACTGTACTCAGGGCTTACTACCTACCTGTGTTTAGGAGTGAGTTCACTCTGGCGGTGCTCAGGAAGCCACATGTAGTACCAGGGATGGAACCAGAATCTGCCACATCAAGGCAGATGCCCTATCCACTGGACTATCTCTCAGGTCTCAAAATGGATACAGTAAATATTTGGGGCACTAAGATTAATTGGATTGTAAAGTCAAAACAGAACACACTCCTTGGGTGGCTGGCAGTAATTTTTCCTTCCAGTGAAGGTACTCATTATAACTTTTTACATGTAGCAATTACTCATGCATTTATTTTCTACTCCCCACCCCCCGTATTTGTGCTGAATTTAATAAAAGAGGCTAAAATAGGGACTGTCTCCTGTTCATGTTCATCTGCAAGGAGCGACAGGATTCTTTGCTAAAATCAGAGTTGGGGAAGGGACATACCCAGCGCAGTGCTTGGGGGCTCGGAAGTGCTGACAAGTGAAGCCTGGACCCCACGTGCATAAGGCTCATCCTCAACCACATGAGCTGCATCTGCAGTCCTGCTCACAGGACACTTTCCTCCTGTCACTGAGGAAACGTTGCTGATCCAAGACCAGAGGAACGCCATTTCTACAGAAGACATGACAGTAATAATTATCCACCTTTCCTGAAGATATACTCTAGCTAGTTGCAAAGGACCATTACATGTATATCCTCTTCTAATCCTTCAGCACGCCAGAGCACCTGTATTTGCATTATCTACCTTCTACAAGTGAGGAAACTGAAGAATAGAGAAGTTGGGTAGCCCGGGCAGACCTAAGCAAACTGGGAGAGGAGAGCGGGAGAGCGCAAGACTGTCCCTCCATCTGAGGGAAACAGGAAGGGTCTCCCGGAACAAAGCTCCGGTGACAGTTGAGTCATTGCTGTGTCCGGGTGAACCAGAGACCCTTGTCAGGGTAGAAGAGGTTTGGCTGCCAGCCCCCAGTGAGGCTAAGGATTGAGCGAACTTCCTAAGGCAGGAGGTAGAATTCATGCTCATCTCTCAAGGGGCGGGGAAAAAATCCATGACAGCCTCAGAATGCTTTGAAGGAAAATAACATTTACGTTTCTTTATATCGGACCACAAACCTCCTTGGACTTTCCATCCCTCCCGACCATGTTTAATTCCATCAGTCACCCGGAGACAGTGCTGTGGTCTGAGCAGGGAAGGATTTGTGTGCGCCGCTGTAATCCCCTGAAAGTGTCCCCGGCGCCTCAGCAGCTGCCTGGGAATTGTCTCTTGGGCTCAGGAGGATGTGCTTTGGCAGAGGCCACCCAGCTTGCCAGGGGAGTCTTTGTCCCTCATTTGTAGGATGAGCAGGAGACGTGTGCATGGATTTACAGACTAAGAGGTGGAAGGGAGGTGGAACGTGATGGGGACAGAAGAGAGGGAGGTTGTGCTATAGCTGGTGATGGGGTCCAGGACCTTCAAAATGACCATCATGTATCTGACTTTCACTCACATGCCTGATTAACTCAAGAAATATTCATTAAGCATGGACTGAGAGCATTTGTTTTCGGCATTAGGGATCGGCAGGTGTTGGAGTTCCTGCTGGCAAAGCTCCGAAACCAACTGGACCAGTTGAACTGCAAGAATGCTCCCAGGAACCTGGACGGGGGTGGCAGAGTGACACCAGGGGGTCTGACAATCCCCAGAGATTAGTATAGATTAATGATTGGCAATTACCAGTGGCTGGATTGGAATGTGGAACATGGACACCTATGGAATCTAGACAAATAACTGATTGACAATAGTGATAGTGGGACATGGAATGCTGACACCTATGGAATCTAGACAAATAATGTTGTTTCTGCTAAAGTCAGTCATCCCCCATGTAACCACTAACTTTATCTTCCACCTCCCGCTCACCACCTGCCCTCATCCCAAATGTATTGCCTTTCATTTGCTCCAATCTAATCACGGTTCATCCTGAATAAAATTGTCTATAGTTCGCGTCTATCAACCGAGCCATAGATTGCATCAGAATCGACTCCATGTACCTGGGTCACTGGATACTGCCTGTCAGTACCAGGCAGTGAGTATTGTGGAATATGAGTCCTCATGGACTTATATTTGGGAGAGGCAGGAACTTACACTCTATTGTCTGCATCTCACAGTCTTGCTGCCTTCCGTGGCTGTATTGATTTCACATCCACATTTTCTGTCACCACACCCAGAGGGTTGGGGATGACTCCCTGCTCAGTGCTTGGGGACCACATGCTCCCCAGGATCAAACCCAGGACACATGGCATGCAAAGTGTGTGCTCAGCCCATTGAATTCTCTTTCTAGGCCCTACACCCGCCTGTGCTCCACTGCTGTAGAATAGTATCCCTCCAGGGATACTAAGATCTTCCTAACCCACTCAGCACCCTCTCTCCCTTTCCACAGTGACCTTCCCTCTGATATCCACATCATAACCTTCTTGACCCCTGGGCTTCAAGCATATCCTCATTCCACTCTTGCCAGATTTGTTTGGAAAATTCCTGTTTGATGCCCCAGATCTCAAAGAGCACCTCTTCCAAGAAATCCTTCCTGACCACTGATTATGGGTTACTTCTCATAATCAGTTCTTCTCTGGCCGAAAGTTTTATACATTTCAGGGCTGGAGCGATAGCACAGCAGGTAGGACGTTTGCCTTGCATGCGGCCAACCCAGGTTCGAATCCCAGCATCCCATATGGTCCCCTGAGCACTGCCAGGAATAATTCCTGAGTGTAGAACCAGGAGTAACCCCTGTGCATCACTGGGTGTGACCCAAAAAGCAAAAAAAAAAGTTTTATGCATTTTATTTTTAATGCCTGTTGGCTGGTCCATAATCTCTCCTCTGAGAGCCTCAGGAAGAGCATGTTAGTAAGTAACTATCATATGCTCAACACCAACCAGAATTTGCTCTCAGTTGCCAACCAAAAGTTATTTGTTCCTCTTTTTGTGCTAGGTCTTGTTTTGGTACAAGAACTCCAAAAGACTAAACTAAATTATGATTGTTCTGTCCTAATCATGGAAACCCATCCATCTTGCCAGGAACTGACTCAAGGTCAGGCGTGATGAAAGTTCAGGGTTGGAAATTGGGAGGACTTCTGGGAAACCAGCCCAGAAAGATTCTAAAGAGTTATGTCCAAAGCAAGGACTTGCCTGTTTCTAGGTGAGGGAAAAAGGGTTTCCTACAGCACAGAAGAGGTGTGGGGACAGAAGTCACCTTGTAGAGGATGGTAGAGCTGAAGTACAGAAGTCAGATCTGAGTTTGTGATAACTCAGATTATCACAAATAAGTGAGTTTGCTAACACTATGCATCACCAGAGCTCTAGAACTACCAAAGAACCTTTTGACTTCTTCTTCTTCTTCTTTCTTTCTTTTTTCTTTTTTCTTTTTTTTTTTTTTTTGCTTATTGGGTCACACCCATTGATGCACAGGGGTTACTCCTGGCTTGGCTTTGCACACAGGAATTATTCCTGGTGGTTCTAGGGGGACCATAAGGGGACCATACAGGACCATATGGGATGCTGGGAATTGAATCCAGGTCAGCCGCATGCAAGGCATGTGCCCTACCCGCTGTACTATTGTTTCAATTGTTTCAGCCCCCCTCCCCCCTTGACTTCTTGTAATAAAGAAGTCATTATTGTTTACTGCCATGTAGGTGTGGTTTTCTGTTATTTGCAACTGAAAGCAACCTGGCTCATATAGGTACACAGCAAATATCTTGGGATGAATGGTGGTGCCCCCAAATTAAACTTCCTAAAGAAGAAAGAGAACTAGGAAGTTGTCTCTCCAAATCCAGACAGGCTTATAAGCACAATTTTGCCCACATGAGAGATGAGAACCTAGAAGCTCAGAAGTTTACACACATGTTCTCCTCTCTAGGTCATAATTAGTAAATGTTGAGACAGAGAGATGTGATTATTGCTTTACAAAGACTCAGTTCAACATCCTAGTTCAGACCTTTCATTTAGGCTCAGAGACATAGTACAGGGCTCACAGAACTTGCCTTGCATGCAGCCGACCCCAGTACCCCAGATGGTCCCACCACCACCGGCAAGCATTGTCCCTGAGTGCAGGGCCAAAAGTAAGCTCTGAACACCACTGGGCATGTCCATCCCCCTTGGAAAAAAAAAACCCAGGCTTTTCAATTATAGTACAAGATTTCCTTATAGTACAAAATTGTATGCTTTGCCCAAGCTCCTCCCACCATTTCTACTTTCCATTTAAAGTTTTGCTTGCTAATTTAGAAGTTAAACATTATAATTTGGATCTTATCCTGGTCACTCCTACCTTTTTTTTGTTTGTTTTGGGCCACACTTGGCTGGTGCTCAGGGCTTAATTCTGGCTCTGTGCGCAGAGATCAGTCCTGAGGGGGGCTCAGGGGACCGTATCGGGTGCTGTGGGTGGAATCCGAGTTGTCTGTGTGCAAGGCAAGCGTCTTCCCTGCTGTACTCCCTCTCCCGTCTGACTTCTTCCGCTGGACCCACACTTGTGTGTATTTACCCGGGGACCTTCTTTCTCTGTCCCATCACTGTCTGTTTCCCTGTGGACCCACTGTGGTCAGTCACTCTTCTGGGAGCTGGACCCAAGGAGTTTCCGAAATGTCTGTGTCCTAGAGCCATCATCCCCGTGTGCCTTGGTGTCCAGAAGCCCTTTCCTGCCTCCCACCAAGTTATCACTGGAGCTCTGCCAAGCAGCCCACACTAGTACCATGTTGGCAGGAGGCCTGGGTGTGGGGAATGAGTCCCAGATCCTCTGACTCCAGGACGCATTATTTCACACTACCGTGACGCCAGCAGAGACACATGTAGCCTGTCAATTTATCCCCGCAGTCATCTGAGAAAGAGCCAGCCTCCTCTGGGGGCTGCTTTCTGCAGCCCCTTCCTCCTTTCCTGGGTGGGAGTAAGCGAGAGGAACAAAGAAGGCAGTCTTTCTCCCCTCGCCAGAATATCTGCTTCTCGCAGCCAGCATTTCACAGATGAGTGCTGTAGAAAATGCCTTCGCATATCCCGGGGATTACAAGTTCTTGCCTCCTGTTTCTGTGAGAAAACAAACAAACAAACAAACAAACAAAAACTGTCCTTTCTGCAGCACTGCCTGGGGAATTGGCCGTGGGCTGGAAATCACGTGCCCTCTAGTGGCCATGTGCAGGAAGTGCTAGACAGATGGGTACTTGCACAGAAAACCCGCCGCAGACAGCGTGGGAGACAGACAGAATGCCTCCGAACGGTTCAAATAATTAACTTTATGATGGAAAGCCACTTGTTTTAGAATTTTATGGAGAATGTAAAATACAGGGCCAGATAGGTAGCCCAGCAAGTTGAGCTCCTGCTGCGGTTCCCCCAGCCCTGCCTAGAGGGAACATTTGAGCACAGAGCCAGGAGTAGCCCTCAGCACTATCAGTTGTGGTCCCTTAATCAAATAAATAAATAGATACAATGACAAATGCATTCTTAGGTGTTAAAATGAATCTCCCTTGCCCACAAAGCGCGGTTGGTTTGATTGGAGTTGCCTTAAATGAGTCTCTCAGCACTGCCCTCCTCAGACTCCAATGGTTTTATGAGTTGGGCTAACTCTACTCCCAGAATCCTTCCTGGGATGGGAGTGGGAGAGACTGTTTTCCTTCCTTCCTCTCTTCCTCTCTTTCTTTCTTTCTTTCTTTCTTTCTTTCTTTCTTTCTTTCTTTCTTTCTTTCTTTCTTTCTTTCTTTCTTTCTTTCTTTCTTTCTTTCTTTCTTTCTTTCTCTCTCTCTCTCTCTTTTTTTCTTAGTTTTGGTTTGGTTTGGTTGGGTTGGGTTGGGGGCCCACACCTGGCAATGCTCAGGACTTACTCCTGGCTCTGCATTCAGAAGTCACTCCCGGAGGGAGGGTTGTGGAACCACATATGGGATGCTGGGGATTGAACGTGAGTTGACCACATGCAAATGCCCTAGGCACTGTACTATTGCTCCTTCCTGAAGGCTGTTTCTTACTGGAAAATATTTAGTATGAGCAGTCCTGTGAAAGGAGAGATGAAGTGGTTGGATGAAAAGGTTGGAAGCTCAGGTGAGACCAGGCTGCCCACCCCTCAGTAGGTGAGCTCCCCCACACCCCAGTGCCACACTCCTCTCCCCCACCAAGCCTACAGCTGAGTCTTCGCTGAGCCCTGGTGGTGAGGGGACTGTGGAGGCATCACCCAGAGGAGCTGTGCTCTGCTTAGCAGTTGGTGCAGAAGTTAAAAGGGGAACTGGAAGACAGGAGGTCTGTGGGAGAAACGTGTTCTCTGGTTATCAGGAAAATGCAAATCAAATAAGCAATGAGATATCTATCCTCTTATGCCTGTGAGAATGGCATAAATAAAAAAAAAACAGAAATAATCAGTGAGAGTGTGGATATGGTGAAAAGGGAACACTTTGTTACTGTGGGTGGGAATGTTGTCTGGTTCAGCCTCTGCGGAAAACACTATAATGATTTCTCATAAAAGTAAGAGTAGAACTTCCATATAATCTCATGATTCATGTCTTGGTATCTATCCCCCCAACACAAAAACTGTAGCACTGTAGCACTGTAGTACTGCCGTCCTGTTGTTCATCTATTTACTCGAGTTGGCACCAGTAATGTCTCCATTGTGAGTCTTGTGGTTACTGTTTTTGGCATATCGAATATGACACGGGGAGCTTGCCAGGCTCTGCCGTGCGGGTGGGATACTCTCGGTAGCTTGCTAGGCTCTCTGAGAGGGACAGAGGAATCGAACCTGGGTCAGCGCGTGCAAGGCAACTGCCCTAACCACTGTGCTATTGCTCCAGTCCAAAAACATTAGTGCAAATACACACACACACACCTATGTTCATTGCAGTACTTTATGTAACAGCCAGAATATGAAAACAATCAAATATATGAATGGTTTTAGAGGTGGAATACTATGCAGCCCAAGAAAAGATACTGTGAAAATTGCTGGAACTGGAGGTGGAACTGGTGGTTTTCATGCTGAGTGAAGTAAGTCAGAGGCAGGACAAGTACCAGGTGCTCTCAATCATCTTCCAAAAATAGTGAGACAAAACAAGGGAAAGATAGTATCAAACGATGACAAAACTTTGACCTAGGATTACCATGCTGATTTCCAGTCTCTGAAATGGGGATGGGAGAGTGAATAATGAAAACTAGAGGTAGCATCAGGACAAAACCAACAGTCATGGGCACTTAGTGGTGGGGGTGCAGTAACTTTGTGCATCATAACATACACTCTGGCTCTAATGTAACCATCTAACCCAAACTATTATACAATTAACAAAGTTAAAATTTGCTAGGGGCTAGAGAGATAGTACAGGGGTGGTGGCATTTGCTTTGAATCCCACTGACTCCAGGTCAAAGCCCTAGCACAATTTATGGCACAGAACCAGAACTAGCTCTGGAGCACTGCTGGATGTGGCCCAAGTCTCTCAAAAAATGTTTAAAAGGCAGGTGAGCAAAGCAGTGGGGGAGCCTATGGGAGCCTAAGGAAGTGAACCCCAGGAGCCTGTGATGACATGGGAAAAGATTAGACCATTAATTATCTGAGTTTAAGTGGATCTCTTTGGGGAAAGGGACTCCTACCTGGGAAGTGCAACTGAGCAAGGACTTACCTCCCGCACCAAGTGCTCAAAAGTCAATAAAACCAAGAGATTGACTTTTGTTTGTTTGTTTGTTTGTTTGTTTGGCCACGACAGCCAGCGGTGCTCAGGGCTTTCTCCCGGCTCTAGCATTCAGAGGTCATACTCTGCAGGACATGAAGGACCAAAGGAGGTTTGGGGCATAGGACATGTAAGGCACACACCCTACCAGCTGTACTATCATTCCACCCAGCACTGACTTTTGATAAAAAGAAAACTATAATACTACCTGGGTACAGGAAATGAAGCTCAAATATGTCTCCCAATTTGGACACCAGGGATTTTTCATTAAAATGTTAAGGGGCAACACAAATAGGGAAAGGGATTATTTGGACAAAGTAGGTGAGTTTTCTAAGGGGATAAGAAAAAGTATGGGCAAATATACGGAAAGGATGGTTGGAAGAAGCTTGTGGGCTTTGAATCATTCCATATAAAATAAATTCATCAAATCCATGATGGAATAGGATTGTATAATCAGATTTCCAGCTTCTGAGTTCTTGCTTTTTTTTGGGTATTTATTCTTTTTATTTAATACATATATATACAAATCTAATTATATAAAAGAATTATCTAATTATATAAAAGAAGCCATGTATTTCTTGTCAATAAGGTTTTCACATTGCTCAAAATTTTCATATTGCAGACAGTTTGTATTGCTTAGGATGATCTTGTTTCCTCATGCATAAGAATTTATATGAACTTAACCCTTTTACTACAAAGTTGAATGATTTAATATACTTTCTAGAAGTTACCATTTCTTTACTAATGCAGGGTGCCATGTTCCGTCTCTACATTTTTTTTTAACTACTGAAGCACAATATCTAAGCAACACATTTTATTTTTTTGAGACAAGATTGGTGTACCATACACATTGTCATTACATGTACAATCTGATATTCTAATTAATGCAAACGGTCGATTAGTCATCATCTCATTTCAGATTGAAAACATTTTTATTATTCCAAAATATTCTTTCATGCTCTCTCCCACTCAGTATTCTGTTTGTTGTTATACTTTTTTGGTGGGAAGGCTTTTGGGTCATATCCAGTGGCACTAAGGGCTTACTCCTGGCAGCACTGGGAAAACATATGTGGTGCTGGGGAACAAACTGGATGGCAACATGCAAGGCAAATTCCTTATCCCCTGTACTGTATCCTACCCTCTAGTCAGTTTGCTTTCTATTTTCATCTTTGGTGCAGACCCAGCGAGACTCAGGGCTTATTCCTGGTTCTGTGCTCAGGGGTCATTCTTGGTGATGTCCTGGGAACCATGACTATCAGGAATGAAAACTGAGGAGAGGTGGAGTTCTTGCTTTCAGATAAGGTTTAAGACGACTTTAAAACCAGTTTCCAGGAGTACAGATGCTGGGACAAAGCAATGTTATTACAGGCACTCTCACTCTGAAGAGAAGCTTACAGGGAAAAAAATCAGTGAGGAAAAAGTGTCTAAGTTTAAACCAGTATTTGGAAATGGTATATGCCTAAAACTCAGCTATCAAGACTTTGTAAATCACAGTTCCTTAATAAGAAATGAATAAAAGAAGGAATTGGGAGTTCTGATTTGTACCTTCGACTGCGAACTTGATTTAACTTGAGTAAAATGGATGTCTGGATTTGAGGTTTCATAGACACCAAACTTCACCACAGCTCCAACCTGTTACCAAAATTCACATCCATATAATAAGAGGAATATATCTTCATAGACTCTGTGCCATCTCAGATGTGAAGAAGGTGACATTTGTGTTCAAAGCAGAACCCATGTTCTTAAAAAAAAAAAAGCACAGCAAGCAATTGAAATTCCTGAAGATTTAGTTATTTAAATTTCCCAAGGGATAGAGACAGGTGACGGAGAAGACAGACCCAGACAAGCAAGCTGAATCCCAAAACCCTCCTTGGTGGAACTTAACAGATAAGGAGCAGATCTAGGCCACAAGCCCTGACCTCACACTGCCAACCCCACTTTCTTTCGTATCTGACATTGCCTCTCCCCTGCAGAAAGCCCTGTTTGTTTCTCATGAAGTAACTCTAATTGAAAAGGCTCAGAGACAAATTCCTCTCTCTAATCTATTCTGCTGGTTTTCTTCCTGTACTAGAGGCGGGGGGGTGGGGGGGCAGGGAATCAGTATTGTAACAGCCCAAAAACTGCCAGCACATCTGAAAAATATTTTGCTCTTCATCTGAGGATGGGACCCCACTGACCGAATGAAACCAAAATAAAACTCCTTTACCTGTTCTTTTCCACATCTTTCATGTGTTCCTGGAAGCAAATTCTTATATTTCTTTCCTGCAAAAATAACCCAGGAATGTAACTCTTGACTGCACATCATCTTACACACAGACACTTTGAGAGCAGGAGAGCTTGCTTATCTTTGTCTTCCTGGGACCAGCACCTTTTGGACACCTTTTTATAAATGGGAAGTGGACAAATGCTTTGTCCGTGGCAGCAGCAGATGGAATCCATACACTCCTTCAATTTTACATGAAACAACAAATGAAAGGAAAGAACTAAGCTATGCCAAGACCCACATTCAGCTCAGAAAAGACTTTAGTACTTCAGCGTATCTAAAGTACTGCCAGCCAGGGTTCGTTTCTCCAGAAGTCTTAACATTTATCGCATGGTGCCTGCAAATGTCCTTTCCATCTCTGACTTGTGAAGGCAAGATAAAGGGAGAACAGTTTGGAGTCATTTGCTGTGTTTCTGCAATAAAAGAAAGACTTGGATTTACACAGCCTCTCTTCTCCAAAGAGCTCAGCATGCTTGCCCATCTGCTGTCTCATTTGTCTTCAGATAATCCCTGTGAGGCAGCTCGCAAAGGTTGTGATTCAGATGCCAGGATCAGGAAAGGTACAGGATGTACACCTGTTTCTGTTCACCACAAGGGGGAGCACATGAGCCCACTCCTCAACGTTTGTGTAACAAACATTGCCCTGTTAAATGGTCAGTAGTGTTATGCAAGCACCAGATGACCTCACCTCGCAAGCAGTCCCAAAGTGCCAAGTCTAACAATGGAGTCTAACAAGTGCAGAAGTACACTGCAGTGTGAAGTAGTGCCACCAGAGCAACGCAGCATGTGAGTAGATAATTCTGCTTATGTTCATACAATAAAATGTGAGCCAGAACTGAGAAGATACTCAGTACCTGATTATCTTGTAAAGGGCCCCAAGCTTGATCCCTAGCACTACATGAAGTCCAAAGCATGGCTCCGTATTTTTCTGGGGGCTTCCTGCACCTCTGGGAGGTCCCTGACCCCAAAAAGAAATACTATCCATATGAAGGACTGAAATATAATTTAGATGAAACTGGAAAACATGCTGCAAAATGAAAGAAAGCAGATACAAAAGTCATGTATTGTGTAATTTTGTTTATATACTGTATTCAGGATATGAAGTTTTATAAAGACAGAATTCAAGTTGGTGTTGTCAGGAGACTGGGGGAGTATAGAGTGGGGAGGGAGTGTTCAGTGAGGATGAGGTTCTTATATTTTGGTTTTTGAGCCACACCTGGTGGTACTCAGGGCTTACTCCTGGCTCTGCACTCAGGGATCATTCCTGGCAGGCTTGGAAAAACATATGTGGTGCTGGGAATTGAATTTGGGTCAGCCACATGCAATGTAAGTGTCCTACCTGTTGTCAATGAGTATGAAGTTTTATTTTGAAATCATGGAAATGATTTGGGATGAGAGAGAAAGAGAAAGAATGAGAGGGGTTATATGACACTGTTAATTGTTTAAATAGAATTAAAATGTGTGATTTTTATAATGGTGAATTTTATGCCATTTTAACTTAACCTCAATAAAAATATAGTTTTTAACTAAAGTTTAAACCAAGGTGACTTGGCAAATGTCCAACAGGTGACTGGACAAAGTCATGGTATATATACTCAGTAGAACACTATACACCTATAAAAAAGATTAAATCTTGTCTGTTTTTTATCTTTGGCCTTTTGGGTCACAACTGGTGATGCTCAAGTGTTACTCCAGGCTCTGAACTCATGAATCACTCCTGACAGTGCTCAGGGGACTCTAACAGATTCTTAGGATCAGCTACATCCAAGATAAATGCCCCTAAATTATCTTTCTATACTATCATTCCGGTCTAATCTTGTCATTTTCTGCAACTTGGATGGAACTGAAGAGCATGATGTTAAGTGAAGTAAGTAGAAGGGAGAAGGACAAATACAGGATGAACTCACGCATCTGTGGCATATAAAAAAAAATAAGAAGATGGATGATAATAATGGATGTCAGACTCTTGGCTTCTGAGCAGAAAACTGAAAGTACCAAGTAGTTGGGTCGGGAGATAGGGAAGATGTCGACTCTAAATGACATAAGGACCATGGCTGAGGGTTTGAGTCTTTGGTGAAGGTATAGTAATCTTACACAGAAAATCATGAAAGTTATCACTACTGTAGGAACATGGGTTACCTAAAATGGATTTTTTTTTAAAAAAAAAAGAGAGGTAATTTGCGCATATGCTGCCAGAGCCCATGTGCTGCTTGCGCCCACGTAGCTGAGCACATGTGTCACCCGAGCACATGTGTCGCCCGCATCTCCCCTCTTGAGATGTGTACTTTCATGCTTTCATACTTTTGTGTCTAAAGCTCGGATATGTGTAGGGGCTCTCTCCACCCTTGGAGAAGCCCACGTTCTCTCTTGAGCGCGTTACTCTTACTTTTCCCTCTCTCTTATCCCTTCCTCCTCCCCTCAAAAAGCCTCTAAATAAAATATGTTTACTTAAAAAAAAAAGAGAAGTAACTTATGTCAGAAAGTTATGTAATCTTGACAGATGGCCTCAAAAGGCATTTGAGTCTTGCTGGGCATCTACATGGGCTGCTGGAAGTAGCCCTGTATATCAGGTGGGAAGGACACAAGAGAATTTGAATCACAGAGGAGTTGACTAAGCATTAGAGAATCACGAAGCAAACGGTTCATGGACATGTTTTCACTTTCCTGGTTCTATTACAATTCCATATGCTTGGACAACTGATCAAATGAGAGAGGAGCTAAACAAGCCAGCATACACAGAGTAGACCAGGCCTCATTGGACCAAGATTTTCTCAGGCCTGGAGAAATAACTCAGTGGCTGAGAGTGACTCTTGTATATGTATTGGGTTGTAAGTTTAGTCTTCAGAGCTGCCACATGGCAGGAGGGATGGTGGAAGGGAGAAGAATGTGAGCCAGTGTTAAAGGGCACAGTTAGCAGGAGACATCTCAGTGACAGACATTCAGTTTCTTTCCTGTTCAGATGCCGGGGAATGTGGCGCTTTCAATTTAATATCTGTAAAACTGGTCCAGCAGGTTCTGTTCCATTAAGTTTGTACTTTACCAATTGAGCAGGATTTGGGTGATGGCATCATTGCTCAAGGAACTTTCTGGTTTTTTTCTTTTTCTTTTTGGGAACGGTGCCAGATGTGACTGTGTTTAGAACCTACTCCTCACTCTTTACTCAAGGATCACTCCTGGTAGGCTTGGGGGATCGTATGGGGTACCAGAGATCAAACCCAGGTCAGCCATATATAAGGCAAACATCCTACCCACTGTACTCTCTCTCCAGCACAGTACCTATTTGTTGATCAATTTAATCACCAAGTACAATGAAAAATCTAACCATTGAGGTCCAATGTTAGTCTTCTGAGGGTACTGTAATAAAGTGTTACCAATTCACTATCTTCCACAAAGTAAAGTTGATTCTCTCATGGTCCTGAAGATCAGAAATCCAGCATCAGGGTGGCAGCAAATTTGGTTTCTCCTGTGACCTCTCCTTAGCTGGTAGGTGCCCTTGAATTTTCCTGCTGTGGCTTCTGCTTTGCATGTACTGTCTACCTCATGGTTTTAGGAATCAACATTTAAAGAATGAGGACATAATTCAAGCCCCTAAATCTGTAACATTTTACTGAGCAGGGTAGGAGTTGCCTTGAAGCAGTGTAATGTCTACAGTTTTTTTTTCCTGCCCTTATTTTCTTTCTTTCTTTTTTTAGTTTTAAAAAACTTTAATTTAATTTTATTTTTTAATTTTAATTTTTTTAAATACTTTATTTATTTTTAATTAGTGAGTCAGCAGCGTGAGGGTACAATTATAGATTTAGACATTTTTGTGCTCATGCTTCCCCCATACAGATTTCGAGAGCCCACCCCTTCACCAGTGCCCATTCTCCATCACCAGTAAACCCAGCATCCCTCCCACCCTCCCCAGTCCCGTCTCCCCCCACCCCACACTGCCACTATGGCAGGGTATTCCCTTTTGTTCTCTCTCTCTGATTAGGCGTTGTGGTTTGCAATAAAGGTTTTGAGTGGCCATTGTGTTCATTCTCTAGCCTACAATCGGCACGCATCACCCTTCCCCCGCATGACCTCCGATCACATTTTACTTGGTGTTCCCTTCTCTGAGTTGCCCAGATGAGAGACCAGCCTCCAAGCCATGGAGTCAACCTCCTGGTACTTATTTCTACTATTCTTGGGTGTTAGCTTCCTAGTCTATTATTCTATATTCCACAGATGAGTGCAATCTTTCTATGTCTGTCTCTCTCTCTCTGACTCATTTCACTTAGCATGATACTTTCCATGCTGATCCACTTATACGCAAACTTGATGACCTCATTTTTTCTAACAGCTGCGTAGTATTCCATTGTATAGATGCACCAAAGTTTCTTCAACCAGTCATCTGTTCTAGTCTGCCCTTATTTTCTGTGCTACCATTTGAGTATCATGATACAAAGTCTAGCAAATTAAGATGGAAAACACTTGGGCACCTACCCTTGCTCCTCAGTCGTGACTTCAGGTGCAGACTACTCCTTGCAGGGCTAGAACTCGGCGGGTACATAGAGAATGTTCCTCAGCCATTGAGGAAAGTGCCTCATAAAAATAAAACAATCATAACTCCTATCTACGTGTCACTCGATAGTTCACAGAGCATCCTGTATTTGTCTTTCTTCTACTGACTACTAACATGACATCCTCCAGTTCCATCCAGGTTGTGGTGACCTGTGTGATTTCATCTTTTCTTTTGACTACACTAAGAGGAATTGAACCTTGGTTAACTGTGTGCAAGGCAAGCGCCTACCTAGTATACTATCTCCCCAGGTCCCTAGTTTTAGCTTTTTATTTTTTCAGGAAACTTTGTACTGTTTTCCATGTTGGGTGCACCAGGTTATGTTCCCACTAACACAAGAATTCCTTTCTATCCTTGACAACTTGGAATGTTTCACCATTCTTAACAAATTGATAAAGAATATATTTCCATGTATCTGCTGGTGAACTGTAGGTATTCTTGGATAAAATGCCTATTTCATTCCTTTATCCAGCTCTTAAATTGGTTTATATATTTTTATTAAGTAGTATGAGTTGTTTATTTATTTTAGATATTAATCCATTGTTTAATGTACCACTTAGTAGGCTGCCATTTTATTGGAGTAGGGGGATGGGGTCATAAAGGCTGTGTTCAGGGCTTCCTCTTAGTCGGTTCAGGGAATACTCCTTGCAGTGATTGTGGCAACCATATTGGTGCCAAGGATTGAATAAGGGTCATCAGACTTTAGAGCACGTACTGTCGCTCTAATCCCTGAAATTTCATCTTAGTGATCATTTGTTTCTCCATGCAGAAGCTTTTAAGTTTCTGTAGAAGTCAACTCCAATTCTGATGCTGAATAGTTGATTATCTGGGTTTTTTCCATTTATTTTATTGTTCAAGGTCTTGGGGGGAATGTTTATTTTTATTTTTAAATTTTAATAAAGCACCATATTTACAAAGTTGTCTGTTGTGGGTTTTAGACATAAAATGTTCCAACAGCAATCCCACCACCAGTGTCTTATTCCCTCCCACCCACCTCTTCTATCCACAGCCTGCACCTTGATGGCACATTTCCCAGTTTGATTGTTGAAGTTTGTATTTCTCGTTTTCAGTGTTGTTAACCCTGTGGTTTGGATATTTAGCCATTCACTCCTTCACAACAACGATGTACTCAGATCCCCGTAACCCATGCTTCCTGTTGCCTCCCATCTATCTCTTCTAATCCCCTTGATTTCTTTCTTTCTCTGCTCTTGTCCTCCCTAAATTCTGGGGCCGGGAGTCATCTAGTCATCCCCCCTTTCAAACATTGCACTCTCTCATCCAGTTATTCTATCTACCTCATATAAGTGAGATCATCCTGCAACTGTCCTTCTTCTGGCTTACTTCATTTAACACAACTGGCTTACTTCCAGTTCCACCCATATTGCAGTAAATTGCCTGATTTTATAATTGCTTACAGCTCTGTATATATACCACATTTTCATAATCACTTATGTTGGATATCTAGATTGATTCCATATTTAACTACAGTGTTAAGTGCTACAATGAGTAATGGTGTGCATATTTCCATTTGAATGAATGTTTTTGTGTCCTAAGAGTTGATACCCAAAAGTGGAATTGCTGGGTCTTATGGCAGCTCAATTCTTCATTTATTGAGATAATGCCATACTGTTTTCCATAAAGGTTGACCCATCAGCAGTGGATGAGAGCTCCTCTTTCACCACATCCCTGCCAACACAGATTGTTCTCATTACTTTTGATATGTGCCATTCTCACTGCTGTCATATGGTATCACATTGTTGTCTTGATTTGGATTTCCTTCATAATAAGTGATGTGCATTTTTTCATGTGCCTGTTGGACATTAATTGGTCTTCCTCAGAGATGTCCCTGTTTATTTACACTCCCAAATTTTATGAGGATTTTGGATTTTTATTGTTGATCTTCATGAATGCTTTATATTTCTTGATTACCAACCCTTTATCTGATGTATTGATTGCAAATATATTCTCTCATTCAAATTAACTGGTTTTCAGTTATGTCCCATGTTTCTTTTGCCATGTGAAAACTCTTTAATATGTACAATTTGTTTATTTTTAATTGTTACCATTGCCAGTATCATTATATCATTGAAGACTACTATTGAGATCCAGATCCTGAAGCATCATACATATATTTTCCTCTGTGTACTTTATAGATTCTGGTTTGATCTCAAGGTCTTTGATTCACTTTGAATTGACTTTAGTAAGGTGTGTGATATGGATCCAGCTTTAATTTTATATGTTTTCCAGTTTTTTCAGTACCATTTTTGAAGAAGCTCTCATTATTCCATTTAATGCTCTCAGCTACTTTTTCAAAACTTAGTTAACCACATATGTGGGTTTTTTCATTGGTATTCTTTTTTACTATTGTCAGAGATAGAGAGTCTATTCTTATTCTAATACCATACCATTTTGATCACTGTGGCGTCACAGTCTAGTTTCAAGTTAGGCACTGAGATACTCTTTTTTCAATATGATTTTGCTAGTTGGGGTCTCTTATAAGTCCAAACAAACATTATTATTGTCTGTAAGTTCTTAAGTTCTTGAAGAATGTCATCAGAATTTGGATAGAGACTGTATTGAGTATATATAGTAGTTTATATATAGTTTATATATATAGTAGTTTAAGTAGGTTGACAATATTGATTTTTGTTCTATTTATGTGAAGAATGCCATTAGGGTTTTAATGGGGATTGAATCAATATGTATAATGTTTTGGGCAAAATGGCCATTTTAATGTTGATTCTTCCAATAATGATCATGGGTATCTTTATATTGTGTGTGTGTGTGTGTGTATGTGTGTGTGAGATCTTCTACCTCTTTCAACAATGTCGTGTTTGCATGGGAGGGTCTGGCCCACATCCTATGGAGCTCATGTTCAGGGCTTACTCCTGGCTCTGCCCTCAGGGATCACTCCTGGCAAGCTCAGGGGATCAAATAGGATGCTGGGAATAAAACCCCAGTCAGCCATGTGCAAGGTAAGAGCCCTACCTGCTGTATTTTTGCCCCAGCCCCTAAACAGTGTCATGTGCTAGGCATCAAACTGGGGGATACTAGTGTGAAGGAGACACAGTTTATGCTTTCAAGTTGCTGAGTCTGGGAGCTGAGACTAATAGAGTGGCAAAGATGAAAGCAGAGCATGCCATGAAGATGTCATAGCAATGGAGCTGACAGGGTGCAGGAGGAATCTTCTTATACCCCTCTGGGTTCTTCTAGGCTGATTCATAATCAAATATAAAAGATTACTAATAGGAATTCCATATAACTTTATGATTCCAATCCCAGAAATCTTCCCCTTAAACATTAATTTGAATATATAAATGTACACTTATTTTTGTTGCAGCACTATTTACTATAGCCAAGGTCTGGAAACAGTCTAGTTGCCCAACAACAGATGAGTGAATAAAGAAATTATAGTATACATATATGTGTATATGTATATTATCTATACTATGTACACATGCAAATACACACAAACACAATGGAATACTATTTAGCTATGAGAAAAGATGCAGTTTTGCGGTGTGCTATCACTTGAATGGAACTGGAGGGTGCCAACCTACTGAAGTGAATCAAAGTTGTCGTCATCGTCATCATCATCATCATCATCATCCCGTTGATCGTCGAATTTCTCGAGCGGTCTCAGTAATGTCTCCATTCATCTTAGCCCTGAGATTTCAGAAGCCTCTCTCTACTCATCCTTCCCAACGATGCCTCATTGGAGGCTCTTTCAGGGTCAGGGGAATGAGACCCAACTTGTTACTGGTTTTGGTATATGGGAACACCATGGGGACCTTGCGAGGCTCTCCTATGTGAGCAGGAAATCTCGGTAGCATGCCAGGTTCTCCCAGAGGGAGAAGTAGGCTATAAGATGTGTGGCCGCATGCTTCCGGGAGCTTGGTTTTAAGTCTCTGGATGTTGGCAGTTGATGCGATTACACAGCGCTAGGGGCTCTCCCTGGGTGTGACCACCTAGTTACTGGAAAATGGGAAATCTGGGCGGAAGAGGCCCAGTCCCAATCTGAGCAGGCTTGGAGGTCTCAGCCCTGGATCCCACACACTTGGGTTTCTCTGACGGTACCTTCATTCGTGAGGCCGGTCCAAACGTGTGGAGAGGGGCCTTGAGCATGGCTGTGGCTAGGATCTGGAGGTCTTGGGCCGCCCAGAGCTCTGCTTGGGGCGGGGCTGGAAGCTGAAGCCCATCCCCTCCGAGGGCCCTCGGGGAAGACAGCCAGGTGCTTGGGCAAGAGACTCTCGGCATCGCTCTCTTCCGGGAGCTTGGTTTAAAGTCTCTGGATGTTGGCCATTGATGGGATTGCACAGCACCAGGGGCAGTCCCTGGGTGTGACCACCTAGATACTGGAAAAATTCTTTTTTTCCAGAATCATAAAGTGAAAGTTAAATACCTGATGATGTCATTCACATACAGAAACAAATGAATTGGACAATCCTCAATGAAAACAAACCCTGGGACATGCTCAATTGAACCTGGAACTGAAGGGGTAGAATGGAAGAGGGGAGGGACCATGGATAATGGTGGAGGGATTGACGTACTGCCCTGTGACTATCAAATAGTTTCAATACAATTGTAAACTATGACTTTATCACTGTCATCCCATTGTTCATTTATTTGCTCGAGCAGGCCCTCCACTGTGAGACTTGTTGTTACTTTTTTTGGCATATCAAATATACCATGGGTAGCTTGCCAGGCTCTGCCATGCTGGCAGGATTTCGGTAGCTTGCGGGGCTCTCCGAGAGGGACAGAGGAATCGAACTTGGGTTGGCCGTGTGCAAAGCCAACACCCTACCCGCTGTGCTATCGCTCCAGCCCTGTAAACTATGACACCTCCAATAAAAACAGACTAATACGAGAACAAGGCTGAAGGTATAACTCCTATGCACACAAGAATGACCTAGCAAGAAAAGTCGGGCTCCCATGTGGTTTCATTCAGCATCACAAATAACATCCACTAAAGGCAAGCGGGGGGAATGAAGAAAGGAGAGTCAGTGTGGGAAATTCAGCAGGGAAGGTGCAATAAGCCCAGTGCTTGCTCTTGTGCAGATTTAGTTCTACTTTCCACATTAATGTGAGTTAAGGAGATTAGGGCCTCCTACACAGTAAGGAATGTGCCCTTCAGGGAGTTTTTCTTTTCCACGTGTATTTCAGAGTAGACATTCTCCACCCTGCCTTCAGAGTCTCTCCAGTGAAATATACCTGCTTACCAAAGACATATTTTGGGGTGGCAGATTTTTGTTTCCCTGTAGAGCTCTGAGACTAGTCTCAGAGGAATATGGATAAAAAAGGCAGAAACCCTGTAAGGAGCAGAGAACAAGGAGAGTCTTGATAATAGAATTAGCCTGGGAACAGAATCTTTGAACTTGGGGGTTTCCCAGTAGTCTGAGATGGAGAGTAATGGTCCAGATTGAGGAATTAGCATTAGCACCAATGACAGTCTGTGAAACACATGGGTTGAAGCTAGGTGGTGATGCCAAGATAACCGCAGGAGGGCGACTTGGAGACAGGGTGTGGGAGGAGACTGAGAGGTGGGGATCAGTGATGTTTCAGCCAAGGAGTCAGAATTAATCCTAAGGTAACAGCCTGCTAAAGTGAGGTTTTGATCAGAGAAAAGCTACGAGCAGATTGGTAATTTAGAAAGATCCCTCTGGAGGTTTTATGGAAACATTAAACTTGTTCTTCTGGATGGCAGTACAAGATAGTATTTAATAAATATTTATTGAGTTGAAAAACAGGAACAGTCTCAATGGGAAAGGTAACATTGGGACTAAAAAAAAAAAAATGGAAAGAGTAACAACCAGACTAAAAATGTAAACAGCTTTGAGAGAATTTTTTTTTTTGAGATGGAATCAATAGGCTCTACTGAGCATTACCAAGGAAATAGAATTGAGAGTGACTTAGCAATTTTTCCTCTTGGGTGGCCAGGTGATGGAGATGAGAACTAAGACCAGGTTTTCAGGTCATTGGCCAAAATCCATGGGAACAGCTGAATAGAAAAGAAGGGGTTTATTGGCAAGAAGACAACTTATAAACTGGGTAGCAAGTCTGGACAGCACGAAATGTAGCTTTAGAAAGGGGAGAAGACCTGGCTTTGTGTTCAGAAGAGTTGGAGCGCTGTAACAGTTTGTACATAATTAGGCATTTTCCGGGGAAAAGCATGCGTTTTTCTGAGGAGGTATGGTGAGCGAGCATGTGCAGTTGAAAAATATACTGTGAGTATACTGGAGTAACTTTGCTCCACATATATAAGAAATGCAGGTGAAGTGTCATCGAGGGGTGGATGTTTTTTGTTAATGAGGAAGCATACCAAAAGAGCTCAGTTGTGAATTTCCACTGACCAATTCTGTCCAGCCTGGAATCTGGAGTCTTCAACAGTACAGAAGTGCTTGTATGGCTCTGTCTTGGTTAGTAACAGCCAAAAAAAACATGACTGTGCAGTTGCTCGAAGGAGCTGACATATGGCCTAAACTCTAAGCCTCAGATGAGTCTCTTTTTTTTTTCCTTTCTGCACCCTAGAGTCCTTGGGTGTTTTTAAAATTTTTCTTTTGCACTCTAGGGGATCAAACTCAGTGCCTCACACATCCCAACTGCTGAGTCACATTCCTGGTCCTCCTTTTCAGGATTTTGTTTGAATGGCGGCCACGCCTGGCAGTGCTCCTGGCTTACTGCTAGCTCTGTACTCACGGATTACTCCTAATGATATTCAGGTGACCATCCAGGTTGCCAGGGATCAAACCTAGGTTGGCTGCATGCAAAGTAAGCACCCAATCCACAGTACTATCCCGACAGCCCCTCTTTTTCAGTTTTGAAGAGAAGGGACACAGCGTTTTAGATTATTGGTTTCAATGTGAAAATACTATGGCCTCACTTTGTGAAATAGCTCATAGCTTCCATAGGAGCACTGAGGGGCCCTGGAATCTCGGGTAAACTGCTGGTAGAGAGCCTGACCAAGCAGGAGTTTAACAATGGTCTGAACAGAAGTGGGTAGGACTGGAATCCTTATCACAGAGATGCAATTCAGAAGAGAGGGTGCCAGTCAAGAGAATTTACCTCTGAAATGCAGAGGTCAGCCTATTAGTGACTCTCCAAAGTTACATGTCATACTTAAGTCCCATTATAGTTCTTACACATCACAACAAAGATCTCCCACATCCCAGTCACCCTCACACCCAAAATATAGTAGTGGCAAAATGCCTCCACACAACAGGTGGGGATAAAACGGTCCAGGATGCTAAATTCAACTCCCATAGTTTGTCTGGGCCACAAACAATAAGGTTCTGGAGATTCTGGCGGGCAGCTGAAGAGAAACCATTTATAAGGAGTGTGTGCCACATAAGTGTGTGCCAAGCTCAGATCAGCCACAGAGCCAGGAGGCCTTCCGGTCTTCTCAGCTTCTGCCAAACTGGCCACATGCTTCCTTTCCCTGGCCAGGCATCTCTGCCTGTACCTCTGTAGACACATGCTTAGATGCCACCATCCTCGTGGGAGGCACACGCATGAGCAGGAGGGAACAAGCAGCCATGGTTGAGGGCCCAACTACCCAGGGCTGGCTGCGGCTGTTTCTCAACTAAACACTGAGCTCCACTTCAAAAATTGTAAATGACAGAATCTCAATACACATTTTTAAACTATGATCAAATAGGAACCAATCACAAAGATGATTTGATTATTTTTCAAGTTCTCCACCTTTTTCTTTCTTTTGTTTTCATGCCAGGGATTGAATCCAGGGCCTCCGACATGTGAAGCATGTGAGCTTTTGCAGTTGAGTTACATTGAGTCCGTGTCCACCTTTCTCTTTTGAAAGAAAAGAGGGCTGGAGCTAGTATAGCAGGGAAGGCACTTGTCTTGCATGCCGATGACCTGGGTTAGATCCCCATCACTACAGGTAGTCCCCTGAATATTGCTAGGAGTGACCCCTGAGTGTAGAGCCAGGAGTAAGCCCTGACCACAGATGTGATTGCAAAACCCAAACAATTAAGAAAGGAAAAGCTGAAAGTCATGTGGAAATATCTGCTTCAATAAGCATACATTATTTACATAATCCATTGCTGTATTATAGTATGTGCCCTACTTCCGTGGTTGTTTTTTAAATTGTGAGTGTGGAAATACTTGAAAAATATACACCCAACATTGGAATGCTAGGTAGGCAAGAGAGAAGAGGAAATAGGCTGCTTAGAGGTTTTACTTTTCTGTCCACTTTGCTTTTTGTTTGTTTTTGATTCTCAGAGGTTACTCCTGGCTGTGCAGTCAGGAATTACTCCCGATGGTGCTTGGGGGACTATATGGGACACCAGGGATTGAACCTGGGTCAACTCTGTGCAAGGCAAATGCCCCCGCCCACTGTACTATTTATTGCTCCAGCTCCCCCCAAAAAACCTTATTTTTAAGCATAATATTTCCATAAGTTAATAAGAGCAATCAGAATTTTAATTCCCACTTCAGCACTGCTATGGAGATGACTGGGGTTCACATGCACACCCCACACCTGGCTGTGGCTAAGGTCACACCCTAGTGTCAGGGCTTGCACTCCTTTAGTTATGGTTGTAAGGCAGCATTAAGTGCTGAAATCAATCAGAGAAGACAGCCCAGCATTAACAGATTTCCAAAGCCTGTGTACATCACTGAACATCATGATTAAAATTGGTGCTCCAAGCAAGTCAGAGCACGTTTTCAAAGACCGACTAAAGGAAAAGGTGGCCTCTTGTCTCTTGTCTCGGAGGCCCTCCCTGGCAGAGAGGCCTCTCCCTCTCTCCTTCAACCCCTCCCCGGTCAAGTGAGAACATGTCTGGAGACTGTGTGTAGAGAAGGGAGTTACCATGCTGAAAAATAGGAAGCTGCAAAAACACTTGTGAAACAAGACCACATGCTGGCTTACTAGCTCAGGGAGTGCTGGATTAACCCGTGTTTATTTGACCCCCTCAAGACGAACATAAAGCATAAAGCAGGACAGTGGTCAGGTGTAAAGCTGTTGTGGATTCCTGGCAGATGGAGGCTTTGTTCCCCCATTGACTTCTTTCCCCCTGTGAGAGCTCTGATCCCAACTGGGTGATCCCACTCAAAAAAAAAAAAAAAAAAAAAGAAGAAGAAAGAAAAAAGACACCATGATGGCTCAGGACTGACTGACCCTGAAAACACTTCATCAAGTCAGGAATTCCCATTCGGAGAATGCACTCATGAAATTCAATAAAATGAAAGAAAGATTAAGAAATATATTTGGAATATTGAATTGTCCAAAGTATATTTGGGAAATGTACCCTCTCTTAAACTTTTGGTGCCTTCTGATGATCATGAAATGGAAAATGTGATGTCAGTGGAGCTGACTTAAGCAAGAGAAAAGGTGATTGGTTCCTTAACATTCTGTGACCTTGCCAACATCTCTGCTGCTACAACCTTGCCTGTTCAGGTGGGGAAACAAGCAGAGAGGAAGCCTAGGAAATGTCCCCACTGCCCATGCCCTTCCCACCACCTCCTTTCCCCAGACCCCATCAAGAGGAAAATCCTCCCACTGCTGCCACTCCACAGCCTCTTCATCCCTTGCTTTTGAGGTTGTGTGCTATCTTCGTGTATATAATGTTCATTTTTGTGTACATTTGCATAGGTCAGAACATGTCTAGGCCAGGTTCAGGTAGCCTAAGGACTTTATGAGTATATGTTGTCCACCCCCAGATGTGCTGTACACACAATCCAGAATGAGGCAGATCTTCCTGCCTCTGATTAGAAAGTCTAACCCAGAAGTTGAAATGCTCCTTTCTCAGGAAACAGACCTGTGATATATTGGCCATGAGGTGGCATTCACAGGTGTTTTTCAAGGCAACAAAGTGCAAAAGATGAAAAATTAGAGCAACTGGGTCAGAGTAGGAGTGCAGCAAGTAGGGCCTTATATGTGGCTGACCTGGATTCGATCACTGGCACTGAAGTAGTCGTCTGAGTGCAGTGCCAGGAGTAAGCCCTGAGCACCACTGAGTGTGGTCCAAAACCCCAAATAATAATAAAACGTTGATCATGTTACACAGGTTACCCATCTTTTTTTTTTCTATTTGGGCCACACCTGGCAATGTACAGGGGTTACTACTGGCTCTGCACTCAGGAATCACTCCTGGCGGTGCTCAGGGGACCATATGGGATGCTGGGAATCAAACCCCTGTCAGCCGCGTGCAAGACAAATGCCCTACCCACTGTGCTATCACTCCAGCCCCCAGGTTATCCATCTTAAAGTATAGATACCATAATTTTAATGACCTGCACTCAAAAGCAAATGCAAATCAATATAATATAGTGTCAAAAATTATACCTCTGTTATTGTTAAACTTTGGTGGCCATTCTAGCCCATGACATAGTTAAGATGCATCCAAAATGACTTGCTGAGGATATAGAAAAGTTGGAACACTTATGAATTGCTGATGGGAATGTAAAATGATATACCCAGTGTTGAAAACAGTAGGTGATTTCCTTCAAAAATTAAATATAGACATAGCATATGGTCCAGCAATTCCACTTCTTGGTATATGTCCAAAAGGATTTAAAATAGCAAGTTACACACAGATATTTGTACCCATGTACACAGCAGAGTGCTTTTCAAAATGGACAGTATTTAGCCTTGAAAGGGACAGATTTCTGGGCACTTGTTGCAACTTGTATGAACCTTAAAGGTAGATGCTGATTGAAACAAACCAATTACGGAAGAAGTATAGTGGGATTCTACTTGTATAATGACAAAATTATAAGAAGCAGGAACAGGCTGCTTTACCCAGCTTGAGAAAAAAAAAGGAAAAATGGGGAAATCTGTATCTAATAGGTAGGATTTTAGTCTGAGAAGATGAAAACATTCAGAAACTGGCTGGTGATGACAGTTGCACAACAATGCAACTTAGAATGACCATTAAAATGGCCATTAAAAGCCCCACCCCCTTATCTTTTGGTATGTACCACCACAGTAATAGGTAAGAGATCTTCTTTGGCCACAGAAAGTAGCATAACGTCTAATATATGCTATGTGTGTTCAATTAGACTCTCTCCTCCTTCTAGAAGTTGTTCATTTTTATGTTGTTTGCCCTAATAGTATTAGGTAGTTTGTGATTTTCCATCTCAGAGGTAGAGCACTTACCTAGCATGTTGGAAGCCCTGACTTTCATCCCCAGCTATGCTTAAAATAAAGTGTAATTGATTTTCCATGTTGAACCTTACTGGCCCATTTTCTCAGTAGCTGGCACCTATCCTGGTCATAGCGAGCACCCATGGCTCCCTCTGCTTCTCGGATTCAGGCACAGCTGTCTTTGCTTCTCATTGTCCATCCAGTATTGTGACCCGCACATCCATCCTGCCTGTACAACATCAACCATTAATGTCATCTAAAACTCCTTCAGCATGCCAGCATGGTCTGAACAGAACAAATGAAAGTCCAATTTCCTCTGCCCAGGCAGGTAGTATTTTAAGGATGACAATGAGCTCAAGACAAGATTCACTTCCCAAGTTGTATTTTAAAAAATCCTTAGTGAACAGACCTGGTTCCATATGAATTTAGAAATATAGGCAGAGAATATCATTTCTTTATTCTTCTCTTCACTTAAAACTATTTTTTAAGTGAAAATAACTTTCACTTAAAATTATTTTTATTGAAGGACTGGGATTCACAGTACTGTTAATGACTCTTTTCATGCCTACATTTCATTTCAACACTGCATCCCCAAACAGCAAGCCCACTTCCCTCCCCAAGAGTCCAAGAAACCCCTTCCAACCACCTCCACCCCATATAAGCTCAGCTCGATAGACAAAATCTTTATTTTCAGTGACTTTGACCACTTGTTGTTCTCTTAATTGGTTTTTTTATTTGCTACACATGACTCTTGTTTTCCCCCAAAAACAATTTTTAGAGGAATATAAGTTTCAAAGAATTATATATTTCTCATGTGTCTGTATTATCTCTCTCTTCACTCTATTTTTCCCTTCCTGTGCAAAAAAAAAAAAGCCAATCAAATAAAGATAATAAAACGAGAACACTGTTTGGACGAGGAGACAGTACAGTGTATAAGGCACAGACTTAGCATTCATCCGACTTGTGTTTGATTCCCAACAGCACATAGTTCTCAGTTCTCTGAGAATAGCACTGGAGGGCCTCAGCACCGCTGGGGTAGCCCAGGTCTCCCTAATGCCACAGGACCGGAGTAGGACTATATCCTTGTGGCCTCTGCATTGTGCTGATGAACTTGTTAGCCAAGAATTTCTGGTGGGGCCTCTGGGCTTCCTGAGCACCATTTGTGAGCTTCCCCCAAAACAAAATTTAAAAATAGATAATACTCAACTCAACTTCTCTCAATTTTTTTGGTCTGTCATCATTTATTTCCTTCTATATAAAAGTTACACATCTGAAATGTCTGCAGAGGTGCTCCTAGCCAGATTAGTGGAATATATTGCAATATGACACAAGGCAGGCAGGCAGGGAATCTGCTCAGAACCATTCACCTGCTCTGCAGGGGCCACCCCACCTGGTGTGCTGCCCCTGACTGGTCATTCCCTGCAGACCCAATTCGCGCTGGCACCTAGGCAGCCAGGAGGTTTCTGGAGGAGGTGGGTTGGGGGGCACGGAATGGTGGACATGGTCAGCAATAACTTAAAAGATGTGCCTCCCATGATGTCTTCACTCAGGGACGCCCCACCGTGGGGTACAGGAAAAGCACCACCAAATGGGGCAGAGACCACGTGTATCTGGGCATCAAACCCCTAGAGCAGCATTCAGCATAGCTCGGCTTGGTGGAGCCTGGATGGGGAGGAGGGAGAAGCTTGAAATGGGAGGACTTCCAGAAGCAGATCCAACTAAACCCACAGGCACGCAACACTGCTAACACCCCAGATGCTGACATGCTCATTAAATAATAAAGTAACGCACCAGCCCTCTCAAACAGAGGATTTTCACTACATATTCTGCAGCTGGAGTCTTTGGAATTGTAAGTTCTTGCCCCAGCAGGCTTGCCAAAAAAGGTTTCTTTGAGCAATTACATTAATATAGCATATTAATATAATTATGTGTTATAGTCTAGCTATTACTTAGTATATACTATTCAGTGTTTTTGGTCATTAACAAAGTCAGTCTACACATAAATATGCACATACTGATCTTGCATTTGTCCTGTGTTTAATGGTTGGCTACACTTTTACAAGTTTGATCTCATTTGGTCTTGCCAAGAAACCTGGGAAGTAGACGGGATCATCAAGCCTTAACAATGTAAATAAAGAAATGGAGGACCTGAGAGGTTGTATGTCACCTAAAGTTAAAGGTGACGAATTGAGAGAACTAACACATTAATATCCTCACTCCATGTCTACTTATCCCAGTATACTGATCAAGGCAATTAGCCAAGATCCATCAAGAACCATTATTTTGGCTTTCTACTGTGCTCCTGCAACTCAAAGGATTGATAGTTCAGTGAGAAGGCTGAAGGTACCAGTAAGATGTGGTTCATCCAGGGTCCGGAGCAATAATACAGTGGGTCAGGCATTTGTCTTGCATGCAGCTGACTCAGGTTCGATCCCTGGCATCCCATATGACCACCCCAGCACTGCTAGGAGTAATTTCTGAGTGCAGAGCCAGAAGTAATCCCTGAGCATTGCTGGGTGTGACCCCAAAAAGAAAAAGAAAAGATGTAGTTTATCCCATCACTCCATACATGCTCCAGGCAATAGTACTGGAGGCAAAGTGTGCCATACCCCACACTGGAGGCAAAGTGTGCTCAAAGTGTGAGCAGGCAGGACCTGTGTGGTAAAGGTCTGGCACTCTGAGAGGAATCTGAGGGCCTTCTAGAAAAGAATACTCCTCAAAATGGTCTGAGCCCCTTTCTGTGCAGCTCAGTTGTTTTGCTTGGTCTTCTGCCCTTGGGCCTTCCTCACCCTTTTGCACAATAAACCCCCCCAATTATGACTCACTTTTCCAAATCTTGACTCAAGATTAGGCAATATTCCACTTTTTCTGGAATATTGTCACTGTAATTTGGGTGTAAAATCCTGGGACAAAGACTCCAAAGATTGCCTCAACGAACAGGCATTTTATTTAGCACCAAATTGATGCAAAAACAGTTTATGACCTTGGGTTTGAGCAATCAGTGACTATCACTCCCATTAATAATAGCCAAATAGAAGTTTGTATCTATTATTTACCCCCTAAGTAGATGGGTTAATGGCTATTGGAAACTGCCAGAGCTTACCCAAGCTTTCTCTTGACTGCCTGATTGGGAATTTGAAATCTGGGAAGGTAAACACACTCAAATGCTACCACGGAAGGAACTCTAGTTGATTGAGTATTTCCAAACACATAGGATTTGGATTCTTCTGTTCTGAAGAAAGTTCTCAGAGGTACACTGGAATGACAAAAATAATTTTTATGGGAGCAGAGAAAATGAAACATATAGAACATGAAATCTGGCCTAAAGAACAACTGCAATTTTAATGAATTTTCCTATATGGGGAGAAGAGAACTTGAAAAGTTAAAGTGTTGTAATGAGTTTCACTTAATCAACCATACCGAAAATACTTTTAGGCAAGAAAGTAAGGAGACTTAATTATTTAATATCAAGATATACCACAACCTATGCAATCACCTGAAATTGTGGTCCCAAATAAGGGTACAGAGAACTTTGTATAGGAGTTTTTCTGGCATCATTACAAATTGTGAGATGAAAGAGAAGAGCAAATGAATGTAGTTTTTTAATTGGTTTCAGGGTGACAGTACACTGAGGTACAGAGGCAGAAGGGGCACATCGTGGTACTTAGGCGGAGCCCTTGTTGCTGGAATCTTTGTGCTAAATACATTCTGTTTTAGGTCCTGTAGAGATATCTGTTCTTTTACTTATTGTTTTTGTGGCCCCACTTCCATTCCTGCCGAGGTAACAAGTAGATTTGGATTCATCTGTCTGAATAGTAATTTATGATTTATGACCTATCCAATCTCTACCTGGATACCAAATGGGCTGCTCAGAATTCCAGCTTCTGGCTGCCTCCTTGGAAACTTGTGCTTAGTTACCTGCTCATCTTTCCATCACTCTAACAATGCTTCAAGATAAACTTGTGCTTAGTTACCTGCTCATCTTTCCATCACTCTAACAATGCTAACATTTCCTAATGCTAATAGTACAGAGATAGCAGAGCAGAAACTGCAATTACAGCTTGTATATCAGAAATAAAGAGGAAGGAGAGACTGGTGAGGGAACAATCATTCCCGTGGTTTGGCCCCAGGGCCAGCCCTGAACATGGCTAACAAAAGCCAGGAACTAGGGATTCCCCTCTCAGAATCTCCATTTAGGAGAGAAGAGTGAGAAGCCGAGGATGAAATGCTTCAGGACCTTGTCCTCTATTATGTGAGTTCCCAGAGCTAAAGAAACCTCTTCAGGGCTGGAGTGGTAGTTTAGCAGGCAGGAGCCTTACCTTGCACACAGTCCACCCAGGCTAAATCCTCAGCACTCCACAAGGTCCCCTGAGCCGTTCAGGAATGGTCCTAGGTTGCAGAGCCAGGAGTAAGTCCTAAGCAATGCCAGGTGTGCTCCTCTCTCCCTAAAATAAGAAACCTCTTCAATGACGGCATCTCTAAGACCTCTGCTCAGTATGGAGGACCAGGATGTCACACAGGAGATGTCTCAGCCCATTGGAAATTCTGAGAACTGGAGCCTGCTCTGGTTTTCTGACTTGTCTAATTCACTGTCCAAATTACTCACTGTTCATGGAAAGTATCATGCTAAGTGAAATGAGTCAGAAAGAGAGAGACAGACATAGAAAGATTGCACTCATCTGTGGAATATAGAATAATAGACTATAAGACGAACACCCAAGAATAGTAGAAATAAGTACCAGGAGGTTGTCACCATGGCTTGGAGGCTGTTCTCTCATTCTGGGCAACTCAGAGAAGGGAACAGCAAGTAAAATGTGGTTGTTGGTCATGTGGGGGAAAGATGATGCGGGCCAAATATAGACTAGAGACTGAACGCAATGGCCACTCAACACCTTTATTGCAAACCACAACACCTAACCAGAGAGAGAGAACAAAAGGGAATTCCCTGCCATAGTGGCAGGGTGGGGTGGGGGGAGACGGGACTGGGAAGGGGGGGTGGGATGTTGGGTTTACTGGTGGTGGAGAATGGGCACTGGTGAAGGGATGGGTTATCAAACTTTGTAAGGGAGAAACATGAGCACAAAAATGTATAAATCTGTAACTGTACCCTCACGTTGACTCACTAATTAAAAATAAACTATTAATTAAAAAAAAATAAAAAATAAAATAAAAAACAGTAAAAAAAAAAAAAGATTTAAAAAAAAAAAAAACAAATTACTCACTGTTCAAATTACTTTGTGCAGAACAGTAAGTCTGTGGCCAGTCTGCCTTTGGTGGTCTGCCATGTTTTAATGGGACCACAAACAACTGAGATTAAAGCTTAATGGAGCTAAGGGAAATGATATGTAATGAGTATTAATAGGCACCAAGTGCAAAGCTCTATGGGGGATTGTTACTGGGATAAATGAAGTTTTAAAATCTCACCTTTTAAAATGGTGTGAGATTCTTTGTGGCTCACATAGGACAGCCTTCCAGTCTCAACATTTAATCTAACCCAGGAAAGCAGTCAGTGTGCCTGGAAGTTCTCCTCGGTACTTTCCCTGAGAGCTACAGTAAACCAAAATCACAGTTATTATGAAAATTTTAAGGGAAAACTTTAATAACTCTTGCACACTTAAAAAATGTAAATATTGTGTATTTATTTGAAACGCGTAAGTTTTCTATGACTTTGCTAGTTGTACTTGTAAGGATATGAGTCAGGTGGGCTGAGAAGTCATTAATATTGGAATTGGAGAGAGGATTGGACCACATCCAGAGATGCTCAGGGCTTACTCCTGGCTCTGAGCTCAGGAATCACTCCTGGCAGTTGCTAAAGGACCAGATGTAATGCTGGGGAGAGACCTGAAGTCAGACACATGCAAGGCAAGGGCTATTTTACCCTGGGGATTTGTACCATGTCAACTTGGTTTACATAGAACTATGTTTTCTAGTATCTTCATATGGTTTGCAGAGAGACCTGGCCAAAGAGAAATTTGTGCAAGGTTTGGAAAACAAGAGGAAAACAAGAGCCATTATTCTCCCAAGGTGCAGACAAGTTCCAGCTTATTTTCCTTTGTCCTGTGTGCATCCAAGTCTTCCCAACAGCCAGCACTACTGACTAATAGCCAGCACAGAAGCTTGGTTGCAGCTTTTCATAAATAACTGGGATAAACAGAGATACTGCAGCTTGTAAAGCTCTCCTGCGTGGTCAACTTTGGCAATTGTGTGCATCTGCTTTCCAGACAGATTCCCCTAAACATTCCAAATTGCCTAACATGCCAGATCTTTAGAGGAGCCGATTAGCACCTCGAACCTTTCTCTAATCCTCCAACTTGTTTCTTCAGGCCATTACTTCCCAAATTCTCCCACAATTGTACAACCCCTTCCTCGTCAGTACTCCTAATACACCCACTTCCCTGATTAAATCCTGACCAAATCCCTGGTGAACCATGTTTGGAAACTCAACCAGTCAAGAGGATTTTATCCAAGAATTAAGAGTTAACCTCACTCTTGAAGACAGGTATACATAGTTCAACTCAGTCTTGCTGATTCTTATGTGAAATAAAAATGAGCCACAAGGATCCCATGTAGATCCTTGTTGCAGTAACTTCAATTGAAAAACAGGTCTTACAAAAGGTCTAAGAAATTCATTTTAGCGACTGGGGAACTAGCTTAAAGGGCTGGAGGACAGATACATCATGTGCAGGGCCCTGAGCTCATCACTGGCAGTGCAGAACCTCCCATCCCTGGGAAGGCCCCCCTCACCCCAAAAAAATTAAATTTAAGTGTCCTGTTTGAATTTCAAAGGTAGTGTTAAGCAGTTCCAAAAATGTGGAGTGAGTTAAGCACATACTTGCATGTCTGAGGTACGAGGTTCCATTCCAATGCTTCAAAAGAGAAAGCTTTAATGAGTATCAGTCTTCTGAAAATTTTGATGCCCCAGCTTTGCCTGCTAGTTCACAATAGTAGGCAAAGGAGAAAGCAATTGGAATTTGCCTTGTTATTATGCACCGCTGAAAAGGTAGACTCCCATCATTTCTAGTCTCGAGCAACATAATAATCAAAATACTTTCCCCTACTGAAAGTATCAGACAAGAGATCACCCAGGCACTCAGACTCTATTATTCACATAGTTCACCCTCTACATACCCCCAGGGTCTCATACAGTCCAGCCAAGGCTGCCTCTTCCCATTAGCTCATGAATTTCTCCTTGAACTGCAAAAAATTCCAGCTGCCTCCTTGCCTCCTTGCTCTCTGTACATCTTACATTTCTCCAGAGATCACTGTAAGTCCCAAATCCCTCATCTGTTGTGATTTGGGACTATTCTGTCATGTGGTATTATGTGCAGAAAGAGAACTCACACAGAATCACATACATTACCGGAACGTCACACATACCAAGGAAGATGGCAATTTCAGGAAACCTAGTAAGACACCAGAGAGGTATCTGTCCTCTATATAGGGATAGACATGCTGTTCCATGGACAAGATAATGAGCTAGAATTAAGATGATGCAGTAAATAACAGGAAACCTGTGAGAAATCAGAAAACCTTACATGGCACTAACTATACACAAGGCATACACATTTGTAGGGCAGAAAGTACTAGTCACCCAATTTCCCCTAAATATCTATCTGTACACATGACAGCCAGAAATAAAGACTGCATTTCCCAGACATCTTTGTACATTTTTTAAAGCAAATTCTGGACTCTCAGATGTAAGAGGAATGATTGCATTGAAGTTTCCAGAAATTTTGTTAAAAGCAGCTGGATATAAACTCAGTGGTTTGATCCCTGATACCAAGAGAATGGGAGGGGGGAAAGCAAAAGGAGACAAATTGTATACTTTTCCTGATTTCTCCCCTTCCTCCTCCTGTCCCACTTCTAAGAATGTAGTAAAGTTGTAGAATTCTCTCTTGGGCTATACTGCCAGGAGCCACACCCTAGTTTGTGTGAAATCAGAAGCAGGAAGTAACTTGGTTTGATAAAGATGTTATCAATTGCCAGGACTGAGGCACAGACTTTCATGTGAGAGAAAAAAAAATGGCTTTTGTACTGTTCAAGCTATTTTTTTATATCGTTGTGGTTACATCAAGTCCTAACAAATATGTTACTATTTTCATTGTAATTGGATGCTTTCAAGATAAAAAATAATTCAATTGAAACATTATTGTATTAATGATACATTAATAATATGCACTTGTTAATCAGAAGAAACAACTGCTTATGCAGTTTTTCTGGAGATAATAAAGATAGCGTCTTTATTCTTAAAATTATGGGAACACTCTGTTCTAGAGTGGGCAGAATTTGTAAGTGTATAAAGGATAAATGTAAGAGGGACCGACAAGTCTCATTTACCTGGTTAATCTTTTTGTTATAATTTAACAAAAGAAAATAAAAGCTAATTGGTCAGGGCAGGATGGGAATAGCCCGTGACTCCACCAAAGCTCAGTGACATGTAATCTTCAACAAGACCACAGAGATTTGCCCCCAATTTTTCCAAGTCGTTTGCTTAGTTGAGTCTCAGCCAGGCTTCTCTGGGTCTAGAATGTGAGTAAGTCAAATCTTCAAAAAAACAGGGCAGTCTGATTCACATGGAAGTGCCTCACCATCCTTGCTGATGCCATGTCTGTACTTGAGTGCAATCCTGACAGAGCTCCTTGCTCGAGTGTTTTTGTAGAATTCTAACCCTTTTGATCTTGATTTCTGGCCCCAACCCCATGACCAATTATACCTCACTTCATGCATTTCAGTTCTTCCGGAGTTCATCTTGTCCCCCAGTGTCTGTCGGTTCTCTGCTAAGATGCAAATAAGCCTGTACATATCAGAGAGAAAGAAAAAAACTATCCACATGGACCAGAGAGACAGTACAGCAGATGAGGCAACTGTCTTGTACATGAGGGCTTAATCCTTGGCAACATGTATAGTCTTTTGAGCCCCACCAGGTGTTATCCATGAGCACTGCTGAGTGTGACCCCAAATAATCAGTCACAAAAAAAAAAAAAACACCTACCAGTCAACCCTCCCTTCTATTATATGAATTATATCTTGATCCCTGTCAAGTTGGAGGAAGAATACACACCTCTCATTGATTTTCACAAGAACCTTGTTACTTCAAGCATTTTAAATTTCTTTCTTTCTGGTATTCACTTTGAAGATTTTTTTGACATTTTGTAGATCATACGGAGAGGCCAAATCTAGCAGTGTATTAGACATTTCTCTTCTCGTTGACCTTGTCCCCAGTAGCATGTTTATTGAAGCAGCTTATAGGCTGGTGCCTAGTATGTTGACAGGCCCTCAGGAGGTGGCATGTAAAGGGTTTATGAATGTGGCCATCATGCCTGTCTTCCATATCAGAATGCCCAAAGCAATTAGGACTTTTCGTGACACTTGATGGAAACTCATGTCAGCGTGGTACTCCGGATCTTCATCTGACGTCAGGATTATCCTTGCCTACAAAGTGGAAAGGGAAGGGAAAGGCACTAGCCACCCTGCTTAACCCTGTCCAGCTCTGGTCCTGGACAGTGAGGCGAACCTGGCAGCGGTAGCTGGCATGGGGGGTGTTGGTTTGGTACTCAGGCTCACCATCTTGCCCCACCCCCATCCGGGCTGTGCTTTTCTTCACCTCTCCATAACTCACCATGAGCATACAAAGACATCGATGGAAACTCACTCTGGCTGATCTAAGCAGCATGGGAATTCATCAAAACTCTTGGGATTGGCACATTCTGTGTTTCCAGGAAAAGTAGAGAACCATGATGAGAGTTTAGGCATTTGGGACTGGATCCAAAGTCAAGCATGGAAGTGGATTCATGTCACTGCTATGTCCTTGGACTTTGTGGCATCTCTTCACACCTGGTTATTTTGTGCCCTGGCACCTGACCCCACCCACCCATCCACAACCAGCACTGTCCAGGAGGACTCACCAGGCTCTGGTTTCTCTGTTGCAGGACACACACAAAGCAGAGTCCTGCATTACCACTTCCCAAGGTCACTTCTCAAATCTTCTACATATTCAGTTTTACTTGTCACCTGTGGTGCCTTATCTATATCTGATGCCTGCATCTCTACTTTTGCCATCTGGGAATATCTTATTCCAGTGTTCTTTGTAGGAACATAAAAGTTAATGAGTATAAAGGAAGTAAGGCTTCTGTGAAGCTATAAACCACCAACATAAGAAAAAAAGGGGGGAGGGGGAACTGGGAGATTTAGGCTCATGCCTGGCATGCTCCTGACCCTGCTTCAGGCCCTGGTACCACATGGCCCTCCAAGTATCATGAAGATATAAATCTGGAGACCCCAACTACTGCCAGACTAGCCGTAGTGGTCCCATGCTCAGATCCTAGCATTCAACTGAATGGCCCATTTACCCAAGAATTGCTGAGGGTGGTCATGGGCTCCCTGAGTAGATGCCTTGGAACCCCTTTCCCCCCAACCAAAGAGAAAAAGGGAGTGTAAAAATCCTGTTTAATCTAAAAATATCAGAGGTGGTATGTCCAGACCTCATTTACAAAAGTTACATAAATCTGAAAAGGCATCCTTTTACCTCTAAATCTATCTCCGTGTTAGACTTTGCTATATCTTTCCCCATCTTCAGTGACTGGGGGTTTCACCGACGCATGTGGTGCTCACATGTTCAGCTGTGGTGTTGCCAAGGTTTTGATCATCAGGCAGTGGTACTCACACACTAAGCCAGGGACTTTGTTCAGTTCTTCCACACTCCTGGCCACAAGGTAGTCACAGTGCTCCTGCACATTCTGGAGCTTCTTGGGAGTTGCTGTCAACTGACGTAAGTACCCTCCAAGTGCTCTTTTGGTATTGGCACATATTTTAGTCATACCCTCTTGGGCAGGAAAGGTTGTACCCTTTGAATTGTGCTCACATATGCCGGTAGTGGCCCAGAGCTGCTGTGGCACTGAGGATCACAGAGGACAAAGTTGTCAGGACTGTGCTCAGCGCCTGTGCAACTCTGACAACTGAACCTGAAGCAAGGTCCACTTGCTGACTTCTCAGCCACTGACCTTTTTTCCTGGGCTGGAGGTTCTCTTGACTATTTTATGGCTCCCACTGAACTCCTTTTTACAGGCATTGTCCAGCTCTTTGGGACAGTGCTATACTTGGGATTTGTCTATTAGCCACCAACCTTCCTAAATCTGTGGATTTTTATCCCTGAGTTTTGGACCTTTGAGCCCTCTTTGAGACATCTTGGGCAAAGTAAAACAAGTCTCAGATCCCTTTCAAATGGATCCTGCTATTTTGGCAAACATGTGCAGGCAGATGACCCTGTAGGAGGCTGAGCACAGAGTCAGCATTCAGTGGAGAGGCAGATGCTGTTCAGGCTGGCTTCTCCACAGCGGGCATGCAAGCAACCTGCCCACTTCAAGCAACTGAGAGAGGGTCCACACTTGCCAAACTCCAGAGTTGGAAAGCTGATCAGGTGCTTCTGTTGTCTAATGAACTTAATGGACAATGATTAGATCTGAGTGGGATTCAGACTTGTGCAGTGTTGTAGTATGCTCTTGGGGAAGGATATTCTCACTGTTATGAATAGAGTTTTCTAAATTATAAACCCCTAGTGAAATATCAAATGAGGCCAATTGTGGTTACTGTTGTTGGCATATTGAATACGCCACGGGTAGCTTGCTGGGCTCTGCCGTGTGGGCGGGATACTCTCGATAGCTTGCCGGGCTCTCCGAGAGGGACAAAGGCTTTTAGGGCGGCCTCCAATCACCCTTAGAGTTGTTACCATGGTTCACACCAAATTTAGACCTATCAAATATGGTGCAGGAGTAATGGGTATAAAGTGTTTTATGGTGTGTCCGGAGAGCGGCCTGGAGTGTGGCAGTGGCTGGGTAATGGATGTAGTGGGGGTCGGTCGGCCAGTGAGGTATTTATCTGGCTTGTGTAGGGTGGGGCTTCTGGATTTGACCCCTCCATCAGATGCTGGAGTTTGGAGGAAGCAGACAGAGGATCTAGTTTCCAGGTCTCGTTGAACCTAGAGTTCAAGGTCCCAAAGTTCTGCTTATCTGGTTTTGCGGGGCTTCACTTGTGCATGAGGTTTGACAAAACGATGTTCATGAAAAATGAACTGGCCCCTGAAACTCCATTTGCTCTCAATGGAACAAACATCTCCAAATGCAGCAGCTATGTGTACCTGGGTCGAGAAATCAACATGAGGAACAACTTGGTGCCAGAACTGCACAGGAGGAAGAGAGCAGCGTGGAATGCCTTCTTCAAGAACGTCGAAGAAGTGGTTAAGAGAACGAAGAACCTCCGACTCCGGGCACATCTTTTCGATTCCACCATTCTTCCTGCACTAACATATGCCTCAGAGACCTGAGCCCTATGCAAGCAGGATGAGAACGCTATTAGGGTATCCCAAAGAGGAATCGAAAGAGCTATGCTAGGAGTATCATATCTCACTCAAGTGAGAGAAGGAATCCGGAGTTCTGACCTCCGTCGACAGTCAAGAATCAGTGACGCTGTCTAATTTGCCAAGGCATCAAAAATCAGATGGGCCGGTCACGTAATGGGATTCAGAGACGACCGCTGGACTAGAGCTGTTACCGACTGGATTCCACGGGACGTCAGAAGACCTCGTGGCTGCCCACCAACTAGATGGTCAGATTTCTTCATCAAATCCCTGAATGAACAATTTGAGGCTCTTGGTGTGCCTGGAGCAAGGAGATATCATTGGGCTGCACTAGCATGCGACAGGGACAAATGGAGACGTTACTGGTGCCCGCGCGAGCAAAATCGAAGATCAACGGGATGACAAGTGAAATATATTTGAAGTTGCCAATAAACAAGTCAAAATCTTAATTTTCATTCTAAAAACTGAATTCTATGATAAAATAATGGCAATCATTTGTTCTTCACAGATATTTGGGGGAGCACCTATACCCAGTGGTGCTCAGAGACTATACCCAGTGGTGCTCTGCTCTGGGTTTGAGGGTTGCTCCCAGTAGTGCTTGAGGATACCTCATGTGGAATCAGAAATCAGGTATCCCACATGCAAAACTCAGCCAGTGGAGCTATCCGTCAAGAACCCCAGATTTTCATATGCCAGACCAATGATGTGCTTATACTATCAGAACAGAAGGGGAGGTGGGAAGCCAGCCCATCTTGCCTCCTTGGATCTTAGTTCATCTGTATGTGGTGTGGGTTTGGTGTTCTCCCTTCTGAACCTTGAAAGTTAAGTGAAAATAAAGTTTGGATTGATCAGAATAATGGGGACAACAAGCCTGTTTCTGCTAAAGGAAAGATTAGGCCTATTTTTGATAAATTATACACACCGGCTAGTTTCTTTGTGGATATGAGTACAAATTAATGGGATTAGAAAATGCACCTGGGGCTGGAGTGATAGCACAGTGGTTAGGGCATTTGCCTTGCACTCGGCCGACCCAGGTTCGATTCCCAGCATCCCTTATGGTGCCCCAAGCACCGCCAGGAGTAATTCCTGAGTGCATGAGCCAGTAGTAACCCCTGTGCATGACCGGGTGTGACCCCCCCCAAAAAAAAAAAACAAAATCCACCTGTTTTCTGTAGAGTTAATAATCACGAATAAATCAGAGGTAAATTTTATGGTACTTCAGCTAGTTTTTAGAGCAACCTGTGCAAATTAGATAACAATAGCAACCCTCCTGGGGTCATTGAAACTTTGGGTATCATAGATTTATGTTGGGTAGAAGAAAGTAAAGCCCAGGTACACAATTGGCTGTGGAGGGCCTGGTTGTCCTTTATTGCTCACAGTCGTGTGCTCTAGTTAATAACATGTCCTGAATTTCTAGTCAGTTTCTTGATGGCACTTTTGAGTCCTATTCATAAAAGCAGAGTTTGGAGATAGAAAGACAAAGGATAATCATGGTTTCAGTAGCCAAGATCTGCAAAGAATCCAAATACTCAGTGACAAATGAGTAAATAAAGTGATGTATAAACACATAGAATATTACTCAGCTGTGCCAATAATAAAGTCTTTTTCCATTTTATTTAAACATCCTGGTTTACAGTTGTTTATGATTTGTTGTGTATACCAACACAAATACCACAACCACTGTCACCTTCCCTCCACTGTTGTCTTTATTTTCCCAACCACCCCTCAAGCCTCCCTTCGCAGTAAGACCACAGTAATTTATTTTATATTGCTTGTTACCATTAAATGGCTACTGGAATGATCAAAAAATATTTCTGTAGAAGAAAATTTGTGAAAGTTGTTGCATCTCACCATGGGGACATTAAGTCCTTGTTTGGGGGTTTGCTAAAGGGTTATTGCAAGTTAAGCCCTCTGTGCTAGTGTTTTTGTTAGTTGAGTTGTACATTACATTTCCACACAATCTGGTGTGCTACTACTGGAATGTTTATATTATAGAATTTGGAGATGTCACTCCAGAAAATCCAGAATATTTAACTGGGCAGTCTGGTCAGAGGTGTGGTTGTGGCTTTGGGGTGTGAGTATGACTTCACAAACTTTAGGAGGGTGGGAGCTTGCCCACCCCGTCCTGAGATCAACCCAAAGTTCTCAGCCAGGAACAGGTATCCAAGAAATTTTTGCAGCCAGTTGATCTCTTTCAAGATTTACTTATAAGTCTCTGGAACAAGGCCAGTTGATAAGTTTACATGGCGGCAGCTGTGGGGTATAGGTGTGGCTGCTGGGGACTTGTGAAAAAAGTTTTGTCTTTTGCTACAAAGTGGATGAAAATGGAAAGGGTTACACAGGAAAAATAAGCCAGAAGGAGAAAGACACAGATCAGATGATCCCTTTCATAGGTAGTGTATGAAGAGACAAAGAAAACAGATAGCGTCTAATGAAAACAAACCTTTAGACACTGACAAAAGAACTAAGGTTACCTAAGGCTGAGGGAAGCAAAAGGGAAGCTTCCTAAGACCTGTAGTGGAAGGTTATTGATACTTTAGTTATGGCAATAGTGTGATGACGTTGTGCTCTAAAACATAAACGTGTATACTCTTGTAAAACATTGAGTAAGCAATTGAAAGGAAAAGCATATTTAGTCAAGATTCTTGAGTCATTTAGCCAGGAAGAGAGTTCTTGAAGCTCAAAGCAATTGTTTCAGAAAAAGCAGTTGTTTGGGAATAAAAATGATGTTATTTGTAACTTTTCCTCTATAAAAAACCAAGATTTTAAAAATGGAAATATTTATTAGTGATTGTTAGACAGGCCTCGTTTGCTTATGATGTACAAAAGTCAACATTTTAGACTGATGGATGAGTTTCAACAGTGGCCAGAAAGGAATCCCCAATGTCTACACAACTACATCACAGTGAGCACTTGGTTGGCTCCTTTAGGCAGCATTTTTGAATGCTTTCTCTTTCATTCAGATAAACATCAAGTCATAAATTGCATGTTTGATCGAAGCAAAACAACCAAGCAGTTGCCAGTTCAGTAAAGATAAATTCTGGTGGTCTAGGAGCAAATTCACTGGGTTTGTTACATCTGTAACAGTTGTTTTCCTGTTACATCTGTAAAACAACCAGAACTGAACTCTGCCTGCAAGTGAAATGAAAATCAGTGTTTCAGAACAAAAATAGAATAATGCATGAACTCTACCCACTCTTGATCACATCTGAGTAGAGACAGAGGCTCTGGGTTTTTATTTTTGTTTGTCATTCTTGTCTTACATATAAATGAACTTGCTAACTGAGGTGTAATCACAGTGTCCCAAATGAATCCATTTTCCTAGACAGTTTCAAATCATCTCATAACCACACTCAGTTTAAGTATGCTTTCCTTGAAACCCATAAAAGGAATTTTACATTCCCCTCCCACACAAAATGTGATCATTATCCATGTCTTCAAATGAATAGAAGACTGCCCAGATATTTGTTTTTCTGAATCTTCCAAATTGAAGAACCCCAGCAATCTTTTTTTAGACAAAACAAATGCATGTCTCCAAATTTCATAAGAAAGAACTACAAAGTTAGCACATATTCACAACCAAAAATATCTCCAAAATATTTGGAAATACAAGATATCTACAAATATTTGGGAGTGCTATTTCTCAGTTTTGTTTTCCATAGCAGCTGTGATTAACAGGTGCACATGTGGCATTTGCCTTATATTGTGTGATCGAAGTGAAAACCTTTTGTGTGGTGCCAAACAAATCAGCTCTAAAGAATGTTACCTGGGATTTAATTTTGTTATCTCCTGGAGTGCTTTAAGGGAAGAGGTCAAAGGTCATTTGTTAAATATCATTAATCATTGTTTCTACCAGATTGAAAAAGAGCTTTACAGAAGGAGCAATGACTATATAAAGCATCTGAATCACCCCACTGGGGACATTTTAATCAGTAACAAGACTCAGCCATGAGTCAACATGATCTTGGTAATAAAAATATAGAAATAATTAAGCATTTTTTAACCTACTATGTTCTAATGTGAAGATACTGAAAGGATTTGCATATACAACACAACCAACAAAATGCCTGTCTTAGAATAGATCTATTCTAATAAAATAGTAATTATCAATAACTGTTGAGAATCTGTTATGTCCTGATCAAGCGTTAAGATGTTACATGTACCATGTCCTTAAACTCACAACTGTGTGACCCACATGTTGTTGTTATCTGCATTGTTGCTGTGGTAGCTTTAGTGCTTGGGAGTCAGGACTAGGATTCTGCAACCCTTGGGCCTATCATTGTTGGGGAGCAAGTCCACTCAAACATGAAAGGCATCTGCTGTATCACTTGCACCATGTTCACAACTCTGATACTTCCATGTTGCTTTTGGAAAAAGGGAGACTTTGAGAAGAGTTTGCCAAATACCCCACTCTCAAGAACTGTGTAAGAGCTAAGATATTTGCAGACTGTTTAGTTAGCCTTCTGTCATTTCGTGTATGCCAACAGAAAGTATGATATTCCTGGTTCAAAGACAAAAAGACTTTATTTCCCTGACATAGCAGACAGCCTAGCTTGTGTGTACCACAATTTCCTAGGTGGAATGACCAATAATCCCAGTTTGCCCAGTTGTTTTGTTTTAGCATTGAAAGTCCCGGACAAACGAGGAAGTTAGCCAGACCGATTCCCTGGCCTTTCAAGTCCTGCAAAGTCCACAGAAAGTGACAGGCATATAGTGGGCCCTGCTCATAGCTCATGAACCCCATACCCACCTTACACTGGAGCTGTTAATTAACTTGCCCAATTTTTTTTAAAGCCCGAAAAGGACTTTTTAAAAAATTATGGTGGATATCACAGAAATCTGCCCAGCAATCTAGGAGGAGTTACTACATCTTCTTTTTAGATTTTTTATTTGATAATGTGGCTTATAATTGTTTACCTGTTGTTATTTTATCCTTGCAATGCGACTTCACTGCTCCACTGCCAGAGTGTCATCTACCACAACTGTCCCTAGATCTCCTTTCTGTCTTTCACTTTCTTATCACAAATTATTCTTTTTGTACTGTTCCAGAACTTATCTATATTGGGACTCTAATACCTTGCTTTGTTTCTTTCTACTCTACATAATTATCAAGATCACTCAGTGATTGTCTTTTTCCCTTAAGACTCACTTCACATAGTATGATACTCTCCAATTCCATTCAGGTTGCAGAAAACTGCATGATTTCATCTTTTCTCATAGATAAGTAATGTTTCATTGTGTATCTGTTCCACAACTTCATTATCCATTCAACTATTGTTGTGTAACTGGGTAGTTTCCAGACAGACATCATATCTTCTATGACTGTTCTTCATGCTAGCATCCTTGGAAAGATTATCTATTCAGATACAAAAATCTGGGTCAAGTAGCACAGAGATTTGAAAGGCAGAGAATGATCTCTCAACTCCTGCAGCCTGGAAGTAGGGAAGATGGTGTTTAAATCCAGATCTTCAGATGTCAAACCCATGTGCATCCTGCCTCCAAGTTATTAGGCTCAGATTTGTAGAGTTAAGATCAAAGGAAGATATGCTTTCCTTTAAGTTGAAGCTTTGAACTCTCAGTCATATTTTCAAAAGTTTCAAAGTTTTTTTTTTTATCTTCAGTGAACATATGGAATAGAAATTTTGAGGTTGGCAGTAATGATTCTATAATCCAAAATAGTTAAATGAGTCCATTGGTGAAACTAATTGACTTCAATGATCTCTTCCTGTCTGGAAAAACCTATGATTCTCCTTCCACATTACTGCTACTTACTATTTTTTCTCATTGTGATGAATGCCTTACAAAAAATTATATTCCTCTGCCTGATTTTGAATCTAGACAGAATTTCCACCACAAAGCTAGAGTGTATATTTTGATAACAGAGTAATTAAACATGCAAGCTTCTTTTATGAAAAAAAAAAAACGCAACAAAGGTTGAAATGTAGCAATTAATGTTCCTACAGATTTTCATTATTTTGTACAGCCACAAATTGATATGATTTTTTTTGGACAACAGAGTTTAAAGTATATATCTTTTTCTCTAATATTCAGATCAAATTTTTTTTCCTTTTGTTTAACACAAGCAAAAGCAAGGGAGAATATTACTGCTTGTTTTTAAAGGTTATTTTGATTTCCTTTCTGGGTAGAGCTAATTCTTCTCTGTACTGCTTTCTGAGGATCAAAGGAAGATGAAAAGAAGAAACAAGTAAGGAAGCAGAGAACAAAAGACCCATGATAAGAAGGTTTCTGTGTAGTCTGAGTGACAGTTTTCCATGAGGATATTATGGGCAAATAGGTGTACCAAAGTTAAGTATGAAAAAATCAGTAGAAAAGTCCATCTGTTGAGAAGGATGATGGTGATCCAGTTGCCCTCTTAATCACACCACAGAAACCACAGCACGGCCTTGTAGGAACAGCAAGGATGCCCATTCTCAGATCTCTTGGCTGTTCAGACAGAGCAAAGATTTAGCACTCAGGATTCAAGACTATTTTATAATAAGTAAAATTCAATTTTCTGCTGGAAGGGTCATCCAGTTAATATATGAAGCAGACAGAGTGACACCATAGAGAATAATAAATGCCTTTGGTAGTTTGGGGAGCCTTTGTCCCACCTGAACATGACATATACTATTTTTTAACCAAACTGTTCAAACAGACTCTGAGCTTCCCAGGGCATTTTTTTTTGTTTGTTTTTTGGGTCACACCCAGCGATGCTCAGGGGTTACTCCTGGCTTTGCACTCAGGAATTACTCCTGGCGGTGCTTGGGGGACCATATGGGATGCTGGGGATCGAACCCGGGTCGGCCGAGTGCAAGGCAAATGCCCTACCCACTGTGCTATCGCTCCCGCCCCTTCCCAGGGCAATTTACGGACTAAAAAGTAAGTCCACTTACCAGATTCTCTTAGACACAGAGACTTTTAGCATCAGAAAAAAAAATCCCATCCTCAGCTTTGATTCTATACTTATGAGGAAGAAAAAGTAGAAGCAGGGCTTATTGAATGCACTCCAGCTCACAAAATCTCTCAGTGTGTGGAGTCCATGATATAGGGAACAGTGGAAGAGGTACAGATGTTTTTCCCTCCCAAATGAATCATGGTCCACCATGCCCGGTAAAGAGTGAAACATATTTGGATTGTCCAGTAAAGGTGTTTGGGTTTAGTTTTAAAAATTATATTCACCAACACAGAGCATGGGTATGTTTTTGGCTTGGGAAGCACAGGACATGTGCGTGATTGACATTCCCGATCCTAGTCGTATAGGTTCTAGCAAAAGATGCTGCTGCTTTTCTGAAGCTTCTCCTAATGACTTGAAAACACGAGAGGCTGAAGTTTAAGTAGGACTCAATTATCTTTGTAACTTTGTTCTTGAAACCAGTTCTCCATGCCCCCTTTCCTGATTCTGAGACTCCACCACCCAAATTCCATTTTAAACAAAGTAGTCTTTTTATTTGTTTTCCTTTTTTGCACATTTAAAAAAAATTTCCACTTTCTCATCCATTGCTGGCTACTATAGCTATTTTCTGATCTTTACTGGAATTCAGAAGATTAAGCTTCTTTCCTGTCTTCTTCTTTTATCTATGTATTTTGGTTTCTATTTTCATAAAATACACAGTACTGCAGAAGAGAATCCTTAAAATAACCACTTATCACAACTTCTTGTCATTTTTGTCTTCCAAGTATGTACTAGTCTTCCATCATAAGGTCATTGGTGACTTGCATAGGTAACACCCCCCCCAACTTTCATGCAATAGATTTCTAGGTGTTGGAGCCACCAAGTTTCCTGCTTGATGTTATACAGCCCAAGATCAAAACCCTTCTCACCACTGTCTTTCCCAACATTCTCAGTATCAATAACATGCATTTATTTTGTGCCAGCCGCATGCCATGTGACCTGAATAACAAGTTTCCACTCCCCTAAGCCCCACCCTGCCAAGTGCATGCAGAGAAAAAGAATGCCTCTGTAGCAAGTTAGCCTGTTAACATGGATCCAGAACTGAAGAGACTAAGAATTCACTCAGGGTTTTGTCCTGTCTGTTCTGTATCTCAAAATCCATGACTTTCTATTTCCCGTACTGATATATGCAGACATGGTATTTCAAAGAGCATATAACTCCGCATTTCAAAGTGAATAAAGTAAGGGACTGATTTTTTTTTTAAATTAAAATATCCTCTTAGGAGGGCTCATATTTATAGGAAAGAACTCATTTTTATCATTATCTATCTTGAAAAGGTTTCTTCCTTAGAAATTAGATTCAGCAACAGTTGAAATCCAATTCAATAAGGCCTGTCAGTGTCTTCAGATTTTCATTAAGTTTTCCATTTCTAAAGCACATCCATCACCACATCCACCCACAGCGCCCTGCCTAAGAGAACAGGACATGTGCTGCTCTCCACACCAGCCCCCCCACACACAGACACACACACACACACACACACACACACACACACACGCACATACACACACACCTTTCACTCAAAGATGAATTATTGCCATTTCTTTCATACCCACAGGAAAGGAAAAACCCAAACTAGGAGCGTGTGTGGAAACTTTTCAAAGAAAAGATTTTGCTTGTGACTTTATATATTTATTATTTCCATATTTCACAACAGGATTATAATAAATTCTGTTTTAGAGCCTCCAGCCCCGCAAGCTACTGAGGGTATCCTGCCTGCAGGGCAGAGCCTGGAAAGTTACCTGTGATGTGCTAAATATGCCAACAACAGTAGCAAAAATGGGTCTCATTTCCCAAACCCTGAAGAAGTCTCCAGCTGAGTTGGAAAGAACTAGAGGCTCTTACTAAGCAGACGGCATGCAAGTCAATTGGCGGGAAGGCGCCCCGCAAGCAGCTGACCACCAAGGCGGCCCGTAAGAGCACCGCTACTGGCCCGACACTGTGGCCGGACACTGTGGTGCTGCAGGAAGTCCACTGCTACCAGAAGTCCACCGGCTGCTTATCCACAAGCTGCCGTTCCAGCGGCTGGTGTGCGAGATCGCGTAGGACTTCAAAACCGACCTGTGTTCCCAGAACTCGGCCCGTCAAGGCGCTGCAGCAGGCGTGCAAGGCCTACCCGGTGGGGCTCTTTGAGGATACCAACTTTCGCACCATCCACACCAAGCGCGTCACCATTATGCCCAAGGACACGTAGCCGGTGTGCCGCATCCACGGAGAGAGGGCATAAAGTTTAGGATGCTGAGATCTCAGGGCTGGGACAGATGGAGATGCTACTGGCGCCCGCTCAAGTAAATCAATGATTAAGGGGATGACAATGGTACAGTTTTAGAGAGTTATTTAAGGGGTTAAAATAGAGTTTAATGTTAAAACCATTCATAAAATAACGGCTATTGTATTTCTGTTTCTCTATATGAACTGTTGAGAACTATCTCTAGCCTAAGATGACTACAGTGTTAGACCTCACCTTACTCAGTGTGTCAGCACTGGAAACGCCAAGGCCATGTAGGGTGGCTTTGAGTTGACATTCAAGTTCCATTGTGGAACCACTGGGATATATTTCTATCGTCTTTGGAGATAGTTTTTGAAGAAATAAAGTTTTGGGGAGGGTTGTTTTGGTTTGGTCATAGGGCCACAGCTGGGTCTATTATTTAGGGGTGGCTCCTGATGCTGCTTAGGGATAATATAGGTTGCTGGGGATCGAACCCAGGTGTTGGCCACCTGCAAGTCAAGTGCTATACCTGCTGTACTATCTCTCCAGCCCCTGTGAAATACAATTTTTTTTTCTTAAAGAAATATTTTATTGAACCACCGTGAAAACAAAAAAAAATACAAAGCTTTCAGGTTTAAGTCACAGTCAAATACTGATTAAACCACCATCCCTTCACCAGTGCACCCGTTCCACCACCAAGAACCCCAATACACCCCCCTCCCGCCCCACCCCCCATCTAAGTAGCTAATGATATTCCCATTATTCCCTATATATTGAGTACATTTCATATTTCCATACAGAACTCACTATTATTGATTGGAAATCTTCCCCAACAATCAGGCCTGCTGAATAGGCATCATCTAATAATTTCTCTTCATTGGTAAGAGTGAAGACTTTGAGTCCGCGCGGCCGCAATAGCTTTGGGTTTCTATTATTTTAGCTCAGATCACAGTCAAAATGGATGGCTGCAAGAATCCGCTCTGGTGCCAAAATGGGTTAGGAGACCTCAGGATCACAGTCAATAGGCGCGGAGGCTCTGCTTCTCGTGCCGCGGCTCTCGGTTCATCTCTGGGCGGAAGGCGCGCCGGGAACGCCCCCCCTCCCAGGACCACCTACAGGCTACGTCACTAAAGAGAGTCCTACCTCCTGCTGGAGGGGTCTTAGAGGGTGGCTCTCACCGCGTGGCTGCTGCCGCTGCCGCCATTTTCGCTCAGAAAAATGGGGTGGAGAGGGAAAAAAAATCCCCCCCCCCGGGCTGCACGAGGTTGTAGCTCAGTTCACAGTCAAAATGCATGGCTCAAGCATCCGCTCTGGTGCCAAAATGGGTTAGGAGACCTCAGGATCACAGTCAATAGGCGCGGAGGCTCTGCTTCTCGTGCCTCGGCTCTCGGTTTATCTCTGGGCGGAAGGCGCGCCGGGAACGCCCCCCTGAAATACAATTTTTAAAGTATCACAAATCAAAGATTCTTGATTTTCTTTAACAAGTACCCCTTTCCCACCTAAGCAGAGGCCCTGGCAGCCACTTGCTCCCACAAAATTGCCGCCGTCCCCCTGGCCAGACGTGATCCTCTCAGGATAGACCTCACTGAGATATTAACTTGTGGAAAATTCAATTATGTGGTTTTTGTGACTGAAATCTCCAGACTTCTCGGAGTTGGATGGGTTATCTCCCTCTCTGCACTTGCCCATACTCTTGGAAGCACCTGTAATCACCCCCACGTACCAACTCCAGTGCTGCATGTAAACTCTTCTACCAGCCTTGCTTCAGAGACCCACAAATAAATCTTGAAAGAGATCAAAAGCTGCAGCTAATCTCAGACCCATGCAAAGCTGAACAGACCAGGGTAAATCAAAGGAGGGCAGGTCAACCTGGTGCCCTCCCAAGCAGAACCTCCCTCCCCTATACCTGCCCGCATTTGTTTGCTTCCACAATCCAAAATCACCACAATGCTCCCACCCAGACTCCACTGTCTCAGGACAGACTTCACCAAGACATAATCTGCTGAAAATTCAGGTTATGTAGGTTTTGTGACTGAAATCTCCAGGCTTTCTCATGATTGGGGTGGGCTACTGTCCTCCACCACCCTATACTTCCAGAAGTCTCAGTAGTCACATCCAGCTCCTAAAGCTGCCACCCAGTTAAAAAGCTACTCCAGCCTTACCTTCCTGATAAAAATACTGAACACTCTGAACAAACATGATGACCACTTAGTACCTGTATTGCAAACCATAATGCACAAAATGAAGAGGATAGAGAAAGTAGAAAAGTGCCTGCCATAGAGGCAGGCTTAGGGAAGTTTGGAGGATGGTGGGAGAAAAAAAGGGTACATTGTTGATGGGAAATGTACACTGGGGGAGGAATGGGTGTTGGACCATTGTATGACTGAGACCCAATAATGAACAAGTTTGTAATGGTCTGTCTCATGAATAGTCACAAAAAATTTTTTTTTAAAGTAATGTGGCTTTCATGCCAACTTTACTCAGCTTAATCAGTGGTTAAATAAATAGCAATACTCCTACATAAAAAATAATTAATTAAACAAGTACCCCTTGAAGAGGGAAGATTAGTTCAAATCTCGGAGACTAGGAAGCATCATTTATTAATCCTACAAAATGCAGTGAGTAGTGGGGGTTGATTGTAGAAGATCTCATAGATTGGTGGGATTGTAGCAGTTTAGAGGGTTGAACAAAGGAAAAGAGAAGAAGCAGGTGAAAGCACCGAGGCAGGGAAGACAGAGTGTGCAACAGTCACTTAGAAACTGAAAGTTAGTGTGATCCCAGAGACACCTCAGCTACTGAGGCCTCCCAGACAGGCATGTGCAAGTTCTCTTATCTTCACCAACACGCAGCTGGTAGAAGAACATCAGGGGCTGGAGAGATAGTACAGCGGATAAGGTGCTTTCAGGAAGCTGACCCAGGTTCAGACCTAGCACTGAGTATGGTCCCCAGAAAGCCTCCAGAAGTAAGCCCCAAGCACCGTCAGGTGTGGCCAAAAAAGAAAATAGAGAGCTTATTATAATAATTAATTAAAGTGAGACATAATTATCACAACAAGAGGTCCTTCTTTCAAACCAAGGATAAAAGCAAGGTGGTAGAAGGATAAAACGTGCACACAGTCTATCAGCCCACAGGGCGGGGACGAACATGAGTTTGAAACAGAAGAGCACAGTTTTGTCTGAGCCTTTCAATGTGTTACACATGAAAGTTTTCCACATCAAGTGTTTCTTCCTCTCAAGGTGAAATCGTGGGTTTCTTGTTTGGCAGTTCATATTCTATAAAGTCGTTTTGTTTTTTATCTAAACAGTATTCTTTAAAGACAGAATGTCGGCGAAACTGACAGATGAACCTCAACATAACACAGGAAGCCAGACACTAGCAAAGTGCTGCCTCTTGACATAATTCAACAGGAAGTACATAATAATACCCTGAAGTACACTTGCAAAAAAAAAATCAAACATGAATAAAATCAAGACTTTAGATCTAAACAACAGTTTTCAGAAAATACAAAGGACAGGAAAACATGTTAAACGGCAATCTGACAAATCCAGCAAAATCCAGGATGTGGTAAGAGCTACAGAAAGGCAGACCCAGCTTCTTCAACAAAATATTAAGAAAAAGGAAACAGAAAAAATAAGTGAGAAGAGCCTATAGGTTTAAAACTGATTTGCCAGACATCCTCAACCAAATGCAGTGTTTACATGGGTTTGGATTCTGGTATGAACAAACCCTCTGAATCAAACAGTTCTAAGACAAGTCATAAAAATTGAATACTGACTAAATTTGTTAGTATTAATATTAATCAGTGATTTAATGTGCTCATGAGATATTAATAGTGAAATTTTTAAGACAAAGTAATGATGATGAATTTCAATTAGATGAGGGATTTTATATCCAAATAGGCCAAGGGAAAAGGGAAATTTCTATGTAGGCTGAGTGGGGGTAGTAAATGAAAGAACACTCACCATGTGTTAACAATTGTAAATTATCAAGTTGCACAGATAATGATGTATAAAGAGCTTCTGAAAAATGGCCAATATAGCAACAAACTAATAGAAAAATCAACATAATTTAAGAACAAGTAATTACACATGAAAAGATTTCCAAGCCCATGGGTCCAGAGTAATAGTAGCAGGTAGGATGCTTGTCTTGCATGCAGCCAACCTGCATTTGATCGCTGGCATCCCTTGTGGTTTCCTGAGCCCGCCCGGAGTGATCCCTGAATCCAAAGCCAGTTTTAATCCCTGATCACTGCTAGGTGTGTCCCCCAAACAAATAACAACAAAAAATGATTTTCAACCTCATTCATACAAAGAGAAATACAGATTGAAATAAATATGATTTGCATCTGTCATCTTTTATTTTCCTCCTAAAACCTCCTGCCCTCCCTGTATCCGTTGATGATGGTGATGATGATGATGATGATGATGTTGCTGCAGTGACTGAAGATAGCACACGTGCCTGTGCCCTCACATTTTTTATTAGTGATATTTACTGGGGGTCACACATTAGACAGTAGTGCTCACACACAGGATTTTAAGTGCTTGCTGAGCCTTGCAGCCCTTTAGTTGTGGTGCTTGCACACAGGCCCACATGGGCTCACACTTCCTGCTCGTAGTGCTGGCGTGTCTTTTTAGTCATTGCACTTTCCAGGGGTCACACCCCTTTCTGTGGTGCTAACACACAACTGGCGATGATATAGCTAGAAAATGCTTGCTGTGTCAGGGGCTACAGGCAGCAGAGCTACCAGGCTCATGCTTAGTGCATGTGGATCACCAGGGATTTGAACTCAAGACTATATATTTATAAGACAGTCACTGTAAGCCCCTGCAATCTTGACAAAGATCAATAATTGGTGTATTGGCAAGGTTTTTGAGGGAAAAGTACTGATATAATTCTGATGTGATTTCACTTTCAGTGCTCTTCAACTTTTAGGGAAATTTGGTGATATTAGTATTACAAATCCACTGACTTCTGAGATAGCAGTATACATTAAGAAATTTAACAGATAAACTGGCACACATGCTAAGTTGTATTGTATAAGACTGACTGGGGTATTATGGAAACAATAAACAGTTAGAAACAAGTTTAAATCTTCCTCAGAAAGTTACTGGTAAAGTAAATTCTGAACCATTCATAAAATGGAAAGCTAGATAGGGCCAGGGAGATGGCTCAGAAGGCTAGAGTGTATGCTGTGCATGCTAGATCCCTGAGTTTCATCCCTGGCACTGAGCACTGAACCAGGAGCAGCCCCTGAGCATCATCAGGTGTAACTCTAAAACAAATAAAATTACTAAATAATGTAGGGCACTTGTGTATAATTATGAAACTATGTTTAGGATATAGTATCACTGTTTCACCGTCATCTAGTTGTTCATTGATTTACTCAAGCGCGCACTAGCAATGTCTCTATTACACTCAGCCCTGAGATTTTTGCAGCCTCTCCTTACTCGTCTTTCACAACGATTGGAGGCTCTTACAGGGTCAGGGGAATGAGACCTATTGTTACTGTTTTTGGCATATCAAATATGCCATGGGTAGCTTGCCAGGCTCTTCTGAGAGCCTGGTTTTATAGTCTATGGATGTTGGCCATTGATGGGATTACACGGTACTGGGGGCAGTCTCTGGGTGTAACAGCCTAGCTACTGGAAAATGGGGGATCTGGGTGGAAGAGGCCCAGTCCTGATGTGAGCAGCCTTGTAGATCTCGGTCCCAGATCCCGCACACCTGAGTTCCTGTGCCAGCTCCCCCATGCATGAGGCTCGTCCAAACATGTAAAGAGTGGCCTGAGCATGGCTGTGGCTATAGGATATACTATCAGTAAAAAAATGTTAAGTGTGCATTAATGATGTTTCAGTTAGCATATGTTCTATAAAGAGAAAACATCAGTATACATTTATTCTTCCAATGCATGGAACACTTGAGCAAATAGATCACTTTGGTTTCCCAAGAGGAGGACAAGAAGAGCAATAGATCAGTCCTGGGAAGAAGCTGATAGAGATTTATATAAGCCTTTTCATAGGCTTTGAGCTTTGAATTAATAAATGTACAGACCGGAGCGATAGCACAGTGGGTAGGGCATTTGCCTTCCACACAGCCGACCAGGGTTCGATTCCTCCATCCTTCTCAGAGAGCCTGGCAAACTACCGAGAGTATCCCACCCACATGGCAGAGCCTGGCAAGCTACCTGTGGCGTATTCGATATGCCCAAAACAGTAACAAATCTCACAATGGAGATGTTACTGGTGCCCGTTCGAGCAAATCGATGAGCAACAGGATGACAGTGATATAGTGATACCATCTGTTATATAAATTTAAATGTAAAACTTTTGAGACTTTTTCATGAGACAAATTAGATGACTGATTTTTAAGGAGTTTAAGACAAGACTCTGCCAGGATGAAGAGACTTTCCACACTGCAGGTGTGCTGACGGCCGGGGTCTCCCAGCAGTAGGTGAGGTGCAGAGGTAAGGGGCGTCCCTCTTGACTGTGGCACTCAGGATTCACATAACATCTTCTCTAGACTCAGAAATCCAGCCCTACAGGCAAGTTATCTCAAGCCCCCACAAACAAGTTTTCCTTTTACCCAAGGCCAAGTGAGTCTTTTCTTTCTAAAGTCGCCCTCCACCACCCCCGCCCCCCACCCCACCAAGCCCCACAGCCCGTACAGATCTCAGAGCAACCATAGGGAAACACTAAATGCAATAAAAAGTGAGAACAAAGTGCTCAGAGAAACTGGTAGAGACTAAAGAGAAAGAAAGTGCAGAGCAGCATGAAGCATTTCCAGCTTTTAGTTTTCCTCTGCCAGGACAAGCAGGAAGCAGGGCCAGGGGCAGAGCAGAGACTGTCGAACAGGCCTCCCCCAAAATGCCTGCAGACCTTGCTGGTCATCCTGGGCCACCAAGGCCACGTGGAGCTCCTTCCAGAATCTGTGCTCCTAGAAACACTCTGATTTCTTCCTCCTGACATAGAACTGCAGTTCGCATACCCTCTGAGAGGGCAGCATGTTCCTTCCCAGCCTGTTAACCCAGGTGCTAGAATGATGTCTTGGATCCCGAGGCATGGTTCCGGCTCCCAGGTAGCGTCAGGATGGGGCCAGCGGTAGAGCCATAGCAACTTCCTGTCATATTTCTTCGCTGTTTGAAAATGTTTCCCAACTAATTCGCCTCTTTTTATCCCCTTTTATGGCTTTTTCCCACCTGTAATGGGGTAAATAAATTTTTGCTTTATAGGAGGCAGGGAAGACAGGGGCTCCTGAAATTAGTGCTTTCACTAATCCTCATGAGTGCACTTCTATAAACAGTGACTATTATTATCTTCTGATGAAGACCTTTGCCTCTTAAACACCACTCACACTCCAAGGCCCAAGGCAAAAGAAAGTGTGTTCTTCACTTTTACCTCTAAGACTGGCTAACTTCAAAACTGTGTGTTCCAACCTGCACCCTGAATCCAGGGCCCTTTAGTCGCTGAGAGGCTCCTCTGTCTTGGGATTATCTGGGTGATGTCTTAGAGGCAAGAGCCCCATGTGCAGCTGTAGAGGGTTTGTGAACCCATCTTCCAGGGCCAGCAGATGGAGAGAAGCTGCAGTGAGAGCCCTGGGAATGGGGAGTTCACTGGAAACTTCCTGCACCCCAACTTGGGCTGTGCAGTTCTTCTTTATGGCACTCCCTCTTCTCACTTTGCTCTCTCTTCACTCATATTTTTTTGTATTTGGGCCACTCCCAGAGATGCTCAGGGCTAATTCCTGGCAGTGCTTGGGGTACCGTATGGGGTGGCGGGGATCGAAACCAGCTCAGCTGTGTGCAAGGCAAGTGTCCTACCTGCTTATCTCTCCAGCCTCTTCTCTTATCCTTCTAAAATAAAACTATTTTACTTTTAAAAAATAGAATTCTAACAATAAAAATATGCCCCTGGAGGGAAGAAATACATTGGCATTGAGGAGTTGTAAAAAAAGAGAGTTATAGCTGCAGCTTAGAAACAGAGCAGGTGGCTGTGAACAGTCGGGCCCAGAAGCTCACATCTGACGAAACTGGAGCTTTCTTCCAGCCTTGAAACACTGGAGCTTCTTTCCCTTTCTGTTCAACTCTATGGCCCATCATTTCTTGCCCTGGACCTTCCAAGAAATATTCAGGAGACCCAGGAGCCATTTCAAGTGATACTCAGCCAACAGGACTGGACGGTTCCATAGTTAGGCCCTACAGTGATGGGAGTTGGGAAAGGGGCGTGCAGACCTGGAGATCAAACTTGCATCTCTGCACATACAAGACATACAAGGTCTATGCCCCTGACCTTGAGCTCTCTCCAAGAGGTTGTCTTCCCAGCCCCTTGCCTATGATTTTGTGACCTAAGTTTTTCATGCTTTCAGAAGTGGACGTTAACGGCAGTAAATAACATTAAGAAGATAAAAGTAATATTTTTTTAAATGAGAAACAGTGATGCATTGCATTAGGAGTGTGTGAAGACAGTAATGTTGGCTCCACACACAAATTAAAAGAAGAAAGCTCTTCGATGAAAGTGTTGTATAATTTTGAAGTATTATGACTGTCTTTAATGTTATATTGTCCTTTCATTTTAAAGACAAAAAGCTCGCTGGTAACCTCAATGTCGTGAGAAGCCCTTTTACTAGGTTTTTAGCGTTACTCAGCACAATCGCAAATACTTTGGTCCTAGGCTGAACTACTCTCCCACTGCAGTTAACGAGACAAATGCCTCTCTTAAAATGAGGTTTATAAGCCCATTTAAAGGGTAATAACATGTTGCCTTCCTTAGATGAGACTTTCACCCTGAAGGAGGTTCTAACCAAATTAATCCCCAAAGTAAATTAATCCAATAAATAACCTGCTCCCTCACAGCATGCAAAACAGGATTGGGCTTTTAATAGCGAAGGTAAGACAGGTCAAGAGAAGACTCGTCACCCTGAGTGGAGCTGCCTTGGTGGCACATGTGCACTGAGCGAGTCAGAGTGGGGACTGCGAGTCTCATTTGCAGAGACAGTGATGAGACTAAGCAGGGAGGAATCAGAGAGGAATCAGCTAGTACAGCGGGAAGGGCACTTGCCTTCAAGCGGCCAACTGGATATCCTGGTACCCCACTTGTAATTACCCACCAGGAGTGATCCCTGAGCACCACTGGGTGTGGTCCCCAAACTTTTTTTTTAACTTTATTTTTTTTAATGAACAAATACAGGGATAAACACTGTTAGAAGAAGCCACCCCAAGGAAAGATGCTTTGCCCTTATTTTCTGTTTTCTCCCTCTTCTATGACTCATGTTTCTGAAGCATCTCTTTGTAATTTATGCTACGATTCTCTGCATCTTCCCTTGGGGTCCTGGTATTAACCTATATATTTTTTCCATTATGGCTGAAAGGAAAAGTCAAAGACTTCAGTCACTCCTCCCTTACCATGATTTGAGAGGCCCAGGGAGAAGATGATAAGAAAGGTGCTTTCTTGCATGTGCCCAGCACCGCATATAGTCCCCCTGGAGTCCCTTTAGAAGAGAAGCCTGAGCACAGAGCCAGAAGTGAAGTAACCCTGAGGATTGCGCTTGTGGCCTCAAAATCAAAACAGACCAAGCATTAGCCATGAGTTCTCGAAAATCATGACTTTACGCAAAATGATTTTAATTAAACCAATTTTCCCATATCAAGAAATCTTATATTCCTATGGAGAGTTTTTAATTACAAGTACGACTGAACTTCCAAGACCAAGACACTTCAATATTAAAAAATAATTTGCATTTGCTCATTCATTTTCTCACCTCTTGGTTCCAGTTCTGAGTCTCAGGTGGACCAACCCTTTCTTAGTAGCTCTGACACAACCCTGAACAGGGCACCCTGCGGTCACAGGGCTTCCACTCAACACACACATACACTTCTCCTGCCACCACAGGGATTCCCCCAATTCTCTCTTCCTCTATCTCTCCCTCTCCCCCTTCTCTCTCTTCTCTCCTCTCTCTCCTTTTTTCTCTTTTCTCTATCTCTCTCTCCTCTCTCTCACTTGACCATCACAGGGCATACCATAAACATTCACGCACACCAACTGTGACAATTTAAAGACACCAATGAACCACAGCTGCATCTCTTTGGAAACTTTAATACAGCAAGAAAATCCATTCATATATGGGTGGTACAGGGAGATGCCCTGTGGCTCAAGACAGGAATCAACTATTTTTTCTCATCTCTGTATTTTTCAAAATGATACTGAACTAAACATTATTCATGGAAGATATAGACTACCCACTAATCTGTGGGGCTCATGCTAAAATGTTAAGGTTGGAAACAGTAGACTAAGGAGAAGACGTCCCATGGATTCCAATTCTTTGTATTTTCTTTGCTGTTTCTTTTTCACTATCACCTGCTGAATAGCATTTCTCCCATTACCTCTGATCAGTGTTTTCATAACTGGACTTCATGAATACAGATTCTAACCATTTTCACTCAGGGTTATTCAGGTTTCATTCAGAGCAACTGTTTTCATGATGAAAACAAGCTCTGAAAATGCTGTTTACTCTGAAAATGTTCTCCTCTGGAGGGTTACAACATACATCCAACAAAAGTTGAAGGTTTTGCATATAAATAAGGTGGAAAGGAAAACTATTGAATACCTTCGTGATTAAACAAGCAAACATTTGCTTAGAACAAGCCTCCTTGCTTGGGCATGCACTGTATTACTGTATTCCAGTCCAGTCCCTTGGGCTGGTCTCGCAGCCAACTTATCCTAGGAATCCTGGCCTTTGGTCCTCTCCTGTTTCAGCTCACAGAAAGGGGGTTAAACAGTGTGTTCCAAGCAGCAATCACATGTCTAGATTTTAGGCTCCACTTGTCCAATACAGTTGCCACAAATCACTTGTCGCTATTTATATTAAAATTCAGTTTTTCAATCATACCTGCCATAAGTCAAATCACATGTGGATTGTCGCTGCCATATTGATTAGACCATATAAGAGCATCTCAGAATTTTCAGCTGAAAAGCCTTGCTACAAATCTTGTCTACTAAAGAAAAATTCTTTTAGCCTTCATCTCCTCTACCATGAGACAGATTTTTCTGAAAGTAGGGATGGTGTTTTGTCACCTCTGGGTTCCTGCAGAGAAGGCCATTGCAAAAGATAGAGAGGATAATGAAAATGAGCTCTTCTGCTTGTTCCCAGGGCAAATACTCATCTGGGTCACATCACTCAAACATGATTCACCTCTCAAAATTTGCATTGTTTTTACTTGGTTTTAAAAGGAATACTAAAGACAGAAAAGATCATTGAAGTCAATGGATATTACACGCTCTGTAGACAAGCACTCTGAAGGCTTTGAAGTATTTTTATTTATTTAAGAAATAGAGAATATTGCTGGCAACTGAAGTATAACTTGTATGCCATTTTTCTATGATGTATGCTATATATAATTGTCACTGTAAGCAATATATAGAACATTTCAACCAAGTTCCAATGTCGTTTCCTGCTTCTCTGTGGTCAGACCACTCCCATCCTCTCCCATCCTCTCTGTCAACCACTGATTTGCATTCTATTCCTGCAGTTTTTATCTCTCAAGAATGTTATAAAATGGGACTTGTGATAGGTGTCTCTTCTGGTCTCTTATTGGGCACACAAATTTTTAGATTAATCCTTTTCAAAAAAAAGAAACGGGGGACAGCACAGTATGTTACTCCTAGCACTCCTGGCTACTCTGACTGCTCAGGAGAGACCTCTGGAAGTGCTGAGTAAATATATGCAGTGTGAGGTATTGAAAGGGGGCCAGCTACATGCAAGATGAGATTTATCCTTGTTACACATGTCTGTTCCTTTTTGTGGCTGAGTAGTATTCTGATTTGGGGGGATGGGATTTTTTATTTTTGTTTTATTTTGCTTTTCGGGTCACACCCAGTAATGCTCTAGAATTACTCCTGGCTCTGATCTCAGGAATTACTCCTGCTGGTGCTTGGGGGACCATATGGAATGCTGGGAATCGAACCTGAATGGCTGTATGCAAGGCAAATGCCTTACCAGGTGTACTATTATTCCAGCCCCATACATTCTGTTTATGGATATACGCCTACTGCATTTATCCATTCTAGAATTAATGGACGTTTTTATGTTGTTCCTAACTTTTGGTAGCTTAGAATAGAGCTGATAGAAAATCAATACATAGGTGTTTATACATGCATATGCCTTTATTTATCTTGGGGAAATTCCTGGAAACTGTATTGTTAAACATATAGTAAGTTTGAGTTTAATTTTGTAAGAGGCCACCAAACTGACTTCCAAAGAGATTTTACCATGGTGTATTTTCCCTTTGAAAAAATGTTTTTTAACTGAGGCTGGATCTATAGTACAGCAGGTAGGGCACTTGCCTTGTACGTGGCCAACTAGGGCCCAATCCCCAGCATCCCGTATGGTCCCCTGTGCACCACCAGGAGTAATTCCTGAGTGCCAATCCAGAAGTAACCCTGGAGCACTGCTGAGTGTTTCCTACCCACAATCCCCCATCCTCTGCCAAAGGAAAAGAAAAAAAATGTAATTGTGGGGCCAGAGCAATAATATAGTTGTTAGTGTGTGTTCAATCCCTGGCACCTCATTGGTCCCCCAAGGCTGATAGGAGATATCCTTGAGTGCAGAGCCAGGAGTAAGCCTAGAACACTGCTGGATATTTCCCAGAACAACCACCCCCCACCATATTTTTAAGTTGAGCTACCCTACTAATATAGTATGTTTCATTTTCACTTTTTTGTGGTTTTCATAGTTATTTGATCACAGTATCTCTTTGAGATTTTTTATTTAAAACTTTTTACTGAAATCTTTTCCCATTTTCAAATTATCTTCTTTGTTTTATTATTATTGAGTTGTAAGGATTCATTTAATACTCTAAATACAAGTACTTACAAGAAAAAAAAAGTTCTACAAATATTTCTTCCCACTCTCTTACCAATCTAATTTTTTCACTCGTCTTAATTCCGACCTGGGTTCGATTCCTCCATCCTTGTCAGAGAGCCTGGCAAGCTACTGAGAGTATCCCACCCGCACAGCAGAGCCTGGCAAGCTACCCGTGGTGTATTCGATATGCCAAAAACAGTAACAACAAGTCTCACAATGGAGACGTTACTGGTGCCTGCTCAAGCAAATTAATGAACAAAGGGAGGACAGTGCTATGGCAGTGCTACAGTGCTTAATTTTTAGTAACTTTTTTTTTGAAGAGTCAAAGTTTTTTTGTGTGTCATTGAAAATCAGGGGCTGGAGCAATAGCACAGCAGGTAGGGCGTGTGCCTTGCACGCGGCTGACCCGGGTTCGATTCCCAGCATCCCATATGGTCCCCTGAGCACTGCCAGGAGTAATTCCTGAGTACAAAGCCAGGAGTAAACCCTGTGCATCGCCAGGTGTGACCCAAAAAGCAAAAAAAAAAAAAAAAAATCAAAGAGATAGTTCTAAGTACCTGCCAAATACTAACCTTTGATCAACTCTGGAGCTACAATATTATCTAAGGACTGGGAATGTAGCTAAGTGGCAGAGCACCTGTCCTTCAAATATTATGCCTTAGGTTTAATTCCCCCCACTGAAAGAGAAGAAAAAAGAGAAGGATGAGAAAGAAAAGAAAATATGGTTGCCTTCTTTGTGCAAGAATGTCTATGCAGATTCTCCATTTTCCTGTAATAAGTGCTTACAATTGAAGACAGGGGTGCAGGAATAGCTCTTTGTTTTATAAAGGTCTCGGCAGAAAGACTACAGCTTTCTTTACACAAAGATCTTGCCTTGTCCTTTTTGTTATGTCAATATATGAAAAAGAGCCTATCACCCTGTGGGTGTAATGTATAAGCCCAGGGACCCAGAGTGGCATAGTGGTAAGACGCTCACCTTGAACACAATTGGCTGCTATTCAATCCCCCTGCACCATATGGGTTCCCTCAAGCCACAATAGGAGCAACCGCTGAGCACAGAGCCAGAAATAAGCCCCAAGACACTCTGAGGTGTGCCCCCTTCTCCCCCAAAAACTCCTAAAACAAAAGCAAACAAATAAATGAGCACATATATACTTAATGGGTAAATAGGGTGAAAAGTAATTTCAGCATGCTTCATTCTCTTCCCTTCCTCCTTGCCCTCACAGATGAAAGAATACACTTTCTTTTTCATGCCTTCTTTTTTAAAAAGTTTATTTTTTAAAAAATTAATTTTTTTGAATCACCATGAGATAGACCATCACTAAGCTATTAATGATCAGGTTTCAGTCATACAATGCTCCAACACCCATCTTTCCACCAGTGTACTTTTCCCAATGTTCCCCAGTTACACAGAAAGCTTGTTGGGGACCCAGATTTCCAGACAGGGAGGTGACAAGCCCTGCTGCTGCTCAGTAATGCCCTGAAGGGGCCCCACCCCCAGCCTGTATAAAGCAGGTGGGTGCGGTGGGGCAGGCACAGCTGACACTCAGCCTTCAGAGCACTGAGCACCCGCACTGACGCACGCACCTATGGCAAAGGAAGTGCAAGCCCCGCTCTCCCCACTGAAGGGGGGGCATCCTCCTGCAGGTAGGCTGCCCACCCACCTTCTGTTCTGCAGATCGAGGCCTCCCCTCAGCTGCTCCTGTGTCCCTCTCTCCACCCGAGGGAGCCTCCGGTCCCCCACCGGAACACAGGTTCTCGCCCACCAATGATTTCTTTCACTTCACGCCACTAGATTTCTTCCCAGGGCGTTTATCCTTCTGGGCTTGTTTGTGTGCAAACCACCTGGGGCTTGTTGAGGCCCCAGTCGACTGACAGTCTAATTATATCTGCAAGTACAGATATGCAGGGCTGGTGGAAAGGGATCAGCAGGGAAGTAGGACTTTTCCCAGGGCTGTAGGTGAACAGTGACACATCCACACCTGGAAGGAAATTTACTGTCATGGAAATCTTCTCCCTTTTTGGAGATTCCAGCTCTCAGACTCAGTTGTACCCCGGGTGCCTATGTATCATCGGACTGTCCTCCAGCAACCTGGCTTCTACAAATGGTTGCAGCCCTATTTTTTCCACTCTCCCAAGACTTTGGGCTTGAGCAGTGTCATTATCAGGAATACCATCACCATGACAGCAGAAACCCTGTTTTTATAAGAAGGGCCATGCCCACAAACCTGGGGCCCCCAGGGCCACCCCTGGCAGTGCTGGGGTGAGGGCAGGCAGTGCTGGGAATCAACTTGGTAGATTGAACAAACCAGGCCTGGGATGTACTAAAGCTGTGGGAAGTACTTTGGATCAGAAGCCAAATACTGGAAGGTGCTGACTGGAGAAGGGGCTTTTCAACGTGTTTTGTAAAACATACACAGTTCTCCAGCTTTTTTTTTTTGGCATAAACTATTTATATCAGTTCTCTGGGATATGGAAATTAATTTTATCATACTTAACCATATGTTCCTATAGATTGGTGAAGGTGTGTGGTGTTTATAGCCATTGTTATGTTTTATGAATTGCTTGCCTTCATTTTCCCTGATCAGTGGAAGAACACCTGCCTCGCACATTTGAGGTCCTGGGTTTCATTTCATGCAACACACACACACACACACACACACACACACACATCTTAACTGTCCTGTGTTTGTTTCTTTGTGTGTTTGGGGACCAAACTGGTGATACTCAGGGGCTACTTTCAGCATAGTGTTCAGGAGAGTAGGCAGTTCTGGGAATAAAGGCTAGGGTTCCAGCATGCGAAGCATGTGTTTCAGACCTTTGGGATATCTTCCTGGCCTTGTTATGTCTTTAATATACAAAACTTTTTTTTATTGATCTAATTCCTTGGCATGTCTGAGACAAGATTGTTTCAGCCATCTAAGTGGTAAGAGAACACAGCAGCAATAACCTTTGCAAAGCACCAAAAATGGTCCTAAGTATTCCCTGACTCTCTGGCGAGCTGAGCATCAGAATGTTCTCAAGTTCTTCTGTCTGCATTTCTAGGTACCAGGCCCTGGTCTTCTATGATAGATGTCAGCCATTTTATATTTGTAAGCATACTGAGTAATATTTAACATCATTTATGCTTAAAGTTAATGATGCTTAAGAATGATCAGGAACTTTATGTGCAGATTGTTGGAAGAGAAAATCATTACACAGACAAGGAAAAAGGAACACCATTCTCTTCCCATCACGTCTACCTTACTTATTCATAAAACATCAAGCTAGATATAACTTTCTAAAACCAGATTTGGTCTGCTAAATTGCATTGATGCACAAAGAACGCAGAGAGAAACTTAACAAAACGAAAGTTTGAATGAAACCAGGAACTTTCTGTCCCCACCACTAATGATTGCTAATTACTCTGTGTACATTGCACACCATGACTCCATCAAGCATGTCAGGATGCCTCTGGCATGACAATTAATTATTATGAACTGTGACACTACAGATAAGAGGTTTGGGATAATTAGGATGGAGATGAAGGCAGACTTTTGCCTCCCTACTGAGAGCCAGGAAACAAAGAAGCTTCATCTTTCAGCTTGTCTACATATTTTAAGTCAGAACTAGTTTACAAGGGGGCAAAATTTTATTTATGGAACAAAACCAATTTGTTGCCAGAATTCCATTCTGTGCTTGCCTGCATTTTATGAGCAGTATGCAGACCCCTGAAGGTAGGAAGCAGACATGTTCTGGTGGAAAGGGTCTGACGCGGCCTTTGGACTCCACCAAATCTGGCTTTAAACACTGCTTTCCTTTCATGTCTCCAAGTCTCTGTTTTCTTACAAGTAACACAGGGGATACAAAATAACAAGCATCTTATAATGTTATTGAGATAACTGCAGGAGATAACCTATGTAAGGAACTGCCTACATGAATCTGAAGCTCTGGAAAATGTAGAACCAGTAAAACATGCAGCTTTCAGTTGCAGTGAAATCTTCCTATCCTTTTGCAAGGCATCATGATGTTTGGGGCATCACTGCTTGAGACCTCATTGTAACGTCAGAACAGGGGGAAACTGCAGTGAAGAGACTCCTGCCTCCCACTGCAGTTAAAAATGAAACCACTCAGAAGAAAGCAGCCAGCTGTGACTTGCCCACCCACGTGAAGAGTGCTTAGCGGGTTTTCTTTTATGTGTATTAATATAATAAATTGCACCGCGGTTAGCCCTGGTTATAAATCTTTGCTGCGCAATGAAACTCCATTAGACATGTGGCATAGTTAAGCTTAGCTTTGGATTTTCTGCCTTTTTTTTTTCATTGGCTTCACTCTCAGTTTTAAAAGCAGGCCCTTTCCACGAGCAGCCAAAAATAAATGTGTTTATAGAAGGTGACCTGAGGAAGGCAAGTACCTAATGAAACTGGACTCTGTTTTGCCCTGTTCTTTGTACTCTGTAGTGTGGTGGAAGTCAAATGAATCACAGTTATCAGAGAGGTCAGTACTGAATCCCTCAGAGAACATCAGTTTTCCTATTCATTAAGGAGAAAGAGAAATAAGGGGAGTATGTGTGTGTATTTGGGGGGACAAGGTGTACCCCCTGAGTGAAATTGAGGCAGAAAATAGAAAATCATAGCTGCATAAGAACTGGAATTATTTATTAAATAAACAAACACCCAAAGACTTCAAAGACTCCAGCCACCCCAGTTCGTGTGTGGAGCTGGGAGAGGAATAGATGTATAAGAAAGGTTTCAAGATCCCACCCCCACCTCACACACACATGGCAGGGGCCAAAATTTGAGGGGAGAAGAGCCAACACGGTTTCTAGACTTGGCCCTGTAAACTGCCAGTGGCCACTCATGCAGTTTTAGAGGGGCGAGCCAAGTCAGCAAGGATGAGGGACTTTCCCAAAGCCACACCACCAATGACTGGCATGCAGAGATTTGAATAGAAAACAGGCCCGTGCCAAATCAGTCTCACTCTGATGCCCTCTGCCCTTGCTCCACAACCTCTTCCTCACAAGGGTCCAAAGGAGTCCTGACTGGCAGATGAAAAATAGCTGAAGATTAAATATGGATGCAAAGTAAGCATGTTTGCAAACATTTATCCTTTTCATGAGAAAGTTCAAATGAACCTCTAAGACACAAGGCAGAGTTCACATAAATCTTCATGTTGATCAGCTTTTTCACATACATTCTCGGCTGATTAATGAAGGAAACATACCTATTTTTTTTTAACACATTTACCTTTTTTTAAGAATTATTATTAAAAATCTTTATCTTTACTATTTTACTTTATATCTGTAAAACAATGATTATACTGATTTATAGGTAATAATTTTACCCTCCCTGGGACAAAATATGTGTTCATTGTTTTAATAATTACACATTTAAAAAATGTTTATTTTATTATTTGTGGGTTTTTTGCGGGGGAGGGCACACCATGCATTCCTGGTATACTCCCAGCATGGTACTTGTGGGACCATGTGGTGCCAGAAATCAAACCCACAGTTTATATTTGGAAGGCATGTGAGCGACCACTGAGTCGCATCAACTGCCCTGTTTGGGTTTGTTTTAATTAAAGTTGAGGTAATGTGTTTGTAATAGTGTTAACGTCTGTGGTTTTAGTGAGCAAAGCTACTGCACCTTAACCATGACCAGCATGGCCAAGGCCCTCCACCACTATCTTGTGTCACCTCTAGTTTACCTCTTCCCCAAACCCATCCACCCACCACTTGGTAACCTCAGTTCTGTGGTTACAGCCCAAGGGTTTTTCATTTTTAAATACCATGCATTCTGTGACTTTGTTTCTTTACATACATATATACCAGTATCTTAGATATTTGTTCTTCTCCACTTGATTTATTTCATCTAACATGACACCCTCTAGCCCTATCCGTGTAGAAGCAAAAAAAATAAGATTTTCTCTTTTTTGAGAGCCAAGTAGTTCTTACTTCATTGTGTATGTATACCCCAATTTCTCTAACTGATCATCAATTATTTGACATTGACTTATTTAGTGACTATGTTAATAGTTAATAATAATTATTATTATAAATATTGACTATGTGAATAATGAGACTATGAACAAAGGTGTGCATTTTTGAAGCTAATGCTTTTGTATTCTTTTTTTTTAATTTAATTTTATTATATTGAATCACCGTGAAAAAAAATACAAAGCTTTCAGGTTTAAGTCTCAGTCATATAATGATTAACCCCCCATCCTTTCAACAGTGCACATGTTCCACCACCAAGAACCCCAATATATCCCCCTCCCACCCACCACCCACCTAAGTAGCTAATGATTTTCACTTTATTCTCTCTATACTTTGAATAATTCAATATTTCAATAGAGAACTCACTATTGTTGTTTGGAATTTTCCCCCAACAATCAGTCCTGCTGAAAAGGTATCATTTAATAATTTCTTTTCATTACTGAGAATGAAGATTCTATGAGCTCACACAGCCACACGGTTTTGGATTTCTGATATTTTAGTTCAGTTCACAGTCTAGATGCATTTCTCTAAAAAGCCGCTCTGGGTGCCAAAATGGGTTAGAAGACCTCTTGGATCATAGTCTTTAGGAGCAGAGGGTCTGTTTCGAGAGCAGCAGCTCTGGATCTTATCTCGGCCGAGGGTGTGCCGATAACGCCCCCTTCCCATGATCACCTATGAACCACATATTGCAAAGTTCCTACCTCTGGGTGGAAGTCTTAGGGGGTGGCTCTTGCCATGTGGATGATACTGCCACCACCATTTTCCGAGGAGAAAAACAGGGTGGAGAGGGAAAATCCCTCCCTGGGCAGCACATAGCCATAGTACAGCTCACAGTCTAGATGCATTTCTGTAAGAAGCCGCTCTGGGTGCTAAAATGGATTAGAAGACCCCTTGGATCATAGTCTTTAGGAGCAGAGGGTCTCTTTTATATTCTTGGGATAGATGCCAAAGAATAGAATCACTGGGTCATATATGTTAGTTTTATTTTTAATTTTTTGTGAAATCTCGGTATTGTTTTTCCATCAGTCTACTTTCTCACGAACAGTGAATGAGGGTGCCTATTTCACTCTGCCCCACTGACATGTTCTTTTTTCACTTTTTGGCATGTAACATTTTCACTGGTGTGAGATGATATCTCATTGTTATTTTGATTTGTGCTTCCCCACTAATAAGTGATGATGAACCCTTTTTCATATGCTGGCTGACCATCTGTATATCTTTTTCAGGGAAGTATTTGTTAATTTCCTCTCCCCATTTTTGAATAGGATTTTTGCTGAACTTTGTGAGTGCTTCATATGTCGTAGAAATCAATCAGCCTTTTGTTAGTTGTGTGATGTGCAAATATTTTCTCCCATCCCATACGTGTCTTTTTATTTTAGCCTGACTTTCTTTTACTGTGAAAACCTTTTCAGTGTGATGTAGTCTCATTTCAGGCTTGCCTTTCTTGGCTAATATCTACCCCAGACTGTTAATAATGTCTGGAAAATCTGAACTTGAATACTTGTAGATAACATTTTAAACTCAAGGGGCTATATTAAAACTTTTTTAAAGTATAGAAGTAACCATAAAAATATAACTATAACTCATTGATTAGAAGACAAAGTTTCACCACATAAATTTAGGTTTTCTAATGAAACTAACCTAAAGATCATTTATTTCTATTTCTTGTTTAATTTGCTTAAGGAAAGGATCCACACTCCAACTATTTGTATTTATACTCAAAGACTACTTAAGTGTTAAGTCAATTCATACTTAATTTTATTACCCAATTCCAGCTGGGCCTTCTACAGAGCTTCAAAAGGCAATACAATGATAAACATGGAATTCTGCAAACATTGATAATTTAATGAACTAATTTAGATACAGTGAAACATTGAAGTCAGATGTATTTGGGATGATCAAAATGCACTGACTTCTGCAAATGCTCATTTATAGAGTTTTGTCTAGATCCAGGGAGACCTGCGTGACCAGAGTTGCCTACAGAACATTGAAAGTGACCCTCCTGCAAAGTCTTCCATCTAGCTCAGTCACTCAGGCTAGTGAGAACCTTAATCTATATCTCAGAGTGTGTATCTACAGTAGATGATATTTTATTCTGTTTCCCTACCACAACAAATGTGGAGCAAGAACTGTACTCTGAAAATACCAGGTGTGCTTTATATCTGGATCCTAAATTTGAGTCCACAGTTCTGAAACAAAGAGAAATCACAGGTTCCTGAGTGGAAGTAGGAATTTTCTCAGATTTTTCTTTCTTCCTTTTTTTCAAAAAAGGAAGTTTTGTCTTGCTTTATGGTAATATTTTTAACTTGCCTCTAATGTCTTTGTTTTGTTGAATAATAAAGAACTGCCATACTTGCATTCTTTTAAATTTTTCTTGGACACTTACCTCTTGACTATCCCAAATTATTCTATTTTTATTGCTGTTGTTACACTATTGGGGGTCAAATACTGTCACAGTGCCAGGGGTCACACTTTGGCACCAGGGATTGCACTTGGCAATATGTGACAGTGCCAGGAATCAAATTCCTTGTCTCATGCCTGTAGGGTAAGTATTCTGCCACTAAGCCCCATCCCAAGTGCTGTGTATTCTTTCTTCACTTGGAACACCTAAGAGACTCAACAAACCATTATGGACAAAAACATATTCAATAAAACCTGGGCATAAAGTCATTGTTAATGCAGGGACACCAATGTGTTAGACTTTTTTGTTGTGGGGTCATACCCAGCAATGTGACTCCTGGCTCTGCACTCACAAATTACACCTGGAAGTACTCAGGGGATCATATGGGAATGTTGAGTATTGAACGGGGAATCACCTCGCCACACTGTACTATCTCTCCAGACCCATAATATGTTAGGATTATAAGGGAAAATTAGACTCTGCTGATAACAACATCACATCATCATCATCATCATCATCATCCTGTTGATGGTTGAATTTCTCAAGCGGTCTCAGTAACATCTCCATTCATTCTAGCCCTGAGATTTTAGAAGCCTCATTTTACTCGTTCTTCTCAACGGTGCTGCCTTGGAGGCTCTTTCAGGGTCAGAGGAATGAGACCCATTTTTGTTACTGGTTTTGGCATATGAATACGCCACGGGGAGTTTGCGAGGCTCTCCCCATGTGGGCAGGACATAATAAATACTCAACAACAAAAAATACTCAACAACATACTCAATAAAAATAAAATGCCTAGGGAATAATCCTAAGAATACATGTGTAAGATATATATGAAAAAATTACTGAGGTGCCCAAAAGAAAATATAAATATCATAAATAATTTCCCCTTTGAAAATATCCATACTTTTAAAGGAAGAGTATTGAAAAAATTTTTTTTCAATACTAACAGATATATAGAATCAAAACAGGGGATTAGACAATATCAAATAATGACAAAGCCTTGAACCTTGACTTCAAAACTGGGTTGCCAAGTGGTGGAGAAGGCGGTTTTAATAGAGGAGAAAGGTGGGCTGGAAGTGATGTAAGGACAATGTAGAGGGTCTGGGGCACCTTGTTAGTGGTAAAGGTACAATAATTTTGTATATTAAAACATAAACATTAACTTTATTGTAAGTCAGGGCCACTGCTGCAGACTAGGCTGAAGAGTACATATATATGTATATATATACTTATATATACATATATATCATCATTATCATCCTGTTGATCATCAAATTTCTCGAGCGGTCTCAGTAACGTCTCCATTTGTCCTGGCCCTGAGATTTTAGAAGCCTCTCTCTGCTCGTCTTTCCCAATGATGCCATATTGGAGGCTCTTTCAGAGTCAAGGGAATGAGACCCAGGTTGTTACTGGTTTTGGCATATGAATACACCACGGGGAGTTTGGGAGGCTCTTCCATGTGGGCAGGAAACTCTCAGTAGCTTGCCAGTTTCTCCCAGAGGGAGAAGTAGGCTATAAAATAGTCTGTATATATGTTATATATATATATGTATATATATATATGTATGTATGAGGAGACATATAAAGAGACTGGGTTTGATTCCCTGCACCACAAAATAATCCACAAAAACTCACTATATAACCCAAACTATAATTTTAAAACATACCAACAGCATTTTTTGGTAGGGGATTGACATATTGAATCTAATGTTCACATGAGAATTTAAATAAAATAGCTAGTAAAAATCTGGAAAAAAAGCTGAACAGTAATTGTATCAGCGACACATATACAAAAATTGGAAAGATACAGAGAAGATTAGCATGACCCTGCACAAGGTTGACAAGTGAATTTGTAAAGTGTTTCATATTTTTAAAAAAGAACTACAACAAAGGAGAATTAATTCTGTCAGATATTGAAGATAATTCTATAATAATTAGAGCTGTAGTGACTTATGAGTGGGCAGTAATTAATGGTATTAGAGTCTAGAAGTAGCCATCTATGTATGAGAGCACTGAATACAACAAAAATGGTATTTAAAATTAATAGATAAGATGGATTTTTAATATTATCAAGATCATCTCAAAGTATATACATGGTTCCACAGGATTTAACACAAAATGAATGTAAATGGAATCATAAACTTAAATAAATGATCAATGACTGACTATATACAGTGAGACCATTAAAGTTCTATAATAGAAAACCATGGAATAATGTTTATAAAACGTCATTTTGAGGATACAAGCCCCGTGTAGATTGACAAATAGCAGCAAGTATTTGCCAAAAATATCAATAAATAGGCAGTATCTGGTGAAATATCTTACACTCACAATACACTTCATAGACAAAGAGTGCCAATAAATCAGTACGGAAAAGAAAAGATAAAGAAAGCAATTTAGTAGAAAGAAATGGACAACTTGGTAAGATTGTGCAAAGAAAATCTGTATATTCTGAAACATTGAAATAAAAATCTTTATATAAAGTACAAACAATGTAAATGAACACAGTAGTATGCCTTCCCCCAACCCCCTGTTCAGTTTTAAAACAAAAAAATTAAGTTCTCCAATATTCCTTACCTCAAGACCAGGGGGAATCATCATTTCTGGTGAGATCATAAACTGGCACAATCTTTGTCAAGGGCACTATGATAGCATCTAATAAAATTCTAACTGTGTGCAGTCTTTAAAACTAACAAGATCACTTTTAGGAATTTATGCTACAGGTATACTGGCACTTGTGCAAAATTATTACTATAAATTATATTTGTTTCTGTCTTTTTTGTGAAAGCAATGGATTAGAAATGTCAGAAAAGGTCAACATTTGGGGACTGGAATGATAGTACTGTGGGTAGGACACTTGCCTTGCGTGTGGTTGACCAGGGTTCAATCCTCAGCACCCCATATGGTCCCCTGAGTCCACCAGGAGTGATTCCTGACTGCAGAGTCCCAGGCTAAGTCCTGAGTGCTGCCAGATGTGGTCCCAGAAAAACAGAAAAGAAATGGCTAAGACTTTGGAGTTGGTTCAATAACACAGAATGTCTCTATAATACATTTTTTAAAAGCGCTGCTAAAAACACTTTTAAATAGACTTGGAATGTAATCCAAAATAGATGACTGAGTGAAAAATATAAACCAATGAGATGCGGAACAGTGCACATCTTAGCTGCCATTAAAATAATATGTGTGTGTATTTATAGAATAGTTACAAACTGCACATAAAAGTCTGGTAACATTAGCGTATATATGGAGATACACCAACAGTATCTATGGTAAACAATGATAGAGATGGCAGATTTCTCCATGCTTCTGGAATTATATGGTTCATGCATGCATTACATCATCAGCATTCTTCAACCACTGGTCCATGGACTGGTTCGGGTCTGCAGGTTTAGAAAGGTTAATAGCCGCTCAGTTCTCCCTGGATCTAACTGTTGGTCTGTTAACTTTCATATAGTAGGAAAAGTGCTGCTATGCAGGTATGAAAAGATTGAAGAATGCTGCATTATATAATCAAAACAAAATTTTAAAAATAACGACGAAGTCATTTACAAGGACTTTGAGAACTAGAATAGGTTTCCCTTATTTTCCACTTTCTTGCTAGTTTTAGAAAATTGCCAATTTGACATTTCCATTAAGAAAATTAACCAGTTCACACAAATCATTGTCCATTTAGTTTTTTGTTGTTGTTGTTGTCAGATTCTAATGTGCAGATTTCCTAGGAACGGGTCAAAATGGTATTTTCTTTGACTTACAGTCTGAAATGGGTTGTTACTTTTCAAAAGTTGATTTCATCTGACATTGGTAAACACTTGAATTGCTGGTAGGTCATCTGTGCCCTAATTAATACTAATTGATCTCTTGAACGACAAGATTATTAATTAGTTTAATTACTCATCACAAAATCAGAACATTGGAGGTTTGGAGTCTGGGCTAGAGGGTGGGTCTCGAGTGGAACAGAAGCTCCTCTGTTGAATTCAGTGTCTTTTATCTCTGTATATTTTGATATTGGGTTCATTTCTCTAAATCTGTTTTAGGAAGCTTTAGTTGAAAAAAAAATGCATGCTTGTGCAAATTTAATCTGTGGGAAAACAGGAGAGTCACACCGTAACTGCTGGTTGCTATCATGAAGTATGTAATTGGTTTGATAACAAGAAAAAAAATGGCTTTTAGTGAAACGCCTAAGGAAATATGTTTGTATTCTCTCCAAGTGGAAGGCGTAACCTTCTACTCTTTGTTAAGCCTCATTTACCCCTCTCAAAAACAACAAGCAGTCCTCAGCCTTTTTTTTCCTTTTGCACCCGACCCCCTCCCCACAATCTTTTCCCCCCAAAACAATTTTTTTCTTCTATTTTATTTTACGGGCTGGAGCGATAGCATAGCAGGTAGGGCATTTGCCTTGCATTCAACCGACCCTGATTCGATTCCTCCATCCCTCTCGGAGAGCCAGCAAGCTACCAAGAGTAACCCGCCCACATGGCAAAGACTGGCAAGCTACCTGTGGCATATTAGATATGCCAAAAACAGTAACAACAGGTCTCACAATGAAAAAGTGACTTATGTCCACTCGAGCAAATCAATGGGCAACGGGATGACAGTGAGACAGTGATACAGTGATTTTATTTTATGGTAACTTCTTTTATTTTGGTGCAAAGGGAAAACTCCTGGCTTGGTGCTCAGGGGTAACTCCAGAGATTCACAGAGGCAGTGTGTGCTGGGGATCAATCAAATCAGAGCTGCTTGTGTGCAATGCATGCACTCGACCCATTGACCTATCTGTCCCTTCAGAGTAATTTTTGTAGTATTTTAGATAAAAACTTGGATCTTTGACAGGATCAAGTTGTAGCAAATGCTTGGCTCTGGATTACATGACTGAGGTTACCAAGTGAGGATGTGTGTGGTGGGGGCAGGAGGGAATGAAGAGGTCAACTGGAAGTGACATAAAGGTATTGGAAGAAGGTCTTGGCTTCTCTGCCTGTGGGAGTGGGGTGACACATCAAGCCATAAATAATGTTAACGTTATTGTAATTATATTACCTAAATTATAATTGTTAATAATTTTTTTTTGCTTTTTGGGTCACACCCGGAAGTGCACAGGGGTCACTCCTGGCTCTGCACTAAAGAATTACCCCTGGTGGTGCTCAGGGGACCATATGGGATGCTGGGAATTGAACCCGGGTCTGTCGTGAGCAAGGCAAACAGTCTACCCACTGTGCTATCACTCCAGCTTCTATATTGTTAATACTTTTTAATTTAAAAAACAAAATTCAAATATTTCTTTGAAATCTAAATTTATGCTTTGGGTAGCCTGAGGAGGGAGTGTGGGAGAGGGTGATGGGAGGGAAACTGGCAACATTGTGCTGGGAAATGTATCTGGTGGAGGGATGGATGTTGGAACATTGTATGACTAAAAGCTAATCATGAACAGTATTGCAAGGATCTATCTCACAGTGATTCCATTAAAAATGAAAAGAAAAATTTATGTTTTGAGTAGCAATTTTTTTTTCTATAGTGTCCTCTCAATGATGCTTATGTTGATGCTTATTGGTTTATAGTAAAAGCTGGAGGAATGAGAATTTCCAAAAAGCAAGAAATTGGCATCTTGGAGAAGCAAAGCAAAAAGCCTGGATTAGAGAAAACGAGGTAGGAACTGCTTCATTCCTTCTCTTTCATTACCTTACGTTCATAGTGACTCTGCTTCCAGAAACCCAAAGTATCTCTGTGTTTTAGGACAAACCGAGGCTCCTTATGCATCTGTTCAGATTACATTTTAAGCTTTCTTCCCAATTTCTGAAGAGGATTTTTTTTTTAAGGCAATCTGAAGAGAGACCAGTGGGTAGGGCGTTTGCTTTGCACACGGCCCACCCAGGTTTGATTCCTCCGTCCCTCTCGGAGAGCCTGGTAAGCTACTGAGAGTATCCCGCCCATGCGGCAGAGCCTGGCAAGCTACCCATGGCATTTTTGATGTGCCAAAAACAGTAACAACAAGTCTCGCAATGGAGACATTACTGGTGCCTGCTCGAGCAAATAGATGAACAATGAGATGACAGTACTACAGTGCTACAGTGCTTTTTTCCCCCCCCCTTCTTAGGTCACACCCGGCGATGCACAGGGGTTACTCCTGGCTCATGCACTCAGGAATTACTCCTGGCTGTGCTCGGGGACCATATGGGATGCCGGAAATCGAATCTGGGTCAGCCGTGTGCAGAGCAAAAACGCTACCCGCTGTGCTATCGCTCCAGCCCCAAGAGGATTCTTTTTTGAAGATATTTTTTCCATTTATAATTGTACTCAAATCAGGGGACGGCTCAAAGGACTGTAGCACATTGGCTTTATGTGTGAAGCCCCACGCTCCATTTCTCATATCATTTGATACCTTGAACACTGCCAGGAAGGGGAAGGGAAATCGAATGGGAGAGGAAGAAACAAACCTATTTTTCTCTGTAGTTGTTTCTACTAGAAAATAGTAATCGAGTAAGGAACTCAAAGACCTAAAGTCCCTGAGGAGTGTGTTTGTTGGGGGTGGGGATTGCCTCATTATTTGCCTTCTGACACTACATCAAAGACAGAGCAGGAACTCAGTGTATGATATGAATTTTTTTTTTCAATGCGAACTGATCCATTTTGCAAGCATGAAGCCTGTTCTCTTACTAGAAACTGACAGAGGTATCCACCCTTTCTTTTCTGGTGCTGGTTCCCTGGCCTGGACCAAAATCACCTGGAAGTTACTTTTGATTGACAGCAGCCAGAGGGCAAGTCATTCATTTCTCTCCCAAGATGTGACCATACTGTTCATTCTAATATGAATGCAACAGTACAGGAGTTGCCTCCTGACTAAGAACGCAGTGCAGTCAGAGACCCTGACGCTGAAGCTTCATTAGCTTTGCCATAAACTCACCCTGTGCTGTTCCCAGCTGCTGTGCGAGTGAGTACATGTGGGATAGGAGTTTCCAGTTTTGATGGACAAATATCTCTGCTTGTGTGTTCTTGGAGAATAGCTTTTGAAAACTACATCCTAAGGGCTGGAGTGAGAGTACAGCAGGTAGGGCATTTGCTTTGCACGCGGCAGACCTGGGTTTGATTCCCAGCATCCCATATAGTCCCCGAGCACCGCCAGCAGTAATTCCTATTCCTGAGTGAAAAGCCAGGAGTAACTCCTGTGCAACCCAAAAAGAAAAGAAAAAGAAAAGAAAAGAAAAGAAAAGAAAAGAAAAGAAAAGAAAAGAAAAGAAAAGAAAAGATACATCCTAGAAAATAAATTTCTAAGCACATCAATCAGTCCATTTCTTAATAACTTCTACTCACCAACATAAAGCACCAAGAAAAAATAAATGCACTATGCAGAGTACAGAATCTCCTTTAAGAAGTTGTAATGCAGGTTCAGCTCTGATGGAAGCCCTTCTTCAAAACAGGTAGGCCTGAGAAGCAGCAGCCTGATGTACACAAAAAACACATGTTTGAGGAAGGGGGATGTGATTAAAAAGTGGAAAGTATATACAATGTGACTCATTTTATAATTTACAAGAACAACCCAAGCTGATCTATAGGGTTGTAAATCAGGTTAGTGGTTGTCCTTAAGGAGCAGGTGGTTTGACTAGTATTTGAAGTTGGTTCACTCTTCATTGACTGTGTGTGCACTTTGCCATATGAATAGTATGCTTGAATGAAATATAGTGATATTACCAATAATTTCATCTACAAAGCATGGACATACAGAGGCAGGATTTCCCCTTCTAGATGTCACCATAGTGACAGCTTAAATGCCAAGTAGTTGGTTCACTGTATGAATCCTTGAACCAATGTGTAGTGGGAAAATTTTCATATCCTACACGTTTGTCTTTTCACAGTGCTATTGCAAATGTTGCCAAAATACAGTCAGTGGATGCCTTCAGTGACACACTGGAGAAGGTGAGTCATGAGTAGGACCCATCATGTGAAGCTCTGTGATGGTATTTTTCCCAACAGGTCTGAGTGTGCATATGCATGTGTCTGCACTCAAAGCTCTCACTCTAAGGAACAGAAAGGCAATGTTGGTGAAAAAAGCTGCTGTCTTCTATTTTATAAATCATTTTAGAAAACAAGAGAGAAAATGAAACAAGAATCATGACTCCATATTGGCAAACCTTGCCATCTCAAATATTCCTCAGAAACATTGGTGTGTTTTGATTAAAAAGGCAGCCTGTGCTTTTTTGGGAACTCTGCAGTCTTTGAACTTCTTCCCACCACTGCATTCCCATAAAGAAATACTTGATTTGAGGTGAAATGGCATGGTGGAGTGTTGTGTGTTTGCAGCTGGAGGTAAGCTGGACACTGACTGCATTTTTCCAATAAAGTCTGTGTACAAAGGTCATTGACCATTGCTATTTTTATTTCTTTATCTTAAATCTCTATTGAGTAGCTCAAGAGACTGAGAAGATTCTTGTCAAACAGACAGTAATGTGATGTTAGATTCCGTAGTGTTTTTCAGTTATGTAGGTGAGTTGAGTAGTAGTAGTCTTTATTCTGTTCTAGAGGGCAGAAATAATTGCATCCAATAAATAAAGAACCACTTTTTCTGCTGCTCTCATGTTGATTGAAAGGACAGGACTTGGCATTCCTTTGTAAAAGGAAAAACTTGCTGTTAATACCTAGACTGGGAATCTAAAAATATTATAGTAGCAAGTAAGAAGCTAGATAGACCTCAGGGTCTTCCATTTAGTGCTGATTCTCCTACATACTTTGTATGACCTTGAGCAAATTACTTTTCTTGTGTCCCTGATTCATCCTTTATAAAATGGAGATAAGGAAGAGCATGTACTTCAGATGGTTGTTCTATGAAGTAAATGACTTCACACACTTGAAGCTCTTGGAACAGTGCCTGGCACAAAGTAACCCATTTGCTCTCTCTATTCAGGTTAAGAGCTTTGATTTTATGGCAGTGAAATGAGAAGTTATGTCTGAAGTCCACCGTGTGTTACAAGGCAGATAGTACTGAGCCAACATTTTTATTGCAGGTCTAGCTACAGAGATGTTCTACTGTGGGAAGTGGGGGGTTGGGAGCGGGGGAGTTCAGTGGGGCACTTGGTTTTCTAGTCAGGTGTGTTTGAGGTGAGGTATAAAGTGACTCTACCTTCTCAGCTTTAGAAGAAGAGCCAAAATATCTGATGTCCAATAGGGGACCACCATGTGCCCCCTGCATGTCACATTCTCTCACTTCTGCTCATTCACTAAAAATCTCTTCCTGAAGGACAAGAAAATGCCCACATTAATAAGTGGAAGTGAATGAAACAGACACTAATCCGAAAATATATGATAACCCAAAATAATTCACTAATTTTTCCTTTTCAACTTTTACTTCACTGTCACTGTCTCGAGCGGGCACCAGTAACGTCTCCATTGTGAGACTTCTTGTTACTGTTTTTGGCATATCGAATATGCCATGGGTAGCTTGCCAGGCTCTGCCGTGCAGGCAAGATACTGTTGGTAGCTTGCCAGGCTCTCTGAGAGGGGCGGGGGAATCGAATCCGGGTTGGCTGCATGCAAAACAAACACCCTACTGTGCTATCGCTCCAGCCCGAACTTTTACTTAGGCATTATATTTACAATACTGTTAACAATAAAGTTTCAGGTAGACAATATTCCAACTTCAAATCTACCACCTGGGTAGGTTTGAGCGATAGTACAGTGAGTAGCACATTTGCCTTGCACATGGCCAACCCGGGTTCGATTCCCAGCATCCCCTATGGTCCCCCAAGCACCACCAGGAGTAATTCCTGAGTGCATGAGCTAGGAGTAACCCCTGTGCATAGCCAGTTGTGAACTCCCCCCAAAAAACACAAAAAACCTACCATCCATGTTAGCATCCCTTCACCAATATCTCAAAGGCCCTTCCCATCACTCCCACTGATGTGTAAAGTGTGTTTTAAAATCTTGCTATAGTTTGGATCACATGTTTACAATAATGTTCATGTTTGTAATTTTGCTGTACTCAGTTACCTCACCAAGACTGAAGTGCCTGATATCCTTGACTATTGTTCTTATGTTACATCCAGTCCATCTCATCACCCCCCCCACACACACACACTAAAATGACTGTCTCAGACTATAATCAAAGGCCAAAGGTTTGTCAGCATTTGATACCTTCCATTTCCTTATCTTGTTACTTTATTTCATGGATGAGTGAGACCATCCAGTATTTGTCCTTCTTTCTGAATGATTTTGCTTACCATGGTACCTTCCTGTTCAATCTACATTGTGGCAAACTGCATGGTTTTATCTTTCCTAATGGCTGCCTCGATTCCATTGTATATCTATAGCACAACTTTTTTTCCTCATCTTTATTAAGGTTTTGTGATTTACAAAACTGTTAGAATAGTTTCATACATACATGGTTCTAACTCCATGACCACCTGAGTTCCATTTTCCCTCCACCAATATCCCAATACCCCTCCAATCCATACACCACCCCTCCCTTGACAGATAAAGTCAATTCAGTAGACAAACTCTTGAGTCTTGATGTCTTTGGCCATTTGTTTTTCCCTCACTGTGTTTCTTTATATCCCACATATGAGACAGATCTTTACTTGTTTGTGAAGCTGGTGACAATTATACGAGATACTTATAGTATTTCACATAAATATATGAATAAAGCTATGCTCCTAAAGCTTCACAAAGTTACAAGTCAATAGTAAGCTGACAATTTTTTTAAATGTATCTTTTTTACAGATACACAAATTAACAGATAAATAATTCTGTGATAATACATTTTTAATATATTATAAAATAGATAAATGTATCACATAAAATAGATAAATCCAACAAATATAAAATTTAGGAAGACTGAAGAAAGAAGAATATTCTTTTTGCTTATTTTTTATTGAGCCGCAGTGAGAGATGCAGTTACAAATATTTTTATGATTGGGTTTCAGTCATCTAATGTTCCAACACCTGTCCCAGTGCACATTTCCCACCACCAGTGTCCCCAGTTTTCCTCCCACTGCCTCTCCCCTGCCTACCACTATGTGCCACTATGGCACTTCTCTTTCTCTGTCTCTGTCTCTCTCTGTCTCTATGTCTCTGTCTGTCTGTCTGTCTGTCTCTTTCTCTCTCTTTTTCTCTCTCTCTGTCGCTCTCTCCCATCACTCTTTCTTTCCTTTTCGACGTTATGGTTTACAATACAGATACTGAAAGGTTATCATGTATATCCCCTTACCTACTTTCAACACTTAGTTCTTGTCCAAAGTGATCATTTCTATCTCTTACTGTCCCTTCTGTATCCTAAATGCCCTTTTCCCCACACACACTTGTGTGTGTGACTATTGACCAGTCCTCCTGGCCCTTTTTCTTCCTGGTCTTGGATATTAGTTAAGAGGAGGATTTTTAAGAGGAAAATCTGAACAGACCTATGAAAGCATAAAAGTGTGTTTTCTCCTAAAAAGATAATATTGATTTTATTAGAAAATATTTTATGTTAGAAAATATAATAGATCATGTTGTTTAAGTATCCGTACTAATAAACCAAAGAAAAAATTGATCTAAACCTAAAACAACTGAATAGACATGAAAAGAGCATTCAAAATAAAACATCAGTTCATTATTTTAAAAGTATAAATCCCTTAACAAGCTAGAAATAAAAGGACTTTTCTTAATCTAGTAGAGGGTAACCAAAAGTGTCAAGAGTGCCATACTCAGTGGTGGAGTATCGAGCAGTTTGTCTTGTCTTTAATAAGACAAAAATAAGATCATTTAATGCATCTTTCAAAACTGGTTTCAAGGCTGTATCCTTCCTGAATCATTGCTTGTCCATGTAGCTTTTCCATCCTTCTTTCAAACCTGAACCATAGTCTAGCTGAACAGAGTAGTGGTGAGTTGATCATTTCATTAGTTTTTTGTTTGTTTGTTTGTTTGTTTGGTGCGTTTTTTAAAAGCTATAGCCACGATTCTCTTCTGACCTGTAGAATCATTTTAGTAGATCTGCCATTATTCTTTTTTTTCCTGATTATAATGAAGAGATAAAAATACCTTTTATTCAGTAGCTATGATGCACCAGAGTTTTGCAAATTTATTTACAATTTTTGCCACAGAAACTTAAATGTAAAGGAATTAATTATTCTCTTTATAAGCAAGTGCATATTGTCTACCTTCTGTTATTCATGATTTAAAAACTAGTAACAAAATAGTAAATAAGATACATACACCTTATACACTTAGTGATTTTATATTGTTAATAGATACAGATAAATATAAAATTTTAATCAATACAAATGATATAAGGGAAAGTCAAAGTAATGCATAAGGAGTAAATGAAGGCATGTATAGATTATGTATTAGAGAGTGGAAGAAGCAGGTTAGATAAAATGACCAGATGACAACTGAGGTGAGATATGAATTGCAGTCAACCCTCAAAGCACAAATAGCATAATATGTAAAGAAAACTTAAAGTATAAAAGCTATGATATAGCGCAGCACTGTTTACAATAGCCAGAATCTGGAAAAAACCCGAATGCCCCAGAACGGATGACTGGTTGAGGAAACTTTGGTACATCTATACAATGGAATACTATGCAGCTGTTAGAAAAAAAGGAGGTCAAGAATTTTGTAGTCAAGTGGATGGGCATGAAAAGTTTCATGCTGAGTGAAATGAGTCAGAAAGAGAGAGACAGACATAGAAAGATTGCACTCATCTATGGTATATAGAATAACAGAGTGGGAGACTAACACCCAAGAACTGTAGAAATAAGTACCAGGAGGTTGACTCCATGGCTTCAAGGCTGGCCTCACATTCCGGGGAAAGGTCAACTCAGAGAAGCGATCACCAACTACATTGTAGTCGAAGGCCATGTGGGGGAAGGGAGTTGCGGGCTGAATGAGGGCTAGAGACTGAGCACAGCGGCCACTCAACACCTTTATTGCAAACCACAACAGCTAATTAGAGAGAGAAAACAGAAGGGAATGCCTTGCCACAGTGGCAGGGTGGGGTGGGGGGGAGATGGGATTGGGGAGGGTGGGAGGGACACTGGGTTTACGGGTGGTGGAGAATGGGTACTGGTGAAGGGATGGGTTCCCAAACTTTGTATGAGGGAAGTATAAGCACAAAAGTGTATAAATCTGTAACTGTACCCTCACGGTGATTCTCTAATTAAAAATAAATAAATTTAAAATAAAAAAAAAAAACTATGATATAGAAAGAGAACTGCTGTGTTCACGCAATAGGGTGTAAATGGCCAAGGTGGTGAGGTACAAAACAGAAAGTGATCTGCCATTATTCTTATGGGAGTTTCTTTGTATGTAAGTTTCTTCTTTGATCTTGCTGCTTTCAATATTATTTTTGCCTTTGGCTTTTGCTGTTCTGATTATAATGTGTCTTGGATTATATATAATTGTATTTATTTTTTTCTGGGACGCTTCTGGCCTTTTGGATCTAGGTGTATGCCCTTAGCTCTGGGAAATTCTTATCCATGGTTTCTTTACTAGTAGTTCTTTGTCAAATTCGCCTTCCTGTTCCTCAAGAAGAGTAACTCATCGTATTCCGTCTTCCTCTTTACTTCATCCCACATTTCTCTGGTGTTCTGTTCATTTCCTTCCATACTTTTATTTTCCTTGTTCTGTTGTTTTCTAGAGGTCTCCTACATCTCATCTTGGAGCTGGTAGATTTTTCCCTCAGCTGCTGTTACTTTGTTGCTGAAATGATCTGACTTTTTTTTATTTCATGCTTCAGTTTTCTACTCTTCAGTTCTGTCACATGATTATAGTTTTCTCATTTCCACTCTAATATATTATTGTGCTTTACCAACAACCTGCACCATTGTTTATTTGAGCTTATCAACATCCTCATCATGGTGTCTCTGTACTCATTTTTTTTTTTGATTGATACTGGTAGAGTCTCCTGTGTTATTATGGTCACTCTTTGAGCTTGGTGGGCCTCTATACATCCTCATTATAGCTGCTTTCCTCTGAGAGTGTATCTTTAGAGTTAACCCCATGGGAGCTTTATAAGGGATTAGACTGAGTATTCCTCTTCTCCTTCCCTACTGGTCTTCTCCCAGTGACATCAGGTATAAATGTTTGCACTACAAAATGTGATAAAATGTCAAGGAAAGGATAACCTGTGGCAGAAAGACCCACCATGCTTCTTAAAAATAGATCTGTTGAGATGAGTGATTGTCAAAAGTGAGAGGAAGAGTTAACCCCAAGGTGACAAAAGGAATTTGAGGAGAAAATGGAAGAATTCATATCAAGATCTTGATTATGATCGTGGTTACAAACTGGATGCATTTGTGAAAAGACATGAAACTCAAAAAAAAAATTTTAAAAGGGTATATTTTGGCTTGGGGGATAATTAGAGCCCATGCTTTGCATGCAAGAGCTCAGGATTCAATCCTGGCACCACATGGTCTCCCAGACACCATCTGTTGCCTCCAAAACAAGGGCAATAATATTCTAGTGTAGATATATCATACATTAATTTATTTTTAAAATTTTTTTAATTTTAGTGAATCATCATGAGATAGTTACAGACTTACAAATTTTTGTGATTACATTTCAATCAAACAATGTTTGAGTACCCATCCCTCTACCTGTGCCCATTCTCCACCACCAATGTTCTCAGTGTCCCTTCCACCACCCACACCCCTTCTACCCCCTGCCTCTGTGGCAGACACATTTTTTCTTACTCTCTCTCTCCTTTTGGTTATTATGGTTTGCAACACAGCCATCACGTGGGAAATAACTTGAAATTTTCCCTTCCCACTGTAGTCCTCCTGCTTCAGAGACCTTTACCTCTCCAGCTAGTGCTACCTCTTCCAGGCCTTATTAAGTAAAGAATTCTATTTCCTAGTGACAGATACATTATAATACTATTCCTGCAGAAAAATGAGTTATATAACCCTAGAAAGTTCTCTAATTCAAAATCTGGGAGACCTCACCTGGAAACAAGTCCCCTCCTTACTATTTAGAGGTTGTATGATGTTTTTGAAGTCATGTACCTCCTCCAAGATTTAGGAGTTGCTTGTTCATTTATTAATTTTTTTTTCAAAGCAGGGAGTGAGAGAGTGATACTGCCAGCCATATTAATTCTCTGGACAGCTATGGAAGTTAAATTGGCAATCATTATGAAATTTCTCAAAACATTAAAGTAGCCAGTTAAAACATTAGTAACAGGGTTAGGTTATGGTGTGTGTGTGTGTGTGTGTGTGTGTGTGTGCGCGCGCGCGCGCGTGTGTGTGTGTGTGTGTGTGTGTGTGTGTGTGTGTGTGTGTGTGTGTACTGGGAGGAGGGGAAGTGAGGGTCAAGGGTAGCTTGTGGGACCCTTGTTAAAGTTAGGGCCACACTTCAAGTTGCTAGATGTGTCATCACTGCCAAATTTAGTGAGATGTTTGTGAAACAGGATCCTGAGGGAGAGGAAAAGATCAAAAGCATCTGCAGATCTAAAAAGGGTTCTCTGGTTCTGCAGATTAGCATCACTGTAGGAGTATCCTTGAATTTCATTGACTCCAGCTGAATGTTTGTTTTAAGCACTTTGCTTAAGGGGGTGTGGAAATCTGAAAGCCAACATTGGAGTTGGAAGTTAACAACCTTGAAAGATGAATGGAAGGGCTGTCAGTCTGCTAATACCCTCTCACTTTAGGCTCTAAAACAAACATGCTGCTGCTTTTCTTGCATCTAGAATTTCTTTCTCGGCTTCAATCATGAAGACTTTTATCCTATGTTCTTTGCCTTTTTTTTCCCCCTGAAACTAAAGATACAGCTCCTGAGGTCTCCCAAGATGAAAGTAAATTCGCAGTGGAGTTCCTATTGATCTGTTTTTCAGGTTCAGAGTGTTAGCCCTTCTGTGATAAAGCCATAATAAGGCAGAATCCATATATATATATATATATATATATATACATATATATGTATATATATGTGTGTGTATGTATATATATTGGCCCTGAATTCTTTCTATTGTGGGGATAGCCTAGATTATCTTGCACTAATGAATCAGACAAGAAACACTGTCTTGTTTTACAACCACAGTCATTTTACAGACTACTAGTGAAAAATCCAAAGCTTCTTTCATGGTGGCGAGATTGTAAAGCCCGGCTAGTTGTAGTTTGTACTCTGAAAGCTACTTCCACTTCTGACTCAGACTTAAAAGTCAAATCTTTTTATCACCCTAGATCGAGACTCTGCCATGAAGAATCAGAGTATTTTGGGGTTCACTATTTTATTTACAACTTCATCAATATGGATGGAAACCTATAGATACTCTACCTACAAACCCTTCCATGTTAAGTTGTTTTTTTTTTTTTTAGAGGAAGTGGGGCATGTAAATATAAGAAAGAGAAACTGACTCTAGTATTTTCAAGAGTTCCTTTAAAACAGTCCTCTGAGCACCACCAGGCAAGCACTGCACCCCAGGTGTCTCTGCTCTGCAAGACGCAAGCAACATGATGTCCTCAGGCCCTTGCATTAAACCACCAGTTCATTAGCCGATAGTTGCTGGTGGAGCCCAGGAGACACCTAGAGTGCATGATTTGCATGTTGAAAGCCCAGATTCAGTCCCTCTAACACCATGGGAAGGAACCACTATCCTGGTCCCCCTGTACACTGCCAGGTATAGCAAAAAAATGAAAACAACAATCTACTATTGCCCACCCCTACCACCTGTAAATATGTAGCTTACTAATCAAGGGCACTTTCTCCAGTGCCATATTTTTGTTGGAATTTTTCCACTTCTCAATTCTATTAATTTCCTTTTTCTCCCCTAAACTTTTCTAGACCAGGCTAGAATGGCTAACATAGCCCAGGCACCAACTTATTTTATATGCATTTTAATCTGTCCTTGTCTCTTGAGATGCAGTTGAGAAGAGTTTTTAGGACATGAGTTAAATGCCTTTACTAAAATCTCTAATCCCCAGAAATAGAGAGATAGCATAGGAATTAAGGTATTTTCCTTGTACATGGCTTGTATAATCCTGGGCACACCATATGGTCCCCTGAGCACCACAGGAGTGATCCCAGGAGTAAGCCCTAAATAAATAATAGTCCCCAGGCCAGATAAATAATACAAAAATTAAGGTGTTTGCCTTGTGGGGGCTGATTGGGGTTCAATCATGGCACCAAATATGGTTCCTCAAGCACTCCCAGGGGGTAACACCTGAGCTCAGAGCTAGGAGTAGCCCCTGAGCATTTCAGGTGTATCCTCCCAAAGAAATGTAACCCTCCACCCTTTTGTATTATTGGGTAGAGTGCTGTTACAAACAATATGGCAGCTCCTAAAAATAAACATAGAACCACTATATGATCTTGCATTCCTGCTTCTGTGTATCTACACAAAAGAATAAAATGAATGGACTCAAACACTTGTTTGTATACAAGCGTCCATCTGAGTTCATAGAACTGTTCTTACATCAAATGGAAGCAATCCAGTTTGTCCATCAGCATATGGGAGAATAAACAAAATGTAATATATGCTCCTTCCATGGAATATAATCCAGCCTTGTAACAGAAGAAACTCTGATACATACTGCTTGAACTTGAACACTAACAATATTAAGCTAACGAAATGAAGAAGAGACTAAAGAACATATGCTGCCTGAGTCTACTTATTTTAGCTATTTGGAGTAGTCAGAAACAAAACACCAACATCACAGGTAGAATACTCACTGTGAGATGCTAGGAGGAGGGTAGAATGAAGAGCTTGTATTTAATGTGCAAAGATTTTCATTTGGGATGATTAAAAAGTTCTGGAGACAGATGGTAAAGGTCATTGAATAGCAGTATAAATATTCTCAGTGCCACAAAACAACTCTCAAAATGGTGAAAATGATACATTTTGTGTTTGTAGATTTACCACAATTTGTTTAATGTCCAGAAAAGGAGCTCCCTAAATTGTAAAGCTAATATTAGCAATGATCAAATAGTGAGTTTATGGCAAATTAAGCAATCAACATTTCTTTTACATTTTTTTAAATTTTTGCTTTTTTGGGTCACACTCAGCGATGCTCAGTGGTTACTCCTAGCTCTGCACTCAGGAATTACTCCTGGCGGTGCTCGGGGGACCATATGGGATGCTGGGAATCAAACTCGGGTCGGCCACGTGCAAGGCAAAAGCCCTACCCGCTGTACTATTGCTCCAGCCCAAGCAATCAGCATTTCCTAGCACAGTTTTCCTTTCCTCTTCCTTCTCCCACCTCTGTCCATGTCTTCTCTCACACCTTAACAACTATCTATATTGTGACTTTCTCCCTTCAGTCCTCAACTTGCCATCTTGCCCTATCTCCCCTTGGCTAATTGCCCGGATTTCTGTCATATCACAGTTACTTCTTCATTTCCTTTCTCATGCCCCTTTACCTTATATTTGACTTTAATTAACTTGCAAAATTGTACTTTCCACTTGTACTCTCAAGCATGACTCAGAGCTAACCTGAAATAATCCATCTGTTTCAGATGACACTAAAGACAGTCTGGAAGCAAACTACAGAAATCAGCAACTGCTTAAATTTCCTACTGGTTCCAATGTTAAAAGAAAAACAAAAAGAGAAAAAAGTGAAAAACTCTCTGCCCTTACCATATTATAAAACCCACACCGCATAGCCAAATGACAATTGATGTAACAACAAAATTCCCAGTTTTTTCTTATAGATTCTAAAGCAATGTTTCTGAACAATAGCTCAATCCAATTTCTTCATTCTGCTAGAATGATGACAACAGAGACCATCCTGTGTTTAATTATTATATAATTTGTACTTGCCTATGGTAAAAGAAAAATATTAGGAAGTACTGATAAGCAAAGTAAAGAAAAAGAATAGCAATTGCCCGTAATCCTGTCACTAAGAGATAACCAGTATTAACATTTCCAGTGTGTTTAATTTCTTAAAACCAAGAAGAAAGAGTTTCTGGAATCAGGGTTCCCATGAAAGAGAATACTGTGTGCTTCAAGCTCAGCGACATTAGAGAAGAGATATAGGGCACGTATGTTTTCCTGACTTAGAAGAGCCTAACAAACTATAAACAACATGATGTTTGGGGTCAAGAACAAGAACTTTTTATCCTCTCTTTTATTTAATTTCAGTGTCAAAACAAGGGCACCTAAGTTCAGTAGTGAGAAGCTAAGTTCCTAGTGACCTGAATTATCCTTTCCTTGATGGCTATGAAGGTGTCCTTCAGTGTCTTTGCATTTTACTTACAATATTGGAAACTAAGAGAGAAAGAGAGAAAGAAGGAAAGTGCCTGCAATGAGAGAGGCTGGCGGGAGGCCGGGGTGGGGGGGGAGGAGGTTGGCTGAAGGAAAACTAGGGACATTAGTGGAAAATGTACACTGGTGGAAGGATAGGTGTGTAACACTGTATGACTGTATGACTGAAACCAGACCATGAACAGTTTAGTAACTCTGTATCTCCGGGTGATTAAAAAAACAAAACCAAAACTAGAACAGAGTTTCAAGCTCACTGGGTCCAAATTCTTTTACAAGGAAGACTACATATGAAGTGTTTGAAGTGTTTGAAGTGTTGGCTGTCCTTTCATTTTAAGCTGTCCTTAATGTAAACTTCATATAGTCCACTGGGTCTTATGAAAATCCCCTTAATGTCAGAAAGTCTTATTGTGTGTTGTTAACTTCCATTTACCTAAGTTTGTTCCTTCATTGATGTCTCCTGTGGAGGTGGCTAATGAGAACTTTCATTACCTGAAATAGTGTGTTATTCCCAGACTCTCTTCACCTGACTATTTAGATTAAAACACACAAAATGGCCAATAGTAGGCGATTTTTAACTTACACACAGCAGTTTATGCTTCAGTCTAATAAATAACCCCATCTTGTTCTAATTTCTTTCAGAGGCTCTTTATTTCTCATCTTTGGACAATTGGTTCTTCTTGCCTCAAGACTTTCTCCAAGCCTTCTTAGAATATAGTGACTCGTATATGCATACGAATGTGAGAATATTGGCTGAAACTAGAGAACTAATACAGTATAAGTCATCATTCCTACCTGCAAAAGGTTTTCTTCAAAATATATATATGCAGGGGCTGGAGTGATAGCACAGCAGGTAGGGCGTTTGCCTTGCACGCGGCCAACTCGGGTTCGAATCCCAGCATCCCATATGGTCCCCTGAGCACCGCCAGGGGTGATTCCTGAGTGCATGAGCCAGGAGTGACCCCTGTGTATTGCTGGGTGTGACCCAAAAAGCAAAACAAAACAAAACAAAATATATATATATATATGTGCAGCTATATTATTGTATTGAATATAATATAATCTATACTTTAAAAAATGTTAAGAGCTAAAATAATGGGGGAATTACACAGGTCAGTATATACACTCATGGATCCAGAGCGGCAAGCATTATGAGAAAAAGAGATTATGAAAGAAGAAAATGAAACTGTGAAATTACTTATATTGTTTTCTATGCTTCTAATACTTTATGACACCTCAAATCCAGTATGCTTATTTTTTTTCTTTCCTTCTCACCTTTAGCTCAGTCATAAATTTCCAGCAATGGTGCACATGGCACATCAAAAACCCAGACCTGCTCTGGAGAAGGTCATTCCACTGAAAAGAGTCTACATTATTCAGCAGCCTCGAAAATGTTAAGCCGGGATGTAAAACACAGACGTCTGGCCAACTGCCTCTAACATCTGACAGATTAGCAGAAAAGGACCAAAACTTTCCATAGGCCGAGTGCCTTTCTTTGGTAAATAAAACAGCCTTTGTAACTTCTCATTTCATTTTAGATAATAAAAACATCCAAAATTGTAAATCCAATACGTTTTCAGGCCTCACTCTGGTCTGGGTCAGAATGCCATTGATATTAGCAATGTCATTCTTTTGACATAATTGAAGAATCTAGAATGTTTGACTCTACTCTGTGTCCCAGAAAGCTCTCTTCTTGATGTCAACTCTGTGTGATTCCACTCGCATTGCATTCTTTTTGAGGACAAAAATTAGACAACAGCATTCTAAGATATACAGATGTACAAGGGCCAACAGTCTATACAAACATGAAGAGTTATTCTTCCTTATGGTTTGTCTTAAGGTACTCAAGTTTCACTTAGGTAAAATGTCCTTTTCAGTTTTCCACGTAAATACAGTTTGTTCTGAAGATCTGGTGGGTTTTGGAAAAACAAAACAAAAATTAGATTCATCACATTCTCTTCAGGAAAGCAAGCAAATATGTATGCATTGGTGCCACCGTGAATCAGTAAGACAGTTCTTATCACCCCCATTTTGGCTTATTCAAAGTTCACAGTTGGACAATTCTTCCCCAAGAAACAGTAACAAATATTGATGGGAGACCGGCTCAGGGCTTCCCAGACAGAATATATTCTAGAATTGAGGGAGTCATGGTGCTAGAGGCCATTGTGACGGAGGTGTGGAATTTTGTTTTAGTGGGAGGTAGAAAAGAAAGGGTAAGTTGTGGCATAGCTAAATCTCTAGTTCTCTTATCAAGCCCCTCCCACTCACATGCCCTATGCATGTGCACACTTTACATATTCACATAGTAGTAGCCAAAGACACCTTCACAGCGGGAAGTGGCCAATATTTTCTTTTTCACCAACATTTTCTTTCTGCTGAGAGGCTAGCTCTTGATGTTTCCCTACTCTGAGATTAATAGTGCTGTCCAACTAACAGAATTATGCCTCATCAAGAAAGGGCCCAGCACACTGTAGTTTTACAAGTGAAAAACATAACCTACTAGCTCTGAGCTCCTGGAAACCCAAAGATACCTAGTTGAGATCCAGTGGGTATAATGCATTCTGCCTCTCCCCTACATTCTTTGCCTCTTTGGGGAGTAAGAGAATTGTTGAATATAACACTGAGCCTTCAGTCAGTGCCATCATGAAATAAGACAGTCTTATCACTCCCATTTTGACTTATTCAAAGTTAGTACTTGGACAATTCTTCCCCAAGAGACAGTAACAAGTATAAACCAGATGGTGTGTGCTAACTGGAACAATAAACTAAATTAAGAGATTGGGGTTCTTACTACTTTTTGTTTGCGGTGTTAGGAATCAAACCCAGGGCCTCAAGCATGCAAAGCAAGTATTCTACCTTTGAGACATCCTGAACCCACTCCCTAGACCACTTAAACCATACTAAAAATTTTCAACTTTCCTGATCCTGGTTAGATGGGTACTGTAACACTTGATACCTACCTATCTCAGCAGGCTGCTGGAAAGAGGTGAAATGATCTATGAGATTCAGAATAATTTAAAGTCATGAGAGGGGCTAGTATGATAATACAGTGGGTGGGTAGGCTGTTTGCCTTGCATGTAGCCAACCCCTGTACAATCCCTGCCACCCCATGTGGTTCCCCCAAGTGTCACCAGGAGTGATTCCTGAGTGCAGAACCAGGAGTAAACCCTGAGGACCTCTGGGTATAGCCCTAAAACAATAACAATAAAAATTTAAAGAGTCATGAGAATGACTGGATGACTGTTTTAAAATATGCCAGAACTATAGCAAGAGGAAAAAAACTCAGGAAATGTTATCAATGAAGCCTAGGATAGGAAATTCAGGGAGAAAAACTAAAGATTGAATACCAACAGGGAGGAAACAGGGAAAATGATGTGGAAATGGGAGTTGAAATGGAAGTCTGGCTAGATTTGCCTTTCCAGGGAGAGAGAAGGGCCAGCCACCTCCCATTGTTTCTGTCTAGAGAAGAAAGGTACATTACATAGGAAAGTCTCTTGGAGGGACACTGCAGGAAGGACCCTGGCATAAATTTACGTCTATCATTGCAGTCATGTCAACCAGTGTTACTCCACCTCTTTCTGACAGCAACCCTCTTCCCACCTTGTTTTCTTCCTATGGACGCCCTGCCCTACTTGATGGCCCCAGTCGCATTTCTTGCCCCCTCACAGGTATGATTTTGACTTATGACCCCCTTGGAATACCCTGGGGGCCCAAGAGGGGTGGGCCATATGCCCCCAAACCACCACCAACTCCAGATGAAAAACAATAATTCTAATCACCAATGACAGGAGGAAGTTTAATGTGAATTCCAGATCTGAATGAACCTGGAGTTATATTGAAGAACCTACCAGAGAGGACAGAGCTAGTCCACTAAGAGAACTTGGTGGTGTTTGAACCACCCTTTGAACCAAAGAGGTTCTTCCCTCTTGTTCCTGAGGAATAAGCCCTGCGTGGCAGCGTGCGATTCCCTCAGGCAGGTGCCCTCTATGAAATGCTCACGGGCCAAGCAAAACCATGACACTGAAAGAGGAGTGTTTATAGGTACATGGCAGGAAACTGGAAAAGAGTTTTCCTTTGCTCAGTTTAGTTCAGTAGACTCTATGTTGGACCGCAGAGCACAAAGTTGAGGAAGACACTGTCCCTGCCTACCAGGACCTCTTATGTAAGGGAGGAACTGGCCTGCAGACAAGTCAGTATCAGGAGAAAATTTAGAAATTACTTTCTGCAGTGAAGGGCATGCTGGGATGAGGTTATGTCTACCCCCAAAAGAATGCTTTGGTGGTAGAGATAAATTAAGCTTTTTTCTTATATTTTCAAATATACATGACAGTTGAGTCTCATGAAGAATTCCTACCTCTGAAGCACTGTAAAACCGTTGGTTTCATATACAGCAGCCAGTCCCCCACATCCTGTCACTCTTCCCATTTTTCTTTATTATCTTAACACAAATAGCCAATATAGTATCGTATGATTTCACCTAAAAATACTTCAGACAAGTATGCCTTTGTGTTCTCTCTCTCTTTCTCTCTCTCTTTCTCTTACCCTCTCTGTGTGTAAATATAATGGAGCAAAAGTGAATATTTATGTAAACCATCCAAGAATCTTTTACCATAAAAGGGAGAACCAGCATTGCTAACCTAGCCACAGAGCCAGAAATACACAAACACTCTCTCCCTCTAAGAGGGAGAGAGAGAAAAACAGTAGTACCCACAGAAATCACTGCTGTGGAATTTAAGGATTCAGCAAGAGAGGAAACTTTGAAGAAGAGGAAACTCTGGAGAACATAAGGAACTGGAGATAAACAAGAGGCACCCCAAAAACACATTAGAGAAAAATAAGTTCTTGTAGAGAAAACTATTTGTTTTCTCTTTAACTATTTAAATAGAGAAAACTATTTGTCTGAGGCTGGAGAGATTGCTCAATGTGGAGCACATGTTTTGCATGTGGGAAATTCAAGTTCATTCCCTGGCACCATATAATTCACCCCCTTCCCCCCCCCCACATACACCATACCAGCAGCTCTGGAAGCAACACCCAAACAGCATACAAAAAAGAATGGCTAGTTCTAAGTTCACTCAGAAGCTACAATGGGGTTATAAAGGAACAAAAGACAATAAATTAATGGCAGGACAATATGAAAATAGATTTATTCAACAAATAATTATCAGGCTCCTATAGCGTAGTCTTTTTTTTAAAAGCTGGAAACCAGGTCAACAGAGGAGATGATTTGCCTTTGACTCACATTACATTTTAAAAAGAGTGTTTTGATGTCATCTAGGTGTTACTCCCCCCCTTCATATACATCAGGAGCTCAAACTCTCATCCTAGTCCTCCCGAGAGTGTCTGTGCATCTTCAAGGTGGTCACATTATCACACTGATCTTCGATCTCTAACATCTTTGTCCACACCTTAGTGTGTCTGAACTTACGACTCGGCCCTTTTCTGATTTCTTCATTCCAGGACAGGAGAGATGGCTCAAAAGAATGGAGTGCAACATGCTTTGCATATGAGAAACCCAGGTTTGACACCTAGGCAACTCATGGTCCCCTAAGTACTACCAAGACTTATCCCCCAGAAAAATCTACTCTACAGGATGATGAGCTTTACCAAACAGTAACCAGATAACTTTCAGTTGAATATTAGATCCCCTGGTTTGGTGCTATGTCTTCCTTCTACCATTTCCCCCTCCCCAACCAAGGATTTCGCTTGCTGTTCTTATGCACCCTGATCTGTGCAGCGTCCTGCTGGATGCTTCCCCCTTCCCACTCCCACTTCCATTCTTTTCCTTCTGTATTCTAATTTACTTTCAGTTCCAAGACAGCAGTTAGCATTTCTCTTTTCTTGAATCCAGGAAAACCATATCCTTAGATGTTATCTAACCCAAAGTAATCTCCCCTCTTCCAAAGGAAGTCTGACATCTGCTTTCAGGATAACATCCTTCTTGTTTAGTAGGAGGAATGGATGTATGGTTGCCTAATTAGTTAGACTGACAGAGAATGCCATGAAAATCAAAACACCAAAGAAAAAGAAGAAAACTTCCAAAAGGACTGTTGAAGGGCAGGAGAAATAGTACAGTGGGCAGGGTGTTTTACTTTCATGGGGCTGAGGTGGATTTGATCTCCAGCACCACATATGGTCGAAATGGAGCCAACAATAAACCCTGAGCACCACTGTGTGTTCCCCCAGTCCTCCCACCCCACAAAACACATAGAAAAAAAATTAGGAATGTTAAAAGACTGAAAACTTTAGGGCAATCAGGGCTTCATCTGAAAATATATAGTACAGATAGAATTTTAAACATGATTTTTGCGAACAACAGTTCATGAAATGACAAGAATATGAGAGATGGTAGCTACCATTATTCCACTTTATGAGGAAAATAAGCCTCAGACAAGTTGAGATTCCCCATCGTTTTATAGCTTGTTAAGTGGAGTAACTTCTCTGGGGATCTCTTAATCCCAAGTCAAACGCTTCTTTATTATCCCCAAAGAAATAGAGGCTGAAGCAAATCTCAAAAATTTCCCAAAAAGGGGGATAGGGAGATAATTTTCACCCAAGGAATTGAGCCCAATTGGAAGAGAAAATTCATGAAGGGACTAATCAGACTCTTTGCCAGAGAAGAACCATTAGAGTTCAGATGTGTCCATGTTTGTTCAAAAGGCACAATGTGAAAGTTTGAAAAATGATGGAAATAAACACGGTTGAAGGGGGGGGTAGAATTTATAGATATAAATCCTGGAAGAAAAATGAAAGCTGCAAAAGGAAAATGTGTTCAGATACCTCTCCTGTGCGCAAGCAGTGGTCATGAAGCTGCCAGATATGCCAAGACTGAGAGAATGCAGTGGATAAACATTGGTGATCTCTGCAGTGCTGAGCTCATTAACATCCACTATGAGGTTGTAGCAAAGATGTTAATACTCATTCTGCAAGGGCTTTCCAAACCAATCAAAATCAGTGATCTCCAACATTCAAGCCTCAAATGAGGGTCAATCTGCAGATGTAAGAAAGGCTGAGACACTGGTTTCCTGCCTCGATTATAACTGCCAATCCACATACTCACATGCAGACAGCTGTAGTTGCATAGATGTGGGAAGATTAAGATTATGATTAAGATATTGCTGTATCAAATAATGGCCACGCTCATCTTGCATGCACTCTCTGCTTATGAGCAGACATCTCACAGGTTCTCGGGCCCAAGTTGACCTGGGTGTTTTCACCCCAACTCAGGTTGAACATACTGCTTTTTAAATTTTTTATTTTAAAATATTTTATTGATAAACACTGCATTGTAAAATTACATAAGTTTCATGTATTCACCATTATAAATCAACATCCAGGTATGCTAAAAGAAAAAGGTTGAAAAGTGACAGAACAAAAACTAACACCTAAGTATAGTAGAGATAAGGACCAGGAGAATTGCTCCACGGCTTGGAAACCAGCCTCACATGTTGGGGGAAAAGGCAGCTCAGATAGAGAAGGGACCACCAAATAAAGGATGCTTGGAGGGCCTGCTCAGGATGGGAGATGTGTGCTGAAAAAAGACTATAGACCAAACATTATGGCCACTTAATACCTGCATTGCAAACCACAATACCCTAAAGGAGAGAGAAAGTAAAATGGAATGTGCCTTCCAAAGAGACAGGAGGAGGATGGGCTGGAGCGATAGCACAGCGGGTAGGGCGTTTGCCTTGCATGCGACCGACCCAGGTTCGATTCCCAGCATCCCATATGGTCCCCCGAGCACCGCCAGGGGTAATTCTTGAGTGCAGAGCCAGGAGTGACCCCTGTGCATTGCCAGGTGTGACCCAAAAAGCAAAAAAATAATAATAATAAAACAATAAAATAAATTGGTTAAAAAAAAAAGAGGAGGAGATGGGCTCAGAGTTGTGGGAGGGATAATGGGAATAGTAGTGTATGAGAATGGGCACTGGTGGAGGGATGGGTACTCAATCACTGTAAAAGTATGTAAGTCTATAACTGTACCTCACGGTAAGTCATTACAAAAAATATATAATTGTGAGTTTGGCACTACTTTTCCTTCCATTTTACAGTTGAGGAAACTGAAACAAGAAAAATATCAAAATTTTCATTATTATTTTAGTGTTGATGGTTTACTCTAGAGAATATACTTTTTTAATACTTTTTTGGTTGGCTTTTCTACTTTGAGATTCCTATGTTCTATCTTGAACACAAATTTTTCTCTTTTCTCTCACACTTCTCTAAGTAAATTTCTTTAAATACAAAGTATTTGCTTCAAAAAAAAAGGTTGGGTACTTTTTTCATTTTAGAAATTCTATTATTAAAGATCTTTCTCCACTATTTGTATTAAATAATGTGGCTTATAGTGATTCCCGGACTAAAGCGATAGCACAGTGGGTAGGGTGTTTGCCTTGCACTTGGCCAACCAGGTTTGATTCCTCCATCTCCCTAGGAAAGCCCAGCAAGCTACCGAGAGTATTCCGCCCACGTGGCAGAGCCTGGCAAGCTACCTGTGGCGTATTCGGTATGCCAAAAACAGTGACAACAAGTCTCACAATGAAGGCGTTACTGGTGCCTGCTTGAGCAAATCGATGAACAATGGGACAACAGCGCTATATTCAACAGTGCAGTGCTATAGTGATTCCCATATTTTGGTTTTATGCTTTTCAATGCTACTTTACTACCCCACTATCAGAAAGTCTGTAACCATCTACTACTGTTTCATTGTCCCATCTCCTCCATATGAATTTTCATTAAGATCAAAAAGATTTGGGACTGGAGAGATAGTACAGCGGGTAAGGCACTTGTCTTGCCTACAACAACCTGAGTTCAATCCCCAGCATCCCATGTGGTTCCCTGAGTACCACCAAGAAGGACTCCTAAGTGTAGCACTAAGAGTAATCCCTGAGCACCTCAAAAAATATATCAGGAAGAGTTGAATCTTTTAAACTTGATATGAAAGGGAAAATTACATAATAAGATAGAGGACTCAATTGGTAATTTAGTATCTAGGGGGAATTAAGGGAAGAATTAAATAATTTGACATTAGCTTTCACTTTCCCAAAATTGTGTTCTTAGTTAAAACCTGGAAGTGACTTTTAACTGCACAGAGACAGTGAGACACATAGCAAATTAGAAACAGATCATGATCACTGTTTTTCCTGCATTTTTTTGTTTCTTTGTTTGTTTTAAGGTCACACCTAGCACTGGTCAGGAATTACTCCTGGCTCTGTGTTCAGGGATCACTCCTGGAGATATTTGGGGTACCATGTGCAATGCCAAAGATTAAACCTGGGTTGGCTGTATGCAAGGCAAGTGCCTTAGCCCCTGTACTATATCTTGGCCTTTTTTGCTTCATCCTTGTTCAAGCTTTCATCTACTTTCCACTTACTATTATTATCAGAGATCTCTGAAATCAGAAAAGACAAAGACTAATCACATAAATGTTCCTTGGAACAGAAGTCTCAGCATAGTTTGAAAAGATAAAGATGCGAGAGAATTGGGTCATCATAGGCTTGCTGAAGTCAAAAAACTGCCCATAGAGCCAGAACCATATCTGATTTAATCTAGATTTAATCTAGATAAAAACCTAAAATAACTTAAGTGGGCATTGAAGGTTCAGAATATTTTTTCTTTTTAAAAAGGCACATCAGGGGCTGGAGCAATAGCACAGCGGGTAGGGCAATTGCCTTGCACGCGGCTGACCCAGGTTCGATTTTCAGCACCCCATATGGTCCCCTGAGCACCGCCGGGGTAATTCCTGAGTGCAGAGCCACGAGTAACCCCTGTGCATCGCCGGGTGTGACCCGAAAAGCAAAAATAATAATAATAAAAAAATAAAAAGGCACATCAGTTGTTTGAACTAAAGATCATTAAATTGTAGAGAGGGATATTTATTTAGCTGCCATGTTGGTCATTTGGATATTAGAGACACAAGAAGGTCATAAGCAAAAATGAGAGTGATAATAAAATATAAAGGGAATAATTTTATAATTTATATTCACACAATTTTGGAGGTTAAAATTAATTCCTTAAAACACAAGCAACTTGCAATGGAGCAATAGTACAACAAAAAAGGCACTTGCGGGGCTGGAGGGATAGCACAGTGGGTAGGACATTTGCGTTGCACGCGTTCGACCCGGGTTCGATTCCCAGCATCCCATATGGTCCACCAGGAGTAATTCCTGAGTGCAGAGCAGGAGTAATCCCTATGCATCGCTGGGTGTGACCCAGGGGGGGGGGGAAAAAAAGAAGAAAGCCAAATAAGGCACTTGCCTGGCATGCAGCCAACAAGAATTCAATCCACAGCACCCGGTATAGTCTCCTGAACCTTCTAGGAGTGCTCCCTGAAGCAGAACTAGGAGTAAGCCCTGAAAATAACTGGGTGTGGCCCAAAAACCAAAAGAAACTGGCACTGGGGAAAAAAAATGAATAGAATCCTACTCCTCCTTTAAAGATTCAGAACAAAAAAAAACATTTTTCAAAATGACATTAAAGAGCTTTTCAGAATAATTAGATGGTCAAGAATAAAATTAGCATTATAGTAGTAAGGTTTAAGACAAAGATTCCCAAAGTTATTTGTCCTACTACCCAAAGTTTAGAGAAAAAAAAATCACTCAGCATTGCCCACACTGGGAAATACTGATTTAAAGAAAAGCACAGATAAAACCAAGGTGATGTCACTTAGATAAAAAAAAAAAAATCAAAGAGATGAAACAGAATAGAGGTCACAAGAGCAAAGTTCACACAAGAATAAAAGCGCACAGGAATCTGTGGTCCATGAAAAAGGAAAGGGTTGTCACAAGATTAAAATAGGCAGAATAAGGCACCAGGAGTGAGTCTAAAGATAATGGAAAAGTTTAACCAAACATTTCAAGTTCGAGGAAAGAGTGAATGATGAGGAGCTTGGCTGTGGGCTGATGGGGAGCTGACCTCTCCGGTCAAGTGATTCTGACGGAGCCAGAATCAGAAACAAAGACACACTCCTGCGTCTGGCAACCACAGGGCTTCCTGAGACCGGGCTTTTAATAGCAGCAAACTGCTGTGTTCAAGGGCACACACTTGAGAAGGTGAAATGACCTGTACTGTGAAACAGGACTTCACGAGGACATTTCTAAAGGAAATTGGGTAGAGATTGAACACTGGACACAGTTATCTTTAAATATGAAGAGCAGAGAATCTGAGAAGGAAACTTGCCATAACATCACAGAGTGTTCGGCAAAGTGAAAATGGTGTGAAAGCACAAACGTGCCAGAGGCTTAGCAGGGATAAATGATGGTGAGTCAAAGGGGCAAGCAAAGGGACTGAGCACAGAAGAGTTGTAAGAGAATTTTCTCTACTGAGCCTCCATCCACCAGCCACTTTTTCCTCCCTTTGTGGGAACCCTGAGATGCACCAATCAGGTGTGGAAAAAAATATTTGCTTACGATCGATCAGGGTCTACAATGTCAGATCATTTCAAGGATTCAACTTCACATCTCTGTCATGTGCAAAATCACCCTTCTAAATCATTTCCCCTCCTTCAGCTCCCCTTTCTCTCTGGTAATTACCATAGTAGTAGTGAGTTCTTGATTTGTCAGCCAATTTGTTTTCTTTAGTTATTTATAAAAATTAATATATTTTTATCATATAAAAATGAAGGCCAAATATGGATACATCTGCTGTTTTCAAAAGCAATATAAAATACCCTGATTTTTTCTACATTGGTTGAATTCTGTGTGTCTGTGTGTGGTGTGTCTGTGTCTGTGTCTGTGTCTGTGTCTGTGTCTGTGTCTGTGCGCATGTGTGCATACTGTGCTCAATTTCAGTCTGCTGGTTGGATGGGGCCTACAGCACCATTCTGTGAAGTCTGGTATTTTCCTCTGCACAATAATCCCAAAATCCTTTTGGCTTGAAGGACAGAAAAGTAGGACTTCCCTCTCACCAGTGCAGTGGGATAACAAGGAAAGAAGTTAATGGCAAGGAGGATTATTCAATAGAAAATCAGATACAATAATGCAAAGTGCTACCTTGTTTTAGTTCTCACAAGTGGTATTATCTGGCATTCTCTCCTGGCAGGAATGAAAAATAAATCACAAGGTTATGGACATGAAAAAAAAATCTCTGATATTATTGATGATACTGGTGAATGAAGAAGCCAAGCATATACTAATTTTTGCATCAAGGATTGGAGGATAGAATGGAAGCAAGTATTTGTTAGGAATTTTCTTTGTGTGTTGAAAGATACTACAGTGGCTACTATACTTGCATTGCACGCTACAAACCTGAGTTAGATTCCTAGCATCCTGTATGGTCCCCCAAGTCTGTCAGAAGTGATTCCTGAGTGCAGAGCCAAGAATAAACCCTGAGCACTGCTGGGTGTGTCCTTCCAAATAAAAATAATTTTCTTTGTGTGAGGCATTCGATATGCCAAAAACAGTAACAACAAGTGTCACAATGGAGACGTTACTGGTGCCCACTCCAGCAAATCGATGAACAATGGGATGACAGTGCTACAGTGACAGAATAAAAATTTTTTTCTCTCTAGGTCAGATATTAAGGATACACTGTTACTTCCCAAATAGTAATGTATCCCATACTGAATATTAATGTCCTATCTTTAATTTTAAATAGTACTTTAAATTCTTTAATAATTATCTAACTCAGATTGCATACGTCTATAATTCAAAAATCTAAACATCTTTAAAAGGTAGATACTAAGAATTGTCATTCCCTGACTATCCTCATCCACGCCATCACCGATCATAGTCTGTGTTTGGAAGTTTCTGGTTCCTCTTTCCAATGGTTATTTATGCCAATAAATACAAATGCAGTAATTTATAAGTAAATATCCATGTGTATTCTCCCCTTTCCTTACACAAAGGCGGTGCATGCCATTCTGTGCTTGACTTTGGCTGCTGGGGGTGTAGCCTTTGCACTCTTCACTGTGATACCCTTTAGGAGATCATCCCTGGTTGGGAAGAGACAGATAGAATAGTTGATTCCCTTATTTGTTTACTTCCCTACCCAAATACTTGGCTGTGGATTAAATTCCTTGTGCTGCTCTGCATTTACATTTCACAGCTGACTAGAAAGTTCAGCTTCTAGAGTTGCCAAAGGTCAATCTTCAAAATGTCCTGCCGTTTTCTCAAATATTCTAGTGAGTTTTGAACATGAAAGAACAATAAAGCTTCAAATGTTTTCCTTGAAAGAACCTTGTGAAGATGCACTGACCTTACGTATACTTACATTTTCACTCTTCCTCATTTAAATGCCTCACATTTTCAGACATTTGCTTTTGTGTTTCTGCTCTTTGCTACACATGGCTGCTGCCCAGAACTATTGAAGGGCGTTGTGCTTGTTAAAAGAAAACTTATTAAAGTTTTAAAAATATTATGCCAAATGAAATACTTTTCTCATTCTTGCAATGCAACGGTTTAATAGACACTCAAAAGGCTACTGATGTTTTTAGAAGTGCATGAGCTGGGGCTTGGGGATGGCTTATTAATAGAGCACCTGTCTTGTAAGCATGAGGCCGCAAGTTGGATCCTGAGCACTGCCCCACATTATCAAGTAAACCCCATCAGGGCATTGCCATTTTTGATCCTGACACTACAACAAAGTAAGCAATCTCTGATGTGCTTAGGCAAGTGGTGCATGAAAGCACCACAATTAAAGTGTGAAACGCCCAGTATTACAACAACAATAAGGACAGAGAAGAGAAAGAAAGAAGGAAGGGAAGGAGAGAGGGAGAGGTTGTATCACTGATCCAGATCTCAGGAATGTTTGTAAGTAATGTATCTTGCATATGGCAACATCTGTATTGTACAATCACAAAACACCACAGAAGCACAGTGGGCAGGGAGGATAGATATATTCCTGCTTCATTAGGGAAGATGAGCCACCCACAAAGATGAGTAAAATCTGACCAGAAAATGGATGAGGTAGCAGAGGTAAAGATCATGCTTTGTGCAGACCTAAGAGATTACCTTGTAGAGTAGAAAAATAGCAACATTTGGTGTCATTAGAGTTCAAAAAAGGGAACAACAGGTATAACTGGAAAGGAGAGAGTTTGATTCTAAGCAATTGTGGAGAAAGGAGCTTGGACACATTTCCCTCTAAGAAGGCCCATCTTGGCTTTGATGTGGAGGAAGGGTATGACGAAAAGGAATATTCACAGACAGTCAATGGGAAGAAGGGGAGAAGAAGGGAAGAAGGCATGTATGAAAAGCGTTTAGACAACAAATTCCAGGCTTGATAATTATTGGCTGTGGTGCACAATCAGGAAGACCCTTGGTTTCTGACTGTGTGGCTCACAGAATGATGTTTCTATTAAAGGAAACAGGAGACATACAAGGAGGAGAGAAGAGATGAGAGTTTTATTCGAGTCTTGTGGTATTTGAGAAGTAAAGATGTAGTTATGCCTAAAGCTTTAGAACCATGGTATTAGAGGAGAGATTTGTACACTGTATAAGGTTCCTGTATCTGCTATAACAAATTACCCACGATCTAGTGACTTCACAGTACCATGTGTTTATAGAGTTCAGGAGGCCAGAGGTCTACACTCAGATTCACTGAACTCAGGTTCAGATGTCAGTAAGGCTGGTTCCCTCATAAAACTTCTTATTTTCTTATTTTCCATTTCTTCTTTTCTCTTGCTTTTAGAGGCCACCCCCAACTCCTTGGCTCACAGCCCTTGCTCCATCTTCAAAGCAGGCACGGAGGCTTCTTGCTTCTGTCATCAGACTGTCTTCAAGTCTCCCTCTGCCTCCCTTTTATTTGGATACTTGTGATTTCATGGGGTACTGGGATGTTTCAAAATAAGCTCCCTCTCTCAGGATCTCAACTTAATCTTACCTGAAAATTCACTTTTTACATATATGATAATATCCATGGGTTCCAGAGATTAGATCCGGACCAAAACAAGTTCAAGAGCTATTTATTCAATCTATTACCTGTGTTGCTGACATACCTTACGAGAGTACATACAGTCAAAGTGGAAAGAGTATGTATATGTGCAGAGAAGAGGATTAAATCAAGAACAGAGCACTGGGAGTAACAAAGGCAAGAGATTGAGCACTGGAAGCAGGAACCCAAAGGAGATGGAGTAAGACATCTGAGCAGGCAGGGGAGACCCAAGAAAAAGCTGGTGTCCTGGAGTCAGTGCAGATTCCTAGGGAAGAAAGGGGCATGAACAGGGGAAGTTGGATAAAACTCCTGAGGAAAGTGGGCATTCTTTCCATGCAGCATCAGTAAGTGAATGGAATAGAAAGTGCTGGCTGTAGATACCAGTTATGGGTTATGGACCACCCTTCAATAGGTTAGTAAAGAAAAGAACAGAAATTTGAGGGGAAATGAGAAAGGAATACATGAGCTGGAGCAATAGCACAGCAGGTAGGGTGTTTGTCTTGTACGCAGTTGACCTGTGTTCAATTCCCAGAATCCCATATGGTGCCCCGAGCACTGCCAGGAGTAATTCCCAAGTGCAGAGCGAGGAGTAACCCCTGTGCATAGCCAGGTGTGACCCAAAAAGCAATTAAAAAAGAGAGAGAGAAAGGAATACAGATCCCAGAGAAGTTCATTTTCACAGTCACTGTCATCCCATTACTCATCGATTTGTTCAAGTGGGCACCAGTAATGTCTGTCAGTGTGAGACTTATTGTTACTGTTTTTGGCATATCCAATACACCACGGGTAGTTTGCCAGGCTCTGCCATGCGGGCATGATACTCTCGGTAGTTAGCCGGGCTCTCTGAGAGGGGCGGAGGAATTTTGTTTTATTCTCATTTGATTTGTTTGCTTGGGGGGGCCACACCCAGTGATGACCTGACTCTACTCTCAGGAATCAGTCCTGGCAGTGCTCAGGGGACCATATGGAATGCCAGGATTATACCTGGGTCAGCCACCTGTAAGGCAAGCACCCTACCTGCCTTACTATCACTCCGATCCTTATTCTCATTTGTTTATGAGATCTGAAGAGTGCTTATTGTCAAAAAAGAAAGAGTCCTAACACAGTAGAGGCAAAAGATTCATGCAAGAGAGGGAAGACATGATGGAATAATGTCTCTAGTCTGAGGGTTATGGAATCTAAGAGCACAGATAATCAAACTTAAAATAGCCTACTCTCTGATCCAGCTTATGGCCATTTATATTACAAAAATATCTAATAAAAATAATCACATAGGAGGAAAAATAGAATAGAATATTCCTCAAAGGCAAAAACATTTGTAGAAGAGTGTTGAAAGTTGTACTGGATATAATGGAGAAAACTTGAAACAATTTATATGTTTATCAGCAAAGGATTAGTTAAGCTCTGGAGTTGAAGATAGCTTTATAATCTTGATAAGAAGGGTTTTTCTATTTTTGAGATGATTTCTAGATGTCATAAAGGAAGTTGCTATAAAATTGACTCTAAAACATAATGGCTGCAGTATCTGTAAATAGTAAGATCTGAAAAAAATACAATTTGTTTCCTGATATTTAAATAATTCCTCCAGGTCCTCTTTGTTTTAAATTTGTTTGGTTCTATTTTGGTAACCTTGGGAATGCTTAGGGGCTACCAGAAATAAGCCCTGAGCATCACTGGGGTGCTCAGGGGAGGGGGGGATTAAATAGGCTCTATGGCAAATAGCATAGAAGTCATACTTAAAAGCAAAAATAAAGGCTAGAGCAAAAGTAGAATAGGTAGGGCACTTACCTTGTACTCAGCCAACTCATATTTTATCCCAACACACCATATGGTTCCCAAGCCCACACAGAGTGATCTCTGAAAGTGCCAAGAGTAATCTCTATCAGGTGTGGTCAAAAAATAAAAACAAAAAACCTCCAGGTTTTTCCTGAGCCTATTTTGGGACACAAAACTATTCCTAGTTCTGGTGAAATAGCTTTAGTGCCCAGCTGGTGCAGGGACCTGAGTCCACATGCCCCCCTGGCCACCCCCAGCACCTCTGGCCTTTATGGCACTCCATCAGATAGCATAAGAGTTAGTACAAGAGTTAAGGCACTTGCTTACACACAGCTAACACTGGTTTGATCCCTGGCATGACATATGACTACCATAGTACTATCAGCAGTGATCCCTAAGCACAGAGCCAGGAGTATGCCTTGAGCACTGCTAGATATGGTTTCCTATCTCTGCACTACCCCACCATACACAAACAAACAATTAAAATGAAGAAGAAGAAGAACAAAGAAGGTGGTGGAGGAGGAGGAGGAGGAGGAGGAGGAGGAGGAGGAGGAGGAGGAGGAGGAGGAGGAGGTGGAGGAGGAGGAGGAGAAGAAGAAGAAGAAAAACAAGGAGGAGGAGGAGAAGGAGGAGGAGGAGAAAAAGGAGGAGAAGGAGGAGAAAGAAGAACGAAGAAGAGGAGGAAGAAGAGGAAGAGGCCAAAGGAGTGGATATGATAGCTCCACGGTAAACAGTCTGATTTGCAAGCTTGAGGCTACATGTTCTGCTCCTGACACTGTCTCACATATGTAAGATTTCAATAATACAACAAAGTGTGTGATCTCTGGTGCATATAGTCAAGTAGATGCAAGTATCACAACTAAAGTGTGAAATCCCTGACAAGCACAACTCAATCTGTGCAAGCTAGAGTTTTTGCCTTTCATGGTTGAAGCCCAGGGTTTGATATTCAGAACCACCACCAGAAAAAAAGTGTGAAAGGACTATAACCAAGTGTGCCTGAACCCCAATCACAGCAAATATGAAAAGGGAAGGAAGGAGAATAAATGGTGAAAAAAGGTAAAGGTGACCCAACTGCCAGGAAGCCTGTCATATCAGGGTTTTTCTCTTATTTTGAAGAAGTAAAGGTATTTTTATTCATAAATGCCTTGATCTGCTATATAAAAACTCCCACATAATCTGTTTTTCTAAAAATAACACCATGAATTGTTTGCTTAGCAATGATCAGTACTCAAAAATCAACTACATTTTATGACCTAGCAACTAACATCCAGAGGTTTAAAAAACAAAACAAAACAGTTTTACTAAGCATTAAGAATAAGTTATATCCAAGGACAGTAGAAATGAAGGAAGGACTGACCCATGGTTGGAGGCTTGCGGCAAGTATTGGGGAGAGCACATTTAAGACAGAGAAGTGACAATGATAGTTGGGAATGATCACTTTGGACAAGAACTGTGTGCTGAAAGTAGGTAAAGGTACAAACATGATAACCTTTCAGTACCTGTACTATAGTGCCCCAAAGGGAAGGGGAGAGCAAGAGACAGAGATAGAGATACAGAGAGACATAGAGACAGAGACAGATACACACAGAGAGAGACAAAAAGAGACAGAGAGAGAGAGACAGAGACGGAAAGTAAAGTGCCTGTCATAGAGGCAGGCCGGTGGGGTGAAAGGAAACTGGGAACATTGGTGGTGGGAAATATACACTGGTGAAGGGACCAGTGTTGGAACATTGTATGACTGAAAACCAATCATGATCAACTTTGTAACTGTGTATCCCATGGTGATTTAATTTTAAAAATAAATAAATGAATGAATAAGTTATACATTTTAAAGCAGATAAGTACAAAATCATGCTAAAATAAATTAAAAATTAAAATAAAATGATAAAACAGACTCCCAAATCTATGCGTATGTATTAAGTGCAGGTTCAATCAATAGCACCACTCTCCCACCTTAAATTGACACCCCATCCAAGCCCCTCCCCACCTATTTCTCAGGAACCCCCCCCCAGAACCTCCCTGCCCCAAATCACACCAGTTCTTCAAAGCTTCCTAGGTGAAGAGAGGTTTTAATTAAACAAAAGATCCTCTTTAACTTGAAAAACAGTCTCTTGAGAAAGTGACTACCCAGGAATGTTGTTTTTTTCTTTTTTTCTTCTTTTTTTTTTCCTTAACTTGTTTTCATTTTCTCTGGGCCAGAGTAAGTCTTCCTGAGAGAAAACAGACCCTCTCGTGGAATCCAGACTCTGCACCATTTTATCCAAATCAGAGTGAATTCATTTTTCTTACAGCGATGAATAGAAAACAAGCTAGCTGGCTGAGAATCTGTGTTGACTCCTAGTTTATCTTCAGATTTGCAGCACATTATGCTGTCTTTTCTCCTTAATGAGTTAAGCAACTAACTCTTGATACTAAGTTTTCTTGTCAAATAAACAAACAAAAAAATCTGACTTTATTCTATCTTGAAGCTTAAAGAGAAGAATTTCTCTCTGGTCTGAGCAAAATGGGAAAGATGATTGTAGAGGAATGTGATTCTTCTCACTTATTATCAGAAACTGTTGAAAATAGGGATATAATTACTTCCATTTTAAATTCTCATCCGTCAAGTAGAGAATTCTTTTCATTTTCTCAGTAACATCCACTTCCTTTTCTATACTTTTTATTTTACCATGGTACTAAAGATCTGAGGCTGCATTGAATATAGACTAGGAATTTGTAGGGTGGGGTGCTCTAATGTCAGTGCTGAATTATCCACGGGGAGGCGGGGAAGCCATAGATAATGCAGAAGCCCTGTTATTTACATCCTGCTCTTACCCTCATTCACAGCCCCTGAGGTCACCTTGCAGTGCGTGCAGTGCCTGCAAATGATGGCAGAGATGCTGCCAGACTTGCTTTCCTATCTTCTTCAAAGTCTCTTAAACTGGTGGGGCCTGGGACTCGATGGGTCAGTTTTGTGGCACAGAGACTTCTCAGAGAAAATCTGGGAGCAATGAGGCTCTCCTGAGCAGGAGGTTCTATCACACTTTAAACCAGGGGCATTTTTCTTTTGCTGCTACAGCATATGATCATAATCCAAGTGGTCTCAGAAATAAATTGATTATCTTACTAGATCGTGCAGGAGATCAGATGCCCAGATGAGTTTTGGCCACAGAGATAGTACAGGGATTACAGCACTTGCCTTATGCGTGACAGACCGACATTATGGTCCAGTGCCCTACACCATTACTGTCCCCCAACCACTGCCCGGAGTGACCGTTGAACACAGAGCCAGGAGTAAACCTTAAGCAGGGCCAGGTGTGGCCAGAAAACAGAAAAAAAAAATGGGTCTCATGAATCAAAATCAAGGTGTTCATGAAGACTGTGTTCCTTTTTGGAGACTCTAAAGAAGAATCCATTTTCTTGCCTCTTCTAGCTTCTTTCTAGGTAGTACTATAGTCCCGTTTTTCATCGATTTGCTCGAGCGGGCACCAGTAACATCTCCCTTGTGAGACTTGTTACTGTTTCTGGCATATTGAATATGCCTTGGGTAGCTTGCCAGGCTCTGCCGCATGGGCGGGATACACTGGCAGGGTATCTTGCAGGGCTTTCCAAGAGGGACAGAGAAATCGAAGCAGGGTCAGCCGCGTGCAAGGCAAATGCCCTACCCGCTGTGCTATCGCTCCAGTCCCCTTCAAAACCCACACCCCCAAATCTGTTTTCCATCCTTATTATGCCTTCTTTTTTACCCTCTAACTTTATTTGAGCTGCTGTAACTTACGTTACTATTAATGGTGGGGTTTCCAGCATACAGTTCCAAAACCACACCCTCCATCACAGTGTCTGCTCCCCTCCACCATAGTCTCAAAGTACCCTCCCCAAAAAGCTCCCACAGTATTATAGGACAGATCTCAGAGTTCGTTTCCTTTAGGCACTTGTTTCCCTTCTATATTTCTTTCTAACCCACCTATGAGAGAGCTCATTCTGGGTCTGTCTCTCTCCTAACTTACTTCACGCAGCTTGATACTCTCCAGATCCAGCCATGTAGTGGCCAATTGCACAAGTTCATCTTGTTTTTGATAGCTGAATAGTGTTCAATTGTGTGTATATATACCACAGTGTCTTTATCCAGTTGTCTCTTCTTGTGGTCAGGAATTAAAAGAATAATTTTTAAATAAATAATTTAAAACTAATTCTTCTCTGGTCTCTGGATCTCTAAGCTTCCACCACATTTATAAAATATATACAATTTATTACTACCTTCAAAACCCTTTTGAGCTGAGTTTTAAAGATGATATGTAGAAAGTCCTATATCTGGAAAAATATTTAAGAAGTTGGGCTATAGAAATACTTTCCAAGCAAAAGTGTATGTTTTGATATTAACAGACTGGGAGTGACACCCCCCCACACCCCCCCCCAACACACAGAGAACTGTATAGTCCATGAGCAGTGCTGGGTGTGGCCCCAAAGCAAAACAAAATTTGTTTTCTTTTCCACACAAACCCAAAACAGTAAGATTAAGAAAGGAGCTTGAATATAGTTCACTGACATGTGATTGTTTTTATCTTTCTAGATTGGAGCAATTGGATCGATAGTACAGCGGGTAGGGCATTTGCCTTGCACGCAGCCAACCAGGGTTTGATTCCTCTGTCCCTCTCAGAGAGCTTGGCAAGCTACCAAGAGTATCCCGCCACTCGGCAGAGCCTGGCAAGCTAACCGTGGCATATTCGATATGCCAAAATCAGTAACAACAAGTCTCACAATGGAGACGTTACTGGTGTCCGCTCGAGAAAATCTATGAACAGCAGAATGACAGTGCTCCAGTGCTCCAGTGCATCATTAAGATTCAGTTCTATGTGGGGTTTTCGACTAAAATCTCCAGGCTTTCTTGGGACTGAGATGGGTTACCTCACCCCACTTCCCTCTACTTTAGGAAGCCTCAGGAGTCACTCCACACCCCAAAGTTGCCACCCAGTTAAAAAAGCTACTCCAACCTTGTAGGATAACATAGCCTCAGGTAGTTTAGGTTTATTGGGTTACTCCTGTTACAGTGCTCCCATTCCTATGTGTTTATTTGTAGCTTCTTTCTTAGTGTTCTGTTGACTTGTAAATATTGTTTTTCTCTTCTCCTTGAGTCCTTTGTATAGTTTACTCAGAGCAATGTCCTTTTTGTATGGACACAGGAAGACTTTTTGTAACCTGGGAGTCATTTGACTCTACATGATATTTTCCTCCTGGGCATCTGTTCTCTCGACCTAAGCCTTAGCTGCCCTTACTTCCTAGCACCCCCCAAAGCAGGTCCTGACGAGGGGAGGGACGAGAAGGACCCAGGGCAAGTGGTGAGTTGTGTGCTACCCTGGCATCGAGATGGGCCTGGCCAAAGTGCCTAATGCTTAACTATAAGTTAAGAGCTTGGTCATGGACAAATGCTGTCATGATCCAAACAGTGATAACTAGATTTGGACCCTGCCAGGGTTAGGAATGATTAATCTGGCCTGAGTGCTGTAGTCTGAGTCTGTGGCAAGATGTTGCCAGGAGAGCTGCCTTGCAATCCTTAATGTATCTCTTGCTATGTCCATCCAAAATTAACTAGTATTATGATGTTAATAAGTGTTTGGACTAAGGAAAGCAGAAAAACACCTAAAGAGTCAGGAAGGGCTTTGGAATGCCCTTAGGTAGAGTTCCCTTTGAACCTGACCGCCCTCAGGAAGAGCTTTCTTATGTTGATTTTACTACCTGGCTGTGTGTAGCCTAGGGGCAAGGTCGAGAGAGAAAAAGGGAAGTGGGGGGAGGGGGGAGAGAATCAAGGCAGCAGTAGATCCAGAGAGGACGGAGCCAGGAGTGTGGGGGGTGAGAAAGATGAAAGATTGAATAAACTGTAACTAATCAGCAACCAGCTTGGTCCTCAGTCTTCCTTTGCCTGTCTTTGGCCAACAGCTGTCCCAATCAAGCCCATACGCATCGGTTCCAGAGCACCGAATGCGGGCGGTGAGACAGAGCCGCCCGGAGAGCCTGAGAGTGCACATGCCCCTCAGCGTGCCTTAGTTTTTCACACAACCTTACCTTCCTAATAAAAATACTGAACATTCTGAACAAACACGATGACCGCTTAATACCTGTATTGCAAACCGTAATGCACAAAATGAGAGAGAAAGAAGAAAAGTGCCTGCCATAGAGGTTGGTGTTGGGGATAGTGGGAGGGAAACGGGAGACATCGGTGCTGGGAAACGTACAGTGGTGGAGGAACTGGTGTTGGATCATTGTATGACTGAAAGCCAATCATGAACAGCTTAGTGATGATTTATCTCATTGATGTTCAATAAAAAGTTTTAAAAAAGGATTCAGTTCATTTTCCACTGATTCAAAAGCTTTGAACCCAGTCCCATCAAAATGGAGACGTAGGGATCCACAGAGAACTTCTCTTCCACATACTCTTTTACTTTAAAGAGTGTCTGGAACACAGAGGATGACTGGCTCCAATGTGATGAAAATATAATGACCCGATTCACAATAGCAGTGACCGCAGGTAGTACTTCACAGCACACAACATGCCTGCGCATGATTTTCTCCTTTCATCCTCTGACACATCATGAGGCAAATACTACTTGACAGATGGAATGAGAGAAGCCTGTGTGGAAAAGGAAGGGGGACTAACATTTAGTGAGTGCTATTTATGCTTTCTATATACTTATTATCTCATTTAATGTTTCTTGTGAAAGGGGGGAATTATACTCACTCCCAGAAAACCAAGACTTGGTAAGGTTAAGTAACTTACACAGTCAGTAAGGGATACCATTTTGCTTTCTCATACACTTGTTCTCTCTTGAACTAAAATTTGATCAGTTAACTCTAAAATGCTTTGAGGGCCGTAGAAAGTTAGAAGAGTCATTTTTGTCTGTTTTATTGGGTTTTGATGTCCGAGAAAGGCAAGATAACCCGAAAGAGCAGATGCTCCTGGTTTTGTTATTTAAGAATGAATGGAAGGAGCTTGGACTTGAGGAAATTAGAGTGCAAGGCATCATGCATGTCTGTAAGTTGACTACTTTGGGACCAATCAAGCCAAGATAAACACCGAATCGTTTCAGGTGAGAGACACACACTCCCAGCTCAACACTGCTCATTAAGAGCCTGGCACAGCGCTCAAGAGACTGGGGGTGGAATGTTCACCTCTGAAGCTCTCCTGTAAACATGCCAGGACCTTCTTTGCCCTTTGTTAACTGCACAGTACACTGTGCCCTTGGTGTAAAGGCGCCTACTTTTGCAAAGTGTGTTTAATTTGTTGGGCAGAGTCTGCTACCCCCAATTTCCCTCCTTACCTGTCATTTTAGAAAAGCCTCATTCAGCCCCTGTGTTGCAGAGCTCTGTTGGCCCTGAGTAAGCAGGCCTTGTCCCCTGCAGTATTTAGCCTTGCTTCTACCCAACGTGGCTTTTCCCAGTGCCTTGTATTCTTGGTTGCCCAGATGCAATACAAGTATTACTATTACCAAGGCTTTTTAAACCTCTGAGTGCTGGCAGTGAACTGTGGGTGCTTACTGTTTTACTGGACATGGGAAAAATCCTCAGAGAACAAAAGAGCAGCAATCTTTAGCGGTGGTGATGGACCCATGCATCTAGTAGCACCCAGCAAGGGAGAAACTAATGTCGTTTAGAGGATCCTATCTAGGAGAATGAGATGATCACTCTATGTGAATAATGGGGCATAGTTAAGAAAAGGACAGGACACAGCTCAAGGTGGAATGGCTTCTCAGAAGGAAACCTCTCTCTGTCTCTGTCTCTCTGCCTCTCTCTCTAATATATTTTAAATTAATACTTTCAATTAATTTATGGTTCTGATAATTCTGTAGCTGGTCAGTATGAGCATAGCATGCTTCTGGCTTCTCAGAGCAATCGATGATAGAGCAAACCTCCTTGGAGATCATGGTAAGAACTCATCCCCAGTGGCTGTTTAAAGCAGAGAGTGTGGGTTTATGGAAGCAGGTCTGCACTGGATAAAGTAATTTTAGGTTGTCATGAAAATGGCTCAGAAATACAGCCTTCAGAGTTGGAGAAAAGTCTCAGTGTCTGAGTACAGACTTTGTACACAGGTTCATTCTAGGTTCCATATGGTCTCTTGAGCACCTCCAGGTGCAACCCCGAGCACTGAACCCTGAGCAATCCCTGAGCACTCTGGGGTGTGAGTCAAAAACAAAACAAGATATTTTGCTCTCTTTTCTTTTCTAATTTTACTTTAAAAATATTCTGAATCAATGTGAGATATAAAGTTACAAAGTTGTTCAGGATTGAGTTTCAGTCATACAATGTTTTAGCACCCATTTCTTCGCTAGTGTAAATGTCCTCCCACAAATGTCCTCAGTTTCCCTCCCATCCTTCCCACCTCCTACACCCCCTCACCTCCTCCAATCCTCCCCCAACACACACTACCCTAACTCTATGTAGACTTTTCTTTTCAGTCTCTCTCTCCTCCTCCCTTTTTTTAGGCAACATGTTTTGCAATACTGTTGCTGAAGGGTTATCATACATATCATTTTGCCTCCTTTAAGTACCCAGTTCATGTGCATAATGATCATTTACAACTATCATAGTGGTTCCTTGTCTATCCTAACTATCGACCCCCACCCCTTGTGGCAAGCTTGCTACCATGGACCAGCCCTGCTGTCCTCCCCACCTCCCAACCCTGGGTCTTGCCTTCAACGATGAGTTTGTGATTGGCACAGAAGAATGAAACTGTAAAAATAATATGTAGCTTAAAACCTCAGGCTCTGTGGGGCTGGAGTGATAGCACAGTGGGTAGGGTGTTTGCCTTGCACGCAGCTGACCCAGACCCAGGTTCGATCCCCAGCATCCCATATGGTCCCCTGAGCACCATCAAAGATAACACCTGAGCATCGCTGAGTGTGATCCAGAAAAATAAAAAATAAAATACTTCAGGCTCTGAAATCCACCTGACTCAAACACTAATTCTAAGGGAGAGAGAAAGAAGAAAAGTGTGGGGGACTTGGGGTGGGGGTAGTGGGAGGGAAACTGGGGACATTGGTGGTTTGCAATATTTCTTTATGCATTTGATTTGCAATAGTTCTTTATGTGTTTTAGATATGAATAGTTCTTCAGATAAATACGTTTTACATAATTTTTCCAGTATATATGTTTTCTTCACAGTATTTAAGTTGGTTTTTTTGTTTTTGTTTAGTTTTTGAGGCTACATCTGGTGGTGCTTGGGTGAAGGGATTGGAATATTGCATGCCTAAAACTTAATCATGAACAACTTTGTAATTGTGTCTCTCATGGAGATTTAATTTTAAAAAAACAAACCACTAACTCTACCATTCCTGAGATGTCTATAAATTATTTAATCTCCCACAGACTTCATTTAATCTTCTATAAAATGAGAAGATTAGTATCTAACTTTGGCATTTGTATAGATTAAATGAAATAATGTTGACACAGACAGCATAATGGCAGGCACTCAAAATAGTGGTGGGTCTTTCACTTAGAAAACACCAAGAGGAGAGCTGCAGCCATAGCTAACATGCAAGCCTGTATTCGATCTCTGATCTCTGACCCTAGATCCCCAACACCCTTGCATGTGGCCTCTGGACACTGTCAGCCCATGTGTGGAACCCCAGAACCATCCCCCTGGGCTCCCAAGCACCACTTGGAGTAACCCCCCCAAGGATCACACCAGCAGTAGTATCTAAGCACCACCAGATGTAACCTCAAAACCTAAACAAACAAACAAAAATCTTAAACACTGTGAAGAAAATATACAGAATGGAAAAATTATGTAAAGCATACTTATCTGAAGAATTATCCATATCCAAATTACATAAAGAATTATTGCAAATCAGCAGAATAGATGGGCCACTCTTATTTATGGATTTCTTTATCTTTGGTTTGGGGGTCACACCCATCAATGCTCTTGGGTAATTCCCAGCTCATTGCTCGGGGCCAGTCCTCATGGTGCTTAGGGGAACTTGAGGTGCTGGGGATTGAACCCGGGCCTGCTGCATGTAAAGCATGTGCTCAAGCCCTTGTCTACCGCTCTGACCCAAGCTTCTCATTTGTATAATGGACAAAAAAATTTTGAAGGGTACTTCACAAAAGACACACAAGTGGTAATAGCATATGAAAATTTGCTTAGGGCTGGAGCGATAGCACAGCGTGTAGGGCGTTTGCCTCACACATGGCCAACCCAGGTTCGATTCCAAGAATTCCATATGGTTCCCTAAGCACCGCCAGGGGTAATTCCTGAGTGCAGAGCCAGGAGTGACCCATGTGAATTGCCAGGTGTGATCCAAAAAGAAAAAAAAAGTAATTTTTGGGGCTGGATCCATAGTACAGTGGGTAGGGTGTTTGCCTTGCAAGTGGCCAACCCGGGTTCGATTCCCAGCATCCCATATGGTCCCCCAAGCACCACCAGGAGTAATTCCTGAGTGCATGAGCCAGGAGTAAACCCTGTGCATTGCCGGGTGTGACCCAAAAAGAAAAATAAATAAATAAATAAAATATGCTTAGCTTCATTGATCCTTAGATGAATTCATATGAAAACTATAAATTTATGTGAAAGCTACAAATCATAAGCATTAAAATTACTCAATTTATAAAAAAGATGGTGCTAAATGTTGAGAATTATGCAAAATAAGTAGAATCCCTGTTTACAGAAAGTAGGATTGTAAAATGGGTTAATCACTTGGTCAAACATTCCAGCAATTTCACATAAGTTTAAACATACAGTTTTTCTATGACCTAAAATTATACTCCTTGGAGTTTATTTAAGAAAATTAAAATATATACCCTTAAAGTATTTTATGTGAATATGTAAAGCAGCCTTCTTCTTTTTGGGGGGATGGGGTGGGGGGATTGTTGGGTAATGACTTGGAACACATCTGGCAGTGCTAAGGTCTTACTTTTGAGTCTTTGCTGAGGGATCGCTCGTGGCAATACTTGGAAGACCATATGGGGTGCTGGGGATCAAACCTGGGTTGGCCACATGCAAGGCAAGCACCCTACCTACTGTACTATCACTTTGGTTCCTGTCAGATTATTCTTAACAGCCTTAGCTGAACATAATCCAAATGTTCCACAGATGAATGTATGAATTAAAGCACATCTAAATAATAAAATGTCCTTGAGTCATGAACACAAACTTACTATGGTTAGATATGAAAACATGGATGACTTTCCCAACTTGCTTCGAGGAACCAAGAAACTAGAACAGCTTCTGGATCTGGGATGTGACCCCATGGTAGAACTCATGCCTTCCTATGTGAGAGCCCTGGTTCAATGCCCAGCATGAAAAAATAAATAAAGTCCAGGAATATTAATCAGTCATACTTATGACTAAAGGATTTATTGGAAAAAAGTATAGGAAAGCTTTCTGGGTCATGAAAATATCCTGTCAAGATTTGAACGGTGAATCAAATTCACGTGGGTTAATGCGGTTTTCAAAATTTAGAGAACTCGTCAAGATTGTGAATAAGATTGTGCTAAGTTGTACCATGACTTTGTAATTACAAATGTTCTCATCCTACACACTGTGAATCTTTCAGAGAACTGGAGCATTCTTTGAGTCTGTTGAGGGTATAAGAAGCTCTGTGACTTCAGCGTTTTGTTGAACTGAGAACCAAGCATCTGGTGTACCCTAATTAATGGTTCTTCATCCTCATGATGCATCTTTTCTTTCTGATCTCCAATTATTTCTGCTGCAACATCCATCTTTATTTCTTGTGAACCTTATTGTCATTTTTTCTATTTCCCTATCTCACTTTCAGAGTTAAAAAAATGAATTAGTATTCTGTTTGCGTGACTTGGTGGTCTGATTTCTGTTGCCAGTCCACCTTAGAAGACTCTCTTTTTAGGACAGAGTCATCTTTGCCACAACCTGTATCGGGTCCAGTCTTGCATAGCCAATTCGGCAGAAATTCCTGATGCATGTCATGGTCACTTAAGTGGAAGGCAGAACTCTGGGAATGGTGCAGTGGACAAGGTTTCTGAGCCAGTCACCTTTGATGACCACTTTCTACCACAGAGAAGCAGTGCAATGACCTCAGTTTATAAGTTTCCATAACTGTTTTTGAAGCATCTATTATTTCAGCAGGCTGATCCAAGTGCATATGCTTCACAGCAGTAATTCTGCTCTGACTTGGTTGTCTGGTTTAAAGATCACAATGTTACCAGAGCTACACAAAGTTAAGGGTATGCTTAATGTCAATTGTTAACTGCAGGAACACCACTGAAAATTTATTTGTGCCAATTTGTAAAGCAAAAAGGTTTAAATGTTCAATACCTGGGCTGAATGATTTTTGCATGCAGATCTTTCAAGATGAGTAATTTTTTGGAATACTGCTGTTTCTAACACAACAGCCTTGCATTTGAGGACTCAGTGAGACAAGGGTCCTGAGCAGCATCTAATTAAGCAAATTGTTGATTTTGATTGCAAAGCTGTTCAGCTGGTTCATACTCTTATCTTCCAGGAATTGGGATTTCCTGGAATAGGCAACAGACAAATTTGAATGACCCCAGCATTCTTTCTCACAGACAGAGAGAACTCTGTTAAGCTTTCATTGATTCCCTTGTAAAATTATAAGCAGTTCCTCATGTATTCCAAATTAATTTCTTGTTTTCAAAGCCCCAGTCACAAAACAAAGTTGCAGCTGTTGAAGACCTTGAGTAATGAGAGCAGGTTGTGGTAGACTGGCTAGTGTTTCTAAAATTCCTTTCAGACAGTCTGCTGCTTTTCTATATTGTATCTGTTGTTTTCCTTCTATTAAGTTAATGACCCAGTGAAGTACCCTATTTCCTCATTTATGAAATAGAGATGACAAATACATCCACCTCGTGGAACTATTATGGGAAGTATAGTTACATGGTGTAAAGAGCTTGAATGCTACAACAATAGCAACAACAACAACAACAATAACAACAACAACAACAACAACTACTACTACTACTACTACTACTATTCTCATTATTATTTCCTATTTACTCCAGCCTGGACTTCACAGTCATCTGTTACGAGCATCTCTTCCCAAGTCCTTCAGTGACCTCTGCCCAAGGTCTTCTGCCCTTACCTCTCACATTCAAGAACTAGATGCACCAGCAGGGCCAGAGTGTACATTTGAAATACCAAGAAACTTCTGTCCAGATGTACAAGTGTCTGCACCACAACCAGCTGTTATCTCTTCTTCAGGATACTCATCTTTTTCTTCTAGTCAGCCAAAGTGTGCATGGAAGAAATCCCTCCTTTACTGGTTTACAGATTGGCATAGAGCTCTCTGCTTGCCAGCTCTGCCCTTGAGTCCAGCCCCAAACACCTGTTGGCTCCTCCTTCTTCTACTATTAGCCTGTTAAGGCTAGTTGTGTGAGGCTTTGCTTGGTTTTGTTTCTAATATATTACAATGCTAAATAAGTTCCCATGGTCAGGTTCAAACTTTGATGAATGTATCTACTACATCATACCCACCAGCAAAATTCTAGATCACTCACCCTAGCTGACCCCTTTGCCATTTCCTTCAGTGTTCCTTTCCTTTTTCATCTGATAATCACCATCTTGTTCTTAGAGTTTAAGAGTCATTTTTGTTGTATTCTGTTATTTCATTTGCTTCATTATATTCCACCTGACTGAAACCATCCAGCATTTATCTTTCCTTTTCCAACTTTTTTTGCTTAGCATAATCATTTCAAGTTCCATCTATGGTATCGCAAAAGGGAAAAGTTCAACATTTTTTCTCAGCTGAGTAATGTTCCATAGAGAATCTATACTACCTCTTCTATATCTAGTCATCTACCAATGGGCATTTAAGTTGTTTCCATGTGGGTTTATGTGTCTTTTCAGATTAAGGTTGTGTTTTCTTGAGAAAAATACTTAGAAGTGTAATTGCTAGATCATATGTAACTGTTTTTAAATTTTCAAGAAATCATCAAACAGTATTTCATTCTTTGTTTTTGTTTTGTTTGAGGAAAGTTCTTCTCATGTAGTACTCAAGGAAGTAGGTACTACTTCAATGACCCTCAACCCATCAGACCAGACAATTCAATACTGGGATCCAAAGATACGATGTTCTTCTATCTCTGCAGTGCCAGAGGCTACCTAAGGCATTTCAGTGGTGCACAGAGGACCCTCCAGGGCCACACCTAGTAATGCTGTAGCTGGGGGGATTGTGGTATGGGGATCAAACAGGGTTTGGGAGTATACAAAGCTTTGAATGCATCCTTAAACCTGATGCCATCTCTCCAGCCCTTGGAATTTTTTTTAATGTAAGCTGCTGGGATATATTCAAGTCTATACGTGTGTAAGAAAGGAATATCAGTAAGGGAGGCTAGAGAGATAGTACAAAGGTGAACAAGCTTGCTTTTCATGTTCCTGACCTCAGTATGGTCCGCAGCACCAGATTTGGTCCCCTGAGCATTGCCAGGCCTTATTCTTGAGCAAGGAGTCATCCCCCGACCATGGCCAGGTGTGCTCATTCCTCCCCGCAACCCACCCTTCAAAATATAGAGATATTGGTAAGGAAATCATTTGACTTTAATTCCATGTAGGAATTCTTTATCTTCCTCAAGTTTACACTGAGCTGGACTTACCAAACAAGAACTCTACTCAGCGAGAACGTGTCCTTAGATAGTCAGACTGAAGTTATATATACTTAAAAGCCCAGAGGCCCATGGGGCATCTCAGCTGCTCAGGCTCAGCCAACTCAAAATGCTCAGGACCCCCTCCCTGTTCTGACAAAAGTTGGCAACAACCCTCAGGCTCACATGGGCCTCCCATTTGCTAGCAGTCTTCTCGGCCTTGCGACAAGATGCCCGGTGTTTCCTGCTTTTCCTGAGATTAGAAGCACTTTGTTTCCCCCAAAAGGGATAAAGAAACATTCCTGGTGTACTGTTGATCTGCCAGCTGGTGGGTTTATGCATGGCAGTAAGATACCACATCCAACATTCAGACTCCATCTCAAGGTGGGAACTGAGGCGGGGCAAGTGTTCACCCCAGACTCCTTTTCAGAGCCTTCCCCACTGCTTCACATGTCAGCAGCAGAAGTTCTGTTGGCTCAGGAGTGGGAGAAAACAGAGTCTGTGTGTGAAGTAACAGATGGCTGGGGGAGCGGGTGGCTGAGGTCTCCACAGCCCTGCCTGGCTTGTCCTGGCAGGTTCCCGGACATGGCACAGCGCGCTCGGGTGTGCAAACAGCCTCCTCCCAGGCCGCCAGTCTCCTCTCTCTCTCTCTCTCCCACTGCTCTGCCTCCTGCCTTGAAGCTAGTATTTTCTTCCAAGAGGATTCCTGTCACACTCTGTGCTTGTGAACTGTGGAGTCTGCAGAAGAAAATGTCAAATACCACCAATCACAAGAATTCCCATCACATGACCCCATCTCTCCTAAAGTACTTACACCTTTAGTGTGTCTCTAGACTCTGCCCCAGAGAACACACTTTCTTCCACCCAGAATTTCTAAACCTTTCCTCCTACCTTTTCCACCTGCCAAACTCCTATTTGTACTTCAAAGCCCTCTCTGATATTCCTCCTTCTGCAGAGTTTTCCCAGAGGCCTTGTGGAAAGAGAGAGTCGTCCTCTCTTCAGGGTTCCCTCAGCATGGGAGTCCCATAGCTCACATCACACATTTCAGGATTTATTGTAATTAATCTGCTTATACTGTCCTCTCTCCTCCTAGGATATAATGTTGTCAAGTGCATAACTCCTCATATATGGTGATGGTTGAGCCTGTGAGATAATACCAGAATTTAGGCGCTTGCCTTGCAATGCTGCTGACCCCAGTTCAAATCCATCAAGAATCACTCCGGAGCACAGATCAAGGAATAGCCCCTGGGTACCACAAAGTGTGGCCCTGAAACAAAATAAAAAATATGATAGCTGATCTATGTAGTGAATAAATTAATAACTTAATATATAGTAATTATAGTTTCTAAGTAAGGTGCACCTCCCGCAGTTCCTTCCCATTCTCCTGTCCTGGGACTTAGGTGTCAGAGGAAGGGCACGTTAGAATGCCGATGAGGAGGGACGACATCCTGCTTCTGGAATCTTCTCTCTGCTTTTCTCTGGTGCCCTTTTTGCTCTTGTGGAACCCTCCTCCTTGAGATGCCAGATGGAGAACAAAGCAAAATGCCAAGTGTTAGTGTGGACCCTGTGTGAATCATCCAACACCCTCATTGCAGCTTTTCATCTGAGAAATGAGACACCAGGGTGATATCTACAGCTCTGTATCAAATTTTAAGAATCAGCAAGTTGTGAAGAAAGTCACTGGACTATGAGCCATTTCCAAATCGTAGGAAACTGATTTCAGTGCCAAGGGCCTGTTCAGTGTTCCATGAGATGTTGGTTTATCTGTGGATGAGTCCAACTCTAGGGCTCCTTCCTTCCCTGGCACCTCACATCTAGAAACTTCTGACTCACAGTCCCCCCCTGTGCTGCCAGCTGGACACCTTGGGAGTCTTTGCTCTTGGCATATTTGCTTTGATGCGACAGCATTTTCTACTGCTGGTCTCTGCAGTCCAAACTCTCCAAAGCAGAATTTCTGGTGGTTTTCTTCTCTCTTGAAGTTTTTTCAAAAAGCCAAACAAAACACCTCAGTTTCACCCTGGGCCCTCTGCAGAGCCTTTTGGAGGTGGGAGGGGCACAGGCCCTGGTGTTTTGTGGTGCTTCCCATCAGTGTTCTTTGAAGGACTGTGCAGCCTTCGCCCCGACTGCACTACAGAACAACTTCTGGCAGATGGCAGCAAGTGCCTGAAGACATGGCAGTTTTCTCCCTGCATTAAGGTGTGCTGATGGTTTAGTGCAACGCTTAGCATTGCTTTTCCTTCCTTAAATGAATCTAGACCAAACCTGCACAGATTGTGGCACACCATCAATATATATGCGCAACAAATCAGGATTTTTAATTGTGGTGAAGAATACCTGACTTAATTCTTTCCATCTTAACTATTTCTAAGTGCATGGCTCAGCAATGTCAAACATTGCAGCTGACTTCTAGAGCCCTTTCCATCTTGCAAGACTGAAGTCAATCCCCATTAAACAACAAACTCCCCTTACCTCTGGCAACCCTTCCTCTCCTTTCTGTCTCTATGAATGTAACTGCTCCAGGTACCTCATCTTAGGGGCATTGTACGTATTTGTCTTTTTGTGGCTGACAGTATGATCCTTAAACCAGACACCAAAAGCATCAGAAATATCCATCTCTGATCTCCTGTTAGAGTGGCAACTAAGACTTCCTCATAGCTGTGACTTCCACAGGGCATCAGCTATCAAATACGCTCATCAGTTAAAAATTCACACAAAAAACATGACACTAGGAAGATAGCTTGAGAGGTAGAATACATGCCTAGTAAGTGCAAGGTCCTGAGTTTGACCCCAGCACCACCTGGCCCCCAAGTACCTGGTGGCTCTCGTACCACTAGGCCCAGGCACTGACCATCAGGGGATCCAGCACCCCTCGGCTGAACATCTGACCAGGAGTACTCCCCAAGATTCCCAAGCACCACTGGAGATGAATTCTAAATATATATATATACACACATATATATACATATATATGTACGTATATATTAGATAGATAGATAGATAGATAGATAGATAGATAGATAGATAGATAGATAGATAGATAGGGTCAGGGTGATAGTTCAGCAGATAGGATGCTTGCCTTGTACGTGATCAACCTGGATTCAATCCCTCACACCTCATATGGTCCCCTGAGCCCCGCCAGGACAGAAGAGGAAACATACAATAATTAAAACTTTTAAGTATATTAAGTAGAGAGTCTCTTGCCCACATGCCTGGCTGTTTTCCCCAGGGCCCCTCGGAGGGAATGGGCTCCAGCTCCCCTCCTTGCTCTGAGCAGAGTTCCCTGCGGCCGAAGACCACTGCAACCTAGCCACAGCCATGCTCAAGGCCCCTCTCCACACGTTCGAACAGGCCTCACGCATGAAGGTACTGGCAGAGGAACCCAGGTGTGTGTAATCCCATACAAACAGCCAACATCTAGAGACTTAACAGCAAGCTCCCAGAAGCAATATCTTATAACCTACTTCTCCCTCTGGGAGAAACTAGCTAGCTACTGAGAGTTTCCTGCGCACATGGGACAGCCTTGCAAGCTTCCCATGGTGTATCCATATGCCAAAGCCAGTAATAAGCTGGATCTCGTTCCCCTGACCCTGAAAGAGCCTCCAATGCAGCATCATTGGGAAGGCCGAGTAAAGAGAAGCTTCTAAAATCTCAGGGATAGGACAAATGGAGAGGTTGAGCAATTCGACGATCAATGGGATTTTGTGATTCGTGATTCGTGAAGTATATTAAGTACTTTTGTTTTGTTTGTGGTCACATGGCTGTGCTCAGGGCTTATTCCTGTCTCTGAACTTACAAATCATTCTTGATAGTGTTCAGAGGACCATATGAGATACCTGAGATCGAACCGGGTCAGCTGCATGCAAGACAAGCACCCTATATGCTGTACAATTTCTTTTTTTTCTTTTTGGCTTTTTGGGTCACACAAGAGATGCTCAGGAGTTACTCCAGCTCAACACTTAAGAATCACTCCTGGTGGTGCTCGGGGGCCATATGGAATGCTGAGGATTGAACCCAGGTGAGCCACAATCAAGGCAAATGATCTACCCACTGTACTATCATTTCAGCCCCCGCTAAGTACTTTTGAAAAGGGAAAAAGCCTATTCTTGTATTTGTGTGTTACAATAATAAATTGCATTTCAGTGTCTGAGCATTCACTTATACAAATTTCAGTGATCATTAGATGAACTTTCTTCACATACTGGATAGACAACATAGCTGTCCCCAATCATATTAAACTAAGGACACTTCTATTTTAATTTTTTTAATATTTCAAAAGCAATGCATATGCAGAGAATGAAAATAAATACAAATGATATTGGCAAGAAAATCATAATAATCTGGGGCCAGAGGGATAGTACACAGGTAGGGCACTTGTCTTGCACACAGCTTGGGTTCAATACCCAGCACCATATAGAGTCCTCCATACCCCATCAGGAGTTATCCCTGAACACAGCACCAGGAGTAATCCCTGAGCATAACTGGCTGTATCCCAGAAACAAAAACACAATAGAAAAAGAAGATCACAATAATTTTATTTATAGAAAATCCCAGATTGCAATATTAACCAAGTTTTTGCTTCAGGATTTGTTGAACGAAGTTTCACATATCTCTCCAGTCAAAAAATAATTTTAATAAAATATCTCCATTCACAATTCACCACAAACTTTTACAGAATTTGGTAAAAAAAATGCCCAAATTACCTTCAACCAGAGAGACGGTACAGGGATAAGGAACTTGCCTTGCATCACATTGATCCTCGTTCAATACCTGATACCACTGCAGGGTCATCTGTCAAGTACAAAGTCAGGAATAGTCCCTGAGTACCACCAGGTGTGGCCCAAAATAATAAATTTTCCCTTTTCAGAAATCAGTCAAGATGGTGGAATGATGATAAATATTGATGGCATCTGATCTACACCTTGGAATAAGGGTTCAGCTTTTGGTGAAAGTGATTGAGGTGTTCAACATTGTCCTTCTGGTTCTTTCAGGCATTCTGAGAGCAGCATCTTTTGTTGTTTCTCCTGACAGTCTTCTTGAATTAGCTATTTCTTATACTTTGTTTTGTCAAAGCTTATGTTGTCCTCATCTTTAATGAGCTGGCAAAGCTTAGTATTTCACTGATATTAGGCAGGGTTTATTTGTAGGTCACCTAGGATGGCAGAACTAAAATTATTCTACTTGTTTTTTTTCTTTTATTGCTTGCTTTAAACTGACAGTTTAAACCAATCATCTTTTTGTCCGGTTCCAACCTTGCTTCCTTCCTGTGGACCCCCAGTCCTACTGATTGGCCTCTTAGTCTCATGCTATTCCCTCTCCCCCAGTTATGCTGTTTTAACCTGTAGCCCCCTTGAAATATGCTAGAAGCACACAGGGGAGCCATATGGTTGCCAATTTAGAAACACTTATTTAGGTTCAGAAATATATGGTTCAAATGTACCCAAATTGGGGTTTAATGATTCTAATTTATCATGAAATTACTCGTGAAACAAATGCTTGTAGCTGAGTCTGCACGTGTGATAAGTCAGTTGTATAACTGGAAGTTTTCCAAATTCATTTCCATGATGTGGAAGGCAAAGTTTATGAAAGGATAAGTAATAAAGTTCATTAATTAGAAGCATATGGACATATGCATGCACATATATACATATGCATGCATATATGTGTATTTGTGTAATCAAAACTAAACTCAAATAGAAATATTTCCTTAGAATTTGGGGGTAGAAATTTTTTTGGTAGAAGTTATTTTATCACCACCATTGCTTAGAATTGCAAGTTAATGGTGATAATAAAAGACTGAAACTCTAGGAATTTTAGTTTTTGGAGTTTCTGCTTATTTGGGGACCATACCCAGTAGTGCTCAAGGCGTACTCCTGGTTCTGCATTCAGAGATCACTCTGGTGGTGCTCAGGGGACCCTGTGGGATGTCAGGAACCGAAGCCAGGTAAGATCTAGTTTTTCTAATGCTATTGGTAAATTCCCTTTGAAAGATGCAGCCCATAGTGCTTGCACAGAACAAATGTTACCCCGCCTCTAAAAACCGCCCTCTCCTCATATCAACCAGAGCAGGGGTTTGGACAAGAGACACTTGGCAGGGAAGTCAGGTAGTGGGTAGACTCTGACTTACTTCTGTAACAAGGTTTGTTCCTTGTGAAAAGATCAGTTTCTGCCTCTCAGAAGTCTTCTATTCTGAATATAGTGATTAAGATAAATTTAATTTAATTCAATTCTCCTTGCCTGTTTTATTGAGTGAGATATAGGTATAGCCCAAAGTCTTTGAAGGGCAATCTGTTGTACAGATCTTCAAATCCATCAGTCCACCCCAAGCATTGTCTACAGCTAAGGTTTGTCAATAAATCACACACACACACACACACACACACACACATACACACGTACGCACACACACATGTTCAAATGTATATGTATTTATATGCATCAGAATCAATGTAACACATATATAAATTTGTCAATATTTATCAAATAAAAATACATAGTTTCATTTCTGGTGCCTGCTCGAACAAATCGATGAGCAACGGGATGACAGTGACAGTGACAGTGACATTTCCAGTGTATATGCATAGTCCTGTAATTAATAAAAACACATTCACAGGAAGGTGATAGAAAATTCATAGTTGTTTTTTGCTTATATGGATTTTTCTCAGTTAAAAGATACTAAGAGTATAAATACTATCAGCATTGGTCTATAACTTACCTTTGCTTTTAGAAGCAATCTTTTTCAATGACAACATGATGTTTCTTTGTCATCAAACAACTGTATCATCAGAATTTTCTACCAACCACTAGAGGGCAATATGAACCCGCAAAAGGTTCAGCCATCCAAGCAGCTACATCCCTTCTGAGAGCACCCAGCTCTTGATAAACAGCCACTTCATTGGAATGGCTGCTTTAGGCAGAACAATTCCATTCCGTGTGTTACTGCTGTTAACTCAGAATGAGAATAACTTTACCAATACAGTGAAGAAGATGAGTATATTACCTGTTAGGCTGCCTTAGTCTTTAAATGCATCCAGGTCAGAATGACCGGCTTTAAATATTGGTTCCGCCTATGGGCTAGCCTTTCCACATCTTTTTTTTTCTGCGCAAAGGAACGTTTACACTATTCTAAGGCTTTATATCTACCTGAAATAAAAATAGAAAATCATAGAATGAACCTGAGACTTTTGTTGCAGAGTTGGAGTGTGGCGGGGTTGGGGGAGGGGAGGCTGTAAGTATATTGGGAAAAAACACTTTCTAGTATCTAAATCAGCCCAAAGGCATGAGGTCTTTGAAACACAAAACCCATCCAAAGATACCCAGAACACCACTGAGATACAGAATTCACTTGTCACCTGTATCACTTGTCATCCTGTTGTTCGTCAATTTGTTCGAGCAGGCCCCAGTAACGTCTCCATTTGTCCCCGTCACGTGCTAGTGTAGCCCAATGTCATCTGCTCGTTCCAGGAATACAAAGAGCTTTAAGCCGTTCATTCAGGGTCTTGATGAAGAAGTCTGACCATCTCATAGATGGGCAGTCACACGGTCTTTTGACGTCCCATGGAATCCAGTTGGTTACAGCTCTAGTCCAGCAGTTATCTCTAAATCACATTACGTGTCCGGCCCATCTGATTTTTGATGCCTTGGCAAATGAGACAGCGTCCCTGATTCTTGATCGTCAATGGAGGTTGGAACTCCAGATTCCTTCTCTCACTTGAGTGAGACGTGATAACTTCAAGCATAGCTCTTTCAATTCCTTTTTGGGATACCCAAATAGCGTTCTCATCCTGTTTTCGTAGGGCCCAGATCTCTGAAGCATACGTTAGTGCAGGAAGAATGATAAAGTCGAAAATATGTGCCTGGAGCCAGAGGTTCTTCATCCTCTAAACCACTTACTTCTTCGACGCACTTGAAGGTGTCCCACGCTGCTCTCTTCCGCTGCACAGTTCAGGTGCCAGGTCATTTGTCATGTTGAGTTCTCGACCTATTTACACATAACTGCTGCATTCAAAGATGTTCATTCCATTGAAGGCAATTGGAACATCAGGAACTAGTCCATTTCTCATGAACATTGTCATCATGAGATTCAGCTGCAGTTCGACCTTTCCACACTCATGGTCGAAGTCAGCCAGCAATTGTGCCACTTGGCTGACACTTGGTGTTATGAGAACAATGTCATCAGCAAAGCGGAGGTAGTGTAGTTGCCGACCATCTATCTTCACTCCCATTTCTTCCCATTCCAATCATTGTATGATGTTCTCGAGGGTGGCACTGAAGAGTTTTGATGAAATGGTGTCTCTCTGCCAAACCACTCTCTTTACATCAATGATCACTATTTTGTAGAATGATGAGATCCTGGTGGTGAATCCATAACACAGCTTAGTACATCATCTTGATGTACTGACTTTGAACACCCTGTTTGGCTAGGGCTTTGATGACCACTTCAGTCTCAACAGAACCAAAGGCCTTCTTTAAATCAATGAATGTTAGACAGAGTGGCATCTCGAACTCTTCTGAAACCTCAATGAGCTTGGTCACTGTGTGGATATGATCGATTGTGTTGAATCCTTTTCAGAACCTGGCTTGCTCGCATGGTTGTCCTTCATCTAGTGTCCTGCTAATCCTATTCAGGATGACTCGAGTGAATAACTTGTAGATGATGGGCAACAGGAAGATTGGACGATAGTTGCCAATGTCGTGGATGTCTCCCTTCTTGTACAACAGGACGGTCCTGCTGGTTTTCCATTGGGGACGGACCATGCATTTGACAGGTAGCGTGTGAAGAACTGAGCCAGTGTATTGTTGAGTACTGGCAGCAAATTCTTCAGGTGTTCGGGTCTGATCTTGTCTGGACCGGGTGCTGTATGCTTCTTTACCGACAAAATGGTGTGTTGGATTTTGGAAGGCAGAACGCTGGGAACAACATATCCATCCTGTGGAATTTGGTATGTGGGCAGGTGGATGTGGCTATCAAAGAGATCTGAGTAGAAGTCATGGATAACCTTTTCCATTGCCCTTCTGGAAGATGTGATAGATCTGTTAGGATGTTGGAGGGCAGTCATTTTGGTCTTATAGTTGGTGAAGGACAGGAGGGTGTTGAAAATACTTTTCCCGGCTTCTGCCGCATCGGCCAACACTGCTATTCTTCTCTCTTTGAGGTCTTCCTTTATTGCTTCTCTGCACAGCTTTGTGAGCTCAGACATTAGCTTGTGATTGCCTGAGGCTCGTGCCAGACCATGTTGGTGAGTGAGCTTGAGAGTTTCTGAAGACAGGTGACTTTTGTGGCTTTCTCTTTCTCTGCATTCCTCGCGCAATCATGGAGGTGCTGAACCAGTCAATCGTATTCCTTGTCGATGCTGTCAACAATGGCATCTTCCCATATTGCTGTAGTAGTGCCAAAGAGCTCCCAGTTGATAGTCATTCTGGAGTTCTCTTCTTAAACTTTGCAGCCCTTTTTCCCCGCTCTGTGAAGTAGAATTTCACATGAAGGAGATGGTGGTCTGATCCTGATTGGAATTTTGGGACAACAGCAACATCAGTCAGGCAAAACCATCGATTGAATATGATGTAATCAATTTCATTGTAGAACTGCCCACCGGGAGACTCCCATGTCCAGTGTTTAGATTCAGCTTTCTGTAACTGTGAGTTACCATGGATGGTCTTTGTCAACATGATGAACTCAGACAGTCTCTCACCCTATTTGTTCCATTCTGGGTCGTGGGTCCCAATGTTGAGTTCTTCAGGTGACCTTATTGCACCATATTTGATGGGGTTCAAATATGGTGTGAACCATCAGAACACCTATAATGGCAATTGGAGGCCGCTCTAAAAGCCTCCATCCCTCTTAGAGAGCCCAGCAAGCTACTGAGAGTATCCTGCCTACATGGCAGAGCCAGCAAGCTATAGGTGGCGTATTTGACATGCCAAAATCAGCAACAACAATGGGCCTCATAGAAAACCTGACTCTGGAAAAGCCTTCAGTACAGCAGCATGAAGAAGGACAAACAAAGAGAGATACAGAATTTCAGGCCCAAAATATGACTAGACCTCCTGGGAGAAGAAGCTTGACCTCTGGGACAAAGGTCATGCTTGGAATATCAAAATAGAGCATGCGGAGCTCCAAACTCTTCTCTTTGACAACTACTTTAGCAACAGACTTTGGGGAGCAGTTTGGGAAAACTGTATATGATCTAATTTGACAGAGGAAAAAGGGCACATTTACCTGCTTCCCTGCCTGTTATGTGCACTTGGGACTTGTCCAAATCCATCTTAGAACCTCACTGCAGAGCTCCGTGGGATGCGTAGTTGACTTTTTCCACTCTGGAGAATCCCGTGCTCTCTTGAGGAGCCCTCCCTCTCCCTCTCCATCTCATCACACATTTCCCTAATTTGTCTCCTCCTAAATTCTCTTTTCTCCCTATGAGGAAAGGACCTAGAAAACCTCAGTAAGATTTAGGACTGAATTTCCCTTTCCTACAAAAAGCAATTTCTCACTCCAGCCTGGATTCCATGACTCCTTGAGAAATTGGGCAGCAGGGACCGTCTCCCAAGCAGGGAAAAACAAGTGGGACTCGAGTGTAATTGAGACCTGTCTCACAGGGTTGCTGAGACCTCAGGTCTGTACTGCACATGTGCTCAGAGCAGAAGCTCATTAGTCCTGAATTTCCCAAGCACTTCCCCAGCCGACTGAGCTGGGTAGAGAGGGGCGGGATGGATTCCCTTTGCCGGCCTTCTGCCTCTCTCCTCCCCACGGCACATAACCCTACTTCCCCGGAATGAGACTCATACACCTCACCTGCAACACTTTGGTCTCTGTCAAAAATGTGTGACCCTCTAAAGTGCATTTCATTGAGATTATTCCCAAACTTCTCGTTATTGCTTTGTGTGCTGTCTCACAGTGGAAGCGTTACTGGTGCCCGCTCGAGCAAATCAATGAACAACAGGACGACAGTGCTACAGTGCAACAGTGCTGGGTGCTATCCCTTATTTATTTCTGGGTAGACTTTTATGGATTGTAGTAAATATCTGATTTCTCCCTAAGCTGTGTCTACTCCAGTCTTACTTGCCCTTGGACAAGGATGACACCACTGAAGGGCCCTGTCTTTAGAAAGAATCTTATTCTTTTTTTTTTTTAATAATTTATTGATTTTTTAATTGGTGAGTCACAGTGAGGGTACAGTTACAGATTCACACATTTTCGTGCTTGTTTTACCCTCATGCAATGTTCAAGAGCCCATCCCTCCACCAGTGTCCATTCTCCACCACTTATGAACCCAGTATCACTCCCACCCCCCCATCCCATCCCCCCCACCCCACTCCGCCTCTGTGGCAGAGCATTCCAATTTGAGAGAAGCTTATTCTTAAAAAAAAAAAAAAAAAAAAAAAGAAAGTCAGGGGGATGGGACTGTAATACATTAATAAGGTGCTTGCCTTGCACGTAACTAACCAGGTTTGATCCTCATCACCCTATGTGGCCCCCTCAGCACTGCTAGGAGTGATCCCTGCACATAGATAGTTGTTGTCCAAAACAAACAAATCATGCTTCTAAATGGTATGAACACATCACAAGTCATTTTGAGTGGGGTTTTTTTTTATCTTACAGGAGAGTTTGATAATGTTGGATTATTGCTTAGTATGTAATCTCAGCCCTCAAAAATATTCATTTCCAACTAAATTTTTTTTAATTTATTTATTTTTAATTAGAGAATCACCGTGAGGGTACAGTTACAGATTTATACACTTTTGTGCTTATACTTCCCTCATACAAAGTTTGGAACCCATCCCTTCACCAGTGCCCATTCTCCACCACCCGTAATCCCAGTGTCCCTCCCACCCTCCCCAATCCCATCTCCCTCCCACCCCACCCTGCCACTGTGGCAAGGCATTCCCTTCTGTTTTCTCTCTCTAATTATCCAACTAAATTTGATTTGACAATAGCATGAGGCAGGAGGCCTTAAAATTTTCTGGAATGAACCAATAGGTCTAAATTGTTTTCACCGGTAAAATCTTCAATTGCCAGTCCATTGGACCAACTCTTGGGGAGAATTGATCTCCCCATCAGTTTTGCTGGGTTTCACCACTGACCTTTCAGTGGCCACCATCACTGCCCAAATGAACCCTATAATGACCAGAGCTCTGGGAATTCTACGTCAGAAAAAAAAAAACAGAGAAAATGACTGGCCAGGGCTTCTTCGAACCCTGGATCACTTCCAGAAGACAACTTCCCCATGTGACCCAATGAATAAATCTTGTTTTTGCCAAGTTAAGTTCAAAAGGCTTGTCCAAAAAAGACAGAATGTCTGTATCTGGATGACTGGTGTTCCAGTGTGATCATGCCTGCCCTTTCTATGTAAAAACTAAAGCACTTTGTAAAACCTGAAAACAGTTTAAGACATCAAAAAGATGACCCCCCACTTAAAAAAAAAGGGAATTTTCATGCACTGTGGCAACCATTCAGAGGGAAAACATCACATCCTAGTGAACATAATAGGGTCTTGCATGCCCCTCTTATTGGAACACAACTCTCATTGACTTAAAAGTGACATTTCCAAACTGGCTGCAAGAATGATTTGTCCTCCAGACAAAGCAGGCTGCCTTTGTTCTGGTAGAATGCCTTCTCTTCTTTGTCTTCAGATAATTTGATACAGCATTCATTCATTCCACTGTGACTCTCACTTGAGAAACTTCTCAATGAGACCATTTAAAAAAAATACATTTTATTCTGGAGCTTTCATGACTCATTCTTGGACTTCCTTTAGCTCAGCCTCGTCCCTGCTAGCTTCATTGGAGTTAGCAAAATTTGAGGTTTTGAAATGAATTTTTTTTGCAGTAAATTTTATCCTCAAAGCCATGAATTGTCTTAAAAACTTTGAGATAGCTCTGTGCAGTGTGTGTGTTTACCATTTTAAGACTAGGGATATTCAAATTGCTTCAAGATTTTTTTTTTCCTAGATAAGATGACAGGCTACCAGCATCAAGACTTGGCAGTGAAGGAACTTGTAGATTCAGTGGAGTCTAGAATCTTCCCCAGATGTGAGGGCTACTTCAAGAGAAGTGACAAATCTCTGCCGGTTGAACAACGGTACTGTGGAAAGGAGAGTGGCAGGTAATATTATTTTTTGTCTCCTGGGAAATGATCCTGGTTAGGGGCCAGTTTCCTTGCTTCCAGCCTTCTCCAGTCTCCTGCAGTTCCTGGCCTCTTAGGTCAGGAATCCCGTAAATCTTAGAACCTGCCATTTCCTCAGGGCAGAGGTGAGCTTAGGGACCAAGAGCCTCCAGGTCACATCTTCATTAACTCAGGCACAGCAGATGGGCAGGGTTTACATTGGAAGCCTATGAATCTTCCTCATGGTGGTTCCCATGTCTCTTGAAATAAACAAGGAGGAAAGAAAAAAAAAATATTCCCCTCTTCATTGGTAGCATTCTGTTCTGAAACTAAATTGCACAAGATGCTGAACTCGGGGGCATTGTCTTGAGCCAAGCTCTCTGATTTCACTTTCTCCATCGTCTTTTTCTAAAACACAAGCTCGCCTAACTTATGACTCTAGGATTAACCAGAAGGCAATCTGATCAGTGGCTCTGTTTTTTCTTTAGATTCTACTTCTAGCTTAATGAGTAGGGATTAAGAGGGGAATCTATATTTCAAGTCTACACACTGCTTTAAAACATAAATGATTAAAAAATAAATAAATAAAAAATAAAATAAAAAACAAATAATTGAGATATCCAATAGAATCTTTAGAACTCTATTTTTTATATACTTTAATGGTTGTTTATTTTTATAGGGCTCTTCTGTGGTACTCTGAGTTACCGGGCGAGGTGCTCAGGGGGCCATGTGGTGCCAGCGATCAAACTTATACATGTTGGGCATGTGCATTTCTTACTAGACCTATCTTCCCAGCCTTTGGTGAGATTTTTAAATATCAAAGAGGTTACCACAACATCCTAAGTTTTCCCTTGAGTGAGAAGTGAACGATCAAATTCAGCAACACTTCATTTGATAAAGCTAAATGCTATCCTTCTTGCTAATCTCCTCTGGAGATTTTACTCTTCACTTGAGCAAATTAACTGAAGGCAAGCAATGATCAAAAGAAAAACTTATAAAGAGCAAATTCCATAAATTTCTTGTGAGACTGAAACACAGATCAGAAAAAAAATCTTTTTCTTTTTTTCAGTCCGATAGAGATCAGAAGCAAAAGGCTCCCATCTAAGTATGGGCAATCCACCATAAAATAAATAGAAAACAGGAATAGGGAGGTTTGGAGAGTAGTTAGGAATGTCACAGCACAAGAAACTGTGGTATTTGTCAGCCCCTTAGAACACTCTTCTATACCTTTTCCAGCAGGCAGAACCTAAAATTATGGGGAATTCCTTTGGAAGTCCACCTAAACCCTCCCAGACACACAACATAAGCACATGCATACCACACCAATTTTCTTTTCATAAATATGGTTTGCTGAAGCTCCTTGAGCTAAGCTGAAATGAGGGGCAGAGTTAAGGAAGCCTATCATCTAAGAAATAGTGATCTGAGCTAGAGATGTGGTCAGTGGGAGGGCCCGTGAAGCCTGGGTTCGATCCCAGTCACCACAAAACAGGACAAAGCACAATAATTCCCCATGCTACCCATCTTCTCACCCCCAAACCCTAGTAGTAAGCAGAAGACAAAATAAGTTCAGAGTGATAGCGTGGGAGTAGTCCTTTGCACACACGGCCAGCCTGAGTGGTGAACAGTTCAACCTGCACAACTGAGTAGAATATTGCCAGGAAAGTCCTCCTGAGCCCTCCCTAGGAAGTAAGTGGAAACAACTAAAAGGTCTCCCATTAGAAGATGAGCTAAATAAACCTCATCCTCACAATAAAACCATATGAATCTATACAGTAAGAGTCAGGATACGTGCATCTCAATATATTTTTTTTTAATTTTTTTATAGTTTATTTTTAATTAGTGAGTCAACGTGAGGGTACAGTTACAGATTTATACATTTTTGTGCTCATGTTTCTCCCTTACAAAGTTTGATAACCCATCCCTTCACCAGTGCCCATTCTCCACCACCAGTAAACCCAACATCCCACCCCCCCTTCCCAGTCCCGTCTCCCCCCACCCCACACTGCCACTATGGCAGGGTATTCCCTTTTGTTCTCTCTCTCTGATTAGGTGTTGTGGTTTGCAATAAAGGTGTTGAGTGGCCATTGTGTTCAGTCTCTAGTCTATATTTGGCCCACATCATCTTTCCCCCACATGACCAACAACCACATTTTACTTGCTGTTCCCTTCTCTGAGTTGCCCAGAATGAGAGAACAGCCTCCAAGCCATGGTGACAACCTCCTGGTACTTATTTCTACTATTCTTGGGTGTTCGTCTTATAGTCTATTATTCTATATTCCACAGATGAGTGCAATCTTTCTATGTCTGTCTCTCTCTTTCTGACTCATTTCACTTAGCATGATACTTTCCATGTTGATCCACTTATATGCAAACGTCATGACTTCATTTTTTCTAACAGCTGCATAGTATTCCATTGTATAGATGTACCAGAGTTTCTTCAACCAGTCATCTGTTCTAGGGCACTCGGGTTTTTTCCAGATTCTGCCTATTGTAAACAGTGCTGCGGTGAACATATAAGTGCATATGTCACTTCGACTATACTTTTTGGCTTTTCTGGGATATATTCCCAGCAGTGGTATTGCTGGGTCAAATAGGAGCTCAACCTCAAGTTTTTTGAGAATCCTCCATACTGTTTTCCAAAAGGGCTGAACTAGCCGGCATTCCCACCAGCAGTGTAGAAGGGTCCCTTTCTCCCCACATCCTCTCCAACAGCGGTTGCTTTTGTTCTTTTGGATGTGTGCTAGCCTCTGTGGTGTGAGGTGGTATCTCAAGGTTGTTTTGATCTGCATCTCTCTGATGATTAGTGATGTAGAGCACTTTTTCATGTGTCTTTTGGCCATTCATATCTCTTCCTTGGTAAAGTTTCTGTTCATTTCTTCGCCCCATTTTTTGATGGGGTTGGATGTTTTCTTCTTGTAGAGACAATATATTTTTGATTTCCAATCATATGAATGTATTATCTCCCCAGGAGTTTTGTTTGATTAATAATAATACAACTTCATAAGATCAATGCAATTTTTTCAAATGGGGAATAAATTTGGACACTTTTCAAAGAAATCTAAACAGCAACTAAGCACATGAAAATATATTCAACGCCATTATTCTGTAGAGAAAGGCAAATGGAAGCAAAAAAGACTCAAATAAAGAACCTGGTAATTCCAAGTGCAAAGGAGTCGGTGAAGCAGCTGTGATCGCTGCATTGCTGACGGGAATGCAAAATGGTGCAGCCACTTTGGAAAACAGAGCCTCGCTTGTTTTATTAGCATTTAGCATGAATTTGCTACACTAATCAGCAAACTTACTCCTCTATATTAAACTAGAGAAATAGATACTTGTGCCCTGACCCCCCAAAATCCAAACATCTATGCAAAGTGTTCATCATGGCTTTCATTTTAATCACCAGAATATCTCCCAGAATTGAGAACAGTTCAAATGTCTACCAACCAGTGGAAAGATAAAGCTATGTTTTTAGAATACCACTTAGGACTCAAAAGGAAATGACTAATAGGTCATGCAACAACACGAATACATGTCCAGTGCATTGTGCTAAGTGCAAGAAACCAGATTCAAAGGCAGCATGCTGTGTGAGGCCACGTGTGTGGCATTCTGAGGGAGGTGACTGTGTAGAAACAAAAGGTACATCTGTGGCCTGGCGCTAACAGTCAGGTTTCCTACCAAGGGGCATGAGTTAACTTTCACAGCTAATGGAGTTGTTCTTCATCTCGATTATGATGGGAGATAACAAAATGGCGCATTTATTAAAATTCATCGAACTGTGTACTTTCAGGAATAGATTTCTCTGTATATGTTATTCCTCAATAAGCTAGGCTTTAAAAATTATATTATTTTAAATGTTAAAATAATTTGGGGCTGAGAGATAGTACATAAATTAAGACACATGCCTAAGTGTAAGTCTGACCTGGGTTCGATTCGCAGCACCACACAGTGCTCAGCACCACTAGGTGTGGCCTGGACATCCCCAGTCCTGCTAAGATGACCCAGGTTACCCTGAGCACTGCAGAACCTGAGAGAGTCATGTCCTTGGGCCCTTGTATTCAAGCATCGCCTCAGTAGGTTGAGAATCACTGAGACCCCTGACCTTCCTGAGCATCGCTTAGGGGGTGTCCCTCAAAAATATATAAATCAAAAATAAATAGGGTCTAATAGAAATTAGGATTCCAAGGAAGGAGAAGTGAGGAAGAGGGTGAGGGGACAGATTGGCAATGATGTAGGGGGCTCAGACATTTTGGTGGTGTAAAGGGAAGTAACTATGTATGTCAAAACTGTAACAGTAAAAACTAGTCATTATGTGACCCAAACTTGAATAGGTAGGGCGTTTGTTTACTTTTTACTGAGTTTGTAAGGAGGAGAGGTGGTGAGAAGGAGAGAACCTTGAGACATTGGTGGAGGCATGCCGGCACTGGTGGGGGTTTGAAGAGGGGGCGTTGAATATACAAAACTACATAATTAAAAGTTTTGTTAATCACATTGCCTAAATGCTTACATACATATGTATATTCATAAATAGCACAAAAGTACAGCAAACTCCTAACTTTTTTTTTAAGTAAGTAGAGGAAGAAATGGAAGAAAGAGGGAGGAGGAGGAAGAAAGAAAGGAGAAAAGACAGACTTACATTCTGGAAGGTAAATGCTGGCTACTTACTACCTGGGTAAAAGACTTGAGTAAAAACCAGTTTGATGCTGTGGTGGCAGTTCACACTAGGCTTCGAAGACTTGCTCCTGGCCTGGATGTGGGTCAAAGGAAACTCCAGAGAGAATGTTGTTGTTTTTTTTATATAATTTATTTATTTTTAATTGGTGAGTCACAGTGAGGGTACAGTTACAGATTCACACATTTTCATGCTTTTTTTCCCTCATGAAACGTTTGAGAGCCCATCCCTCCACCAGTGTCCATTCTCCACCACTTATGAACCCAGTATCCCTCCCACTCCCCTATCCTATCCCCCCCACCTCGCTCCACCTCTGTGGCAGAGCATTCCAATTTGTTCTCTCCAGAGACAATCTTTTTAAGTGTCCTATGTATCTTTGTCCATTTTTGTCTATTGTAACAAAAATACCATTGACTGACTGTATTAAACAATAGACATTTATTTGCCCTAGCATTGAATGACGATGTATTCAAGATCAAAGATTTGGTGTCTGGTAAGGACCCCTTCTGGTTTACAGATGGTCATCTGGTAATGTTCTTGCCATGTCCTCACCTGGCAGAGGGGCTCTGGCATCAACTAACACAAATAATGAGGGCTCACTCTTGACTTAATGATCTTCCATTTCCAAACATCATCATATTGCATGTTGGGTATCATCAATGAATGGGTGTGGGAGGGCAGCGTTCATCTATAGCACTGTACCATTTGAGGCAGGTATAAAGTCTCAAACAGTTCTATGCCTAATGTCATAATAAACTCTTGCAGAACTTACAGCAGGGTCACTACATATATCACTGTCACTGTCATCCCGTTGTTCATTGATTTGTTCCAGCGGGCACCAGTAACATCTCTCAATGTGAGACTTATTGTAACTGTTTTTGGCATATCCAATATGCCACGGGTAGCTTGCCAGGCTCTGCTGTTAGGGCGAGATACTCTCGGTAGCTTGCTGGGCTCTCTGAGAGGGGTGGAGGAATCCAACACTGGTCGGCTGCATGAAAGGCGAAAGCCCTACCTCTGTGCTATCGCTCCAGAGCTACATATATACCAAAAACAATATAAAAACTGGGGGACATAAGAATATGGATTATTTTGGGGCTGGAGCGATAGCACAGTGGGTAGGGTGTTTGCTTTGCACGTGGCCGACCCAGGTTCGATTCCCAGCACCCCATATGGTCCTCTGAGCACCACCAGGAGCAATTCCTGAGTGCATGAGCCAATAGTAACTCCTGTGCATCGCCAGGTGTGAACCACCCCCCCAAAAAAGATAATTTTGTTGTATCTCCTAAAACTTAAATAACAAAGAAGTAACCAGTCAAGGTCTGCTAAGGTAAAAAGAACTTTCCTCAAAGAAAATACATCCAATTCTAGATCAATAGCAAAAGAGATAAAGTTCAGTACCTTACACTCTTTGGCTAACCTAATATGACCTACCAAAGAAATCAGACAAGGCCAGAGGGATAGTTCAGTGGGTATGGCTCTTGTCTTTTACATGGCTGACCCAGGTTCAACCCCCAGCATTCCATGAGGTCCCTCAAGCCTGCTAGGAATGATTCCTGAGTGCAGAGCCAGGAGTAACCGCTTAACACCAGTAGGTGTGGTCCCCACCAAAGAAACCTGACAAAGAGAACACATTCAAAATGTATTGTTTGCTTATTAATAGCAAACCACTGCACTGGCTTTGTGTTATTTTTGTATCTGTAGAGTACATGTCCTATTTTTGCCTGTGTATCTTTATACCTGATGATAGAAGACAAGTGGCGGCCCATTACTTCCTTGAACAATCATGGACAGAATGTTCCCACATTGGCCCTAACTTGGATCCAGCACTCTAGAGCAGGCCAGTTGCCTTTCATCACCTCAATTCAAGATTGTCTGGTCAAAGTAGTCAAACCAGATCTTCTCATGTCATATAAAGTTCAACAGGAAATTATTCCAGGTCTGCGCTAGTAAAACCCTTGGTGATGAGGGTGAAGACTACAAAAAACTCTCCAAAGCTATCTTGTGCCAACCCGTCATTTAAATTTTATATATATTTATATGCATATATATAGATTGCATATATTTTGGCTATAAAAATAACAATGTCTAAACCATTGTAGAAACAGTCAAATTCCACTTTCATATATCCACTGTTAGTTTTTTGTCATATACTCCTATAGGTTGTCTTCTACAGAACTAGAGATTTATTTTTAAATTATTATTTATGTGAAGATAATTTTTAAGAATTCAAGTCAAGATATAGGCACTGGAGTTCGCACTTATACTCTGATTAGGAGGAGGAAATTATATGAGAGGATACATCTAAATATCTCTAAAGGATATTCTGAATAATTCATTAACTTTTAAAGTATCAATCTTGAGTTGTTTCCTTGATGTTTCTAAGAGAATCGAACATTTATATGAAAATGTAAAATAAAACTACAAGATTGGACTGGGGAGGTAGCTCAAAGAACTAGAGCACATGCTTTGCATGTTGGAACCTGGGTTCAATCCCTACAGTGCAATGTCCCCTGAGCATCGCCAGGAGCCAACCCCAAGCTCTGTGGAGGGAGTAGCCCCTTAGCACCACTGGGGATGGTCCAAAAGCAAATGAAAAGTTGAGTATTATGCATTTCTCTATAAAGATGCTTAGAGACACCATTTCAGAGTTAATACATTTAGATTATTAAGGTGATAAAATCCTGAATTATTATCCCAAAATATGACACCTAGCTATCAGGTTACCCCATCTCTCCTAAAGCAGGTCATAAACTCCCCCTTGAGACAGGCCTTCCTATATTCAAGAACAAAGGAGCATCTTGATCTACAGAGATAGATGAAAGCCAAGAGGAATTCAAGCAAACAGCCTCGCTGTTTCCTGGTTTGATGCTCTTAGCAGGTCCCAGGAGCACCACCAGGAGTGATTCCCGGGTACAGAGCCAGAAGTAAGGATGCCCTAAGCACTGCTGATGTGGCCCAATTACTGTACCCCCCACACACCCAGAGCCATAAAGATTCAGAAACCCCTTAACACAAATGTGTTTTATGTCACTTTGTAGTCAATGCACAATTTCTTTTGGTTATAGAAATATTTCAAGCAATAAAAAACACCTAGTCATATGTCAAAGAAAAACATTCAATAGAAGGATTGAAAGATAACCTTTCTGGACTATATAGAGTGCTATGCAATGTATAGTAACTAACAGCAATGCCACCATCACGAAGCACAGCACTTGGCTCCAGCGTTAGGCTCCTCAGAGGCAGAGACAGCTTCCGAGCCAGCTCTTCTTACTCTCCAGCCTTCACATATTCTAGGAGAGATGGGATGTAACTCAGTGGTCAAGCATGGCTTTGTATGAGTGAGTCCCTGGATTTGATCCCAACCGGTGGGGTGAAGTGCAGGTATAGGGCAGGCAGGGGGAGGGGACCTGGGAACAGACGTAGGAATGTGGGAATGTGTTCTAAGAGTCTTTTTTCCCCTTTAAATTGTTTCATTGCTGGATTTTTACCTCCTTTTGTTTTTCTCTCTGGACTGGTTGATCTCTAAAACTCCTAGGTTTTGGTCGAAGTACTAATCATCATCTCTCAGAAATTCAACTTCTCTCCCTGTTGGAGACCTTGTTTCCATACTTGTATGTTTCTCCTTGTGGCTTGTGTCTTTCTTTTGGTGGTACACATGCTCCAGAGGTTTCTGTGGGGGGCCTGGGGGGCAATGTAGTGAAGAAAGCAATGTTGGTGCTATTATCATCGTCATTGTTTCAGGTGCCAGAGATCAAAACCAGGACCTCCAGCATGTGACACATGTGTCTCCACTGCTGAATCAAAGTTTGAGATTTTGCCTTTTTGGGGTGCAAAAGAAGCTGTCTTGTACTCCTCTGAATTATTCAGAAGTTGGACAAATAAGCAAGTGTCAGACAAATTAATCTAAGAAAAGTAGAGGAAAAGGTAGCCATAATATAATCCATAATATGTATATGCATACAGCACCCGGTCCAGACAAGGTCAGACCCGAACATCTGAAGAATCTGCCACCAGTTCTCATCAATACACTGGCTCGGCTCTTCATACACTATCTGTTGGAATGCAAGTTTCCTTCCCAGTGGAAAACCAGTAGGACCGTTCTGTTGTACAAGAAGGGAGACATCTATGACATTGGCATCTATCGCCCAATCTGCCAACATGTTATCCATCATCTACAAGTTGTTCACTCGAGTCATCCTGAATAGAATCGGATGAAGGACAACCATGAGAGCAAGCTGGGTTCCGAAAGGGATTCAGCATGATCGACCATATCCACACAGTGACCAAGCTCATTAAAGTTTTGCGAGAGTTCAAGATGCTGCTCTGTCTAACATTCATTGATTTAAAGAAGGCCTTCGATTCTGTTGATACTGAAGCGGTCATCGAAACCCTAGCCAACAGGCCATTCAAACTCAGTATATCAAGATGATGTACTAAGCTGTGTTATGGATTCACCACCAGGATCTCACCATTCTACAAAGAAGTGATCATTGACATAAAGAGAAGGGTTCACCAGGGAGACACCATTTCACCAAAACTCTTCAGTGCCACCCTTGAGAATGCCATGTGATGACTAGAATAAGAAGGAATGGGAGTGAAGATAGACAGTCGGCAACTACACTTCACTGATGACATCGTTCTCCTAACATCAAATATCAGCCAAGCAGCACGAATCCTGGCCAACTTTGACTGTGAGTATGGAAAGGTCGGACTGCAGCTGAATCTCATGAAGACAATGTTCATAAGAAATGGACTAGTTCCTGATGTTCCAATTGCCCTCAACGAAACGAACATCTCCAAATGCAGCAGTTATGTGTACCTAGGTCGAGAATTCAACATGACAAATGACCTGGCACCTGAACTGTGCAGGAGAAAGAGAGCAGCGTGGAATGCCTTCAAGTGCGTCGAAGAAGTGGTTAAGAGGACTAAGAACCTCTGGCTCCAGGCACATCTTTTTGACTGCACCGCTCTTCCTACACTAACATATGCCTCAGAGACCTGGGCTCTATGAAAACAGGATGAGAACACTATTTGGGTCTCCCAAAGAGGAATCAAAAGAGCTATGCTTGAAGTATCACATTTCACTCAAGTGAGAGAAAGAATCTGGAGTTCCGACCTCCATTGACCATCAAGAATCAGGGACGCTGTCTCGTTTACCAAGGCGTCCAAAATCAGATGGGCGGGACATGTAATTCAATTTAGAGACGACCGCTGAACTAGAGCTGTTACCAGCTGGATTCCATGGGATGTCAAAAGACCACGTGGCTGCCCATCTACAAGATGGTCAGACTTCTTCATCAAAACCCTGAATGAACGGTTTGAGGCTCTTCGTGTTCCTGGAGTGAGCAGATGACATTGGGCTACACTAGCACAAAACAGGGATAAATGGAGATGTTACTGGCAGCTGCTCGAGCAAATCAGAGATCAATGGGATGACAAATGATACAAGTGAATATGTATACTTCCTGTTGAATATGTGAGAACCTCCCTGTCCCCGCCCAAACTCAGCGTGGTCTTAGTGGTCTTAGACAATATTTTTCCCCTTCCTTTCACTTTTATTATTTCTATGTTGGTGGGGGGGCAACCAAAGGGAAATCACAGTCATGTGAGTTTTCAGTGGTCCCACATTTGTTTTTAGTATTCGTATTTGCTAGGGGTCATCCACTTGTCAGTGCTTACAAAAGTTGTATTGAATGTCACACACTTGGCTGTGACACTTGCAATTCAAACAGTCGTGCTGCCAAAATCACTCTTAGCACGAAGCCAGTGCCAGAGATGAAACTCAAGGCTAGACTGATGCTCTACCTCAGAACCCCAGGATCCATTTGAAGATGGCACTTATACATACCCTATGTAACATAGAGGACATTAAGAAGAAGGAAATAGCACTTATGAAGGTTAAAAAAAAGAAATAGGAGACCAAAAGCATGCGAAGTTTTGAATTTTTTTCTGTTGCAAAACAAAAAATGTAATTGATTACTTGAATAAAATTATACAATCTCTGTTGTTTCTAAGTATTAAATATTTAAGAAATTGGATACCCCCTTTCCTTTCAACTTAAATTCAATCTTCTCTGTCCCTTAGATCTCTGATGGCAGATACCTTTCAGGGAGATGTTTGCATGTAAATGTCTTTCAAAGACATTTGCTCTGCCACCAGTAACCTCTCCTATAAAATTCACCTTTTGCTGAAGGCAAAAGATAAGATGGTGACATAATTTTTTATTTCCCTAAAGTACAACCCTATATTTTCAGTTTCCTTGTATTTGATATTCAACTTGAGGAGAGAACGATGTTGGAAATATTTTCTCTCATAATTTTGAAGATATTACTTCATTAATTTTCAACTAGTCAGACCTCTCTTTTTTCCCCTCTAGAAACTTTTAGATTTATGTTTTCAATCCATAAAGGAAAATTTACAATGGCTTGCCTTGGTATGGGTCATTTCCATTTTTCATTCTCTATCGGATCTTTCACATTTTGAGACAGAAAATTTTCTGGGGCCTGAGGCTGAGTGATAAGCGGTAGGGTGCTGGCCTTGAACACAGCCAAGCCAGATTTGATCCCCAGCATCCGATATGGTACCCTAAGCACTACCAGGAGTTATTCCTGAGTACAGAACTAGGAGAACCCCCTGAACATCGCTGGTTATGGCCCGAAAACAAAAACAAAATTTTTCTGGGATGTGTTTCTATAGGGTACCCTTCTATAATTTCAACAAAATTATATATTTGGTTGAACATTATTGAATGTGTCTGTTAAGTGTTTCTGGATGAGGTTAGATTTTGAATCAGTAGTAATCTCATTCAATTCATAGAAACCTTGGAATAGATCAAAAAGAGTAAGAGAGAATTTACTTTTTCTGCCACTCTCCTGTCTGGAGTTTTGGCCTCCTGCCCTTACACTTAGATTTGAACTAGAATTATAGCACTTATTCTCCTGGGTCTCACACTGATCTTGATCCCTTCCTTCTTCCTTCTTTCTTCCTTATTCTTCTTCTCCTCCTTCCTTTCTTCTGTCTTCTTTCTCCCTTCTCCCTTCTTCTCTTCTCTTCTCTTCTCTTCTTTCTTCATTCCTTCTTTCCTTCCTTCCTTCCTTCCTTTCTTCCTTCCTTCCTTCCTTCCTTCCTTCCTTCCTTCCTTCCTTTCTTTCTTTCTTTCTTTCTTTCTTTCTTTCTTTCTTTCTTTCTTTCTTTCTTTCTTTCTTTCTTTCTTTCTTTCTATCTTTCTCTCTTTCTTTCTCTCTTTCTCTCTGTCTTTCTCTTTCTTTCTCTCTTTCTTTTCTCTTTCTTTCTTTCTTTCTTTCTTTCTTTCTTTCTTTCTTTCTTTCTTTCTTTCTTTCTTTCTTTCTTTCTTTCTTTCTTTCTGTCTTTCTTCTTCTTCCTTCCTTCCTTCCTTCCTTCCTTCCTTCCTTCCTTCCTTCCTTCCTTCCTTCCTTCCTTCCTTTTTTCTTCCTTCCTTCTTTCTTTCCTTTCCTTCCTTTCTTTTTTTTTCTTTTTTGTTTTTGTTTTTTGGATGTGTCAGGAAACAAACCCAGGGCATCATACATGTAAATTCTACCACCAACTTGTATACTCAGCCACAGTTTTCTGAATTTTTGCTCTGCTTTTCAAGGTGCTTTTTTTTTTAATTTTTTCCTTCTATTAAAACATTCCCCTTCCTTTTTCTTTCCCTTCATTGATATGGTTGTTATGACCAGGGAGAGCCTGGGGGAGGCATATACATCTGGTTGTGGAGCTCTCATGTTTAGTTGTGGTGCTCAAAGGTTCTCCTTTCTTTAGCCAGGGTTCTCCTCCTGCACATCCTAATGAAGCGCCGGCCGGTCTCTGCAGGACTCACACACATGCTCATCAGGGCTTATACTCTCTGGCTGAGGCGCTTATCACACATCTTTAAGTTGTGCTTGCCAAGAGCCACACCCCTTTGTTGTGGTGCTTAACCACATCTGTCTGCAGTGTGATCAGGGTCCATGGTAGAGCTGAGGCTCTGAGACAGTAGAGCTGCCAGGATTCCATTCTATGCACATGACAGCACTGGGAAGTGAACTTTTGCCCTTCCACTCAAGGCAGGCATTCCAAGCCCCTGAGCTATTCCTCCAGACCCTAGACTTTCCTTTTCAACCCTTCCACTGAATGCTTTACTTCAATCAACGTATTTTTAATGCCTAAAGCTTTTACTTGTTCTTTGGTTATTCCATTGTTGTGATATCCTGTTTTTTTATATCATGGATTCAGTTTCCACTTATATTTCAAAAGCTATTAGTAATCATTTTAACATTTCCTCTCACCCTCTCTTTGATTCTCTTCAGTTTCTTTTTCTTTTTTCCTGGGAACAGAGAATTGGATCAAAGGATTGGAGTGCATGCTTTGCATGCAGGAGTCCTGAGTTCAATCCTAGGCATTACATGGGACCCAAGTATCAGTTGGGAGTCATCCCTTAGCACTGTGTTGTGTAGTCTACCCTGAGCCTCAGCACCACTGGGTATCACACACACACACACACACACACACACACACACACACACACGGTGTTTTTTCTCTTACTTTGTTCCTGTTTTTTTTTTTTTTCGTGTCGGTGTGATAGCACAGTGGTGTTCGCCTTGCATGTGGCTGACCTGGGTTCGATTCCTCTGCCCCTCTCAGCGAGCCTGGCAAACTACGAAGAACATCTCGCCCACACGGCAGAACCTGACAAGCTACCCATGGCGTATGCCAAAAACAGTAACAAAAGGTCTCACAATGGAGATGTTACTGGTGCCTGCTTGAGCAAATCAATGAGCAGAGGGATGACAGTGACTGATCTCAGAAGCTTTCCTCAAAAGTTTGTCATTTCAGATTAAGATGAGTGCTCAAGGCTCATCAGAAATATTGAGTAATAAAGACTTGTTAAGTTTCACTACTATTCTCAAGTAGAAATGGATATTTTATTTAGCAACTGTTAAAGTCAGTAGGTCTTTATTCTTGAAACTTTTCCAAAGAAGCACATTCAGTCTGCTGATTGAGAGATAGAAGCTTTGCTGCAGTCATGCCTCGGGCTGTTACCCTGTGTGAGGTAGGTCCACCCAGTCCCATTGTTTTCTGTACAATGCCTCATTCACCTCATTCACCTTCAGTGTGCCCTGTTTTCATTTTTTTTTTTTTTTTGCTTTTTGGGTCACACCCATCGATGCTCAGGGGTTACTCCAGGCTTTGCACTTAGGAATTACTTCTGGCGGTGCTTGGGGGACCATATGGGATGCCGGGGATTGAACCTGGGTCAGCCGCTGTGCTATCACTCCGGCCCCTTTTCATTCATTCTTGGGTCCAGGCTTTTGACTTAATATCCTTGTGGATCAAATCTCTGTTTCCTGATTTGAGGTGTGTATGTAATCACTATATTCCAGGGTGTGGGGTAGAACTTTGAGGAGTTTGATTGTTACTTATTAAAAATTCTCAATTGTTGGGGCCAGAGCAAAACAGTACATCATAGAGGGCATTTCCTTTGCACATGATAAACCTCGGTTCGATCCCCAGTACACCATATGGTTTTCTGAGCTTGCCAAGAGTGATCCCTGAGCATAGAGCCAGGAATAAACCCTGTGCACCACCAGGAGTGGCCCAACAACAAAAACCCTCACAACTGTTTATTTTACACCTGTCCCTCTTTTGATGGTGTCTTTTTCATCCATGAGCATCTTGAGTTTCTAAGTCTAAGAGTCTATGTCACAAATCAGTTTCTTCTCTTTCACAGCTACCTCTGCAGAAACGTAAGATTCCATTTTCACTATAAAAACAGTTGCCAGGTTTTTCTTATATTTAACCTTCTAAAATTTTGTTGATGTCTCTAATCTGCTATATTGTAGTCCCAGTGTTCTATTTGCCCTTGATTGTCTCCTGTTCTTTACTGTCATGTCAGTGAGGTTTTAGGAAGAGGCATAGGTGGCACAAAACAAATTGCATAAAAACAAACACAGAAGAATCCTGCACAGTGCATAAGTATAGGGTGCAAAAGGCCAGGGCCCCATTCTCCAGGTGGTCACCCTCTAGGGGAAGGTAGCTCAATATCCACAGGCTACTCCAGGATTACACCTAGGAAAATAACTTGATTCTGTTTTGTTGTTGCTGTCCTGGTCTTGCTATTGTCACTTACAATCTCTTGAAGGGTTTTTTTGTTGGTTGGTTTGGTTTTGGACCTTCCCTGCCTCTGCATTCAGGAATTGCTCCTGGCAGTGCTCAGGGACCATATGGGATACTATGGATTATGTGCAAGGCAAATGCCCACCTGCTGTACTATCTATCTGGTGCTATTTGAGGTATTTCTACATTAATACAAGTCTATGTCATTCTTTGAATGGCTCCATACTATTCAATGGTATGAATGTATCATATTTAACTATTTAACTATACCTTTTAAATATTTTATGGAGAAATATGTATAATATCATCTTGAAATATCAATAAATTAAATGACTAAAATTTCATAAATATCAAATGACCATGTATGTGTAAAGAAGAGATTAATAGGAGAGCAATATTTTAGGCATAGACTTCTTCACTCTTCTGAAAATTCTTGAAACTAGCAATGTTAAGATTCACTTGATCTTGATAATTCACTATAAATTAAGCTAATGCATCTTGAAGCTGTGAAGGCTTCACTGATAGAGCTATATAAATCCTCTGACAATTTATATTTGTGCAAAAACCATAATGAATCCTTCACTAGTCAGAATTTTGTGTCAGAATCCTGACAGGACACAGATGGAACGTTCAAATGGGAAATTGAGAATTGGGGTAAGGAGATTTAGCCATACTCAGTAGTGCTTGGGGGCTATACCCAAGATTTCCTCATACAAAGCATGTGTTCTAGCACTTTCAGCCATCTCCTGTCTGAAAATTGTGGAATCTGATGATGGAAACATTTTTGGTAGTGGAGGCAGAATTGAGGGAAATAGGGATGAGATGGTGAGATGCCCTGGGGCTGGTGACTGAGAACCTTTGCCACTCCCAAGCCCAGGCATCAAGAGTAAAGGGAAATTAGGGACAGAGGAGTGCCTTGAGCTTTCAGTAAGGCCACCTGCAGGTGGGTAGGGACCAGCCAATTTTTTTTTTAATTTATTTATTTTTAATTAGAGAATCACCGTGAGGGTACAGTTACAGATTTATACACTTTTGTGCTTATACTTCCCTCATACAAAGTTTGGGAACCCATCCCTTCACCAGTGCCCATTCTCCACCACCCGTAAACCCAGTGTCCCTCCCACCCTCCCCAATCCCATCTCCCCCCCACCCCACCCTGCCACTGTGGCAAGGCATTCCCTTCTGTTTTCTCTCTCTAATTAGCTGTTGTGGTTTGCAATAAAGGTGTTGAGTGGCCGCTGTGCTCAGTCTCTAGCCCTCATTCAGCCCGCAACTCCCTTCCCCCACATGGCCTTCCACTACAATGTAGTTGGTGATCGCTTCTCTGAGTTGACCTTTCCCCGGAACGTGAGGCCAGCCTCGAAGCCATGGAGTCAACCTCCTGGTACTTATTTCTACAGTTCTTGGGTGTTCGTCTCCCACTCTGTTATTCTATATACCATAGATGAGTGCAATCTTTCTATGTCTGTCTCTCTCTTTCTGACTCATTTCACTCAGCATGAAACTTTTCATGCCCATCCACTTGACTACAAAATTCTTGACCTCCTTTTTTCTAACAGCTGCATAGTATTCCATTGTATAGATGTACCAAAGTTTCCTCAACCAGTCATCCGTTCTGGGGCATTCGGGTTTTTTCCAGATTCTGGCTATTGTAAACAGTGCTGCGATGAACATACATGTGCAGATGTTGTTTCGATTGTACTTTTTTGCCTCTCTGGGATATATTCCCAGCAGTGGGGACCAGCCAATTTTTAGCAACCCCCAAAAGGGAAGGAGCTAGAGAAAACCCCTTCACCTCACACTTTATCCATTATGTGTGTTTGCTAAATATGAGATATCTCGTGGGAGAAGAGGGTCAACCAGGAGGGGAAAATGGCAATAACTCCTGGAGAATATTACTCCTGCATAAAGGAGCTACAGTAAGTCACTCAGCATCCATCATCAGTAAGGTCTTAAAAACAGCAATTTTCAATTAAACCAATTTCTGAGATAACTAGTTTTATCATGGGCTAATTCTTTTCATAATACTTAGTTCCAAAAACATGTTTGTGGTCACAAAAATAACCAAACTTCTAAATGTAGACAAACGCCTAAAATTAAATAATTCACTATTATTTTGGATATGAATACGCTAGAGGGAGCTTGCCAGGCTCTGCTATGTGGGTGGGATACTCTCTATAGCTTGCCGGGCTCTCCGAGAGGTATGTATATAACTGTTACTGTACTTTGGGTATGAATACGCTACAGGGAACATGCCAGGCTCTGCCAAGTGGGCAATAAACTCTCGTTAGGTTCTCCAAGAGGAAAAACGAGGCTATTAGAACTAGGCTTCCAGGAGCTTGGTTTTATAGTCTCTGGATTTTGGCTATTAATGGGATTGATTACACGGCACTGGGGGCAGTCTCTGGGTGTGACTGCCTAGCTACTGGAAAATGGGGGATCTAGGTGGAAGAGGCCCAGTCCCGATCCAAGCAGCCTTGGAGATCTCAGCCCCGGGCCCTGCACACTTGGGTTCATACCTCTCGTAGAGCCCAGCAAGCTACCGAGTATCCCTCCCGCATGGCAGAGCCTGGCAAGCTACCCGTGGTGTATTCGATATGCCAAATACAGTAACAATAACAGGTCTCATTCCCCTGACCCTGAAAGAGCCTCCAATTGTTGGGAAAGATGAGTAAGAAGAGGCTGCTAAAATCTCAGGGCTGGGACAAATGGACACGTTGCTGGTGCCCGCTCGAGTAAATCGACGAACAATGGGATGACAGTGACAGTGACAGTGAATATTATTTAACTAATACCATAGCACTGTAACATTGTAGCACTGTCCTCCCGTTGTTCATCGATTTACTTGAGCGGGCACCAGTAACGTCTCCATTGTGAGAATTGTTGTTACTGTCTGTTTTGGGCATATCAAATACATCACAAGTAGCTTGCCAGGCTCTGCCGTGTGGGCAAAACACTCTCCATAGCTTGCCAGGCTCTCCGAGAGGGACAGAGAAATTGAACCCAGGTCAACCGCATGCAAAGCAGATGCTCTGCCCACTGTGCTATCACTCCAGCCCAACTAATACCATATTAATAAAATATTACTAAGCAATATTTTATTAATGAAATATAATTATTTAAGTAATATTTTGTTTAACTTTGAATAATCATTTAGAGCCAGAGAGCTAGTGCTATGGGTGGAGCACATGCTTTGCATGCAGAAGTTCTGAGTTCAGTCTCTGGTACAGAAACCTTTCCTGGTAGCTGGGGCACAAGATGAGACCAGATGCTTTTCCCTAGCAGGGTGCCCTCCTGCACACCCTTGCTTGGCCTGAGATCATTGAGATGCACCAATGAACTTAATGTGCACAACTTTGAAATGTGAAAAGGAAATGAGTATCTGGAGAAAACCCACACAGACATGGGGAGAAAGTGCAAACTATGCAAACAGTGACCCTCATGAAGCCTGACCTTTTTCTCGTCAAATTTATAATGAAATGACGTTGAAATCACAATGTGATGGGAGGACCTGCTGTATCTTCTAGTGTCCTACTTTCTTCACTAATTGCCATGGCTATGAACCTCAGGGCAAAGCCTCTCGCCAAGCACCACAGACAATGCATTTATTCAATCATGTCATGAACTCATTAAGTCAGCTGTGAAAATTGTCCAGATCTTGGTTTATATTCCAGTTAGATAGGGAGAAAAAAAGATAATATATATAAAAAGAGTCAGTGAAATTAAAAAGTGAACTTTAGGAGAGAAGCGTTTTCCCTCCTTTCTTTCTATTGGTGGTTTCTCTATTATTCTAACATGGACCCTCAAATAAGATATGCCTTCAGAAACAGAATGAAATTTTTCTGTCCAGACCCTAAAAGAAAAATTCCATCATGGTTGTTCTTATGTCTTATGTCTTGTCAACCAAGACTAGCCAGAGAGAATGCAAGTGGGATAAACTGAGCAATGAATGACAACCATCCTCACAAATAAATGACATTTATTTACAATAATTATTAACCCAAGTCAGAACAAGCATACAAAGAAGAATAAGAGTGTGGTCAATAGGAAAACAGAGTTCCCCAAGATGGATATGGCCGAATAGTTGCCTGGTTCATACTCCTGCACCTCCAAAGTGCTCTTTCTGTGGTGGAAAATAGGGGAACAGATCAGTGCACAAAAAAAAAAAAAAACCGTGGTTTATATCACAATGGAATGCTACTCCACAATAAAGAAATGTTGCAGTTTGCTACTTCAATGAAATAGGAGGGCAACATACTGAGAGAAAGTAAGTGAAAAGGAAAGGAACGAATACTGAATGGTCTCACTCATACATGGAACATAAGGAAAAAGCTTGGAAATAAGCAATGGCCAATGATAACAGACCCTGAGAGTCTACCTATAGAAGTAAGGAGTTGGGGTGGTGAGAGGGAACTTAGAGGGTACTAGCACTACTGTGGTATGTGTGGTATAGAAGCATTGTATTCCCGAAGCACTAACATTATAAATCACAGTGCTCAGATACAAAATTTTTATTAAAAATATTAAAGAAGGTAAGAGTCATAGTATAACAGGTAGGGCATTTGCTGGGGATCAACTCTGGATTCAATCCCCAGCATCCTATTTAGTCTCCCGGCCCTGCCAGTAGTGATCCCTGAGCACACAGGTAGTAATAAGCCCTGAGCACCACCCGGTATCACATTCTAAGAAAAATTTTAAAGAATAAAAATATTAAATAATTTTATTCTAGTGTACAAACAAATTAATCAATGGAGATGGATTATCAATAACTATTCTGACCTTAATAGATAAACCTGATTGGTTGGTGGGGAAAAGAGCCCAGAGAAAGCACTAAAATTTTGTGGGTTTAGAAATCACTTTTTCCCTAATAATTTTTTTTTCTTTTTGGGTCACACCCAGCAATGCACAGGGGCCACTCCTGGCTCTTCACTCAGGAATTACCCCTGGCAGTGCTCAGGGGACCATATATGATGCTGGGAATCGAACCCGGGTCAGCCGCGTGCAAGGCAAATGCCCTACCCACTGTGCTATCACACAATAGATTTTTTTAACTTTAAAAGTTTGACTTACTCAATTTCATAGTTCATAATATCCAAATGTGATATTTTTAGAGAATTAGCATGTCCTACTTTTTATTATGAAATTTGATTTTTAGAAAACGACTAACTAGGAAAGTCTTTTAAAGTTCTGTCATTTGGCTCAAGAACAGTAATAATTTGGAATTTTCAATGATGGACCATAGTTCATGCTTGGCCTTAAGGAGGGCAGAGATCCCAGCCCACCTGATCCCTGGAATGGATCGTTCAAAGTATACCCTTCTCCATATTATTATCAAAGTTATTTTCAGTAACAGTGATAAAAAGAATAATGGGGGGTAATGAAAAAATTTATTGAACTTTCTACAAATAATCTGTAAAAAAATATATTTTTAAATGAAAGAATGGTTTCATTATGTTCAATTATATTTTTAGTTCATTTTTATAGTTATGGCCAGTTCTGCATCTTAATTGTACTGGTAGTTATATGAATCTGCACATGTGATTAATGATGTATAACTATACACACACCCACAAATTAGTGTAAAACTGGTAAACTTTGAATGAAAGTTATAAATCATGCCAATGTCCATTTCCTGTTTGGGGTTTTTATTTGTTTGTTTTACAGCCACACTGGGTAGTGCTCAGAGTTTACTCCTGGCTCTGGGCTCAGGGATCACTCCTGGACATGCTGGAGATCAAACCCAGGTCAGCCACAAGCAAGGCAAGCTCCCTACCCACTGCAGTAGCTCCAGCCTATTTCTTGTTCTTGTGTACTCTAGTTTCATAAAAGCTTAGCATAAGAGTAGCTTTGTGAAAGTTACTGGACCTTTCCTATACAACATTTGCAATTTTTATCAATCTATAATTATTAAAAATTTTAACTTACTTAGGGCCAAGGAAGTAGCTTGATGGTAGGGCACATGCCTTACATGTATAGGGCCCTGGGTTCAATCCCTAGGATTATAAAAACACTTAAACAGTTTCTATTGAAGTTTATAAAGGATAGATCTCCCAAATATGTTCATATTAGGTTCTCCAAAATGTCCATATCAAGTCTTTTGGAGACATATCACTTTGGCATGTGGATTATTTTGTGCTCAGGTCAATAGAGGCCCTGCATATTCAACAGAAACCTTATACAACTCCCTTAACTATCTAAGAGAATGAGCAATGGAGATAACTGGAGATTTAGAGTTATCTCCAGAAATAACCTTTCTACTGGAGAAAACTTCCCACAAGGTAGGGCAAACATAATTGCTATTTCTTTTTCCATATAACTCCCATTCCTTTCTTTTTAATGCTCCAGGCCTCTATCCCATTCCTTAACTCAGGATAAGAATTTATGCTTTGGGCTCACTTCCTTTAAAATTTGCATTCATGTAGATTATCCATATGCCTGCAATTAAATTTCTTTTCTCCTAGTAATATCTTATGTGAATGTGATTGTTCTACCAGCTTGCTCTACCAACAGAGTGTGGGTGTGTGTGGGTGGGGGAGTAGAAATATTCTTTCTCTTCTTTTCTTTTCTTTTCTTTTCTTTTCTTTTCTTTTCTTTTCTTTTCTTTTCTTTTCTTTTCTTTTCTTTTCTTTTCTTTTCTTTTCTTTTCTTTTCTTTTCTTTTTCTCTTCTTTTCTTTTCTTTTCTTTTCTTTGCTTTGCTTTGCTTTGCTGTTTATGTTTTTGGGCCATACACAGAGATGCTCAGGGCTTATTCTTGGCTCTGCACTCAGGAGGTATCACTCTTGGCAGGGCTCAGGGCACCATATGGGATGCCAGAGATCAAACCCAAGTCTACGTGCAAAGCAAATGCCCTACCTGTTACACTTTTGCTCTGGCCCCAAAAGGATTCTTTCTATATGTACAGTTATATCTGTATGGGTACATCTATTTGATATGCTTAAGAAAGACAAAAGTATAGCAGCAGAGAGCAGGTCAATAACTGACAGGAGTGGGAGAAGTTATGACTAAATAACCGTGCCTTTTGGGGACTGGAGATAACTCAATGGGCTGGATGCAGGAAGCCTAGGCTCAGTCCTTGGCATAGGCTGGTGCTGTGAGCTCCTATGGAAACAATCCCTCCAGTGACAAGCCAGGAATATTACCTTTGCACTTCTAGGAGTGGGACCTTATTCCACAAAAAAGGTGGTAGCCTGTAAAAAATACAAACATGAGTGTAAGCAGAAGGGGTGATGCGATGTGTGTTGTTTGCGGGCTCTCAGGGACTCTCTCTCTCTCTCTCTCTCTCTCTCTCTCTCTCTCTCTCTCTCTCTCTCTCCACTCGCATTCGGTGCTCTTGAGCCACTGTGCATGGACCAGATTGGGATGGCTCCTCCTTGTGCTACGCTTCTGTGTGTGCCACTATGCTCTCTTCTACCTGTCTCTCTATCTCTGACTCTGTCTCTGTAGTCTCTCCTCTGGTCTCTTCCGATCTCTCCTCTTCCTATGTCTCTCTCCGGAGCCCTTCTGCTTCTCTCTCTGGAGCCCTTCTCGCTCTCACTTCTGACTCTGACTCTTACTTCTGACTCGCTTTGTGCTCTTTCTTTCCCCTGCTTCTGGCTCCAATGACTCCCTGATTCTCTTTCGGTTTGTGCTCTGCTTCTGTGTCTCTCCCCACTTCTGTGTCTTCTTCTCTGTCTTTTCCCCCCTTCTGTGTCTTTTCTCTTGCTTCTGTGCTCTGCTTCTGTGTCTTCTCCCTTGCTTCTATATCTTCTCCCTCCAGTCTTAGTTTATATAGCAATCACATAGGGTGGTGACACAAAGGTGGGTTGAACATTAACAAATCAACAAAGAGGGTTAAGACCACTTCTCCAGGAGATTGACAAAATCTCATCTAAAGAGATTACTCCAGATTACTAAGAGATCTGCTTAAGGGCGGGATCCCATTCAGGGTGTGTCACTTTCTTCTTTCCTCAGCTAGTAATTCACTTAAATTTACTTCTAATATTTCTAGCAATGCAATTCTATATGAGCACAGTAAGAGATATATTAAACTTAAAGTTTGGTTCTTCCTGAGGATGTTCACTATATATTCCAGACCACAGTACTCAGGCTAGGTTAGTCTTCCTAACTCCAGCAGGGTCCTAATCTCATCGTTACATTTGGATCATGAAAGCATTTGTCTATGACCATGTTCTCAACATAGAGTTGAGTATTGTGGCACTTTAACCTGGCCCATTTCGATGCCAGGGTAGCTCACAGCTTACCCTGGGTCCATTCTGTCCCTCATCAGGACCCTGATTTTGGGGTGCTAGGAACTAAGGGCAATTGAGTCGAGAAAACAGATGCCCAGGAGTAAATATTATTGGAGTCAATCAACTCCCAAGTTACAAAGCATAATATTAACTGTATTCCTGTGTCCATACAGAAAGGACATTGCTTTAAGGTAAACTAAATTCCCTGCGGCAAGGCTACAAGGACAAACCCAATGTTATCTACAGTTAAAACTTTAAAAAGTCTAAAAGAATTTTTAAAGTTTTGGAACAGTCCTGTAACCTGACTGGAGTTCTAATTAGATTAATCTATACACATATTGAGATTCATCAAATTGTATATACCAACAAAATAGCAATATCACTATATGTTAGTTTATTTTAAAAATATGTCTAGGCACTGGAGCGATAGCACAGTGGGTAGGGCGTTTGCCTTGTACGCAGTCAACACAGGTTCAATTCCCAGCATCCCATATGGTCCCCTGAGCACCACCAGGAGTAATTCCTGAGTGTAGAGCCAGGAGTGACCCCTGTGCAACGCCAGGTGTGACCCAAAAAGCAAAACATATATATATATATGTGTATATTTCTAATGTTGCAACCAATTTTTTAAAAAACTTGAAAGCTTTGAAATTAGACTGCTAAAGCATAGGAATATAGCTTATATGTGTGTTAGACCCTGTGTTCATTCCCAGTAAACAAACAAATAGTTGGATATTGGGCAAGTTAGTCTCTGTTTTCTTAAATAGTAACAAGTAATAGTAAAAATAAAAGAGTAAAAAGCAATAAGTAATTACCTTAGTGCTTTCTCAGTGGTAGGCAATGTACCAGACCTTTGATCATTGCTATTCTATGGTCTGGCATATACTCATTTTCTGTCTGCAGGAGAGTCAAAATTTTACCTTCTATGGAAATCTATCCTGTAACAACTTTATAATCTCTGGAAAATGTTTGAAGACCATGTAAAATTGCAATAAAAGGAATCTGGATAGTATCTTAGGCATTTTGACTATTTTGAATTATCTGGAACTTTAATGTCGTCTGAAAAACCAAATATTTTGTTGCCTTATTAATATCGCCTTGAACATAGTAGCTCTTTCAAACAACTGCTAAGCAATTATATTCCATTGATATTTCATCTGAGATTGTTTGATCCAAGGTAAAGACTTTTGTACTGTACTGATAAGTCATAGATCCATAATGGTCTTCCACACTTGCTTATGGTTCTTCTACATTTTATCTGTCAGGAGGCCATGGACAGTAACAAACATTTTCCAAACCTCAATCACTTAACACAACAAAAGCTTGTTTTCCTCTGTTCCTTGTGGGCTGTAAGGGAGTGCTTTTAATCACTGTCACTCTTGGAACTGACTCTGGGGACTTCATGCCAGCGTTTATTCTTGTGTCTGCTGTAGCCATGGGAAGGGGAGCTTGGGAGTCAAACTCTGGCTCTCAGGGTCTCTCTGAGAAATGATACACATCACCTATCACATTCCTAAACTAAAGCCAATCACATGGTCTCACTTCTAAGGGGGCAGAGGAGTACAGCCCCACCATATGCTTGGAGGGAAGAATGACTAAAAGGACATTAATGTCTTCCACATCATTATCCTCAGAGATAAAATAAACAGAGGGGAGAGGTGCCTAGCAACAGACTTCTGATAATATTGTTGATATAAACTGTAGAGATGTTAGAAATTCACTTTCTGTTTGCTTCCCTTTAAAAAAAAAAAAAGAAAACCAACCACTTATCCTTACCATTGCCCTCCAAAAAGAAATAATTCTTGGCTTTTTTTTTTTCAAATTTAGAATTTATAGAAAAAGAAAGAAATACTTTGCTTTCAGACAAAGTAGTCTGTCGGGCCTCCAGAAACCCTCTGAGGCTTTCTGGTCAAGGTAAGGAGAAACTGTGAGCACTAATTGGGAAAATAAGCAGGGCCCAGGGTTTGGCTTGGTGGCAACAATAGAGAGAGATTGATATCTAGTGCCCGTCATTAAGTACCAAGTTGCAGTCCTGCTGGCAGTGCTATTTGGAATCCCTGGCACAACAAAGTGTGTACCCAAGCATGTATCACTGAAACTAAAGCCTCATGAGCACCAGTCTGCAGTGTGACCTCTGAGAGCATGTGTGAGCACCACTGACTGGTTGAGCACTAAAATGAAATACGTAAGCATCACCTTCAAAGGCATGCAGCCCCATCAAGCACATGTGCATGTGTGTCCCATGACAAAAGGAGTATGATGCCCAGAGAACACCATGACCAAGTATGTGAGGCACTGTGACCAGGTGTGACCAGATGTACCTGGTAAGGCCCACCTCGGCCACCCCTGGGTCATCGCAACAGTGAAGAGAAGGGGAAGAGGGAGAATTTTTTTTTTTTTTTTTTTTTTGCTTTTTGGGTCACACCTGGCAATGCACAGGGGTACTCCTGGCTCATGCACTCAGGAATCACTCCTGGCGGTGCTCAGGGGACCATATGGGATGCTGGGAATCAAACCCAGGTTGACCACTTTCAAGGCAAACGCCCTACCTGCTGTGCTATCGCTCCAGCCCCCGGAAGAGGGAGAATTTGCATGTCTAAGTGCAAACAGCATTTTGGAAGAATTAAAAGACAATGTCACGTGAGAAGATCAAGAGAAATGGTCCTTATTAGAGAAAGGTAAGAGGCTTTTAAAAAAAATTTTTCATTGAATCACTGTGAGATAGACCATTACAAAGCTGTTCATGATTGAATTTCAGTCATACAGTATTCCAACACCCATCCCTCCACCAGTGTACATTTCCCAGCACCAGTGTCCCCAGGTTCCCTCCCATCACACTACACCCCCCACCCACTGCCTGCCTCTAATGGTAGGCACTTTTCTTCTATCTCTGTCTGTCTCTCTCTGTCTCTCTCTCTCTCTCTCTCTGTCTCTGTCTCTCTCTCTCTCTGTGTCTCTCTCTCTCTCCCTCTCTCTCTCTCTCTCTCTCTCTCTCTCTCTCTCTCTCTCTCTCGCTCTCTCTCTCTCTCCTTTTGGGCATTGTGGTTTGCAATATTGATACTGAAAGCCTATCAATAATATCCCTTACCTACTTTTATCCCTCAGATCTTGTCCAGCGTGATCATTCTGAGCTATTACTGTCATAGCGGTAAGAGACTTTTCAAAGGGAGATCAGCAGCTCTAAATCTTCAGCTGAAGGTGATGTAGGCAGGTAGATAGGGAAAGGCCCCTGGCAATGAAACTTAGATTATCAAAGTCTCCAGGGAGGAGAATCCTGAGACTGACCCACCCTGTGGATACAGGAAACGGACCTGATAAGACCTTCAACAGACTCTGAGGACAATAGACCCCTCCCCAGGGGGTTCCCCAAAGAGGGCCATCACCACTCCCAACCTCCCTGGTAACCTCCTTAGCAACGGACTTTTACCTGGGAAGAAGCCCACGTGGGGGCAGGTTGGAGAAACCCTATAAAGGCCACCTTGAACAAAGGAAGCGCGGGCATATGCTGCCTGAGCCAATGTGCTGCTTGTGCCATGTGGCCGAGCACATGTGTCGCCGCATCTCCCCCCTTGAGATGTGTACTTTCATGCTTTCATGTCCAGTGCTAGGGTGTGTGTAGAGCTCTCTCCATCTTTGGAGGAGCCCGCGTTCTTTCTTGAGCGCGTTACTCCTACTGGTTTTCCTTTTCCACTTATCCTTTCCTCCTTCCCTAAGACCTTCTAAATAAAATCTGCTACTTCACTGCTTGTCTACTCCTGAAATTCTTTTCCGTGAGCGAGACAAGAACCCAGTAACCCTGGGTTCCGGGTGTTTGAGGCGGTTGGAGAGAAAGTGACCGTCTTTCTCCTCCCCCCTTCACGAAAGTCACCCGTGGAGCCCACCGACATCAAAGGTAAGTAGCCACAGAGGCCCAGGGAATTTTTTGTGAACTTCTTGGTGTAGACAAAATGATTATGCCCTAGCGCAATTTTAAAACAGGAAGAATAAAGGCTTTAAAAGTCCGTTTTATTGAGGAAAAGCATAGACTGGATCTGAGGACTCAGGAAACCCAGGAAGTGAGGTGTAGCCAAGTGTTGCCCCAAGCACTAGCTGAGAGGCCTCTAGCTGGATCTAGACCAAGTCTGCTTCCAATTTATTTGATTGAGGATTTCACTTTGAAAAGAGTATTTCACGGACCTTCAGGGGCTGTCACGCTCTGCCCCCCCAGCAGAAGATTAACGGCTCTGTGGACCAGCAGGGAGATGGCTGCTAGATCAGAAGACCCTTGTTTATGAGTCCTCGGGCTTGCAGGTGGCTGTGTAACAGGCTGGGCCTCTCCCCGGGCACCTCCTGATGTTACCAGCCATAGGTCAGAACTAACCCTGTGGGGAATGAGCGGTGGATTCCATTCTCCAAAGTGCTCCTGGGAAACAATGGGTTTGAATGAACCTGAAAGAAAAGGTTTCCTTGAATCATCCATCTTCTGAAAGGATCCCCAGGCATCGGGAGCAGTGGTGACTTTGGAAGAGGGAGGCATTCCCTTTTGTTTCAGCTGCAGAGGCCAATGGCATGTAGCAGTTCAGAACCTGACCTTGGAGGCACTGATATGTTCTTTAGTGCCTATATGGAGTTTTAACCGTATGAACTTCAATTGTAAAATGGAGATTGAGCTAATTATCTGGAAACAGAACAACATAGAAAACACTTTACAACGACTTGATTTTGTTATTACACGTATGTAGATTATATCTATGGAAGAAATTAATGATGGAAGACAAATAATTATATCTGTTTTCTAGAGTTTTATTTTAATTTTGGTTTTTGTGCCACACCCAGAAACCTGCCTGTGTTTTCTGGGATCACTCCTGGCAGTGGCACTGTAGCACTTTCGTCCCATTGTTCATCGATTTGCTGGAGCAGGCACCAGTAACGTCTCCATTGTGAGACTGCTGTTACTGTTTTTGGTATATTGAACACGCCACAGGTAGCTTGCCAGGCTCTGCCGTGCGGGCGAGATACTCTTGGTAGCTTGCTGGGCTCTCAGAGAGGGACATAGGAATCAACCATTGTCTGCCATGTGCAAGGAAATGCCCTACCCGCTGTGCTATCGCTCCAGCCTTATTCTGTTTTTTAGATATGCTGTACTTTATTGATTTGTTAATTACTAAAGTTGGTTATTTCTACTTTTTAAAAATAGCTTTTGATTGCTACCTGTTTTTTAAGTATCATGTCATTTTACCCCTAATTTTTTAATATACTCATCACTAAGACATAAAAATACTTCAAACATGCCACAATACTATACAAACTAGCTGTCACTTAACAACCCAATCAGATAAAAAAATGTCTTCAAGGGGCCAGAGCGATAGCACAGCAGGTAGGGTGTTTGCCTTGCACATGGCCAACCCGGGTTCGATCCCCGGCATCCCATATGGTCCCCCAAGCACTGCCAGGAGCAATTCCTGAGTGCAAAGCCAGGAGTAACCCCTGAGCATCGCTGGGTGTGACCCAAAAATAAAAAATGTCTTCAATTTCCTGACTCAATTGTTCAAATCTAGATCTAATTAATGCAACACTTTGGTATGTTACATTTGATTGTTACATGTCTTAGGTACGTTTATGTAGATGCGAATCTCCCACCTTCTGATACTGACTTGTTGAAAAGTCACCATCTCCTAACAGATAATCTTCTGGATGCCTATCAGGAAACAGACTTTTCTATGGAGCTAGTGATAACCTCATTTTTAGTTCTGTTCATTATTTTCATCTGTATTGAATTTAGATCTCAGTCCACAAAGTATAACTTATTTTATTCAGAACTCCCTTGTGCCCTTGTCTGATGGATACTTTGTTATGCTCAGGTTAGGATTTTAATTTCACCATTCCCCCATATGATATCCAAATTACCTGGGGCTCAGAGTATGGAATTGTGTAGAGAGCTGGACTGGGGCCCCTGAATTAACATTTCTCCATGGTGTTCCTGAGACAACCCTAATGTTCTCTGTCAACTTAAGCGATACAACTCAATGTCCTCTTTCCCTCAGAATAAGAGCTCCTCAGCTCCCCTGGGTCCTAAGGCTACCATATTCTTCAATTTACATGAGACAATCTCTAGTTCCAGATCTCAGATAGGCTGAGAAGGTATACCTGTGGCTCTGTTATGTCTGTCTAGAATTATGTGTCAAATATGCCCTCCGGCCATGGGCGACTGCTGACTACTTCACTGAAATATGACTAATGCAAATGGAAATGTGCTGTGGATATGAAATATGCAATAGTTTCATAGATACAGAACAAAGAGTGCAAAATCTGAAATGATTTTATATAATATATGTTAAAATACTGGGCGGGAGCGATAGCACAGCGGGTAGGAGGTTTGCCATGCATGTGACCAACCAGGGTTAGATTCATCCACTCCTCTCGGAGAGCCCAGCAAGCTATCTTGCCTGCATGGCAGAGCCTGGCAAGCTACCCATGAAGTATTCTATATGTGAGATGCCAAAAACAATAATAACAAGTCTCACAATGGAGACGTTAATGGTGCCCACTCGAGCAAATCAATGAACAACAAGATGACAGTGACAGTGATGTTAAAATACTATATTAAAAGGAGTTTTACCTATTTCCTTTTGTCTTCTTTCACTTTGTCTCTTTCTTTCTTCATTTTGGGTCTTTGGGTCATACCTAGTGGTGTTCAGAGGTTACTCTGGCTCTGCACTCAGGGATCACTCCTGCTGGTGCCTGGGGGACCACATGGCATGCCAGGGATCAAACCCAGGGCATCCATGTACAAACAAATGCTCTACCTACTGTACTATATTTTTGTCCCTCTTTTGTCTTCTTTAATAAAGCTACAGTCTTCGTCAGCTTGCAATGGGATTATGTCACCTAAATTGAAAGTAAGATGCACATCATGCATTTAATCTACCCATCACCATAGTTTACCTCGGTCTACTTTAAAACTGCTTAAAACACTTATTTTAGTTTACATTTGGGCAAACTCATCTAACACAAAATCTACTCTACATTAAGTATAAATATCTCATGTAATTTATTGGTAACTGCATTGGGCCATTCTGGAAAACAGAACGATTGTTTGGGCTCTCACCATTAACTTACACAGCTCACAGAATTGGGCCTGGAGAGCATTTAAAGCATTGAACAAAATTTTCTGCTAGATCATAGACTACTGATACAGGTGTATCCACTTCTCTCTCTATTCTGAAGAGGCCAGAGAATAGCTTGTAGAAGATTCTTTTCTCTCATCATCAAGAGTCTGGCTGGCCACTGCAGCTCACTGCCCAGCATCATTAAAAAAAAAGTATTGGACCACATACTGCTAGCAGGAGAAAAGGTCTAATTTCAAAACTTGAAGTAAGGTTCCTACTGAGGGCATTTCACCAAATCAGCAAATCTTAAATTGAACCATCTTAAAAATAATTTTTTTAATTGAATCACTGTGAGATAGTTACAAAGCTTTCATGATTGACTTTCAGGCATACAATGATTGAATACCCATCCCTCCACCAGTGCGCATTTTCCACCACTAATGTTCCCAGGACCCCTCTCACCACTCCCACCTCATTCCACCTCCTTTCTCTGTGGCAGGCACTCTCTTTCTCTCTCTCTCTCTCTCTCTCTCTCTCTCTCTCTCTCTCGCTCTCGCTCTTGCTCTCTCTCACTCTACTTTGGGGCATTATGTAATTGAACCATCTTAGGTTAAATACTAGCTTAAGTAATATCTATAGTGGTGGGGCATTCGCCTTGCACGTGGTCGACCTGGGTTTGATTCCTCCACCCCTCTCGGAGAGTCCGGCAAGCTACCAAGAGTATCGCATCCACATATTGAAATATCGCATTTCAATATGCCCAAAACAGTAATAACAAGTCTCACAATGGAGATGTTACTGGTGCCTGCTTGAGCAAATCGATGAGCAATGGGATGACAGTGACAGTGACTATCTATAGTTATCAAACTTGAGAAAAATATACAAATGGCTTTAATGATACATGGTTGGTATGGTGCTGCCTGCACATTTCACGTAATCATTTCTTCCCTACTCTTCTCTGCCACTCTCAGATAGGGAGAATTAGGGTTCCTTGTCAACCCCATAGGTTCCAGTCTGAAATGTGGTCCAGCAAGGAAAGAGGCTCTAGACCTCTTTTGAAAATCACCCAACAGTCTCACTTGTTTCTGTTCCTCAGCTTTTTCTCCTTCTCCCAATGAGACCATATTTAATTAGGGGTGGCTAATGCAGTTTTTCAGCCAGTCTTGTAAATCAGTTGTGCATATCCCTCCTGTGTTTTTGAAAGTCAAATGCCAAGAATTTTATTCTGGTTCTGCAGCTTTCCTCTTATCCTGGGGCAGTCTCTGCATCCTTGCTGCTGCTAGAGAATCAGGAAGTACTGAGAATGAAATCCACACCCATGGCTATACTAAAGCGTTGTCCATTGTTCCAGAAATATGCAATATGTGATGATTCTATATCAACTGCAGTGCTAGAAGCTGGGAAGACCACAATGATTGAGAGCCAAGTCTTTCTATCAAAGAGTGCAGGTCTAATCGGTGAATGAAGCATGGGAATCCACCAGTGCATGGGATCATAGCTGCTGGAATCTGTTCACAATAGAGTAGTTACAATAAGACAAAAGGATGGGGCTAGATTGAAAATTTTGCTGTGGAGAGGAACCAGAGAGGAATCAGGGAGACCCTGAGCCCTGTGGACATCAATACTTTGTCGTGGACTTGTTTTAGAGCTGCAGAAAAGTTAGAGACTTTGCTTTGTTTCTGGGAAAGTAGATTTATTTCTAAGTGGATTCTTAAGTAGTGTGTGAAAGATTTTCAGGAAAAATTCCAACTCCTTATGAAATTATAGTTATTTAACAGTGTAGTTTTGGACTCCCTAGTAATCCGTGTCCCAATCTCACTCTGTTTCTAGGCTGGTTCCTGTGTGCGTTGTCTCTTGAAATCCACTAGTCTGTTGCTGGTGGTCTGTAGTCTGTCACAGAGGCTGCCCACCTATCTCTCAATGCTCAAGGCCCAGTGACTCCCAGTGTCTACTTGGCTTTTTTTTTTTGGTGCTCGGGCCATGTCCATGTCCGCATGAGTGAGAATCCTCCATCCTGCCTTTTTCTTGGGGGTGAGTCTGGGGTAAAAGTGAGGGTGGTTTAACTGGGAACTTCCTTTTATCTCTTACTGTTTGCTACCCCTAGATATCCCATTATCTATTTTTACTGAATACCTTTGCAGTGAGACAAAAGGACCAATTAAATTAACTAGATTACCTGGCATCCCTGCCCTTTTTCCCCCATCATTCTAGTCTCCTCCGCTGAAAAGAAACTAAATGCCTTTGACCTGTTCTTGGTACCTCAAACACTGCTGTGAAGGGGGAATACTTACTCAAAAACTCATAACTGTTTTGTTTTTTTTTTTAAAAAAACTACATAGCATGGTTTGGCATTGGATCATAAGAATATGGGTATCTATATTTTGTTCATAACATTCTGTAATTGTCTAATTTTCATATAATGTACAAGTATTACTTTCATAATAGATTTTTTAAAGTACTTAAAAATTTGCCTCTGCTGCCAAAGTTCTTGAATGAGTGGTCCACACTGATTCCTTCCACTTTGTCTTTATCCACTGAATCTAGCCACTGTAATTCCACTCGTTCATCCAAAAGTTCCCTTGGTTTCTCATTTGCCAAAAATGAATAATTTCTTCAATACTCATCCAACTTGATTTCTCCATAGCATCAACAAATTGCCTTTTACTTTCTGAAAATTAAATTATAGAAGTAATATACCTGTGCTACAAATAAACAGACAAACAAATGAAATCTACCACACCATGTCTATAACACAACCAAGGTGTTTTGGGTGTATTCTGTGAGTCTTTTGACTTAGCACATTATTTTCACATTGCTATGACATGAATGTTTATCCAATTTTGAATTTACCACCTCCTGCTTAAAACTCTCCTTATTCTTTTTGTTTTGTTTTATTTTTGGAACACACACTGTTGTGTTTAGGGCTTCTCCTGACTCTGTGCTCAGAGATCACTCCTGGTAGGCTCAGAGAACTATTTAGGGTGCCTGGGTTTGAACCCAGGTTGGCCACATGCAAGGCAAGCACTTTACCTGCTGCACTATCTTCCTGGCCCCTGTTTTTTACTTTTCTTGTTTATTTATTAGTTTCAGGGCCACACCTGGCAGTATTCAAGGACTTATCCCAGACCCTTGAAAACTCAAGGGTCACTCTAGTGGTGTTTAGATTCACTTCTGGTGGAAGTTGGTAGACCATGTAAAGCCAAGTAATAAATGATCATTTCCTGCATGGAAAGCATGTGCTCAGTCCTTTGACCTATTTTGAGCCCCCCATAGAATAATTTTCTACCATTCAGCTCCCAAACTTGCATAATCATGTAAAATATGTATATATAGATATAGCAATTTTCTCAAGGGCTTCTTGGAAAGCGGACTCCCCCTGGATCCACTTTATCTCCTCATAGATATTGTTTTTTATGAGGATTGGTTTGTGTTCATTGACCTACTACTCCTGTTTTCTGCAGCATGTGCCATTGAGACCCAACTGAGGGACACTGCTCCAAGACATCCTCAAAACAACCAGCTCAGCCACCAACAAAAATTCAAAATTGACCTGGAAACCCAAACCTGAGTTTCCAAATCACCAGATTCTCTGGGGCTCAAGTATGTGCATCTTTGTTTTTGAGCCCCTCCAGGAGATACTGAAGAACATAAGGACAGGGGCTGGAGAAATAGTACACAGGTAGGGTGCTTACCTTGCGCACAGCCAACCTGGGTTCTATTGCCAGCACCAGATAAGGAGTGAAGTGAAGCCCAAAGCCCACCAGTGTGATCCTTGAGCTCAGAGCTAGCATTAAGACCTGAGCATAGCCGGGGGTGGCTGCTCTGCCACCCTTCTTAAAGAAAAGAACATAAGGACAGCCACACTGCTTTGCTTGCATTTCTTTTGCTCGCATTCAAGTCTGATGGCCTGATTGTGCACTTTCTTTGATCTGAATTTCTAGTCTTCCTCGAGTTTATCTTCGACACTCCATTTTGGCCTCTTAAATTTTACAATGGCTTTTCTTCTATCTTATCTGTTTCCCTTTTCTGCTCACAAATTAGAGCTGCTTGTGTCTTTGAGCTGTGTCATTAAGTATCTTTGTTAATGAGCTACTTAGAAGCAAATATAGTAGAAATATTAGTTATATATTCCTCTAAAAAATTATCCCCAAACTTATTGGCTCCAAGAGGGTAAACATCTCACAGATGTCATAATGTCTATGGTTCAGGAAACCAGAAGCTGCATAGAGAGCGCAGAATAAAGTATCTCACTGGGAAAAGTATTTGGCTTGCACATATAAGATCTAGGTTCAATCCATGGTGCTGCAACAAACAAACACAACTATCCAGAGGCAGCTTAGTGGCCCCTCTCAGCTTGAGTCTCTCAATGAAGTTGCACTCAAGGTGTAGGCTAGGATTGCAGGCATCTGATGGCTAAACGGCACCTGGGGCTGGAAAAATCTACCCAAGTGCCTGGCAACTTGGGAGCAACTATTGGCGGGTCTCAGGTCCCCCTCTGTGGACTACTTGAGAAACGTCACAATATGGCAGCATATTGTGCTGTCAGAGCAAGAGAGTGAAGATAAAGACTGCAATTTATGACTTAGCCTTTTTGATGTTGTTATTGTTGTTGGCTTTGGGCCACACCAACAGTGCTCAAGAGTCACTTCTGGCAGTACTCAGGGGATTATATTGGGTTCTGGGGATCAAACCCGGTTTGGTGCATATAGAGCAAGTATGTTTATCCCTGTATGAACTCTCCAGTCTCCATTACCTAGTCTTGAAAGACACATACCATTTCTTCAGGGCTCTGTTACAAGCCGGTCATGAGAGGGTGTAGCTGAAAATTAGACAAAGAATTAAATATTGTGGACTGGAGCAATAGCACAATGGGGTAGGGCGTTTGCCTTGCATGCAGCAGACCGGGGTTCAATTTCCAGCATCCCATATGGTCCCTTGAGCGCCGCCAGGAGTAATTCCTGAGCGCAGAGCCAGTAGTAACCCCTGTGCATCGCCAGGTGTGACCCACAAAGAAAAAAAAAGAATTAAATACTAAGAAAGGTGGAACATTCAGGGCCCTCTCTAAGGCTGGTCACCATAGTGAATATGTTTTCTAGCATAGCAGGTAGGCCGTGGCCGACCCAAATTCCTTCCTCCGCCCCTCTTGGAGAGCCCAGTAAGCTACTGAGAGTATCTTGCCTACACTGTAGGGCCTGGCAAAGCTACCCATGGTGTATTTGATATGCCAAAAACAGTAACAACAAGTCTCACAATGGAGACATTACTGGTGCCCACTTGAGCAAATCGATGAGCAACGGGATGACAGTGCTACAGTGATACAGTGATTTATGCATTACTGCTTTCTCTGTGTGAAGTATACATTTTGTGTTGTACAATGAGTATCAAACTTCCTCATCTGAGGGAGGAGCAAGTAACCTAAGCCTAATCACTTACGATTCTCCATTCCCGTGGCACAGAAGTCAATTCAGTGGACACGTGAGGATCAGTCAGTCTCCTCCTGGATTTGTGGGGAGATGTCCCTCCCAAGCTGTGTTCTGGTGTCCTAGGGGCTGTTCCCAGGAAGACTCAGCTGAATTGTGCAAGCTGGATGGTTCAGTGCTCAGCAAAGCTAAGCAGTGTTGGGGACACTGGGACACCCCAGTGGTGCTCAGGGGGTCAGACAGTGCCAGGTGTCAAACTTGGGGCTTCCTGCATAGTTGATTTTCTCTCCGGTCCTTTAAGCTATCTCTGGCCTCTTCATGATTTTTGATACACAGATTCTAAGAAAAAGAGGGTCTCTATTCCTACACTATTTTAAACTCTAAGAATGATTGAAGCCAGAACCATTTGTTCAGGTGATATTGGAAGAAGCTATCTTTAGTAAGAGAAAAATGAGGCCAGCACACAGAGAGGTAGAGATGAGCAGGGACAAGAATAGAAAGGGGAGTCTCAACAAAATTAGTTGTGCCCCCTTGATCCATCCATGCCTGAAACTTCCACTCAGATTTTTAAGTTACATCAGTCAATAAATTTCATTTTTCATTTAACCTAGTTTAAGCTGCATTTCTACCACTGCAACCAAAACAGTTTGAAAAAATAGGGAGGAATCGTATCTTTTCTCCTTGAATTTCCAACAACAGATTTAGTTCCTAGTACTCAATTTAGTTATTCTATTTTTACGTAAAAGCAATTTCATAGATGCAAATATTAGAGATTTTCTGATTTGTTTTTGGGGGCACACTGGGCACTTACACCAATTCTGTGCTCAGTGGGTGATTCCTGGCAGTGCTCAGGAGACCATATGATGCTAGTGATCAAACCTGGGGCTCCAAAATGCAAAATATGTGCTCCAGTCCATCGATTCCCTTCTTCCCCCGGTCCGAGTTATTGCGTTTTTGTGGTGGTTTCTTTTTTCTCTATTTTTGAAAATTGGCAACTTGTCAAATAAGTAACAGTTACAAATGCCCTAAAAAATCCTCAAGCCTTGAAAAGTTTGGGGATCTGCCAGTCCCAGTTATTATATTAGTCTGCTTTCCGGCATATCTGTGTGATGTGGCTGAGTGAGTGGAATACCAGGTCTTGAGTTTAAGCAGAGTTAGTTTGAGAAAGGCAAATGCTGGAGCAACGTATCATGTTTCTTTGGTGACAGGGAAATGGAAAATGATCCTGAGCGGTCCTTCAAACCCTTCCTTACACAGAATTTGGAAGAAACTGTGTTACAGGTATCAACATGAGCAAGTGATAAAGAACATCCATAGGATGCTAGCTGTGGGCTAGCAGTTTGGATCCCCTCTAAGAACTATGCAGAGAAAATATATTTCAAAAGCAAGACTTTATAGATCAGACTTATAGATGCAGGTAAAAAGTTCACGAAATAACTGTACTACTAATCAGTGAATCCTAACTCTTGCCCCAGTTGAGGGAGTGAAAGGAACACTGGAAAATATGGTTTCATGAAAGAATGTTTTGCTGCGGTTTAGATCAACTAGCTCATATGTCTGTACTGTTGTTCAAGTTAAGGATGATACAGGACGATATAAAAGGAATGAAGCCAAAGATGGAGAAGAGAGGCAGCTCGTTTGCTGCCTACCATTCTCTTCAAAGTCCTCTAATACTCACCAGCATTGCTATGTCTGGGAGAACTGTTATACACATCATCAACCAAGTGACAGGTCTTTATTTCTAATTCATCACAGACATCCTGCTGCCCAAATGATACTAGACAGAACAATCTTCTGTTGGTAAGGCCCTTTTCTCAAACCAAGAATAACTAGAACATTCTTTCCCCCACTCACCTTAAGCCGCTATTCCCCAAAGTCTCCTCCAGCAAGTCCACTTTTCTTTAAATTCTGTAAGTTTCTGTGCTCGTAGTCACACACTGACCAATTTTTAAGAAAGCTTTAGAAACTCAGGTATCTACAACAGTAGGAATTGAAGATACAAGCTGCCTGGGTTCAAATCACTGCTTCCCTGTTTACTTGATCTCTGTGATCTAAAAAAAGTTTTATTTTGTGGGGCTGGAGTGATAGCACAGAGGGTAGGGTGTTTGCCTTACATGTGACTGACCTGGATTCGATTCCCAGCATCCCATATGGTCCCCGAGCACCACAGGCGTAATTCCTGAATGCATGAGCCAGGAGTAACCCCTGTGCATTGCTGGGTGTGACCCAAAAAGCAAAAAAAAAAAAAAAAGTTTCGTTTTGTGTCTCAGTGTCTTTGACAGGGAAGTAGGAATCACTACATAATAGTGGGCCGAAGAAGATAGCTCAAAGGACTGGGGTACATGATTTGCATGCAGGAACCCCTTAGTTTGGGGTCAAACACCCAGGGTCCTCTGACATCACCAGGAATAACCCCTAGGTACCTAATTTTGAATATCACTAGACATGATCCAAATAATAAATAATGAAAATCAAAAAATAAGATAGAATGTTTTCAGGGAGTTGTGGCAAACATAAATAAATATTTATATGCATTATATGATTGCATATACATGTATGTTTATAATATCTATGTATCTATATATGTATACAAAGTGTATACTTAGAGCAAATACGACAAAATATTTTTGTTTAAAAATGAGGACAGAAATTATTATTTAGTTTTATTTTTAAGTAGTTATCATAAAGACAAACTATTTTCTATGACTTTTTCTCAAACCTTAGCTATTGTATGTAGGTTTATTTTCTCATCCACCCTTAAAAAAAATAAGATACATATACTGATAACCATTTGTGGAGTAAAACCTATTGTTATGGGTTCAAGCCAGTTGTTGGTAGATGACTCTCAAAATCTTGGTGGTGCCTCTGCCAGTTCATGTCCTTCCAACCTGGGACTCTCACCATCCTCATTGTCCGTAGGTGATGATATTCAGGAAAGTCTGTATGACTCCATTTGAATTCCACTTGTGAGCACTGATTATCAAACAAGCACAGGAGTCAGACGGTCCTCATAAACTCCAGTAGCTCAGAGCTCCCAAGCAAAAGTTTTCTGCTGTTGTTTTTGCATGCTGGGGATTGGCCCCCACTCTCTACATGCAAAGTACACACTCTCCCACTGAGTCACAACTACTAGAACTGTTGTCTTGAACCATGTGCCACTGAGTCCTAGAGCAGGCTTAAGTCACATTTCTCCTGGACTCAAGTGACAAAATCCTGCCCAGGATCCAAACACCCAGGCCTGGAGCTCCACTAGAGGCTCACCCAAAACTTAGACCCCAGTTGTCTTAAGTAAACGAGGCGCACCTACAATACACACACCTCAAAATCATACATTTCACCAATGCAAAGTGATTTCTAATATCTATTATGGTGAAAAAGAAATTCTCTAGTGTAGATGCAGAAACAAAGAGATGAAGGAGCTGAAGAAGTAATAGATTTCATCAAGTCTGGGATTCTGATTAGGACTCTTCAGTACTAATAAAGCACCCCTGGAGGGTATGTTCCCCAGTTAGAGTACTTCCAAGTGTTAATTACCAACTCCTAGGGTGAGTAGGAAGACAAACTTGCAAGGCACACACGTGTATCTTGCTGTCTGAGGCAAAGAATTTAAATTATGACAGCAATCGTCTAATGTAATTGAAGTCCTCAGACTGTACCTTGATTTTTTCAGTGACAGCCTACCTATCAACTCTGCTTTTTTGAATGCATTCATAGATCCCTCATTAAAAATGAATAATTATACTAACATCAGCTGATAAAATGCTCCCTTTGCAAGGAAACTTCACAGCTCCTGATTTTCTAAGAGCTGAAAAGCTTGTTTTCAGACTCGTGGGTGGGTTAGAAGTGATTCTACATGTGACTCAGGCACATCAAAGGTGGTGTTCCCAGCATGTCTTCAGTGCCAGAAATTATCAGTGGTTCTCAAAGAGAGTGATTTTTGACAAAGCAAGTGAAATATTATAATTTAAATAGCAATATACTGACAGGGAGCATCTTAATTACTATTGCTTATAGAAAAACAGTTTGGGGTTATAGTGAAAAGCTCTATGGCCAAAAGTATATGGCTGAGTTCATTGACGTATTTATATAGGACATACCTCATGCCCTTGCTTTTGAAATGGAAGGAAAAGTAGGTCGCAGTAGGCAAAATAATAAAAGAAAATATAGATATTTATTTTTAGTGTCCTTGATGGTACACAAGTTTGCCTCAGTTAATTACCCAGAGGGCAGGAAGAGGGCACCAATTTTCTGCAAGATCAGGAAGAGAAGGCAGAAGAGAGGAAAAATTAAAGAGAAATTGTTGAAAACAGACTTTACCTAGTTCAAAGTGGATGGTATATCATTGGAAATACAATTATTTTTCAGGTTCTTTTATTCTTTTTATTGCTGGTGATTAAATACAGACTTCATGCATACAAGATGTGCACTTTATCACTGAGCTTCATTCCCAGTCTGTTTCTTCAATTTTTGACTTCTTCGTTAATCTTACTCTTTCTGGAGAGAGAGAGGGGGCACATGTGCTAGTGCTTTGTGGTCACCCCCAGCTCAATGCTCCAGGAGTACTCAGGGAACTGTGCAGTGCTCTGAATTAAACACAGGCCTCATGCATGTAGAACATGTGCTTCAGCCATTTCAGCTGTCTCCTTGACCCCTTAATCTTATCGTTTAAAATATATACATTCTTGACCAGGGAGATAGCACAGAGGGCTGGAGCACATTTGAGTGCAGAAGACCTGGGTTAAGTCTCTGGCACCACTGAGAGTGATCTATGAGCATATAGCTTGAGTAGTATCCCATAGGCACTGCTGAGTGTGCCCTCCAAATAAAAATATGTATATATGTGTTTACTTTGTTTTAATTGGGGTGCAGTTGACATGTACTCTTATATTTGTTTTGATATACAACATGATTCCCTATTTGTATACAGTGAACTAATTAATCATCACAATCAGTTAATACTTGTTCCAATGCATTGTTACAAATGTCTTTTTTTCTTGTGGTGAACATTTAATATTTTCTGTCTAGTAAGTTTCAACTATTCGGTGTAGTAATATTAACTATAGTTGCCACGTCATATTTTCACAAGAGCCATGTTAAACCAGATTTTTGTTTTCTATTATAAGAGTCTACCCCCAGCTATACTGGGATTCTTGGTGGTGGAATATGAGCACTGGTGAAGGGATGGGTATTCGAGCATTGTATAACTGAGATTTAAACCTGAAAACTTTGTAACTTTCCACATGGTGACTCAATAAAAAATTAAAAAAAAAAAGAGTCTACCCCCAGCAGAACTAGTGTTGGTGGTGGGGTGCAGGCCCCATGACTTTGTTCTTGGGGTAGACATGCAGTTCCACTCTATCTAGAGGTGCTTCAGGGGTGCCAGAGCCACACCCAGCAATGCTGGGAACTGCACTCAGGGTACCTTATATGCTAGACATGTACTCTCTCATCAGAGCCACCTGCTGGGGCCATTCCAGATTCCTGAAGTCAAGTATTTTGTTCTGTTTTGCTTTTAGTCGTGATGTTAAAGGAAATTAAGGAACTCTGTGAGTTTCACGGTGTAGCAGTTCATTGGAATGTCAGTATGAGACTGACTGCATCCAGCATCCACAGACTGAGTCCTGCTTACTCTGGAAAATTGCTCCCTTCCTACCCTAATGAATCTCCATCTAATTCTGTAACTCTCCAGTACCCTTTCTAGTGGTCACGACTATTCATTCGTAAAACCTCAAAAACAGAGGGACACACAATGCTGATGTCGACCCCCTGGGAGTTGAAGTAGAGACTGAATGCTCTCAGGTGTTCATTATCTCTCTCTTTTCCAGCAAGAAGTACTTGTTCTGGAGGATGGACTGAGCTAGGCAGGATCTCTACTTGACACTGGACAGGGGCACTTGGTACTACCATGAAGGTTGCAGCCGCCTATCACCAATAGCTCTTCTAACCTTCTAGATGCCAGCTCTGGGGCACTCTCTCGGGCAGAAGAAGTTCTACAAGACCGTGGGAGTCTGGTTTTGGCTTAGCCTCTCCTATTTTCCTTCAGCCCCTGCCTCCCCTATTCAAGCAACCCTCTTGGCAATATTGTTTTGGTTGTGGTGCTCTCAAGCTCAGCTAATTTGTTTACTCCATTTACTAGAAACTCTATCCTTGTCATGCAAATGGTGGAAATGCAGTCTGGAGCCTCATTAGGAGTGAATTAGAACACTCTGAATGAGACATGGAGAACAATAGAAAACAATCTATCATTAATTTAAAAGGCAGGCACCATTCCTGGAAGTAATAAGATTCCAGGCTGAATATGGACCTAGATCCATTGCCTCATTTTAATCATTAATTTAATGTCTAATACATAGATAGCATATCAGATAATTTAATCGTTGAAAACAGATACTGCATTTGACTTCAGTCAATAAGTGGAAAAAACAATCTTAAAATCTACTTAAACCACACCCCTTCCTTTCAATACTTGGGGTGTAGGCTGATCTGCAGAGCTCCCCTAGACCTCTAATGTTTTGACTTTTCCCCTGGTGTGGTATTGCTCTGACTTTACAGAATGCTTCTGAGGAAAGATCTTTCTCAGTAACAATGATTGCTTTTAATGTCATCTTCATGAGTCATGATGCAAACACCTCTTAGTACATACACTCCCATTGGTCCTCCAAGACCTTATTTTCTCTTCCTCTCTGGAAGTCAGAATACAAATTAACCGTCCATGTCTTTAATTTTTTATTGCAAAACTTTCCAAACACAAACAAAAGCAGAAAGAATAGCATGATAAACTCCATGTATCCTGCTCTCCATCCCAGATTAAAAATTCTCATAACCAATCTTTTTTTCCATCTATTTTCCCTTCCCTAGGGACTAAAATACAGAACTATTTTTTATTATTTTGAACATTACTTCAAGACCATAAACACATCTAAAAAAATAAATAACTTATCTGTAGGGATAGTACAGAGTAGGGTCTTTACCCTGCACACAGCTGACTCGTTCAATCCCTGGCACTACATAAGATTCCCCAAGCAAAACTAGGTGTGATTCTTTAGTACAGAGCCAGAAGTTTGAATCTAGGTAGCACTGTAGCACTGTCGTCCCATTGTTCATAGATTTGCTTGAGCGGGCACCAGTAAAACGTCTCCATTGTGAGACTTGTTACTGTTTTTCGCATATTGAATAAGCAATGGGTAGCTTTCCAGGCTCTGCTGTGTGGGCAGGATACTCTCAGTACCTTGCCGGGCTCTCCGAGGGGGACAGAGAAATCAATCCTGGGTCTGCCCCATGCAAGGCAAATGCTCTACCCGCTGTGCTATTGGTATGGCCCGAATGCTAATAAATATAAAACTAAATAGCAAGTCTTAATTATCATTAAATACCCAATCCATATTAAATTTTTACAGTGTTTTCTTACAATGGGACTCTAACAAGTTTTATCTGTTGTATTTGATGAAGTATATCTTATATGAATTAGATAACACTAGATTACACTATAGTATATATCATATCCTAAATCACAGTGGCTTACAACTTGGATGATTTTTCTGCTCATGTTCATTTTCAGTGTGAATTAGCTCCACATTTTTCTCACTCCTGGATATGGACTGAAGAAATAAACACAAGCTTTTTGACAGATGAAATAACTTGGTTTGTATTTGGGGGCCATGCTTAACTGTGCAAAGAGGCTACCAGGGACTGTTCCCTGGGTGCTCCAGGACCATTCAGGAGTGGAAATCAAACTCCAGCCTACTTCATGAAAATCCTGCACACTAGACCTCTGAGTTATCATCGCAATACCTACCATGTCATTTAAAACTTTTATTCTGAAGTAGCAACATTCACATAAGCTTACATTTCATTGGTCAAGGCAATAACATGGCCAAAGCTTGTCTTAATGGGGAAAAGGCAATAATTATTCTCCCTCAGAAGAAGACAAGAAATATTGTGAAATAATAAAACCTATCATACCTTGTATATCTGATTTTTATTAACAGGTTCCTTCCCAATTAACCAGCCAAAAAAGTTGGGTCATTTGTAGCGCAAAAATTTCTATATTCTGTATTTTGCCAAGTGCATCACTGTGGTATATTTGTTTAATATTTCTCTGGCACCTGTACATTTTTGTTTTGTATTATTTTGTTTTGTTGTTTTGGGACCACATAGACAGTGTTCAGGGTTTACTTCTGGTTCTTTGCTCAGGAATTACAGCTGACAGTGCTCAGAAGACCACCTGAGGCTTCTCTGAATCAAACTGAGGGTTAGCCACATGCACAGTAAGCCTCTTACCTGCTGTAGTATCTCTTTAGTCCCAAACTCCACATCTTCTTGTTGTTGTAGTTTTGTGGGAGCCACAACGGTCAGTGCTCAGGGCTTATTCCTGACTCCGTGCTCAGAGATCACTCCTGGCTGTGCTCGAGGAACCATATGTGGTGCCAGGATCAAACCTACATTGGTTGTGTGCAAGGCAAGCAGCTACCTGCTCTCCTATCTTTCTGGCCTTTCAACCACTACATATTTTAACCTACTAATAAAATATAAATTCAGATTTAAATTTCTTGCCAGGGTGCTTCCTAGGTAGTCACATGTATTGAGTTAATCGTCTGCTGTATAACAAACTCCTGTCTTTATACCACCTCCGCATGTGCTCTGCCATGTGTGCCGTATCTCCAACCAAAGTGTATGTTATTTTAAGTCAATAAGTTTCTGTGGACAATTTGTTATGTAGTGATAAATAACTAAAATGAATGAGAAAAATATAGAAGAGAACTTTTTATCCTAAAAAGTCTTTTATGGCTGGGAATGTAACCCCATCTACCCAGTGGTAGAGCACTTGCCTTGCATGTATTGCCTTGCTTACCCTAGGTTTGATCCCCAGAACAGGAAAAAAAATGTGTACATATATATATACGTATATATATATGTGTGTATATACATTTATATTTATATACATTGAATATATATTTAATTGTTTACAATTTTAATCAACATTAAGACAAAAAAGGGCAAACTCTAAGGAAAAGTATTATCTCATCACTTGCTGAGCCTAGAAAGAATAATGCATTTTTAAAAATTGAATCACTATGAGATACAGTTACAAAGTTGTTCATGACTGGATTTCAGTCATACAATGTTCCAACGCCCGTCCCTTCACCAGTGTACATTTCCCACCACCAATGCCTCCAGTTTCCCTCCTGTCAGCCCCCAACCAGCCTTCCTTCTCTCCTCTCTCTCTCTCTCTCTCTCTCTCTGTCTGTCTCTCTCTCCTTTAGAATTACATAGTTTGCAATAAAAGTACTTAAAGGTATATTCCTTTACTTATTATCAGCATGTAGTTCTTATCCAGAGTAATTATTTCAAACTATTAGAATAATGCATTTTTTTCAAAAACATGCAAGTAGGCCAGAGAAAGTACAAGATTAAGGCACTTGCATTATATACAGCTAACTTTGGTTCAATTTTCAGCATCACATTTGGTCCCACAAGCTTAACCAAGAGTGATCCCTGAGCACATAATCAGGAGTAAGCCCTGAGCACTGCTGGATGTGACCCAAAAGCAAAATATTTTTTCATCATCCTTCATTATTATGTTTTTCTGGCTGAATATTACCCCATCCTCCCTGACTCAAAGGAAAAAGCTGAGAAGGGCTTATCTCTCTGTTGTATAAATGTTTATGTTAACAAAGAACAAAGAAAAAGAATCCTTTCTGACATTTTTCCTTAGAAAACCCGTACTTAAACTTGAAGTTTTGATGAACTATGATGTTACTAGTCAACGTATCAGTTATACAAGTAAAGTACTTCAGATCTGATCTTTTCTCAACATCTCCATAACCTTTCTCTGTTTTGTGTCCATTAGAAATTCAGAGTTTAGCTTTGGCTCACATCATTTCTTTTCTTATTCCAACTTAATTTTTTTCTCTGTACTCCTTGAGCAAACCCAGCAAATCAGTTTAACCAGTTTGCAGAGTAAGGACTTCTGGGGGGAAAATATCATTGACTTAATGATTTCCCCTGTTCATAGTTACATTTAATTTTTGTTGAGCTAATGGCACTAGGGGCTGATGTCTGCATTCTGTAGCAAATATAACCACCATTTCTTCCTCTCCAGTTGAAAACATTCCTTCGCTCTTACTAAAGCTAGGGACTCCAGAGTTTATTGTGTGAGCATTGTATGTGCTGTTATATGGATTTTATTCATGTACCAGATTTTTTAAAGTATATATAAATCTTGCCCATTATATAAACCAAACATCTGCAATTCTGCAATGTTCCATATGTAAGATACCATCAAGGGAGGAAGGACTGTAAGAAAAGAAAGGGGGGAAGCCATTAAAAAGGGAACATTAGGTTAAGACAAAGGAATCTAGACCTAGACCGGCTGAAAAATTAATTGTTCAACTTGAATTACATTATCAACCCAAGTTGGGGTAATGAGGACCATTTTAGTCATGACCATTTAAACCAACCACCCAAGAAGGGGAGAAACCGACTCTTCCTACCTGTTTTACTCATTCTTAACATGCAGGCTTCATTAGTATTCAGACAGGAACTGACACCTATTCTATTCACTTGAAACATGTTAGTAAAACGATTGCCCCAACTTCCTCCTTCAGGCCTCTGCTAACTGAGTCAAAGCTTCCACTGTAACATTCCCCAGAGAGTCAAGACCTAATATTATTTTGACTATGGAAAGCAGGTCTTTGGGGGCACTGAAGGTTTTATGTTCTCATTTGGATTGTGGTGTACAAATTGGAGCAAAGTAAAGTCTAAATAAACTGACTCTGAAATTCCCATGCTTGTGTGAATTTATTTGATCCTTTGATGTCTTTTTTGTTTCTCCATTGGAATGTCTCAAACATGCACTTAAGTCATCCATAGAAAAGGCTATAATGTAAATGGACATGTGTTTAGAAGGAGCTGTCATCTTAACCTTCCCAGAGATGCAAAACCCATAAAACACGAAGGTCAATTGGAATTAACTCTTCTGTTTCTTCTTTCAAATAATGGTGGTTACAGAGTTCAGATTGCCCTTTCTTTCTTGTCCTTCTATTTGTTCAGGTGACTTAAATTTTAGCTGTTATAAGGAGGAGTTGGCCCACATCTCTAGGACATTTCTCTTAAAACTGATTTTTGACCTCCATTCCTTTCTAATTATTTTAAGAATGTTATTTGCGTCTTTGATACTCCCTCTTCATAGAAATTTCCATCTTTTAAAGGTCTATGGGAATATGAGCGTATAATCTCAAGTATGTACGATGCTTATTGTTAAGTGTTCTTTTTCAAATGCAAAACATCTTTTTAATCATAAGAAGCGAGGTGAAAGTAATACTAAAGAAAAAACTAATAAACCTTCTGTAACCAAGAACTCAAATGCAAGTACTGCTAAAATAAACCTATTTGAGGCAAGGTAGAGCATTGACCCAACCACAAATAATTCAGGTTGGAACTGGTGCATACTAGCTGCCTCACAGCTCTAGAATCAACTGTGCTATAAAAGTAAAAGTGTCCAGATTACTGTTTACACACAAAAGTATATAATAAGCATCTTTAGGCACAATCACCTTGAAAGAAAAAATTATATTCTTTCGGTTTATAATATTTTATAGTGTACTTAGAAAATCAAAACTTTTGCTAGACTAAGCCAAAGCAATAGTACAAATGGTTAAGGCATTTGCTGTGCATGCACACTGCTGACCCGGGTTTGATCCCCAGTTCCATATATGAACCCCCAAAGCACCATCAGGAGTGGTGCTTTGCCCAGACCCAGGAATAAGCCCTGAATATCATTAGATGTGGCACTAAAACAAACAAAAAACTTTAGCTATTGCAATATCTACAACTTTAAATATTTAATACTCATTGTTATTTATTATAAATATATAAATATTTAATACTCATTGTATGTAGCTTAAATGAGACACGGCAAAAAAAAAGCATTTTTAAAACTTAAAGGATCAACTTTTCCTTACTGAAAATTCTTCAAAGTAGCAAATCAATGACATATAATTATGCTCTGCCAGGGATTTCCAGGTAGAATCATCCTCTCTTGTGTTCTTAAGGGCATACTTCACTTTAAAAACGTGAATCTGTCAGAATTACTATAATAAAAGCAGTAATGAAAGGTATATACATAATGCTTTTTAATAAACTTCTCGAAATTACAAACAATCTTTAGGGACTAACGGTGAGAATTATATAACACTGAAGAGAGCTCTTTAAAGCAATTGGGCATCCCTCTGAGTAATGGAAGACATTTTTGAAGTGACCACTTGAACGTTTTTGAGAAACAGAAATAGCATAATGTTACCTCTCAATTTTATGGCATTATCTCTCTGATCCTCTGGGTAGCTCTAGAATATTCTTCTTCACAATCTTATTTAGTCATTTTCATTTCTGGTCTTATGGATTCCCTTCCAGAGCTACGACTAGTTCAGTTGGTCACCTCATTAAACTAATGAGACCAACAAAGTATAGCTCTTATAGCTTTGTGGAGAGCAGTGTTTCTTAAAAATAAGTCCTCTTCCCCACACTCTAGTTCACTAACACTTCAAGGTTGTAAGGTTGTGAACTGGTTATACAATAAGACATGCCTGAAAAATGGGAGAAGCACAGACTTGGGAATCAGACGAATCAGTCCCACATAGCACATGGGACTCTCTGACATATCACTTTACCTGTTCAAGCCTTAGATTTCTTATCTGAAAATTAAATAATATAATAATGTATTGTGAGAATTATGCAGCATAGAGTGATAATACAGTTGCATTTCATAAGCTATCAGTAATGTGATTTTTCTAATGTCATTAGTATGGCTTGCCAAGTCTTTCTGGTGCTTCTTCTTCCAGCACAAAGTAGGACTATACTTATAACCCTCTTTTGGTTGTGTTACTTTGGGAGTGAGTAGCTACAACTAGTGACTTGTGAACCAAGGTGAAATATTTTAAACTAGTGTAAAAACCCTTCCTTTTGATAAGATGACTGGCAGCATTCGAGATAGCGGTTGCCTCTCAATCTTGCTCTTACATCTTGGGTTTAACGGTTATAACATGAAGAGTGTCCCTCCTGACCAATGGAGAGGGAGTAGAATAAAAAATTTTCTTTAACTAATAAAATTTCAGCCAGTGACATTTTAGTACTGTTACTACTGCAACGTAACTCAAGCTTTCTTCTACTTGAATAACAAGGTGACCTAAACCCACCCCCCCACCCCTCAAATGAAGAGCAATGTAATTTGATGAATGCATTGAGAAAACATTTGATAGTTTTTTTATGATTTCACCTTGGACATATGGTAAAGTTATATTTCTAGACTGGAGCTATAAATAGCTTTTCTGGTGGTAGGGAGTAATCCATGTTTAAGTCCAAGTAAAGGAGCTTGGGGAAGCAGAGATACAAATGCCAGCTATTTACGTTGTTATACGCTAAACCTTGGGAAAGTTTTGAGCTGTTTCCTGAAGCTTTATGCACTTCAGATTTCCTCTTGGATTAATCAGCAACACTCTAGTCTCCCTACCCGCATCATTAATCTTACTTAGAAAGCATTAAATGGTTCTTGAGTTCCAAAGAAACAAACCTATTGTACTCATAACTACATTTTCAAAAATCCTTTAGAAATGAACATGGCCTTCCATCATATAAAATTAAACTTTTTTTTTTTTTGCTTTTTTGGGTCACACCTGGCATTGCACAGGGGTTACTCCTGACTCTGCACTCAGGAATTACACCTGGTGGTGCTCAGGGGACCATATGGGATGCTGGGAATTGAACCCAGGTCGGCCTTGTGCAAGGCAAACGCCCTACTTGCTATGCTATCGCTCCAGCCCCAAAAATTAAACTTTTGAGATAAAAAAATGTTAGTCAAAATATATAATGTTCTATTCCTTTCCCCCTCATAAATGTATTGGATTTATCAATAAAATTATCTCCTTAGCTAGTTTTAAATAACCTAGAAAGAATATTGAGGAGGGGCATTCTGGGCCATGCACAGCAGTGTTCAGGGTCTATTGTGGCTCTGTGCTTATGTGTGATTCCCGGCAATACATGCAGGACTGACTGTATGTGGTACCAGGGATTTAAATTTGGGTTGGCCGAATGCAAGGCAAGAACTGTACCTCCTGTACTATCACTACAGCCCAACAGTATATTTTTATTTTTTTTTTTTTTTTTTTTTTTTTTTTTTTGCTTTTTGGGTCACACCTGGCGATGCACAGGGGTTACTCCTGGCTCTGCACTCAGGAATTACCCCTGGCCGTGCTCAGGGGACCATATGGGATGCTGGGATTTGAACCCGGGTCGGCCGCGTGCAAGGCAAACGCCCTACCCGCTGTGCTATCTCTCCAGCCCCAAAATAACTTGATTTTTTTTTTTGGCTTTTTCTTCTCTTTTTTTTTTTGGCGTTTTGGGTGACAGCCAATGATGCATAGGGGTCACTGCTGGCTCTGCACTCAGGAATTACCCCTGGCAGTGCTCAAGGGACTATAGGGGATGCTGGGAATTGAACCCGGGTCAGCCGCGTGCAAGGCAAATGCCCTACCCGCTGTGCTATTGCTCCAGCCCCCAACAGTATATTTTTAAAAGCTAGAAAGTTAAGCTCTCTTTGTTACAATTATTGTCACAGCCAATGCCTCTTAGTAATGAGAATGTTCATTAACCCTAATTGATGTTCATCTAATTGATAGATGACTTTATGCATTATTAAAGCAAATTCCAGAACAATGATTGTGAATCTCTTTTAGTTGTACTATACAGGAGCAAATAACACATAATCATGATATTTTATAGAAAAATAAAAGGTAACTTTATTATAATAGCTTTATATCTTCCCATTTTTATTGAGGTAATTGTTATTTATAATGCTACTAGTGTTAGTTTCATTAATAGTATTATAAATCACCTCCACCCCATACGTAGGTAATCTTGGTTCTCTTGCCTTTGGCCATTTATTGTTTTATATCCTACATATGAGAGAGATTTTTTTGTCTCTCCTTTTGGCTAACTCCACTCAGCATTGATACCTCTAGCTCCATCCATGAAATAGAAAATGGCATAATTTCATCATCTTTTCTGAGTAGTATACCATTGTGTAAATATATATGTATATATGTGTGTCTATATAATAGAATACACACATATATTGCATATATAGTGGAATATACACACATATTTGGTATGTATGTATGTATATGTATATATACATATATATGGGTGTGTATATCTATATACATATATATATACATAATATCACAGTTTCTTTATCCAGTCAGAAACTGTGATTAAAGAATCTGTTCTTGAATCTGTTCTTGAACATTGGGTTCTTTCCAGATCTTGACTATTGTGAATAATGCTGTAGTGAACATAGGGGACACAAATGTAATTTTGAACTGATGTTTTGGTATTGGGCTGGAGCGATAGCACAGCGGGTAGGCATTTGCCTTGCACGCGGCCGACCTGGGTTTGATTTCTCCATCCCTCTCAGAGAGCCTGGCAAGCTACCGAGAGTATCTTACCCGCACGGTAGAGCCTGGCAAGCTACCCGTGGCGTATTGAATATGCCCAAAACAGTAACAACAAGTCTCACAATGGATACATTACTGGTGCCCATTTGAGCAAATCGATGAGCAACAGGATGACAGTACTAAGTTTTGGTATCTCTTTTTTTAAATTATTTTTATTTATTTATTTATTTTTATTTTATCACCATGTGGAAAGTTACAAAGTTCTCAGGTTTATGTCTCAGTTATACCGTATTCAAACACCATCCCTTCACCAGTGCCCATATTCCACCACCAAGATCCCCAGTATACCCCCCGCCCCCCACCCCAACTGTATAACTGATGAATTTCACTTCATTTTCTCTTCACCTTGATTACGTTCCATATTTCAACACAAAACTCACTATTGTTGTGGGCGTTATACCCCCAAACAAGATAACCCTACTAAGGAAGCATTTGATAATTAGTTTTCCATTAAAAGATTGTATGTTTTCAGGTTTTAGAAAAGGTAGGATGTGCCCCAGTCCCGAATCCCGGAGCCATGTTAGTTGCTGCTCAGTGTCGCCAGGGCTCCATCTGGAGAAGGTGTGCTGGCTGCACCTCCACTTTCCGGCTCCCCGGTGTTGTTGGCCCCAATTCGGGTCCGGAGCATTTTCCGGGCCGCATTGCTCACCAGAATGCCTGGCCGCTTCTCTATTGAATGTCTAAGTTTTGGTATCTTAAGGGTGGATGCTGAAAAGTGGAATTGCTGTTGTTTTGGAAGCTCAATTGTTAGACTCTTTTAGAGGTGTCCGTATGGTTTTCAAAGAGGTTGAACACTTGACATTTCCACCAGCAGTGGATAAGGTTTCTCTTTTTTCTATATCCACAGGTAGTAGTATGATGAACTTTTAGTTCAGAATTATATCCAATGGCTTATAACAGCAACCAGACTTTGGTGGCTTCTTAACCAAATAAAGTTCATTGTTCTTAGATTTAAAAAAGCATAGAAAGTGGCTGGAGTGATAGCATAGTGGGTAGGGCGTTTGCCTTGCATGCGGCCGACCTGGGTTCAAATCCCAGCATCCCAGCATCCCATATGGTCCCCTGAGCACCGCCAGGAGTAATTCCTGAGTGCAGAGCCAGGATTAACCCCTGTGCATCACCAGGTGTGACCCAAAAACCAAAAAAATTTTAAAAAGCATAGAAGTGGGTATTCCACTCCTGACACTGTGGCTTAGAATGGCATCGGGGGGCCCAGGCTGCTCCCAGAGGCCTGATGGGGCCTTTGTTTTTTAGTTGCATGATGATTGACGATATTCTAGGTGCCCCCATTTATACGAAATGAAAAAGGAGGTCCAAGAGTAAGTCCTGCTTGCTGGCTGGCTCTGTCCTCCCCATCACCCTGCAAAAAAAAAAAAAAAATCAGAAACCATCTCTTTCCTGGAAGCTCTTCTCCGTGGAAGAAATCATATGGTCACAATGGTTGTAAAAGAGTCTGTGGAGGAAACATTTCAGCTGGGCACATTGCCACCCTAAACAAAATCATATTTCTATTAATAAAAAAGAAAGGTAGATTGGACCTTGGGTAAATAAGTAGCGGTGGCCACTATTCAACCTTAAGGGCATGATCCCAGAGCTTGGCAGCGAACCTATAAAATAGCCACTGCTATTTTATAAATAAAAATAAAGAAAGTGTGTGTCATAAATAATTTTTATGACATTCTGAGGCACAGAGAGCAGGAATAACTTACCTGGTGCTACATGAAGGGTAGGGGGTGAAACAGGAGTGTGAAGTTAGGTAGCCTTTAGAAGTTGTTTCTCCAATCATCACAAAAGGCAAAAATGGAAAGTTGACCCAGTTTGGAGACTGGATTACCTTGAAGTTCCTCCAATTGCTCAATCAATCATACAGAGAACTAGCCTAGGACAGGTCTAAGGTCTCTTGGGCTATGGGCCAATTTGTCCCTATGGGAGATAGTGACGCTGTCATACTTGCCCTGGGGTCACCACATATTCTCAGGCTCCAAACAGTCTCGAGGCAGCTGTGACAAATGTCTGTGGAGCCTGTTCAGGAGTCTCAAAGACTTGGCACCTCCTGGTTCTGAGAAGCAGCACAGGTTGGGGGGAGCAGAGGGTGCAGGGTGGATCAAAGATATGGTCTTCCTGCCCTCTGGGTTCAGGAGTGTTATTTCAGGCAGGCTATAAGCCACTTCTGGCTCCAGGAGAGAACAAATGATTTTGAAGCCATAACTACCTAAAAAACAAAGTCAAATAGCCATTAAAATACTGGAGGTTTGTTGCCCCCCCCCCCCCCCCGACTTACTCACCCTGTTATCTTTATTCATTGCTTTAGTTAATTTTAACAGCTCCTGCCTGCAGTAAAGTACACTAGGTAGAGCAGCAAGAAGAAAGACTCAGCTCCAGGCAGGAGAGCAGAGGCACTGGGAGGCAGCCAGTGTTCTCAGGTTGTAAAATAAAATCTCTAGACCAATCGGACACTGGCCTCAGGCCATAGCAGTGATTAATGCCAGAGTTGTAAAAAGTGCTATGGTGGGAATGGTTAGCCAGGTTGTAGCGTGTGTGTGTGTGTGTGTGTGTGTGTGTGTGTGTGTTGTTTTTTTCTTCAAAGAAACTTCACATGAAACACAAAATTTTTATTTGGTATTTTGAATATAGAACTACAATTAAAGACTCATTTACTTTTCTCTTTTAAGTAAAAATGAAAACTTTATGAAACCCACTTCACTCCAAGAATCCCTGATATTTGTAATATACTGTTGCACATCTTTCGGATGTAATTGTGGGCTCTACTTTTTTCTTTGTTTTTACTTAAACTTATTTCATATGAACATTTAATACTTACTTGAAATACATGTTTGTTTGCTCTTTTGTTTTGCGGTGTATGGGACTGAATCCAGGGCCTTACACAGAGAGCCATCTATGTTTTCTATCACTGAGCCACATCCTGACCTTATATGTCTGGCTTACATGTTTGGATTTCTTTTTTTAAGCAAGAGGCATTGTTGGGGAGCCTAGGTTAGGGCATATCTGGCGATACTTGCTCTGTGTTTGGAGGACCATGAGGAACCTCGGCCTCCCATGTGCAATACATTCACCAGGGTGAGCTTTCTCTCAGGACCAGATGTTGGTCTGTTTTTTGGTTTGAAGCTGCTCCCAGCTCTGTGCTTGTGAGTCAATCCCAGCAGTGCTTGGAGCACCATGTGGTGCCAGGATCAATCCAGGGTCTTCAATGAGCAAGGCAAGAGCCTTAACCCATACACAATCTCTCCAGGTGGCTGTTTTTTAAAGCTTAACATGCTTTCTTACATTTATTCTCCATGGTTTGCATCATCTCCCTTACATTATTGAGCATATAGACTGCTTTTTATTTTTTTTATTTTTTTTTTTTTTTTGCTTTTTGGGTCACACCCAGTGATGCTTAGGGGCTACTCCTGGCTTTGCACTCAGGAATTACTCCTGGCAGTGCTAGGGGGACCATATGGGATGCCGGGGATCGAACCCGGGTCGGCCGCGTGCAAAGCAAACGCCCTACCCGCTGTGCTATCGCTCCGGCCCCTATAGACTGCTTTTTAAAATTTTTTTATATTTATTTATTTAGGCATGTATGTATGTATTTATTTTTGCTTTTTGGGGACACACCTGGTGATGCACAGGGGTTACTCCTGGCTCTGCACTCAGGAATTACCTCTGGCGATGCTCAGGGGACCATGTGGGATGCTGGGAATCGAACCCAGGTCGGCTGCATGCAAGGCAAACGCCCTACCTGCTGTGCTATTGCCCCAGCCCTAGACCACTTTTATAGTTTGCAAAAGCAAACTATAAAATGTTTCACTTTCAATGTTATAGGAATTCTTTCATTTCTTGTCTTTAAGTTCTTTCTTTCTATTACATTTCCCATTATCTAGTCAATGCACATGAAGAGTTATTATGGTTGTGTTCCTACTTTTAGTGCTACACAATGTAGGAATGTAAGTATTTACCTCCTGCTTTCTTTTCTTTTTCTTTTTTGTTTGGCGTCACACCCAGTGGTAATTGGGGGTATTCCCAACACAGTGCTTAGGGTCACTCTCAGTGAATGTTTTTCCTGTAAAGACCTTCCTAAGAGGAATTCGATGCCAGTTATGAAGAGAGCAGTTTGGCCTTGAGTTGCAAAGGGAATTGAGTTCAATTATGGTGGCAGAGGCTCACAGCTAAGAAGGGAAGAACAAGTCTGTGAATACAGATCTGCCTGTCCATAGAGGCTTTTTATTACACCCTGGCAATTTTCACAAAGAACATGAAAGAAAGCTGTGTCATTTCTTAGTCTAGGTTAGAGAAGGTCACACAGCAGGTGCTGGTGCTCTTGGGAATCTGCTCTGGATGGCTTCAGTGGTTGGGTCAGAGGTGTGGTTATGCTGGGGCCACAAGGTGGAGAAACCTGTAAAGTCACAGAGGTAGGATCAGGGGGGTAACTCAAAGGCATGGGGTGCATTCCTGCTCAGTCTCTAGCCTCAGCACTGCATGTCTCCTCCTAATAACTCTTGCTCTCCCCCTTCTGCATGCCTACTCCTTATGCCCAGTCACTACAACCCCATTGACCTCCAATACCACCCACTGCTGAGCGTGAACTGTCAGGCTCAGCTATTACTCTGAACCTGAGTACCACTGAGGAGACTTCTATTTAAACAAAGGTGGGGTGGGGCAGGGCCAGGGGTGGGGGTGCTGGAGACATAATATAGGAGCAAGATGCATGCCTTGAACACAGCCTACCCTCGTTCCATCCCCGGTCCTCTGAGACACCCCTGGAGTGATCCCTGAGCACAGAGACAGGAGTAAGCCCTGAACAATGCCAAAACAGAAACAAAACAAAAGAAAAAAGATAGATGCCCTGGGAACCCCTGCTTTTCTAGAAGATGGTCTTTAGAGTCTGCTCAGTCCATTCTGGGCTGCAAGCACTGAGGGTCACTAGTGAGAACCACATGGCTGAGCACATTCAAGCCCCAGGTGGTTCTTGTACAAGTTTGGCATCATTACGCAACACTGGGGGTGGAGAGAATTGTCCAGCTTATGTTTGTTTAGGTTCATCTTGCAACCAGTTCCTTGACTTTGGAGTATAATTTCTAGTGGGAAAAAACTGTCAAACTATGAGCGGTTTTTAAGCCACTGCCATTTGGTTATCAGCATTATTTATTGTCTAGTTCGTCTCAAGGCTTCTGGATAATATGCATTAGATAATATGTTTTATTATCCAAACATCACTGTATCACTGTCACTCATTGTTCATCAATTTGCTCGAGTGGGCGCCAGTAGTATCTCCATTCTTCCTAGCCCTGAGATTTTAACAGCCTCTCTTTACTCGTCCTTCCCAACAGTGCCGCATTTGAGGCTCTTTCAGGATCAGGAGTTGAGACCCATCATTGGTACTGTTTTTGGTATATCAAATATGTCATAGGGAGCTTGCCAGGCTCTGCCATGTGGGTAGGATACTCTTGGCAGATTGCCGGGTTGTCTGAGAGGGAGAACTAGACAATAAGAGTTCACTTCAGGGAGCTTTGTTTGTCTCTGGATCTTAGTCATTAATGGGATTACATAGTGCCAGGGGCAGCTTGTGGGGGTGACTGCCTAGTGACCGGAAAAAGGGGGATCTGGGTGGAGGAGGCCCAGTCCCTATCTGAGTAGGCTTGGAGACCCCAGACATATGATAATATATTTGATAATACTTTCTTTATAAAATAATATATAATCTATTTATATAACATTATATTATATATTACATAATATATTTATATAATAAAACTTGATATATGTTGATAATATATATGTTGATAATATGCTTTTGGATAATACATCTGGAGAGAGTCTGCACATTGGATATTTTTGTCATTCTAAGTTATGGTAGACTGGAACATTTTTTTAAAATTTATTTTATGCTTTTTAATTGAGACACCATGAGAGCAGTAACAGGGCTTTCAGGATCAAGTCTCAGTCATACAATGATCAAACACCCATCCCTTCACCAGTGCACGTGATCCACCACCAAGAACCCCAGACACCCTCCTCCTTCACCCCCTCTGCTGTGTGGCAGATGATTTTCAATTAACTCTCTCATTGCTATGATAACATTCAATTTTTGACCGAAAACTCATTATCATTATTTGGAGTTTTCCCCCCAACAGTCAGACCTGTCAGAATGGCATCATTAGATCGTATGTTTTCTATTGTTGATAACAATGAGCATATGATGTTGCATGGTCATGAAACTGACCGCCTAGTTTTTGGATTCTGGTATTAAGTCCATAGGTATTTCTGTCAGCAGCTGCTGCATTCCGAGATTGGTTTTTGTGCCTCTGGGATCATGGCTGTTCAGGAGTGGGGGAGCTGTTCGTGGAAGGCCGCTGGGGTCTCATTTGTGCAGGAAGCAGGGCCGGTTCTGTCCCCCCCCCCAATCTTGAGATGTGTCCCATCATTGCAAGCTCCTACCTCTCTGTCCATTTGGCACTAAACGGTGGTGGTCTCCATGCTGCAGAGAGGGAAAAAGGATGGGGACAAAAACCCTTTCCGTTCTAGGGCAGCTCGGGGCCATAGTTTAGTTCAAAGTCCACGAATGTAGCTGCCAGCAGCCTCTGGGTTTCTGTGTCTCTGGTATAATGGCTGCCTAAGGATTGCAGAGCCATTCCTGAGCATTTTCTTTGGATATCAGGAAAGGTCGCGCAGCCACGGTTTGGAGAGATGCCCCAGTCCCACAAACCAGAGCCGTGTTAGTAGAAGCTCAGTGTCCCCGGGACTCCATCTGGAGAAGGCAGGGACTCTGCACCTTCTCCATCTGGCGCCCTGGTGTTGTTGGCCTGGTCTTAGGTCTGGAACATTCTCCGGCTTGCAGTGCCACCGGACCAGGTTCTTGCTGCTGACTGTTGCGGCAAAATGGTGTCGAGGGCGGGTTGAGGGTGTGACTTCCGGCAGCAGGGGTGGGCTGGAGACTGGGCTGGTGCCGCCTGAAGACTGGAACATTTTTAATGACAATATTTTTTTGTGGGGGAGTGAGGTTGTAGACCATACCTGGCAGTATTCAGGAGGTGCTCCTGACACTGTGCTCAGGGATCAGTCCTGCAGGTGTGCAGCCATTTTTGTGGCTTCAAAGTTTGAACCGGGTTGACTGCAGGCAAGGCAAGTGCCTTAGCCCCTATACTACCTTTCTGGCCCCTGGAATTTATTTTCTATTGTTATTTTGATTTTTAGCTTCCTGAGAAACTTTTGCTAAGTTTTTAAATAAAACCTTTTATTTTGAGGTTATTGTTACTAGCACTGAGATTGTAAAAACCTGGATATGTAACTCAGTGGTAGAATACTTACCTTGAATGTACAAGGCCCTGGGTTCCATTCCAGGAAGGAAGGAAGGAAGGAAGGAAGGAAGGAAGGAAGGAAGGAAGGAAGGAAGGAAGGAAGGAAGGAAGGAGGGAGGGAGGGAGGAAGGAGATCTTCTTTTGCCTATCACTCAAGCATTACCAAATGGCAATATCTATCTTGCAAAATATATTTTATTTATTTTAGGCTATTAATGGTGACAAAGTCAAACATAATTTTTTTTATCACTGAAAGGATCTCTTCTTTTGTACTTTCATAATCACATTTCCTTCTTTTTCCCTATACCATTTCTGACTTTTGGTACCCTGTAATCTGTCCTCAGTTTTGTCATTTTTGACAAAATCCATTTGTAAATGGATTGTACAAAATTGTACACAACATAGCCTTTCAGAATTGATCTTTTTCATTCAGCAAAATTCCCTGAAGATCAATTCATAGTGTGTTGTCTATATTTAAATGGTTATTTTATTGCCAAATTGTAAGCTTCAGATGATGTGGAGATTCTATGATTGACCATTTATCTGTCAAAGGACATCTGTGTTGTTTCTACTTGGCTATTACAAGAAAAAAGATATAGTTTTGAACATTTATTTATAAGTTTTTTTAAAGTTTTATTTAAGACTGGGGATATAGCACAACAATAGAGCATTTAGTTGACTTTCCATCTATGAGCTCTAGGTCTTTGTTTCCAGCACAATACCCCCCAGCCCCTGCAAAAGAAAATTAAGGAAATAAAGTAATATTATTTAGGAAAGAGGACTGGAGTGATAGCACAGTGGGTAGGTTGTTTGCCTTACATGTGGCCAACCCGGGTTTGATTCCTCCTTCCCTCTTGGAGAGCCTGGCAAGCTACCGAGAGAATCTCGTCCACACAGCAGAGCCTGGCAAGCTACCCGTGGCATAATCAATATGCCAAAAATAGTAACAACAAGTCTCAAAATGGAGACGTTACTGGTGCCTGCTCAAGCAGATCGATGAACATTGGGATGACAGTGCTACAGTGCTACAGGAAAAAATAAGAGAGAGCCCTATAAAGAAACAACACAGGGGGACATCATAACAGAAACCAGTGAAATTCAAAAGATCATTAGAGACTACTTTGAAAGTCTTTATGCCACAAAAAAGGAGAACCTAAAAGAAATGGATGGATTCCTTGATTCCTACAATCTCCCAAGACTGAAGAAAGAAGACCTGGAATACCTGAATAGACCCATCAATGTTAAGGAAATTGAAACGGTAATCAAAAACCTCCCCAAAAACAAAAGCCCAGGCCCAGATGGTTTCACTGGCGAATTCTTCCAAACATTTAAAGAAGACCTATTGCCTGTTTTTCTCAAACTTTTCCAGGACATTGAAAAAACAGGAACTCTCCCAAACAGTTTCTATGAAGCACATATCTCCCTAATACCAAAAGCAAACAAAGACACCACTAAGAAAGAAAATTACAGACCAATTTCCCTGATGAACACCGATGCGAAGATCCTCAACAAAATACTAGCAAATAGGATCCAACAACTCATCAAAAAGATCATACATCACGACCAAGTGGGATTCATCCCAGGGATGCAAGGATGGTTTAACATTCGGAAATCAATCAACATAATCCAGCATATCAACAAAAGTAAAGATAAAAACCATATGATCATATCAATAGATGCAGAGAAAGCATTTGACAAGATCCAACATCCTTTCATGATGAAAACCCTCGCCAAAATGGGGTTTGGAGGAACTTTCCTCAAGATAGTCGAAGCCATCTATCACAAGCCTACGGCAAGCATTATCTTCAACGGGGAAAAACTAAGGGCCTTTCCTCTGAGATCAGGCACAAGACAAGGATGCCCACTCTCACCACTCCTCTTCAATATAGTACTGGAAGTACTTGCGATAGCTATTAGACAAGAAAAAGAGATTAAGGGCATCCAGATAGGAAGGGAAGAAATCAAACTCTCACTATTTGCAGACGACATGATACTATATCTAGAGAAGCCTAAAACCTCTACTAAGAAACTCTTAGAAACAATAGACTTATACAGTAAAGTTGCAGGCTACAAAATCAATACCCAAAAATCCATGGCCTTCATATATGCAAACAATGAGGCAGAGGAAAGGGACATGAAAAAAGCAATCCCATTCACAATCGTGCCCCAGAAAATCAGGTACCTCGGAATCAGCTTAACCAAGGAAGTAAAAGACCTTTACAAAGAAAACTACATAACGCTACTCCATGAAATCAAAGAGGACATGAGGAAATGGAAACATATACCCTGCTCGTGGATAGGGAGAATCAATGTTGTCAAAATGGCAATACTCCCTAAAGCATTATACAGATTCAATGCGATCCCTATAAATATACCCATGACATTCTTCAAAGAAATGGATCAAGCAATCCTAAAATTCATATGGAATAACAAACGTCCAAGGATAGCTAAAACAATTCTTGGGAAAAAGATGATGGGAGGCATCACCATCCCCAACCTCAAACTTTACTACAAAGCAGTAACAATTAAAACAGCATGGTACTGGAACAAAGGCAGAGCCGTAGACCAATGGAACAGGGTGGAATATCCCTACACACAACCCCAAATGTATGACCATCTAATCTTTGATAAGGGAGCAAGAGATGTGAAGTGGAGCAAGGAAAGCCTCTTTAACAAATGGTGCTGGCACAACTGGACAACCACATGCAAAAAAATGGGTTTAGACCTTGACCTGACACCATGCACAAAAGTCAGATCAAAATGGATTAAAGACCTCAACATTAGACCACAAACCATAAGGTACATTGAAGACAAGGTCAGCGAAACCCTCCACGATATTGAAGATAAAGGTATCTTCAAAGGTGACACGGAACTAAGCAATCTAGTAAAAACAGAGATCAACAAATGGGACTACATTAAACTAAAAAGCTTCTGCACCGCAAGAGATACAGTGACCAGAATACAAAGACTATCCACAGAATGGGAAAGGATATTTACACAATACCCATCAGATAAGGGGTTGATATCAATGGTATATAAAGCACTGGTTGAGCTCTACAAGAAGAAAACATCCAACCCCATCAAAAAATGGGGCAAAGAAATGAACAGAAACTTTACCAAGGAAGAAATACGAATGGCCAAAAGGCACATGAAAAAGTGCTCTACATCACTAATCATCAGAGAGATGCAGATCAAAACAACCATGAGATACCACCTCACACCACAGAGACTAGCACACATCCAAAAGAACAAAAGCAACCGCTGTTGGAGAGGATGTGGGGAGAAAGGGACCCTTCTTCACTGCTGGTGGGAATGCCGACTGGTTCAGCCCTTCTGGAAAACAATTTGGACGACTCTCAAAAAATTAGATATTGAATTCCCATTTGACCCAGCAATACCACTGCTGGGAATATATCCCAGAGAGGCAAAAAAGTACAATCGAAACAACATCTGCACATGTATGTTCATCGCAGCACTGTTTACAATAGCCAGAATCTGGAAAAAACCCGAATGCCCCAGAATGGATGACTGGTTGAGGAAACTTTGGTACATCTATACAATGGAATTCTATGCAGCTGTTAGAAAAAAGGAGGTCAAGAATTTTGTAGTTAAGTGGATGGGCATGAAAAGTTTCATGCTGAGTGAAATGAGTCAGAAAGAGAGAGACAGACATAGAAAGATTGCACTCATCTATGGTATATAGAATAACAGAGTGGGAGACTAACACCCAAGAACTGTAGAAATAAGTACCAGGAGGTTGACTCCATGGCTTCGAGGCTGGCCTCACGTTCCGGGGAAAGGTCAACTCAGAGAAGCGATCACCAACTACATTGTAGTGGAAGGCCATGTGGGGGAAGGGAGTTGCGGGCTGAATGAGGGCTAGAGACTGAGCACAGCGGCCACTCAACACCTTTATTGCAAACCACAACAGCTAATTAGAGAGAGAAAACAGAAGGGAATGCCTTGCCACAGTGGCAGGGTGGGGTGGGGGGGAGATGGGATTGGGGAGGGTGGGAGGGACACTGGGTTTACGGGTGGTGGAGAATGGGCACTGGTGAAGGGATGGGTTCCCAAACTTTGTATGAGGGAAGTATAAGCACAAAAGTGTATAAATCTGTAACTGTACCCTCACGGTGATTCTCTAATTAAAAATAAATAAATTAAAAAAAATAAATAAAATCATCATAAAAAAAAAAAAAGAAACAACACAGCCCAAGACAGGATGTGGGTGATTCCAGAGTAGAGGGCCTTATGTATAAATTTTGGTGTGGAAATGAGTTTTCAATTCTCTGGGATAAATGTCCAGTAGAATAATTGCTGGCTTACATAGCAGTTACATGTTTAGTTATTCTAGAAAACTGCCTAATAGTTTTCCAGAGTGACTTTCTTATTTTCAGAAAGGTTGAAAGCTTTCACTGTTGTTGTTGCAAGTGTGTGTGTGTGTGTGTGTGTGTGTGTGTGATGTGGGAGATGCATGTTAGCACTATAGTCTCAGTACCTTGACTTTATCACTTTATATTTCTACCCACAATATATGAATGATTCAGTTTCTCCCCATACTGATTTTGAATCATTTAAACATATGGCTTCCCAGATAATTATTAGGACACATTTAGGTCTTTATTACTATTGTTATTTATTGCTGGTGCTAGTATTTTGTCAACAAGATTTAGGCCTCTAATATTCTGGTAGGCTCCTGTGGGTAAAGTGCAGGCATGGAAAATTCAAAAATAAAGAAAGCCTAAGAGGACACTACCTCATTTCAACCTCCAGCGCTGAGCCATATTTGGGGGTATTGATGTCTTGTTTTTACTTGCTTCTCTTGTGATTGTATCAGTATAATCTCTTGCTCCTCAGGGGGGTCTAAATTTTTAAAGCCCTGAAAAATCTTGAAAGAGGAAAAGGCACTAGATTAATTGTAAAAACAAAAGATGGTGTCTAAAAGGCTTAGAATACACCACCAGGTAACAGGACTCTAGACTAGCCTTCAGTAAATGGTCAGATCAGTCTTTATGGAATGGTGATTTTTAGAGTTAAGTGCTCTAGGTAAGGGGTGTCTTCTCTATTGAAGCCCCACGATTTCATTTCTCCCAATGATTCCATAGTGCCCTGTTCTCTTCTGCATATATGATGCCCACTAAAGCTATTGAAACATTTTCATGACACACATGAAAGAAAAGAAGAGTACAAGTTTCAATGTTTCTGAAACTCTCAGATCCTTAAGAGATGGTTTTATATAGAATTTATAATTATTGTATGAAAATCCCAACTAGTTTAAAAATAATTTCTAAATATAGGAATCCCACTTCAGGCACCTTTTGGCCTGGAAGTTGTTTCTGTCTCTTCTGTATCGACATTCAACAGATAGTCAAATTGACTCTTTATCATCAATGATATCAGTAGTCTTCCTTCATTGCTGGGTCATCAATAGGAAGACAGGAAACTGATTTATTTTACTTACTTATTATTATTATTATTTTTAATCGAATCACTGTGACAATTACAATTGAATACACAGTTACAATTTTGTTCATGATGGGGCTTCAGTCATACAATGTTTCAACATCTATCCCACTGACGGTTCAGTGCTTGCTTCTGAAATGCAATGCTGTTCAGTCTGGTAATGCAGGAAGCCATGCAGTGCCATGGATAGAATTCAGGGCCGTGTGCCTGCAACATGTACAGTCACCCTCTTCAAGCTATCTCGCTTGCCCAATTAAGATTTTCCCTCTTATCTTTCCTCTGCTGATCTTGTTGTTGCAATGACCACAGATTACATACAGGGTTTTGGTTGTGCTGTGTAAATATTCAGTTGTAGTTTTTGCTGGGGTATACACACTTTAAAAATAATATTTTGGGAATGGATCAACATGGAAAGTATCATGTTGAGTGAAATGAGTCAGAAAGAAAGAGACAGACATAGAAAGATTGCACTCATATGTGGAATATAATGTAACTGAGAAGTACAAGTTGGCAACGATGCAACTTCTGGCAGATATCTCTCTGGACTTAGTTACTAAAATACTAAATTACAGAAACCCAAAACTGAGAGGCCACTAAGTGTGGTCACTCGACCTCATACTTCTTCATCCTCAGCAATGGAAAACAAATTATCTAATGCTTCCTTTTCAGCAGGTCTGACTTTAGGGGAGAGACTCTCCAAACAATAATAGTGAGTTTTGTTGAAATATTGTATGCAATCAAAGTGAAAGTAAAGTGAAATTTATTAGTTACACACGCCGGGGGGGGGCTTAGGGTGGGGGGGCTAGGGGCGTGGGGGGGTTAGGGGTGTGAGGGGGCGGGGTGGAGCTATACTGGGATTCTTGGTGGTGGAATATGAGCACTGGTGAAGGGATGGGTATTCGAGCATTGTATAACTGAGACTTAAACCTGAAAACTTTGTAACTTTCCACATGGTGACTCAATAAAAAATTTTAAAAAAATAATATTTTGGGAGGAAGCCCCCCTGGCTAATACTACTGTGAACTACTCTGGGAGGCTACTTAGGGACTACTCCTTGTTTGGTGTTTGGGGGAACATATGGTATCAGGAATTGAACCCACAGTATCACACCTGCAAGGCAAGAAAGTGTTCTATCCCTGAGCTGCTTTCCCAGCCCTTGCATACTTCTACTTGCAATATTTGCACATGTGCTCATTGGGGGTGCTGCAATGCTCAAACATGTACTTGCCTGAGTCCTATTCCCAGCTGAAGTACTCACACATCTTTTTAGATGAGTTGCTTATTTATGGCCACATTCATTATTCGAAGTGTTTACATATACACGACTGCAGTCAAACCCCAAGTTACAATGAATTTTAAGGAAAAATTTTAAGGAAAAACTTCATTTAAATTCACACCTTGTATAATTAAGAATTTCCATAAACTGGTTTGCATAAATTGTAAACATACTACATTTACCCTTTCTAATACTAATACAAGAGAAAAATAGAACTTGTAGATTACTTCTGTAAAAATATAAGTCAATGGCTCCTGACTTGCTGTTTGAGACAAAAATCTGCCAATTTACCCCCAGATGAGTCTCTGAGAGCTTAATTGGAGTTATTATCTCCTACTAAATCATCTTTAAGGCACTCTTCTTTTCTTACTTGGCAAATGTGGGCATTCTGGCCTGTTTTGATGAAGCTTTTAGGTTATTACAATTGAGAGGACCCAGGTAATGGGAAGGGAAAAACATGGCTTATTTTCTATTAAATAAAAGTTAACTTTTGTAGAGCAATCTAGTGCCCTTTATCTCATTTTCCTCAGTCTTCCCAACAAATTTTCGAAGTATTGGTTCTATGCTATCCTCCTCACTTATAGATGAGGGAACTGAGGGTCAAAAAATGGAATGCATTTTCAGCCACCAGGAACAACCATCAAATCCAGAACAGGAGTCTAGCTATTATGACTCCAGCATCAGTGCTTTTTAAAATGCAATTTGCTCATAAGAAAGCACAACTCTTAAGGTGGGGAACATGACAATGCATTTGTTATACTCAAACTAAACTGCACTTTTTTTTTTTTGGTAAGCCATCTTAACCAGACTAAACAGTATTTATTGGAGATATTACAGCCTGATTGTATTACCTCACCTTCCTGAATATAGGAGATTTCTATTTCCCCCTGTAGACCATTTCACTATCAGAAGATTGGACTAAACCTATATTTAGTCAGATGGCAATGCATCTTAAACCAGAGTCTCCCAGGATTTTAGTTACTCCCATAATCTCCAAAGGAAATGTGAACCTTTAAATATATCTCCCTCCTTACTTTCCTCAGTAGATTACTTATGGGTTTAAACAATTCACTGTCTAGCACATTTGGATGCGTTTTTATAATATTGGCAGGCCATGTGTTAGATCTGCAGAAGAGTTTATATGTCCCATTAGATGACTCTTTGAATTTTACTGTCTGGCTAACAAAACACAATAGTTTTCAATATCCCTAGGCGAAGAATGTCTGCCCTGAACTCAAATCTGACCATGGGGTTGGTAAAAGCCAGTAACCATGGGTTGTTACACATGCAGGCATTGAGCATATATAATTTCATTGCTTTCCCTAAATGATTGCTTACTCAAGCTAAGTTATTTTATTATTCCACATGTCTTTAAATCCAGTCACAGCCATGCTCAAGGCCCCTCTCCACAATCAGATGAGCCTCCTGCATGAAGGAACCAGCAGAGGAACCCAGGTGTGCAGGACCCGGGGCTGAGATCTCCATCCAAGCCTGCTCAGATCAGGACTGGGCCTCTTCCACCCAGACCTCCCATTTTCCAGTAGCTTGGTAGCCACACCCACAAACTGCCCCTGGCACCAATCTCATCAACAGCCAAGATCCAGAGACTATAAAACAATGCTCCTGGGAGCACAGCTGCGACCTCTCATAGCCTAGTTCTCCCTCTCAGAGAACCTGCAAGGTACCGAGAGCATCCTGCCCACACGGCAGAGCCTGGTAAGCTCTCCGTGGTGTATTTGATATGCCAAATACAGTAACAATGATGGGTTTCATTCCCCTTACCCTGAAAGAGCCTCCAATGCGGCACCGCTGGGAAGAACAAGTAAAGAGAGGCTGCTAAAAATCTCAGGGCTAGGATGACTGGAGACGTTACTGGCACCCACTCGAGCAAATTGATGATCAATGGAATGACAGTAATGACAGTGATACAATGATGTCTTTAAATATTATTTTCCTCCCCCCAAACCTAAAAGGGAAAACATTCCAAACTAAATAGGCAAAAAGTGTTTGTTTCCTGAGTTATTTTGAGTCTGCATTTCCTTCCTAGCTTGAGTCAATTTCTTTTCAAGTCTTGTCTCCACTTAATTTCGACAATGTTTTAACATTTTACTTTCCATTATGTATTTTATTACTACTATCACTTAATAAACACAGGCTATTATCCTAACCTAGGTTTGATTGAAAAGAGTCTTAAGAGTCTGAGTAAGGAGAAGGCACATTCTTTCTCACGCCTTCATCAGTCTATTGCCCTGGGCAGGAAATTGTATGCTAAAACAGTCAGTTTATTATTTGCTATTTTCTTTTGCTCTGGGAAAAAAGATATATTGCTGGCAAACTGACAGAAAATTAAAAAATGGAATCCATTATGTTGTATGTATATTAAGGGAGTATGCTAAATGCATAGTATTCATGCCATTTATATTTGTCTTCTAAATTTTTCTCCACTTAGAATCAACAAAATGTCATGAGCAAGCTCTTTAAATTGGATGAGATAAGCAGAACATAACTCAAGAGGTCATTCTTCCTCTCTCCCCTCTAAAAATACAATCACCTAACAATTAACAAATACCATCCTTAATTTTTAAAGGCAAAGTATATATATATTTTTAAAGTCATTTTTATTGATGTACCAAAATTTACAATACTGTTAATCACATTTTCATGCCTACATCATTTCAACACCAGACTCATCACCAGATAGCCTCCCAGAGACCCCACCAAACCTGTACCCCATCACGCAAGTTCAATTTGATAGGTAAAATTTTCAGTTCTAATGACTTCGACCATTTTTTGTTCTCTTACTTTGTTTGCCCCCTGCTCCCTACATATAGGAGAGATCTCTTTCCCCCCACCCCCACCCCACCCTGTGGAGGTGGCAACATCTATGCAGTCTAGATAGAATTCATCTCCTGAAATTCCACAAAATTGTGCATTAAAAAATGTTCTTTTTCCCCAAAATAAAATATTTTTTCCCCAGAGGTATAAAAATTAAAGAATATCATGGATAATCCTGAAATTCTGTGCTAATACATTTTAGAGTTTACATGAAATTGGTAAATCCACAAATGTAAAATTTAATGAGTGAAGAGAATTAAAAAAATTAAAGGGAAAATCTAAATAGGTCTCAAAAATGTTAAGTGTGTTTTTCCCTAAGAAAGGGAATATTGGATTCATATTAGAAAGTATTATATAATACTGCTTAAGCGCCTGTATTAATAAGTAAAATATTATAATAAAATATCTATCGTGGTAAAAAAAATCCCTAATCAGACTTAGAATGTTCAGTATAAATGAGATGTTAGTTCACTATTTAGAATGTATTAAATCCCCTAGCAAGCTAGGAATAAATATGCCTTTCTTAATCTTGTAGATGGCAACCATAAATACCATGAGTGAGTGGCATATTTAGTGCCATATGCTGGAAAGTTTGTCTTGTCCTTTATTATTATTATTTTTGCTTTTTGGGTCACTCCCGGCATTGCACAGGGGTTACTCCTGGCTCATACACTCAGGAATTACTCCTGATGGTGCTCGGGAGACCATATGGGATGCTGGGAATTGAACCTGTGTTGACCTCATGACTTCATGCAAGGTAAATGCCCTACCCGACCCTCTGTGCTATCGCTCTAGCCCCTGTCTTGTCCTTTAAAGAAAGTTTTTTTTTTTTAATTTATTTATTGATTCATTTGCTTTTTGGGTCACACCCGGAGATGCACAGGGGTTATTCCTGGCTCTGCACTCAGGAATTACTCCTGGCAGAGCTCAGGGGACCATATGGGATGCTGGGAATCGAACCCCGGTCAGCCATGTGCAAGGCAAACGCCCTACCCGCTATGCTATCACTCTAGCCCCTAAAGAAAATTTCTTAATGCTTCTTGCAAAACTGGTCTCAAGGATATGAAGCCCTAAGCCATTGCTGTCCATGAAGCTCTATGTCATACCTTCAAATCTGAACAATAATGTAGTTGAATATTCTTTGAAATTTTTATTTTTTCAATTATTTATTTTTATTTAATTTAAAGACTGTAATTCACAAACTTACTGATACATGAGTCACACGCATACAATTTGTCTTCCTGGTCTTCAGATACTCTGATGGTTCTTACATTATTCTTGAGCTCATCCAGTTTTCTGTTGTTCCATTCAATTCTTTTTAGATTATTTTCCATCATCTGTTCTTTTCTAGAAGTTTCCTCCACCTCATCTTGGAACTTCTTGATCTTCTCTTCAGCTGTAGTTATTCTGCTGCTCAGAGGCTGTTTAATAACCTCAAAGTAACACAGGTATTCAGCAAAGCACAAGAAACCATCAGAGCTGAAATAAGAAAACTACAAGTGGAAATGACAGAAATGAAGACGATGCTAGGTAATATAAAAAACTCTGAGCAGCAGAATAACAGCAGAATAACATGAGCGGCATGAGTAAATTAAAGTTTTATCCTCATATTTGTGGCAGGATTTAAATTAAAAAATTTAAAATTAAAAACACCATGATTTACAAAGTTGTTCACTATGTATTTGATTCAAGCATTTAGTGTTTTAACACCACCAGTCTGACCTACTCTCCACTAATACCCCCGGTTTCCCTCCCAGTGCCAAGTTGCCCCCTTTGACACATAACAAATTTACTTTATATCGCTTGTTTCAACAAAACGTTAAGAACTGGTAAATAGAATGATCAGAAAATTAATCAGTAAGAAACAATTACTGATTACTATAAGATTGTGACCTATGTAAATAAGAAAATTAAAACCATTTAATACAATATAATAAAATGCCTAGTCTTATTTACATACACACATTTTCATCTCTGGAATTTAAAGTATCTCATTAAATTTTACTTTATATTTGGATATTGTTACGTTACTAATCATATCTCACCTGTTATTAATAACACTTTTAAAGTAATTTTGTGTTAATGTATTTTGGAGTTTACATGGAATAAGTAAGGCCTACATATGTAAATTTTCTCTTATGCTTTACATACACACTGAACTTTATAAAGTTGTTCATGATGATTTGTTACAAGCATTCGATATTCCAACGCCATTCTCACCACCATTACACCTTCCCTCCACCATTGTCTCCAATTTTCACAATCATCCCTTAAGCCTGCACCCATAGTCACGATCACCATCACGAAATCTCATTAATCGTCGATTTCTCGAGCGGGCTCAGTAACCTCTCAATTCGTCCTATCCCTGAGATCTTAGAAGTCTCTCTTGACTCAGCCCTCCAATGATGTCGCACTGGAGGCTCTTTCTGGGTCAGGAGAATGAGATCCAGCTTATTACTGGATTTAGCATATGAATACGCCATGGGAAGCTTGCAAGGCTGTCCCATGTGGGCAGGAAACTTTCAGAAGCTTGCCAGTTTCTCCCAGAGGGTGAAGTAGGCTACAAGATATCGCTTCTGGGAGCTCACTTTTAAGTCTCTGGATGTTGGCCGTTGATGGGATTACACACACCTGGGTTCCTCTGCTGGTACTTTCATGCGTGAGGCCTGTCCGAACGTGTGGAGAGGGGCCTTGAGCATGGCTGTAGCTAGGTTCTGGTGGTCTTCGGCTGCCCGGAGCTCTGCTTGGGGCAGGAAGGGAAGCTGGAGCCCATCCCCTCTGAGGTCCCCCCCCCCCCCCCCCCCCGCCCGGAAGACAGCCAGGTGTGTGGGCAAGAGATTCATAATAGGCCCCTCAATAATTTATTTTACACTGCTTGTTATCAATAATTTGCAAACACAATGATCAAAAATCTTTCCTTAGAAGAAACCAAATTTTTTTGTGTTTCACCATGAAGCCATTAAGTTCTTATATAAGAGATTCCTAAGATGTTGTTACAGGTTAAAGTTTCTTTTCTTTTTTTATTTTTTCTAGTGGATCATCCAACCCCTGGTTCTGGAAAAAATTCACTTCTTTTTTTCTTACAGATTTGATCTTTGTGGAACCCCCCCACCCACACCCCTATAACCATGAGGTTTTTTCCCCCTCTATTTTTTTTTACTTCTATACAATGTAATATTTTCACTCACAGTTCAAGATAGCTTTAAGGCTCTTAGTAAGACTGTATGTAAAGTTAATTCCTTAAAGCTGGAGGTCAGATGTGCATAATAAAATATATACTTTGGATTATATAAACACTACAGGAAGATGGGGAGACAGGGCCCTTCTGTGTACACATTTCAGACTGTGAGGGAGAAGCCTGTTTAGAATGCTAAACACTCCTAACTAGGCAGTGATGAAGTTACTTCTTCAGTGATTGTGATTCTGAAACGATAAAGACAAGAATTTTTCAACTAAAAATAATTTAAAGATGATGGCAGTGATTAACATATTTACTTTATGTGATGTTCTATTTGCTACTTAAGTAGATTTGAGGGTAGAGGGGAAAAGCTGAGTATCATTGTCTTCAAAGCCCAATTTAAGTAAGCAATTACATCAAGAACTTAGAGGATATAGTTTAGAAGAGCCAAAGACAGAAGCCCAGGATAAAATTGTAAATTTCACCCAGTACACATTTTACTCATTATAGAGGGAACTATGTCAATCTATTTCCCTAGAATTGTTTCTTTTATATGTTAATACATCAGATTAGACTACCAAAGAGTTGTTTGCTTTAGTTTGTGTCAATCTTTTTGCTATTAAGGTTGCTATCTGGCTTTTAAGAAATCTGTTGCTAGATTGGTAACTTATCCATTGAAAGGGAAAATAAATAAAACATATTACCATATTTCTCAACAATGAAACATTACAGAGTGAAGAAATGTCAATGGCTTTTCTGCTTTAATTAGATTAGATTTTAAATATTCATATCCGTATTATTTTCAGGAATACTTCAAGGTTGCTGATATTTGAATATTAAATAGCACAGAAATAATCAGACCTCTGAATTTATGGAGAAAAAAAATTCAGCAACTTTCATTGTGCTTTATTTTGGTAAGAGTGTATGACATTTTGTTTCCTACCCCTTTTTATAGAAAGTTTAAAATATGGTCACTCTTCACCCAGGGTATCTTTATATTGGGAAGCTCTGCGTGAGGTTGAAGTTTTTATGGGGGAACTTGTTTAAAACACAGTTGTCTTTAAAGGCTGGTTTGCCACAGAAAGGTTAGAGGTTGCCAGTAAATTCCTTTATAGCAACTTCTGTATTCCCTGCTCCAGACACGCCATCGGGGAGACCCACGCACAATTTCCGCAGCCACACAGGACAGCAGCAGCGCTAATTGATCCTTCTGTGACCACAGCTGGTTTACAAGGCTTCTGGCGGAGAATTCCCCAGGGCGGGGGTCGGGGTGGTGAGCTGGCGAAACCAGGACCCCATAAGTAGGCCCCTACCCAGGTTTTCACTTGGCTGGTGAATAACAAACCATTTCCGACTGACTCTGGGATCTAATTCACAGCCACCCATGGAAACAATAGTATCATCTCGTTATTTCTCCTCTCTCCATTCCTCCCTCTCCCGGATGATAGACATAAGACGGTAGTCCCCGGTGGGTGTGACACTGGCTAATAGGGCCAGCCGGAGGGCTCAGAGGAAGCGGTAGACATGGGGGTCCCAGGCACACTTGGGCGATCTCCGGTTCCCAAGAAAGTCCTTAATTCGCTTGCGAGAAAGAAAAGGACACAGCAGGAGGCAAGATGAGATGCCCTTTACATTCTTTTATCACCTTTAGCTCATTCTCGTCCCAGAAGTCGAGGAGGAGGATGGGGGGAGGGAGGAGGGAGAGGAGAGAGAGAAAAAAAAAGAGAGGGAGAGAGAGAGAGAGAGAGAGAGAGAGAGAGAGAGAGAGAGAGAGAGAGAGAGAGAGAGAGAGAGAGAGAGAGAGGGGGGGGGGGGAAGGAGAAAAGGAGGGGGAGGGAGAGAGAGGTAAGTTAGTGAGGCAGAGAAAATTCAAGAACGCCACACAAGCCACCCTAAAGCTTCCATGAAAAGTTCAGGCTTCATCTGGGTTAATTGCTCCCATATGTCCTCCTAGGCTGTTTTCAAGAATCCGCAAGGAGGGGAGCCGGGGTCACTTCACTTGATATCAAAGACTTTAGGAAAGAAAGGAAAGAAAGATTCTCACCCTGGATCCAGTCCTAAAGGGGACCTAGAGAGACTGGGGTCCCGTCCTCTCTCGCGGGGCGGAGTTGGGGGAACCGGGCACCGTGCGGGGGGGTGGGGACAGTGCGCGGCGCCCCGGCCGGGGCTGGGAGCCGCCGCAGCCCGGGCCGGGGCGGGGCGGGGCGCGGCGCGGCGCGGCGCGGAGGCGCGGCCGGGCGGGCGGGCGGGCGGGCGCGCGAGAGGAAGGGTTCGCCGTCGGGAACACGCGCGGGGGCGGGGACTGGCGCTGCCAATGAGGCCCCGGGGTGGGCCGAGCGGGGCGGGGGCACCGGCCCGAGCGCAGCCCTGGCTGTGGCAGCTGCGGGAGCTGCGGCCGTCTCGGGAGCCGGAGGACCAGGAGCCGTGGAGCGCCGCGCTGGCCGCGCCCCGAAGCCCGGCCCTGGGGGTGGGGATCCGCGCCGCGGAGCTGGAAACTTTCCCGGCAGGTAACTCCGCTCGCCCGGGCGCCGCCGCGGCCGCCGCTTCTCCTGCGGGTCCCGGGCAGGACCGGCTGCCTTGGTGCGGGCGGGGAGGAGAGGGTCCCGGGGAGCACGAGAGGGTGATGGGGACAAGTAGAAAGGTATATGGGAAAGTTTCGAGACCCCCTCCCCCCTTCTCCGGGCACACCCGGGAGCTTTCCGGGGATAGGCACGGACATGTCGGGCGCCCCGGGCCTTGGTCTGGGCGCCTCTGGGGGCGTCGGCGTCTCCCCATCTTCGTCCCCTTCGCCCGGGACCGAGCCGGCTTCCCGCGGAGCTAGGGAGCCCGGGGCACCGGGACGCGCTGCGGTGCGCTGGAAGTTTCGGACCACCACCCTTCTCCCCCGCCCGTGGCGCGCTTCTCGGCCCCCTTTCCCGCCTCCTCTGTATCCCTGGGGCTTGGCGAGGGCCCCTGGCTGCGCCGGGTACTTGGCGCGGAGGAGCGGAGCGCCTGGCACCGCGGGGTCCCGGGCGCCCTCCAAAGTGTTAAGGGTGCACGGGGTCGCGAAGTTGCCGGGTGAATTTAAGCCGGTGGGGGGCGGAGGGGCTCGTACTGCCCCAGCCTGGGCCAAAGGTCTTCTGACTTGGCTTCCTAGAACACTGCGGTTAGTAGACCCACTTTTTATTTATTTATTTATTTATTTTTAAATTTGGGGGCATGGTGGGGGGGGGGCTAGGATTAGACATTGAGAGGAAGCTGAGAAAGAGGAGAATGGTATCAGGACTGTGCCCTCCTGTGTTCCCGGAAGGTGGACAGGAGTCACGTTGGGAGCGGGGACGACGACTTATAGGTGATCACACGCTCTTCCTGAAGGACTTGGGGGTGCGGGCGCGCAGTGCTGGGGATGCGAGGGGCTCCCCGCTTTGGCGTGGCAGCTTTCCGGAATGGCTGGCCAGGAAGGAAGTCCTAGGCATTGTGTGGCTGCTTTTGCAGACAGAAATGTCCCTGGACCGATGTACCCCAAACTTACTTGACTTACTGCAGAGCGCTCAGTAGGAAATGCGGCGCAGGCCAGGTAGAAGTGCGGGGCCGTGGCCAGGAGACCGCAGGACGCCGGGTACGGCGGGCGCCTTCCACTGCCAGCCCCCTGCAGCCGGTTCTCTCGGCCAGCTCCAGATTCTTGGGTGGTGGGACTCTAACTCGATAAAGTTGTTTCCTGCTGGTGCCCATTCGGGCACCTTCATCTTGAACTTGACCTCGGCAGCATCACAGTCTGAGGGGTGGGGTTATAAGGTAAAGGAAAGGTGAATCTTGCGTGGAATGGGGGCCTCAGACTCTGGGACGGACAGGAAATGCCTGGTTGAGAATCCGAGCAAAGGGTTTAGGATTCTGCAGGCAATGCCAGACGTCCGGACAGCAGAAGTTATTTAGTGGGGCTGAGGATGGGAGAGGGAAAACCAGGTTCATTGGTAGAGAGGGTAGTATTTCCCTGGAATGGAAATGAAGGAAGTCTGTGTGTCTGCTCTCACACCCCCCCCCCCCGCCCCGCCTTCCTGGGTCATCTTTATTCCTGCCAAGTTGGCACTCTTAGGATGGGGGAGGGGAAGGAGAAGCAAGGGAAAGCTTCTCTGGTCATTTTGGAATATTTTGTAGCTAGCAAGAAGGTTTCTGATTTTAAACAGCTGCTTCTTGATTGCTGTGGATGAAAGAGTTTATGAGTGACGGAGATGTTGGGTGTAGTTGTAGCTTGAATAGTTTGTTCATCTAAGTTGCCTAAAGATCTCCATAAGAGACCTTTTCTGGAATATGCCAGTTCTGCAGTTTGTGGCAGCCAGAATGTCTGGTGGGTGTCAGTCAGAAATGCAGCGTAAATATATCCTGGCGGTATTAAGATGAGAAGTTTGCCAGAGTAAAGGAAATATGGTATCTGACATCCTTCAGGACTTCCTCCTGGGTCGCTCCTGTTACCTGCCAAGTGAACCCGGTCCAGGCTTCCGGACTGTTGTGATTTTACAATAAAGGATGGGAAATACTGTCATCGATTTTAGTGGAGGCAGGAAAGTCCAGAAATAAATGTAAGGTTTCTTTTCACGACCCTGTCTTACAGCTGTGATGCCACAAACTGAACTTTGCTGAGATTTGGAAGCAGTGGTTTTCCTGCTTTTTGGGCTTAACCACCATAATGTCCAAATTAGCACTATTTATGCCCATCGTGGAACTGATTCATAGTCAGCTCTTTTTATGCATCTTATAACAGCCTGTGGGGGAAAAAAAAATGTTGTCTCTTTAAATACATGATTTATTTGGTGCCATAGTGGGGTTTTGATGGTTGATTGAGGATACCATTTGGTGGACAATGGAAGCATCTTATTAAAATATCCATTTTTAGGTAATAACCCTCAAGCTCATGGTCATTTCTTTATCTCCCAGGGAGCATTAAAATCCATGTACCTGGACTGGTAGAAGTATATGTATTATAATGATACTTTCAGCATAACTGGAAGTTAATGTTATGTTGATGTTTTCATTATAGACATGTCTAACTCAGTTGTAAACCTTTTATCTGCGTTGGGTTGGAAATAGTGTTTGAGCCTTGTATCCAGATAAATGGTTTGTTTAATTTTTTTCTGATGAAAAGTTTAGCTTAACTTGAGAGTTACAGGAGTAAAGTTTATAAAAGCAAAATAAAGTAGAGTTTGTGTGTGTATGTGTAAAACATATGCTTTATATGTGTGTGAGAGAATGCTTTTTTAGTCTTTAGATTTGTATAGAATAGCCTTTTTAATACTTGTATCAGTGGTGGTGACAAAATTAGAATCTCCAGGATACTTTCACCAATTCATGAAAATGGTGCTTGAATATTTCTGGGACTTGGTTTTCTTATTGTTATCATTCTTAAAATGCGATTATCTTTCAGCCCTAAAGTTTGTGACTCAGACTAGAAGTGTTGGCATTCTGGAGTTAGTACTGTAATATTTGAACAGTGCTTTAGGGTTTATAAAAATATTACTTATATAGTTTAATCCCCAAACCCTAACTTAAGTAGATTGAGGCTCAAGCAAATTAGATCAGTTTACTCAATATCATATATAAATGGTAGAGATGAGCTTGTACCTCGTTTTCTAAATCTCCCTCATCCCTTCTCCCTGTTGCTCATTTTTGAATTCATTAAAACCTGACAAAAGGTCTAACTTTAATGTGTAACAGTTTCTCACAGTTTTGGTTATTCTGGTTTCAGAACCCCAGGGTTAACATGTCTGCTTTGATGTCAAAGATTAAAAACACTAGTAATGGTAATAAAAATTTCTTCCCCAAGAGAGCTTCAGGAATCCACATATCTCAAATAAATCATTTGCGTATTTTCAACTTCATTCTTTTCTTTCTTTCTTTCTTTTTTTTAAGTTAGGCTTCAGGGTCTGGTGTGATTTATAATCCAAACTAGTAACCCGGAGGAACATATTTAAGGAAATAACTTCTTAAACCTATATGTCTTTTTAAAAGAGAAATGTATATATCATTTGCCTTTCATCTTGGTATTACAAAGCCTAGATAAATATCCCCTTTCTGGTCTTATTGTGCTTGGGTTCTTTCTACTGCTGTCTGGATTAGTCTGTTACAGTACTTCTGTACAAAATTAATTCTTTCCTTATGTTATTGGTTTAACACTAAAGAAGTAGAAGATTGTAGGTGACCCATTTTTACTATGATTCCAAATATTTATACTGTGTCCTGCTTGCATTTCCGAGCATCAAATGCAGTTTGGTGCTGTTCTTGAAACTGGTATGGATTTTCATTAAAAGCGTCTAAAATAACATTATGTGCTAAGCGGTGGTATCTTTTATGTCTGAGAAGCTTGTCCATCTTCAGCTTATTTAATTTTTGTCTTTGAGCCACTCCCATTAGTGCTCAGGACTTACTCCTGGCTCTGTGCTCAGGGATCACTCCTGGCAGGGCCCAGGAGAGCCATACGAGGTGCCAGGAACTGAACTTGGGTTGGTCGCATGCAAGGTAAGTTGTGCAATCACTCCCACCTCGATCTTCAGCTTTTAAGACTTAACTTTTAGAAGAATGTCTTTTCAATGGGGCTGGAGTAATAGCACAGCTGGTAGGGCATTTGCCTTGCACACAACTGACCGGGTTCAATTCCCAGTATCCTATATGGTCCCCTGAGCACCACCAGGGGTAATTCCTGAGTGCAAAACCAGAAGTAACCGCTGTGCATCACTGGGTGTGACCCAAAAAGAAAAAAAAAAAAAAGAATGTCTTCTCAAAATATAAAGAGGATGTGTCACAAACCCTCCTCTGTGAGGGTAGTCTAATATTCCCCTGTGTGAAAGGAGAGAGCTTTAAAGCAGTACTTGCTAATGAAGATGTTAGTTCTGGAGGGGCTCAGGCATGACCAGAATAACAGAGTAGAGAATGGCTTCTGGTATTTTTATTATCACAGGAATCAATTTTGGATCTAGAGGAAGAGTTTTGATAAAGAAGGCTAACAGGAAACCTTATGTTCTGGAGTATGAACAGGGTTTTTTGTTTTGGCTGTGTTACTGATGGGGTTTGCTCTTCTAGGGTTGCTGTTGACCAAATAGATATTTTAGGTGTATGTGATCAAGGACAAGATTCTGAAAAGGAGAATCCAATAGGTGAGAAGGTTAAGAACATGAAAGTGTTGCAGAGAATGGTAACGTGTCTCAAGTTTAGCAAATTTGCCAATACTATGAGGCAAAATTAGTAAAAAAAAAATGTATATTTTGATATTTGAAATCTTTTTAACAGTAGCTTTATGTAGTTATAAACCCAGGATATTCTGCCACAGCTCCAGGCCAAAGTGACTCATCATCTTTCCTGCCACAGCATACCTCCTGTTACTTGCTTATCATGAACATTACCTGTATAAGTTGGGAGGGGTTGGGCACTCTCTAAGAAACAGGCTGCGATCTGTTTGTGTGTGTGTGTGTGTGTGTGTGTGTGTGTGTGTGTGTAGGAATCCCATGTTCTGGATGATTTTGAAGGAATATGAAAAAGAGTGTATGTATTATGCATTTGAGCATTTAAGTATATGCTTTGGTTTTGTCCGTCTTCTCTTGTCATCTGTACTTTCTTCTTTGGCACTGCTTCCTTAGCCCTTTAGAAAATCCATTATATACTTCACTAATTTATTTAACCAGTTCATTTTGACATTTATGTGTGTTGGGGGAAATTATCTCTCAGGCTATCAGGGCCCTTTGGCTCAGATGGGGTTTACTCTTCATTAAATCAAAGGCCCAGTATAGTCCCTGGCACATGGTTAAGCCTGGCTGCTGGTAGCTTTACAATCTCTTACCATCAAGAAATGGACTCTTTGCTCTGGTTCCAATTTGGAAAAGCCCTGTTGAGAACCTGAATTGCCAGTTCTCAGCAGGGATGCTAATGCCAGCCAAAAGAGACAGTACCAATTGCCCTAAGAGACAGGTCTGTGGGGAGACAAAGTATCAGAGAAAGAAGGGAGTTATTCTGTCTCTGTCTCTCTTTGTTTCTCCTTTTGGGCATTGTGTTTTGCAATATTGATACTGAAAAGTTATCAAGAATATCCCTTTACCTACTTTTAACACTCAGAATAGCCCCTGCTATAGAGGCAGGCTGGGGAATGGGGGGGTTGGGTAGGATGGGGATGATGGAAAGGAACTTAGGGGCACTGGTGCTGGGAAATGTACACTGATGGAGAGATGGGTGTTGGAATACTCTATGACTAAAATCCAATCAAGAACAGCTTTGTAAGAGTCTTTCTCACATTGATTCAATAAAAGAAAAGAAAAGAAAAGAAAAGGAAAAAAAAGAAAAAGTACCTGCCATAGAGGCAAGTGGGGGCGGGGGTGGAGGTGGGTTGGAGTGAGGAAAACTGGGACCATTGGTGGTGGGAAATGTACACTGGTGATGGGATGGGTGTTGGAACATTGTATGACTTAAACCCAATCATGAACAACTTTGTAACTGTGTATATCACTGTGATTCAATTTAAAAAAAAAAGAAGAAAAGAAGGGAGGAATTTAAGGATGGAGGAAAAGGCTTGGTAAAGAATAAGCTTGTTTTATAGGATGTTTCCAAAGGTGGTATTGCTGTTTAGAGCAATAGTACATCAGTATGCCAAAAGGTGTGAACATATTTGTTTGTTTGTTTTGAGGACACCCTGGCAATGTTCAGAGCTTATTCCTGGCTCTGTACTCAGAGATTACTCCTGACTGGGTTTGGGGAACTATATGAGGTACTGGGGCTAGAACTCTGGTCGACGGTTTGCAAGGCAAGCACCCTTCCTGCTGTACTATTGCTCTGGCCTGGTGTGAACATTTTTAATGTTCCTGTGAGGAAAACTCTATAGTCTTGAGACGATTCCCTTTATGTATAGATTTGAATTGATGCATCTAGAGATGCTTGTATAACAAGGTATTGAATTACTTAGCCGAAAACTCAGTTATTGGTCAGTATTCCCATGTAACCCATTATACTTCCCTCTTTCTGCCATGCCTTAGTCTAAATTACTTATATTAATAACAGCAATTATAGTTTATTGCTGGCTGATTCTGAACTAACCAGATGTTTGGATTAAAAAATAAAGATCTGCGGGAAGGAAACAGTACAGTTCATTCTTTCCCCGTTATTCTATATACTCAAGTACTGTGCAGTGTTTATTGTCCAAACAACTGCATTTCCCATCCCAGTCTCCTTTGCTCCCATTTTTTCAGCCAACTGTTTATTGGCTTAGGATTCAGAAGTGGAGCTGGGATCAGCTGGGCAGCTGCCTCTCTCAACGTAGGCTCTGCATGCTCTATGGTCACATGATCCATGTGTGGGGTGGACTGAGGCAGTGGGCATTACTGTAATAAAGTATCACATTACCTGATAACATAATCCTGCTTTTAGTTGGTTTTCCCTTGGTTCTCTGTACTTCAGGGCAGTGTTTCTGAACCTTTTTCTGATCATGGAAGCTACGAGAAAAACCAGATCTTGTTTCCTCTCTGTTCATTGCCCTTGCCCTCTCCTGCTGGCTGATTGGTTTCCTTGTCTCATGCCGTTTCTGCAGTTTTCATCTGTAGCCCCTTGGAATGTCCTGTGATTGAGAAACTGCTTTAGGGTATGCTGAGTGTCTGTGCCCCTGTCTCATGGAGGGAATCTTGATGTAGACAAATCAATATTTGTATATGATAACCAGATGTCACATTGTCAGTGATTGGCTATTGAGTAGGTGCGTGACACCTATCAGGTCCTGCCACTTTGGGAACTTAAGGTTGTCAGTAAAATGAAATAGGTTGACTTTGAGGATTTAGACTATAAAGATAAAAGCATAAGACCACAATGACTTTTTTAGCTGCTGAATTAAGCAACCCCCAAACCACTGTGACTCAGAACTTCTTATATGAGAAAATAATTTTTGTTATTGTTTTTGAGCCAGTCATCCATAGTACAGTGTACTAGGTCATCCATTTTGGTTAGAATAAAATACATGGTATGGTTAGAATAAAAATACAAAACTATTTGGGAATAAAAAATAAGCCTCATTCATATATACTAGATGTGTTGGCATATCCAAAAGATCTCCTATGTGAATGTTATGTGAAGCTGCCTGAGAAAACATTAGTACAGTCTTCTGTAATCTAGCAAGATAGTTTGTTATCCTCCTTCTTATTCTTGCCTTTGGTAAACTCTGTTAATGAACATGGATTATGAATACATTTTTTTTGTATTGTCAGAGGTTGGAACCAGGACCTCAGACATATGGGTGAGTGCTCTCTACTACGGGGCTAAATCCCTGGACCTCTTAGAAAGTTTTGAGACCCTGATTGAAGACACTGATAAGTATTTGATGTTACTTGCAGCTGAAGGCACTGTAGCTGGTGCAAAGGACAGTTAAGAATTCTGGCTGGCTTTCTTTGTTTTATTCATAGATTACAAGATTCTCCATTACCTGGACTTTAACTTTCTTTTCCAGACTCAGTTGTGTCTCCATGTCTCTGAGCTCTTGCCCATTTCATAACACTTACATATTTTGTTCATTTTGGGGACTCTTTTTTTTCCTTCAACCACTGAGAATTTCATTGTCCTTTAAAAGCCAGTTCAAATATATAATTCTTCTCATGATCTTTTTTTTACCCATATTTTCCCCTTCCATATTTAAATGGTTCCTTCTATTTAATAACAGTACATTGCTTGTGCATTCATTATGTTTTTCTCATTTTGCTTTACATTATTAAGTCCATGTGCTTGCTTTGCCTGGATGCTGACTTCTTGATGGTTGACTTTGTCTTAACATTGTTGTTTTGTTTAATTTTTTTTTAATCTCTGAGACAAAGGGCAGCAGAAAGCCCATAGCTGTTAAAACATGGTCAGTGCCAGGTTCTGTTTTCTCTAGCCTTTAGCAACCTTGGGAAGCTAGAGAATGCCCCCAACATGTAGGGGATCTAAGAGCACAAAGCACACGTAACCGAGACAAGAAGATCCAGAGCCAAACCAGTGTCATCTTTATCCTGAAGCTGCTGTTGCCAGCACATGTGTTACCTGCTGTACACATTACCCTTTCTTGTGCAAACACTGACATGGGTGAAAATGGGAAGCTACGAGAAAAACAGAACTGGACAATTCTAGGCATTTTTGTGGTGAGTTCAAAGGAATCTTTTTTTTTTTTTTTTTTTTTTTTTTTTTTTTTTTTTTACTTTGTATAGTAATAGAAAAAGCCAGGGGAATGAAGTATAGGAAGATTTAAATACCCATGGACAGTTAGCTGTCTGCAGGTATTACCAAGCACAATCACAGGAGATATTCCCAGGGTAGGGTCTGGCCTGAGAGCGCTCCTGATGGGAGAAGGCAATGGATTCCATCAGCCAAGGCAGAATAAAATTATTTAGTATGAGTATTCTCCCTAAAGTAAGGATAATTGATGGTTGACAAGTTGTCTGCTTTTAAGTTGAATCACGTTAGATATATGCTACTATGATAGAAAACAGACATTTCTCCAGAGTTTTGAGGGTCAGATGAGAGAATGTATATGAAAGAGCTTTGAACATTATAAATTGCCTTCCAGCTGCAAAAGAGACATCAAATTTGATTGTTTCCTTATAGCAGTGACTTTTAGCTCAGGTTTCTTTGTTAGCAATTTTTCTTTTAAATATATTTCAGGGTTTTAGTAGTGCTCTTAATGGAATAGGATGTAGGTTTTCTCAAATGAATTACAACTATTAGTTGGAAGCTTCTGTGAAATCTTTCACTGTATCACTGTCATCCCGTTGTTTGTTGATTTACTCAAGTGAGCACCAGTAACGTGAGATTTTAGCAGCCTTTCCTTACTCGTCTTTCCCAATGATTGGAGGCTCTTTCAGGGTCAGGAGAATGAGACCTATTGTTACTGTTTTTGGCATATCAAATACGCCATGGGGAGCTTGCCAGGCTCTGCCTGTGCACGTGGGATACTTTTGGTAGCTTGCTGGGCTCTCTGAGAAGTATGTATACATATATGTATATAGATATATGTCTATATATATATTACTCTATGACTTGTTGCCTACTGTCTGAACTCCATCAAATATGGTGTGGTAATTATGGAAAATGGGTAGGAAGTGTCTTATACTGTGTCCAGAAAGTGGCCTGGAGCATGGAGGTGGTTGGGTAGTGGAGGTCAGCTGCCGGGGCTGGGTCCCTTGAGCAAGGAGGGTTCTCGCCCGCCCCCTCTGGGGCACCCCGAGTGAAAACAGCCTGGTGCAGAGGATGATGAAAATTCACAAAAAAGATGATACAGGCACAATGGTGGAGGTTCCTGGGCACTTTGGTGGTGGTAGAAACTAGACACATCAGCAACATAAGCTTTAACATTATTGTAACCATGTTACCAAAATTATAATAAAAGCAAAAATAAAAATAAAGATAAAAATAAAAATCTTGAAATGTTTTTATTTCCCCACTGTCCAGTGTTCTTCTTTGAAGTAATTTTTAAAATGATGCTTTCAAGTAATAGCATATAAATTATAAATAGCTTCTAAGGAAAGTCGTCCTTTTCTCAAACACGTCAAAATTTAAAATGGTTAACTAATAGAATTTCATCAGAATAGTAGCACTGTAGTACTGTCATCCCATTGTTCATCAATTAGCTCCAGTGGGCACCAGTAACATTTCCGTTGTGAGGCCTGTTGTTACTGTTTTGGCATATTGAATATGCCATGGTAGCTTGCCAGACTCTGCTGTGCGGGCGGGATACTCTTGGTAGCTTGCTGGGCTCTCTGAGAGGGGCGGAGAAATTGAACCCTGGTCGGCCTTGTTAGCTACTTAAAAGTAGAATTTGTGATGACTGTTTTAGGATATAATTGTTTGGGTACTCAAAGAATCATTTTCTAAGAATGGGACTACTTTTATACCATAAAAGTGAAGGTCTGAGGAATTTGAAGTAAATTAATAGAAACTCTTAAGCGCTTTTGGAACACCTTCATAATTTTTTATTTATTTTGTGGTTGTCTCTTTGAAGCCAAAAGTTTAGTTTGAGGAATCATTGGAGGGGATTGTGGATAATTTAAGATATCGCAAGGCAGTTTTGAAAGTCAAAACCAATATTGTTTGACACACATATATTTGAAGTCTATTCCATTGTAAATATTCAAGGCAATGGATCTTAATAAGTAAAATTTAATAGTACTAAGAAAAATTTTACAATGGAAATTTCATATTATTGAAAGAGTACAAATTATAGATGAAAACATGATAAAGAACAAATGCAATTGTTTACACATGTGAAAGACACAAAATGTTAGTGCTCCAAAATTGCAAGCAGATTAAATTATGAATTTTTAATTTAGAGGTCTTAAAGTATTTTTGTAGTTTAAAGAGAGCCTTACCTCAGTGATCTCTTTAGACAGAGCAACAGTTCTCAAAGTGGCTTCCATCAGAAACTGATTTCTAAGAAATTTCTAAGGGTTAGATAAGAAACAAAGATTCTTTGTGCAAGTAATTGGGAAAATCTAAATTGACCACAATAAAACTAATATTTTTAAGTATTTTTTTAACTGCAGGACTTTTGAATATCACTAGTTCTGATATTCATTCTGAATCTCCTGGATCTCCTTTGAAGAGTGTTTTTCTCTAAATATCCTAAACTGTCGAATTTTTGTACAAAGCATAATTGTAGGAAAACATTTTAATAAAATGAGCAGTGATTTATTACATTTTTTAAAAAAAATTAAAGTACTGTGGTTTACAAAGCTATTCACAGTTGAGTTTTAGACATATAGCAACACTGATCCAGCCACTAGTGTCAACTTTCCTCCACCAATCCGATCCCCCATACCTCCTCCCCCTCCCCACTATAATTTAAAACTAGGATTCAATAAAGGTTCATATACGGCAATGTTGGTTGCTATTGGCTTTGTCCTTTAAATTTTTTTTAGAAAAATGCTCTCTCCTTCCCCTCCTGATTTTCAGAGGAGAGCTTTTAGGTAGTTCTGGATTCTGAATTTGTTTCCTGTGGTGGTGGTTACTTTACTTTCTTTCTCACTTTTCCTGTACATTAGAGGTCAGATATCAAAGCTTGTTAGATTCAGGTTAAATATATCTGGGAAAAAATATATTTTCTCTGCCCTGTGATTTGAGATCATGCAGCTTAGTTTAGCAGTTCATTAAGTAGCCTTTTAAAAATGTATATAAGGAAATAGTGACTTGGAATTTGAAAACCAATTTTGCTAGTTAAAAATTAATTTTATGGGTGTATGAAGGGGATGCAAGTTTAATTTATTCTGGTGAAACAACTGGTATTCTGAGTAATTGCCCTAATTAAATGTTTAAACTAGAATTTCTAGTTTAAACTAGGATTTCAACTAGTTTAAACTCTATTTCAAGAGTTTAAACCATGCGCAACCATGTACTTTTTGGAACAATTAGTTTTGTTGTTAAACTTGTGCGGTGGTTGAATTTTTTGGGGATGGGAATGGTGGGCCATACTTGGCAGTCTTGAAGGACAATGCAGTACCAGGAATCATGGGCTTCCACATGTGTAGCCAGCCTTTTATGTCAGCTCCTTAACCTAGTGCTTGAGTTTTATTTAGAGTGACAAAGTATCTGAATTGTAGTGATAAAACAGTATCCTTTGAAGGCCTATTTTCAAGTACTTTAATTTAGTAATATGCATTCTACCTCTATTAGATTCATTTTAACAACATCTTCTGATAAATGATTATGCTAATTTAAGGTACATCCATAAATCTAAATATAGGCTTAAGGAGATAACTTTTATATTGGTAAATTGTTTTGGAAACGCAGATATGTAAATTAAAGTTTTTATCATAGCTGACTGTGCTAACTTAATTAGCTATCGTTTTCCCCTTGATATCATTCCAATTCTATGTTATATGTTGGAAAAAAATTAAACTTAAAGGAATTTGTTATGACTTAATAAAGAATAGCTTAGTATGTAGAAGGTTTTCTGTGATGAATGGTAGCTATCACAGGCTGTTCCCAGCATATTTTTATATTTAATATCTTCATGGGAAGGATTTATTATATTTAATAAGGATTTATTATATAATATATTTAATATCTTTATATACATTACAATTTGATTGTTGTGAATAATAAGGTGCCTTGGACAGAGTAGATCCTTTAACTAGACTAGTACACTAGAAATATACACAAAATCCTTTTTTTCTTCTTTTGTAAAAATACAAATATAGGGTAAATTGTGACAGCGGGGGATGCATGATCTTTGAAACCAAATGAATTGTGGTTTTGTGTGTTGCTCAGAGCAGTTGACTTGACTTCAGTTTCTTAGCAAAATGGGGTAATAAATCTTATTTTGCAGAGTTTGTGCCAAGAGTAAGACAAACCTATGTAAAATTGTTCAACCCTGTGTCTGACTTCTAAGTACCGAAATCTAGTTTTCTCGTTTTTTCTCCTCTTAATTGTTTTAAAAATGTTTTTCAGCTCTTTGGATCTGTAGTAGGATGGAATTTTTTTGTTTTGAGTGTTTTTTGAATTGCTAATTTTAAGGTACTTGTTACACAAGCCCAGGCAAGTGCTGAGTTTCAGGATAATATACATAGTTAATTGCTTATGTCAATAAACTAAATGTTAAATGAAGTGCTTTGATCAAATGAACAATTTGGGAAGAAAATTAATACAGGAAAAGGAACTAGAGGAAAAATATGTATTTTATTATTAGCATGAGGATGTTTTTAACAAACTGGTTTTAATGATAATCAGTATTTTATTATATTTTCCCCCACTTTATTTTAACACTCTGGTTTACAAAGTGTTCATGATGATTTGTTACAGGCATTCAGTATTTAAACACCAATCCCACCACCACTGTCACCTTCCCTCCACCATTGTCTCTATTTTCCCAATCACCCCTCAAGCCTGCCCCCATAGCAGGTCCACAATACTTAATTTTGTATTGTTTGTTAACGCTAAATGACTAACAGAATGATCAAAACATATTTCTGTAGAAGAAAATTTGTGACAATTGTATCTCAACATGGGGACATTAAGTCTTTGTTTGAGGGTTTACTAAGCTGTTATTGCAAGTTAAGTAAGCCTTCTGTGTTAATGCTTTTGTTTGTTGAGATTGGTTGGCTTCTGTGTTACATTCCCATCCAATCTGGTTTGCTCCGATTGGGATGCCAGCATTGTAGAGTTTACAGATGTTGTGTGGCCGAATTTGTGGCCACACACTCCAGAAAGACCAGAATATTTAACTGGATAGTCTGGTCGGAGGCATAGTGACAGTTGACTGGCCTGTCCCACTCCGAGATTGCTGGTCAGGAACAGGTATCTGAGAATTTTTTTGCCATTAGTTGATTTCTTTCGAGATTATTTTTCGAATAAGCCTGGTAGATGAGCTTGTGTGGTGGCAGCAGTGGGTTGTGGGTGTGGCTGCCTGGGCTTTGGGAAGTATGGGGAGGTGGGTCACCCATCCCAACTCTGAGAAGACCAGAGAGAATGAATATTTTAAAACTATTTATTATTGCTAATACCATGAGAATTGAGACAACCCCACAGACTTCAGTAAAGCTCTACTTGAGAATAATAAACCTTTTATTTAAATAGACTATGTTTATAGTGTCAGATTCAGATCTTATGTGTACATTTATTTATGTATCTGGGCTGTTGCTAACCAGGAGAGCAGTCTTTTCTATAGTGGAGAGGGGCTGTGATTCCCTCAAGAGTTCACATCCTGACATTGGGATAGAATGAGGAAATTCTTAACTGCTTTGTGTCCTATTAATGAACATAAAGTGAGAATTACTATGTCCTAAGACATATTTTGTTAATGTAAGTTGCCTAACTTTCCCACATACCTTTCTACTTCTGCTTAGAAGAAGCCAAGAAACTTTAGATACTTGAATAGAAATGTATGTGCTACCAAAAAGTCTTCTTTTCATCAGATATCTCAAAGTTTTGATGCATTTGGATTGTGCTAATGACATGCAAAATAGTCTCATTGAGGCAAGGGCTCACACTGCTCCCTACCAGCTTGGTGTCTAATTCTTTGAGAATAAACTCAGTTTCCTAAGAACACTGTAATCCATCTGTGTTTTTACACTTCCTTCCTACTCTTAAGGAGCAGTTCTGTTTATCTTTCCTGAAATATTTTGTTTAGCAAGAGGAATCTCTTAAGCTGCATAGCTTCATATTCACCAAACGCAAGTTAAGAGGAATTAGAGTATGGTTTCTCTCCTTCATCTTGGACCGAGTAAAGAGAATTCTCTCTAGAGGGGTAGTGACTGAGTTCTGAGGAGACAACATTTAGAAAGACATTTCACTTTTCATGGGACATTTTTCAGTTCCTTTATTAAGAATACTCTTAACTAGAGGCTGGAGTTAATAGTACTATAGTTAGGCCATTTGCCTTGCATGTGGCTGACCTAGGCTTGGTTCCTGGCATCCCATATGGTCTCCCAAGCACCTTCAGGAGTGATTTCTTAGCACAGATCCAGGAGTGTTTCCTGAGCATTGTTGGATGTGTCCTCCTATCCCCCAAGAGAAGTCTTAACTTGATCAATGAGTAAAATATAAATATCCTATTAGTTTTTGAAATAAAAAGTTAGCATAAAGGTTTTAACTGTTTGACAAACTGTTCTCATTTGTCATAGGGTGGTGGAAAGGAAGTCTTGTATTAATTTTTCCAACAGTTATTTCTGGACGTCTGTCACTGGGCCCTTGCACCCAGCTCTGTGTCTGTTCCTGAGGAGGCAAACAAGTGCATGCATAGTGCAAATGTTAGGGAGACACATGTGCAGTAAGTGCGTAGGAAGAGAAGGATAAGAAGGAGGAGGAAGGGGAAAAGAGAAGAAGTGAAGAGTTGGTGGCTAGGGAAGGCTTCATGGAGGAGGTGAAGGAGGGTAGCAGTTTGCCAGGTGGGGAAGAGGGTGAGGGACTTTCTGTGAAGGGAGCATGATAAGCAGAGGCTGGGAGGCATGAAAATACAAGTCATGTTTGGGGTGTTGTTACTAGAACAGATGGTGCTGGCATTTGGGTACAGTGGCAAAGAGGAGAGAGCCAGATTGCAAAAGGCCTTGCATGCCAGGCTAAGAAGTATGGTTTGATCCTGTAAGGCAAGTGATAGTTGTCAAAGGTTTTAAAGCAGAGATGATGTAATCAGAGCTGTGATGGAGAAAAGCTTTGGCAGTGGTGGCGTGGAGGAGAGACTGGCATGGGGACAGATGGGTAGCGGGGCGTTCTCTTAGGAGGCTTTTGAAGTAGGTCAGGTGAGAGATGATGTTTGAGGCCTGAGTAGGAGGAAGAGAATTAATGTCAATTGAATGCTTTTTATTGTGCATTTAGGGTGCATTAGCTCATGACCCCCCCCCCTCACACTCACTCTTCACTCTCCCTGTCTCTCTCTCTCTCACTCACACACACACACACACACACACACACACGCGCGCATACACACACTTCCCATAAAGTGCTATTGTCATCAGTCCTTATTTTGCAGAGAAGGAAACAACCCTGAATAACCTGGACCAGCCAGATCTGAATACAGGACTGACAGTCCTGTGCCACCAAGCTTTAGCACAAAGGGAATGAGAACACAAGGGTGCATATATTCTTGGTAGAATAGAAGCTTCTTCCAGATTAGAAAGGAGTCCTTGCAGGTAACGGAGGATAGAGAGCAAGGCTGTTTCTAGGCTGGGAGCAGGGTGTGATGTATGGCAGACACAAGTAACTCAGAATTCCCTCAAGGGGAATGACTGGATTTGGGGCTTTTCTGGGACATCCTGTTTGAAATACCCATAGGGGCAGCTAGAAGTCAAATTCTTTTTTTTTTTTTTTTTGCTTTTTTTTTTTTTTGGGTCACACCCAGCGATGCTCAGGGGTTACTCCTGGCTTTGCACTCAGGAATTACTCCTGGCGGTGCTTGGGGGACCATATGGGATGCCGGGGATCGAACCTGGGTCGGCCGCGTGCAAGGCAAACGCCCTACCCGCTGTGCTATCGCTCCGGCCCTAGAAGTCAAATTCTTGAAGACACACAGCCTAGCCTTCCTGTAGAAACTACTGGAAGACTTGGGTACTTGGACTGGAGTAGGAGCAGTGTGTGTGTGTGGGGGGGGGGGGGGGGTGCAATCTTTAGTCCTACTCCTTGATATTACAAGATTGAATCACCTTGAGTGTTTGTTTTGCATTCCCCCACCCCCTTATCTCCAGGTGGTATTTCAATAGGTCTGGGGTGAGGTGTGGCAGTCTGCATTTATTTCAAGCGTTTGGGTGAGGCATGTTGTAACAGGATCATACTTTTGAGAATGTTTGACTCTGAATGACCTCCCTTGTTTTTTAATTTGGTCTCTTACAGAGAACTGTGAGTTGCACCTTAAACCAGTGGTTTTCAGCGACCTGTCAGAGCATTGACCACATGCAAGACAAGTGCCTTAACCACTGTACTTTCTCTTGAAAGGGGATGAAGATGTAATCTACCTTTATGGTGTAACTGTTTTGGAAGCCTTTTTTTGGGGGGGTGGGGGGGACTACACCTGGTGGTGCTCTTAGGGCTTACTTGGAGCTCTCAGGGATCAGTCCTGTGGTGCCCTGGGACCGAATCTGGGTCAATTGTGCATGACAAAATCTGAAATCTCAGGCCCGTTTTGCAAACTCAAGTATTAAATCAACAAGTTGTGCACCTTAAATTTATATGTTGTATGTCAATGATATCTCAATAAGTTTGGGAAAGTAGATTGACAACGTAGCTCAGTTGTAAAGCACTTGCATTGTGTGTGTGAATCACTGGGTTTAGCTCCCCAAACCCTGGTTCCCACACAGCACAACATAACCAAAAAGGTTAAAATAGTTTCTAACTCCAGAAAAATGACATGAAAAGTACTCTACTCTTTGAAATGTGTGCTGTTTGTTTTGATTTGTTGTTTATAACCATACCTGGCTGCTCTCAGGGCTCCCTCCTTGTAAGACCGGGGACCATATGTGGTGCTAGGGATCAAACCCACATTAGTTGCATGCATGGCAAGAAAGTTACCCCCTATACTATCTTTCTGGCCCAGAAATATGTATTGTTAAAACTAAACAACTGATTATTGGGCTATTTGCTTATGGTTAGACTTGATCCAGCCTAGCTCCCTTGTCTCCTTAGTTATGTTGTAGGTGAGTGTAGATTTGAAGCTGGACTGGGTTGAGATCCCAGATTAGCCCTTTGCTCTCCCTATAATGCTGGGTTGGTTACCAGCCTCCCCCAGCTTGTTTTCTGTGAATTTGCAATGCAAGTAGTTTTTAAAGGTTATTTGGAGTGACTTCAGACCAAAACACATAAGGTCAAACCCAGCCTTATCTTGGGAGGGAGGGTTTGGCCTGGAAATGTGCCTCCTTCAGTACACCTTCAGGGCTACCTTATCTGACCAGACTGTAGTTTGGTTCCACTGACTGCATAGCTCATTTCTTCACAACCATTACCTACCTTATTTTACCTCTCCTTCAGAGTCTGGAGGCATTCTTACTTGGTTTTGACTGATAAGAGGAGAGAAAGGGTTTTTTTTTTTTTTTTGGTTTCATTAGTTTTCATTGGAGGTGTCTTTTTGTTGGTGTCTAGTTACACAGGGGATAATTTTTGCTGCTTTGTCTCTCTTAGTGAACAGGTTTGGGTTCATTAACTGCTTGCTGCTGATTCGCTCATTTTCCTCATATGTGGGAGTAAGGGAGGGAGGAGAGGCTTCCTCTGTTTTCCTACCTTTGCTAAATGCCATCTGTACTTCCTGTGTCCATGCAGGTTTTCACAGATTCCTGTTGGAAATCACTGTCCTAGTGGATGGGATGGGAGCAGATTGCTTAGTTTTGGGTGGGTTCATTTAGTCTCTGACAAGAAACCAAGTGAGCTATTACTCTGTTCTGTGTTCTATACTAGGGGTTCATCCTAAATTACCTAGTTTCATTCCCTTCAGGGCCTTAGTAGGAGCAGCAGGCATTCTGACTAGTTCTAGTTTGAAGATGAGGGCTTATATCTCATGTCATATCAACCTCCTGGTACCTGACCCTGGAATTCTGCCCTCTGTTCTCTCACCCAGTACGAGAGGTCTTCCCTTAGATTTTTCTGGGATGTCTGTGTTTGTACAGAATTAGTCAGTATTTAAATCCTGTACAGGTATTGCTCCAAAGATCAGTTTTAGAGATGGACCTGGGGATTATAGAATTGCGGGAGGGGGCTTGGGGAGAGAAAACTGGGGACATAATTGATGGTTTCACAGGGAAAGCATGCTGGTAGGATTAAGCAGGGCCAGGGTGCAGTTGCTTAAGACTACTTGTTTTCATTGTGCATGGCTACTGGAACAGTCTGCCTGGGTATGCTAAGTACATATTTGTGGGTGCCTTAGACAAGATTTGCTTGTTCAGAACATTCATTTTGTTTCTCTCATTTTAGTTTTATATTCGATTGCTTTTCATCATTAGTGGTTGTTCACTGTGGTTGGAAAGATGTCTCCAGGACTTCTTATTTGATGGACCCCCAAGTGTTCAGCACGAAAGCATGCATGCATACAACGTAGTGGGAAGATCAATGATTTTAAAGTAGGATTTATTTCAAATTTCAACCCTCTCCTAATGTCTGTGGACTAGTTTTTAAATGTTAAGGCCTCAATTTCTTCATCTGTAAGTTGGGGATCCTTGGGTGGGAGAGATAGATAACAGTACATGGGTAAGGTGCTTGTCTTGCATGTGGTCTGACCTCAATTTGATCCCTGACATTGCACATTGTCCTTCCGGTACCGCCAGGAGCTTCAGAGCCAGGAACAATGCCTGCACACAGCCAGGTGTACTTCCCCCCATCCTACCCTCAATAAATGGGGACCATTTATTCCATGACAATGTTTTTAAAAGTCTATTTGGAATTGGGTGTGGTACATAATACATGTTAAGAAGTTTTCTTTATTTCAGCTTGAATCAAGAGGTATTAAATGCCTTAGTGTGCCAGGCTTGTACTAATCCCTGTCATCCATGAGGGTTAGTACAAAGCACTGGACCTGAAGAGACTTAAAATTTAGTCTTTAGGACTCACCCATGTATGTTCATCCTGAGATTAAGTGCCAGGTCCTGTGCTGTGGCAGGACCCTTAAGGGTTAGAGATCTTTCTGTCCAGGAGGAAGTTATACCTCAGTCCTCTTTGAAGGACTAAGGATGAACTGAGCAGAGATGACTCAAAGGACTGGAGCGCAGGCTTTGCATGCGGGCACCCCTGCTTAAGCCACGGCACTGCATAGCACAGCCCTCCAATACTGCCATTCCCCTGACTGTTGCCAGGAGTAACTTGGAGCACCCCAGGAAGGTCCCAAAACAAAAGCAAGGGAAAAGTTGTCAAGCAAAGAGAGATGGGTCTCAGCCATAGCAGCAGCATGAGCCATGGCTGAAGCACCGAGAATGCTGTGCAGCCCTCTGTGTCTGCAAGCAGGGGGGCTGGGGAATGAGGCCAGAGCACCTGGTGACTGTGAGAGGAACTGGTGGGTACACTGGAGAAGCTGTAAAATTCGCAAGGACATAAAGGAAAACTGTAAGGAGGAAATAATTATATAATGGAGCTTAGTAAATTGCCAGGCACTTTTATAGTATAGAGTGATTAAATAAATGATGGTGCACCTATGTAATAGTGATCTACAGATAAAGAATGAAATGATTTGTATGCGTTATTAAGGAAAAACTTTCAAGAATGTCCTTAAGTAAAACTTATCTAGGCATAAAGTATCTCTGAAAGTTTATATCAGAAATTACTGCCTTTTTGGAAGATGTAGGAATCTGGGATAGGTGAGGTCTCCTGTTTTGCGCACACCCTTTTGTACTGTTTGGCTCTTTTTCCATATTTATCCATTTCTTTAAAAAAATACAGTAAAGAAATGACTAATGTTGTACATTATCAGGTGTGCCGGAAACCAAGCAGCAGAATATAAAAATAACTTGTGCTACTGCACTGTAATGCTATTAACTCAAAAATGCTCGATTATTTCATGCTCTGACAATAATACCATTCATGGTGGGGGGGTTAGAATTTCCCATTTTCACATACATTATTTCAGTCAGAATTAATCATTCTTCCATCTGTGCTCCCATAGCAATTATAATATTTTAAGAATTATAAATGTTAAATGATGCTTAGTGAAGTTTGGAAAAGGAGAGTAAAGAATATTATTTGTTTAATGCATCATCAAATTTTCCTTTTGCATACTTTGCATATACCTCTTTTTTTTTTAAAAAAAAAGTTTAAACAGGCGTTATGGTCTGAGAAGATGGCTCAAAGCTGAAGTGCCTGGTTTGAGGATTTTAGCCCTGCCTTCCGTTGATTCCCAAGCATCGTGCCTGGAGCACCCTGAAGGGCTGCTGGATTTGACCTCTATTTTCCAAAAGATGTAACTGAAATATTCATTTTTTTAAACATTACTATTTCACATACCAATATGTTTCCCTCAGGTATTGCGTAGTTGTTCTCTTTATCTTTTTGGGTCACTGTTCTTTTTCAGGGTGTGGTATGGTGGGTGGGGTGAGTAGGGGATGGAGGTGGGGAGTCTCTCAAGTGATGCTCAGGAGGCTGAATGGTAGGTCAGAAGTTGAATGTTCGGACCTGAAAATGTGGTGCAGGGCCTTACCTCGACCTCCCTGGTGGTGCTTGGGGACTCCATTGCTGTGCCTGGTGATTCATGGGGGACCTTAGGCAAGGTTTGTACCTTAATCCCTGTAGGGTCACTCCAGCCCCTGTCGTGAGTCACTATTCAGCAAATACCATAATTCCTTTCCCTGTGCTATGGTCATGTACAGTTACATTCTCACATGGCTGTATTGTTTTTTTTTCTTTTTGTATATTTTTTCAATTTTTTTTTTTATTTTATTGAATCAACGTGAAAAAAGTTACAAAGCTTTCAGGTTTAAGTCTCAGTCATATAATGAATAAACCCACATTTCCTTCACCAGTGCACATGTTCCACCACCAAGAACCCCAATATACCCCCACGCCCCCTGACACCCCCCCACCTGAGTGGCTAATGATCTTCACTTTATTGTCTCTATACTTTGAATACATTCAATATTTCAACAGAGAACTCACTATTATTATTTGAAATTTTCCCCCAACAATCAAACCTGCTGAAAAGGTATCATTTGATAATTTGTTTTTCATTGCTGAGAATAAAGATTATATGAGTTTTGGATTTCTGATATTTAGCTCAGTTCACAGTCTAGATGCATTTCTATAAGAAGCCGCTGGCTGCAAAAATGGGTTAGAAGACCTCCTGGATCATAGTCTTTAAGGAGCAGAGGGGCCGTTCTGTGCGTGGAAGCTCCGGATCTCCAGGCTCTGTTGGTTTTCTGGTTCACTGTTCATCCCTTCCAAGATCTCTGGACCTAGAATGGCCTCTTTGTCACCCGAATGTATAACACGGAGAAGGGCTCCACAAATATTTCTGAAGGGATGAATATTCCATTTGGACTTTCTAACATTTAAGGTAGAGATGGTAGACGGGGTTGCCGTCAGTGGAGGAGAGTTGTGGGTCAAGCAGTCTGCTCCGAGTCAGGCAGCAGCTTCCTGTCCATACTGGAGCCTGTTCTTGAGTCCAGTTCTAACACCAGCTGAACATTCTTTTCACTGTTCTTGAAATCAGCATTTTCAGTAGATTTTTGCCTCAGAAAAAAGATAGTTTGGTTCTATTTAGAGAGAATGATTAAGATTTTGACTTTTAAAATAATTGTTCTATTGTGTGTACTGGTGATGGGTGAATTGGGTTCAAACATAGTAGCATCGATTACACATTGTACAACCATGGTAAAGTGGTACATCTCTGCATGTTAAAGCAGGACTGTTGTGTTTAGGGGCACCTGTTTGCACAGGACTGTTAGAATACACTGAAAGCATTCAAGACGAACCCTTGGGCACAGGACTGTAATTCTGAGGGGGAGGGAGAGTGGGATGAGAAGAGAAGCCATATAGAGAGAGGAAGAGGGGCAGTACATTTTAGAATATAGATCAATCCTGATTGAAATGGAGAAGAATTTAGATGTTTATATTTCAGTATCTCTTTATAGTTCAGAAAAGACGCATCTTTAATATTTTAGACTTCCTTGTTTTTTAATGTAAAAGTTGTATTCACGTTGATATTTTTTGGCGGGCCTTTCTAACTTTTTTTCCTTTTTGGGTCACACCCGGCGATGCACAGGGGTCACTCCTGGCTCTGCACTCAAGAATCACCCCTGGCGGTGCTCAGGGGACCATATGGGATGCTGGGAATCGAACCTGAGTTGGCTGCGTGCAAGGCAAACGCCCTACCCGCTGCACTATCACTCCAATCCCGGGATTTATAATATTTTGCTAAATTATAAAGTTAATTTTGCCACAGCTGATGGTGCTCAGGGGCTGTTCCTGGTTCTGTGCTCAGGAGTGGCCCCTGGTGGTACTGAGGGGATCATATGCTGTGCTTGGGATTTAGTCAGGGTTGGCAGGAGCACCTGTGTTCAAGGCAAGTGTCTTATCTCTTATACTGTCTCTTGGCTCTGAGAATGTGATTTTAATAATAGAATTCTTGACACCTTAGTTGAGTTATAAAGAATTGCTGCTTTGGGCAGAGTGATAGTACAGTGAGCAGGGCATGTGCCTTGCAGGCGGCTGACTCAGATCTAATCGCCAGCACCTCATATTTCCCCCGAGCCCTCTAAGAATGACCCCTGTGTTCAGAGCCAGGAGGAAGCCCTGATCACCTCCAGGTCTGGTCCCCTACACAAGAAAATATACCCTCCCCAGAAAAAATAAAAGGACTGCTGTTTTGAGGAATATACTAGTATGAGATATTTTGGTTTTTGTTTATTTTATTGGGCCACACCTGGCTGTGCCAAGGATTTCCTCCTGGCTCTATGTTCAGGGATCACTCTTGATATATTGATGATCCTAGGGGACTATGTGTGGTGCCTGGGATGGAACCAGGTCAGCCAGGTTTAAGGCAAGCCCCTTACTGCCCCACCTGTACTATCTCTCTGCCCCCTCCCCATACGTGATAATAAAGGTATGCATAAGTCTGCTTTTGAGTTTGAAATATATGGCATCTCTCTAAATGGAAAGATCAGAGACTTGGAGCTGGACAGAGCTGAGTAAACTTGTTTTGCAGTTCCAAACCATGGCCACTTCTCTGGCTGTGAAGACTAGGAGATAATGTGTTTAAAACACCTGTTGCCTTGTCAGGTCAAATCTTCAGGATACTAATTACCTTCTCCCCTCCCCTACCTGAACCTGCAGGCGACTGACTGGTGAGCACAGTGTTCTACATTGAAAGGTCTGATAAACTCAGAATTGATCTTCATTTTGTTAGTCTTCAAAGCAACACTTTTTGAAGGGAGGGGTGTAAGTTCCAATGTGAAGACGTGAATGTTTGAAAGACCTAGCTGGGCTCCTGCTCTCAGGCACTGGGTGTTAGCAAGCCTGCTTGCTGGAGGCTAACTGGATCTATTCGGCAGTCCTTGCACCCCACCAACTCCTCTGCTTTGGACTTGAAACTGGGGCTCCTGCTTCATCCTAGAGCAGGCATTGCTTAAGAGCTTTCCTTGGATTTTATAGAGAGGGATAATGAGAAGACTTCTGGATTTCTGAAACCTTGTCTCCATGCTGCCTCCCTTCTTCCTCCCCCCCCCCTTCCTTATTTTAAAGCTGAGTGTAGGCCCTGTAGTTCTCAGGATACTTCCCCAGACAGCTCTCCAGTCCACATTCGTACTTGGGACAGCCTTTTACTTGTTATGAGTCTGGGTTTGTAGCTGACCCAAGGGCATCCACCAGCCTGACTGCCCCTTTTCTTTATGTCCCCTCTCCGAGGTGAAGTGGAACTCCAACACAGCTGTTGATTCTATTCCTTACAACAAGCCTTACAATGGAGACATTACTGGTGCCCCCTTGAGCAAATCGATAAACAACGGGACTACAGTGCTACCCTTTGTTTGGTCTAACAGTTTCTGTCTCAGAAAACTCTTCTTTAAAGTTTTCCAGCCAGCAAACAGAAGCAGTTTTTCTCTTTTTCAATTTTAATTGAAAAAAGACGGACCGAGAGAGATTGCTCAACAGGCCAAGGGCATACTTTGCTCGTAGGAGGTGTGGAGTCTATCCTGCATGGTCCCCAGAGCACTGCCGGGAGCAACCCCTGAGTAATGCACTGGAAGTAGAAGAAAGAAAGAGAAAAAGAAGAGGGGCTGGAGGTGGGAGGGGAAAGAGGAAGAGGGGGAGAGGAAAAAGGAGAAGGAGAGAGAGAGACAGAGAGAGGGAGAGGGAGGAGGAGAGAGAAAGAGAGGGAGGGAGGGAAGGAGGGGGTAGAGAGAGTGAGAGTGAGTGAGAGAGGAAGGGAGGGAGGAAGGGAAGCAAGGGGTAGAGAGAGTGAGAGTGAGTGAGAGAGAGAGGGAGAGAGGGAGGGAGGGAAGCAGGGGGTAGAGAGAGTGAGAGAGAGAGAGAGAGAGAGAGAGAGAGAGAGAGAGAGAGAGAGAGAGAGAGAGAGAGAGAGAGAGAGAGAGACTCTCTTGTGATTTTGTTTACCTGGATAGCGAATCCTGTGGTATTGGATCAAAGTTAGCGACCTTAGTATTTGTTTTTATGTTGAGTACACACAACAGTGCACAGGTGCCCCTTCTAGTATGTGCTAACTCCCTGGCCCACCCCAGCAGTGCAAGTTATCAAACACAGGGTCTTTCCTGCACAAAACAAAATTCTATCAATGAGTACATTTCCATTCTGCTGGGTTACTCCCAGTGGTAATAGACCTGACTGAGTTAGCCTGCCAGCTTGGTACTCTGCCTGGTGGTGTGGGGGTTGCTCGGGCTCTACTCCGTGGTGCTGGATTGGTGGTGGTGGGGGGAGTGGGGAAGGAGAATGCAATGTCTGGGCTGGATCTCAGGGTCTTATACATGCTAGGTATGTGCTTTACCATTTGTTCTATCTCTTTGGTCCCAAATCTTTTAAAAGCTTAATTTATACTCAGAAATACTTATTGCTGTGAATGCATATGTGATTATGATACACATATATTTTCTAGATCTGTCCACTGAGGACTTGGAAACACTGACACCCAGTAACAATGGTACATCCAGATCTTCGTTTCTAAATACGTTTGTCCAACAAAAATAACCAGGGCCCCTGGAAGAATTGGATAATTACAGGTCAAGACCATCTTGTATTGCCAGAAAATAAGGAAGTTCTTAAAAAACAAAGGATGTGGGCTTGGTACAAGGACATAGGAGCCAACCTCAAAGAGCTCCTAATAGCTGGAGTAATTTGAGTAACAAATAGTGTGAGCTGCATTGTTACCGCAAATAAAAAATTAAACACACATAAATTTAAGCTGAGAGAAGCGACGTTTTTCTGATTGAAATATTTAAAATAATCTACGTAGGTGGTCACTACTTCAGAAACTGGGACCTAATTCCCCCCACCCCTCCTTTGAGTGTAGGCTGAACTCACACTCTTTCCAAGAAATAAGAGAATAGAATGCGAGAAAAGGTGAATTTATACTACATTGACCAAATATTCAAGGTTGTTATCATCAGTGGTAAACTATGCTGTTGGTTATGTACCCTAAAAATGAGAAGGACACTTTAACCCTGTGATTTCCCTCACTGTAATCCACAGCTCAGTTTAAACCTGTGGAAGGAACACTGTAGTGAGATGACGTGGTAGAGCACTTGCCTTGTGTTTGTGTGGGATGCCCTGGGTTCAGTTCCTGCCACTGAAGAAACAGAGGAAGAGCAGCAACAAAAGACAAATCCCATTTGAGGGACATAATGGACAATATTTCTCAAAACCATTAAGGTCACAAAAACAAAGATAATAAGAAATACCAGAAGTGACTAAGGAAATATGAAGAGTAATTACAGAGTGGACTTTTGGGTATGGAACCTGGAATGGATTCCTGGAAAAACTAGTGGAAAAAGTGGTGAATCCCAAAAGAAGCCTAGGACTTAGAACTTTTTGAAAAAGATATAATCACTGGGCAGAAGAGATAGGACAGTAGAACAGGGGTTGACATTGGCTTTGCATATGCCTGGCCCAGATTCTATCCCTGGTCCATACATGGTTTCCTTCACACCACCAGGAGTGACTCCTGAGCAGGAGTAAGCCCTGAGCTGTGCTGGTGTGACCCAGAATCCAAAAAATAAAATAAAAGGCACTACCACTGAATTGTAAAACATTTGATTCTAAAAACATCAATGTAAAGAAAAGTTGAGAAGAAATGTACAGCACACACCAGTATGCCTGCTACCTAGGTTCTTCAGTTATGATTTTATGGCCTCAGGTATGATGATGGCTCAGTGGCAAAAAGCCAGCCTGATACCATGAGTTTGATCCTTGTCACTGCCCCCACGTGCTGAGTTCTATATTTTTGGCTTTGCTTTTGGGGGGCCCCTGATGCCACAGTAGAGTATGTGATCTCTGGGGCACCATGTGTGTGAGAATGACCCCTGAAATGTGCAGTCAGCCCCTCTTGCCTTCCCCCAGCCCCCATACATGAGCACCACAGTGAGATATGTAGCCCTCATTAAGTAGCAAAGGGAAGGGGGAGAAATAAAACAGATGTTTCAATCTTTGCTTTATTACACACCTACCCATGAAATCTGTCCCATTTTTAAAAATGTCTATTTCTTAGAATGATGTGTTAATGACAAGTATACTTGACAGTATTATTATTCCCAGTATCTCAATAAAATGGTTTTAACAAATGAGGATATTTCAACTGTAAACATTATACTGTAAACATCAGTACCCTGGATGCCCCACCCTTCAACAAATAAGAACCTATTAAAATATAATTTCTGTCAAGGTTGTTGTGTTTTGCCCCCAGGCTCTCACAGTTGCCTGTGGCCATGTCCTGTTGCGCATAAAGGAGGCTGGGAAGTTATATCCTAGGTAGGCGTGTTCCAAGTTGCTCATGGATGCATTTGATGAGGGTGGGGGTCACTCTTGCCTGAGGCGGGTCTGTGTTGTGGGCACTGGGACATTGTGGGGGTACATGAGTATCGAGAAAAATCAAAGCCACTTTCCTGTCACACTTTTCCAGTGCCTTAAATGGTTTTGACCAATGCCTGCAGCTTTTAGATTGGCAGTTGGCTGATGGGCCTGCACTGGGATATTGCTGACTGCTCAAGGTGTAATGTCCTATGCCTGAGCATTTATTTGAGGAGAGCTCAAGGCCTACCTCCCCATGCCATTCGTCCCTCCCCTCTGCTCCCCCAGGAAAATAGAGTAGGGGAGAGAGAGCCTTTCTCCAAAGGGGTAGGAGGACTGATCAGCTCATCAATCAGGAGAGTGTGTAATTATGCGGAAAGGACAGAAATCATTCCCTGAAGGCCATGGACTTGGGGATTTGCCCAGAAGAGGACCTTACAGCTGTTAACAGTAGCCCTATTCAGTTTGGGTGCATAATGATTTTAAGACTAATCAGGAACCAAAGCCAGAGAGTGGGGACAAACACAAATATCTTGTTGACAGAGCAAACATCTAGATTCTGTGGCAAAGGAAGTTACCGAGGAAGGTCAGAGTGATGTAATGGTGCACGCCAAGCTTTTATCCTTAAACAGATGGGCCCCTGAGGTACCATCTGCAGCTCCCTGCGGCCCTTGGAAATCATAAATTAAATCATAAGTCAGTATTGAGAAATTATATATGGAAACCATACCCAAAGTGAAGCTACACAAAGGAAGGAAATTTCCACTGGAGTTACCTGTTTCCTCTTCCTTCCCGGTCATATAAATAGACACAGGGCATAATATTTAGGTCTGCTTTCTTGTTTACAACTTGTATATTGTCGCCTCTCACAAATAGCTGCCCAGAGTAAACTTCCCTTTCTCCTTTAAGCTTGGACAACTCTCCTTACCCTACCTGAGCCAGTGTCAGCTGGGTAGTTTTCATAAACTGTCTTGCTATTTTGGGGCTTTTGTTTTTGTTGAGAAGGAAATCGTATTTTTGTTCCTTTTCTTTTTTTTTCCCCTCTCCTCTTTCATCAAAGGAATATTTGTTCTGAGAAGGCAGGGGGATGGGTGGCTTCTCAATATAGAGCAAAGGAGGAAAATATATGGGGTTATATGGAAACAGCTGATATGAATCTTAATTGTGATATTTTTAATACAAGATTTCAATAAAATATTCAGTGAAACACTTCAGAGCAGAAAGTGGGGTTTGTTGTATTCAGATTCACCTTTTGATTTATTCGACAATTATTAACACCCCTGTATAGTCAGGCACTGAGGATTTAGCAATGTGCAATGTTGTTTCTGTTTGTAGGGATGCAAGATTGGGATGCTGGAGAGGGGAGAAAAGAAGGACATAGAAGAGGAATGAGGGGAGACTGCGGAGCAGGTGGTTCATGAGCTGCATTGCTAGGGAGTAGCCCAAGAAAAGTACGGATTGGGTGGCGAGGACACAAGCTGAGGCCTGAGAGGGAAGTGGTGTGGAGGAAGTGGGAATGGTGCTACTTGAGGCACTCAGCTACTCCAAGCTCTGGAATCAGGGGTCACTTCTAGGGGTGTTGGGATTGTTAATGGTTCAGTGGATTGGGCCTGGGCCTTCTGCATGCAAAGCATGCACTCACTGTAGCCCACTGGACTGTCTCTCTGGCCCTGATGGGGAAGTTATGAGAATGTTGTTGAGGGCAAAGAGAGTGGGCTCTTTTTGGATATGGATATACCTGTGGGACTTCCTGGCCCAGGCATGGGAGTGGACGTAAGGAATTGTGATACTGATTTCCATGGGTTTGAGTAGGAAAGAGAACCAACGGGTCTGGCAGAGACAGTGAGCAGGAGATTAACAATGGAATCCATGTTACTAAAGATTGAGGAGAGGGCCATCTTGCTTTTTTTTCTTTTCTTTTTTTTGGGGGGAGGGCCACACCCTGCGGGACTTACTCTTTGCTCTGCTCTAGGGATCGTTCTTGGCAGAGCTTGGACTATAGAAAGTTCTAGAGATTGAACTAGTGGCTGCCTACCCGCTATGTTACTGTTCTGGCCCACAGGCCATTTAAGGATGTGGATGAGCAGGTCCCTTGAGGGTGGGGGCCGGTGAGGCTAGGAAGGACAGGAGGTTGTGGTCCTCAAGCAAGGCACTGAGCAGGGTTTTTTTTTCTACTTTAAAGCATTGCCTTGGGAGTGACTTGAGTCAGGAGGCATGGGGTAGAACTCAGTGCAGCCACGGAGAGAATAACTCCTGTCACAAGCCAAGTGAGGACTGAGGCATTAGGGGTCTGTAACTTAGTAATGAGAGTCTCGGAGGAGGACGAAGCTTTTACCTGACCATGAAGGAGAAGTAGGCTGTGCTGTGCCTTCAGGTGGAGAGAGGCCCCATCAAAGGGCATGTGGGAAAGAGAAAATTCTAGAACTAGATTATGATAAAGGTCGTACAGGGTGTTGTTGTACTTCATGCCCCCAACACGTTACACTTAAAAATAGCGCAGTGGTAAATTTGTGTATATTTTGACCTCAATGAAAATGAAACGATGGCTGATGGAGAAAATGCTACTTGTTGCTATTTACAAAAACCCTTTCCTGGTATACACAATGAACAGTCCCAAAATATTTGAATTTATGCTGGGAATTTTGGAATTTTACTAAGCATATAGTGTGAGTTTATTCCCCCCACCCCCCATTAAATAATTTCTTTCAGACTTTCAGAGAGGAGGTTAGGCTGTTGAACACACAAGGAGTCCCACATTTAAAGATACTCGTTGACGCCCCCAAGGTTACATACACAGGAAATATGTGATCCCTTTGACTCCAAAGCCCTTGCCAGCAGCCCTGAGGGAACTTGGCAGTGCTGGGTGGTGGCGGTGGAGGAGGGAGCACCAGAGATGAGCAGCAGGTCAGGTGGCAGGACCCCCCTCCTGTGTGGGTTGGCAGGGAGCTAGTGGGAACTTAGGTCATACTGATCCAGTCTTAGATGGAGACAGGTAGCCTCAGGGAAGCTTAGCGGTGGTTTCTGCCATCTACAGACATTATTTATTTTATTTTGAAATTAGGGGAGAGGAGATTTGGGCAATGTCAGGATGTGCTCACAAATTCCTGGCTTTGTGCTCAGCAGTGTCCTCTCACAGTGCCCGAGGACCATATGCCAGGGATTGAACTGGGGCCTGTTGTATGCAAGGCGAGAACCTTAACTGCTCTCTCTCTCTCTCTCCTTCTCTCCTTCCCCTCCCTCCCCGAGCCCCACCCTGCCTCCCTGGACAGTGCAAAGATAGGGTCAATTTGTAATCATTTTCTTATCTTTCTCTTGAACTTCCTTTGAGCTTCTCACTGGGTCTGGAGTGAGCAATCTTATAATGAATTTACCTGCATGGATACAGGGAGAGGGGATGGAAACATCAGAGGTGAGGACTGGCAATTTTTCTGATTCTGACAGAGCAAGTACCAAAGGTGAGGTCAAGTGTTGGCCAACTACCTGGCATTGTGGCCCATCCAAACTGCAAACATTTCTTTATTAACGGAGCGTTGTTGTGAAATATTTATGTTAGGAAGTAGATTTTACCTGGCTTCTCCTGATCTGTTTGAGGTTGTAACCTAACCCTCCTCTGGCATATCCTGTCTTGGGTAGAGGCTGACCCCCAGGGTGGAGATGTGGGCCTGTCTCACATATTTGGATTTAGCGAGGTGTTTGTGATCTAAGCTGTTTATAAGGGAAGTGCTCTTTTGAGAGTTCCTGTTATCATTTTACTTCATATGTTTACTTTGGATTCGGCTGAATTCTTTTATTCTCCTGTTAGTGGTTTTGAGTTCTATGCTGAAAAACTGGCTGCTTGAGCAATGTTTTCTGTGTCGCAGTGATGACCATGGAGAGTGTGGCCTGTGATTATATAATCATTTCAAATAAATAAAGGGATGTTCTCATGGCAGGTCCTAGAAGGGCAGCTTGGAAGCCAGCTTCATTAGAGATTAGGTTGCACTGCAGTGGAATTTTGCAGTTGTCAGACTCACAGCAGCATATCAGCATCAACCTCCAGGTGTAAACTGATCTTCTCAGCATCATTGAGAGTCCAGGAGATCCACTGCAGCAGGGTGCTGCCATCTGTCAGATGATGTTTGCAGAACCTTCTTCCGAGCCACAGTAGTTTTACTCCCCGTAGCTGGCTGCGTCCACATGGCTTTACAATTCTTTTCAAGAAAAGGTTATAGGCTTGCTGGTGCTAGATTCTGATGAATCATTTAGCCATCCCTGTTTTCCCCTGTTTTCTCAAAGAAACATTTGGGGCCTAGGTAGAATAAGGCAGATGCGATTTACCTTAAATAATGACAAACAAGGCAGTCCTTAATTTTGAGAAATAGTAAGGGCTAACATTATAATGAGTGGTTATCTTCTGGGCCAAGTGCTTCCGAGTATTATCTAATAGGGCCCTGAGAACAGGATCTTGTCTTTTGTTCACTGAGGTGTACCCTCGCCAAGAACAGTGCCTGGCAAAGAGAAGGAGTTCTATGAATGAACTTAATGCAGATAAGGAGTCTAAGGTACCCAGAGGCTAAATTGCCTGCCCAAGGCCACACCATTTATTAGTACTAGGATTCCTTAACAATGGGAAACTAAGAAAGAGGAAAGCACAGAATAATGGCCTCCAGAGCGTCTTCATTGACAATATTTACTGTGCTTTTAGAGATGTGTTGAGTTTTGGAAAAGTTTTAAAATATTAATACTTTTAATATAAATTAAGAACTAATTTTTTAAATTAATTTTATTAGGCTTAATTATAAAATATAATGTGAAGAATAAAAAGGAGAAACCTTAGATCACTTTGTGGTATATATTTGGAATTTCCTGTCTGTGTTCTTTTTTTTTCCATTAAAAAATGTTTTATTTAGTTTTGGTTTTAAGGCCACACCTGACAGTGCTCAAAGGTTACCTCTGGCTCTGGACTTCGAAGTTACTCCTGGTGGTGCACGCAGGACCATATGGGTTGCTGGGGATTGAACCCGAGTGACCATGTGCAGGGCTAGCGCTCTACTCACTGTACTATTGCTCTGGCAGTCCTGTTCCAGTTTTTAACCCCCTTTCAATCCCTTATTGTGATGAGGCGGGGTCACACATGTGCTTGGTTATGTCCTTATAGGGTACTTGCCCGCTTTAGTTACAGTATTTGCACATATTCTGCTGGTGGTGTTTGCTGGGGTCAGACATCTTAGCTGTGGTGGTTCTGGCTGTGGTAGCAGAGGTCCCAAACTGCAGAGCTGCTGGACCTTGCTAGCACCCATGGGTGACACCAGGTATCAGTGGCCTCAGACATGCAGAATGGGCACTTGTGGACATTTTGTGCCACTGGCCCCCACCACTAAATCTCCCCCTCCTGTCATTTATTTTTAAAGAATGCTTGATTGTTTACTTAGTTTTATTTATGAAGTAAAGACTTTTTTTTTCTTGGCAGTGCTAGGGAACTTGTTTCTAACTGTAGAGTTGATGCTCTAAGAGTAGACCTGAATGTGAAAATATAATGTTGAGATTAAATAGGAAAGTCATGTGTGAGCTTCAGTTTTAGTGTGAAGAATATTGTATTTCCATCTAAATATAGATGTGAAATACTTTTTTAGCTAAATAATTAGAATATTCCATTTTGTTAAGAATTGTCTATCAATAACATATTACAATAAGAAAGTATTATTGTCTAGCCCAGTAAAATAAACACTTTGACACAACACCTCTGTGAAAATATTTTTGCTTAGGAAGAATGGTATAGCTCAGCTATAGAACACTTGTTTTGCATGTATGAGACCCTGTGTTTGTTCCTGGCATGATGAAAAAAAATCAAGCTTTTTTTAAACATAAGTAAAAATGATATATTTACGAATTGATGCTTATTTACTAATACACTGCATTATAAAACATACAAAATGCAAATAGAATGAGCAGTAAGAATGATTAGACATTGTAATTTTTTTTTCTGTATCTCAGTTGGTCTATCACCTTGGACCTTCCACTTTTGTTCTTATTTAGAACGACAGTGTATTCTAGAAGAAAAAGCAAAGAATAATTTTTGAAAGACTATTTGTTAGTTTTTTTTGAGTGGTGTGGGGATGAGAAATTGACAGAGAGGTAAACTGTCAGCCAGATTGAGTGTAGGATGTTATGGGGAGTAAACCAGAAAACTCTCCCTGGCCATCTGTTCGGAAATGTTGGTGAGGTGGTCACAGACCAGACTCTTCAAGATTAAAGTGCCCTTTAGAATGCTTACAACACTTCTTCATAACTGATTGTACTGGACACACTGGTATTGCGGGAAAAATAGAATTCATGTACCACACATCCAGAATTGCTTTTGAATTCAAAAGCTGTTGTCTGTTTCAAGGCAATAGCTCTGATGGAGCAGAAAGGAAAAACCAGACTAGCCACACAGAGATTAGAAAAAAGAAATAAGATGAAATTGATGGACTTGACCTTGGCAAGAGGTGTAGTTAGACAGTCAGAAGGTCCTCAGGAGTGGCTAGGGTCAGATTAAGGAAGTCTCTGGGAAAGCAGGAGCAGAACCTTGACTGGGGTATGTGCTTTCTTGACTGTAGAATATTTGCTGTTAAATTTGTCTTTATTGCTTTACAAATTAATGTTTTTTTTTTTTTTTTAAGATTGTCATCTCACCAGGCTTTGTATCTTTTGTTTTTAGTTTTTGTTTTGGGGCCACACCTCTCTGTGGTCAGGGTCACTCCTGGAAGTACTCGGGAACCATATTCAGTGCTGGGGATGGAACTGGGGTCAGCCACGTGCATGGCAAGTGCCTAACCCCTATTCTATCTCTTGCCCTACAGGGTCTTTTAGTTTAAAAGGTTACATGGAGGGAATCTCAAACTAACAAGCATTCAGTGGCTTAACCTGTGGTAACATCCTATGTTAGCCTGGATATATTAGTAGTCTCCTTAGACCAACAGGTGGTAATGACTGAATTTATTTGGGATTGTGGCAAGGATATACTGATCATATACGGTTTACTGTTGGTCTCTGAGTCTGGGCTTAATTGCTATGATAAGTTGGAATTTTAAACACAATTTTAGAATTCAATTTTTATTATTATTACTTTTGGTTTGTGGGCCTCACCCCCTGATGCTCAGGGTTACTCCTGGCTCTGCACTCAGGGGTCACGCCTGTCATTGCTTGAGGGACAGTATGATATGGTGGGCTGCATACAGGTGCTGTACTATCACTCCAGTCCTATCAAAGAATTATTTCTTGAAGAACTAGAATCTTGCTGAAGAAATAACTGAGAGCTTAAGTAAGTTTTATTTTCATTTGAGAATGTGCAAAACTGTGTTCTTAGTATCGAACGTAAAGTGGAATTTGACAGCATTTCACCAAGTGATGGCATTTTATTGATTAGCCAACAATAAAAACACTTAAATGCTTCCTGAGTGTTTTCAGTTGAAGTATTTCACAAGAAAGAAAAAAGCATCTTCTGGAAATAGGTGGGTCAGATATTAGAGAACGAGAGGACACATTAAGAGTGGACCATTGATGGCACCTTCCATTCTCTGAGGAGCTTTTTTGAAAGGTGGGGTAGAGAGAGACCTGATCTTTGCTGCATTTCTGTCTGTTCTCGAGAAGTTTCGGTAAATGACAGTACTGTTCAGAGAATACCATTGGAGATACTCTCATGCTTATTTTTATGTTTAAAAAAAAAAAAGCTTAGTTGCACTCACAAATCATTAGTTTGATATGTTTGTGACTTAGATGGGGAATTTGAGAAACATTAGTCGTTGGCAAATACTTAGCAGTGATAGGAATAGAACTAGAAACTGAGGATTTGGGGTTACTGGGAATCCTTGAAAAAAGTAAGTCACCAAATGGGTGAGTCAGGAAAAGTTCTGCTGATTCCAGAAACATTACTCATTAGGGGAACCCAACCATGCCCTTCTCACCCTTTGCCTGAGAAGCCGTGGGAGCGTCCGGTAGAGGGCCTGGACTGTGGCAGGCGTGCCCTTAAGCCTTGAGACTCTTCCTCACCATTGTTTATACAGTAAAGAAAGATAGCATGCTCACATGAGGCTCCAGTGTTAAGATTATAATCTGCAAAGTCCCTTTTCAAGGAGGTAGGAAAGGGAGGGCATTCAAAACTCTGTGTGTGTAGAAATGAATGAAAAGCTTAAGAGTTTTTCCTAGAGTGACCTTTGACAGATTACTTGTTTATATTTGGTTTCAAGTTTCTCATCTGAGAAATGGAATAAAGCTTTGATATAATCTTCTAAAACCAGTCCTTGTTCTAAATGAGTGTGTTCATTTTGAGTAGATGAAAATGGGAGATGATACTTATTTAATACTGCCTACTATGTATAGTCCAGGCATTTGAGGTATGGTTGTTCTTCTAATCCTCATCACTTGATTCACTCTCTAAATTGTACCCATGAGATATGAGGTCGCAGTATCATTGGTCTCATTTTACAGTTGAGGATGAGTAATGGGGCTAAGTTCATTCAGCAACCACTTATAGTTGACTGAGCTGGAATGTGTTGAGAAGTGGTTGTGGTTGTGATTATAGTTAATAGATTTGTTTTAAGTTTGGAAATAAATAAAAAATTAATGCATGTCTGAAAATAGACTATAGACAGAACAGAAGACCACTCAATACCTCTATTGCAAACTACAGCACCCAAAAGGAGAGAGAACAAAAGGGAATGCCCTGCCGAGAGGTGGGGTGGGGTGGTGGGAGGGATACTGGGATCATTGGTGGAGGAGAATGGGCACTGTGGAGGGATGGGTCAACGATCACTGTATGACTGAAAAGCAAACACGAAAGTTCATAAGTTTGTAACTGTACCTCACAGTGACTCACATAAAAAAATGCACGTGTTTTGGGTTTTAGAATTATTCTAGATCCTCATAATTTACTTATAAATAAAATAAACTTTTGTTGTTTTGATGTCAGGGCATCACGGCTAGTGGTGCCAGTGGTGGTGGAGAATGAATTAAACTTTGGGCCTCACTCATACAATGTACGTGCTCTATTATGGAGCCACATTCTCCAGCACTAGTATGATTAGCTGATTTTAGTGAGGTCACTCCTGATGGTGTGTGTTTGGGTGTTTGACTGTTTGGTGCTTGAGATCATCAAATCCAGGCATTTTACGTACAGTATCCATGCTTTAGCCTTTAGAGCCACATTCCCAGCCCTAGTCTAATAGACTTCTTAATGTTAGTGAAATTTCACATTCTATCTGTTGAAGAAGGAACATGCATATCCTTGGCAATAAAAATGCTGTCTCAGGTGCTGCAGAGTTAGTTCAGTGGATATGACACTTGCCTTTCACATGGCTGACCCTGGTTCAACCCCCAGCATCCCATAATTTCCCCTGAGCCCCACTAGGAGTGATCCCTGAGCACTGCCTGGTTCCCCAAAGCAAAGCAAAACAAACAAAACAACATTATCCTAGTTTTTCATATCAGTTTGAGTTCCAAACCAGTTCTGATAGTGACAAGGAGAAAGAAAATTACTAGGAATTCTAGTTGCACCTTTACCTGATAGAAAACTAAAGTTAAAGAGTATGACTTAAATATATGAAAGCAGTGAGCTTCCCAATGCTGAATTTATGATAGACAGATTTCTCAGTGGCTAATAGGCAGTATTTTAGAAGAATGAGGAATCTCTCCCCAAGCTTCATGACAGTCACTTGTGCTTGTAGGGAGAGACTGTGGGGGGCCAGAGAGAGGCCCGGATGGTAAGCTGGAGCCCTGCTCTTCTCATGAGAGGAACCAGTCAGACCTCTCCCCATAATAAAAAATGATGTTCTGTTTTCCCTGGTTAGCAACACTTGGATTAATTGCTTTCTTTTACTTGAGACACTTTTTTTAAAAGAGAACTTGGATTTTAAAATGGAAGAACCCTGACCATATTGTTGTTGTATGGTCCAAAGCTGCTGTTTTTTAATAGAAGTCAAAAGTCAAATATTCTTGGATATGTTAAACACTGTTTTAAGAAAGTTACTGACATTGATTATTCTAGTAGCAGTGCCTTTCAGAAACTGATTTCAGACACTATTTTCAGTAATTCAGAAAGCTTCAGTATTTTTAACATTGTGGGGAGATAGAAAATAGAAAGTTTAAACAAAAACTGTCTTTTTGTATGGTGGAGGAAGTCTGTGCCATACAAGAGACCCTGTTCTGCAGGTTCTTTCCCCTCTTCACTGTCGTCTTTTTTTTAATTTTTAAATTAAAAAAAATTTTATTGAATCACTGTGAGATAGTTACAAGCTTTCATGTTTGGGTTACAGTCACACAATGATCAAACACCCATCCCTCCACCAGCGCACATTTCCCACCACCAATATCCCCGATATACCCCCCCCTTTTCCCACCCTCCCCCTGCCTCCATGGAAGACAATATTCACCATACTCTCTCTCTACTTTTGGTCATCATGTTTGGTCCATTATCTACTTTTGGCACTCATCTCCCGTCCCAACTGGTTCCTCCAGCCATCGTTTTCTTAGTCATCCCTTCTCTATTTTATCTGCCTTCTCTCCTCCGCTCATGAAGCAGACTTTCAGATATGGGGCAGTCCTCCTGACCCTTGTATCTACTGTCCTTGGGTGTCATCCTCATGGGATGTTATTCTATACTCCACAAATGAGTGCAGTCCTTCTATGTCTGTCCCTCTCTTTCTGACTCATTTCACTTAGCATGATACTCTCCATATCTATTCATTTATAAGCAAATTTTGTGACTTAATCTCCTAATAGCTGCATAGTATTCCATTGTGTAGATGTACCAAAGTTTCTTTAACCAGTCATTTGTTCTAGGGCACTTGGGTTGTTTCCAGATTTTGGCTATTGTGAACAGTGCTGCAGTGAACATATAGGTACAGATGTCATATCCTTCGGGTTATATTCCCAGAAGTGGTATTGTGGGATCATATGGAAGCTCAATTTCTAGTTTTTGAAGGACTGTCCATATTGTTTTCCAGAAATGCTGGACCAGTCAGCATTCCCACCAACAGTGAAGGAGCATCCCTTTTCCCCCACATCCATGCCACCACTGGTTGCTTTTGTTCTTTTGAATGTGTGCCAGTTTCTGTGGTGTGAGATGATATCTCATTGTTGTTTTGATTTGCATCTCCCTGATGAGTAGCGATATGGAGCAGTTTTTCATGTGCCTTTTGGCCATTTGTATTTCTTTTTTTGAGGAAACTTCTGTTCATTTCTTCTTCCAATTTTTTGATGGGGTTGGGGATCTTTTTCTTGAATGATGAAGGATATTCATACAGAAAATGTGGGCAACTGGCTTGCCATTTTCTAAATCACATTTTTAATTCAACAAGTAAAACAGATTTGCTCAGTTAATTATTCATTGGAATTATAAAACTTGTCATTTAGAATGGATATTGGGATATTCAGGTCATCTAGAAGTCTTTGGTTAAAAATAAAATGACCTAAATATATGGATCTACTTTTTTTGAAAAATGGAACTTTAAGCTTTTAATTTTTGTTTGAAAGTTTTCCTAATTCTGTTTCTGTTGGGAATGGAAGTAATTACTCTTCTAGTGTTCTAAATAAAGAATTTTTTTTCTTTTTTGAGTTGGCCATTCATCATTTCTATTTTTTCTGCCACGTTGTGTAAGTTCTTTATCCTTTCTGATACTTGAGGGACAATAAAGGGTGAGTGAATGACTGAAATATTGGAAAAAGTGGTAACTAAATGACTCCTCCAGAAAAAATTGAAGAGAGTTCTTTAATTGCTCTGGTTACTTCTTTTAAAATTAAAGGAAGGGAGCATTGGAAATGTGAACTTGTCCCAGTCTGCTTTTGGGAAGTAACTGGAGCATAAAATGGTGAAAATCAATTATGTATTTAGGGAGATGAAACAGGCTGACATATTGAAGGCATATTGTATTCTGTTTGGTGGACAAAGCCAGGGCAGTTACATCATATTCCTGCAATAAAGTTGTGTCCCAGGGGGCTGGGGCCCAGAGGCAAGCACATCCTGATTTACCCAGAGTTCAGGAACATGAAAGTAGTTTTGATATATTTGCCATTTTCTTGGGGAAGAAGCTCTGTCTTAAAAATGACTGCTTTTTTGGGTTGTTGACCGATAAGTAAAGAATTTAGTTTTTAAAAAATACATTCTTGGTCCTGAAAGAACACTGTGTTAATATGATACACATTCTCCATGCCACTCAATGTGGTAAGATACTTGCAAGAAAGGGTAGGGAGATTTTTCACTTTCTTCTGTAACCCGATGTGCCCGACACAGTGTTGACCAGCCACAGCACCTTGTAGATTTGGAAACGCTCACATGGGTGTTGTCTTCTGTTCATTTGAGAGGTGGAGTCCCTGAGAACCAGGTTGCTTGTGTCGGAGGCCCTATGTTCAGTAAATACTAGTTATGTTAGTCTGTGAGGGCTATGCTTGTGGATCACACCCAAAAACTCCACAGATTGGGTGGCTGAAACTGAAAATCATTTTCTCACCATTTAGAAGGCTAAAAGTCTGAGATAAAGTGCTGGCAGCAGGGGGCGGTTCCTTCTGAGGCCTCTGGTCTGTTGCAGGCCTCTCCCTGGATTATAGTGGCTGTCTTCCCTCTTTATCGCTTTGTATCATCTTTTCTCTGTGCAGGTCTGTCTCGGTGTAGTAGCCATATTTTCCCTTTTTATAAGAATACAATTTGTATTGGAGTCAGGCCCACCCTAGTGACCTCATTTAACTTGATTTTGTCTGTATGGAGAACCAGTCTCCAAATAAGGGTATCTTTTGAGGGTCTGGATTGTTGGGTCAATGGATTTAAGGAATTCAGCTTTTGACAGCAGCAGATCTGGGATCACATCCTTTCCCGCCAGCCTTGTTTAATTATTATCTGTTCTTGGATTTCTATGCCGTTTGCAGAGAATGAACTTTCTTTCTCTCAAATTGGTATTTGAGCTCTCTTATAGTTTCCTGGATAAACATTGAAAGTCTTTCTTAGATGTTGACAGTTTTGCTTTTTCTGTGTGTGTGTGTGTGTGTGTGTGTGTGTGTGTGTGTGCGCGTGTGTGTGCGTGTATGTGAATTTTAAAGACTTTTATCTGTTTTCCCTTTTTGCTGCCTAGAGTAAAAATACTTGTCATTTGATATATAATTTAAAAAAAAACAGCATTTTGCCTTTTTTAGTCTTTTTGGAATGCTTTTTCTTGTTAGGGAAAAATGATGCTCAGAGATCAGCTACAACTAGACTGTTAGGCAGGGGCCAGAGAGATAGTATAGGAGTTAATTACTCTTCCATTGCATGAGACCCATCTGATTTAATCTCCAGCTCAATCTGTAGTCATCCCCCTCCCCTCTCTGAGCACTGACAGGCATCTGAGCACAGAGCAAGGAATAGACCCTTGAACAGTGCTGGGTATGGTCACTCCCTTCAATAAAACCTATCATGAAGCTGTGGAAACTCAGGAACCAGGTTTTTTCTCCATCTGCTTACCCCACCACCCCCCACTTGGGCCAGTAGAGTGTAGTATTTTAAGGGTAAACCATTCCATCATTTTGAATTCCGGCCAGATACTTGTGCCCCCAAGGCAGAAATTTTTTTCCAAAAAATTTCAATTGTAGTTTCTTTTTTTAAAGCTTGGTACAGTTTGTCTGTCTCAAAGTTACAAACTTATAAGGGATGAACCTGTATATGTTAGGAAGCAAACATTTGCTGTGGTTCTGAGTTGGAAGATTTTAAATGCATAACTGGACATAATGTATGTGTGTCCTTACCAACTTCTCAGGATCAATACAATTTTGAAAGTATCTTTATTTACTTTTGTTTTTTGTTTTTGGACCATACCTGGAGGTAGTCAGGGCTTACTCTTGGCTCAAGGATCACTCCTGGTGGGTTCATGGGACCATATGTGGTGCTGGAGATTGAAACCGGGTCAGCCGCTTGCAAGGCAAGCACCTGACCTGCTGTACTATTGCTCTGGTTCTAAGAGTCATTTAAAAAATTTTTTTTATATCTTACATTCCTTTTTTTAAAAGAAAAAATGAAGGACAGATGACATAATAAAACTGAGATTGCAGTCTAGGACTCTCATGTGCATTTTGAATGCTATTGTAGAGCAGGCGTGGAGATTAAAACCTCTTGTCAATGTTGCCCAGCTTGCCACAGTTCAAAGGCAGCCAGATACATAGCACTTGGCAGGAAGCTTCCCGTTTTGTCCATTTGTTGAGAGAGAAGAGAGAATGAAGCATCTGTGTGGAGCATTGTGTAATTAAAGAAGAACAGCCCGCCTGCTCTAGACAGGTATTAGCAGTGTGTCCCCCCCGGCCTCGTCCTGTATCTGCCCCAGATGCATTCCCAGAGGCCTCTGGACTGAGAAGAAAGCCTGCTGTCGCTGTGCTGCACAGCTGTTACCATACTTAATGCTGTTTTTCAAACTGTGACGGGAAATGCAGTTTTGGCTTTGGAGTACATGAACTTACAGTGCATTTGGGGTCTTGGTGATCATTAACTTCATTCTAGTAAACAGAAGGCCAGATTATATTGGCTTTAGTAATTCATTAAAAAAAAACTGGTGAAATACATGTGCGTACATTAAAACAATTTTAAGTGTCCAGTTCACAGTCATTAATTACATTAAAATTATTGTGTCACCAAGACCACCTTCATCTTTTTGGCTGGAGAGGGGTGTGTGTGGACCACACCCAGGGCTCAGGGCTTACTCCTGGCTCTATCCTCAGGGATCACTCCTGGTGGTGCTCAGGGGTGCTGAAAATCAAGCCTGGGTCAGCTGTGAGCAAGACGATCATCTTAACTCCTGTACTCTCTCTTCAGCTCTAACCACTTCCATCTTTAGAAGTTATTTTCCATCCATAGGAATTCATTGAACATTAACATGTTTTTTTTTCTTTTTTGAGAGAAAGAGAGGGAGAGAGAGAGAGAGAGAGAGGGAGAGAGAGAGAGAGAGAGAGAGAGAGAGAGAGAGAGATGCTCAAGAGAGAACGTGGGCTTCTCCAAGGGAAGGGAGAGCCCCAACACACATAACAGCATTAGACAGGAAAACATGAAAGTATACATCTCAAGAGGTGGATGTGGGCGACACATGTGCTTGGGCACCACATGTGCTTGGCCACATGGGTACAAGCAGCACATGGGTTCCGACAGCATATGCAGCGAACATTAACATTTTTTGTATTTCCTTTCAGCCCCCCCATCCTCATCCTACTTTGTTTCTGTGACTTTACCTTTTCTGGGTACCTCATAATAATATTTCTCCTTTGTGTCTGGTTTCCCCATTGACTCTTTAAGTTGTATCTAAACAGCTTTCAGCAGGTGCCATTTTCTTTTGATCATCAAACAATTTAGTAAATAGGTTTAGCATACTCAAGTGCTAGGGAAAAAATATCAGAAACTCATATGCCTTTAGGGGCCAGAAGGTAGTAACCTCTAATATTTATCAAGCAGTTGCTATGTATCAGGCATAGCACAAGCATTTTGCAGGTGACAACACATTTACACTCATACCAAGTAATATACTATGATTACTTAAATTCTCAGCGAGGAACCTGAGAGGTGAATTACTTGCTAGGTATGTGAGAGAGTAGAGACTCCAGCTCAGTAGTCGGCTCTAGATCCTAGGTTCCTTAGAACTCCTTGATTGTAGGCAGGAAAGAGTGGTTTGGGCAGAGTTAAAAAGGTCCCTGGGCGGGGCAGGGCTGATTGTAAGTGGCAGCTGAGTCCTCTCCACTCCCCCCCCCCCCCCGCCCCCTTTGTGTTTTTGTGTTACTTTGGAGTAGTGCAAGTTGGAGGTGCTACTCAGCTACTGAGAAGGAATGCAGGCACGATTGTGCAAATTTCTTAGAGAAGTTAAAACTCCTTGTTATGTCTGACCCCCGAAATTTCTATGTGTTGGCCCTCTAGTTTCGTTCAAGGTGAAAATAGGACTCAGGAGACAGCTCAGTAGGCTGAAATGCAGACTTTGCATTTAGGAACTCTGTGTTTGTTCCTTGGCACTGCATCGTCCCTCAGCACTGCTGGGAATGGCCCCTCAGCACCACCGGGTGTGGCCTGAGCAACAGGGAGGGGTGAGTTGGGTGGGGCATGGGGCGGGGAATGAAAGCAAAAACAAAGCATATCAGTGTGTGATATTTTGAGACCTTTGCTCTGGAGGTCTCAGGATAACCTTTTACTTACCCAGTCCTCTGGGACAGTTTTCGCTTGCCATTGTTTGGACCTGGAGGCATGATCTTGTTGATCTTTGCTGCCCCAGCTGCAACTTTCATACAGTAGTTTTCAGTAAATGTGTGCAGAGCAAATGCACTCATGCTTTCTTCCTGTGTGCTGCCAAGAGTTCACTGAAAGTCTCATTTAAATCAAAACAAAGCCAGTCACTTGAGAGGCTCATATCCTTTCATGTAGAACTCCATAATTTATTGTTTCATTTTGGGATCCTTTGATTTAACAATACTGATTAAAATAAGACTTTAAAGTGGTTTTTCCCATCCCTTCCCCCCATTTCAGAAAATCTCACCAAAGAAATTCTCTGCTGGGGTTATGACACATAGCAAGCCCAATCTCCTTGTTTTCATAATAGCACAACCAGCATTTGTGACATGTTTACCTCTGTGGTAAGAATTTTTTTTTAAATTTGGGGTTAATCAATCAAAATTATATAAGTTTGTATTGGAGTTTAATATTGGAAGAACTTGCACATAGCTAATCCAGTTTGCGGACTTTGCATTAAAGCATAGTTAAAGCTAATGCATTTTAGGAGGCTGGGTCAGGGTCTTCCATCTGTGGTATGGAATAGCCAGAAAGTGTCCTTTGTCTATACAGACCTGTTGACTGGTGTAGATGTAACCTTCTGGCATACTTAATTTTTTGTGTGGTCTGTTTAGAGTCCCTCTCTCTCTCCTCCTTCCTCCTCCCCCTCCCATCCAGTAATCTGTCCTTGGCACCACAGTACTTTTATCTTTCCATCCACATTCATGGGAAAAGAGGGCTTGTAGTAATGTTATCTTTCATAGAAACAACTTTTCGGTGAGGATCACTACTAGGTTAAATGAAATGACTTGTCTGGTACAGGTGTACAGGTTTTATTTGGAGTCATTATTGTGCCTTTGTGAGATGCCTGGAGTCTGGAGTCCATGTGACTAAGAGACCAAAGTCCTTTCCCTGCACAAGTTCCTAGACTCAAAGATCTGATCATCTTTAGAGATAACATTGTAGACAACAATATATGGAGAAAGTTTAACTCACAGTGGGTCATTTGCATAGGAAATAGTAACTATTGAATTCATCAAATATTTAACCATTGCCCATATTTTGGTCATTTATGTTTTTCTAATCCATGTTTGAAGCCAGGGAACAGGGTTTGTACTCTTCTCGTTCTTTAAAAGTTATTTTCCCAGTGATAAAAGTAATTTTTATTTCTGGTACAGTTTTTTTTTTCTTAAGTAGTGAAAACTAATTTCACTATTCAGAAATTTACTGCAGATATTTATAAAAGTTTAAAAGATTTCCTTTGGTTCTTTTTGGTCCACACCTGGGGGTGCTTAGGGCCTCTTCCTGGCTTTTGCTCAGGAGTGAACCCTGGTGGTGCTGGGGGCCATATATGATGCTGGGGATCAAGCCATGTGCAACCAAGTGCTTTATATTTTGTACAATCTCCCTGGCTCCTATATTGATACTTAAAAAACTTAAGCCTGGGGGCTGGAGAGATAGCACAGTGGGTAGGGCGTTTGCCTTGCACGAGGCCGACCCGGGTTCAAATCCCAGCATCCCATATGGTCCCCTGAGCACGGCCAGGGGTAATTCCTGAGTGCAGAGCCAGGAGTAACCCCTGTGCATCGCCAGGTGTGACCCAAAAAGCAAAAAAAAAAAAAAACCAAAAAACTTAAGCCTAATATTACTAAAGTTTTAATATTACTAAAACTGAATGGAGGGACAGGAGAGATAGGATAGCAGATAAGGCGCTTGCCTTGTCTGTTCCTCCCCATTCCCTGAGCCTCACTAGAAATGATCCCTTAGTGCATTGCCAAGAGTAAATCCTAAGCACAGCGGGATGGATATGAGAAAGAACAAAAAGAAAGAAAAAATCAAAACCAAAACCAAAATAAAAACACAAAAACGGAATTGATTGCTGACCTTAAGATATGTGATTTTATTTTTAAACTTGATGTTCCCTTCACAAACCCAAAGAAGAATGATTTAAAGCATAGGGAAGAAAGTATTTGGAAAATATTTATGAGCCAGCGTAAGAATCCAGATTACTGTGACTTCAGACTTCCTGTCCTTTCTCCTTTACCAAGATGCTGTCCATTTGCAGGAGAAGGAAAAACAAACCAGAGTGGCATATAATTAAGGGCTGGAGTGTGCAATAGAGACTCTCAGAGTTTTAGGAGGACGGAAAGGGAATCTGTAAACTCTCATTTAAAATATTTAAAACATGACAGTTGAAAAAATTTCCGGAGGAATCAATTATTTATTTTATGATTTCAAATTGTACAAGAAAAGAGGTCTACTTAAAAATTGGGTTGAAAATCCTGGACATCCACAACTTGCTCACAGCAGCCTTTGGAGATATTCCAACTTTCTTTTTATTTTTTTAATTTAATTTTTTTTTTGAATCATTGTGAGATACACATCTGCACTTGTATGTTTATTGCAGCACTGTTTACAATAGCCAAAACCTGGAAAAAGCCCAAGTGCCCGAGAACAGACAACTGGTTAAAGAAACTTTGGTACATCTACACAATGGAATACTATGCAGCTGTTAGAAAAGATGAAGTCATGGAAATTAGTATCCCTGCTTTTGTCATCAAAGTCCTGATCACAGATGTTAGGGGGTGTGATATGAGTTCCTGTAGGTGATCAGCTTGTCAGGGCTGTGGCTGAATGCCACGCGCTCCAGGAGCTCTTAAGTGCAGCAGAGTCAGTAATCGCACAGATACTATTATGCATCACCTGGCAGTCTTGTTAACCCGAACAGAGTTGGACCTTTGGAGTTTAGAAGGAAAGCCCTTTGGCCAGCTTATGATAGATAGGACTTATGTGCTAGTTCACATTTCCCCCTAAGTGTCCCCAAGAGCCATTTTTTTTTTTTGAGGCCATTTGAAGCGTGAGCACTGGTGTGTGTCAAGTTCTGCCATTAAGAGAGGACAACTTGGAAATGGAAAGTGGAGCAGTCTATAGGCATGCTTGGCTGTGCAAAGACATCAGCTTGGGAACGATATAGGCTGTGCTGTCTGACTGGCCTTCCCAGGAGATTCCTTGGCGGGACAATAAAATAACAGGGTTCTTGCAATGACTCCAGGCTAAGTCTTGTTAAATCCCCCTGTGTCAATTAGGTTCATAGGATGGACAGGCCCTGCATGTAGGGTGGTAAACAAATTAGTATTCCTTTTTTCCTCGTAGTCTAGAACTGACAGTTTCACATGCAAATACAGGACAGCATATGGAGGAGTGTAGAGGAGAAATGAAAGGGATGGAGGGGAGCGTTCGAAATTGAGTCTCTGCTCTGGATCAAGTGAGGGCGGTGGGGTCTCAGGGAATGACTTGAATTTATCCTGGGGCAATAAAAGAACATTCCAGGAAGAGAATATGTTTATGCTGATAGCTAGGATCAAGGGTAGAGAATATTTTTCTCCAAATGAGTAATTTAGGACTTTTCAAAGTTGTTACAGATATTATCAAAGACATACTGCTATATACCCATCAACCAAACTTCACAATTCTCAGCATTTTGCCAATCATGCTTTTATTAACCCCTCATTGCTTTTTTAAATGATGTTAGAGTATTTTAAAGCTGATTTTGACATTATACAATTTTACTTGTAAATATATAAGTATGCTTTTTTTAATCAGAAAAATTTCCCTTTACCTCTATGCCATTCATTATCAGGCAATAAAATATAATTCTCTTACTTACCAAATACTCTGTTCATAGACAGATATCCTCAGTTAACACAGTTGAATTTTCTGGTGAGAGTAGGGGTTGGGGAGATTGGATCCCATCTGCGGGGCTTTTGGTGAGGTGCTTGGGGGAGGGGTGACTCCTTGTCATACTCTGGGAATTGTGTAGTGCTGGGAATTGAACCCAGGTCTCTAGCATGCAAAGCATGTGCTCCAGTCCTTTGAGCTATCTCCTCAGCCTTAACACACGTTTTGCATTTTGTACTTAAAGCCGTGGGGATGGGTTAGGGAGATGTGGTGTCCGGATTGGAACCAGAGCGCCTTGAATCATATCCCTAGCCCTACTACTTTTTTACTTACTGTTTTTGACCTTGACCATGCATTCCATAACTTTAAGAATTACTCTGGAGAGAAGTCATCATTTTCACAAACAACAATGAAAAATCCCTTTAATCACTGGTCAGTCAGAGCAGCTGTGTCATTGAGGAAGTGTTGACACTGCTTTTGGTTTTTAAATGACTGTGTGTTATTCCTTTTCAGGACTAAAAAAAAAATTGCAAGGTTGGAATTTTCTGGATTGTTAGCAAGATCAAAAAACAAAGATAAAAAACCAATGGGGAAAAGTCTGTCTACAAAAACTAGTAGGAAGCAAAAGATGCTAGAATTCTGTAGCAAACAATAGGTATTAGAAAAATAAGCTTTAACCAAAAACTGAAGGTTGCTGGTTTTTCATGGATTTTTAAAAAATAAAGATTGTTTAATCAGCTACTCTCTCTGTCTCTGTCTCTGTCTCTCTCTGTCTCTTTTTGGTGGGGGGTGGTGGTTTGGGTCATACCTGGTGGTGTGCTCAAGGCTTACTCCTGGCTTTGCACTTAGGGATCATTTCTGGCAGGCTCTGGAGACCATATTTATGCTGGAGATTGTACTTGGGTTGGCTGGGTGCAAGGCAAGCATCTTACCCACTATTCTATCATTTTGGTTCAGGGTGTGTGTGTGAGTATTTTAAGTTTAGTTTGTTTTTATTTCTTTGTTTTGCTTTGGGGCTACACTTTGTGGTGCTCAGGGATTACTCCTGGATGTTCACTTAGGGATCACTCACGGTGGGCTCAGAGCACCATAGGGGATACTGTGGATCAAACTCAGGATGGCCATTTGCAAGCCCTGCCTGATTTACTCTCACTCCGGCCCAAGTTACAGTTTTTTTAAATAATATTTTGTAACTTTTAAAAAATATGAAACAATGTACTTACTGAAAAAATTTGAATGTACTGATTGAAAATTTGAAAAAAAATTGAAAAAACACTGATAATGATAGGGCTTTATGCGTATAGTGGTCCAACCCAACACCACCCAACATATGACTCATCCCTCCACTATCTTAGGGTCCCCTCCCATCTATATTTCAAATACTGGCCTTTGGTAAGGTCAGTTCTGCAAACTTTTTCTGAGATTCTTTCGTATTCCTTTACTATGTTTCTTTATATCTCACATATGAAAGTGGTCATTCTCTACCTGTCCCTCTCCTTCTGACTTACGTCACTCAGCCTAATCCCCTACAGTTTCATTCATGTAGCAGCAATTACTTGATTTCATTTTTTTCTTACAGCCAAGCAGTATTCTGTTGTGCATACGTACCATAGTTTCTTTACTCAGTCATCTATTCTTGGACACTCTGGTTATTTCCAGATTTTTGGCTATTGTGAATAGTGCTGCGGTGAACATAGACAGTGTTCACAAACGTCATTTCAAAGTACTGTGTCTGAGTCTTTGGGGAAAATGCTGAGTGGTGGAATTAAGCTGTAATTTTTAATGTCTTATATTAGGGTAATGGATATTTAAAAAAAATCTAATATATAAAATTATTTTTGTTAATAGGTTTTTCAGCAATAACTTGAATTTTAGAAGAATGATTTGGTTATCTTCATATTTGTAACTTCTGTAGCCACAGATGTTAGCCTTGAATGCTTTCTAAGAAAACCCTGTGCTTCCTCTTTGTGCTTAGGGAAGACATAGTTGCAGCGACTTATTTGATACAGTTTTTATCTTAGATCTAATGAAAGAGGGTGCCATGGCTAAAGGTGTACCTGGAGGTGTTGAATGCTTGGGGGAAAAAATGTGCTAATTTTCTCTGGCTTTGTTAAATTTTGTTGCTGAAGTTTTACTTTTTAAAGAGTAAGGTCCAACTTTTGCAGCTTATTTGTGTTCTGGTGAGAGGATCCTCAGTCTCTTGTGATATGAATCGCTCCCTAATGAGACCCTGTTGGGGCCTAAACTCCCTGCCCAGTGTGGGGGACCCCTGGTAGGGGCAGCAAAGCAGGTGTGTAACGCTGGGAGGAAGTCCCAAACTTTGGCAGCAAAGAATAGGAGTCTGGTGTTGGTGGCTTGGTGGATGGTGGCCCAAGGTGACTAGAGCAGGAGGAGCCTGGCACGGGCACCCCTGTCCTCTGGACTGCTTGGGCTCAGTTCTCCGCAGGCTTGCCCAAAGCAGGACAGCGCCTCAGCTCCCAGGACTAGTGGGTTGTCAAAAGTGGAATGAAGTTTGGTTATCAGGACTGAGCTAGAGGGTGAGTGAGGCCTGTGGAATGCAGGAGAAAGAGGCCCAGGCTTCAGTTACAGGGTCAGGATTGGTAAGTAGCACAGAGCACTTTGGCTCGGGCTTCTTAAAATCTCTCTCTGGTTAAGTCAGTCTGGGGTAGGGGCCGCATAAGAGAGTTCAGCTGTAAGGAAGGAGCTGAAGAAGCTGAAAATAACAGACCAACCCTGGAGAGGCTGAAATGAGCTGAAAACACAACTCTTGGGGGGAGGGGAAGTAGAGGGAGGGGGGAGGGGAGAGGGAGAGGATTTTAAACTTAGTTTGGATTTAAAAAGCTGCTTGAATCTAGCAGGGACTGAAGCAGTACAGAAGTTGACTTTGATTCCAAGCACTGCTGGGGCTGCCCATCTCCTCCCTTCCCCCCATTTTTGGAATTAATTTAGATCATAACTTTGTGCTGTTGAACAGCCAATTAAAATCATTGAAGTCTTCTTTTTCACTGCTTTTGAATGATATTATTTATGAAGACACATATGCAATCATCCAGTAGTCAGGTTTGAGTGGATGATTTTGAGATTAGGTTCCCTGATCAGGAAAAAGCCCATCCTACCTTCTTAGTTTAGATGTACACAAGCAATGGTGCAGAATTTATTCATTTATTCCTGGACTCTGTTTCATACATATTTAGATTCTAAGATAAACTGAAGTTTGCCTCATGGTCACAGAATTTTAACATCAAATCTTTTTTAAAAATTAAATTAAAAGTATTCTCATTGAAAATGGTAGGGTCACATTGGTCTTTTTATTGTTATTCCAGCAGTCTTGTTTTTCTTTCTCCTTCCTTCCTTCGTTCCTTCGTTCCTTCCTTCCTTTTTCTTTCTTTTTCTTTCTCTTTGCCATACCTGGTGATTCTTAGAGCTTACTCCTGGCGCTGTGTTCAGTTATCACTCCTGGTGGGGTTTTGGGAACCATATATGGTGCTGGGGAGTGAACTCTGGTTAGGGGTGTGCAAGGCAAATGTCTTCCCTGCTATACTATCTTTCTTCTCCTCCTTCTCCCTCCTTTTTCTCCCTCCTCTTTTTCCCTCCTCCTCCTCTTCTTCCTCTTTTATTTAAATGATGGTATTGTGATCTATAAAGTTATTCATAGTTGAGTTTCAGGCATACAATCAATGTTCTGTCATCAATCTCACCATCAGTGTCCACTTCCTTCTACCAGTGTCCCCTGGTTCTCTTCTGCCGAAGTTCCCTGCAGACCCCCCCATACACACACACACACACATCCTTGCAGGCACACTTTTAAGTTTGGTTATTATGGTTTAGATCTCATGCTTTCAGTGTTGTTATCTTTTCAAGCTTTGTGAGGAGGAAATATAGAACCTTTCAAGACTTTAGAAATACTTTGACTATTTCAAAACATACTTATTTAAATGCCTTTTCCCTTAATAGTTGCTAGCTGTGGGACCTCTGGGTGGATTGAGCAGGCTAAGGGGCCTGGGATTCAGCTGTGAGAAGTTGGGCACATGTTGCCATGCAAAGGTGTGTGGGTCCTCTGCTCAGGAAGGATTCTCCTGGTGAGAAGCTTTACTCACACACATAGTGGAAGGTGAGGATATGAGAGTAGCCAGAGGGAGATTCCAGCTCTGAATGTCAATGTTGAGGGTTTTATGCTTCCTTTTGAAAATCTGACCCAGAGTAGGGAGTAGCTCAAAGAACTGTCATGAAGACGCCCAAACTCTGACTTCTAGAATGAAACTGCATGATCCCCCTAACACCACTGGGTTGGACCAGCATTGCATCACTTGACCCTGAGCATTGGGCCATCAGGCTCATCCAGGATTCGCCTTAGGGAGTTACCCTGAGCATATCTTACTCTGAGAAGTCCACCCACTGCAAAACAAAACAAAACAAAAAACCAAAGTCAAAGCCAGCATTCGGTGGGGTGGTTTGAAGACCTGGAGACAATGCACTGCAGTTGGATCCAGTGCCCATTCCATGAGGACAGTTGCATCTTAGGAACTGAGGTTGGCCAGGTTGGTCCCAGGCCCATCTTTCAGAAATGCCCATTTTGCTGTTTTGATATGCTTTGTTTGGTGTTCTTGGACATTTTTGGGAGTGAAAGGCTATCTAAACTATAGCAGCCTGTAATTCCTCTTGGACTTCAGAAATTGTGTCCTGTCAGTCTTATCTCCTCAGGGCTCTCATTGTGAGGACTGCTTTGATCTCAGCCTCAACCCCTCTTCATTCATGGTGACCTTGGAAACCAAATATTATCACATTAGAATTACGTCTAAGAAAGGAGTAAAGTAGCTCACAGGGATGCCCTGGGAAAGAAGTGTTCGATAGTGGGGAGGAGACATTAGGCAGTTTTGATTTGTGTGTGTATTTCTGTGCAGAGTTTGGCATTTGCAAGACTAAACCTTCCTGGTTGTTAGCTCTCTCTGATAGTTGAGGTTGCTAGCTTATGAGTTCTGCTTTCATAGTCTTTCATCTGTTTGTAATTTCCCCCCTCACCCATGTTTGAATCAATTCTGTGAGGGAAAAGAGAAAATGATTTTTTTTTTCTCAAGAGAAAACAAAGGTGAAGGAAGGAAAACCTGGGTGGAGGCACAAACTGGGTCTGTCAGACAGCCACTCCTTGAAATACAAGCTATTTTGAGCACTGGGGAAGATCCAGAAGAATGATGTGGAGCCTGCCTTCAGGAAGGTTAACAGAGCTGGGAGAGAAACTGTCAAACCTGAAACTCTCAAAGAAAATAGTAGAGAAATTTTGCATCAGGTGTTAATTCAGAGAGGTGTGGCTTGAACCAGGACATTGTAGTTGATGGAGTTGGGACCCAGGTGCAACTTGAGCAGGTGCTGACAGATAGGCCAAGGAATAGGGCAAGTTGAAGGAACCCCAGTTAATATGTGATGCAGGTGAAGGAGAAATGTCTCAGCATATCCGATAACCCATTTGGAGGGAGGAATTGATGAAGGTTGTGACTGGTTCATTCATTGTTGTGTCTGTGTGGATGATCAGCATGCAGACTCTTGGGCTGTCCTCCAAATAACGATTTCCTTCTCGTCTGTTGTATAGCTTGGGGTGGAATTCAGGAATGACCCCGGTCACTTGGGAAACATTGGTACAGGAATCAACAAGCCAGTTGATTCCTCCATGAGAGAAATCCGGAAAGAAGCGTGAAAGTTGGACAGCCTGTTGTTTGTCACCAGCACAGAAGAGCGGTAGACCTTACGAGTTAAGGACCATGGAGGTGAGAACAGCGATCAGAGCCTCAGCTGGAGACCGTGTTCCTACAGTCCTCCCCCTCCCCCCACTTCCCCGAATCTTTTTCTCATCCAGTCACTGGCACATTCGGGAACATCGTGATGCTAATTGAAATCAGGTTCAGATTCAATCCTCCTGTGAACCAGCTGGTTTTATTATACCAAAGAAAGCTCTGTTCTGTGGGCACTGCAACTCCAGGCAGCACTCTAACGATTCTGCTTTGTTAGATTTGATGAGCGAGAAAACATGGACCATCCGTTAAAATAAATAAATAAATAAAAGTCTAAAATAAAATGTAGGAGAAAGCAGAATGGTAGTGAATACAGTTTCCTAGATACCTGCCATATGAAAACTATCATCCCACTTATAGCACACACTTGATATAGGGACATTCTCTGTGGAGCTTTCGATTATTCTCTTACCAAGTCCACGACGGTGCCCATTCAAGGCTCTCTTGAGAGACTCACCTCACAACCTGATCTCTTCTTGCGGAACCCATGTACCACATTGAACATTCATCCTAGTTATCTGAAAGATGTTACACACCTGAATTTCCTGACTCGTTCCGCAGCCCCTTTGTTCACCTTACCTTTTATACTAAGAGACACAGAAGCACCGGGGGATAGGTCAAGGTAGTTCATTCATTCTTTTTTTCTTGGGTTTTTGAGCTACACCCAGTGGTGCTCAGAGAATATTCCTGACTGTGTGCTCAAGGGCCAGGGCCTGTCAGTGTTTGGGGGACTGGGATTTGAATCGGGGTTGAGACCACAGCTGCACCTTAACCTTTGTGCATACTCTTGGGCCCCAGAGGTAGTTCATAATGCTAACTTAATCATTGGCCCGCTTTAAGAATTAAAAGCATTTGAGCCCTTCCCCAGAAGTTCTCAGGGGGACCATTCCCAGGGCTCTTGCTTGCAAAACATAGGCTCCAGCCCCTTGAGCCATCTCCCTTGCCCCAGAAGTTTCAGTTCTGGGCATCATTCTTCTTAAAGCTCCCATCAGATGATAATGGGTAGTTAGGATGGAAAAATATCAATATAGCTTATAGGTCTAATAGTACTAGCAGTACCCCTGTCTCAAGGAAAATATAAGCTGCAGGATTTGAAATGGAAATAGGTATTTCAAATAGCATCCTTTGCCACTCATGTCCCAAGTGCATGCCCAGCCCTCTGAGTTCTCCTTCTGTCTCCTTTATTAAGCTTGTTTTCTGTTAAGCACCTGCATTCAAAACCGAGGAGAACAGAGCTTTCATTTATTTGCTTTAGGATTTCTGTGGTCTCAGTTTGCCCACTGTCTTTGCAGTTAAGCCTTCTTTGAGCCTCCTCATGAACTCAGATGCAGAGTTGTGACCAGGCTCTTTGATCTCAGTGTTCCGCCTTAGGGCCTCCCATTCTGGGGAGTGTTCAGTGCTACATCACCTCTCGCCAGGCTGGGCTTGAGGGGTGGTGGGAGTGGAAGGGTCGGACTGTCACATGGCTGAATAGTCTGAGGGATAAACCGTTTTGAAGCCTGTTCTCCATTGAGATTGCTGACTCGAATGAAAATCCTGAAATAATTCTCCAAAGCATTTTACTTTCTTTAAAAAATTTGGTTTTATTTTTTTGAGAATCAGTTAGAAATTAGATCTTAAGATAAAAAGTTCTAGTGATAAGAAATTGAAGGTTATAATTTAGCTAATGCCTGAACTCTTTTAGATACCATAAAATTTTCTCCCAAATTATTTTGTTGTCTTTTGCATTTTATATGACAGGTATTTTGTGGCACAGTGCTTGTTTTTCAGTGCTTTGTTGGATCTAGTATTTGGATTGTGTTTTGAAATAGCCTTTGATCACAGGAATACAGAAACCAAAAAAAGAGGAAAAAATGCTATTTTAATATAAAATTCATTGTGAAAGACAAAAACTGAACATTCAAGGTGTGGTTTCTCAAGTCTGTAAGGGAGCAGTGTAGCTGCAGTTATAAGTAACTTCTTAAATACCACTCAGAGTTCCTCTGGTCTTTTTGACCTTTTATTTTCCTTTCCATAATTACAGAATATGGCCCTTAAAACCATATACGACCAAATAGACACCCTGAAGTCTGTGATCTCCCCACCACAAATGCAGGCTAATGGAGGGAGTCCTCCTTGCAGGGTGCTGCCTCCCGGTGGGACCTTGTAAGGCTGTAATTTATGGTGATGCCTTTGTAATCTTAAACTCAGAATTGACTTTCCCCCTCTTCCTTTACTAAGGTGGTAGAACAAATGTGTTTGCTATAGGTGGTGAAGAGGCAGGAAATAAAATGCATTTGTGGAGCCAGAAATGCATGTATTGTGGGGCCAGAAATGCATGTATTGTCGGTAGGGTGCTTGCCTTGCATGCACTCAACCTGGGTCTGATCCTAGAGACCCCATATGTTTTCCTGAGCCCATCCAGAAGAGCAGAGCCAGAAGTAATCCCTGAGCACAGCTGAGTGTGACCAAAAATCGAGAAGAAAAAATGCATATGTGTGCCTAATCTGTTTTACAGTTTATTATTATTATTATTACTTTGTTGTTTGGGCCACACCCAGCTGCACTCAGGGGTCACTCCTGGCAGTGCTCAGGGACCATATGTGGTGCCAAGGATCGAATCCAAGTTGACCACGTGCAAGGCAAGCACTTTACCCACTGTACTATCCTTCTTCCCTACAGATCGAGTTTGACTGGTTTGAATTTCTGCATGGGTAGTCTGGACAGGGCTCTCCCTGACAGCAGACCTGCTGTTGGCTGTGATAGATACTGTGTGTCTGCTCATCTGTCGGTTGTGGTTGGGATAAATGAGAAGCCTGCCTTTTCTGCTGAGGTGTGTGCTTAATGAAAGAAATTTGGCTAAGTGCTTGCAGCAGCTGGGAGATGGATTCCTTCCCTGGAGGCCAGGGCCCTGTGTAAAGACGCAGGTGATCCCTCTTCTGAGTGAATCCTAGGAGGACGTTTGAGCTGCTGTTCACCAGGTGGTGCTGTCCTGCAGTGAATGCTTAAACCTTGAAAGTGAGGCCTGCAGCCTAGGCTACTCTGAGCCCTTGGCAGCGTTTGGGGGCTGTTGCTGAACGTGAAATGAGGCATTTTGAGGAGACATATGACACAGGGTGCTCCTCCCCCCCCCCCCCACCCATTCCAGGTAGGTGTCTCCTTGGAGTTATCCTGTGAACTCCCGGCTGTCTCTGAAGCCGGGGAACAGCTCTCCTGTCCCGGTCCTTGGTTTCCTCCCAGAGAACATCTTCTGCCCTCCGTTCTCATCTTTGATGTCCTAGTGGGCGAGGGGGGGGCATGTCTTCCAGAGCTCCTCATTAAACAGACTTAAAGGGGAGACAAAGCCTCCACCCAGCCTCTGCATGCACAAACCTATTTCACTCCACTGCCCTGCCAGCATGGTTTTGTTGGGCCAAACGTGACTCCACATGATTCCGTCCTTTCTGGCAGTGCTGCTAGGAGGAGATTGACTTGGGCGAGAGCCTGGTTGGTTGTCCGTGTGTCTGAGGAGAGAGAGAGCGCTCTCAGAAAAAAGAACGTTTTTTTAGGGTTGGTGCAGCAGTAAAAAGATTATTTCCCAGGGAAGTAGATTAGAGTCAGTCATGGGAAACCTCTTTTGGGACTCCTTCAGTCAACAAACTTGCGTTGTGCATCTGCCTCTACTTGTGATAAGAACAGGAGGGGAGTAGGGGATGAAAGGTAAGACTAGCCCTTGAGAAATCGGTAGGAGGAGAGGTCAAAGCAGATGGAAGCAAATACTAGAACACAGGTACCAGCAGGTGTGCCGAGTGCACAGGAAGGACAGGGAGCAGTCTGTGGGGGGTGGGGCAGGCATGCAGGTGATATTTCAGCTGTGCTTGGAGGATGACTAATTTCCAGAGTGGAAAAGAGGTGTTTCAGGGTGAGGGAACCGGGAGAGCGAAGGTGTGAAATTGGGCAGTGTGTTCGGAAATGGTGAGTTGTGCTGAGGGCCGAGCCCGACCGAAAGGAGGGAGGCAGGAAATAGGGGGAGGGCAGTTTCCCGGAGAACTTCAGCACCCCAAGACTTTTTACAGAGGTTCTTGGCTCAGCCCTCTGAAGCCACTGAAACCTCTGTTGAGTTTTAGGGGATACAGACTTCTAAGCAAGACAGAGAAAACTTGAGATAAGGCGTAAAGAGATAAAGCACTTTGAGTGCATTGCTCTCACTACCCCTGGACCCCAGGCCCAGGGTGGCAGAGGAGGCAATTAAGTCACTTGGACTCTCCAGCTGATCATCCTGCTTTTCCTCCAATTCCAGCAGGTATGAGTTGATGTCTCTTACTACTCTTTTAGAGGTTTACTGGGGGAGGGGGGGGTCTCAGGGAGTTTGTAGCTGATTGATAAACTCTATGCTTCTTGTTCCACGAGAGCGTATACTGACAGTTTTCTTTCTTCCAGGTCTCTCTTCAGCTCTCTGTGGTCAACTTGTTCAGAGGAACTTCCTAAGAGACCCCGAGAGAGATTGTGTTTTTTTTTCACTGCAAGCAATTGGAGTCTGAGGTGAGGCAAGGTAAGTGAAACCCAGGGAGACTTCATGCACTGACAGATTCAGTTTTCCAAGACAAGTTATTCTCTGAAAACACCAGGAGCTTTTAGAATGGGATTTTCCTTAGAGAAATGTAAGAGTAATTAAAAGTTTCAGTTACTGTGCTCCTATTATTAATGTTACAGATGCTTCACAGTATATTTTTTCAAAATCTTTACATTTTTTTTGTTCGTTGATCACTATAGTGTCTTAATTACTACAGGTATTTGATATATATATATATTTAATGGATTTCTTTTAGTTTGCATATAAAAACAACTGATTAAAAAGATTAAGATTTTTAATGTCAGACTGGCTATATAGTCTGTTGCTATTGTCCTCCTTTCCCCCTTAAAAGAGTAGTTAGAGTTTAATTGCATATCTCCTGAGTACCGGGAGGGGCATGTTTATAACCTGTCTTACTGACTGCATTTCCCAGGTTGGCTTTGTAGGCGCCTGTGGTTACAGCTGGCTTCTATTCTGTCCCTGCCTGTCGTGCAGAAGGTTGGCTTATTCTGACTTGTGTAGTTCCCTTTCCCTAGGTCTCAAGAAGTATTTTCTGGTTCTGTGGCTTTAGGAACTCGAGAGTCCCTACAGTTTTCTTGTACTATGGTTTTCCTGGACATCAGTCTTAGGTATAAATTTGAAACCAGAACACCCACTTGAAGGGGTTTTATGTGGCTGGAGTTTCCTGATGGATACTATTTTTATTCTTTTCATTGTTTTATTTGCATCCTCAACCTCCCATGTGTAGGAAAGAGAAGGACTCCAGATTTCTTCTTCCCTGGAGGGAGGGAATAGGTTGAGAGCAGGCACCAGTCCTCTCTAAGCAGGCACAGACTGGCACGGCCGTGGATGTTTCTGCTCAGCTGCTCACCACCGTGCGGCAGGCGTCTCCCCGGGGTGCAGTGCAACATGGTTGACACTGGTGTTGAGCGCTCAGATATGGGTGTTACAGATTACTACTTCTCAAGAGACGACGGTCAAGGTTATAGCTGCAGTGAAGCCTCCGTGAATTTTTAGAATGTTCATGTCTGTTTTCCCTGCTCTTGGGTTTGTGTGGCGCGCTAGCAGGATTTCACAGTCTGCACTCGAACCCCCTCTGCCATACCTTGCTCTTCCTGGAAGGGCAGAGTGGCCGCAGTGCCCCCTACCAAATCCCTCCAAGGGCAGAACTTTTCCCAGCAGGAGCCATGGGAGGGGAGTGCATATCAGAACTGCTTGCAGAACTGTAAAAATTAGGTTGTCAGCACTCATCCAGGTGTGCTGGATTAGAATTTGGGGGCTGGAGGGGAAAGCTCTTTTCTGTGTGTATGTTTGAAAAGCTCCTTAGAAGGCTACGGTGTGTAACTCCTTGGAAACTTTGTATGTGGGCAAGACTTAAAAACAAAAACTTTCCTAGCGTAAGCAGATGTTTGGGGGAATTATTTTTGAACTCTGCTAACTAGCTTAACCAGTTTATACTGCCAAGTGAAAGGTCCTTGTGCCATAATTTGCATCATAGAATCATTTTATAATCTTTAAAGTTAGTTTTGGACAATACTGGTTGTAAATAAAGGAACCAGGAAAATGGCCTTGAAGTTTAGCAAGTGTGACAAGAGTTTAGACTTATTTAGAAATCTATGAAGAAATCTAGTTAAATGGAACATTACTAAAATATACACATTTGTGTATTGAATCCAAAGTGTTTTGGCTCATGGTAACACATTTCTCAAAGTACCAAGTGGATGATTATTTAAGTGGATTACCCTTTGAGATTTACTAGACAGAAAACTTATTTAGTATATTAGGCATTTTTTCCTTCCAGTTTTTGTGTGGCAGAGAATTAGTTAATCTCTTTTCTCCATTCCTAGGACCAATTTCAGGAAGTAGATAGGAGCTTATTGGCAAAGATCGTGTGAAATATATTTTGTGGTTTTTAAATGCATCTCTTTGGAAAATACCCTGTATAGAAAAGAAAATTTCGCAAACAGCTGTTACTTGATGATTTAATAATTTTATGGGTCTGAGAGAGAAATGGTAAATCTATATTTTGAAATACGAGTGTCTTACTGTTTTGGTAGAATCATAGATGTCTTACCTCACTGTCGTGGGAAGCTATTCTCACTAAGGTCACAGATGACCTCTAATGGACTTGGTCTTCTCTGGAGCCTTTAGGGTGCCGCTGATCACTCTTCACTAAGCCTTGTTCTCCAGCCCCCTTTATATCATTTCTTAATTTCTTTGCCGTCTTTCATTTTTTTTCTTGCTCATGCTCCTGGGGCAGCCATTCTTGATGGTTTTCTGTTGTTTCAGCCTCTTCCGAGGACCTTAGTACTTTTGTGACAACTGCCCACAAGTTAATGACCCTCAGTATTATTGAGTTTATCCTCATCTCAGACAACATTGGACATTTCTATTTGGATGACTCATCATGTTCTTCTTACTTGGGATATCTGAACTGAACTCATTTCCCTGCTAATTATTTCCTGCTTCCTGCACCGCCTCCCACCCCCAACTCCAGAAAGCCCCTTATCCTCCTGTTTCTGTCAGCTTTTCCCACTTTGGTCATTGGCATTATTCATGCCAGAAGTACGTGACTCATCCTTTACCTCACCCAGTCAGCCCATGTTTAATTGACGATTAAGTTCTATCATTTCAATATCCTGAACTAAAAAGGAAAAGACACTTACACTGAAATTTTATTATTATGGGCTCTCAGCATTATAATTGGGCCTATATATGAGCAGATATAACACAACACAGTTATGACCATTTCTGTAATGCTTGATGTAGTTCTGGATACTTGTCATAAGTAGTTTCTGATTTTCACAGTGATTCTGTTGTCTTTGTTCTTTAACTCAGGAACCTAAGGTTCAAAGAGATTAAGTTACAAGGATTAGCACAAGTAAAGTATAATGGAGTTGGATTGCAAGCATAGGGATTGAGCTGCCTGGCTGCGAAGCCTTCTCTAGCATATTGCTGTTTTGCTCTATTCCCTTAGTGCCACTGTGCTATGTCCAAATTTTCCGTGTGTAGTTGATTTTGCATGTATTAGAGTTCTTCTCAAGTTGTGTGATACAAGTAATTTTAAAGAACCTTGGGGACTTAGAAGCACCAACTCCTAAATGGTGGCAATTTCTACTATAATTTATAATCCTCCATATCTATGGTTTCAACCAATTGAGTTTGTGTAATTACGTTTGTGAATGCCAAATATATGTATAGAAGTAGAAAGATGTCTCATATCTGTGAGGTGAGGCACTTCAAACCCGTGTTTCATAGACTCATTCATGTGTCTGTAGAATAGACTCAAGTAAAGACTTGGTTAATAAGTATAGTATGTATAGAAAATTTTATAACTGTTTAGAACAAATGACTATAATCTGCATAGTCTTATTTAGTATAGGAACATTAAGTTTGTCTACTGAATTTATATATATTCTTTCAAATTGATCTCGGGAGGACAGGCTGGGACATGTTTTGAGATGTACCAGATGAACCAATCCTAAGTCACAGCAAGAGAGTTCTGTATTTGCTTCTTCATAGATCCCTCTTTGTCCTGAGAAGGAAGTGCTCTTATTTTCTGTCAGTTGTTCCCTTGGTTTTTATTGTACTTTATGAACAACAATTTCTCTAATGAGGAGGCATTTTTTGATGACTATGAAACCAGTTTGTCATTGTAGGATTTTAAAAACACTATTTTGTTTCCAATATTGACTTACAAATTTAGTATGTACTTTCTAGAGCAAGATAGGTCTTAGGTGAGTGGTGGTTTATATTCTTAACAGTTATTAGAAGCTTAAATTTTCATATTTGAAAGGGCCTAAACTTCCCACGAAAAGAGGATTCAGGAAGAGTTCATTAAGTGAGATGAAAAGGAAGTGGGGAGAGTCTTACACTGTGGTTCTCTCTGACGGATGGCAGCACCTCAGATGCGGGTCATTAGAAATGGGTTCAGCTTGATCTCAGAACTAAAATCAGACCTAAACACCAAAAAAAGACTATAGAGAAGGAGATGGAATTGGGGGAATTAGTAATTTGATTGGCTGTTAATCAGACAAGGAAGGAGGCAAGAAGATGGAAAGTGAACTGCAAGAAGATGATTTTTACCAGGAAAAACCTGGAACATAATATGCTGAGTGAATTCTAGAGGTTGGGGAAGAGAAAGATGTACTTATTTTGGATCCATTGGGTTTGTTTCCAGGGCTGATGTCAGCAAATTGGAAATCAAGTGCTGTGCCTGTGGCACTTTATACCAGATAATATAATGAGGAAATATGTTTATTAATCACCTGCATGGAGGTGGCAGGTAAAGTGGGTATTGAGATCATTATTCTGAGGAAAATGGCTCAGAGTAAAAAGAGTTAATTCATGACAACACATTAGAGAAGTTTTTGGTGACTCAGCCTCAACAGCAAGAGAAAAATAAAGTGAAGACAAACAATTGGGACTAAATTAAATTGGAAAGCTTTTGTTTAGCAATAGAAAATATAAACAGGACAAAAATACATCATATTGAGTGGGAAATAGTTGCATATAATAAAGGGTTAATATTTGAGGTATATATAGAACTTAGACAACAACAATACCCCAATCAAGAAATGAGGAGAGTTTGAGTAACCATGTGTTCAGAAAGGATGGCTGGCAGATGGCCACATCACTGATTATCAGAGAAATGTAAATGAAGATCACAATGAACTGTCACTTCATAACTCTTAAGAATGATTTACATCATAACAGCAATATCAAGTGTGGGGGGGAAAGGAAATTCTTGTGCACTGTTGGTGAGAATGTAAATTGGTGAAACCATTTTGAAAACAGCTATGGAGTTTTACAGATTTAAAACAGTCTGGCTATTGGCTGCCTGTCATTTCATATGATTCGGTAGTACCAGTTCTGGGCATCTACATAAAAAACATACAAAGAGAGACTCACAAATGAGTCTGGGAACTGAGCAGCTCAATGCAGAGGTCTTTCCAGAACTTGCGCCAGGCTGATTTCACCTGGATGCCTCAGATGGGGGCAGGTTTCCCTCCACCTGCCCCAAAGGAACCCTGGCAGCCACAAACCTCCAGAACCCAATTGCCGCCACACTCATGGGCTATCTTCACAGGTTCATCCTGGACCCCCCAAATAAGAGAATAAATCCTCTGAAAAATCCAGGTATGCCGGACCGGTGACTGAAAAATGCCAGGCCTCAAGGGGTTGGGACTTGGCTGTCCCTTCCCATCTCCCCGCCCCCACTGTCACACCCACAAAATGTCCCTGGGTGCCATTTAAGCATATTGATGGCCATGATCCAGAGACTCACAAATGAATCTCAAAACTGAGTAGCTTGCTGCAGAGATGTCTCCAGACCCCAGTTATTTAAAACTTTAGAATTCCAGGAGTGTTTAACTGTTTTTGCGGCTGTGCGACATGTTTTTCTTTTTTTAACTTTTTTATTGAATCAGGCACTGCCATTCGGGCAGTAGCTTGCTAGAATCTTTGAGAGACATATTTATTTCCCTCTATGATGATGTTTCTCACAGAGCTTGGCAAGCTCCCCGTGACCGTATTTAATATGCCAAAAACAGTAACAATAATAGGTTTCATTCTTCTGACTCTGAAAGAAGCCTCCAATTGTTGGAAAAGATGAGTAAGGAGAGGCTGCTAAAAATCTCAGGGCTGGGACAAATGGAGACGTTACTGGCGCCCGCTGGAGTAAATCCATGAACAACGGGATGATAGTGATGATGATTATGATTGACGAATCACTGTGAGATAGACCCTTGTGAATATCTCATACTATTCATAACAGAGCAATAGAAAATAAGTTATCTAGCATCTGTCTATGGGGCAGGCTTGAGTGGTGGTGGGAAAATTCGAAATAATGGAGGTGGAAGGTATAATTGTGATGGGATGGGTGTTGAAATATTGAATGTAATCAATTATTATGAATAATTTTATGAAAAGGAAATTTAAATCTTTTTAAAAAACAAAGAATAATGTTCGCTCTATTTTTATTGTGGCATAATATCTAAGATGTGGAAGCAATTGAATTACCAGTCAAAAGATAATTGGATAAAGAAGATACAGTACATTTATATAATTGAATACTATTCAGCTCTTAAAAAGACAAAAATTTTCCACTTACAGGAAAATGGAAGGAGTTTTAAGGAATTGAGCAAAGCAAAATGAATCATAAAGTAAAAAGACAAGTATTTGATTTTATACGTGTATGCAATATCAGGATGTAACAATGATGAACAAACAATATGGAAAACAAAAACCAAAACTATGGAGAACATTAACAACACAAGTTGGGTTACCTGAGGGGAATATGGTGATGATGGGATGAGGGAAATACGGTGGTTTTTGGTTAAAAACAAAAAAATGATAGCTGGTTGTATTTGTTAAAAAAATGAAAAGGTCTGAGGCCAGAGAGTACAGTGACTAAAGAGCTTGCCTGGGTCATGAGTCTGACCTGGGTTCTGTGTTTGATCCTCAGAACTTCATATCGTTCCCCCTAACCCCTCAGGAGTGACCCCTGAGCATAGAGCCAAGAGTAAGCCTTGAGTACAATCAGCAGGATATGCTTACCCCTGAGATTATGGCATCTAGCTTCTCTTTAAAGTGTTTAATAGGAACCGGAGTGATAGTATATGGAGAGGGTGTTTGCCTTGCACATGGTCTACCTGGGTTCCATCCCTAGCATTCCATATAGTCCCCTGAGCACTGTCAAGAGTAATTCCTGTGTGCAGAGCCAGGAATAACCCCTCCCCCAAACCTCTACACACACACACACACACACACATACACACACACGTTTAAATAAGGCTCTTCTTTAAAATGCTTAGACATACATCATTTTAAATAAAACCAAATTATCACAGTGTGGCTGGAGTTCTGTCACATGCTGTTTTTAGGCCCTGTGCCATGCAATAGAGGTTGAACTTACCTTTTATCTTGGTATTTGCAGTTGGAGGTGTTGCAAGCAAGGCTCTAGTTTCCTTTCCTCCAGGGAGGAAACAGTTTGATGTTGAGAACAAAGGTGTGGCCTGGGATAGGCTGCTGAGTTCCTCTAAGTGTCAGTTGGTGTCTCTGTCAGAGATGGTAGTTACAAGTGGTACATCATCTTTTGTATGTACGGTGGTATTTTATTTTTGCAGTGCCTGAGTGAACCCAGGTCTCAAGGTATATGTTACTGTTGAGCCACATGCCAGGCCGCTACTTCCTCTTCCATGCGAAAACTTGGAAAACTTAAACATTTTTGTCATAGGCTCCCCTTTTGTCTCTGCCTTCGGTGTTGTTGTTGTTTTTTTAATTGTTGTTTTGTGTTTCTGGGCCATTGCCAGTGGTGCTCAATGCTTACTCCTGGCTCTGCATTCAGTGATCACTCCTAGTGGTGCTTGGGAAACTATATGGGATGCTGTGAATTGAACCCAGTTTGGCCACATGCAAGGCAAATATTAAACCCAGTGTATTGTCATTCTGGCCCCTACTGTTTCATGATGACATGTTGAATTTGTAGAGTAAAGGTCATCTCTTTGTAACAGATTTGCAGTATTACTAAATCTGAGTTAGATATGAAAAACTTTGTGGTTTTCTGTGAATCATCATTGACTTGAATTGTGGACTTACAGGTTTGTGAGAAAGCAAAATGGGGTTAGTTTGGGAAGGTTTCTCTACAATAAACATGAACTAGATACTTCACAAATCCAGTTTTGTTGCAGACACAAATATTTTTCTGTACTATAAAGATATTTCACTGAGACCGTGAAAACTTAGTACATCTGTGCAGCATCTTCGTTATAGCTAAAACAGTTTACATCCACTGTCTCTAATTCAAAGTCATTCAAGAAGCATGTGTTCCTATTTTTCACAAAATCCTAAGAAAGGCATCTAGACCATACACTTATATTTATAAGAACTAAATTCTCTAGGTATTAGGAAGTAACATGTGTATTAAGGACACTTCATAATTTACAGATTGCAATTTCTGAAACGTGCCCCCTCCCATATTTAGCCCAAAGGGAAGTTCTTTGTATGTATATTTATGCATATTATTTGCATGCCACTGCACAGTGCCAGTTTTGTTTCTTAGGTCTGAAATGTGCATTCTGTGTGTGTTAGGAGTGGTGTTGATAGAGCCCATAAGCTAAGGTTTTTCCTGCAGAATTACTAAGGCTTTAACTCAGATTTTCACTGGGTTTTATAAAAAAAAAAAAAAAAAACAAGTAATGTTCATACCTGGCATGGTAGATAACTATAAGTGCAAATTTGTCTTGATTTTATAATTCAAATTAAAATTTTTATGGGACTCCTGAAAATAGCATTTGTGATCTCTATGGTTATTATGATATAGGAGTTACTCAAATTCAAATTTTAGCTGAAGTTTCTTTGCTTTTAGGTTTGATGTCTTCAGTCTAGTTCAGAGCTGCCATCCTAGCTCTCTAGAACTACATAAGGCATCTGTCTTTCTGGGGAATTTGGCTGCTGCAGCAACTGAGACAGTGGGCCAGGCTTAGGTAATTTTATTAGTCTGGAAGAAGTATTACACTCCTGCAGCTGTTGTTGTAGGTCCCATCCATGAAAACAAAACCCATCTCATTTACCCAGGATCCATGAGAAATTGGCAGCAGCCCAACGTAAATCCATGCATGTATTTTGGACTCTGAATAATATTTATCTTTTAACGGGCATCCCTGATTTCAGACACAGCTGGGAAATGGCCTGTATGAGGTAGAGGAGGCAGGAGAGGCCAAACTGTGGGTACTGCCCACACTTGGAAGGATTCGAAGGCTATGTTTGCTCAGCCTTAACGACTGTCAAAAAGAAGAACACTCAGGAAAATATAAAAACCATGAAAAGTACACTGGTCTCAAAAATTAAGCCTGGCTCTATTTTTTTGGTCACTGCAGATTTCCACAGGTTATTCTCTTGCATTGCCAAACTGGTTATTGAGAGTGAGTTAGTAAGTGGTGGTGATTGATTTTCTTGTTAAATAGAACTTTTACAGACTACTCCAAAAACTGAACTTGAGACACAACATTTAATTGCTACAAATATTGCATGTGTGATTATGCAATCCTGTTAATGTGTGCCAGTCAGTAAATACTGTTTCATTTTATACATGTCAGTCGTTCCACTAGCAGGAAAAAAACGTACCTGTTTCTCTAGCAGCACCTGAGCTGTTAGCAGAGTGATTGGCTATTCTGAATATTTCTTTTCATTGAGCCATAGCACAGCGGGTAGGACATTTGCCTTGCACGAGGCCGACCTGGGTTCGATTCCTCTGTTCCTCTTGGAGAGTCTGGCAAGCTGCTGAGAGTATCCCGCCTGCATGGCAGAGCCTGGCAAGTTAACTGTGGCATATTCGATATGCCAAAAACAGTAGCAACAAGTCTCACAATGGAGACATTACTGGTGCCCGCTCAAGCAAATGGATGAACAACAGACGACAGTGACAGTGACAGAGTTTTACTTTCAGTTCCCGGGGACAGGGTCCCTAAACCTTGCAGTCATGGCATGAACTTTTTTTGGAGGGGGAGTGTAAGCAGAAAATCTGAGATTTTGGCCTGGTGTAGAAAAAGCAAACTTACTAACCCTTGACCAAACTGTGACTTTTCCTTTAATTATGAAATTGGACAGCCAGCCACACCACAATAGCACTTGTGGCTTTGGTATAGAGAGGTAAATTTTTTTTACATTGTTGGAGATGATTTAACCTGTCCTTTGTGCTTACCATTGCTTAGCAATAACTACCGTGATGCTGCTTAGAACAGTGCAGCAGTTACCCTGCTGTGTCTCATTATTAATCATTAGAGCGCACAATACTATTTTCATGGATTTTTTTAAAAAATAATTTTTCTAGAGGCCACATTTGGCAGTGCTTGGGACCCAGGGCCACTCCCAGCAGAGTTTGGTGGTGTTCAAGGGTGCCACATGGTGTCAGGGATTAAACTCTCACCTGGCACAGGAACTCTCACCTGATCAATTTCCCAGGCCCCTTCTTTGAAAACATTTTAACTGTTTCAGTGCCATTTGTTTTCTTTGTACTCAAATTTTATGTACAAAAATGAGTCAAAAATATTTTAAATGGAGGTTTTACGTTGCTGAAGCAGTTCCTAGAACCTGAAGGTCAGAAATTTAGAAGCCCTTGCCTTGAGTATCACCTGTGAATAGCTCTCTTCTTGCTTTGACCAAAGTTGTCAATATGAAAAAAGCTTCAACATATTTAATTTTTGTTTCCTAGCATGACCTGTCTTTGACTTTACCATCTGGAGCTCTGGTATTCCCAATTTGGGGCTTGTTGAAGTGAGTTAAAAAAAATTATACCATCACCCTTATCTTAGGTCCTTCTTGTGGCACTGCGGCAGCCCTCCTATAAGCTATGTTTGGGGCTAGAAAGATTTCTCTGACAGATTTCAGATAAGAGTATATGATGTTTGTGTTGTACTGATTGATTAAGTTAGGGAAGAGATACTATGTGGCTTGTATACATTTGCTTGAACTCTACTGTGGTATCACTGTAGGTGTACCCAAATTTATTTTCAAACTTGATGTTTAAGGTTAAAAGCCTTGGTACACTTTTTAATTATGTAAAACTATCTATAGGGAAAAAAGTGTCACACCAGGCTACTCCTTTATCATTCCTCACCTTTTATTTTAAAGTATTTGGGGTGGGGTGGTAGTTTGTGCCTCACCTGGCTGTCTTAGAAATTAATTCCTGATTGTGATCAGGGATCACTCTAGAAGTGCCCAGGGACCATAAGTGGTGCCAGGAATAGAATTGGGGTGCAAGACTGGTGCCATAACCCCTAAACTTTCTCTCCAACCCGCATGCTTCACCTTTTAACAAGCTTATTATTATTTTTTTTTTTTTTTTGCTTTTTTGGGTCACACCTGGCGATGCACAGGGGTTACTCCTGGCTCTGCACTCAGGAATTACCCCTGGCCGTGCTCAGGGGACCATATGGGGTGCTGGGATTTGAACCCGGGTCGGCCGCGTGCAAGGCAAACGCCCTACCCGCTGTGCTATCGCTCCAGCCCCAACAAGCTTATTATTCAATGAGAAATAGGATTTTTTAAAAAGCTTTTCTTGACTGCATAGTTCCTAATTACTAAGTGTTAGTAATAGTTAAAGCTTTGCCCATGTGACACAGAGGTTTCTGTCTTAAATAATCTACCCCACTGGCAGCCTGGCCCAACTCCCAATGTTCTGTGAGCTCCTGAATTGGAGAACTTGGTCATTTTAGCATGGGTTTTGCTTTATAGTGCTCCCAGGTTCACACATTGACAACACGGTAGTCTGAAGTAATTGGAACGTTGAACGTCTAGAAAAACTTAAGAGAATGGATTATATGTATGTCAATAGAAGCAGGATCTCTTGGAGCTAGAGATAGAGGACAGGGGTTAAGGCACTTGCCTTGCATATGGCTTACTCTAGTTGGATCTTAGGCATAATATATAGTCCCTGGTCACTGCTAGGAGTGAGCCCTAAGTACAGAGCTGGGTATGACCCAGGAGTACCTCTGGGTGTGGCACCCCATACCCCCAAAAAAGGCAATAGGATTTTTTTTCTTTTTCAGGATACATTTGAGTCATGGGATAAACTTGAAGGTGGAGGTGAAGGGTGTGTGTATGTGACCATTTTCTTCACATTTGACAGTTACAACCTGACTCTTACCAATAGCAAATCCCTGGCAACTAGTAATCTGTCATTATTTCTAGCAAAAGGAGACATGGGGTAAGGATTGTACAGTCAGATTCTGGAGTTAGACTTTCTGGATAGTTGTCCTGACTCTGATCCTTAAGTTGTATGATCCTAGGTGGATCACTAACTCTGCATTTATATGTTGGAGATAAGAATGCCACATTATACAATCATTTAAAAGTGATAAATGACTATTTCTGTATTTATCTACAGGTATGTGTACACACACACACACACACACACACACATGCACGCGCGCGCGCGCAGAGCTTAGAGCAGAGCCTGGAATAAATGCTGCTTGGTTGTACATAAGTCACCAGGGGCCAGGCATTGGGGTGGGGTGGTTGATGGTGGTGGTGGTACTAAACAGGTACCTATTAATTTGCTTCTCTAATGAAATTAGGACTGAGAGAGGCTGTAACCTTGTCCAGAGCATCCTAACAAGTCACTGACAGAAGTGGAGGGAGGATTTTGATGTCATGTTCTGGGCCTTCAATGAAATATCCATCTGTCAGCTCCACAAGCAAGAGGACTCTAATGAATAGCTGCCTTTCATAAGACATCTTTGAAGCTGTCTGACCTTTTTCATTTTGAGGCCAGATGCAGGGCACTTTAAAAAATTTAATTTCTTTAGATTTATAATATCAGACTTCATTCAGCTGGCATTGATTGATTGAGTACCTTTTAGCATTTCTTGGAAAAAATGGACTTTCTGACATGTCTTCAGAAGCTCTTCTTTCTGACCCAAGGCATATCTCTCATGCTGTAGACTCCTTCGAGAGATTCTTTTTCATCTGTGGTAGTAGTGATTTTTTTTTTTTTAGCTACTCCGATTACAGTGATTTTCCAAGAAATAAAGTTTCCTTCTTAGAATGATAGTGTCCACAGGTAGAAGAGATCTGTAATTATCTAGTTGAACAGAAAAGGGAATGGTATTCTCTTAGGTGAGCCTAAAAAAGGTGAAATATCCTGTCATGTTTTGCTCTGTTCTGTACTACTGCCTATCTTTGTTCAGGGATTTGTAATTGTGGCACATCCGGAAGGTGGACCAAGAATGTGGTTCAAACTGATTAGGATATGGGACTGGAGAGATAGTACAGTGGGTAGGGCATTTTCCTTGCACACGGCCAACCAGGGTTCAATTCTCAGCATCCCATATGGTTGCCTGAGCACCACCAGGAGTAACCCCTGTGTATCGCCAGGTGGGAGCTCAAAAGCAAAAAAAAAAAAAAAAAAAAGTGGTTAGGATATATTCCATGCATCTATTCAGTCCCCAGCCCGACATGTCCTTTAAGTACTGCCGGGTGAAGGCGCTGGCCTTTTAGCATCAAAGAGTATCATCCCTGAGCACCAGTACCATCAGGGTAACAATGAAACTGTGATCAGTGTAAGTTGAATATTATGGCATTGGTGTGTTATACAAATGGAAAAACTTAGTGAGAAGATGGGAATTGATCAGAGAAGGTAATCACAGTGTGGTTGTTATAGAGCTAATCATTTTTTTTTCAGGATTGGACTCAGTAGAACCCTAACATGGGGGGCATCCTGTTAGCCTAGTTTGTGACTGTGGGAAAGTCGTTAATTTTGCTAAGCTTCTATTTCCTTACTTAGAACATTGAAATAGTAAGCTATTTTAAAATGCTTTGACAATGAAATGAGATTATATATGTAACTCTTTAACTTACACGGCATATATTAAACACTAAGAAAATATTAGCCATTTGGTTGGTGGTGGGTATCCCAAATCCTGAATACATTGGTATCTAATTGATATCTAATATCTATTGATATCTAATATCAATATCTAATTGATATTATCTAATATCAATATCAATTAGATACCTAATTGATATCTAATATCTGAATGGTCCTTACCCAGATCAGAAATCAGGTTCTTTGACTTCTTTGCTTTCGTCATCTCTCACTGACATCTTTACAAACCATGTTATTGGTCATCTCATGGACTTTATCATTGTCTGAAACTGTGCCCATACAAAATTTTAAAATTCATTTAATTGGATCAGACGGCTTTTAGCTTCATTTCCTTAGTGCAGCTATGTTATCTAGTGGACCCCTCAGCTACCTTTCCTGTTCTCCTTGACATGCTACTCTTTGCGCTCTGTACAAACACCTTTATCAATCTTGTTGCACCTGTGCTACAAATTCCCAATTGCTTGCTAGTCCATTTATCGAGTCTAGATGTTTTTTTCTTGGGGTATAGCATCAGAGGCAGGAATTACAATTTTATCAATTGGTGTCATGGCCTGGTCTGCAGCCTGGGTTCGGCAATCATAGCTGTTCAGCTCTCCTTTTAATCTTGTTTTAATCTTCTGCTGGCAACCTTCCCCTTCCGCGTAAGGGCAAGTCTCAACCTTCACTGTGCCCCTTATTTCTTATTTTATAGATAAAATGCAGGCATGATCTTATAACTTCTTGCTCACTTATTAAAGACATTGTTGTCTTACTCTCCATCTTATTGTACTTTGCTTCTCCCACCCCTGGTGCTGGTGATGGAACACAGGACCTCATACATGCAAGGCAAATAGTGCACCATGACTGAGTTTATATCTCCAGCCCCTTATGTTCTTCCCATAGATCCTTTGGAATGTGAGTAGAGTGAAAGCCCTGTGATTAGCAGTCCAGTTCTCTCATTCCTTAATTGAAAAATTGGTTTGTTACCCTGCCTTTGCTGCTGCTAGTCAAGAGGGGCCAGACAAGTTACTCTAGTTCTCAAGTGCATTTTATTTTAATTTTTTATTGAACCACTGTGAGATACAAGGCCTTGCATTCTAGACGGCCTTGTATTTCAATTTTATAAGATGACTGATTTACAACTCTTCTTGTTGAAAATTAAGGATGAATCAAGAGTTTATTCTTGTCTGATCTATGCATTGATATTGAAGTGAATAGATAAATATGTGCTGGGGTGCAGGACAGAATAGTGTCTAGTCAGTCGCCTAGAGGAGAAGCAGGTCAGGTAAACAATTAAAACACAGTTAAAGTGTTTCTAAGAGGAGATTTTGAGGTTGGTTTTGAAATGGACTCCTGACCTTTCTCTCTCTCTCTCTCTTTCTCTCTCTCTGTCTCTCTCTCTCCCTGTGACTTCTTGTCTCTCTCTTTTGAATTTTTTTTTATTGAATCACTATTGAAATATACTCTTACAAAGTTGTTCATAATTCGATTTCAGTCATACAGTGTTCCAACACCCACTTTCTCTAAATATATTTAAATACTTTTGCAATATCTGGGTGGTGGTAGTGGGAAATATATTTATCTTTTAGTTGGGAGTTGATTTGCTATTAGGGAAGTAGGAAATGTAGTTAGGTACCCAAGTAAAGACAGCTGCTGAGCGAGTGTGGACTTTGTGCAACACTACTTTCTCTTGCATAATAATCTCTGGCCTGGGAAACAGCTTGATTATTCCCAGGGATGCTGTCCTTGCTTATTTTTTTTTATCCACACTCTTGTTAGAGGGAGAACATGTTGATACCATGCTATGACTCTTTGTCATTGTACTTATCTTTGTATATGCATATTTAAAATTTAAAATAAAACCTCCTTGCAGTCAATATTTCTGAATGTCTGATAACAGTACAGCCTCCTATGCCAATGTAATATTTTTTAGACAAACCAGAACATTTTTACCATGAATTAGGAAATTGCACTTGGTGTCAGAAGAATTTTTAAATCATTCACCCAAACCCCTTGTGAGAGAGTAATGTCATATTATTTCCCCCCCATTTCAACCCTATTTATTCATTTAAAGATATTTGTTTAGTGTTTGTTGTGTATAATGTACATTGCTAGATGACATGAGGGATTTGTAGCATTCAAATTTTTTCACCATGATTTTGATAAATAACAATATGTCCATATAAGTGGGATGTGTACTTAGAGAAAAGTTGCCTTTTGACTACATGATTGGAAATGCTTTATAGAAGAGATGGTGTTAAAATTTGGACTGACTAAAGCATAGGCTCAAAGAAGTAGTTTGTGGAAAACTACGATAGTGGCAATGATAGTCTACAAAGTTCAAAGACAACCAAATATGAGCTACAATACACTTTAAACAAACCAAAAATAGAAAAGACACAAGGACAGATCTAATATAATAAAGTATAAATACTTGAGGAGAACTTAATTCTTGTTAACACATACAATGTAAGTGAAGGAGCATCAGCATAAATTTATGTATTAGCAGACCTGAAGAGACACGTACAGCAACACAGTAATGTTAGGGATTTTTAACATTCCACTTTCACCAATGGACAGATCAACTGGACAGAAAACCAATAAGGAATAGCAGTCATAAATTAGGAGTTCTGAGGCTGGGGTGAGAGCGTAGCGGGTAAGGTGCTTACCTTGCATGCGGACTCAGGTTCGATCCCTGGCACCCCATATGGTCCCCTGAGACCTCCAGGAGTAATCCCTGAACGCAGCAGAGCCAGGAGTGAGCCCCGAGTATAGTCAGGTGTGGTCCAACCCCCACAGCCCCCATTAAAAAATAATTTAAATAAATGAGAAGCTAGACCAGATGGGCTTCATAGGCACTTCAAAGGCCCTTCCTTCACACCCCTGCCTCCCAGGAACACTGAATGCCATTTTTCTCTTATTGTTGCTGTGCTTGAGAATTGCACCCACTAGAGCTTGCTGGGGAAGGAACCCAGGGCGTCACTTATGCAAAGCTTATATTTCACCACCTGAGCTACATCTTAGACCTCCAAAACAGTTCTTAAGTTCATATGCAACATTATGGAAAAAAATACCACATGTTGGGGAGAAGCAAATCAGGTGTCTGTATGTTAATGAAAATTAAATTGTAACATCTTTTCAGATCACTGGCACAAAAGAGAAATCTACTAAACAGAAAACTGGAAAAAACCCTAATGTATGGAGACCACATATGAGCTGTTGAATAACTGTTTAGTTGATGAGGAAATCAAAAGTGAAATAAAAAATTCCTGGAAATGAAACACAAGTTATCAGAACATGAGTCCTACAATATAGGCATAAAGAGCATTTGTATCAGTACAGGCTTATATCAGAAAACAAGAATAAATAGATCAGCTAAACCTTGGACCCAAAAGGAATAGGAAAAAAATTCTAAATCCATTCATTGCCTTGCAGGCAGCTAACCCTAGTTTGATCCCTGGGACTATATACGGTCCTCTGAGCAGTGTCCCAAGTGAAACCTGAGCACAGAGTTAGGAGAAGGATTTGAGCCAGATGTCACTCAAAAGTAAATACAAAAATTAGTGTAAAAGTGAATGATATATAGAAATCAGAAAGACAAGAAGATTAGTGAGGAGCTGGGGAGATAATATGGTGAGTAGGATGCTGACTATCTGGGTCAGTTCTGCATGCAGCTGACCCAGATAGAATCCCCTCTACCTCATGTGGTTCTCTGACAGGAGTGATCCCTGAGCCCAGAGCCAGGAGTAAGCCTGACCACTGTCAATGTGGCTCCAAAACAGTAACAATAACAAATCAATGCTGGTTCATTAAAAAGAATAAATAATTTTTAAAAATCCCTATATAAGCTCAATAATAAAAATGTGAAAAATTCCTAGTATAATCATGAGTAATAGAGCGGAAGTTTCAAGAGATAACAGAAATAAAAAAGACACAGCAGTACAAAGGACATATAAAATACAAAGTCTACTATAAACAGTCTTATGCAATGAAGTTGAAGCACCTAAAAGAAACACTCTTGGAATTATGCAGCCTCCTAAATCTAAATCAGAAGGAAATAAGAAAGTTTGATTACCATTTAAATTTCCTTGATGTTAATTGGACTATTCAGGTACTCCAGGTCTTCTTGGTTCAGCCTTGGGAGATTATAGGAGTCGAGGAATTTATCCATTTCTTCTAGATTCTCTTGTTTCGTGTCCATCAATGTCCCTGGTTTCCTTCTGCCTGCCACCCAGCCTGCCTCTATAGAACCTAGGAAGGACAGATAAGGTGATTATTGCTACTATAATAAGATAGTTATTTTTACTGAATGGTCTATACCCAGTGGTGTTCAGGACTTACTCCTGGCTCTCTGTTTAGGGGAATATCCCTAGAGGACTTTATGGACTCAATGTGATGTCAGAAATGGAGTTACTCGAGGCCTATTAAGTGAATTAATTTTACATTTGAGTGGGCCACGAAGGGATTGGGGTTAGAACATTATATGCTGAGACTGAATCATGAATAACTTTGTAATTCATGGTGATTCAATAAAAAAAATTACCTTAAAAAAAAAAAAGAAAGTTTGAAAAGTATAGGTTTCTAAGTAGGGAATTAAAACAGTAACCAAAAGTCTTCCCAGACAAAAAGTGAAGGCTGAAATATTTCAATAAAGTTCTGTTGATGACCTAATATTCCTATATTTTGAAGGGACTTATTCCAAACATATATTTTGGTTTTGAGGTCATATGTGGCAGTGCTGAGAGTGGATTACTCACACATTAGTGCTCAGAATCACTCCTGGTGGTGCTCAGGGACCCTGTGGTGGCAGAGATTGAACTGGAGTGCTCATATGCACTGCACACACTCGCTCAAGTCCTTTTGATGAGATCGGGCATGTTCAGGGTGGTATAACCATGGACTCAAGCCCCTTTGAGATACCTCCTAGTGCCTTTTCCAAATATAAGTATAAATACTTGGTTGTGAGGTCACGTCCAGCAGTGTTCAGAGGCTACTCCTAGCTTGTACTCTGGAGTGACCCTTGGTGTGGGGGAAACCATGTGGTGCTGGGGATTTCAGTGAGGGCCTCATTCACAACAGCCACATGGAAAGCAAGTGCCTTAGTTTCTGTACTACCATCTCTGCAGCCTCTCATATAGATTTAATGAAGCAAACATTACCCTTTTATCCCTGATGCACATGGATGCAAAGATTCACACCAAAATCTACTAGCAAGCCAAATCAATACATTTAAAAGATCATACAGCATGAGCCGTGGGATTTATTCCAGGCTTGTAAGAATGGTTCAGCATATAAGATTCCTATATACCACATCAACTAAAGGTGAGATAAAAATCATAAGATATCGGGCTGGAGTGATAGTACAGCGAATAGGGCATTTGCCTTGCATGCAGCTGACTCTAATTCAATCCCCGGCATCCTCTATGGTTCCCCAAGCATCACCAGAAGTAATCCCTGAGCATCGCTGGGTATGACCCAAAAACCAAAAAAAAAAAAATTCATAAGATATCAACAGATGCAGTGAAAACATTTAACAAGATTATAACATCTTGTGATTAAAATCTTTTTTTAAAAATGGGAATAGGACCAGAGAAATAACAGGTTGGCTTACTTACTTTGCATGAAAAAGGCTCCAGTTCAATCCCTGGAACTGCATAATCCTCCAGGCATCAGTACAGTTACCTGAGCACTAAGCCAGGAGTAGCTCCTGCATACCACTAGGAACGACCCAAAAACCAACCCCGCCAATGTAAATAAAAGAAGTATACTCAACATAATAAAGGTCTTATGTACATAGAAGAAAGTCCTAAAAATTTTATTAAAATTATAAACAAAGTGGCAGTTTACAAAGCCAATATGTAAAAATCTATTGCATTTCTGTATACAGGCAATGTACTAGAAGAGAAAAATCACATTTGTAATCACATAAAAAAGAAGTACCTGATAATAAAGGCAGTGAAAGATTTAGGCATTGAGAATAGTATATTACTGTTAAATAGAAGACATAAAGAAGTGGAAGAATATCTCATGTAGTTGTATGGGCAGAATCCTGATCCTATTCAGAAATTATATACATTCAGTGAAATTCCTATCAAAATAAAAGTGACATATTTTCAAACATATAGAAAAAACACTGCTAAATTTATATGGAAGTGCAAAAGACTTTGAATAGTTAAAGTATTCCTAAGAAAGAAGGATGGAGGCATGATGCTACACATTCTCTATCCACAAATCTACAGTGATCAAAACAGTGATAGTAGGATTAAAAAAAAACAAACACTAATACAATAAAATTGAGAACACCGAAATAAATTCTCACATGCATGGACAGTTAATTTTGATGGTGGTGGTGGTGGGGTTATGGACATACTTAGCTAACCTCAAGGCTTACTCCTGGCTCTGTGCTCAGGAACCACTCCTGGTGGTGCTTTGAAATAGTTTTGACTATGTACAAGGCAAGTGTCCTTACCTCTGTCTCTTTGACCACACTTAAAGTTAAAAAAAATTATTAAAGCACCATGATTTACACAGTTATTCATAGTTGTGTTTTAGCCATACAATATTGCAGCACCAATCTCACCACCAGTGTCAACCTCCCTCCACCAATGTTCCCAAGCTCCCGTTTCCTCCACTGTCTTCCCTGTTGACAAGCATCTTTCTAAATTCAGTTGTTAGAAGTTTGGGTCTCTTGATTTCAGTGTTTTTGACTCTGTGGTTTGAGTATTTGGCTCTGTCATTCCTTAATAGCATCTTTGTACCTGTCTACCCTGACCTGGCCCCATTGCTTCTCATCTGTCTCCTCTATTCTCCTCCACTCTGTCTTTCCTTCTCCCTATACTCTGGGGTTTGTCCCACTTTATTTTTTTAAAGTAAGGGTATCATTCTAAAGTACATGGGGGTGTTCAGAGCCCCTTCTGAAAGTTCTCAGCCCAGTACTGTGGCGTTTGGGTTCTGTTGGTGTGGAGCCATCCCTGCTGGTCCACCGGGCCACCATGGTTATTTGTAGGAGTAGGTTGGTTTATATGATGTTGATTTATCAAATGCAGGACCCTGCACACTTGAATATATCCATAGCCCCTGGACAGTTCATTTATGGCAAAAAGGCCAAAAGCATTAAATGAAGACAGAATAATGACTTTTCATCAGATGGTGCTAGGGAAAACTAGGTATTCTCATACAATAAGAGAGAAACTGAATCACTGTCTCACAGCATGCACAACAGTGAAAATGAAATGGATTATAGACTTGGATGTTAGACCTGAAATAAAAATATTGAAAAGTAAATAGGCAAAACACTCCATGATACTGGCTTCAGTAATGCCTTTGGGATTCAATACCAAAGGCAAGAGAAATAAAAGCAAAAATAAAAGTCCCGGGGTGACATTAGACAGAAAAGCTTCGCACTGTGCAAATAGAAACATCCACTGAATGGGAGAAAATATTTACACATATTGGGCAAAAGACTAATATCCAAATTACAAAGAATTTTTAATACTCAGCAACAAAAGAACAAAAAGAAGAGCTGAACAGACACTTCACCAAAGATGAGAAACAGATTACCATCAGACACATGAGAAAATTCCCATTATCACTTATTAGGAAAATACAAATGAAAACGACCTTGAAGTACCAGTCTCATATCTGTGAGAATAACCTGTATTAAAAAGACCAGAAACAAGAGCTGACCGGGTTGTGGAGTTACGGAACCTTCTCAAACACTGTTGGTTAGTGTGTCAGCTGGCCCAGACTCTATTGAGAGCTCCACTATAGACAGCATTTTTAAAATAATAAAAAATAGATCTATCAGATGATACTGCAATTGACATGATAATGATCCAATTTTAGGATCTGAAGAAAACAGAAAACATCATTTCAAGTAGATATATACATGCTTGTGTTTGATGCAGCATTTGATACTTGATCAAGATATGGAAATAGTTTCTGGTTCCGAATACAGATGAGTGGACCAAGAAGTGACAGTACACATAATAATGGAATAAACTGCTTCTCAATACAGAAAGATAAATTATAGTATTTATGACAAAAATGATGGAATAGGCAAGCTTCTGCTAAGTGGTGTGTCAGAAGAAGAAAGACCAATACCTAATGATTTTACTTATAAGTTAAAGAGAAACAAATCAAGGAGTAGCTGAAGCCAGACAAAAATAAACCCTGGGACTCTGACACAGAACTACCAAATGGGGAGGGTCTAGGGAGGTGTGGTAGAGGAATATGGTTACTGGAGTAGTGGGTGTGATGTAGTAACATATTTTGAAGAGGTCTTAAATTGTACTCCAGAAACATAGTTTTGAAAACCATTACTTCAATTAATTTTTTTCTGAGAAACTTTAAGTTACTAGAAAAGTGACTCTTACTTTAGTTTAACATTTTCCCTCCAAAAGTAAAATTTCCTTTTTGCCAAGTCACTACCAAAAGAAGACCTTTATTTATTTTTGTTTGTTTTTATTATTGGGCCACATCTGGTGGCTCTACTTTGATAGGGATATGGTGACTGTATGCGGTGTCAGGGATGGCATCTATGTTGGCTGTGTGCAAGGCAAGCACCCTACCTTCTGTACTATGTCTCCAGCTCCAGACTTTTTTTCTTTAAAGAATCTTATTTACAGTAATTTTGTCACTGTCACTGTCATCCCTTTGCTTATCGATTTTCTCAAGTGGGCACCAGTAGCATCTCCTTTTTGAGACTTGTTGTTACTGTTTTTGGCATATCAAATACACCACAAGTAGCTTTCCAGGCTCTGCTGCGAGAGTGAGATACTCTAGGTAGCTTGCTAGGCTCTTCAAGAGGGGCAGAGGAATAGAACTCGGGTCCGCCACATATAAGACGAACACCCTACCACAGTGCTTTTGCTCCAGCCCACAGTAATTTTGTACAATTTGAAATAACAGCATAGAAGAGTGTTTCTGTGTGTGTTTGAAAACATTCTTAGTTAAAAAAATACACATCAGGGACTTGGGAAAATGGTTCAGTGACTTAGAAGGCCTGTCTTATATGCATGAGGTTGTGAGTTCAATCACTGGTGCTACCACATGCTCTGAGTGAAACTTTCAGTGCTGCTTTCTGTGAGCATTGCTGCAAGCAGTTCCTGGCCACATCATAAATAGGTGTGCATGAGCACCACAACAAAAGGTGAATATCCCAGTGACAGCCACTAAAAGATGGATGAGCATCACATGCTTTAGGAAGTGTGATCCCTAAGAGCATTCTGCTCTGATTCCCCAACCAGTGCTACAATCCGAATGTGCTTGTGCACCACAACTAAAGAGTATCAGCATTGGGTTAGGAGCAGTAACTCACTGGCTGAGCCGTTTTATGTGTGAGATCCATGGTTTGACCCCAAGCACTGCAAAGAAAACTCCCAAGAAAGAGTTGCCCTGGTGTGAACATGTGCAAAAACACTACAGTTAAAAGAGCATAACCTTAACCTCCTTCAGGCATCAGTCTCTGTGTGTGAGTGTTGCAAACAGAGGCGTCACTCCTGTCTGTCTTCGTGTCTGGGGACCCCTCACCCTTGTAACAACAATAATGAAGGCAAGGAAAGTGGAGAGAAATAGTGCTTTTTAATTGCAAAATAAAAGGATTTCTGCCCCTCATATTTCAGAAGTGGGAAAGATCATATGTTAATTTGGGGGAGGGGTTGAAAAGCCAATGGTAACTGAATACATATTGAAGAGCCTTTCAGTGAATTTTTGGTGCTGATGCTTATAATCGATCCTTGAGTTGATTTCTCTATTTCCTGTTGTGTGTCTTCATTTCATCATCTCTTTGTATACTCACATGTGATGCTTTGCCTGCATGGATATGTGTAAACATCTTGGCTGGTTTCTATTAATCTCCAGCTATCATTCTAAATATTCTTTTCCAGGGGAGTCTCTTCAACAGCCCAGGATCCTGTGAGTGGTCTTCCTGCATTCTGCAGCCCTCCTTCATGATGTTCAGCCTAATTATTATTTTGCTGTTTTTAATTGAAGATGGTTTATTACACTGCCTCGGTTTGGGGTACACAGCCTTTTAAATCAACATCTTGATATATTCAGATTAGTTTGACATCAGTAGTATAGATTTCATTCTTGAGCATACAGTTGAACCCTTTGAATTCCTTTCTGATAACTACTGTTTTGTTCTATTAGGCTAACAATCTGTTTTACTCATTTTTTATTCATTAAAAAAATTTTAATTCATTTTTTTATGTTCTGGAAATCATACAGTGTTTCTCCTTAACTAAGCATAAAACTGTCAAGGCCCATTCATGCTGTTGCAAACAGGATTTCATTTCTTTCTCTTTTATAAAGTATTTACGTTTCCCATTGTGTATGGTACTGTATTTATTCTCTTATCTGCCTTGTACTCTCATGTTGTTATCAACTTGGTACTATGAATAATATTTTGATGAACATGGGAGTGCATATATTTCTTTGAAAAAATTTAAAGCAACTTTTACATCTCACAACAGAATATTTAAAATTATTTTTAACCTAGTGCAGTTTCTATTTAATTTTAATTTTGTGCTTCAGAACTTAAACATGAATTCAGATTTCATGCCTGAACTTTTCAATTCACATTATTTGTAACGATAGTTTGACAGTACTTTTATTTTTTTATTAAGTATTGGGAGAGGTCTATCAAGTGGTGCTCCAAGGCTAGAAGACCACTCTTGGTGATACCCAACTCACTAGGATGGATGGGTAAATGCTGGGTATGGTGCTTCCAAGGTCATGCAGTTTTGGGGGGCTATTAGAACCAAGTCTTTGGTTCTGGGGGACCTTTAGATTATCACAGCAATGCTTGCATTAACTATGCTTTTAGTCATTTAGATATGATATTTTTAGCGTGAGATAAACCTAACTATAAAGAAAATAAAGTAGAATCAGAGATACAGTTCGTGGAATGAGTTTCAATAAAGTGACTGGTGAGCCTGTGTGTCCTAGGGAATAAATTATACTCTGATGTCATATTTCTAACTTATGTAAGCTAAAATGAAAGGCTGATTCTTATGACAAATGCTTTTTGATTGTTTGGTTAATAGCCCACTCTCCTCTTTCTCAGCCTCTTTGGACTGGCCATCTGAATCCTAGATATATTACATTGAATTGTTTACAGACCAAATGCTTGTTCCAGGAGTAGGGCTAGGTCTCTTGATTGCTGAACTTTTTCTTCTACAGGATAAAATAAATGAGGGAGACCTCCTGAAATTTCAAGTATGTATCAAGGATGCAATTTTTTCAGCCACATGGGATCTCTAAAAGAATGTTGAGATACAACTCTTGCTTTCTGGAAGCTTCTGTAATGGAGTTTTTAATGAATTTCTAGCCGAATTCAGTTCTCCCCTCTAGCACATCTACTTTGTTTCCTTTTTATTTCTCAATTTTTACCTATTTTTTCTGTTCTGCATTATTTATCTTGCATGCTGCTTCAGACCCTCCACTGCCACCAGCCATTTCCCTTTCAATATAGTCTAAATATTTTGTTTTTATTTTTTTTGCCAGGGATTGAACCTAGAGCTTTAAACATGCAAGGCAGAAACTACCACAGAGCTATACTTTAACGCCTTCTTTCTATAAATCCTGAAGTTTGGTAATGTGAAGAGAAGTTTTAAAGGTAGTCTTAGTTGAGTTTTCCACTAAGTAGGTTAAAGTTTTTTTCAGTTCCCTAAAATTGAGAATTTTTAAATGTTTCTTTCTCCTTTGAAGTTAAGTTTTTTTCATGATCATTTTGTGAATCTTAGTCTCCAGTGTTTGATTTGTAAATATTGCTACTATGGCATTATTTATTTTTACAGAATAAGGGAGGCACCTTTAGAGACAGCATTGCTTTGAGGTCAGATGCATGGTTGCGTTTCAGTGGACTGTACCCCATGCGTAAGTTCAGATAGTCAGTATGACTTTATAAGGTTTTATTATTAACTGGAGATTTTAAGTGTGAACATGAAAGGATATTACAAAATGTAGCCTTTTCCTTTCCAGTATCTCATTGTCTGATGTCACATGGATGTAGCTGAGTATTCTTGCATTCCTTGCCAATGAGAATATATAAGAATGTTCCGTGTAACTTACGAATTGCTATAAATGTTGGTTAATTGCTTGATATGGAAGTTATCACTCATCTGTGTTCATTGCAGCCTAGTGAAATCTGTCAACAAATATTGAGAACAGAGTGGGCGCGAAGCCTGTGTTCTGGTTTCTGTTTGTATCTGTTAAAGAATAAACATAGTCCCTGCCCTCAGCTCACAGATTTGACTTGAACTTGGGTAAACAGGCAGTATGGTACAGAATGAAGAGGAAAAACTTAATATTACTGTTATCTTGTGGTCTTTCAGATCAAATGGTTTTGGCTGCAATACTGCTATTTTGACTGTGAGCCAAAAATTTTTGTCTTGAAATTACAACACTGTTTCAGGTAGGATGGTTTTGGTTTGTTTGTTCACCATCGTAATTATACAGAATTTTAACACATACTGTGGAGACAGTGTTCCTGTCCTCAAAAGACTTTTTACGTAAAAGAAGAAACCGCAAGAAGTAAGCTTGATAGTTGATTCAACTTTGGAGGACTTTTTAAAAGGAAATATGTTATGGCATTTGAAAAACTTATATGTTGATAGTAGAAAAATACAGAAGTTTAGGTGACTTCAGGTCTGTTAAGTGTGATGTGTATACTTGCATTTTCTTTTAAGTAAATGAGATTTTTCCCCACTAAACAATTTCACTTTCAACTAAAAGATAGGTCTTCAAAAGTATATCATTTAAAGTAGTACTTCCCTAAGTAGGAAAAATCTTCATGATCCCTTCTTTGCAGTTGATGTGTTGGAGGTGGGTAGCCCCAGATGTAGTTGTGGGCAGTGGGGCACTTTGTTTATTCTCTGAAAGAGGGAACATTTCCAGGAGCGTCCTGAGTGTTGTTTTTTTTTTTAATGGAACAGTAAGGCCAGATATGTTTGGATATTCCTGATTTAAAGGATGACAGTGGAAACTTTCTACTTTTTTCAAAGATTTACTTTCAAGACCAGCCACATATTTAAAATATCTTGACATCATAAAGACTAGGGTTTATGTGGTATAAGTTGAGGGATTCTATTTGGTTAGCTATAATCACTTATACCTGTGCTATTTGGTTTATAATGTTTAATGTAACAGGGACATTTCATATGTTCTGTTCCATAATGCTTATCCATCAGTACTTCCTAACCATATGTATGGTCTAGTAGCAACTTGATTTCATCTGGCATTTTCTCTGAGTGTTATTGGGCTTGTCATTTAATCAGAGGAGTCTGTATTACTATGTCTCGAAGGCTGGTTTATATCATTTCTACTTTGGTACTTGTTCATGGCAGGTCACTGTGTCCCACATTGAGGTGAAAAATGGCATTAGTTGGCAGTTGCTGCAGGAAGGGCCATATGCGTGTTGATGCATAGGGCAGCATTGAGGTAGAGCCTCGTGGCTGCCCTCACAAGAGTCATCAAGAATCTGCTGCTTTTTTCCTTTGCTTCTTAAATTGGGATGAAAAACTCAAGTATTTTCTGTATCTTAATTAGACTACAAAGTGACTCTCCTTAGCAAAGCTCAGAGATGACCTTTTTTTTTCTTAAAAAAAAAAAGCAGAACACTGGTTTATTAAATTATTTCAAGAATCATATCTGTTAACAAATCAGACAGTTGTGTTGGGTTCACTAGACCAGCACAGTCCCCCAGTGTTAGAGCAAAATTATGAGGTACATTTTTGTGCAATCAGAATCAGAATGAGGGAAAGTTGTTATAAAATGACAGTGTCCAGTAGCTGCTCAGTAGCCCCGTGGGTCTGTTTCCAGGTTTGGATGTGGGCCTGTGTTTTTGTAAGTACAGAGATACTATCAGATGTGTCAGATAATGTTCTCTAGACTAACTTGCCCTTGTTGGCCCTTGAGCCCATTGCTACAGTTCCTCTTTCCGATCAGCCCCACTCTGCTTAGAGCCACACGGTTTTCAGGTCCCGTGATGACTGTCCAGTTCCTGTTGTTTTTTAAGACCATGTTTGATTGGAACTCCTAGATGACTTTGCATAGTTCTATTCATTGATCTGTATTTATTTAGAATTTATTTATTTATTTTAAAATTTTAGTTTTTGGTTTGTGGGCCACACCCAGCGGTGCCTATGACTTACTCCTGGCTCTGTGCTCAGGGGTCACTGCTGGCAGTACTCGGGCAACCAATTGGGATGTTTGAGATTGAACCCGAGTTGACCTCATGCAAGGCAAGTGCCCTACCAGCTGTACTATCTCTCCAGCCCTAATTTAGAATTTAAATCAGTGGCAACAGTGTTACTTTTGCTTTGTAGTTTGTGTGTAAGTGGAGGTTGGCTAGGGATTATCTTAGGTATAATCAATTAATTTTCAGCAGTCAGATATAATCACTAAAGTTTTTGCCAGTTGAAGTTTGAATATTGAAAATATAAATTTAAATGATTTCCCTTAAATTACTATTTATAGCATGGCAAGCTACCTGTGGTGTATTCAATATGCCAAAAACTGTAACAATAAGTCTCACAATGGAGTCGTTACTGGTGCCCGCTGGAGCAAATCGTGAGCAACGGGATGACAGTGATACCATTTATGGAGCAAAGTGGGAACTAAAAAGAAAACAAATATAGCAAATGTCTGATAGCCTCTTTTTTACTTGCTAATAAAAAGATCACTAATAGGGAAGATATGGCCTTCTGAAAACCACTGAATACCCTAGAATAAACACCCAAGATGTTTAGTGGGGGGAGCTGCCTGAGTCACAGCTTTTGAGTGCTCGCCCTGGGGGGGATGTGTGTGGGAGTGCTCTGAACAGGTGGTCTACATGTTTGCTACTCAGGCACCTTCACTGCCATGGGGGGCATGAAAGGGTCAGTGACACAGGGCAGTGGTGGGCTCCGGGAGAGTGCAGAAGCCCCTAAGGCACTCTGTGTTGGCAGGGCTCCCTCAACTGTTTTTGCCTTATTTTTTGTCTTTAGTTTTTGCCTAATGACAAACCCCGAAGGTCAGATGATTTCCTTGGAGAAGAAAGTATCTTGGTGTAGTGGTATCTGTTTCATTATGATTCAGTTTTGCCTCTCACTTTTTAAGCTAGTGTATTTTGCATTGTTCTCTTAATATCATTGTCAGGACAAATTTGTGTTTCTACAGTTCTCTGGAAGTACACCGCGCCCCTCTTCCAGATTCAGTTTTTACCTTTTAGGTGAAAGCAGAGTCTTCACATAGGCTTATTCAAATCACATTTTAATTTTGTTTTCATTTGTTTTGAATGAAACAAATTTGCTTGTTTGGACCACATGTATTGGTGCCCAAGATTGACCTCTGGCAGTGCTCCAGGCACCATATGTGATGCTGGGGATCTGATGGAGGTGGATGTGGTGGCTGAGAATGGCTGCTGTACTCTCTCTTTGGCCCTAATTTAGAATTTAGTGTCCTAAAAACCAAATAAATAAATAAAAATAATATATAAACAAATCCTAAATAATTACAGATTAAAGTAGAGCTATTCAAAGTCATCTAGGAGTTCCAATCAACCAGGACCTAAAAAAAAAAAAAAACAGGAACTGAATAGTCATCAGGGGACCTAAAGGCGGTGTGGCTCATAGCTATGCAAGGCAAACACCTTCTGTATGCTCTCCAGCCCTGTGAGAAGTGCTTTTAAAAAGATTAGTTGAGTTGGAGAGATAGTGGTGCAGCCAGTAAGGAGCTTGTGTTGTGAAATATGGCAGACTGACCTAGTTGGATCCTTGACACTGCATGGCCCAGTGAACACCAGAGTTACTCTTGAGCACAGAGCCCAGAGTAGTCCCTGAGCACTGCCAGGCGTGGTCTCCCATTGCCCTCCTCCACCACCCTCCCATAATAATTAAGCTGAAATTGCTACTCTTTGCATATGTAAAAAATTATTTATAAAATGATTTAACCCTAAAAAATTTCACTGCAACTCCCTCCATATTTTGCCTGTCTTGGTGGTACCTGTTAGGTAGCCTGATTTGTTTTTTCACTTGTTTGCTGTTGCCCAGAGCTATCGTGGAGAGGCTACAGCTGACCCTGGCCTGGAGCCTGTGTGCAACCTTGGATTCTGACCTCCTTGTTAATGAACCCCCTCCTGCCACTTGTCATTCCCCCTCCCCGGGTTTCAATCTGAGAAAACCAAGGGCTTGGAAAAATAAATACAGGTCTGGACTAAGTGATAAGAAAGGTCACCCTGTGTGCGTGAGCTCTGTCATTTTGTGAATGGCAGCACATTGGGACTCCTTATTCCTCTCGTGGCTGCCAGCAAATCTCTGCTTACAAGGGTTCAGAGTTTGCTGTGGTATGCTGGTGCCGTGTGAGGCATTAATTCAAGCTAAAAATAGGCAGGTTGGGGTCCCTTTCTCCTGCCAGGGCAGCTGTCTTGCTCCCTACCTTCCATTTATTGCATTCTGAGGTTTGTGATGGGTAACACTGCCCACTTGAGTTTGGTCCTATGTGTAGCTGTCTGGCCATCTCCCTCCATCTAGTTTGTGGGGAGAAGAAAGCACTAAAGGCAGAGGGCTAAAAGATAAAACAATAGTTCTTTTGTCTGTTTCCTGTTCTGAGGGTGGTGTTGTGTTCCATTTTAGGCCTTAGATTGTTCTGTTGTTTTTACACACACCATACAAATGTGCTTAAAAGTCAGCTTTTCCTTAAAAGCAGTGGTTTTTTCTTTCACTTTACTCTCTTTTGTTGTTGTTCTAATGAATCACCGTGAGATACAGTTATAGACTTACAAACTTTCATGCTGATGTTTCAGTCCTACAATCAGTGTTTCTTAGTCTTTCTCCTACCGTAGCCCCCCTTCAACTTGGCTTCCTTTCAGTGGTCCTCCTTGCCCTACCAGTTGGCCCTCTAGTCTTGTGCTGTGTCCTTATCCCACCCCCATTATGTGAAATTTCTCACCTGTGGAGTCCTTGACATAATCCGCAGGTGAGCAGGGGGTCATTCTCAACCAAGGTCCCTGGTAGAGAAACACTGGTTTAAAGGATCCTGCCACTCAGGCCTGTTCTTCACATCTCATTCTGCCCTCTTCACTGGCCCCCCAAATCATAACTGTGTCATAAAAGGTCACTGTATTGTGTGTGCAGTTTGATCTAATTCCCTGGCATCATGATTGAAAACGTATTCTGACTGAATTTATTTCACAAATATTTGTAAGTTACGTTTCATTCTGACAACCGTCCGAAATGGGTTCCTTATTATATAATCAGCAAAACAGGAAAAGTCATAAAGCTTGTGCTTAACCATAGATTTTCCTTCTTAACTATTACCTTTTTGATTTATCTATTTTAATGTTTTCTTTTTTTTTTCCTGGCCATGCACAGGGGTTACTCCTGGCTCATGCACTCAGGAATTACACCTGGCAGTGCTCAGAGGACCATATGGGATGCTGGGAATCGAACCCGGGTCAGCCGAGTGCAAGGCAAACACCCTACCCACTGTGCTATCACCCCAGTTCCTTTAACGTTTTCTTTTGATGAACTGTGGTTGGGAGACCTGTTTTTCTGTGCTAAAGATCTTAAAGTGACAGACTCAGATTTAGCCTGTAACCTTAATTAGATGTGGAATGCTAGGAATGTACTGCTGTGGTTTAAACAAATTTTTTTTCTGACAAGCTGGTAACCTTCTGATCACTTTATTTAAAATTTTTCTTAAATTTACCTTTTGGTCACTTTCTAAAAAAATTATAAACACTAGTCTTCAGCATTTGTTTCCTCAGTGTAGTCACAGAGAATGAATGGAAAACTCAAGGAATATTCAGTTTGTAAAGTTGAACACATTAGGTCTTTTGTCAGCCAGTAGTATATATTCAAACTTATGGTCCTTAATTCCTCTTCTGTTTTCTCTCTAGAAGCAAAAGCGTGTTGAAAATGTTAAAGGCCGTGCTGAAGAAGAGCCGAGAGGGAGGAAAGGGAAGCAAGAAAGAAGCAGGTACGTGTGTACGGGGTCAGTGGGCCCCGCTCACGCAGGCTGTGCAGGCTTCCCTGCTTCAGAGTGAGTCAGAGATGTGAGCTGGTTCCAACAAAGAGAGTGCCAGAGACATGCTGGAGACGGAGAAACTAAATACATTTCTGCGCTTTCCTCTGAGAAGTGGACTTTGAAAATTGAGTTTGGGCCATGAACCTTAGCCTTGCCCAGAAAACTTTTGAGGTTCATAATTTTAACAGGTCATTCAGACCGAAGCAGAGTCACAGACATTAAGGGATAGCAGGTGTGTCCAGGAATTTGGTTTCTAGAAAGCCCTTTCCCTTTTCCCACATACAATCGCATTTTATATGTTTGACCAACTGCTGACTGACTGGTTGTCATCTTTTGAGTATCAGATTTTCCTCCTAACAGGTGTGGCTCCGCTCAGTGCCAGACTGTTAGTTTTCATTACCATGAGAGCTACTTAATTTGGCTTGGGTTTCATTCCTGCTTATAGAGTTCTGGTGCATATGTGGTCCTCATGACTTGACATCACATTCCATGTGATAAACCACCTTTGGAAGGTTATTTTGGTGACTGCTCTGTGTTACAGCCCAGTTATTTTGCTAGAAAAATTTTATATAGTCTTACTGCTTGCACAATGAAAGCATGTTAGTATGGGTGAGTTTCTTTGAAATATGCCATTTCACTCTGTAATCTTATGTTAACCAGTCATTACAGAATGGCTGGTTTTTCGAGTTGTATATCAAATCACTTTAATTCCAGAAAAATCTTCTTATTTCCCTTTGTTGTTGCTTTTAGTCTTGCAGTGTGTGGGGTGTCTCAAAGTTGGTGGGTGCTGGGTATGTGTGACAATGTTGGGAATCGAAGGACAAGCATCATACATACAGGGCAAGCTGAGCTATGCCTCTCAGTTTAATTTTTATTCAAGTAGAAATTCACTAACAAAATATTACAGGATTATAGTTAACATTTTTCTATCAATACTTATTTATTTTAAAATTAATTCTTAAATTTAAAAGATCTTCATAATTTTTGATTTTAAGATATATTTTTCTATATAATAACTTGTCACTTATCATCCCGTTGATCGAGTGGGCTCCAGTAACATCTCCATTCGTCCCTGTCTCATGCTAGTGTAACCAAATGGTATCTGCTCACTTCAGGAACACGAGTGACTATAACACTATATAGTAGACTTATAAAAATTTTGTTAACTTGGACTTTATCAGGATCCGTTCTGTTTGGCACATGTGAGTCAAGTGCCTTACCTGCTATACTATCTATCTGCTCCTTCCCATTGATTTTTTTAATTCAAATTAGGCCTTAAACCAAGTCTTTGTAAAATGACAGAATACCTTAAAAGTTATAGACTATTATAAAGCTGTTAAAATTCCTCTAGGAAAGTTCTTGGTAATGTCTAGGTAAGCAGATAGGAAGAAAAGAAGAAACTGGTACTGAATAATAGAATAGGAAAACATAGTTAACTCTTAACCTTATAAAATCAACTTCTGATTTTGAGTTATTAATTAGAATTGTTACAATGAGAGTCTTAACTTCACACTATATTGATCCAGTGGGATATTTATCCTCTGCTGGGTCCTAGGCAAACTCGGAAGGCTGTTTAAATGACCTCCACCCCTCTATGATTTTTACTCACCTGCACTCATCTTAAGAGCTTGATGTGCTGTTTCAGATGCATTTGTAATTTCCAGCATAAAGTGCCTAAGCTGTTTGTAGCACTGGAAATGCCAACCGGGGGAGATTTTCCCCAGGGCCAGGGTGTCCATGCCAAAGCTCCCTATTTAGTATGTCTTTCACAGTACACCTACCATCCTCTGACCAGTGCCAGATCATGTGAAATAACTCATCTAGAGAATGAATGTCAGCTCCTTGCTTTTCAGACAGGACAGACAGTGAGCATAATTATCACCTGGAACTTCCAGTTTTAACGCATGGGATTTGGGGGTTTACTCACCCCTTTGCTCTTTATAAACAACTACTGCTTTTTTCTGTTCTTTTCTTTTTTTCAACAATTCCCACACTATGGCTTTTATTAATGCAAACCAACTTGAAAAAGCACTGGGAACATTTCTCACAAAACATCTGTATGGTATGTGCCTTTTCCCACTTAACTAGAACCTGGTTGTATTCATTGGGGAACAAAGCAGATGGAATTTTAAATCTTAATGAAGTTATGTCACAGGATGATTGAGGAAAATAATTGGAATTTGACCATTTGTATGTTGAGCTCTGTGCCAACTCTCATTATGTAAGTAAATCGTAGCTGTTTCTCTGTAAATTAAAGCTGGCTAATCTACTGCGACTGCTTTGAAACTTCAGTAATAATATCTCCTGCAATATGGAAAAATTTTGCTCTGTTTCCAATTTAACCAATCTTTGTGCAGAGGCAAAGGAAAAATTCATTTTTATATGCTTGAAATCACGACCATAGAAATTTAGAAAATATTTGTGTCTGAATTATTGGGTTCAGCTTTTCATATCCTTTGTAGATTCTTTTTATAGACAGCCCTTAAACTAAACTTTTATGTTGAACCTATTTTGAGAAGTTGAAAAATATAATCTCTGAGTTAAATTTAGTATACTTCCAAAAATGCATGTGTTTTTTAGAAGTATTGACAGATTGTTATCCCCTTAGCTCCTGTCTGTAAAGGAAAATATCATTTGTATTTTACTTTAAGCTATTGGTAAAATTTTAGCTGGTTTTGGAAGAAAAATATAAAGGTAAAAATATGAACTTTACTGAAATTCAGGTTCTATGTGTATAAGGATATTTGAACTCTTATGTATAGTGAGATAATAAACTATAGAAAGCCATAGAGTGAACTCTGAAATTAACCAAAATATGTTTTGCTTTTAAATCTAGAAAAGACTTAATAATGAGCAGAAGTGTTTTCTGTAGGGTATAGAAATCATGCCTAGAAAATGCAATTACTCAAAAATTTTCAGGGAAAAAAGCAATTTACCTATTGCGAATATTCCATTATTGCAAATGAGCACCATATTTTTCATGACCTTGAGGTAAACTAATGGGGGGGTAAATCAATATTAAACCATAATGTGGGGGTTACCAACCAAGCTTCTATTTTGTTCTTTCCTTGTTATTATGATAGAACCTTGATCTAAAACAAGAAAACTAGGTATTATCTTTATTTTGAAGTTCTCCAGAGAAATCTATAGCTGTCTACCACATCTCTTAAGTAACCTATGTGAAAAACTTTTAGGTTATGGTTATTAAAATTTTTAAAAATTTGGTTGAGAATGAAGTGATTTCTTACTCTAAGCATGCTCTGATATTATGAATCTAATAAAAGTTTAGGTTACTGTATACAAGCAACATAGGCAATTAATCACTTTTCTGTATAGCAGCACTATTTAGAAAGTGAGTAGGAACAAAAGACCTCATTTTACAAAAGAAATAAACTTTATCAACCTAAGAAATGTGTAAGCTTTAAAGTTAAATATATATATGTATATATAAAATGAAACTTTACTAGGGACTTAAGGGAATCCTGAATAAATGAGAAGAAATGTCATAATCCTCTATGGGCAGAGATTCAGAATTTTCAACCAACTAGCTCTTACAAAATTATCCGTACATTCAGAGGAAAATAGATTTTCTGTGTACCCCCTGCCTCTACCTCCTTCACTATCAGTATTACTCACCACAGTGTTATATTGGTTGCAACTGGTGAGCCTACACAGTGCTATATCATACCCAGAATTCATGGTTTATAATGGGCTTCATTTAGGTATATAGTTTTTGGACAAAAATATAGTGCCTGTATTTGTTATTAATATTTTTTACCACAATAGCCCTTTCATTAAAATTCTTTGGTTTGTTTTAAGCATAGTACAATCAGTTGATTTAAAAAAGTTCACCTTGAAGGGCTGGAAAGATTCTACCTTGCATGTATCAGACCCAGGTTTAATCCCTGAAACCATATTTCTTCTCCAGCATTGCCTAGAGGTCCCCCTCCAAAGACTGTTTGGATGACTTTGGTGGTCCCTGTAACTGCAACACTCTCTCATGGGCCCTAGGATTAAAATGATAGCCTGGTTGGCTATTACCAGGAATGTCTTCCAGGTCCCCTAAGCACCAGTATGGAGGCCCCTGCCAAAAACAAACCACACACACACACACACACACACACACACACACAAATTCACCTTGAGGATAATACAGGCTTAGGAACATATGAATGAATCCAAATGACTGAGCTATGTATGGATTCTAGTTGCAAGAGAGTCTGGGCAAGTGTGTATTTGTACTTTCAGCATCTGTAGGACAAGGTAGAACATACCTCCCAACAAGATGCAAGTTACAGAGAATTCATTTGTGAACCCTGGGCCCTTCTACTTCTAAAAATAATCAAGCACAGGTAACTAATAACGTTCATGTGGTGTCCACATAGTGAATAAAACTACCCTTGGTCAGATTTTGGATCCAGCACACCCAGTGCACAACCCCCACTCCCAGCCCTGTGCCCAAGGACACTGCTTAATCTAATACAGGTGATAATGATTTTAAACATTTTCCATCAACCCTGTACATAATTCCAAAATGCCTTCATTTTGGAAGCATTGGGAAAGTACTTTGTCTTCCCTCAGAAAAAGCCAGTTCTGCCTTCCCTCGCTGACCTTATAACTCTATAAACGTTTTGCCCTTACCAACTCTCCTGGTTGTTCCATATTGGTGTAGAACATAGTTTACAAAGTCCTGATGGTGTCCCTCCAGCTCTCTGCTGCCACCCCCCATCCACCCCCCCCCCCCGAGATGGGGGGCTGTTACTGGAACAATCCAGGGAAGTAGGTAACCTCAAGTACAATTGGGATGCCTTTCCTTTTTGTTCTTTTAAAGTAGAGATGTTGAATGATTTACTTTTTTTTTTTCTGTAAAAGGGACTGAAGGCCAAGTAAGTTTTGAAACCTCTGAAAAAGTAACTCCAAGTTGAAGCAGAAGAACAGAGTTTGGTGAACTTTTAATTGTGGTGCTGCCTCAATTAAAATATAGACTGATTAAGGAAAGGTTTAATATGCAAAATAATTGTTTATTAGTCTTTTCCTTTCAGTTCAATTATTTGTGTTCCTTTTTTTCAGCGGGGGGCTTAGATTGAAGCAATTTATTTTTAAAAAAACATTTGACCTTCACCTTTTTGTCATTAAAACCCAGCTGGTTGACTAAGTACACTTGTAATGGTGTTAATTAAGGCATTGGATAGTTTTTAAGCTTGAGTGTGTCCTGAATTAATCTATTAGTTTTGCATCTAATCCTTCACTTTGAATTTGTAGTAAAAGGAAGCTGTTTGCTCCTAAAGTTTAAAAAGCCATTGATGTGATTGTTAAATGTGGTATTTTAAGCCATTCCAGGCTGCAGTCTGGTTTTCAGTGGTACCTTCTAAAAATGCCTCCATACAAACGATGCTTTGTTTTATCCAGAAAATATGAAGCTGTTTTTGATTATTCTGTACTGCATTGCCCATTTTCTGTGGTTGTAGACTATTATTTAGGAATTTAGTGCAGTGACTGTCTTGCTGAGCTATGGATATTTGGTATCTTATTGTGAACTGATTCCAAACAATGTTTCCCAAGCAACAAAATAAGCAGAAATAATTCAGTCTAATGCACCCCCCCCACACACACACCTTAAAAATGATGGTCTTTAAAAAGTGTCAGGATGTGATTTAACCCTAAAATGGAGCCAGACTGGATTCAATAGGAACAGGAGATACGTTTCCTTTGATTTGATAAGTTTCTTTATCACTTTATCTCATGTCTCTCATTTAGCATATCACAAAAGTCTTGAAAAGCATAAGGTTCAGAGCTAGAAGTACAAACCCCAGTTTTATCACTTTTTTCTGTTTTCTTGAACTGGGGTAAATTTCATAATTTGAAAAAATGCTCTAAAGGAGTATTGTCAAGGTTAATACATATGTATATATGCCAGTGTTTATCCTAATATTTAACTTCTGCTAATCAATACTTTTGATTTGTCTTTTGAGATGATTGTGTTTGTGGTACCTCTTAAATAACAAAACAAATCCTTCAAGACATGTTGTTCCTTTTTGAAGAGAAAACAAAACTGATTTCAGGCAAAACAGTGAAAATATAGATGCTTCATTTCATGACTTCTATCTTTACATACTATTTATTTTCCCATCACCTTGGGACACTAAGGACTATCTTTATTTCTTTCCATTTTACAACACTGGAAAAGCTCAGTCTTTTATTTATCAAATGGTGGTTTATAGTTTGAGTCTCGGTTATTTTGTCTTTTAACATTTCAATAATGAGAGTTTATCCTTTTTCTTTATAAATTTAAACTGAAAGACTTTATATTTCTAGCAAAAGAGGTTTTAGAGATCTAGTAGATTTTTTCTTTTGGTGGCAGTGCGGGAGTTGGGGGGTACACCCAGTGGCACTCAGGGTTTACTCCTGACTCTGTGCTTGGGTATCACTTCTTGCAGTGCTCAGGGGACCATATGGGGTTCTGAGGATTGAAACTGGGTCGGTTGGCTGCATGCAAGGCAAGCATCTGATGCACTGCACTATCACTCTGTCACTGAAACCTTAAAATCTTCTAAGTACAGTTTGTTAAATTTCTGACATCTCAACACTCATTTCATCTTAACACATCTTTGACTAATGGCAGTCTCTTTATATAGAAGCCTCTTAGCCCATTCTCTGTGTAAGTTTCCCATGTTTGGGAAGAATATAAAGGTTGAAATAATTCATTAGAGTAAGAAACAAAGAACATTCATTCAGGCATTTTCATATAATAGGACAGGATTATCTGTTGTAACTCCTTGTTTACTGTGAAAGAAGCATAATTAAGAAGAAGGTGAAATCACAACTCATTTTGAATTTTCTGTTTTCTCTGGCAAATAAGACCTCGACCACAACCTAGCCCAAATCATTATAAAGGATGTAGCAAAATTTGTTAAACACTTACTTAGGCCCCTTTTATGGGAATATGTATAAATTGTACAGCAAACAGTAGGGAAATATAAACAAAAGTCCCTTTTTTAATCAAGCAAGTTTGTTATTTTTTAATATAATGCTCTCTTTATATGAAATTATTCAAAATTTTATTAAATTATATATTTTTATTTTATACAAATTAGGATAATTTTATCATATGCAGTTTTCAGGAGATTTTGTCATATATATGTCATATATGTGTGTGTATATATATATATATATATATATATATATATATATATACACTTTTTTTAACACCACTCGATGCACCGGGGTTACTCCTGGGTTATGCTCTCAGGAATTACTCCTGGCGGTGCTCGGGGGACCATATGGGATACTGGGAATCAAACTTGGGTCGGCCATGTGCAAGGCAAATGCCTACCCGCTATGCTATCACTCGAGTCCCTGTCATGTATATTTTCTTAATTCCCACAAACTTTTTTCATGTGACATACTTTGATAAAAGAGGGATTCTAAGATTTAATTACTATACAACACATATGTAAAAATCTTGATTTTATGTGTTCTGGCAAATTTAGTGGGTAAAGGGTAGGTAAATTGTCAGAGATTCTGACATGGATTGACTTTTGTTTCATTGGCACATGATCTAAGTGTATTCTTCAGGGAATGAAGTGTTGCTCTTACATTTATCCTGTAGGACAGGTCATTATGGGTAACAAGTTGGGTAGCTTTAGCCCTAATGGCGAACATCAAATTATAAAACCCTGTTTATATATGAAATCATGGAGTTAGAAAGAAGGATCCATGTCAACACTCTTCTCTCCACATCCTCTCCTCTGGTAGCAGCTCATTCCACATGAACTGTTAAAAGTACATACCAGTGCAGATTCCCCACCACCAAATTAAAAAAAAAGTAACATGCCTATGTAGAATTGGACATGCTTGTCCTCTGTTAAGAACACCGTACTCTGTCAGGGTAAATCAAGGGAGAGGAAGACCTGAGCTGCTGCCATTTAGTTCTCCAGTCTTAAAAAGTTTATTTATATCAGAAAACTGCCCATTTTTAGTGAGTTTGGGAGCATCAGAACTGCTAATGTTTCATTTGACACTCGATGACATTGTTTGTGTCTTAGAGTACTGCACTCAGGAACGATGCTGTCTTTGATAGGAGCCGTGCATATAAGAGGCTATAATGGTTTGAGCGACTTATCTGGAATACGTGTAGTTCACTAAACTGACTGGGAACCGGATCAAGATGGGAAGCAATTTCAGGTTTAGTAAAAAATATACTTGCACATTGTGAATTACCTTATGATTGTATTTTTAGTTCTCAGAATTTTAAAAATTATATACTAATGTCAGATAAAGGGTTTTTTTTTAATGTTTATTTCTTCCACAGTAGACTTTAGTTTATTGCCTGGAATCTGGAAAGGGTGACAATAGTCTGTACACCAGATGTAGTGACTGAGGTTTAATATGACCATCAATGTTACAACCATGCCACACTGATCCAATTTTAAGATGTCTTCAACTATTACATATTTTTCGGTTTGGGAAAATTAAAGAATAAATATGGGTTTTTGAGTCAATGTCTAATATACTAAATGTTCACTATAGAAAACTTGGGAAATATTGATAAAACAGAAAGATCAAAGAAATTTTGTATTTTTGCCTTTTTTTTAAAGCACAATGTCTTTAGTCTTTGAAAATTGTCCAATACTATATTGTACCTATATGATTTTGTTTGGGTACATTTAAACCATTTCCATGTTTCCCCCATCCCCCAGGTTTAAAAATTAATAAATGCTTATCTTTGTGTAAATTTCTGCTTAATTAACTTTGGTGGGGATTCACAACCTGTGGTACTCAGGGCTTACTCCTGACTCTGCATTCTGGGATCACTCCTGGTAGGACTTAGGGGACCACATATGGCGCTGGGGATCAAACCTGGCTTGACTGTGTGAAAGGCAAGAACCTTACCCACTAGACTATCTCACCACCTCAAATTTCTGGTTATTTTATTAGAATGTCACTGTCATCCCCCTTTGCTCATTGATTTGCTCGAGTGGGCACCAGTAATATCTCCATTGTGAGACCTGTTGTTACTGTTTTTGGCATATCGAATTACCAGTGAAAGGAAATAAACATGGATAGAAGCTTTTGGTATCTTTTGTCAAAAAAAAATAATATCGGTCCCATCTGGGTGTGAACGTGCTTGCTTGTGGGGGTTTTACTAGAATTGGGAATGTATGGATTCTAATTCTTTGCCAGTTTTGTAGGTTAAATAATTTGTTTATTTTCAATTAGAATTTCTTTTAAGATTGGTGGGCCTTCAAACTCTGTTATACCCACTTTTATTTTCAGTGATTATCTTGTGCACATTTTTTTTATTTTCCATCTTGGAACTGTGAGAACCCCTTCAGTCTGATTTTTCTCTTTTTGTATTGTGGCCTTTGGCTTGTTGTTTCACTTATGGAAATTTTCCTGAACTTCCTAATAATGAAGCTAAGCTTGTGTTTGATGGGTAGCAAGTGTCTCTGCATTAGCAAGATTTCATGTTTGTACTGAGGCTAGAGATTTGCTAGTGTGGTGGCTTATAGTCAAATCATTTTTAAAGAAATCAAAATAAAAACATGAAAGGAACTCAAATGAGTCAGCAGGCTTCCCACGGTCCTTGAGAGCATTCTGTCTCTGTGCGCAGTCAGGCCGCCCGCATGTGCCTCCTTCCTGGCTGTGCCAGTAGCCTGCCGTGCAGCGGGCAGGGAGAGTTCCAGATAGACCAACCTCGCCTTTATAAATTACTGCCTTCTTAATCACAAGAGTCTTTATCCGTGGCTCACATTGTTACCTTATCATGCTTAAGATTCCTTCCTTTCTTTTTTCCTTCCCTTTTTCCTTCCTTCCTTCCTTCCTTCCTTCCTTCCTTCCTTCCTTCCTTCCTTCCTTCCTTCCTTCCTTCCTTCCTTCCTTCCTTCCTTCCTTCCTTCCTCCCTCCCTCCCTTCCTCCCTCCCTCCCTTCCTCCCTTCCTCCCTTCCTTCCCTCCCCCCTCCCCTCTCTCTCTCTCTTTCCATAACTAAGTTTAAAAGTAAAGAGATAAAAGACTTTAGGTCTGGAAGAAATTTAGAGGTTGAGTTGTCTCTCATTTTTGAGGCATATTTGGAAAAGAGGTATTCAAGCAGCTTCTTGAGATGATGTAGCCAGTTAAAGCAAAATGGGCAAAATGCGATTCCATGTATAATTTTTCAACTGAGGCTAGTTCATTTTATTTATCTCTTTGGCTAGCTCCATTTTTATTTCTAGCACTGAACAAATCTGAAGGAATCCTATCCCCGAAATAAAAGATAATAGACTTTTCTTTATATTGATATATTTTTTAACTTCAGAGATTTTAATTTTGATTATTCTGTAGAAGCATATTTGTACCCCCGCCCCCAGTGATTATTTCTGAGATCCTTATTTAGTCTTCTAGGGAAGAAAAGAAATTGGATAGTTTTCTAGATTACTTGGCAGGTCTAATAATTAAAATGGCAGAAGACAAATCACACATATGATTTTACACATAAAGGGATACTGCAAAGCAGTTTATCAGGAATCCCCTGACAAAAATTGGGGTGTATATGCTACATCCTGTGGTAGGGAGAAAGATAAAGTTCTAATTCAGTGGGGCAGCTGCTTCACCTAACTAGAAGAGCAAATGTTTGTTAACTGGATATCTGCCTGCTTAGTTGGTAGGTCATTCAGATAACAGGTTACTTCTTTAATAATTCCCCTTTTAGGACAGATAGGCCTCTTATCATAATGCTTCTTGATAGTTAAGAGAGAGGTAAAAGATTTTCCTTGAATCTACTGGATCTTAATTACCTTCAGCTTCAAATAATTCACATGACAAAATGTGAACTTTTTGTCATGGCACTTTCTGGGGATAACTGCCCTGAATCCTTTCACTTTTAATGCAGATTCAGTCATGGTAAGTAATATCTTTTTTATTTTTTTAGATCTTAGTTTCTATTTGGTGCCCTTGAAGCTAGTGTGTGTGTGTGTGTGTGTGTGTGTGAGAGAGAGAGAGAGAGAGAGAGAGAGAGAGAGAGAGAGAGGGGAGAGAGAGAGAGAGAGAGAAAGAGAAAGAGAAAGAGAAAGAGAAAGAGAAGCCATTCAAACAATACATGTAATACCTAGATAAAAGCCACAATTTAAAAAAAAAACTGTGCATACATATACATGCTACTCTTAAGACAATACACTTTAGGTGTGTTTTATTTATTTATTTTTATTTTTTAAATTTTTTATTTTTTAATTAGTGAGTCACAGTGAGGGTACAGTTACAGATTCACACATTTTGTGCTTGTTTTTACCTCATGCAGTGTTCGGGAGCCCATCCCTCCACCAGTGTCCATTCTCTGGTGTGTGTTTTATTTTGTAAACTGCAGTGTTGATTCAGTGAGTTTTAGATATTTAGATATTCAGATATTTAGATATCTGAATATTAGATAATTAGATATTTAGATATTCAGTGAGTTTTAGATATTTTTCACATTAACATTAACACACAAAAATAGTCTTCAAAAGTTGCATAGTGTTATATTGAAAATGATCCTGTGATTTATTTATAAAAGTTCATAGTCTTTTCAAAAGTTGCATAGTATTATATTGAAAATTATCCTATGATTCATTTTATTATTCCCCTATGGATAGTTGTATCACTGTCATCCCATTGCTCATCAGTTTGCTCGAGCAAGCACCAGTAATGTCTCCATTGTGAGACTTGTTGTTGCTGTTTTTGGCATATCAAATACGGCATGGGTAGCTTGCCAGGCTCTGCCATGCGGGCAGGATACGCTTGGTAGTTTGCTGGGCTTGACAAAAGGGACAGAGGAATCGAACCCGGGTCGGCCGCATGCAAGACAAATGCCCTACCCGCTGTGCTATTGCTCCAGTCCTGTATCTTGTTTTAATTATGCAGTTCTGTAGAATGAATTCAAACACACTTTTATGTTTATTTGGCATCTGAAACCATACTGCCTAGTTTTGTATTCTGGATCTGTAACTTGCCAGCTTTTGAACTGGAGCAAATTACTTTTCTATGCCTCATGGGTCACTTAACAAGGATTAAATAAGGTAATATTTATAAATGATTAAGCCCATGCTTGGCACATGGGGTATATTATATAAGTATTTGTTAAAAATTAAAATGGAATTCTTTTTCTCTGTGCCACTTGTTGATTTTTTTCCCATTAGGTTCAGTACATGATTAATATTTTGGTAAGTGGTTAACCATTGATTGTTTCTAGCCAGAATTCCAAGCAAATCAGATGTGTATTCTGTTTAATTTTTAATTATAAAGCCTTAAAAATACTTATATTTTTAAGTTTTTGCTTTTTTGTTTTTGTATTTGCTTTCATTTGGGGCCACACTTGGTGATGCATAGGGTTTTTTCCTGGTTCTGTGCTCAAGGATCACTCCTGGCAGGGCTCAGATACCTTATGTGGTGCTGGGAATTGAGCCCAAATTGGCTACATACAAGGCCAGCACCCTACTATCTGTCCCTTTGACCCCATTGTTTATTTATTAGGGATTTTTTTGTTGAAGTAACTTTGTTTTGATTCTATGAGCTCACTGTTGAAAATCAATTGGGAGGTTTTCCCAAGGTTGGTCAGCTCTCTTTATCCCCAGCTTTGTGTATATGAGTTTGAATGCTTTAGTATTTGGTCCATACCCCAGCCTTCTCAGGACTTATGCCAGGCTCTGTGTTCAGAGATCATTCCTGGCAGGGCATGGAGGACCATATGAGAGTCCTGGGAATCTAACCTGGGTTGGTTGCTTGCAAAGCAAGCACAATCTCTCCAGCCTGAGTTTTGATGCTTTAAATCTGATTAAACCTTTTAAAGCTTCATACTTTGTTCTAAGAATCTAAGGCTTAGAGATTCTGGAGATTTCTCCCCTTCTTTCATTTGTTACCATGGTTATTGGACAGCCAATACAGTATTTTGAATTCATCCTGATTTATGGAAGCAGCATGTTAAAGATGAGTAAGCACTTCTGTTTGGCTTTGGGAAACACAAGATTCCCACTTTCTAATCAACTTACTAGTTCTTTTAGAACAAGTTGTTTCAACTTTTTGAATCTCCGTTTTCTTCCCTAGAAAATACAAGTAGTCATCTGTCTTAAAATAACTTGAGGGTCAAGCAAATACAAAACACCAAAAACCATCCCCCCAAAAAACAAAGAAGAAAACAAAGCCCTTAATCTTTGAGCGCAATAATGTTGAAAATGTATTATCTGTTTTGTTTTCACCTCATGGTATCTTTTGGACTGGGAAATGCCCATTAAACAAGGAAATAAGATATATTGATAGAGATATTTAAATCTATAACATGAATTTTTTTTTTTTTTTTGCTTTTTGGGTCACACCCAGCGATGCTCAGGGGTTACTCCTGGCTTTGCACTCAGGAATTACTCCTGGCAGTGCTTGGGGGACCATATGGGATGCTGGGGATGAACCCGGGTCGGCCGCGTGCAAGGCAAAGGCCCTACCCGCTGTGCTATCGCTCCGGCCCTATAAAATGAATTTTTGATATTCACATGTTTGAGGGAAGGGAGTAAGATATTTCTTTCTCAAAATGTTAATCATTACAAAGTTTCTCAACCAAGTGTCGGAGGGGCCTCTGTGGGACCCCAGTAAGTCCACAGGTGAAAAATCTCATAAATGGAGAATGAAGGCTTGAGACTAACTGACTAAACTAGTAGGTAGGACAAGGGACCACAGGAAGGAAACAAGGTCAGAATCGGCCAGGTTGGGGCTGGAATGCTAGTATAGTGAGTAGGGAGTTTGTCTTGCATATGACTGACCCAGGTTCAATTGCCAGTAGCTCATATGGTTCCCCGAACCGACCAGGAATGCCAGGAATAATCCCTGAGCATCATCAGGTGTGCTACCTCCCCCATCCCTTGGGGTAGGGAGAGGGGGAAATTTGGGCCAGATCATAAAAATGGAGAGAGCTGAGAAATATAAGTTTAAAACCTAGATTCTAGGGTTAAAGGAGCGATTCCTCAATCTTGCTAGATCATGTGGAGAATTTATCTCGGATTACCATCTCATCTACTCAGTCACCCCCCTCAGCTGGGGTTGGTTTTGTTTTTCTTGTTTATTTGTGTGGGTTTTGTTTTTGTTTTATTTTGTTGATGGATGGGATAGAATCCAGGATCTCACATGGGTAAGGCAGGCACCCTGCTGTCTATCCATCCCGAGTTTCTGTGTTTTCAAAAAAATTTTTGAGAGAGTGGCTAGCTTTGGGAACTACTGGTATGCTAACTTGCTTCTCTGTACAGGGCAGATCACTACCAGCCATGACAGAGTTTTGCTGAGAACTCTGGAAAAAGAACTTCTCATTTTCTACTTAACCTTGTTTTAGATAGCCTTATAAAGATCAGCTTGAAATATAGATATACAAGCAGACAAGTAAAACAATATATTTCTATACTATAGAAATATAGTGAGAAATATAGTGAGGGACAGGGTTTGATCATACTGATTTGTCAGTGTTTTTAATTTGGTTCTTGCATTTATGCTGATTCCTGATAAACTTTTGCTTATTCTCACAGTTGCACATAAGTTATACAAATAAGTAATAATTACAAATAAGTAATTATTAGAATTATGTTTGGTTAATTCAAACATAGTTTCATAGAAATTGTTTCAGTGGGCTGTTTTCCCAGAGTGAGACTTAGAGAATGAATGAAGTAACTCACATTCCATTTTATATTTGAGAAATCATGATTAGAGTGGAATGTTAATATGGTTAGCAGTGGTGAGACAATATTGACATTGTTGCTAAGATATTTTGCCAGACATGTCATTGAGGCCGTTGGTTTTTAAAATTGAACAATGATACACTTTTTTTGTTTTGTTTTGGTGGTGGTGGTGTGATGGTGGGATAGGAATATAACAAATGAAACAACAGATGTAGAAATTGTAAAGTCATCACATATTCTCTCCCACTCCCTGCTCCCCAATACCAGCCTGAAAAGAATATTGTTAAAAAGCCACTTGTACTCTATTTAGTCTGCTTCTTTCTAGAAGGTGTGTTGAGTTGTTTCTATTGCATTTTTCAGTGTGGGGAAGGAGCTAAGTGCACCATGGACATTTGGAGATATTTTCTCCTCCCTGTGTTGTTAGAACCCATTTTCTGTGTAGGGAGTTGAAAGAAAGATAAATGATAGCAGCTCCCTTTTATTCTCCCTTGCTCTGGTGATGAGGCCTGTTGGCAGACAGCTTTGTTGAGGAGACTGCCAGGGTTTGGAAATGAGTAGTTAGTGAGGGGGTGGTGTACTGGTTATGGTATTGTTCTAAAAATCTTTTCCCCTCCACTTATTTTTCCACCCCCAAAATGTCAGCATGTCCAACATGACAGAATGTTCTTGATGATTATCATTTGGAGAAACATGACTTGCTAAATTATCCATGGATGACAGAATTTTTCTTAAATACCCATAAAACAGCACTCCATGCTCAGTTGAACTTTGGTTAGGGGAGTTGCCATGTGAGGATTCAGGCTAATGTGATGCTGTAATTTATAGTTCAATTGTGGCCTCAGATTATTCAAGTCCGGACATGAGACAACTCACTTATCCCTCTAAACTTTTGATTTTTGCACCTTTAACAAAGGAATAATGATAATATCTACTTCTGATGGAATAAGATGGGTAGATAAGTGAATGCAAATAATTTTAAAGTGCTTAACAAGATGTCTGTTAAAAGTAAAGTCCAGCCTAATCATCCTCCTTGCTAGGGTGGATAAATTCACCAGTGTACAAACATAGTAAAAATGGAAATCTCAATATAAACCTTGACATGATACTTGAATATTTAATATCAAGTACAAGGCCTACTGAGCTCCAGCAGTCATAGTGGGGATAGATGTATAATTAAAATGAAGAATGGCTTCAGGAGTTGGGTATCCAGTGGGTAATTACAACCCTTAGGGCTCACTGCAGATTCCAGGGTGCCGTTCTTGTGAATGAGAAGAGCACATTGGTGGTCCTACTCTTTTATTCCCAAGAACATTCTATGAAAAACCGGTCTCGGGGCTGGAGCAATAGCACAGCGGGTAGGGCGTTTGCCTTGCACGCAGCTGACCCGGGTTCTAATCCCAGCATCCCATATGGTCCCCTCAGCACCGCCAGGGGTAATTCCTGAGTGAAGAGCCAGGAGTAACCCCTGTGCATCTCCGGGTGTGACCCAAAAACCAAAAAAAAAAAAAAAAAGAATAAAAAAAAAAAAAGAAAAACCGGTCTCTTGGTTAAAACCAGTTAACAGGAAGTATTTAGTTTGTTTTTGAAAAGTTTAAAAGGATGGGTCTATTGATTGAAGATTGGAAGTCGAGCAGAGAAATCAGAGTTTCAAGAAAACTACATGATGAGAATCCTTTTAAGTATGTTGAAGTGTATATAGTAAGTTATACACTTACCATATAAGTCAAAGTAAGGAACTGAATCTGGTTTTAAGAAGAACTTGACTGTAAGACCAATCAATAGATTGTAAGAACAGTTAATAGGCATCATCCCTGGTATCACAGAACCCTGGGAGAAAGATAATTCCAGACGGTTTGGGCTAGAGAGAGAAGGGCAGTCTGCACCAGGTGGATTGAGTAGAATCGGAGGGCATAGTTAGAAAGGATAAAAGGAAAAATGAGCTGTTCTTCCTGTGGAAATGAACTCTTAGGCTTTATCCAGACATAGGGCTTTCTGGGACACTTTGGGAAGCAAAATAAGATAGGTATGCGTATTATTAAAAAAAATGTTTAATTGGAAGTAAAGTATGTTTTATTTTATAAGAATTGTCATAGAAAAGTCAAAACATTTGTCACATGAAAATATGAAAGGAAGAGAGAAATACCAGATTTTCCATGCCCCTAGGAATAATAATATATCAGATAGCACACAGGTTAAGGCACTTGCCTTGCATGTTATCAACCCATGTTTAGTCTTTGGCATCACATATGAGCACAGAGGCAGGAGTAAGCCCTGAACACCACTGAGGCTTAAAAGCAACAAAAAATATAAAATTTTTTTTTTTCAAAAAAGAAGCTGTATGTCTTTGTCAGGGAGATAATATAGTCAATTAGGTTTCTGCTTTGCATATTACTGATCGTAGTTCCATTCCTGGCACCACATCATCCTCAGTACCTCTCAGAGGTCTCTCACGAGCACAGAGCCAGGAATAGCTTCTGAGCCCCAACCTATCCCCACCAACATAGAACAAAGAAACAAATTAAAAAAAAAAAAAGAATTCCACCCTCCAGCAGTAAGAGGTAAGGCTCTATCCTTGCATGCAGCCAACCCTGTTCATTTTCCAGCACCACATATGTCTCCCTAACACTGCCAGGGCTCACTCCTGAACACAAGCCAAGAAATAGTTCCTGAGCACTGTTGGGTATGACCCCAATCCTCTTCCTCCACCCCAAATAACGATCAAAATTTTACTAAGTTTATAGTTTGGGCATATACATATTATTTTTCCATTATCATCAGGCATACACTGGCTTATATATACTGATTTATATGTTTATTCAATTTGTCTTATAAAATGTTGATCATATGGTGAACTCTACTTTTTCCTTTTGTAATTTTGTGTCCTTGGCAATGAAGATGGTCATTGTGGTGTTCTGTGCCAGTCTGCTTGTTTGGGAGGATGGGGGAGGAGGAGGGGGTGAAGATCTCTTTCTCTGCCCAGGGTCACAATCATGTTAGCGTTGTTGCACAGAGCCCTATTGTTTTAGAAGAGTGTGTGCTCTCTGGGGTTAAGGATATGGTTCAAAAGCCACATTTCCTGAATGAGAAGGGAGTAGAAGCAGAATCAGGTCAGTGAGCGAAGAGCTTGCAAGATGGATTTGGAATTTTGTTTATTGCATTTTTTTCCTTAATCATGATGTGCCCACTCTTGAGCAATTAATTTTTATTTTTTAAGTAACTGTTTTTTCCTCAAGGATAAATGGGCTGTATGTTTTCTGACTCTCTGAGAATATATTTTGGTTGATACCATATTTGATAGAAACTTGGTATAGTTTTATATGGTTTTATAAGGTTTGGTTGTGCTGTTTGTTGTCTTGTGCTGTTTGGGAGGAGGGGAGTAGGAGCGGGTGAATATCTCTTTCTCTGCCCAGGCATGAAATCATGCCATCGTTGTTGTACAGAGCACTATTGTTTTAGGAGAGTAGATGTTGCATACCTCCTTCTGGTTTGTAGTGCTAGAAAGAGAAATATTGGGAGTTGAATTGTGTCCCCAAAGACTCATTCAAGTCTTAACCCCCTAAATACCCATGAAAGTAACCTTGTTTGAAAATAGGGGATTGGTTGCCGCAATCAAGTTCAAATGAGATTGTTTTGAATTAGGATGGACCCTGATCCCCGGTTACCAGTGTCTTTTGACGAGCCTGGATCCGGAAGGAATCCTTCAAAGGCACTGATTGCAGTGATGCTTTTGCATTACCAGGGAGCACCAAGGACTGCAGGAAGCACCAGAGACTTGGAGAAAGGTGTGGATTTGAGTCTCTCAAGAGCATTCAGAGAGAGCATGGCTTTACCTGAAATTTAGTCTTTAAACTTAGAACCCTCAGAAATGGGAGAGAATAAAGAACAAATTTTAGTTGGGTAAATGACCCAGTTCATGGCACTGTTCACACCAATCTAGGAACAATGCAGGATGTCTGTGGGCAACCAGGTTCTGATTACTTTGAAAACCTCTTTAGTATTGTATGCTGTTAAGCTTTTTAATTTTTAAGTATATGCTTTCCTGTGATCATTTTTTCTTAAACTATCAACTTAAAGTTGCTTTTCCTTTCATGTCTCGTGATAAGAAATCAAGCATTTCCAATAGACTGACCACCTTTTTGCCTTAGTGGTTCCCAGCCTCACAGAAGTACCTGGGACAACTTTACCTGTCAGTACTGGAGTGTTTTCCCATCACTTAAAAGAAACCCAGTGGGAAGGGTGTGGGCTGCCTTCTGTGTAGGCCTGGAAAGTCCTGCTATTCCTAAGCCGAATTGCAGGCCCAGCACAACCAAATGGTAGTGTACCCTGGGGCAGATAGGACCTGGGGACCTGGCTGGCGAGTATGTGTCCACAAGAGAAAGTAGAGTATGAATTCCAAGGAGATTTAAAATGAACGTGGCCAGGTTTCATGTTAAATGACATCAATCTGATCTGCTCAGCTTCTTTCAGTTGGTCTCCATCACGGTTACCAGCCTCTCGTGCTCTGTGTGGTGGGAGCCACATTCAGCATCCAGACCCTGGAGACGGCAGGCCCAGCGGCTGCAAGAGTTAATCAGTGTACAGTGCAAAGTGAAACCAGAAGCTATTTAGGGTGCTTGCTGCCTAAACATCTCTCTCAGATCCACTTCGCTTGTATGGTGACAGCATAAGGTGTGACTGAAAGAAAATTAATGATCGCTGGGCCCTGGCGCCTCCCAAATGGAGTGTTCCAGGAGTGCTGTGGAGCTAATTAAGCAGCCAGCATGGAAAGTGGAAATAGACAAGGGAACAGGTTTCTTCTCACCGTGGCCTGGTGCTGCGTGGAGACCTACATACTCTATTTTTGGTTCTCCCTATTCAGTATATGAAATGACATCACGTTGAAAAGCTCATCACAGTAGTCCTTTCTCAGAGGAGCAGGGCTGAGGTGAGAGACGGAAAACAGGGTAGCCTAGCTTCATTCAAACTGGGCCCTGACATTTGCTGGTACCCTCAGGCAGAATGCTCAATGCTTTCCGGTGCCTCGATTTTCTCATCAGCATGGGGTTCAATGATAGCACCTGCTAAACAGGATAATTGTACAGGTAAGAGTGTAATAGGTGGGCTGGAGCAGGGAGGGCATTTGCCTTGCATGCGGCCGACCCAGGTTGAATCCCCAGCATCCCATATGGTCCTCCAAGCACCTCCAGGAGTAAGAGTAACCCCTGAGCATTTCTGGGGGCTGGAGTGATAGCACAGTGGTTGGGCATTTGCCTTTCACATGGCCGACCCGAGTTCGATTCCTCCGCCCATCTCGTCTCCCAGCAAGCTACTGAGAGTATTGAGCCCACAGGGCAGAGCCTGGCAAGCTACCCGTGTGTATTGGATATGCCAAAAAGAGTAACAATAAGTCTCTCAATGAGAGACGTTACTGGTGCCTGCTCAAACAAATCGATGAGCAACGGGATGACTCAAAAAGAAAGAAAAGAGTTGAATAGGTAGGAAGTGTCTAAACACCTGTTTGAAGTTCTATATCTTAAAAGGATTTATTAAAAATAGTCCCTATTGGGGTTTGGAAATGGCGAGTTTTTCTGGAGTTTTACATGCTTAAAGCCCAGAAACTCTTGTATAGTTCAGTATCCTAGAGCAAAACTTTGACAATTGGAGAGGAAGTGTCAGTCTGTTTATTCACTTGTGTTGAGTACATTTGGTTCTGTACCATTGAGTATGTAGACTCAATCTGTTGGGGCTGGAGCAGTACAGTGGGTAGAGTGTACTTACCTTGGCAAGCTACTTGGCATACAGCAGACCCAGGTTTAGTCCCCGGCATCCCATATTGTCCCCTGAGCACCTCCAGGAGAAATTTCTAAGTGCAGAGCCAGGAGTAACTCCTGAGCATCTCCAGGTGTGGCCCCAAAACAAAAATAAAAATAAAGTTCTCTTGGAGAGCCCAGCAAGCTACCGAGAGTATCTCACCCACACGGTAGAGCCTGGCAAGCTACCCGTGGTGTATTCGATATGCCAAAGACAGTAACAACAAGTCTCACAATGGAGATGTTACTGGTGCCCGCTCGAGCAAATCAATGAAGAAGAGGACGACAGTGACAGTGACAAAACCATGAGGATAGTTCTCGTCTCTGGTTTTATTTTTATTTTTTATTTTTATTTAATGACAAAGGGGTGAACTTGTCTGATGACTGTGTTTTTCTGTACTAGACTTTAACTTTCTCAACCTCGTATTGAATTGTTTGAGAATTAGTCATGCCATGTGACTAAGGTTTTGGAAAATTGCTTCCTTGGACACATCCAAGTTTCTTTTAGACTAATGCATATTAACAATCAGTAGTTCTGGCTGAACACTTGGTGGGATTCTATAAGACTTAAATGGTTTACAGAGCTTACAGATTCAGAGAGAACCATCACATGATGCCAAAAATGATACTGGATCTGTGGGAGGAAATATTTCCAATTTTTCTAGGTTTCTGTAAATATAGATGAATGATATGGTTATAAAACCTTATGATGAAAAATATAGTTAAGAAACATTAGTGCACTCCTAGGCAGGAACTGCATAAAAGATGCCTTAACACATTTAGTGCCCTAGTTTAATGTGTTGCACAAGTCTTGCATTCTGGAACTGAATAAACAGAACATCTTTTCTCAGCTTCCATTCCCCCCGCCCGCCTGACCACTTTAGTGGCATAGTAAGTGGAAATTTCATTTCCGGAATCTATAGCCCTATTTCCCTCAGTGTCTAAGCTTGCCCTTACCTTTCTCAGGTCTGCTCATCTATTCTTGCTGAAATATGCTCTTGCTTTCATCTTCCTCTTCTTCCCTTTTCCCTTTTTATTTTTTATAAATAAGGCTGGTCTAATCCTATACTCCACGTACCACATACTTTTATCTGTAATGTTGGACATTACAATTAAGCCATAGCCACCTTTAAACATTTGCCATCACCCAGATTCCCATTTTTTTCCATTATGAATTTAAATTCCCCTTTACTTTCTGTCATAGTGGAAAAAATGTAGGCAAAGAGCTATTATTAGAAGATCATTTTGCCAGTTAAAATATGCTTATTGGATTGCTTTGTACAGTTTTGTTACACCATCTTTGCAAACTTAGAGTAGGAATTACACATCCTTTGTGTGTATGCATGTCTACATTTTTTTTTTGTTTGTTTTCACTTTGGGTCTTATACCTAATGGCACTTGATAGTCCAGCCACACAGTACTTTGAAATTGATTGATATTACCTTTTCTCTCACCCCTCCACCTGTCAATGTTTATTTAAACCTTGTGATTTACAAAGTTGTTCATGATGATTTCTTACAGGCATTCAATATTCCAGCATCAATCCCAGCACCAAGGTGACCACCACTGTCGCCTTCCCTCCACCATTTTCTCGATTTTCCCAACCATCTCCCAAACCTGATCCCATTACACAATAATACAGAAGGTCCACAATAATTTATCTTATATTATTTGTTACCACTAAATGGCTAATTTAATGGTCAAAAATATTTTTTGAAATTCAAAACACAGTACTCGAGGAATCGTGCAGTATTGAGCAGTGAAGCTGGAGCTCCTCAATCCAGAGCATGTGCTAGAGTTCTTTGAGACATCTACCAGGCTTATATTTATTATGAATTATATTAACTGATAGGTCTGATGACCTTTTGGGCCTTTATTATTTTTATTTTTTGGTTCTTGGACCACACCTAGTCAATCTCAGGGCTTCCTCTTGACTCTGCACTCAGGGATCATGCCTGTCATGGTAATCTCAGGGCCATATGGGATGCCAGGGACCGAACCTGGATTGGCCACATGCAAGACTATACTCTTTTACTCACTGTACTATCTCTCTGATCCCTTTGGCCTCTCATTTTTGAAGCTAGAAAGTAGTGGTCTAAAATGAGAAAGGGTGGGCCGGAGAGAGAACCCAACATGCTGGAACACATGCTTTCCATGCAGATGTCCTGTTTTCAGTCCCCAGTACTACAAGGTTGTCATCCACTATGACCTCAGATCCTTTCTACCTACCCCCCTTCCAAAGACAGGAATAGTCCTTGAGCACTGCTGGGTGTGGCCCCAAACCAAAAATATCGGGTAGTTGTGTATTTGTGTGTGAATGATAGGAACTATATGCAAAGCGTTGATTGTACCACAAAAATACACTGCCCTCTGATACATTGAACTCATTAAAATCTGTTTGGGGGACCTTGTTTTGCTGCAAAGTGCACATGGAGTTTTATGCACATGGAGTTATGAATATGTTACCACTTGAGCTGGCTAATTTGGGGGGGACTTTGGAGAGTGGTTCTAATTGGGTCCCCACTTCTCATCATTAACCCTCAAGCTCCAGCTTGCTGACTGTGAATCTGCAATTGGGCTAGCTGCTCTGAGAGGAAAAGCACATGGGAGAATGATGTTAGTGTCTGTGGCATATAAATGTTCCATGGAAACTCCTGTCAGCAGAACAAGAGGAGGCCTGGTAAATCAGGGTGGAGGATAACCGGATTCTCTTACACCAGAGCGGAGTTCCCTACCTCTCAGCCTGCATATTTCTGCTGCAGCAAGGGTTATTGAAGTGTGGTTCCCATCACCTAATAGAGGTGGGAATAAATAGGTCACAGTTAAAGGGAAAAACCATACATCCCAGGCTAAAAGAAGAGTACCAGCCATGCTGATTGTGCAATGAAATGTTTTTAATTCCCCTTAAACCTCCCTAAGCATCTGCTGAGGAATGTTAAATCAACTGGAGAGTTTCTGGTGTCATGTTGCCCAGAACTTATATTGTGTAGCTCTTATGGATGCCCCGAAGAGATTTTCATTTTTCTATCACTGGCGTCATCGTGATGTGCTTGCACTTACTTTGACCTGAACTCCTTTGCCCTGGTGCAGTTAAGCACCAGGCCCCAGAGTGCTGTCTCCAGCTTCTAAGCCGCCAAATCACCCCACTTACTTTCTGCTGCCTGTCATATATGAAACTTCTTTCCCTGCTTTATGTCTTTCTAAAAAAGGAAGCTGGAAGTCGGGGATTTTTAAGTGTCTTTGAAAAGCCAACCAACAGAGCAACATGTTTGGGACTGATATTCGAGTGAGATGTCAAAATAAACTTAAAATAGACACCCCTCCTTCCCAAACCTCATCTCTATGTCCCATTTTATTGCAGACCACATAAAATCAAAGTGTTGGAGTGCAGCTGCTTCGGAGAAGTTCCTCATGGTTACGGCATGCTTTAGAAACTCATCCCCCACACGATTTTCAGTTAATGAAAATATTTGCTTTGCTTGATTAAAAACAAAGTTTATGGGCAGAGTTTATAATTGAGAAGTGAGTTCTCTCTTACCATTCAGTTCCCAGCATTTCTTGTTTCACATTTGAGAATTCTGTTTTGCTTTTTTTTTTTTTTAAGAAACCCTTTCTTAGAAATGAGCTTTACATTTTTATTCCTGGTGTTGTCATGATAAATGTGTGTCTCAGTATTGTGTCTCCATTCAAACAGGGATTTGACATCTAGGTTTTATTTATTTGTTTTGGCTTAGGTCAAGAATACTCATGTATGAGTAAAAAGTCACTTCCTGCCATGCCATCCTGTAGCCACCTACCTATTCAGACCTTATTTTAAAAATGTGGAATGATAACATCACTGCAAGTCTGCAAAGGGTCTCCCTGCCCACTCATGTCCTATGCTATGCTTGCTGAGGTCTTACATGTCTCTTAGTATATTTTGCTTAAGTATCAAGAATGAGGTGACTAGGTGCCATTCTTGTGCCATTCTAATACCTGCTAGCATTCTGAAGATGCAAACTATGGTGGGGACTGGTCGGGAAAGCCTGGTGTTAGACCAGATTGAATAAATGCTCTTCCTCCTTTTTTCAAGTCTCAGCACAGTGGGTATTCAGTTGCAGTGGTGCTGGTACACCCCCTGCTCTTGCTCTGCCTTAAGATACTTTTCATTACCAGACAGCTGAAGCAGGGGCAGCTGGGAAACTTCATGCCTTTGATCAGGACACCAAGGAGGTGTTTTTGGAAGCACTTTCAGCTCATTCATGGCAGTGGTGTAAGAAAACTCCTGCCTCCTGAGAATTGGCGGTGGTGGTGTTTTAACACTGCATGCTCAGAGTAAGTGCTGTTCACGTGGACTTAGGAGGTAAGGATCTAACTCTCGCCTTCTTCCGTCCTTTAGGGACAGAAATAGTATTTGCATTGAGTGTTTGCATGTATGTTCTTGTTTTTTTAAATTTAACGACAATTTCCTGATTATTCTGGTTGTTCAAATTCCAGCCATTTGGGAATTTAGTGGTACATGTTTAGTTACCCTCGTTTGTTAAAAACCCTTTCAAGTGTGGCTGGTCTAGGTGAGACATTAATTACCTTTCTTTCATTGCCAGCTCTACCCATTGCAGAACCAACCCATGGATTTTCTGTTCTCAACTCTCTGGTTTTGAGTTACCTTTCAAAGTCAGGCATGGACCTGTTTGCTTATTTAAACCACCCCTCCCTGGTTATGGAGGGGGCAGCTCTGCACTTCACCGTGCCTTCTAACGTGAAAAACATGTCCAAGGACGCAATTTGGAACTTAATGGTTTGGATCTTATCCCTTTTGAGCCTGGTGTATAAGGACCTGCAAAGATTGAGTTCCCACCTGACTAGACAGCTTTCAATTAAAAGCCAGACCTTGAATTTTCCAGAGTCAGGCACAGTAAGGGCCACTTGGATGACCTTTGTGAGAAAGGCTCATTTGCTTTCTGGGGGAAAACTTTCTACATCTTTCCAGTTCTGCTGCCTATAATTTAGAGCTTGAAGATTTTTTCAGTCATTCGAGTAACGTTTGACCTTCTCTCCTTGTACTTTCTCAGCAGTTTTTAGTACATAAGCATACACCACTATGGGGGTGTATGGTGATGGGGAAAGAGCAATAGGAGGAGAGCCTGTTAATTTGAATAATTGGACTGGCTGAATTCCCAGCCCCTGCTTTTTTTTTTTTTTTTTTTTGAGAGACTGGTCTGAGACTACATATTCTCTTCTTTGTGTACTCTCTGTGCTTAAATTGTATCTTATTTTTTAGCATCTGCCTGCCATAGCATGTGAAATTATATTATAGTAAGCTTGTGCTTGTAGGGACTGAATACCAAGGGCAAAAGGGCAACCTGCTTACTAAGAAGACTGTGGTTCTGACTCATGACTCAGGGTTTGAGTTGGTTAGGTTGTATGTTTTTCTTTTGTGTTTGGGTCACACCTGGTGGTGCTCAGGGGCTGTTCCTAGATCAGTTGTCATGGGTCACTCCTGGTAGTGCTTGGAGATTGAGTCAGGATCTGCGGCATGAGGACAAGTGCCTCTGCTCCTATATTATCTCTGGTCCCAGTTGGTTGAGTTGTAGAAGGCTGGACCTTGTGCTCTGGTGCTTGTGGGACAGGTTAGTGAGAGCCATGAGGGCTGCAGGAGAAGAGAATGAAAGTAGGCAGCCTATTCATTGAACCTATCCAAAAGTGAATACTTCACTTTTATGGATCTGTTTCGGGGCCACATTCTGCTATGCTTAGGAGTTTACTCTCAGCTTGTTGCTTGGGCGTTAGCTCCCAGTCCTATTGGGCATTCTTACTGGAGAGAAACAGTGGGAGACCAGAGAAATCTGGAAGGAATCTTGATCTTTGGATCTCCTGTGGTGGCTGCTCTAAAATTAATAAACACTACACCTTCCTGACCTTGCCTTAACTGCAATCACAACTCCCTGTGGATCTTTCATACCTGATTTTCATTTAGCCTTTGGACCAATTATTAGGAATGAAACCAGACTAGTTAATAATGGTACAAGAAGGGGCATGAGGCAGAATTCATGAGTACTTGAGTGGTGAAACTTGAATTTTCTGTTATGGTAATTGGACTAAATGATAAAAAAAAAAATTGAAAATCATTCCACATATACATGTTCTTTATGGAGAGTCTATCCTAGAAATGAATTTTATTCTCAGAATAAAGTTCTTGGGCCAAGGAGGTGGCTCAGAGGGCAGCAGTGCATGCTTCACCGACGCGTGCACCAGCCCTGAGTTCAGTGCTGGACACTGTATCATCCCCAGCTCTGCCATATATGGCCCAAACACAAACTGAGAAAGAAGTAATTTTTATGCACCACGATAGATGCAATCAATGTCTAACCAAAGGTTCTCTTCTCTTCTTTTCTCCAGGTGACCTGGGTACAGAGACTCTCCCCTCAGTCTTGGCCCCCGGTGGTGACTTTTCCACAGCAGAGGACACCTACAGGGTGAGCTTGGCCAAAGGGGTGTCGATGTCTTTGCCTTCGTCGCCTCTGCTGCCTCGACAGTCTCACTCAGTGCAATCAAGATCAAACAAAAAATCCCCAGGTAAATAGACAATACCACCACAACCACACCAGCAATCTTGGTTATGGAAGTAACACTTGCGGTGAGATGAAAAACTTCTGCTCACCCTAAATCTTCGCAAAGGAGGGTTCTCTTTTTTGCTTGTTTGTTTGTTTTGTTATAGCAACTTCAGGAAGAAGGAATTTTGCTTTTGAAGTTTGATTTGAATAGGTTGACCTCTGTAGTTCAGTCAGTATCTAAACTGTTTGGAAATCCAAGGGAAGACTTTTCAGAGATTCAAGATCCTATAGTCTCTATGAACATTAACGACCTTCTTTTTTTTTTTTTTTCTTGTGCAGGAGAATAAACTGGGGGACACTTTATGTTCATGGGGAGGAGAGATAGCTCTCCAGGAATGCTTTGTATGGAGAAGGCCTGAGTTTAGTCTCTGATTGGTCCCCCAAACACAAGGGAGGGCCCTGGGCAAAGACCTGGGAGTTAATCCCTGCACCACTGGGTGTGGCCCCAAAAAACCGAAAAGAAAATAAACTCATGGTGGTGCACCAAAATGCTATGAATTTTGACAAGTGTAATTTTTCTATTTACTCCCAAGTGGTATAAACTAATATGTATTTTCCAATACATTAGTATTTTGATTGCTTTTTTTGACATCCATCATCTACCCAATTTTAGTGAAATGCATACTTGGAAAGGAAGGAAGTAACAGAATGGATAACTTGTATAAAGGATTTTGTTTTCCGTCATTTTTACAGTTTACACTTAGCATAACCACTAAAACCCCAGGTATTACTTAACTTTGAGAGGCTATGACTCAGATGAGAGGAAAAGCCTTTTCCAAATGCTCACACCTGGAATCAGAAATGTTCTTTGATCTTCTCGTAGGTTTGCTTACTATTTGTTTACTGAGGGAGGACAGGATAATTTGGCTTCTTATTGATCATATGCCAGTTAGAGGATTCTTCTCATTTACTTGTAAGCTAGCTTGGAATCTGATGTAAGAATGCTTTGGGGATGTGAAATTGGTATCCTTTCCTCGTTTCCTGAATATTTGTTATACTTGAGATGTCGAATATATTATTTCTGAATTAGTTGGTGTATGCTTGCAGTTTATGTAGGGGTCAAATTTAAGAAGGCAAATTGTAAGATTTTAAATGTTATAAAAGGTTCTATTAACTATGAGTGAGTGTCCACAGTCTCTATTGTTCCGGAACAGTCTTATTGTGAACAGCATTGTTTACAGTTCAGTCATTAGTTGGAATTTGGAAACCTTTTTGGTATGAAATGATTTCCTGTGCCAAGGAATTTGACCTGTTTATCAGTATTTGGGGGAAATTCCTGGAATATCTTTTTTACTCTTTGCCTCTCCTCCCCCCTCCCCCCACCACTGTTATCTCTGTAAGATTTCTTCTCTTCTTTCAAATCTTAGCTCCCACACTGCCTCTCTTTTAAAGTTTTTACCCATTGGAGTAGCTCTCTTTTCTATAAATTGTAAGCCACATTTTATAAACTATGTCACACATCTTTTTCTCCAATTAGTGTGCACATACTTCATCAGGTTACAATAGTATGAGACAGGGACAAATGGAGACGCTACTGGCACCCGCCTCGAGCAAATCAATGAATAACAGTATGACAGTGATACAGTGTGCGCATGTTTTTCCTATATCTGATGGTGAAAGAAAGACGTGATATTTAAGTAGACCTCATCTATATCTAATGAAATAGAATTTTGAACCAGTCTGGAGCTTAAGGGATTGCAGTTTAAGATAATGTCAAGTGCAGAAATTTGACCTTTAGCCCATGTTCCTGCAAATGAAATAATGCTGCTTGGGCTTAAAGACTGAGAACACTTCAGAAAAGACTACAAAATAGAGACTTAGAGATTTAATTTTATTAACCTTCAGTGTTGGATTTATTGAGACTTTAATATTTGTGCAACTTATCACATCATTTCCAGCCTTACTAAAATATAATTGTTTATCTATGTTTATATTGCAACGTGATGATTCCCAATAAGATAACACAGGCATCTCCTCACATAATTGCTGTTTGTTTTGTGGTGTTTTGGTGTGGGATGTGAGGGAGCAGTGAATGCTGTGGCCAGCCTGGATCTCAGAATTACAGAAATTCCGGTGGTGAGCTTCCTGACAGGGCCATGTGTCCTTTTGTATTCTGACCAGATTTTGTTTCTTTGATTTTTGAGAAGATATGTCAAATTTTTTTCATGCTAAATTATTTCCCAGGCCTTCTGATAGAGAAGGGAGTGGATTCTGTGGTTCTGTAATAGTTAATCTTTAGTGAACAGAAAAAGCTGTTCTCTATATTGGTTGCTTTTGGTCAAAAATGGCAGATGAATTCCTTCAACAGATACTTGTAGTGGAGCAGTGCTTTTGCATTGCTTAGGTTTGTGCTGCAAATTAGTGTCTCACGGTGGTAATTGAGCTTTATGATCTTGGTTATTTAAATTCAAAAAGAAAAGTTAAAGATATCCATGCTTAAAATGACACTGACTCAGAATATATCAGACAGTAGACAATATTATTTCTATAGTATCTACCACACAGGTTTCTGTTTAAATTATAACATTGAAAGAGCATATATATAAATGCACATATGCGTGTGTTTATATATCTGCCATATAGAATATTTTATATATGTGTATATACATGTATGTGTGTATATGTATATAACACTTTTATATATATTCTACCTGCCTATAAAGAAAATAGTTGGCATATGGTTGCAAGCGTGTGCTGCATTTAAAAATAGCCATCTATTTAAAAATCTAACACAGTTGTTGCTAATGATAGAGTAGAAAGGTGTGCCTGCAGTGCCCATAGGTAATGAAGCTTCACCCTATTCTCCTACCCCACCCACAGGAACTGTGCTTTCAGTCCTGATACTCCTCAAACCCAACTCTGAAATTGCCTTGACTTTCATTCTCCTTCGTAAGAAGACCTCTTTCTCTTTTAAGAAGGTGCTATAAAACCAACCGACCAACCAGCCAGGCTCTTTCCCTTGTTTGGTACAGTCTCTTCACTAGTTGATATTAATTGGAAACTGTCAGAAAATGTTATTCTATTAAGGGTCAAATGTTGCACCCCTGTAATGGGCACTTAGCACAACCTGTATTAATGCAAATGAGTGACTAGCTCCTGAGCCATGGCACCTGTGAGCCAGAGGAAAACTGCAATAATGTGACCCTAAATTTATGTGATCAGGTTTTTTACATTCCACTTAATAGTGTCGATTATTTTATTGACTCGTACCTGCCATCTTTCTCCGTTTTTATTTTCTTCACTGCTAGTTCGAAGATTTAGAATATTGTTTTCGAACTCCGTTTTCTCCATGCTCTTAACAAAAAACATTTGCTGGTAATGAATACAGGACCAGTATCCATTAATGTAATTTTGTGGCTGTTGCAAGCCTTTTTGGATTAAGAATTCATTAACATTTGTAATGTATCCTTTTGTCTTCTAGAGAAGAACAAAAACCATTTCCTGTGGTTTATTTATCAGTAATATCATTAGTTGCTTCGTATTTGGCTTACATTTCCCAGATCGCTTTTGGGCCCATTATGAAATATTTAAAAGATAGAAATATTTAAAAGGTAGCGTATGAAAGGGACGCGGCCCTTTAAAATATTGTGGTGGGGACCCTGGTCGCCAGTGGAAAGTGGGTGATGCTGCTTTTCTTTGTGCCTTTGGGGAGCTGGTCATGCTGGCTCTTTGCACTCTGCCTTCAGTCTTAGTTGACAGAGCCGATAGAGCAGTTAGAAACCACTCTGGGTGGCTGTGTAAGGGGAAAGCCTCTAGACAAACAGTCTGTACAATGGGAGTTTCTCTGCCCTTTGATTCTTAGACCTTGAGTTAATGTCTGCCGAGACCTCCCCTCACACCACAAGTGTTGTTTGTAGAAAATTAGGAAACCCTAGCATACAGATAGAGCTGTGGTTAGTGTTTTGATTTTTTAGTTAAAAATCACAAGCAATGACCAAGAAACTATTCCTTTTTCAATTTAATATTATATTGTGAGCAATTTTCAGTTTGCCTAAGGAATTTGATACTCAAATGCCTATTTGTTTTTTTCATAATTAATTTTGTTACATAATTAATGATTCGTAAATGCGTATCACTGTATCACTGTCATCCAGTGGGCGCCAGTAATGTCTCCACTCGTCCCTGTCACATTCAGGGTCAGGGGAATGAGGCCCATTATTGTTACTGTTTTTGGCATATTGAATATGGCACAGGTAGCTTTCCAGGCTCTGCTGTGAATTTCATTACTAGATATATAAATTATTTCTCTGTATTTTTTCTTTTCACAGTGTATTTTTTCTTTGGGTGACATCTGGCGGTGCTCAAGGGTCACCCAGACTCTGTGCTGGGGCTCACCCCAGCAGAGCTTGGGGAACCCTGAAATGCTAAGGACCAAACTTAGGATTTCTGCATGCAACCTCAACCTCTACCCTTTGAAAAATTAGCCAGGCCCTGTTTTTCAGTATTTAAAATTTGTAGCTAGAAATAAAGCACAGAGGGCAGGGCACTTGCCTTGCAGACAGCTGCTCCCAGTTTGATCTGGCACCACATATGTTTCACTGAGCACAGCCTGGATCAATTGCAGAGCCAGGAGTAAGCACAACCAGTGTGGTCCCCCCAAAAAATGGGGCTGGAGAGATAGTATAGTGTGAAGGGCGCTTGCCTTGCACTCAGCCGACCCAGGTTCAATCCCCCCACACCCCATATTGTCCCTCGAGCCAGCCAGGAGTGATTGCTAAACACAAGAGCCATGAGCAAGCCCTGAGCACCACTGGGTATGATCCACAAACAACAAAAAAGTTGCATGACCCCATTTTTTATATCCTATTGTAATATTCAACTAAATAGTAAAGTTCACATAACAAGTTTTACCATATGAGTTGCTTTTATGTGAATACTTTTTGTATATTTTAGCTGTGGTAAGTATATTCACAATGTTTTACAACTGGTCTCCAAGACTGATAAGGATGTTTTTGTCCAATAATTTCCATACATCTGACATCTCAGAAGAGTGAGGTTCCCAGAAGTGGGATTATTGAACTAAATGAACTGCATTTTAAAAAGATTTTTAATAATCCTTCCTGGTCGCTTGGCAGAGAGCTGTATTGATTTCACGTTCCTTGCAGCCTACTTTGAGAGGCTTCCTTTTGAAGTTCTCATCATCGAGAGCAGCCTTAAATGGCAAGTGCCAGTCTGTTCTCCTTCCGGGCCAGCTGAGGACCACTGAGGATTGGAGAAGTCTTTCTACAGCTCTCTCTTTGAACTTCTTCTGTCTGCAGTTCTCAGACAATTTCCATTTCCTTTATTTCCCCAATATTGTGTCAAGGGAATTATTACAGCTGAGTCAGATAAAGTTCATGATCAGAAAAACACTCAGCTGGCTCCCAGTTTTAGCTGTAACTGCAGTCTCTGTTATGTGGGGAAATGGTGTTGGATCATAAACACATTAGAGTTGGCACAGCCTCTAGAGCACACCCAGTCAGTCTTCTTCACAGATATGGGACCAGAGATTTCACATCATTATAGAACTTGCCCAGTGTGAGAGTTATTGGTGAGTTTAGTCTAAGCCCAGTCTGCTGCCGCTGACTGCAGCCTCTTCCATGACATTTGAGTTGTCCTGCCAGCATATTCTCAACACGTGTGTTCTGGTTGCATGCATGGGGGAAACCATAGACTTAAAGAATGTGTAAGCATGCATCTGTTGAGGCCACTTCTTTGGGATTGGAGAATAATACAGAAATGATTAGTAACAGCCGAATGTGTTTGTGGAGCCAGCCTGTGCTAGACCCTTTGCTCACTTCAGAGCAGTCAGATCTACAAGCAGGACCCTGACCTTCAGCATGCTCAGTTCTTCCTGCTGTGGTGAATAGAACACTTTGTGGGAGACTTATATGAGCACCTTCTTTAAGAAGTCTCAGCCCCCTACATTGTCCAGTGACCAGGACACACACTTTTGATTTTCACCAGCCACATATTTTAGAACAATTAAGCTTTCCTTTGCTCTGCTGTGGACCTCTGAGTACCATTTAGGGCCTTACCTTTGAGTTGGGTTCAGCCGTATACAAGTTGGCTGAACCTTAGAGCAGGCCAACCTTCACAGTTCTGTTGAACACCCAAGAAGCATGGCCTGGCATTGGGACCTTTGTAAGTTTCCGTGCCAATTCTAACATGTAAGAAAGTGGGAGAACTCTTGATGACAGGTATGTGAATATCTACAGTTCCTTCTCAGTGAAGATAAGTATACAGATATTTGTGTTACCTTTATTTTTAAATGGAAAGTTATAATCAAAGAGAAAATTTCATTACAAAAACTACAAAGTAAAGATTCAGTATAACTTCATTCCCATTCTACACCCAGAAAAATGACCATTGTTGTCACTTTAAGTGATAGTGATGAATTTTCCTAGCCCCCACACCCCTACCACAGTTAAATGTATGACAGAGAGATTCCTATTGTTCCACTAAGAACAACATAAGAACATTCTTGTATGTTAATATTTGAAGCCATGCTGATATTTTTATTCGATAAACTATATAAAGATGGGGTCTCTAGGTGAAAGCCTCTTAATGTTGAGAATAAATTTTTAGTTACTTGCAATTTTTTTATTTTTGCATTTTGTGATATTTTTCTTTGTTCTGCTGAGGTATTGAAAGTATTGTTTTTTTCCCCTGAATTATCACTGTTTTTTTGCTTTACAGCTTCAGTCATATATCTCATAAAAAGAAATTCCTAATTCTTTAGTTTCCAATTAATTCATTTTACAATGTATTATGCCCCAAAGAAGTTTTTCATGTTCTCAATTCAAATTTACATATTTTCCCATTGTGACTTGCTCTATTGTGTTTTTAAATAGTGGCATTAAGATAATTTTTAAGGGGCCGGAGCGATAGCACAGCGGGTAGGGCGTTTGCCTTGCATGCGGCCGACCCGGGTTCGATCCCCGGCATCCCATATGGTCCCCCAAGCACTGCCAGGAGTAATTCCTGATGCAGAACCAGGAGTAACCCCTGAGCATCGCTAGGTGTGACCCAAAAAGCCAAAAAAAAAAGGATAATTTTTAAGCCATATAATTTACCCATTTAAAGTTTACAGTGTAGTTTTTTTTAGCATTTTCATGGAGTTATAGAGCCATTGCCTCAGTCTAGTTGTGTAGGACATTTTTATTTCCCTTAAAAATTATTATTAGCAATTACTCTATATTCTACTTGTCACAGTTCTCTACCGCCCAGCTTTCAGCAGCTGCTATGCTACTGTTAGTCCATAGATTTGTCTCTTGTGGGCATTTATTGCAAGTAGTCATGTACTGTGTGGTCTCCTGTGTTCAGCTCCTTAACTGTGTTTTCTGGATTCATCCATGTTGTACCCATACGTCAATGCTTTATTCTATTTTATTATCCAATATTTTGTTGTATGTATTTACCACTTTTTAAAACCCTTCTCCCTCTTTTTATTTTTATTTTGGGGCTGCACCTGGCTGTACTCAGGGTGTCCAGGGGACCATATATGTTGCTGGAAATAGAACCTGGGTCATCCGCATGTAAGGCAAGTGCCCTACCTGCTGTGTGATCTCTCCAGTCATCATTTTTTTTCCTTTTTTTTTTTTTTTCAGAGAAGCACAGCCAGTGAAACTCAGGGGCTACATCTAGTTCTTATGCTTGTTGATCCCAGAATTTGAACCAGTGTTGCAACTAAAGCTGCATACAAGCCTCGTACCTTAACTTTTGTACTATCTCTCTGACCCCCAAAGCCCATTTTTGTTTATAGATTTTTGAGTTGTTTTCATTGTTTGACTGCTATGAATAGTGAACATTGGTGTGTGTATTTTTGTATGCTATCCCTTTTGGGGGGAGTAGGGGGAATAAATACCCTGTAGAGTTTCTGAGTCATGTTATAAATCACGTTTAAGTATTATAAGATATTGCCAAATTGTTTTCCAAGATGACTGCACTATGTACATTCTCTCAGAATTGTGAGGGTGCAGTTTCTTCACAACCTTCCTGGTACTTATGTTTGTTAGTCATTGTTAGCTTTTGTAGTTGCAGTATCAAGGAGATGTATCTGTTGTGGTGCCAGGGATTGTTTGCTTAGTTGTAGTGCTAGGGATTGCACACTTGTTTTTGACCCATGTGATAAGGGGAGGTACAGGGTTCAAACTCAAGGCCTCAAGCATGCCAGGCACTGTCCCAATGAAGCACCTTCCTGAGTCCCCTATACGTTTGACTACAGCCAACCTGCTTCGTGGGAACAGTTATATCACTGGAGTGATTTTTATCTTGAGTGGCAAGAATTCTTTTTTCTTATATTCTAGATATAAGTTATAGGATATATAACTGTCCCATTCTGTGAATTATTTTTATTTTCTCTTTTTGTTTCATACTCATTTATTGAGGTGTTTCATTTTCACTTGTCAATACAGTTTACGTGTTTCTCAGATGCTTCTTCACTCATTAGTTCCTCGAGTTCAGTGTCATCTGGATCAGCCAACCGCTTTCTAACAAGATTTGTTGACAAGGCTGTACCTTCAAGTGCTTCATTAATTTCAGTTACTTCTCTAGATAAGTAGATTGAGTCTACCAGCAGTCTGCACACTTTCCAAGGCAACCAAGCTCATCTTGTTTGCTCTGTTTATATTCTTGATATTATTGTTCCAAACACAGACATTTAAATTTTTGGTGTCCTAATTTATTATTGTTGATGTCCTTTTTAAAAACCATTGCCTTATTCAAGGCCACAAAGATTTGTGCCTGGTTTTCTCCGAGAATTTAGTAGATTTAAATTTTATATATTGTTCTGTGATGCCTTTCGAGTTAATTTTTTTTGTGTGTATGGATGAAGTAGAGGCTGCCTTCATACTCACAATGTGGGTATCGTATTGTCCAATAAAATTTATTGAAAAGACTCTTATTTACCCATTGAATGGGTCTTTGACATAACTCATTACTGTTTCTTTTTGCTGTACTTTCCCTTCTGCTCATTTTTTTCCCTGTGCCTTCAGCCAGAACTTGTATGTATTGGAGTTGATCTTAGGTTTGGCAAGTATTTCTTGGGACCTTTTTCCCTGCATGAGAAATAACACCTTGTACCAAACATTGGAGAGACTTTTCTTCCCTATCCCTCTGCACAGCCTTTTTCATTGCTTGTCTGTGTACTGGGATTCCAGGATCTTCTTGGTTTTGTTTTCCTTAGAAGCTTTTAAGAATAGGACCCCATTTCTTCATTCGGTGACCCTCTTGAGTAGGAATAGTTATACCTAAATGGAATTTTAGTTTACTTATCAATATATATGATTGGTTGGAAATATTAATGAGCATGTTGTAGAAACTTTAAAACATAGTGATAGGTTAATTAAAAAAGTTAGGGACACACCTTTCTTCATGTCTAGAGAGATCTGATCAATTGAGTAAGGTCTCCACCACTTGCTAGGACATTGCTATCATGAGGCAGTGAACAGAGGGGAGTATGTTTTAAACTGGATTTTCTGTCATCCTTCTCACCCCTTCTTTTCTTATATCTGTCAATACTGTTTTTTCAGACTTTTGTTAACTTTTTCTGTAAATTTCCGCTATTATTTGTGGTTAATGATGAGTGGAGGCTTATCCAGCTGCTCTACAGCAGTTATATCCTGTGGTGATGTCATATGGTGGCTAGAACAAATACAATAACAGGCTCAGAAATGAGTGATTTTACAAAAAAAAAAACACTAAACAGGAGCAGGAGCAGTGGTGGTGGGAATCATTTCTATCTTTCATCATTTCTGATTCATAGAGAAACTTAGAGGTCATGGAATCCCATGGAAGTGATTATATCTGTATCTTAATGTTAATGAATGTCAGCATAATGTTGAAGTAGACAGAGGAGAAGGAGAGATTAATGTTCCAGCTTGAATCCTCAGAAGGCATGAAACAAGTCTGTGTGTGTTAGCATGAAATACTGGCCATCTTCCAAGCAGAGGGACAAGGGGTACAAAGGCTGGAGCTGGGAAACCAAAGTGAGCATAGAATGGTGATCTCTGGAAGAGAATGTTAACTAGGAACTGGTGCACCTTACAAAAAGAAACTGGTTTCCTTGGGGATAATCGTCATTATTAGGACTTAGAGCATTGAAACAAATTAGCTCTGTCACTAGAGCCTATATAAAGTATTTAACAATGTTACACGTGGAAGGAACCTTTTCTCTGTACAAGGGGCTTAAGATATATATTTATGAATCAAGGAAGTGTGACTTTCTTGTCACTTCCATTTATAACAAAGTGTTTATTGGTGAGCGCTCCTAAGAAAAATTTTCAGAAGTACATAAACACATTATATATATATATACACACACACATATATACACACATTATATATATACATACACACATTATATATGTGTGTATATATATTATATATATACACTGGATTATATATAATATATATATATTTATACTGGAGTGATAGCACAGTGGGTAGGGCATTTGCTTTGCATGCAGCCGCTTTGGGTTCGATTCCTCCGTCCCTTTCAGAGAGCCCGGCAAGCTACCGAGAGTATCCCGCCCGCACACCATAGCCTGGCAAGCTACCCATGGCATATTCGATATGCCAAAAACAGTAACAGTAAGTTTCACAATGGAGACATTACTGGTGCCTGCTCAAGCAAATCGATGAGCAACAGGATGACAGTGGTAGACTGATTTTCATTTTATGGGTACAAATATCAATCACATGATATCACTGAACTCACTTTTTGAAAGACTATAGAGAATTAAATTGCTTGTCCTGAGTCAGAACCTGTGAGACCTGGGGTCTCGCATGTTTTATCTCACTGAGGTATTAACCTTCCTAAATAGTGCTCTTATCTTCAGCCATTCCAGCTTTGGTAAAAGGATATTGGACTTGCCTCCTACTTTTTGTGCTTGGATAGGTAATAGATTATTATTATTTTTTTTAATCTGGGAGTTAAGGATAACAATGATGCCTCTCTTACTGGGTAAGTATATTTTATTTATTTAGTATTTGGACCACTCTCAGCACGGCTCAGGAATTACTCCTGGTAGGGCTCAGGGAACCATATGGGATGCCAGGGACCGAACTCAAGTTGACCACATGCAAGACATGCCTCCTACCTGCCCTGCTGTCTCTCCAGCCTGCTGAGGGAATTTTAGATGAGAAATACACCACATGTGCTGGGCCTGATACTCAAGTTCTCCCAAGCTGGTTGCTATTTTAATGTGCGATCTGACTTGGTGGCCTCCCCAGCCACATTCCCTCTCATGGGATTCCACCCTTAGATCTGTATGTTTTCTGGTACACACATGTCTTCTTGATCTGTAGCAGGCTTTGTTCCCTGTGGATAGGATGAGTCTAGCCTAAGTGCAGTGACTGTCTGGGTCCCAGTTCCAGCTTCTTATTCATTTTGTTTTGGTTTGCGCATGATTCCTGTGAACTGATTATAAATTTGTGTCTGCAAAATTGCCCTCCAAAGGCAGCCATCTCTTAAAAGGAGTGGAGTAAGTGCAGAGGTTTAGGAAAGCAGTAGCTCTTACTGGCAAGAGAGAATTAAGTGGAGCAGAAGGTAGGTTACCTGTTGTGTTCTTCGTCAGTAATGCATGGAAGTATTGGGAGCTCTCTATGGATATAAAACATGGTATTTTCATAAAGGTGATGGGGAAGAAGTGTTCTAAAATACTCAAGATTTACTCACCAGGCAGTGAGAACAAAATTCCATTAGGCAGTTGCTGTTTACGGAGTTCTGCTTCAGAGCAGTTGTGGAGTTGCTCCTTACACTCTTGTGATAAATCTGCATTAAGTAGGCATGGGAGATGAAAACCTTTGGTGTAGGGTTCCCTCAAACATCCCTTACACAGCCAGATCAAATTTGCTGCCAGATCAAACTTACTGCCTCTTAGTGGCACACCATTTTTCCTCTGTTACTGATACAGATTGTGGCTTATTAAGGGAGCACCAAATAAAACACATAGCTTGCAATTGAAACTGCTGTGTTTTAGCAGAATCATGTAACTTCTGTACAGAACCCCACATTGTGAGGGTACATAGGTGTGAGAGTAGCAGAATGAGTAGCAGATGCATGTTTCTTATTCTTCAAAGCCCAACCAGCATCTTGTCGAGCCCCTGGGTTGATGTGAGAGAGGCCCTTGTGTCCTGGGGGAAAGTGCTGGTAGAGAGGGCAGTGGGATTGTAGGCACTGATGTCCTGGGTATTGATATGGTACACAAGGACTCTAGATGTTGAAGGTCTTTGGTAACCAAAAGAAGAAATTTGCTTGTTGTACACATCTGAGAATCTGGTGCTAATATTTGATATGGGAATTGGATGTCTCAGAGCTTTGCAGGCTTGGTGTCTACTGTTCTGTCACCCATCTTTAGCAGAAGTTTGATAGATATTTCATTTATTAAAAGCACTTAATTATTATTTTTGTTTTATGAGGACCACACCTGGTGATACTCAGGGCTTTCTCCTGGCTCTGTACTCAGTGATCACTCTTTTTTTTTTTTTTGCTTTTTGAGTCACACCCAGCGATGCACAGGGGTCACTCCTGGCTCATGCACTCAGGAATCACCCCTGGTGGTGCTCAGGGGACCGTATGGGATGCTGGGATTCGAACCCGGGTCGGCCGCATGCAAGGCAAATGCCCTATCTGCTGTACTATCACTCCAGCCCCTCAGTGATCACTCTTGAAAGGACTTGGCCTGGGGTTGGGGGAGGGTGTGCAGTGAGGGAGGGGACATCTGTGGTGCCAGGAATTGAAACCCTGTCAGCTGCATAGAAGGCAAGTACCTTACTTGTTGTACTTTCTCCATTACCCAAGTGTCTACATTTATAAAACACTTTACATTTCTCTTAGTTATACAGTTCCCATGAGATGTATGTAAAATTTGAATAATTGCATAGTTATACAGTTCCTATATACAATTTGAATAATCATATGTATGTGATCTCTTTCTATACACGTATATGTGCACATTAATGTCTGAATATATGTATGCAGCAGGTGGTGTGGTTTTTACCTTTTAAAAGATCTTATCTGCATTAGACAAATGAATTTTTATTCATTCCCTCTTTTCACTCTCTTCAAGGTGGAAAAGTTATATCCAAGCAATATAGCTTTGTGGGAAGTTTTTGGCTTTAAGATATTGATAGACCTGGCTTAAAACCCCGTCATTTTTTTTAGTAGCTCTGTGTCCTAATTTTAGTTACCTGACAACTCTCTGTTCTTATCTGGAAATAAAAACAGATGATCTCCTAATAGATCATAGAGGGACATCTGGAAAAGTCTGAGTCCTAGCACATGCCAAGAAACAGTGTTTGCTGCCCTGACTTTGGTCTGCTGCCCCTTTTTCTTCTGTCAGTTCCCATTTTGCTCGTCTCTGGTTTTGCCTCACTGGACCCTAGGAAGGACACTCATGTACTGCAGGGAGACCTTTCAAATCTAATCATTAATATTTGGATCTAGGTTCATAACTTCTTGTGTGTAGCTTCATGAATGAGCTGGCCATTCATCGTTCTATGGACGGTTCTCATCAGATGGGTTTTTTCACAGGGGATGGGGGTGGGAGGAGCTTTTGGGCCACACCCGGAAATACTCAGGGCTTACTCCTGGCTCTATACTCAGGAATCTCTCCTGGTGGGCTCAGGAGACCATATGGGGTGTTGGGGACCTGATCCGGGTTGGCCACATGCAAGGCAAGAGCCCTGTTCGCTGTGCTCTGCTCTGGCCCCTTTCATTAGATGTTTCATCAGCTTTGTTTCCTGTCATTTGTGTGGCTGAACATCTTGTTTGCTTATTCTTTGTCCTGCTATAGTTCTTGAGCCAGTTATTGAAATGATAACCATCAAATCATGAGAATGCAGATAACTAGGTGTTGAGTTAAGGAAGCAGTCAAGGAAGCAAAATGAAAACAAAGGTTTGGAAGGGGGAGGGGAAGGGAACCCCCTAGCATCTGCTTTGGCTTGAAATGAAGGTTGATAGTGCCAGGCTGTGAAAGGTCCTTCAGAGTGGCCATAGATGTTCTCAGGAAGAAAAGCTATTGCAGACCAGCTCAAAAAGATGTATGTCACTTTCTCAGGACCTAGTAACTTTTGGTTTTACTGTTCTGTGTTTATGTTATAATAAGCACTTGAGGAATGACAGGTATTTTTAGGCAGAAAAATGGTGAGTGAGGTAATTCAAATAATAGAACATATGTCTAGTATATGCAAGACCCTAAGTTTGGTCACCAACATGGTCCCCTGACCCCCAACAACCTTAGCCTGCCCCCAAACACTGCTTAGATTGGACACTGAACCATCAGGTCTATACCACATGACCCACATGTCATCTGGCATGCCTCCTATCACCACAGTGGCCCCTATTAAAATGTAATTATTTAATTCAGTTGTAACTCAGTATTGGTACAGTGTCTTGACTAAACTCAATTACTCAGATTTCTTCAAGATAGAAGAGAGAAAAATTAAAATATGTTGTGCGCAACCCATTTGTTTTCCTTGAAATGAGAATCTTTCTAGAAGACTGCTTAAGATAATCATGTCTTTTGTTTGCATTTGAACTCTTTCATTATTCCTGTACTTTGCAGTTCCTTAGTTTGCTTGTTGGTTGGCCTTTACTGAAAATAGCCCCTTTTTATGGGCTAGTGCTCTTATGAACTCCTTTCCCCTAGCTCTCTTGGGCTTCTTGGCAGCTAAATTGGCAAGAAGTTTTTCCAGGATCCCTTTCATTATAAAAAGATACTATGTAGGTGGATATGGCTTTCGGGTGGTGACCTTAATTTTCCCGAATGTCCTTAAAGGCACTCTGGGTTTTCCCTCACTCAGTGATTTCATGAAGTTCCACAAACAAGGTTATGACAGCATTTGTTTGTGTTGGGCTCTGGGCTAGCAATGTGGTGGATAACAAGGTAAATAAATACTTGTTCTAAACTTGAGGGACCTCCTACCTCAGTGAGATGACGATAGTAGAGACATGGATGTGAATGCAGAGTTCACCCATCCTCGAGGGGCCTGAGACTCTCTCTGTATTCCAAGAGTGTGCAGCAGAGGGGAGACTGCCTCAACCACGAGTCAGGGCAGTGTGGCAAACAGGAACTTTGAGGAAAACTGTCCCTGGGAGGTCCACGAGACCTGTGGGCAGGGATGTGGGCTGCCTGCAAAGGCCAGAGCTCACTGTGCCTGCAAGACCAGGAGGTCTCAGAGATCAGGTGGAGATACTTGGGTTTCACGATGGTGGCTATTTTATACATCTTACAGTTCAGCTGGACTGGAGTGATAGCACAGTGGGTAAGGTGTTTGCCTTGCACACGGCCGACCCGGGTTCGATTCCTCTGTCCCTCTCGGAGAGCCCAGCAAGCTACCGAGATGGTAACGATGGTAGAGACATGGATTTGAATGTCTCACCCGCATGGCAGAGGCTGGCAAGCTACCTGTGGTGTATTCAATGTGCTAAAAACAGTAACAAACAGTCTCACAATGGAGACATTACTGGTGCCCGCTCGAGCAAATTGATGAACAACGGGACTACAGTGCTACAGAGTTCAGCTTGGTTGGGACTTGAGAACGGATGGAGGTGAAGGTTGATTTAGGCGAGTTTTAGGAACAGGAAACTGTAGGTTGTTGGGATGTGTTTGCCCTTGAGAACTGGACAGTGTGAAAGTGCACAATGGCTCCAGCCAGCACAGGCTCTCCACTTTGCTATCCTCAACAGGAATTGTCTTACAGCAGTTGGGGTAAAGGGCTGTCCCCTGGGGGTGCGCTCTCAGCTGTCAGACCTTCCAGCAGTGTCACAGTCTGGTCCTTAACCTCTGCCCTCTCGGTATCCAGATTTTTTTTTACTAGGATGCTTCTCATACTGGGTTATGAGAAGTATGCCCACCCCGCCTTATCTTAATTTAATCACTTCTCTTTCTGAAGTACCAAGTACAAATTAGAATAACAATACGTGGATTTAGAAGAACCACAATTCAGGTCTTCACTCTCCACCTCTCTGGTGGGTACTAAGGACTCTGAGGAATATAGTCTAAATATTAGTCTTTTCTTATATATGAGGGCTCCTGTGAGTTAGTGTTTTAGCTATCGTTGAACTTTTAAAGTAAACTTCTTCTTTTATGGTATTTTTGCATTTATAGAAGTTACAAGGGTAGTTTCCATAGACCACACATGGCGTTTCTCCTGTTATTAATAGTACATTAGTATAATACATTATCACAACTACTTACTACTGATATACTGATGTCAACTACTTGCTTATATGTCTTTAGTTCTGCTATCCAGTATCACATCTCCTTAGCCCTCTCAGTTTTGGACATCCAGTGTTCCAACTCCAAACCCTCCACCAGTGACCCAAGCTTCCTTCCACCTTTCACCCTATCCTTTGGCCCCTCTTGGTTAGAGTTTCTCAGACTTCTCTTGCTTTTTACCTTGGCAATTTTGAGGCATGCTATTCTAGTATTTTCTAGAAGTCCCTCAGTTGGGGACTTGTCTTGGGTTTTTCTCATGATAGACTGGAGTTCTGGGCTTGGAGGAGAAAGGCTCCAGATCAAAGTGCCCTTCTTATGCATTGTGACTGTCGCCGGCTGAGATCTTGGTTGCCAGCTGTCTTCACAGTAGTCTTTCTCGGTAGTGGGAGGGGTGCTCCTCATGGTGCTCAGGAGGCCCAAGAGTTCTTCCCTGCAATTCTTTGGCCAATTGGGTCAGCAGTTCAATGCAAGGACCCAATGTTGTCATGCTGCTCTGTCCCTGTGGGATCAAGGGTCCATTCGAGCCACCCTGGTGGTGCTGACGGGTCCTCCAGGGCCGTGCTCAATGATGCTTGAGGTGCCTTATGGTGCTGAGATCAAACCAGGGCTAGCCACATGGCAGACAAGTAAGTGCCTTCAGCCTTGGGCCATCTCTCCAGTCCCACCGTTGTTTCCTCTTCATGTGAACTCTAGAGGAAAGTCACTTTGCACAACGCACACATGGAGGCGTGGGGACTGAGGCTGCCACTGCCAGAGTTGAATCATCTGAATTATTTGAAGTTCTTTTGATGAGAGAGCCATCTTGTCACCATTGGAAGTCAGTATCGAGGTAGCCCACTGATGTACCTAAGGCAGCACACATGTGTTTGGTTTTAACATACTTGCTTGTATTCTCTTATATATATTCTCCGTCCCTCTCAGAGAGCCTGGCAAGCTACTGAGAGTATCCTGCCACATGGCAGAGCCTGGCAAGCTCCCTGTGGCGTATTTAATATACCAAAAGCAGTAACAGTAACGGGTCTCATTCTCCTGGCTTCGAAAGAGCCTCCAATACAGCACCGTTGGGAAGGATGAGTAAGGAGAGGCTGTTAAAATCTCAGGACAAATGGAGACGTTACTGCCGCCCGCTCAAGCAAATCGCTGAACAGTGGGGTGACAGTGATAACAGTGATTGAGGTAGATAAGATGGGAATGCTGTTCTGTAGTGCAGCTCCCTCAGTGCAGCCTTCTTCCTTGCTCCACTCTGCTGGCTCCAAGCAAGGCAGGCAGCCTGTGCAGAGCTCAAATCTGTAATTCTTTTAAGATCCAGCCTAAGGTGGGGACAGAGAATGACTTGCCTTCACAGTTCAATTTGTTGAACAGACTATTAGCCATATATGGTTTTTGAGGAAACCTTAAAGAAATTGTGTTTCTGGACATCATGTTTTTCTGAACTTCTTTAAGTTTCTAAAGGTGCAAGTATTGTTGTCTTGATGGTTGAAGTTGCCTGTTATTTTTCTGAAATCAGCATCGAAACAGCGCCACCTTGTGATAGATGCTGAGGAGCAGTGCGTTCTAGGAACAGTTTCCCAGAAATCTGTGCACCTCCTTCACCCGGGGTTGTCTAGTAGCTGAAGTACTTTAAGAAAAGATATTTTAAGTTCCTGAAGGCTACTCTATGCCCTTGACTGCAGTTAAAAGCAAATACTTAAAATAGTTACAGTTTCCAGTAGTTCTTTTGACTTTATGTCTAAACTCAGGTCAGTTTCCTACAGCCACCCAGTCCCTACCCGCAGCAGTACCACTGGATTACTCAAAACTGCTTTAATATCCAAGGGAGAAAAAGTACAGCATGTTGAAACCCCAGATCTCTCAGTCTGTTTTTTCGCCCCCCTTTGGCTAAAAGCAGATTGGGGATTTATTTACTTCAGTAGCTTAATTATTCTTTGCAAGATGTTTTAAGCTGGAGCGATAGCACAGTGTGTTGGGTGTTTGCCTTGCACGTGACCGGCCCCGGGTTTGATTCCTCCGTCCCTCTCGGAGAGCCTGGCAAGCTACCCGTGGCGTATTCAATATGCCAAAAAACATTAACAAGTCTCACAATGGAGATGTTACTGGTGCCCTCTTCGAGCAAATTGATGAGCGATGGGATGACAGTGACAGTGACAGTGAAATGTTTTAAGATGTTTTATTCACTCATGCCTAAGATGTTTAAATCTGTGTGGAAAGTAGACAGGGAGCTCTCTGGTGCCTGCCAAGATTTGTGGGGACTGACTGGGGCAGTCTGCCATTGGCAGCTCTCTCCTGCCAGAGTGCTCACACCCTCAGGAGCAGTCTTGAGAATTTAAATGTGGGGGTGGGGGTGGAGGGTGGGGGGGCTAGTTGGACTTATTTAATCTGGCCTTGTAGTTGGCCCGGTGGCAAATTGCAGGTGCTAATAAGAGGGAGATTGGTATTTTCAGCTTATCAAAGTTGTTTTGCCTTTCTTTTTTTTAAATCAAGAAACAGCCTCTCTTTTTGTTGTAATAAATCAGTTAATCAGGACTCCAAACTTAATCACAACCAGCTCTTGAGAGTGAGGGGAGGTGAAAGTAGCCAGGGAGCCTTGATGTCAAGTTTAACCCTTCAGAAAAATTCTCTGAGAACCTGGACTATAAGTAATTAAAGAAAATCTTCTTTGGCTGGGCTCAGCCCCACAGGCACGGGCGGTACATTCTGCATAGCTGTGATCATCCCCACGTTCCTGTTCCTTGAGCCTTGGGATGTGCCCTGCCTGGGCCTCTTCATCTGGCTCCTTGTCAGCAGTACCACAGGTTGCCTATGTCATCTCTGAGTGTGATTTGTTCTGTTCAGACCCAAAAGAGATAAGAGCCTAAGCCCCAGAATACCACTTTGCTCTTCTAATCTTTTCAAGAAGAGTTTTCAATAATGGAAATCACTTGCATTCTAGAGTGAACACCTCACCCAAAAGGTTAAAGGAGGACAATTGCCTCAGGCCCTTGAGCCTAACTCTCTGGGCTGCGCTTGGGTTGATCTCTCAGATGCGCCTCTGCTGGGATTTGTAGAGTCCTCTGTGGCCACTTGTGTATGGTCTGTCAAAACAGCGTAGCGGAGTTGCTGCTCCTGACTCAGAAAGGGTCTTGGCAAAGCATTGCCCTCTCCTCTCACCTGGACCATAGAGGAGTGAGTCGGGTCGTTGCACCCTGGTGGGGACATGCATGTCACTTGGTGGGGACAGGGAAAGTTCTAGAATTCAGCTGAGTAACCAGAAATACATGATGGCTAGCCTTGTTGGGAGATGCTGGATGATGGAAGGAGGGGTAGCAGGCAAGTGGTAGACTTGAGGTACAAGAATGTGTTTTTCCATTTTTTCCTCTTAACATGAGAGAATCTTGAGCTTTTGCCAGTGAGCATTTTGTAAATATGAGGTTGACTTTTTGCAGAGGAGAGACCATTAGATGTCTGAGAGCAGCATTTGGTGTATAGATAATCAGAGTTTCAATTTGCCACTCAGTATATTACAGTTAATTTTTTCAAAACATGACTCTTTATAAGCCCTAAAATTCAATGTACAGAACTTATATTTATGATTTAATTGGAATTATTTTAAATCTGATTTCACTTAAAACTAAAGATGACATATTTAAATAGGAATCACAAAATAAGACAGATACTCTGTTGTGTCACATTTCAAAAACGCAATTTTTTGTGCCAGATATATTCCCTGAATATGCCAATGATGACAAAATATTTCTAAATGTAGCATAGCTTTTTATCAATATGTGAGGTTCAACTTATCTCATTTATTCATTTCTTAATTTTGCTGCTGATGCAGAGTAGCTAGTATTCATGAACTCAGGCCAGGTGAGGCCAATAATTCACAATGATCAAAGTTGTGACAATCCTCAGATGCAAGTAAGAAAAAAGTCACATGCGGTAGCTTAAACAAGATAAAGTGGTATATCCCAGGACCAGAGAGATGCTACAGTTAGTAAGGCACTTTCACGCATACAACTGACCCAGTTTGGTGCCACATATGGTCCCTTGAGCCCTACCAGGAGAGATGCCTGAGCTGAGCAGCAAGAGTAAGCCTTGAGCACTTGAGTGTGGACCAGAAACAATTCACCCCCACAACACCCCCACACCCCTCCCCGCCACACACACACACACACACACACACACACACACACACACACACAGAGGTATGTCTCTTCACAGTCTTGTAGATAAGATGGTAGATAAGAGTTGAAGGTAATATTAGGGAACCAGGCACCTGTTTTGGTGTTCACCATCTGGATAAGTTCCCTGGAGCTCCTGAAACAAATGACCACAAACTTAGTGGCTTCTAACAGCAGAAATAAATTCCCCTGCAGTTCCAGAGCCCGGCCATCAGCACTCCAGGAACCACCAGAGTTGCTCTCCTGCAGGAGGCTCTGGGCAGAGTCTGTTCCTTGTCTCTTCCGGCTCCTGGGGAATGTTTCTTGACTACATCACTTTGTTCTCTACTGCTGTGGCCATCTAATCTCTCCTTTGTGATGTTACTTGTGATGGCTTTTTGTGACACCTGGACAGTCCAGATGATTTCTTCAGCTCAAAATCTTAACCACAGCTACAAATCATTTTCTCCAAATAAAAGAGCCTTTACGGGCCAGAGGGAAAGTAAAGGAAGGAGCTTGCTTTGCAGCCATCCTCAGTTCAATCCCTGGCATGGCTTATGGTCTCTCCAGCACATCCTGAGCACAGAGCCAGGAATAACCACTGAATACTGCAGGATGTACCCCTCCACACCTGCAGCAAATAAAAACCCTCATGAGTTCCATCAATGAGGTAGTAGAACTGTTTCTGGGGGGCTTTATCAGATGACCCCACCCTCCAATTGCAGGGTCACCTCATGGATTGCTGTGATTGTTAGAGTCCCAGCGAGCCTGTCTCCATTTTTTTGCCAGGAGAAAAGAGAAGAGCAGGAACAAGAAGACCCAGCTGCAGGGCTCCTTTCTTCAGTCTCCCTGAAATCCCGCCTGTCACCTGCTTTCTCCCCAGAGGCTGCATTTATCTACCTGCCATGGAAAATCGTCTTCTATTTATTCAATGTTCTGTGTTGCTAAAGTATAGTTTTCCAAAAAGGAAGAAATATGACATGCAAATATAAAAAGGTTAGATGCCAACCAATTTATTTAGCATGTTAATTAACAAGGGAGCAAGGACGATGTTAAGATGATTTAAATGAGAAGTTGGATTACAGAGATTTATATTCTCTGCCAGACAAAGCTCATTTGCTTTGCTATGGACAGGAATCATTTGCATTCCTCTCCATTTTTTTGCAATTTGCGGAGCTGTGAAACACTCCAGTCACTAGAAAATTAATCCAGGAGCTTGCATCTATAGAATGAGATAATCCTGGAGGACCTGCTTTAGAAAAACAATTCCCGTCACCTCACTAAAGGGATATCCCGTAATCTTTTTGGACTCTTTCCAAATGTTGGATACTTTTTAAAAAACAGTGACCTATTGAAAATAAGTGGAAGTGGCGTCACTCCCCAAAGTGGAAGGAGATGATGGATGGCAGGGCTGGCATCTGGCTGTTTCTGCCTCTTGCTAGGTTGGAGGCATTTACCCAAACAAGTTTCCTGAAGCAAGAGTCATACTCTCTGCAAATTGTCATCCTAAACCCAGCCTCCCCCACTTAAAAAATTTCATATGTAATTTGATTTACACAGGAAAAGACTCACTTCTTGTGCAGATCTGTGAACCTTGGGAAATACATGGAGTCATGTAACCATGGCCAAAATCGGTGCAAGGTAATCCCTCATCCCGAATAATCCTTCATGGTGTACCTTGGTAGTCACATTCCATCTTTAGCTAGCAATGATTGGCTCTCCAAAACTATAGTTTGCGTTTTCCAGAATGTATAAATAGAATGCATTTTCTCTGACTTCCTTGAAATTCATTCAATTGTCATAAATATCAATACTTCTTTACCCTTGATAAGCAGTAGTTTACTAGACATAATTACACTTACTCTGTTCACCAGTTGAGGGTATTTGAGTGATTTTGAATAAACTTGCTGTAAATATGTGCTGATAAGTTTTGGGGTCAACACGGTTTCATTTCTCTTGTATCAGTATCTAATCGGAAAATTGCTTGTTCATATGATAAGTATTTACTTTTATATGAAAATACCATCTATTTCCCAAGGTAGTTTGTGCTTTTGGATTCCCACAGAGTATAGGACAGTTTCAGATGATCTGCATCATCACTGGCAGTTTGGGATGATCAAAGTGTCTTAATTCCACTCAGTGTGCCAAAAAGGTTGGCCTTTTAATGGTGTCATTTCAGCCTTATCAGGCTGTAACTGATGTCCATGGATCAACTGTTTGATTTAATGTGACTAAATGCATTGATCCTTCCTGTTCGAGGAGCATTTTTTAATAGCTCTTTGTCTATAGAAATTGTTGGCTTTGCATCTCTCCAGGCTTTCTTTGCCTTTGATCTCAGCACCCTGGCCATAGGTGGGATCAGCTTTGTTATGCACGTGGCAGGATGAGCACATTAATAGGGAGTGGGGATGGAACTTAATTTCAGATATTTCCTCCTTCTGTCAGTCTCTCTGCTATATAGGACACGAGGACCTCACCCCGTGGGGTGAGGGTGGAGTGTGCCTGTGTGTGCTCAGGGGAGGATGGGGTGGTCCTGATCTGGCCTTTCTGGCGAATAGAGAGAGAGGGGGTGAGACACAGGGACCGCTTTTGTCCTGCCCTCTCCAGGTTGGTTAGGGAAGACTTAGCTGTAGCCGAGTTAATGTCCAGCTCTGCCCTTTCAGGGGTTTTGTGAAATGATAGCTTCATACAGTTAGTGTTTCCCCACAGCATATATGACCCTAGAGGATGATGTCACTTGTTGTGAGAAATAATAACAGGTGGATTCATTTAAAGTAGACGGATGGACTCAAAGGGTTGAAGCACATGTTCTGTATGCGGGAGCCCTGAGCTTCATCCCTGGCCCTACACGATCCCTAAAATGCCGCTGAGAATGGTCTCCGAACAGGTATGCCTCCCCACCTTTTTGCGCCTAGCATTAATTCTGTTCCAGCATCAGCAGCTGTGACTTGGACCATGCCCTTGGCAAGCCCAGAGCACCTCGCAGAGGTGCTCTGCTGGAGTTTGTATCCGGGGCACACACAAGCCAGAGTTCTAGTCAGACCTTCACTTTTTGAACTGCACCTCAGGAAGGGACTTTCCGTTACCAGTCTTCTAGCAGGGGTGAAAGCCCCTTGGGAATCCTGAGTGTGCTCCTTAGTGTGACCTTGGTGTTTGGTGCTAGGGAGGGCGCTCTGACCAGTCTGCTGCTTGCTGTGTGTGGCCCGCTCCCCAGTGCGGCCTTTTAGAAGCTTGTCAACTGGTCTCAGATTCCCCCTTCCCTCCACCCCCCACCCCCCACCCTCCACCTCTGTATTCTAGACAAACACAACTCTTTGACTTTAGGTGGTAGATGAAAGCCTGCTGACATATTTACTTCTCATTGTTTTTGTTGAAGTGTTTGGAAATAAAATTCCAACAGTGCAATAAAGCCCCTTGTCCCTTCTGCTACAGAGTGTCAGGGGCGTGTGCTCACTCGGTGCCAAGAGCACAGTGGATATGCAGCAGATAGCCAAGTAAATGAATAATTAGACCAGTTCATTTCATCAAAGTATATAAAAATAAAGATACAGCCTTTTCTATCAAAATGGCACGGGTGATTTTATCATACACAAAGTGTTAGAAACGTACACCACAACCCAAGAATTGAAATTATTTATCGACTTTTATTTATTTATCTTGTGTGTGTGGTGCTGGGGAGTAAGCCCACACACGTGCAAGTGTTTTACTGCTGAATGCTATCCCCAATTGTAACTTTTAATGTAATGCTGTTTTATTGCAAAGAACATAGGAGGCCAGAGAGATAATACAGCGGGTAGGGTACTGTCCTGTTTGCATGCAGTCACCCTAGGCTAGATTCCCGGCATCTGATGTGGTCCCCTGAACCTGCCAGGAGTGACTCAATGAGTACAGAGCCAGGAGTAAACCCTGAGAACCTCCAGGTGTGGCCTCCAAACAAACAAAAATATCTGACTCCATTTTCTATCCCATTTTCCTTCTAGATGTAAGCATCTTAATAGCAGTGTGCACACTTCCATAGCACAATGCCTGGTGCATTGCCTGAATGAACAGAAACAGTCCGCCCTGCCAACACTCTCTTCCTGAGAACGGTGTTTGACTGCTGTCTTTCAGTCACCACCAGCAGTGTTTCCCTCTCACCTTCCCTAGAATTATCATCAGAGTTTCCCCAGACCCCACCCCTCTTTGGGAAAGGACCAGAACACAGAGGCAATGAGTCACACTGCACTTTTCTCAAGGAAGCGCCTGTCACACGTGGTCTGATGTGACTCTCAAGCTGCTGGAGCAGTTGGGGGGGGGGGGCAGGAGGGGAGTGGGGAGGCACCACTCTCTTGGGAACTGGTTGCATGCCCCTCCCCCACCCTCCACATGTGGGATGATAGGAGCCCCATGCTGTGCTCTTTCATTTCCCAGACTAGTGCCACCTCAAGCCACCTCAAGCATTAGATTTTTATTTACATCTGCGCCCCTGCTTCTGGCAAGTGACAGACAACACACTGTGCTTGAAAATGCCCTTCCTTTGGCCAAGGCTATCGGACTGGGTTAGTTTATCATCTGGCTCCTTCCATCAAGTGAATCCTGCCATCAGGCTGGCACTCTAGATTGTGTTGTAAGTTTGCTCTTCTCTCTCCTCTCTCTTCCCCATCCCTCCTCTCTTCTTTCTCTCTCCCCCCTCCCTCCCTCCCTCTCTCTGTCTCTCTCCCTCCCCCTCCCTCCCTCCCTCTGCTCACTTTGTGATGGACAGGGGACAGTTAACGGGCCAGCCCACATCTGTTAGCCTTTTGTCTTCCTGCTATAAGCCTCTTCTTCATTTGCATGATTCTTTCCTTCACCCCACCCCCTACATTTTCGATTTTTTTTTTTTGGGATACTCTGGAAGAGGGCTTAGACTTCAAAACTGCCCAGGAATTATGCTCTCTAAAAACCCAAGTCTGTGATCTGATAGCTGATTACAGCTTACTGCTTGGAATTGTCTGTTTAATGACATTTGCTTTAGTAATAAAGTGGCCCCCTCACCAAATATAACCTTTTTACTCACCTCTCTTTTATTTTTCTCGTCTTCTTGTAAACATTTTCCAATGTGAAATGAAAACCTAGACCAGATAAAATTGACAGGAACCTTAAATGTTAAAGTTCAAGATACTAAAAAGGAAAAAAAAAATCTTTAAAATGATTGATAACACAAGTGTCACTTTTCATAGTCTCCAGATGTCATGAAAAATGTAAGATCTGCTTTAAATGCAATAAGTAGCCTCAGGTGCTCTGCCTCCCAAATATTGCTTTCAGATATATCTATGTATAGGTTTAGATATATCATTATTTTTAACTGAAACACTCAGAAATGAAAAGTAACCCCTGCCCTTCTCTTTTTAACTGCCTGGAGATAAAGCCCAGTTTGGTTTATTCTTGCCATTCCATTTTTTAAAAATATTCCTTATATGGTAGTTTCTAAGCAGCAAAATAGTCAGCTGTGTGATTAAAATATCAAAAAAGAATAGGAAAAGTGTCCATTTGGAAGGTATAGTTGGAAATGCACACAGAGGCAGATGACTGAACGTGGAGAAAGCTGTGCTGGGAGGTCGGAGATTGTGGTGGCCAGTGGTCCACTGCTCCCCTCCCAGGCCCAGAGTGCCCGGGCCTGGGAGTCTGCGTTTTGGGTATATAGCTGTACCACTCACTCATACCTTCTGCACAAGTTCTGTGCTGGGCACCTGCAAGTTGAGAGTTCTTTAACCATTATCACCTGTATCACCGTTGCCGTTTTGTTGCTCATCAATTTGCTCGAGCAGGTGCCAGTAACATCTCCATTTGTCCCTGTTGTGTGCTAGTGCAGCCCAATGGCGTCTGTTCGATCCAGGAACACAAAAAGCCTCAAACCGTTCATTCAGGATCTTGGCCATCTCGTAGATGGGTGGCCAGGTGTTCTTTTGACATCTGGTGGAATCCAGTCGGTAAAAGCTCTAGTCCAGCAGTCATCTCCAAATCGCATTAGGTGTCTGGCCCATCTGATTTTCAACACCTTGGCAAAAGAGGCAGCAGCATCCCTGATCCTCTGTCTTCAATGGAGGTTGGAATTCCGGATTCCTTCTCTCACTTGAGTGAAACATGATACTACAAGCATAGCTCTTTTGATTCCTCTTTGGGAGACCCAAAGAGCCTTCTCATCCTGTTTGCGTAGGGCCTAGGTCTCTGAGGCATATGTTAGTGCAGGAAGAACAGTGGACTTGAAAAGATGTGTCTGGAGCCGGAGGTTCTTCGTCCTCTTAACCACTTTCTCAATGTTCTTGAAGGCATTCCATGCCGCTCTCTTCCTCCTGCGCAGCTCAGGTGCCAGGTCAATTGTCATGTTGAGTTCTCAACCTAGGTACACGTAACTACTGCAGTCGGAGATGTTTGTTCTGTTGAAGCAAATGGAACGTCAGGGGCTAGTCCATTTCTTTAATAATTTACATCTGAGGGCCCATTAATATTGAGAGCCTCTTCCCCACATTCGCGTGGGTTGGGGTAGGAAGATGAAGGTGATACAGATTTGTGATGGACAGTCACTATGTTTTGTACACCTTTTTGTTTAAGCCTTGCTAAATGGGGCAGCTTGGTGCCCCATCCTTAAGTAGCCCAGGTTCTTCATCACTATGGCTTGACAATTGGGGGTTGGGGGCCTTAGGACCCTCCCCCATCCCAGTCAGTATGCTGCATACTGGAGGTCCTTGCTGCCAAAGTTTGGTCATACTTCTAGCCTTATCTCATGAAAGAACATCAGAACCTGCATTTTATTTTATTTCTATTTTTATTTTCCACTAAAGGACTGTGATTTACGAAGTTATTGATAGTTGAGTTTTAGGCATACAGTATTTCAACACCAATCTCACCACCTGTGTCAACTTCCCTCCACCAGTGTGCCCACATTCCCTCCCCTTCCCAACCTGCCCCACCCTGCCTGTCAACTTAACAGGCACATCACACAGTTTCAGTGGTTGCAGCTTAGATCTCATGTTTTCAGTTTTGTGGAGTCTGCGTTTTGGGTATGTAGCTATACCACTCACCCATATCACAAGTATAACTGAAGCCCTGGTCCCTGTTCACCATCAGAACCTGCATTTTAATAGGCTGCATGTGATCCCTGTGCCTAACAAAACTTAAAACTGCTTGTATGAGTGCCACACATCAGCTGCCCACGAGCAGTGGGAGCAAGAGGTGGTGATGGGGAAGCCAGCTGGCTTGCAGATGAGCCAGTTTCCAAGCTGAGTCTGACAGTCTTGTCTTCTTAAGAGCCTCTTGTCTTATAATGTAACGAGTTCTGGATGCTTGTTACATAGTATTATATTCTGGTTAATTTGGAGAGCACTGACAGTGTGTGACTTGGTTTTCATAAAGCTGGGTTGGGGATTAATTTGCTTTAAGGCATTTGCTTGGGAGTGTGGGGCATTTCTTGGTGAGCAAAAAGACGTGTATAAAGATGCTGGGTGGCTTTTCCCTAGGAAGAGGGTGTTGGTGAGATGGATATTTGAGTTTGGATCTCTGCATCAGGCATGGGGCAACTTCATTTAGGGGTAGTTTTTTTTCCCATTCAGTGGCATAGAAGTGTGTGTGTTGTGGTTCAGTAGACAGAAAGAATCGTGCCTGTGCATCGCAGTGTCTCCTGACTGCTGTTGCCTGCAGTGGGCCTCATGCCGCACTCAGTTGGCTTAGCTGACAGCATTGAGACCTGTGTGTTCCATGTTGTATGGTCCTGCTGTGGTGGAAGCTTTTGGTCTTTTTTTTTTTTTTTTTCTGGAATGACATTCCTCTCCTCTCTGATGCCCGAGTTCTTTTTTCTCAAGCCATTTTGGTGACATTCCTTCAGGATGGGATTTTTCCTTGATTGGTGATCCATTTGGGTAGGAGATACTACAGGAAGACTCACAGATTGTGTGTGTGTGTGTGTGTGTGTGTGTGTGTGTGTGTGTGTGTGTGTGTGTGTGTTAAGTGCAGGTTTTGTGGAAGTGTGGTTAGTCAGGAGTCTGCAATTTCTTTGGAGCCATATTCTAAATTTTGAGGAGTTTTTATGTCTTTTCTCTTGGAGTGTTCAGAGGTGTGTGTGTGTGTGTGTTGAGTGCACGCTTTGTGGAAGTGTGGTTAGTCAGGAGGCTGTAATTTCTTTGGAGCCATATTCTAAACTTTGAGGAGTTTTTGTATCTTTTCTCTTGGAACATTCCCCAGAGAGGAATGCTTTCGTATATTGCAAGCTTGCTGTGAGCATTCTCACATGGGAACCCATCAGGGCCCATCTTACAGAATTCTTTTTTATCCTTTTTTTTTTTTTTTTAGTTTAGCTTTCAAGTGTGGCTCTTGAGACAGCATAGTTACAAAAATGCAGCCTTTCTAGAGAACAATGCAACCACCAGGATAAGGGAAAAATGTTCCTTGACTGAGATTTCTGTGGTGGGCAGGGTGAGGAGAAGGAGGGTGGTGTCTGACTGGATTTTATTTGAACCAAGATCCTAATTCTCTGTCCCACCTCTAACCGTGCCCCTACTTTCAGAGGTGCCTGGTGTCTGAGGTCGCCCCTTCCCTTCCCTCCAGCCTGCCCTACTCTTTCTCCCTCAACTTTTCTGGCATTCTTAACCCATAGCTCCTTGGCAATCTGTTTTCTCATTTTCAGAAGCTCAGTTACTTGCCTGTGGTTGTCTCTCCTTTCCTCTCTGGTCTTTCTGAAATCCCTTTACTGCAGTTTTATTGGTGTTTGGGGAGAAAATGAAGGCAAATGAGTGTTTATCCGATATGTTTGATAGAAAGTGCACACAAATTCTCTAATGAGTTATTGAGGGAGAAAGAATAAAATCTTTGTAGTTCTACATTTATCTAGTTTTATTGCCTTTGAGGTTCAGCTGTTTGTACAAAGCAATTTAAATAAAAAGGAATTCCATTGTAAAGTAGTTTAGTCACTTCATAATATTTCAACTAGTTAAAGTTAGAGGAGATGAGAGACAAATACAAACAAAAGATTTCCTGACTATAGAGCCAAGGAATATGGATAGTTGGATGGTGGAAGATTTCACTGCTCTGGCCTTCTCTATGGATTTTTTAAAGTTTTCGAGAATTGCTTGTTTTATGTAGATTTTCTGGTTGTAAAGTGCTAAGTGGTGGTTTAATACACAGACTGAAAGCTGTTTGAATTTCTTCTTTGCGTGTGCCTTGAGACGGTTGTTTAACAGATTGGAGAAATGGAAAAAAATGGTGTTTGGGGCTGGAGTGATAGTACACTGTAATAGAGCATTTGCCTTGCGTGTGGCCAACCCGGGTTTGATCCCTGGCATCATACATGGTCTCCTGAGCACCACCAGGAGTAATTCCTGAGTGCAGAGCCAGGAGTAACCCCTGAGCTTCATTGGGTATGACCCAAAAATCAAAAAAAAGAGAGAGAAAATAGTGTTTGAATTAATATGTGTCTGTTCTTGACTTTATTTGCTGTGGTGCATTCTAGGTTTTCTTTATGTGGAGCATCTCTGTTCATTGTGCTGAGCCTCTGAACCAGACTAGCCTGGCTTCTGCTTTCATGGATTTCCCTTGGGGCAGGAGGCTCACATTTAGTCCTCTCTGGCTTTACTGCCACTGAAGTTGGGGAGGGAGGGAGAGGGGCTGCAGCTGAACCTCGGTTTGCCCCACTTCAGACTCTGCTTTTAGCACCTTACTCCTATGTGTTATGCTTTTTATCACTAGTGGTTGGCCTCTTGAACAGAATACATCTCTAAAACTGGATGGATATGGACACTTTCAGAGAGTTCTGAGTGACATTAGGGTTTGGTGTTTCAGCCACTCACAACCACATTTTAAGGCAGCACTTAGGGAATATTTTTGAAGGGCACATGTGGTGGGTAGATTGGAGCTTGGAAGTAGATCTGTTTAGGTTTGATGCCACTGTTCCCTAAAGAATTAGGTGAGCAGAGACTTACAGCTATCTCTTAAGGAGTGGTATTGTTGATTGGTATAGTTCAAGTCATTACACAATAATAATAATGAGTATACCTTCCCTAAGTTCTTTAATTGGAAGAGAACAGATAACGGGAAGAGATACTAGTGATTTTAGTGATTATTTTACCCCACAGGGAGTGTGTTGGGAAGCAAATGTACAGAAAGTTTCTTGTACTAGTCCTAGTTCTTCCCCTCTGTTGGGGGTCCTTCTCTGTCTATCCTTCTATCTAGGTCCTTCTGTGTGGTTTCAGTCTCTCCCATAGAAAATGTCTTAGCTCCCCCCACCCTCTTCTTGCTTATCTCTCTCTCTTGCACATATTTTTATACACATGTATGTTTTAGATACACATTTTTTAATACTCTGTTGTTGCATTGCCTACCTCTTCTCTTCATATCATGAGCCTGTTATCCTTCCACTCCATAACCATTCCCTTTTAACTTTTAAAAGTTCCCTTTCTGGGCTGGAGAGATAACCAGAGGGTGGTGGGAGGCACAGGCTCATGCCCCTGGTACCACATGGTCCTCTCAGGTATCATGAGGACTGATCCCTGAACCTACTGCCAGAAGTAGCCCTTGAGCACCATCAGTTTTGTACCTCCCCTCCAAAAAGCAATTTCCCAAATTACCCCTTGTGATGAGAATAAATGCATCTTGAAGACAGCTATACAACTAAACTCTACATAAGCCAGTTTAAAACCAGCCATTTTAAAGTTTGAGATATTACTGCTCCTAATCAAGTACTATAAGCTCCTTTGATAATACAGCCAGTTGTAAGATGTGTATGTGTGCTGTGTGTTAACTGCCTGCCAGTTGGGCTATTCATAGTGGTGTGGGTTTTGCTGTTAACCTTTAGATGGCAGCATCTCTCACCATAAGCTATATTCCAAATGCAAGTTCTTGTAGTGTAAGATGTTTGGCGTGGGAGGCTGCTCAGAATCTGCCTAAGTCACCCCTCCAGTGTTCTGTAGAGGAGCCCTTGAGAGGTGTAGAGATGTGACTCAAGGCTAAGCAGGAGGAGGACCGTGGTCCCTGCCTCACTTTCCCTTACAGATGTAAAGTACCTGTCTCTATTGCTTTCCTAAGTGGTTACTTTAAATATAAGCAACTAAAGTAGTCCGGTAGAGGATTCTGGACCAAAGCATAATGTGACACTTAAATAATAGACTGCCTTGTGGGGGTGGAGGTGTGTAAAGAAGCTTAATTTGATAGAATTCACATACCAGACAATTTATCCTTTAAAGTGAAAAGTGTAATTTTTAATACATTCACAGGTTGTGCAGCCATTGCCACAATTTTCAGAACATTTTTATCATCCTCCTGAAAGAAGCTTCCAATTCCTTAGCCATCCTCCTAAACCTATATACCCCGAGCCCCCAGCAGCCATTCATACTTTGTTCCTATAGATTGCCTATTTTAGACATTGCTTTTAAATGACACTATATAATTTGTGGGTTTGGGGGACTGAATTCTTTAACATGGTATTGTCCCATTTCATCCACATTGTAGCATAAATCAGCACTCAGTTTCTTGCTACTGTCTACTACTATTCCATTGTGTGAAGCGTTATAAACATAGGAAATGTATTATTTAGTTGTCATCAGTTTTGGGTGTTTGTCCACATTCATGCTACTACCGTATCATTCATGTACAGGTTTTGGCGTGAACACACATCTATGTAGATGTGGAGTTGTTGGAGCATATGATAGATAACTGGATTTAGCTGTTTTCCAAAGTGGCTATATTTTTGTTTTTCTACCAGCAGTGTGTGAGGGCTCCGTTCTGTCTTGTTAAGAACTCTAGGTTTTCTGTTGATAATTGGGGTGGAAAGGGCAGTGAGAGAGATGAGTTTGAGGCTCTCTTGTATCTCTCGGTTGCACTTTAGGCTGGCTGCTGTGCCTTTTTGAAGACAGCCTTGCCAGCTGCCAAGAAAGCAGTCGTCTTCTCAGCTACACAATTGCCATGCGTCACCGGGCTGATAAAATGCCTGCATTCTGTGGCCGCTCTGAGTGTGTTGATATTATGGCTGGCTGCTCGTAATCCTTGCCTCCTGACTTTGGAGATACCAAGCAACCCAACTGTCTTTGTCCTGTTAGAAAAAAAATTCCAAATATAAAAACTCTTTACCACAAGCTGTCCAGGTTTGAACATGTCAAAAATTACTGACTTGACATACACGGAAAACAGCTGTACTGACTTCACAGCAAAAAAAAAAAAAAAGGCAGGTTTTGTATGTCAGAGTTTACATTTTTGAAGCTCAGCTTACCCATGTCTCCTTTGGCAGCACAGCCTGGACATTCCCGAGTCTGTGCTGAAATGAGTGTGTGTGTGTGTGAGAGAGAGAGAGAGAGAGAGAGAGAGAGAGAGAGAGTATGTGTGTTTGTTTTCAAGGGAGGGGAAGGGGCTGGCTCTTCCTTTAGACATATTTGGGTCTTGCTGAGGACACACACTGTACATTCTGAAGCTTTGTTTGCATCTGGAAAAAATTAGCCACACTCAGATCTTTCCCACTACAGGTCCCGTCAGGAAGCCCAAGTATGTGGAAAGCCCCAGAGTGCCCGGGGAAGCAGTTATAATTCCGTTCAGAGAAGTGGCCAAGCCAGCAGAGCCCAGTGAGAATGGTAAGAATATATTTTCAGTGATTTCTCCCTCCTTGAAGATTTTTGCATAATGGCCCTCCATTTCCCAGTGAAATTTGAGTGCCTCGTGCAGGAATGCCTTACTCAAATGAATGTGTTTGGGAGGGTGTTTTTCTTCAGGCAGTTACCAAGGTCTATTAAGCAAATATAAATTCTTGAAATTGTATGCAGAGAATAGGAGTAGCTGGGTGCATGTATATTTTTGCCAGTTGCATTTTATTTTCTCTTGATTGTGGTCTCCTGGCATTGGCGGAACAGGAAAAGCCAACCAGAGTAGTACTTCCGAGACTGTTTTGTTTTCTCTATCCCATCATTTTAGAATGTTGGGCAACAAAATTTGGCCAAAAATTAGTTGAGCAAAACTTAACAATTACCACCCTTCTGAAAAGTGTTTAGTAGTTTTTTTTTAGAAAAAAAAAATTTAACATTTAAAGTTATTTTTAGAGAAGCTAATATTTCTCATGAAGACCATTATATCTTTACCTCATATCTGGAAATGTGTGTAACATACCATAAATTTACACCATTTTACAAATGTATTGATAGTTAGGTTTAAATCCACTGAGGAACTTGCCTGTGTTTGCTCCCTTTGAGGCAGGGGCAGGTGTGTGGGTGTGTGTGTGTGTGGGGGGGGTAAGCTCCCAACTCACAATGTGTTGATACTTAATTTGTATTTTGTGAACTTAGATCCCACTTCTTCCCTTTTTTTTGTCTTTTCTTTTTTTTAAGACAAAAACATAATGAAGAATCCTGGCCTGTGACCAGAGAGACAGTTAAGGCACTTGCCTTGCATACAGTCAACTGGGTTTGATACCTGGCACCACATATGGTCCCCTGAGCACCTCTAGGACTGATCCCTGATCATAGTCAGGTGTGACCCCAAACCCCCAAATAATAGTAATACTGGCCTTTGTGGTTATGTGTATTTTGCCCTCAAGTGGACACAAGACTACGTAGGTGTTACAAGAAAATTTAGGCTAGCTCACTTTATTTCCTTTTGGGCAGACGTGACATTCTTTTCCCCTGAGCTGCAGGTGGTGAGGGGTGCTGCTTTTTTTTGCTCTTGCCACTGTGTGCATGTCATGTTACCGCTACTGGTTGGTGGGAAGTTTGGCTAAAATTAGGGCATGAGGGAGGATTGGCTAGAGAGATAGTATACCTTGGCTATATAAGATTTACGTGCCAGGTATAGTATATATCCATTAAACTATCCCAAGTTTTATTCCCAGGACCCCATATGATCCTCCTGATCACTAATTAGGAATGATCCCTGAGCACCACTGGATGCGGCCCCAAAACCAAAAAGAAAAAAAACCAAAGCATGTAGGAAAGTGGCATGGGTACTACTGATGAGAGTAAAGTTAAAAGTTGGCAGCCAAAGACAAGAATCAGGAAGACTTGCCTTGCTGATCACTAACGCTGGTTGAATCCCTAACACCACTTAATGGTTCGCAGAGCCCTGCCAGTAGAGATCCCTAAGAGCAAGTCCAGGAGTAAGCCCTGAGTACCACCGGCTGTGACAAAAGGAAAAATTAGGGAGACAAATTTGGGATGGGTGGTAATAGATGAGTCAGGAGCAGACATTAAGGTCACAGAAGAAATACTCTTGCCTATTTCTTGGCATTAATAATTCTGCCCTTTTCCTTTCTGTGCAGTCACTGTGTGTGTCTTATCACCTATGTCCCCTCTTGGAGGTGCTGAGGAGGGGGTGGATGAAGGAGAGACCACAAAGGGTGTCTGGTTAGGGTCCTATTAGGTGTGAGTCCTTGCAGGCTGGATGTTCCTCTGGCAGTCCCATCTGTCCTCATCTTTCTATCCCAGGTGTTGAAAGGGCAATAAAAACCTGTTCCTCTGCAGTAAATATCAGTAATCGTATTTTCAGAGCTGTCTGTCCCTTTCAGAGTAAACCTGCCCTCATTCCCACCTGCCACCCCCAGCCTTTGAAGTTCCGGTAGGTTGGTTATGCTCCTGGCATTTTGGCTGGCCTCCACTCCATGATGTAACCTCTTCCTCCCTGGCTGGGAGTGTTGTTGAGATCCTCTCTAGAGTTTAGGACTCCCCTGGGGTGAGAGTAAGGGAGGGATTTAGGATTTTTATTGGGCTTAGAGACAGTTTAAATGTTGCCTTCATCAGCTTTTCTCCCTTTGCCCAATGTAAAATTGACTTTCTTGAGGAAAGGATGCATCTTCAGCTTGGTTACCATCTGAGCAACATTCAAGGACAATGGCTGATATTGCTGGGTTTGCCTGCAGTTTTGCATGCACCCTCCCTCCTGAGACTGAGCTGTGGGATTCAGCATTGTCCATCTCCAAGGAGATGACAATTATGACATACCTAGGTTGTGCCTGTGAACCAGAAGTTTCCGTTTCGCTGGACCTAGTGAGCAGGATATGCTCTCCCTCTTGTAGCTGGGACAGGAAAAGGTGTAGTTCATGTTTGGGAACTCCTGGTCGTGCCAGGGTTACCACAATGCTGGTGAACGACCTAACAGATCGTTTGATGAGGAGGTGGTTGCCTAGCAGAATTAAAGTTGACAATTAGTAAAGGATGGTGTGTTTTGTAATTCCCAGGGAACCTCTTAAATTTAAGTGAGGTTAATTAAGTCTACCATATTAAAGCATAAATTTTGTGTCCAGGTCATTGAACCTAAAGGAAAAGCTGTATCAAACTAGAACTAATTAAGTTTGCATGTTAACTTTAGCATGTATAGAAGTACGTTGACAAACTCTTTAATTCCTAGGTTTTAATATCAGCATCATCACTTAAGTTTTAATTTCAAAGTCAGACATATGTTTTCCATATTTCCTCTGGGAATTTTTAAGTCTTTGAGAGAGAAGCTTTTCTGGAAACTGTCAATAAACAATATGCCAGTATTTACTGAATTATTAAGGCCATTTTTGTAAAATGCTTTTAAGTTTCATGTCAACTCCAGCAATATCAGGATCTTCCCAAAAGTTTGAAAAACCCTTCCCAAACTAAATTGCCATCTCTTTGGTCATAAAGCTCCCATAAAGCTTTGTCTGGGGCTGGAGCCATAGGTAGGGCGTTTGCCTTGCACTCAGCTGAGCTGGGTCCGATTCCCAGCATCCCATATGGTCCCCCAAGCACTGCCAGGAGTAATTCCTGAGTGCAGAGCCCAGAGTAACACCTGTGCATCGCCGGGTGTGACCCAAAAAGAAAAAAAGCTCGGTCTGATTCTTAATTCTGTTTGAAATTTTAATCAGAGTGAAACAAAACAATGAACACTTTGAATTTGTCTATTAATTTGTAGGCAATTGTATTTATGTATAGCTTGAATATTTTAATCATCTGGAAAGTGCAGTGATAGAACAGATTTTTTTTTACTGTAAGCTAAAAACAGCTTATTAAAATTTGTATTAACTTCGAAACATCTTTAAAGAAAGACATTTTGACATTTTACTTTCTCTAATTTTAAAATATTTTTGAAAAATGGCATTTTCTACTTGGGCAAAAAAGAGTGACTTAATAGAGTTCTCAAAATGCAATTCACTATTCCTGTCAAACTTATCCCAGTAAGCTGTGTATCACGGAGTAAGTTTTTCACAAATAAGCTCACTCTTGCTAGACCAACATATTATTGGGTGTGTGTATGGGAGGCGGGGGGAGAGTGTCACTTACAAAACAATACTTCTGCCTTAATAAAAAAATTTTCAAAGACCCAAATTAGGATTATTTAATTGTCATAGGATTCACAAGTACATTTCTTTGCACTAAGGGCAATCATAATCCATTTAGGTCTGCTCCAGTCTATCATTAGCTTGAGCAAGCTCTGATGGGGAGGGGTGAGAAAGTTTTAGTCTCATGAGTCATTGCCACATGAAGATCAATCTCATATATGTTGAAACTTTTTTTTTTGAGCAATCTGGTTCAAAAGTAAAGCACATATGAAACTGCAGAATAATTAAGTGTAAAAAACTTTTGGAGGAAGAATGGGACTTATTTTTAAAATGTATGCCTAAGTAAATATGTTTTTGTTATTCCAGACATCAAAAAAGATGTAGTGAATGTAAAAATCATAAAGAATAATGATACCTATCAGATTAAGAAATACAACTTTCGCATTGAAGAGATAGTATAGGGGTTAAGGCATTTGACCTTCTTGTGGCTCACCCTGGTTTGATCCCAAGCATTGCCAGGGATGATCTCTGAGCACCATTAGATTTGTGTGCGCCCCTCCCCCCAGTGTAATTGTATTCCCCCTTCTTTCCCAAATGGTAACCTTGCTCCTATGATTTAATTTTCAGCTTTTTAAAGTGATGTACCTTTTAGTCAATGATTGAATAAGGTTTTAGGAAAAAGTAGCATAGTGAAGGGATATACTTGGTTTATATGTCTTAAAGAGAGATGAGTGTTGGTCATGTATATTCCTTTGAATAAATAGTAATCACAGTCTTATGCTGTTAAAAGCATTATTGCATGCTACTTGAAATTGGTTCTCAAGCATAGGAGACTCTTTCTTCCTGAAGACTTAGTTTGGTTAGGGATTAAAGACCTGTATACAGAATGACCATTATACAAGGTAGGAAGTAATGGTGACTAATCCAAGCTGTGTGATGAACCCAGTGTTTATGGAAGTTCTCTATATGGGAACTGTGTCTTAAAATTTCCTGAGCCACGTGTATGTAGGATTGCATGAAACAGGAAAAAGACTAATGGTTAGGAAATGATCTTAGTAATAGAGAAAGGGAGATCTCAAAATAGAACTGGTTCCAGAAATAAGAGGTGATGAATGGGAAGATTTCTTAAAGAATTACAAGGACCTAGAAGCCATATGAGAAAGATAATGCCAAGGCTTGAGGTTATTTTAAAGAGAACAGTGGAGAAGATAAGTCCATCTGCTTAGGCATGAGATCAGTTTCAGGTGTGGTGAGTTTGAGGCGTTAGTAGTAAATGTAGGCAAAAAAGTGCTTACTAAACAATTAAAAAATCAAACTGGGCTCAAGAGAAAAATAGGGGAAGTGTGAAGATAGTGTAAGTGGCAGGATTACATGATTGGTGTTCCTGAAGCACCAAGTTTGACCCCTGGTACTTCATGCCCCCCCCCACCCCCAGTACTGCTCAGTGTGGCTCTTGTGACCATGGTTCTGTGAGGCCAGAGCAGCACCTCATAGCTGGGTAAGAGAATTGTCAAACCCTCTCAGCCTGGCCCAGGTCATTCTCTGGGAGTCACCACCAGCCTCCCGCACACTATTTAGGAGCCCCTGCAAAATGAAAAGAATGTGGAATTTTCTTAGAAGAAACCTGATAGTACTTGTTAGGTGATTAGGAATGTTATTTGAGAGAAGAGGATTGAGAAACTTGTATTTTATTCACGAGCTGTTTCACCTTTCAAATAATTGCAAAGGCAGAAATTTCCAAGTAAATAAGTTGAAAAAATTTACTATTATGGGGACAGAGGGTTTGTAAAGGGGGTAAGGCATTTGCTTGTGGTGGACCCTGGTTTGATTCTGAAACCCACATATCCTAAGATTCTAAGCACCTCTAGTAGTGGCCCCTAAATACAGAACTTGGGGTAAGCCCTAAGCACTGCTGCTTTGGGTCTCAAAAAAAAAAATACTATGTCTTTCAGGTTGTTTTAGATTATAAACATGAATGAGTTTAAGTTGTAGATAGGTGATAGGGCAATAAAATTGGTGAAGATCCTTCATATTCCAGGAGTAGGGCAAATAAGGAAAGAAGAGAGGTCAGTCTTTAGGTTGAGATGTATATGCAATTATGGTTATTTTTAAGAAAAGGGAGCTTATGTTCTGAAAAGTTGAGCTGTGGACTTTTAAGACTCTTGAAAGTATTCACAAAGTCACTCAAAAAATTTTTCATAATGACATTGCAATGGTGAAGCAAAAGTAATTAATAGTTCTTGATGCTTTAGTTAGTAACAGGTGAAGGGCACCACCATAATTTTTACCTTCACATGCTTGTATCATAAATAATAATTTGGGCTATAAGAAGGTTTGGGCACTTCATTGCATGCAGCTGACTCCAGTTTGATCCCTGGTACCACATAAGTTTCCCTGAGCCCTTAAAACAGCCAGTTGTGGCCCCCAAACTAACAACAACAGTAATAATATTCTGTAAAAGGTTCCTGACAACATAATGAAATTACTGAATGTAATATAGGTCTTGACTCTTGAATACCCAAATCTTACTTTGAGGGGGTGGGGGGTTGGTCCTCCCAAGCAGTGATCTCAAGTACCAAGTGTCATCTTCTCTAGAACCAAGTGTAGGGACTCAGTGATACCCAGCCTACCAGACTGGAGGTTTCAATGCTAATGCTCAGTGTTGCTACGCTGATTGTTCCTGGCAGTGGAGACCACCAGGACCACCTTGAGGTGCTCACAGGCTTTGAGAGATGAATGCTTGAGTAACCATGCAGTATTCAGGGCTTTGCACAAGCAAAGCATGCACCTAATCCCTGTACTCTCTCCCTCACCCCACCCATCTTTTAAATATTCTGTGTGATGAACGGGAAGTGCTCTGAAGTTGGAGCCACTTGTGCTGTTGTCTGAATTGCAAGCCGAGCAAGCCTTTTATTTTTAAATAGTGCATCAATTTTCCTTGAAAGAATAGCTCATAACCCGTGGTTATTCAGAATTGAGTATTTGACACACATTTTCTTCAAAAGGAACAAAATGAGCATGCCATTTCATTTAAGAAAAAACTGACAGGATTAGTTGGCCAAGATAAAATTTGACCTTTCAAGTGAAAATTAGATTTTGGGGAATTTGCATCTGTCACATTGAACTTGGTTGGCCTCCCATGACTTTTCTGTTGAAATCTGTGGTCATATTAATGACTGTGATATTTTGGTGGTGTACAATAAAATGTGCCAACCTCTGCAAGATCTGCAAATCCAACATTTTCCAAATGATCCAATATAAGATACAAAATCTTGCATGGATCAAAATACGTTTGAAGCATGAACAAGGCCATTGGATTTGACTGTAACGAAGTACAAAAAAGTTCATTGATACGGATTGAGTCAGCATTGGAACTAACCTTTTATAAATTGCTGTCTGTCAGGTTTTGATGAGCTGTTGAATTAAAGTCAGCTCCCTTTCCATCTGCGTGTCTTTCTGCGGCCACACTTCACATGTTTCTGCCAAAAGAACACATCACAACAGACTCAATACAGAAGCATACCCAAGAATACAGCTAACATCTGTGAAGTCAGAACTCTTAAATAGACTCCCCCAAACCCCTGAGCACCAAGGGACTACCACTTTGCTAAGCTCAAGCACTGCTGGTTGTGACAATTATTTTTTAAAATGTAGGGACCAAGCAATAATAGAGCACATAAGGTCTTTTTGCCTTGCACATGGCAGATCCAGGTTTAATTCCCAGCATTCCATTTAGTCCCTAAGTTCCAATCCAGGTTTAATCCCCAGGATTCCATTTGGTCCCCAAACTTCCAAGAATGATTCCTGAGGGACCAAATAGATAGTACAGCGGGTAGGGTGTTTGCCTTGCTCAGGGCCAACCTGGGTTAGATCCCCAGCATCCCATATAGTCCCTGGAGCAATTCCAGGAGTAATTCCTGAGTGCAGAGCTGGGAGTAACCCCTGAGCATCACCAGGTGTGACCCAACAAGAAAAAAAAATATCTCCCTGCATGCAGAGCCAGGAATAAGTTCTGAGCATCACTGGATGTGGGCCCCCAAACCAAAACATTTTTTGAAAATTTAGAGACTCATTAGGTAGCTCACAGGACTAGAACATTTTCCCAGTATCTGCGGCCTCAGGTTTTATCCCCAGCACTGTATGGTCTCCCAGGCACCAGATATAGCCCTGGCCACCCCTGGCACCACTGGAGAGGGCTTCCCTTAAAAAAGTGTAAATATAATATATAGCCATAGGTAATATATATTAATGTACATGTTTAATGTATATGTTTAATGTTTTAAACTGAAGAATAGTTGTTTTTATTTAAAATATGATTTAAGAATTGGGGATCTAATTCAGCCTAGAGTATTTGCCTTATCTGTGGGAGACCCATGGTTCAATCCCTTGCACTGGGAGTTTTGGGGGTTCTGGAACTGAACCCAGTGCTGGGACTGAGCCCAGTGTCTCAGTCCTGGGAACTCTACTGCTGAGTCATGTCCCCAGTCCCAGGTTACAGTAAAATGAACTGATCCACACTTTAAAAACTTTTATATTCCATAGATGAGTGCAATCTTTCTATGTCTGTCTCTTTCTTTCTGACGCATTTCACTTAGCATGATACTTTCTATGTTGATCCACTTATGTGCAAAGTTCATGACTTCATATTTTCTAACAGCTGCATAATATTCCATTGTGTAGATGTACCAAAGTTTCTTTAACCAATCATCTGTTATCAGACACTTGGTTTTTTTCCAGATTCTGGAAGTTGTAAAAAGTGCTGCGATGAACATACATTATGTAAATCTGTACTGTACCCTCACAGTGATTCACTGATTAAAAAATAAATTAATTAAAAAGAAAACAAAAAACAAACTCTTTTAATTTACATGATTAAGTGCCAACCAATATAAGCCAGAGTTATTTGGAGTCCTCAAGTTTTAAGTAATGAGTGCTAAGAAAGTTTTAAGAACCGTACTGCTTAGAGGAAGGAAAAGAAGAGAGAAAATAAAAATATTTGAAAATATATCCAGACACTGGTAGCCAGACTGGAGGGGATAAAGTTTAGTGGCAAGATGACTGAAGAGAAAAAGAGACATTTGAAAAGGTAGATGATTTGGTGACAATTTCAATACGGGGCAAATAAGACAAAACTCTTAGAAGATAATGTGATAAGAACTATATGATCACATCACAGACCAGATACCATTGTTGACAGAAACAGATCAGCTTTATGGATAGATGCTCCTCTACATGTACTAATTTTGGAGATCCCAGAAGGATGGGGCACAATGATAACTTGAGAGAAGCAGCTGGAAAGAAACAGGAAGATGCTTGGTAAAAGGTCCGGAAGGCAAGAGGTTAAAAAAAAAGTAGACCATAGGAGCCTGAGAAATAGTACAGGGTTTAGGGCACATGCACGTGCCAGATACTGATTCCACCTCTGCACCACGTGGCCACTGAGTGAGTATAATCGCGGAGTGGGTGGAGCCCTGGAGACGAGCGCCTGCTGAGCAGCCCTGCTGGCTCCCAGTATCGTGGAGCCCAAGCAGCTCTGCGTCCTTGGGCGTAGCATTGAGCCTTTCGGTCTGGTTCTCCAAGTATCACCAGGAGTGGCCCTGGATCTCTGGCCAACACCTGGGAGTCCATTTCCCTTCCTCACCCCCGTCCCCCAAATATTGGTAAAGACAGAGGAAGGGGTACAGTAATATCTGTCAAGTGTTTGCCTAATTTAACAGGCTTGATTTTTTTTTTTTAACCAAGAATTCTGATTCTGGCTTGGTAACTGATTAAGTTGTTCAAGGTCAAACATTGCCACTAGTGCCCACTGTTCTCCAGAGTTTGAGGAAGAAAGAGTAAAGGGAGAGAATTCTCTTGGTGGAATGAGTTTTTGATTATCTCCAGGGACCCACAGTCTTCCAACAGAGTTTGGTATTAAGAAGAGACGGTGATTTAAGATGATAAATGAAAGCAGTAAGTGTCAACCAAGCTGAAAAAATTTGGTCAGGAAAAAATAGATGTGTTGTCTTGAAAGAATAGTTTAGAAAAAAATACCAAAAACATAAAATTATCATAGAAAATTGTTGGTTTTTTTTTTCAGGTAAGAGAAATGTAAGCACACTGAATGCATGAAAACAAATTGAAATCATTGTGTGAAAATAAGCCCTTAGTGATAAAGTTGGTAAAAATAATGGCTGACTTTGATGCAGCACCCTTATTTCAGATGTTTGGTTTATGAGTGTTTCACAAGTTTTAAACTTTACTATCTATAGGAAGTGGGTTGCATTCACAGATGAGAAAATTAAGGCTTATAGAGGTCTATACTAAGTCCGGAATAGCTTTAACATGAAGAATGGCTTTTCTTTTGAAGCTGCAGGGAAGGACCTGGGGATGGAGGATTACACGGGCTCACATGGCTTGCTGCTGTGATGGAGGGAATTAGAGAGCTATTTATATGGATTGCATATGAGGTTCATGTCCTAAATGTGGTCCAATAGATGTGAATGTCAAAAAAGACAGGAAGTGATCCAAGAAATTCCCTTGCCTTTCTTCACATAGTCATTCCATAATGGTATAACAGATGATTCCATGAAATCATTCTCAGGAGGAAAATCACTTGCTACTTGCTTAATGAAGTCTGGAGAGTGTGAAACCAATTAGTCTCTTGGCTCCAAATTTAGCCATCCTAAATTCTTTGGATATTTAAATTAGAGAGATAAAATATTGCTAAGAGATGTGATCACCAGCTCCTATCTCTGGTATTGAGTAAGTTACACCCATCATTGATGTATGATTTAATATTAGCTACATGAATGAAAATATTCTGCATTTAGAGTATACAGTTATATTTTGTTTTAGGGACTGTATCAAAGTCAGTCTTAGCTTAAAATTGCACCCAACTGTTTAAATCTCAGTGATGATTCTAGAAGCAGAAACAGTTGAGCATATCAGTTTGAGCTTCTAAACAACTCAGCTCTCCCCAAATGACTCACTTCATGCAGGGTTCTCATGCTGGAATAGTTCAGGGAGAGAAGTTTCTGCATGGTCGGGAAGGGAAATGTGATTTCTTATTTGACTTGGATTAAGAAATTCAGACTGAAGGGGTTTCTGAGGGAAAGATTTTTCAGAAGATACGAAAACAAGAAAAGACAGTTGGAAGAAACAAAATTACAGTGGCTTAACGGATGCCAAACCTGAAAAGTGAACATAAGTGCATTCACTTTGAACCCAGTGATGATTTTGAAACTTTGGTAACTGCAGAGTCTGGGTTGAACAGTGAAGAAAACGAGTTAATCATAAATTTGGATGTTGGTCATCAGTTCAGACATTATACCTGGAATTGACACTACTTCCCAGCGTGTCTGAAGGGATGGGTGCTAACTGTTTGGGCTATATGTTTTTATATATACTTTAATAAATCCTTGGGAATCTACAGTATCTACTAGATGAAGTGGAGAGGCAGCGGTGATGGGTGGGGTGCAACCTTTCCTTTCCCAGGCCTCCACTGGATGCAGGGTCGCAGAAGGAGCCCCATTCAAGCCAGAGGTGATTGCTCGTTGTCAGGGTAAATTCTGCCACGCCGACGCAGCTGCTGTCTCTATCTCCATAGCAGCTGCCAACTGGGAGTAGTCCTGGCTCTCTCCCCAGAGTGTTTCAGGTTGAACCAGAAGTTAAACTTTCTGGGGCACAGTCACAACTGGATTGTGGCAGGGAGATTGTTTCCAAAGGAAAGGGGGGTGTGGCATAGAGAAACTGCTGAGCTCTGCCCCCTCACCCACTTCCTTGCTTTCCCATCTGTGTCCTGGCCTCTCTCCTCTGGTCGGGCTGCCTCTTAAGATAAAGCAGTGGCCCTGCCTGGGCCCTGGGCGTGGGCAGGTGGGACTGAGCAGGCTCTGAAGTGGGCCGGCCTGGGTGGTGGGTGTGCCTGGGCCGTGCTGACTTGGTTGAGTTCCAGTCTCTTTTCTCAGGTGCGTGGGTGTCTTGAGAATCAGAGTGTGGTTGGAGATCCCTGGTGGGAACGAGACTGTAGAGGGTGGCATTGAGGGTTGGGGGGCCTGCGTAGGGTGGCTCTTTCCCCACTGTTGGTTTGGGGCTACACCCCTTTACAGTAGGAGTTTAACACCGTTAATCCTGAAATATCACGATTCTTACCCAGAGCTATTAAGCTTTGGGTATCTTTTTTAATTTTTTTTTTAATTTTATTGAATTACTGTGAGATAGTTACAAGTTTTCATGTTTGGGTTACAATCTCACAATGATCAAACACCCGTCCTTCCACCAGTGCACATTTCCTACCACCAATATCCCGGGTATACCCTCCCCCTGCCTCTATGGCAGACAATATTCCCCATACTCTCTCTCTACTTTTGGGTATTCTAAGCCTTGAGTATCTTACCCCTATGATTTCCTAGAGTCGCAAGCAGTATCCCAAATGGACAAACAACTCTTCACACCCCATATATAGCCTTTCAGAAAAGGCCAAGAGTCAGGGTCCTTTTCCTTCCCTGAAGATAACTCCCTTGAAGCTCCCCTTGTAACTGCCATCTTGGGAGTGTTACTTAGCAAAACTGACAGGCAAGTGAGGATGAAGATGATGGTCTTCTTAGCTGTGTTCATATTTTTTGTGTGGTTTCTTAGAAAAAACAAGGTTAGCCTTGAATATTGGTGGTTTTATTATAGATTGAAAGCTCAAAACCCTTTGTTATCTGTAGATTCCCAGATACAGGCAGATACATGTAGACAAATGAAAAAAAAAAATAAAACATTAAGTGATTATTTTGTGGGTTACTTACTGTTCTTATGTATTCAGACTTCTCTTAGTACATTTGCTTTATACATTATTTCCTCTCCTGATACATGCCAATTTGGAAGTGTGATATGTTAAAATCATGCAAATAAGTGTAATTTAATACACACAGGGGCTCTTGAGTATAATATTAACCTATGGCTTACCGTTGAAGTCAAAACACAATAGTCACATTCTTTTACTTGCAAGAAGGGCAATGATTGGTGTTCAGAAGCCCTCAGAGGGATAGATCATCCGATGTGCCCTGTGGTCTTCAGGTACAGTGTACCTCTGGCATTGCCAGGGTGCACACACACGGCAAGGTGTTTTTTTTCTACACCTCCTGTTTACTGAGGTTTTTACTGCAGTACTAAGGATACCAGATCCTGGCATGCAGTGCCAGGCGCTGAGTGACAAGTGGGTCTTGTCTCTTGGGACACGTTTCACTGGAATTTAAAAATCTTGGTTTCAGTGTGGGCTTCTGATGTTTGGATTTCTGGATTGGACCTCAACGTCCAAATAGCCTGGGTTTCTGCCCACTTGCCACTTTGATTTTACTTATTTTACTTCGCCTGTTAGCTTTCTGATGACTTTGACCACGAGGGCTTTCCTTTGAAGTTGAGTGGGCTACAAAGATAGTCTAAGGGCTAATCTCTTACCTTGCCTTCGGCAAACCCTGGTTCAGTCCCCAGCTCCACATACGGTTCCCTAGAGGACCTACAGGAGTGACCTTCAGGTGTGACCCCAGACCTTTCCAAAAAAAAAAATAATAATAATAATAGCTAAAAGGGCTGGGAATTGTAGCTCATGCCTTGTGTATGAGGCTACAGATTCAATTTGCAGCACTGTAAAAAGAATATAGCAAATAATAATTAAAAAATAAAAGCAATATGAAGGGTAGGTCCTTTTCTGCCCTTGGTATCTGAAGTATCCATTTTTCACATGACTTGGAAGTGGGATTTTGCTGTCAAATTATGACACTGTTCCTTTGATTCAAGCCAAATATTTCACTCTCTGAACTCGGCATTTCTCTGGTATTGCTTTCTTAACCTGTCACAGCCTCTTAATTAGAATGTATTGCTTGAGGACAGGCAGCATTGTCAGACTTGTGCATTTTACAAAAATATACAAAAGCACCAGACAAGCAGCTGTAGTGCCAACTCATCCAGATGCGATTCTGAAATTCCCAGAGGGGCATCTTCATTGTTTTCTTTCTTTGTTCCAGAAGCAAAGGCCGATAATGAACCGAGCTGTTCGCCGGCAGCTCAAGAACTGTTGACAAGGCTGGGATTTTTACTGGGAGAAGGGATCCCAAGTGCCACACACATAACCATTGAAGAAAAAAATGAAACCATGGTAAATACTCAAGGAAGACGCTGCCTTTCCTACCCGCTGAGAGGATGCTGAGGGACCACCGTCTCCTCCCCCACCTTGAGGGGGAGTCACTACTGTTCAGTCATTTGTCTGGGTTGTTGTGTTCTGAGAGTTATTGCATTAAATGGGGTTTGTTAGAATGGGGAGGCGGGTAAAAACAGAATGAGTGTACAGGTCAGGGAATGTCCCCTTTAACCTTCTTGTCACTACCAGAGAAGAGTGGTCCTGTGGACAAAAAGGCTAAAGAAATCCCCAGTAAATGACATGACTTGCATCTTCGTAGCACACTCTTTTAATCGAGCTGCTATGGTGGACGCCTTCCTGAACCCTTTTAGCAGTTGAGATTTGGGTGGGTCAGTGGAGTGAGGAAGAGATTTATAGGAGATAGGGCAAAGACAAGATGAGATGAGATCAAATGGTTCATCTCACAGCTATCAGTTCCCATCCCTGGGAGCAGCAACCTTCCACTTGGGAGTCTGTGCGCGTGTGCACGTGTGGAGCGGTGAGGGCCGGGAGCACACAGCCCCGCCAGTGTCCTCATGAGGGGGCTGTGCTGATTGAGAGGGCAGTCCCCACCAGTCTCCTTCCCTGATGTTGCCATCCATAAATCTCCAGGAATAGAGGCAGGTTGCTGGTGACACATGAGAGAAACTGAGTTCCCAGATTTTCCGCACAGAGGTCAAAGAACCCATTTGTTTTCTGCAGCCTCTGAATGAAAGGGAGCCTGCCTGTTTGCTGGCTCTGTTTTATGAATGTCCATTCCCACTGAATTATTTCTACGATGGCTTCTTTAATGGAAAAAGAAAAGCACCAGGGAGGGGGACAGAACAAGGCTATATTTTTTTCATAAAATTTAGAAGACCATAAAGTCCCCAAGATGCTAACGTCTATTCTCCATTTCCCTGTGGTTTTCACTGTTTTTTTTTTTTGCGTCAAAAACGAGAGACTCCCCTGCTAAGCCATGCTAACTCCTCCTTCCATTCATCTTACAGTGCACAGCTCTGAGCCAAGGCATCAGTCCTTGCTCCACACTAACAAGCAGCACCGCATCTCCTAGCACCGATAGTCCCTGCTCAACCTTGAATAGCTGTGTCAGCAAGACGGCAGCCAACAAAAGTCCCTGTGAGACCATTAGCAGCCCTAGTTCCACCCTGGAAAGCAAGGACAGTGGAATTATAGGTAAGCAGCACACTGCTCGGGATTGTCATGGCTCCGTGCATCAGCCAGAGCCTGCACCAGGCACTTGCATAGAGGGTGTCAGTGTGACCTCTGAAGGTCGGTCTGCCGGGCCTGCCCTCGAATGAAGCATCCAGTCCATTGGCTTTCATATATCTTGGTGTTAACTTGAGGCTCATTAGGGTTTAAAAAAAAATTCCAGATCAGAACTGGCCTGTGAAGTTACAGCCTTCTTCCTTTCTCACCCATTAATTCTCTTGAGGGTGGAGATAGCAGTTCCCAGGGGACACTTAGCAGGGCAGTGGCATTCCTGCATATTGAGAAACCTTCACAGCTTATGTCAAGGTCAGTTATTTTCCCCAGCTGGTTACTCTCCCCTGCTCCCCCGCTTACAGGATCCTTTCTTTACTGTCATCATTAGTTTCTTAGAAACTTCAACTTGAAGTGAAATGACATTGTAGTACCAGATCCCCAGATAGCATCATTTTGCTCAGTGTAGCCTGGGATTGTTTTTGTCTCATTGACGTTATAATGAAATGATGTTTCACAGAATGTCATTTGAGGACAGTGGTAGCACCACCTAATGACATCTCCATCAATGACAGAACACCTCTACGACCATGTCTGTACATAGCTTTGGTGTGTCATAGTACACACTGTGACGTTTCCATGATGTAGCTGCCAAATGTCGCATCTATCAGATTACATCCGAATCCTTACAGAGTAGTGAATCACTGTGATGCAGTGTTTCTCAACCAGCTTCTGACCATGTTCCCCCTTCCTACCTTGTTTCTTCCCTGTGGTCCTCCCTCCCACCCCGTCCTACCAGATGGCCCCTCCATTTACTTGATTTTCATGTATGTCCCTCCTGAAATGTGCTGGGGGCCTATAGGAGATCATATACCCTCGAAGGAGAAATGCTGCCGTAATGGGATCTCTCATCTGCTGAGATCAGGATTTCCTAAGAGTGCTATCTCTCTTCATTCCCCCACTGTAGCTGTGGTTGTCCCCAGCAGGGTCAGGAGACCGGGATTCTCATCCCGACTGGCTCTTAGCTCACTGACTTGATCAACATCATAGTTCTTTGCACAGCTCTTTCCTTCTTTGTAAAGTTAAGAACTCTTCAGTGGTTTCTTGTCTCAAGTGCTTATGAGAACCATCCAGAGAATGTTAGAGCCGTTCCATATGGATTCCATTATAGATAATCTGCATTTCTATTTCTGTAGGTAGGTCTGGGCCCCTAGGTTCTCAGACCTCCAGCTTAGCATCTTTAAGTGACTGAGCCAGTAAAAGGGGTGTCCAGGTGCTGCCCTGTCCTGAGCCACTCGCTGTTGAACACCAGCTCTGTTGAACAGTGCGGCTCTCCTCCCCTGGAGCTGCAGTACCCATGTGTCTTTGAAGAGTAGTTTTACATATAAGACCAAACCCCACTTATTATCTAATGAGAATTTCATTCCCTTGTTTTATTCAGTCACCTTAACAGGTGACTCTTGTCAAGTGTAATATTAAAAAATCAACTTGGAGGTTTGTTAATTTTATTTTATACATTGCCCTAGAATATTAGTAGGTTTTCTGGAAGTGGGTTAGTGGATTCCCTGGTCTGGACTCCCCATAGCTTCTGTCTGTGAGCAGCCCTCTGCATATCTATCCTTAGTTTTTGCTTGGATCAGTATCTTCAGATCCAAAGAAACCTTGCACTCATTAGTAGTCACGTCCCATTTCCTCGCAAAGCCTCAACTGGTTAAATATGGCAGGTGAGGTTTTCGTGGCAGATAGTATTTCTTATCACACAACTTCAAAGCCTTCCTGGGAGCTTATTCTGCTAATTCCCCATTCTAAGTCATTCTATTTCCCCATCTGCTCCTTAATAAAATCCAACCAGTTTTTCTCATTGCTACATTCATTCTCAGGCCCATTGCTCTCTTTGCTGCCCATCACTGCTAGGTCTTTGGGATTAATTTTGTGATAGCCCAGTGACTTAATTCACAGCGTTCTTAGCTTTCCTGAAGCTTTCTCACCTTAGAGTTTACTTCCTTCAAAGAGCTGGTCAATGCTACTAATTGTTTTTCTTTATACAACCCTTTGCCTGTCATTGCATGTTCTGGCATTGGTTTTATTGTCTTTGATTATAACTGCTACATCATTTTCTTATTTTGACCATGACAGATTTTTCCAGTAACAACAACAAAAAATCACCGTCATACATTCATTCCACCTTCTCTTTTTTTTTTTTTTTTTTTTTTTTAAATTTATTTATTTTTAATTAGAGAATCACCGTGAGGGTACAGTTACAGATTTATACACTTCTGTGCTCACACTTCCCTCATACAAAGTTTGGGAACCCATCCCTTCACCAGTGCCCATTCTCCACCACCCGTAAACCCAGTGTCCCTCCCACCCTCCCCAATCCCATCTCCCCCCCGCCCCAACCTGCCACTGTGGCAAGGCATTCCCTTCCGCTTTCTCTCTCTAATTAGCTGTTGTGGTTTGCAACAAAGGTGTTGAGTGGCCGCTGTGCTCAGTCTCTAGCCCTCATTCAGCCCTCAACTCCCTTCCCCCACATGGCCTTCGACTGCAATGTGGTTGATGCTCGCTTCTCTGAGTTGACCTTTCCCCGGAACGTGAGGCCAGCCTCGAAGCCATGGAGTCAACCTCCTGGTACTTATTTCTACAGTTCTTGGGTGTTAGTCTCCCACTCTGTTATTCTATATACCATAGATGAGTGCAATCTTTCTATGTCTGTCTCTCTCTTTCTGACTCATTTCACTCAGCATGAAACTTTTCATGCCCATCCACTTAACTACAAAATTCTTGACCTCCTTTTTTCTAACAGCTGCATAGTATTCCATTGTATAGATGTACCAAAGTTTCCTCAACCAGTCATCCGTTCTGGGGCATTCGGGTTTATTCCAGATTCTGGCTATTGTAAACAGTGCTGCGATGAACATACATGTGCAGATGTTGTTTCGATTGTACTTTTTTGGTTCTCTGGGATATATTCCCAGCAGTGGTATTGCTGGGTCAAATGGGAATTCAATATCTATTTTTTTGAGAGTCGTCCAAATTGTTTTCCAGAAGGGCTGAACCAGTCGGCATTCCCACCAGCAGTGAAGAAGGGTCCCTTTCTCCCCACATCCTCTCCAACAGCGGTTGCTTTTGTTCTTTTGGATGTGTGCTAGTCTCTGTGGTGTGAGGTGGTATCTCATGGTTGTTTTGATCTGCATCTCTCTGATGATTAGTGATGTAGAGCACTTTTTCATGTGCCTTTTGGCCATTCGTATTTCTTCCTTGGTAAAGTTTCTGTTCATTTCTTTGCCCCATTTTTTGATGGGGTTGGATGTTTTCTTCTTGTAGAGCTCAACCAGTGCTTTATATACCATTGATATCAACCCCTTATCTGATGGGTATTGTGTAAATATCCTTTCCCATTCTGTGGATAGTCTTTGTATTCTGGTCACTGTATCTCTTGCGGTGCAGAAGCTTTTTAGTTTAATGTAGTCCCATTTGTTGATCTCTGTTTTTACTAGATTGCTTAGTTCCGTGTCACCTTTGAAGATACCCTTATCTTCAATATCGTGGAGGGTTTCGCCGACCTTGTCTTCAATGTACCTTATGGTTTGTGGTCTAATGTTGAGGTCTTTAATCCATTTTGATCTGACTTTTGCATTCCACCTTCTCTTGTGCAAATTAAGTGGTCGGATTTCATTAAGTGTTCTAAAGAGGTTTTCTCTCTTTAGAGAAGTTGCTGGCTTGATTTTATGTATGTGTGTTTGTCCATGAAATTGAGTTGCAGGATTATTGAATCTTTTCATGAATGCTTGCTTTAATACAGTGCTACCCAAACACATGTTTGTTAGTATCATGCTAATATGCTCTCCATATCACCTCAGTATTTTCTTTCAACTTATTCTTGTTTTATTATTTAACTATATATCCATATAGATAAGAGACTCATCTGTGTTATATTGATTGTCTACTCATTTGCTGGCATGGTGCTGGGAATGAGAATTGTTGCCATTTCAGTGCACTTCAAGTTTCGTCGAAGGGGGCCAGGGGTTGCTCAGTTGATTTATGAAGACGCTACATGGGAGTCCCATTCCAGGATGGCATTGTGAAATCTATTTCATGTCATCTGGATTTTAAGTTGCGCATTGTTGTGAACATTAAATCACACATTTCTTGTCCCTGAGACAGGCTGTCCTTCATACCTTAAGTTCAAAACAACCTGTTCCTTAACTCTGCTGAGTGTGTAAAGTGGTGAGGATTGAGGTGAAAGTAGAAAGAAGGCGGTTATGGCAGTCCTTCATCTAGGAAAGACCTTCCCTTCTTCCCCTACTTCAGCTTCCTGCTGCCATGGCTGATGTCATCAGGAGCAGAGACCCAAGGTAGATGGCAGAGAATGAAACATGCTGGTGACACCAGCACAGCCCTCTCCATCTCTGTGACCTACTGGAGCCAGCTTGCCAGAGGACACACTGGGAGTGTGAAGGGAGGGGGCGGGGGAAAGCCAGCATTTCTCCTAGGAGGCTCTGGCCACATGGCTCTTTGAAGAGGCGAGAGTGGTGGAGCCAGAGAGCACAGAGCTCCTTCCTAGGTCATTACAAGGGACAAAGGTTCTGTTGCTTTTCCAGGGAGCATGGGTGTGTGACTCAGGGGTGGCCCTGGGATTGTGGGTGTGTGCTTTTCCACCTTCAGAACAAGCCTGGTTTTACAAGGTGTAACCTGGGAATGGCGGCCTTGGGACATTGCAAATATTTAACAGAGTCAGATGTTCAGGAACACCTAATTCTAGTGGACAGAGATGAAGGTGTAATACCTTGGTTCTCCGCTGTGGAAGGCCTGGCAGCTGCTTTGTAAAATAGACTGGTTAAGATTCATGTCCCAAATTTCAGAGGGCCTGGGGAAGAGAGGAAACAGCTTTTCTCTAATTTTCCATTTTAAGTTATTGAAGATTTATCTATGCAGAAAGCCAGGGTTGGATTTGCAAAAGTTTGGGGGATGGTCTGGTATAAATCACACAGCTGCAATGGCACTGTGAGATGCTGCTTTAGGGCTCAGATTAGAGTTCTATGGACAATCTTAGAAGTTTGTTGGGGGCACTTAGAGGAAGTTCTAACAGTGCAAACCATCCTTAAAAGTTCCTTCGCTAGGGCCGGAAAGATAATACATACTGTAGATAAGGCACTTTCCTTGCCTATGCCTGAACCAGGTTCAATCCCAACATCACATCTGGTCCCCAGAGTATCTCCAAGGAGTCACCCCTGAGTACTACTGGGTGTGACCCATCTCCAACTTCCCAAATGTTGGCTTCTCCTTGCTATATAAGCTCATTTCCATTGTGCTGATTAGAGTTAATCTAAATAATTCTGCCCGGCCAGGGAAGCTTGTGTTCCCGCAGGCCCGAACAGCCTTCTCAGGCTGCCACCCAGTACTCTGTGCAGCTGTTCCTACAAGTTTTGACACATTGTGGGTGAAAGCACTTTCTTTTTAGGAACTGCTGGTAGGAGGAAGGCAAGCTAATGACCATGAGGTGAAAGAGGAGACGGCCCCAGGATTTCCCTATGGAGGCCCTGGGCTTACAAGACCCCTATTTCAACTTGGTTGTGTTGTACAGAGAGGAGTTCCACTTGGTCCCATATCAGGAGGCCCAACTTCTTCCAGCATAAATATCTTTACAAGTATAATAATTTTGGCATTTTGAAATACTATTTAAACTCAATGATATTAATGGAATTCCCTATGTGCAAATTTTTTTAAATAAAACTCCTAACTTCTTCCATATTAGAATCTTCTATTACCTAGAAGCGCATTTCTGATTTTCAGATATGCAATGTGAAAACCTTCCAAATGTGAAACCCAGCTGTGCCCAATTACCAGAGAGAAGCTTTTAAATTATTTGCTTTGAAAAGGAAAACTTTATAAAGAAGTAGCTTTTAAAGGTGTTTCCTTCATGCCTATGAAAACTGTTTTCCTTAGTAATACTTTTGAATATAACTTGCTTTCAACTGTTACAAATGGAAAGTGTAAAGTGCAGTAATCCATGTATTTAAAAAAAAAATCACTTAAGTTGTATTTGTTAGAATATTTGTGAAAACCAATGTGACTTTTTGAAAATACTTGAAAATAGTAGGTTTGAAAGCATTTGTTGATATAAATGTATAGTTTTATTCAAGTCTCATATTGTGATTTACATTTTACATGTGTATTTATGTCAAAGAGTGTGCTGTTTCTCTATTTGTGAAGAAAGAATATGGATATTAAGTGAGGAAAACAGATGCAGCCTAGCTTTTTTTTTCCCATCAGGATTTTTTTAAAGTACTAAATCCATTTGATTAATAATAGATGTGCCATCTGGAATCATAGTACAGTAGGCAGGGCATTTGCCTTGCAATGACCAACCCAGGTTTGATCCCTGGCACCCCATATGGTCTCCTGGGCACCACCAGGAGTGATCCCTGAGTGCATAGCCCAGGAGTAAAACCACCTGAGCACTGCCATGTGCTTCCCCCCCAGCCTCTAGAAAAAATTTGAGAGTTGTTATGTGAGGCACTCCTCCCATCCCCTTCTCTGCGCCCTGCTGTCACTTAGATGACTTCTAAGGCTCAAATCTGCTTCCTCTGAGAGCTGAGACAGCTCCACGCAGGGCAGATTCCCACCCAGTGGATGGTGCTCCTTTGCCCTCCTCCTCACCATCTGAGCTTCCACATTCCACCGGGTCAGTCAGTTGCTTGCAGCATGATTAAGTGCTCAGAATTTGAAAAGGGTAGAGCACAAACCGTGGACTCTTCCCGTTTCCTTTCCTCTTTCTAGAGAGGGGCCAAAGAGGTGGGGACATGGGGACTTGCAGCTGTTCTGCTGCCTGTATGAATTTAGGCAGGGGATACCATAACATGAGCGCTTCCATGGCAAAAGTGGGTGGCAGTTCAGATACCAGGCACTTGTTCAGTATCCCGCTGCTGCTCACCAGAGTCTGATATTTGTGTTTTGCCCTGTTGCTTGAGACATTCAAAAACACAAAACTGGGAGCTGAGTTTAATCGTCCCATGAATCCACTGTATGCCCTTCTAGGCTCTGAAATGCCAGGGACTCCAGAGGTAGCTTTAGACTATTTATTTCCTGGGCTTCATGTCCCAAGTGAGATATGATCAGATGCAGAGGCACGCCGAGGTGAATTAATTGTCCTTTATTTTCATTTCCATTTGTTGGAAATTCTGCCCTTTAGATTTTATGCTAATGTTACTTTTGTCACCACCTGTATTGCCCTGCTTGCTACTAAATTGGAATGCTCTGAAATTGATTTGGTAATAACTATTTAGAGTGTTTCAAATCTGTGTTAATATTCATTTTGCTACATTGCCTGCAATTTAAAAAATCATCCTTAATTATAAAAGCTTTTTAAAAATTCTCAGTGAAGGAAGAAAAATTGCCTTTACATATATAATTCAGTGATATAGTAAATGCAGAAAAGGAATCCCTGGTGATGAACTGAGCCAGCATTTCGCCTAGTACACTTTCATTCCAACTCTGCCTTGGTTCTTTAGGCTGTTCTACTGATGTAGCAAAGCACCTTCTGTCACTTGCTGCATGCCAGGGACAAGTTTGTTCCATACTGTACCAATAAAGACAAGCAAGGCACAGTATCTCTTTCAAAACGTGTTCCCCTGTGAGGCCCCAGAACGGTTTCTTGTCCTCTGGAGTGTCAGGCCAAGTTATCAGTTGCTGCAAAGGGTTTAAAAACATGACAGTGACAAGCACTTCTTGGGAAACATGTATGCAGTAGATGCATAATAACCCCAGCCGCTCATAATAGTCCCTTTCACCTCCGGACTGTCAGCAGCTCCGCTCCCTCTGCCTGTAGTGCGCTCCCTGGGCAGCACTGTATGGGGAAACATGGCCAGCACTCCAGAGGTAGGAAGCCCGTGTCTTTCTAAATCCACCAGCTCTTCTCTAGAGAGCTTGACCTCTGGCTGCATGAGGCCGGCCCACCTTGTCTTCCCCCACACCCTGTCCCAGCTGTTCCTATTGGTATTTCCATAATCCGAGGGCCCCATGCACGCGGCTGTGACGGCATGGCTCGGGTCCCTGGCCTGCTCCCTGCATGTCATAGCAGAGCACACCTTGCGCAACCCGTTGAGCACGGCACTGGAGATTTGGTACAGAGATCTGCCGGTCACGAGCCAGAGTACAGGGACCCCTGTGCTCTGGACAGGTTGGGAGCGGGGAGGGCCCCGTGGCATCGCACACGGGGCTGCCAAGTTTCAGCAGTTGAAGCCAGAAAGTCCCCTGGAGCCAAAGGTAAGGCCAGCCGCCCTGCCTGCGGTTTGCAGGCTTGGAGGCGAGGCGAGGGCAGCGCGCTTGAGTGCCTTCCTGGAGCCTTCCCCTTGCTGACGGGGGGAGCTCAGCAGTCACTCCAGGTGAGCCTCTGCCCCGTCGCCCTGTGGTTTGTTAGTTTGCTGCTGGGCGGAGGGAGAAGCAGAGTCTGGAATTTCTGGTCAGGAGGTTTCCTGCAGGCTGGTTTCATCCATGAAGTCTCTCCATTTGCCACTTGGGGAAGCGCAGAACACCCTGTGGCAGGCCAAGCCGTGTGGACGTGAGTGCCCGGGAGAGGAGCGAACCTCCTGTCAGGTGGAGGGGCCCGGGCAGAGCTTGCTGCCGCCCTGACTGCTTCCTTTGATCTCGCCTGCACCGCTCACCTCACGTGCCTTTGCTTTCCTTTTCAAACCGGTTAATGGGCTCTCCTCAGGCAGCTCAGGGACAGAGGTAGCTGCAGTTGTTGAATTTTACTTTTTGATTCACTTCTTCCCATCTCCCACTTTTATATGCAGCCATTATGTTTCTTTCCTGTTTGATCTTTAATTTATCGGTTCAGTGTTTTAACTTTTAAACTCTTCCTGTCAGGCATTAAAATGAATATAGAAATTGGGGGAAAAAATGTTTGAGGGAGTTGTTTAACACTGCTTTCATTTTCTACATTTGTCCACGGGGAGTGGGGAGGAGGGAGATGTTCTTGAGCACTTGTGACAAGTGAGACACTTTATATATGTCCCTGTAACTGGTCCCCCCACAGCCTGGGGCAGGACAAAGGAGTCTCTTTCTGGAAGACCTGGGCTTTGAAAGTTGGAGAGTGAAAGTTGGGCAGTCTGCCTTGGGGTGTTCTAGAGAAGTTCCGGTTTCAGGGTTTAAAAAAAATTCTCCAAAACTGTGTTTTTGTGTATGGTTTCTATTATAATAATTTAGAGCAGCAGATTCTTGTCCGCCAATTCACAGGCAGAAGGCAATTGAAACCATTGATCCATCTCTGTGGTCAGTACGTGTCAGTCCATGTCCATTGCATAGACTGATGCTTGCCTCCAGGTGTGAGGTGGAGATGAATACTGCACATATTTAAATATGGGAGAGGGGTGCTTAAATATTTCCACTATGGTAGGGTGCCCCACTGGGAAACACAGCAGACTTAGGTGTTAGTGGTCCCCCTCTCCTCCTGCCCTCCATCCACAGGACTTTGAGGAATATTCAGTGAATTGATGTGATTAGGACTGAAAGCGGGACCATACACAGGAAGCAGGGTGCCGGTACTGTGTCTGTCACTGTTATTTTCTGAGGGCCCTTTATTTTATTTTTTTGAATACCCCGTTCATTCCTAGGTGGATTTGATGCTCACAAATAGACATTTAATAAATCAGGATTTTTCTCTTTAACTGAAGCTGGGAAAAGAAAATTAAAAAAAAGAAAAACAGTGAAGTTAGGTTCATGAGATTTTCTTCATTTTGCTTAGAAGTGGATAATGTGTTTTTTTCATATGCTTCCTGGTGCCAAGTGCAAAAAGAACTTATGCCAAATGTATGCAGTGGTGTTTATAGGCTAAAGCCAAAATGTGCCTGTTTCTAGCAGTGGGCCTGGAGAGATTCATCTGTAGATCCTCAGAACGAGGGATGCCAAGGTTTACATTCAAGCTGTCACCTTTTACCTCTGTTTTTTCCACTGTTCATAGACCACCCTCCTCTATCTGTGTGGTGTACATTTGGTATCGGAACTCTTTGTTCTTAAATTATTCTGGATTAATCCTATAGTTATTTTATTTTCCTTTTGGGGGGATGAGGGTGGTGCCCACACCCATTGGAGCAAACCCAGGTTGGCTGTGTGCAAAGCAAGCACCTTGCCCACTGTACTTTCTCTCTGGCACCTAAGTTTTCTTTTCTGTTTTTTTGTTTTTTTTTTTTTTTAAGATTTTTATAAACCTTCAAATTTAGACCTTACCAGGCTTTGTATTAGGGTCTGGGCTCATAATTGAATTTTTCTTCTCCCACCCCCCCCCCCCCACACACACACATACACACACACAGAGCTTAGGGGACCATGTAGTGCTGGGGATCAAACCTGGGGCTCCCTCATGCAAAGCATGAGTATTCAACCTCGTGAGTTCTCTTTGGCCATGGAATTTTTTAATATATGAGCCATACCCAGTGTTTCTGGGGTTGGATGGGTGAACACTCCAGGTGATTTTCTGCCTGGCTGTCTAGTGCTTGAGTTTCCCCAGAACCACCCCAACATCCCTGGGCTGGGGGAGACAGGCAGTGGCGGGGATTAGGCCACAGGGCCTTGCATGTGTTAGGTATGGTTCTGTCATCTGGGCAGTACCAAAGGTTTTTTTTTTGTTTTTTGTTTTTTGTTTTGGCACACTGACATAAAATAAAAGAACTGATATTAAATATAATAAGACCAGAATGAGAGTTGGGGGAGAGTGGCACCACTGGGGAGGAACGAATGAGAGATCAGTTTCTCCTGAAACTGTTTTCATATTTTTAAAACACGGTTGATATAAAGTATGTTTCTCAGCTTGTCCACCTCTTCCCACAGTTGGAATGATCATGTATATTTCCGAAGAAATTTCGAAAAGTGCTTTAGAAGTAGTGTCACTCTAATAGAATAGATCTGGTTAAATGTGTTATTAGTGAGAGGGAGATAAATATAGTTCCTGGCTAAAATTTTAGACTACATAGTCATATGTGGCATATGAGAATTGATGAATATATTAACTGTAATTTGATATTTATGAGACATAGCCTAATTCACAGCATGATACAACTCCAGAGCTGATAAATCACTAATTTTACAGGACTCTGCTTGTTGGAATAGTGGTTGAGACCTCACTAATATATAAAAATTGGCATCTAGACAGGCTGAAGGAATAAGATAACTACAATTGTGAGCTGTTGGGAAACTAAGTTTTAAAATGATTTAATAAAATTCAGTCTAGGGACTAAAGAGATGGGACCAAGCTGAAAAGTATGCTTCTATGAGGGAGCCCCAGGCTTGATCTCCTGAGCAGGGAATAGCTCCTGAGCACTGTCCAGTGAGGGCCCCAAATCAAATCATTATCATCCATTCTCTGGAAAATGTCAGTGACACTTCTTTAGAAAAAGCTTTTCTGAAAAATGTCATAGTTAAAAATGCTGAAATGTTGCTCATATATGTGTGTGCACATGTGCATGTGTGTGCGCATGAATGCATGTTCTCTTAATTTTAAGGTAACTAGGTCAATGACTTTATTAGGAATTTTAATTTCTGTTAGCCTGGAAGAAGAATAGGTATTTTTGCATAGTCTATCATTTGTTGTGAGAACTGTGTTCCTTTTCTTGGAGACATTGGAATGCATTGTACCTCTTAGTTGTGTAGAGAAACTGAACTTGTTGGGCCTTTATCTGCCCTATTGGATCTGCTATGGGGCTTAATCAGACCTGAGCCAAGATGAAAGTATGTTACCTGGGCTTCAGGCCATTGTTGAGGCTGTGTCTGGCATTGGTTCCCGGGGAGGGACAGTGTGGAGTGGGTATCTTTGAGGGAGGGCTCATGGCTTCAGAGCTTCTTTCCTGCCTGCCTCTCAGGACCCTGTTGATTGTGGACAAACATTATGCAAACATAAATTCAAGAACCCTGCTTTGGAAATTGCAGTTCTGTCTTACACTTCTCTTCCCAGCTCTGATTCCTGCAACAGGCAGTCTTCCTGCCCTGCCAACTTGCCAGGTCCTGATATTTCACCTTTACAAGCATGAGCACTTGTGGCTGCACACTACGGCTGGGTCCTCAGCCTCTGCCTGGAGCCCTGGCCTTTCTGTCTCTGGCCTGGCCACTTCCTCAGGAGCCTATGGTTCTCTCTTTGGTGCAGTCAGAGTCGTTTTCCTGGTCCTTCTGCTAAGGTCTGGGTTATCTTTCAGACCCTTGGGGCTTTGGTTCTGAATTGCATGGCACTGGCCAGTGAAGAAAGCTGCTCTTTATTTTTCACCTTCAAATTGTATCTATCTCTGAGTAGAATTAGCAAGAACAATCAAACCAAATCATCCCCACCTTTTGGGAAACTTTGCCTGTAACTTACATATTGGGTATAAGAACCTCACTAATTACTACATTTCTCTGGGAAAACCATTCTGAATGCCAAGCACTGGACTTACAAATGAAGGCTTATAGCACTATGACAAGTTATTAACGGTTGCCATTTGTAGTTACTTATCATTAATAAGCAGTAATTTCATTAATAAGTTATATAGCATTACCTGTGAAGCACTCAGTGGAGTCCCTGGCATATAGTAAATATTTGCTGCTGCTATTACCACCACCATTGGCATTTCTAGGATGAAAGTGTTGTGCTCATGTGAGCGAGCCAATAAAATAAAGACAGTGAGTGCTGTGATTGGCTTCAAATAGATGGCTGGAGAAGGTGGCGGCATCCTCTGACTAATCGGACGTGTCTGATAAAACTGGGAGTAATGACAGACAGCTGAAAGGTTTCAAGTTGACGTAAACTTTTATTTTTCGGTGGGAGCACACACCCAACAGTGCTTGGAGGCAGTTTCTGATAGTGCTGGGAGTGGGGTGGGACGGCTGGGAAGCCATATGGTGCTGAGGAGCAAACTTGGTTCTCCAGAATGCAAAGCACTGGAGCCACTTCCCAAGCCCTGAGCATCGCCTTTGGTGGGGACATAATGCCAGCAGTGCATTAACAGCCCCATTGAGATTGGTGCCCTGTCTCTGGCCACAGGGGGAGTCCAGCTTTGTTCATTTACTGATTCATTCAAAAGGCAGACCCTGATTGAGAACTTTGGATGTGCCAGACACTGCATTTTCAGGAAATGATGAGATTAGTTGTGTTGGAGGCTTTTTAAGACAGAGCAGAGTGGAGCAGGAGGAGCAGAGGCTGACTTAGAATTGTGACAGAATGCTCTCTAGTCACAGTCACAGTAAGGAAATTGTGTCATCTTTGTTTCTAAACCTTAAAGAACAGTAGTAAAGAAAAAATAAGTAAAACAGCCCTTGCTCAGAGTCTTTGATCCTAGATAAACGATTCTATTGAAGCTAATTCCTTAACCTGGTGATAAACGGGGTATCTGCATGATAGGGTTGAAGCAACTCAGACACAGTCCACTCCCAGATGAGTCTCTTGAAAAGGGTCTGGGTTACTGGAATCTAAAAGGGGAACACAGAAAGCCTGTCCCCTTCTGAAGGACACAAGCCATGTTAGTGCCACAGTGACATGTGGTTAAAAGGGGCTCATGTATTACACAGCATCTTTAAGCTTAGAAGAGGCTTTGCTTATGAAAGCTATATAGGTAAATACTTTTCTCTCCTTCTTCATATTTGTCCTCTTTTGCCAAGAATTTTTTTCCATACCGGCTAAATACTAATTTGACAAGCAAGCATGCCTTCCCATCATGGTATGTTTTCTATGCTTGTTACATGAAGGTTTTCCATTTTATGCGGCAAAAGGAGTAAAGTCAAGTCAACCTCTTTGAATTGCTTTGAACTGATGTAATAAACTTTAATTCTAAAGAGTAAAAATTTTACTTTATAACTGTATTTTCGTTTTAATGGATTTTCTTCTTTTCTGCATTTACCAAGCTCTGTCCCCTCCCTCTGTACACAAATGTTGGTGATTTGGAAAATATATAAATACCCAAGGTCATTAAATGACATAGGAATTCTTCCGTGAGCGATTAATCCTTGTTAAAGAGAGTGAGTGCTTTATCTCTAGATTACATCGATTTGCTGTTAACTCTCAAAGTTTTAGACAACTTTTTCATTATCTTCTTATCAGAGGTTTCCACCTCCCTTCCTTATAGAATGATTTAGCAGTTTATTTCCCCTGATAAGCAGCATTCCTCTAATTTACCAAAATACATTGTATGAAACATACTTTGATAAAAATCTCTGTGGGACGGGAAACTTTCCATTGATCATGGGAGGGGGGGGAGGTGTGCGCTAACTCCCCACTCCACCAGCACAGCCTGGCCTTCGGTAAAGTATTTTGGTCTCTCATTTCAGCCACAATTACAAGTTCATCCGAAAATGATGACCGGAGTGGCTCCAGTTTGGAATGGAATAAAGACGGAAGCCTAAGGCTCGGGGTCCAGAAGGGAGTGCTTCATGATCGCAGGGCGGATAATTGCTCCCCAGTGGCAGAAGAGGAGCCTGCGGGGCCTGCAGAGAGCACGCTGCCCAAAGCCGAAGGCTCTGCTGGAGATGGTCCGGTCCCTTATTCTCAGAGCTCCAGCTCGCTAATCATGCCACGGCCCAACTCTGTCGCAGGTAAGGCTACACCTCTCCCTGGCAGGGTTTTGTGTCTGGGTCTGAGTACGCTGGGTTCTCTCTTCAGCTGGGAATTGAATTGAGACACAAGCCTGGTCTGTGAGCATGGCTCAGGCCTGTCATTGTGCTAGGTCTCTGCTCACCAGCTATAGACGCAGGTCTGGGCTCGTGGTCTGTCTGTGAACCGTCCACTCTAAGACTCTTTAAAATTAGGATTCTAACTCTAATTCTAACTGTGTAGAAGGAAGAAATGATTTTTAAAAATTCTTTCCTTGGTTTTCTTGTATTTGAAACCTAAACAGAATCATGACTTCTTATGACATCTTGGTCACCATACATCATTGTTACAGTGAATTTGTTAATAGCAGCCCAGGGGATTTACTCATTCTATCTTACAGATTTTTAAAATTACTATTTACTTATTTTAATTTGGAGGCCACACCCAGCATTGCTCAGGGCTTGCTTCTGGCTCTGCACTCAGGGATCACTCCTGGCAAGCTAGGGAGACCGTAAGACGTCCTGGGGATAGAACCTGGATAGGCCGCGTGCAGGGCAAACACCCTACCCACTGTACTATCACTCTGTCACTTAAAGTACCATTTTTATCCTTTATCATTGGGGGAAGGGATACCTAATGGTACTCAGAGTTTACTCCTGTCTCTCTGCTTAGGGGTCACTTATATAGGGGTCACTTATTTCTGGTAGTCTTGGGAGGCAATATGGGGTGCCAGGGATTCAAACCCAGGTTAGTCACATGCAAGGCAAGTGCCTCACCCACTGTACTCTGGGTGCCCTTTTTGTAATTTTCAAATCAGCTTTATCATTGATGGGAGCTCCAGTTGTTTTAGAATTCACTTATAAGGGTTCTAGAACTTAAAATAAACAGTGGAAGTGAGATTTCTCAGTCAAGACAGTGATAACTGGAAGATCTTCCTTCCAGTCTCAGGAAGAGGGGGCAGCTGCTGCCTAGAGATGAGAAAGAACAGACCTGAGACTGTGGTTTGTTGACCAGCCAGTTACGTGTCCAACAGAGAGTGATTTGGGGTGGGCAGGGGAAGGACCTCTGCAGAGCAGCTGTCCTGCCAGCTTCTAGGGGCTACATTTCTGCAGCCAGTGCTCTAGGGTTGAATTTAGAAAAGAAACTTGTTCTTTACAACCAAAGTAGCCCTACATAATTCCCTCTGCCACTAATGACTCATGGAGCCAGGTTCCTTCTTCCTACATCAAAGGGTTTTTTCTGTAATTTATACTGCTGCTTCAGGATGTGGTCAGCCACTCTGGTTGTTGGTGGTGCTTTTTACAATGGAACTCTGAGGCAGCTGATAAATAAGAGGCTCTAATGGAAAAGTTCTGCAACACAGCTCTTAATTTGCTTTTAAAGGAAGTGTGATGGCCTTGTTCCAAAAGAGGGATGTGACATGTTGGCCGGGGAGCTTGCGTGTGTGTGTGGGGGGCGGGGGGAGAGCTGTACACACTGAGCTGTGCATCTCCCTCAGGCTTCTGCGTCTTCCCATCACCCTTGCACAATATTGCACCCACTGAATTTTAGACCATTTTTACCTAGTTGTAATGAATGGTTCATTTATATTATCCCAGAGTGCGATAGCTTTATCGACTGCAACAAAAGAGGCAACTTGATTTCAATATAATGAAGATTTTTTAAAATTAGGGAACGCCTCAATACATTAATTTACCAGTGTCAAAGGCACCCCATTTGGGGGTTCTGTTTTCTGCTTGACGTTCTTTTCTGTGGTTTCCTGCCTGGTAATGCGACAGTAGGTGTGAGCGGGGCTTTTCCAGGAGACTGCAGTGATTGCAGAGCAGGGCTCTCTGCTTTCCGCTGTGCTCACTCATTAGCTGCTCTACAGGCACAGGAGTTAGGCTTCCTGTGGAATGGAAGGATTTTTGCCTCTGAGTTTGAGCATCAAATCACTTAATGGATTTGCTCATTTCACCTGTGTTGCGTATTTCATAAACTGAAAGCATATTTGGGAAGGAAATGGGCAAATGCCTTTCCTCATAGTAACTTAACAGACTAGGGTTCTGGTAGATTTCTTATCGCCCACCATTCTACCTTTATTTATTATTATTATTTTCTTTTTGCTTTGGGGTCACCGATGCTCAAGGGTTAGTGCTGGTCTACACTCAGGAATTTCTTCCGGCGGTGCTTGGGGGACCATATGGGATGCTGGGAATTGACCTGGGAATTGACCTTTAGCCCCACTATTCTACCTTTAAAGTAGAACCTTAATTAAGAGAAAATGGCAGGGTTTTTCAAATACATTGAAAAGAATAAGATTCGGGTTATACCAGGCATAGTTTCTTAAACTGTGGATTTCAATCCAATATGGGATCACGCAGCTGAATGTGGGGGTCATGAAAAATCTTAAACACTTGCTTTATTTTACTTTAACCTGGGGAAGGTTGGCTCCCAAGCAGTCCTTGTGTTCATAGACCACCCAGGTGATTCTTGCTAACCAGGCCTCAAGTTCAGAGCAGTAGCCCGAGGATGTGGTACTGCTCGGGTGCTGGGGTACAAGAGACCATCAGGACACATTCTGCAGCGACCACTATGCTATGTATCTGCCTAGCCCTAAAAGGGCTTTTTTAAAAAAAATTTTTTTAATGTATCACCGTGAGGTATAGTTACAGACTTACAAACTTTCGTGCTTATGTTTCAGTCATACACTGATGGAGTCCTCATCCCTCACCAGTGCCCATTCTCCACTACCAGTGATCCCAGTATCCCACCCCCACCCCCCAACTCTGTGGCAGGCGCATTCCCTTTTGCTCTCTCTCTCTCTCTCTCTCTCTCTCTCTCTCTCTCTCTCTCTCTCTCTCTCTCTCTCTCTCTCTTTTGGGGTGTTGTGGTTTGCAAAGCAGATATTAAGTGGCCATCATATTCGGTCTGTGTCTACTTTCAGCACACATCTCCCATCCCAAGGGGCGAACTCTCCAAGCATCTTAAAGGGCTCTTTTTGACTTAGGGTTTTGAGGCTGCATTCAGAGGTTCTCAGGGCATACTCTTGACTCTTAACAGGTTACTCCTGGAGAGAGGAAGGGCTTGTAGAGACCATGAGGTTCGAGGGAGCAAACTGAGTTCAGCAGCATATAAGACATGTGCCCTAAGCCCTGGACTAGCTTGCCAACCCTAAAAATCTTGTTTTAAAATAAAAATCACTACGATTTACAATCAGTAAATGTTGTATCATATACCTGTTTTATATACTTATATACGTGGGTCACATGAAAAATTCCTGAGCAAGAGTTGTGAGTGGAAAAGTGGGGAAAAGGCAGCACTGTCTGTCATCAAATGACTCAGAGGTAAGTTACTACAAACCAGTCAGGAAGCAAGACTCAGAGTGAAAAGCATAAAAATATGATGTAGGGATGGAGTGATAGTATAGTGGGTAGAGTGCTATCTTGTCCAGAGCCATTGTGGACTCAATCTCCAGGAACTCATCACTGAATTACTGTCATCCTGTTGTTCGTCGATTTACTCGAGCAGGCACCAGTCACATCTCTATTCCTCCCAGCCTTGAGATTTTAGTAGCCTCTCCTTACTCATCTTTCCCAACGATTGGAGGCTCTTTCAGGGTCAGAGGAATGAGACTTATTGTTACTGTTTTTGGCATATCGAATATGCCACGGGTAGCTTGCCAGGCTCTGCCCATGTGGGCAGGATACTCTTGGTAGCTTGCCGGGCTCTCCAATATATATATTCTCTATGGTGTGTTGCCTACTGTCTGAACTCCATCAAAATGTGCTAATTATGGAAAATGGGTAGGAAGTGTCTTATAATGTGTCACGGGGTCTGGAAAACAGCCTGAAGCGTGACGGCAATTGGGTAGTAGAGGTCGGCTGCCAGAGCTGCGTCCCTTGGGGCGGGGACAGTTCTCACCTGCCCCCCCCCCCCCCCCCCCGGGGAACCCTGAGTGAAAACAGCATGGTGTGGTGGCATGGCTATGGGGGCCTCATTTTATACTCCTGTCTGGGAGGAGCAGCCATTGAGATCTGGAGGGTGGCTGATGAGGAGATTATCCAGGACCTCATGTGATCCCTGAGTACCACTAGGTGTGTGACATCACTCCCCTAGGGGAGGAAAAAAAAAAATCTGTGAAAGACTGAAATATTCTAAAAGTACATGTGTGTGTGTGTGTGTGTGTGTGTGTGTGTGTGTACACATCAGTAGATTGCACTGTGTTTGTTTGGGGCCTGCACCTGGTGTGCTTGGGAGCTACTCCCTGTTAGGTGTTTGGGAGTTACTTCCAGTAGTAGCAAGAATCAAAGCCAGACTTGGAAAGTATGCACTCTAACCACCTCCCCAGACTCTAAATTTCCATTTGAAAGTTCAGAAAGTGTTCTGGTACAGGAGGCAGCGTAAGGACAGGCAGGCACAGCAATGGCAGGCAGGCTGTGTTCAGAACTGCCCCAGAGACCCGGCCTCCAGGGCTGAGAGGATGGAAACCAGGTGCTAAGGTTACCAGACTTGTCTGTCACGGAACATATTATAAGGAATATAGTTGTTTGTTCAGTGAATTGTTTTTGGACAAAGATGATGGGAAAAAATTGACTAGGATTAGAGATAGTTTTTGCTATAGAGAGTTCTTTGAAAATATTTGCTGCAATCAGGTTGATTTTAATTGTTGTTGTTAGGTTATTGATATCAAAATTTAGGATATGGGCACTTGTTTTCCTTTATCAAGAAAACCATCCAGTACAATGAAAAGTGATATCTTATATCATCTAGAAGTTACTGGGTCTTTATGACTAGTTCCGCCAAACCCTATCCCCTTTGTAAATACTTTCAGAGTGGATCACTGAGTTTACTTTTCTAAGAAACCAACAAACACAATTGCCTAAATTTTTGGACATTCTAGTAACTACCCTAGACTTAATAGCATGTATTTTGACAGTTTAATCCATAATTTTCAACAGATACTTCTCTCCTTCTCTCTCGACCCTCTCCACTCCCCACCATCCCACCAAAACAAACTCTTTCCTGCAGTAGTTTTCTGAGATGTTATGAATCTTCTCACTCAGATGTGAGACTCTGCATGTACAGGCTATAAGTGTATAATAAATTGAATTGTAGTGATGTTAGTGGACGGAATATTGCCCCATGAAATTAATTGTTTACTGCTGTTTTTTTTTCTGGAGACATGAATGGTATTTAGGATTTTTAAATTGCTTGTTGTTAAATATATAAACAGACAGGTTCTCTTACTGGTAATATCTGAGAATCTACTGTTGGGCAAATGTGAGAAGTAGAATGTAGTCCTGGCCATCTGCTCTGCTGCTGAAGGAACACAGGGCATGGAATTAAGTTCTGGAGTTCACGGCTCATCCCCTGCAGTCTCTTAGTGGCCTCCACAGCTTGGGAAGCAAAGGAAGCTGGTTTTTTGCTGATGTCATCCAAGCCTTTAAAGCTGTGGTCAGTTTTAACACTGCTTAATTGTGTTGGAAACAGACTCAGAGCTAATAGAGTAAGTGAGGTGTCTATGTTACCTACTTTGGAGCTGAAACTCGGAGACACTTGGAACCTTATTCCTACATCAGTATCGTTCTCGAGCTTTTTTTGCAGTCATTTCATTGGAATGCCATGTAATAGTCTTGTAGTCTTAATCCGCTCAGTCATCACAAAGTGATAAAACCGAACGGTATGTGCTGAAGGGTCAAGGGAAGAGGGATATCAGTAGGAATCCTGTTGGAGGTACCAGGCATGTTTGGATTCCCCGGGGCTGAAACAACAGGTTGCATGTCTGAGTGTTTGGGCCCTAAGAGAACTGGCTTTGATTTCACGCTGTGGCTGCCCCTTTGGCAGCAGCCTCTGGCGCGCGAGGTTTGCTGAGGAGAGGGGTATTGGCAGAGACTGTGGCCAGAGTCCCAGAGTCCCAACTGTGTTACTGTGGGGAGTCAGGCAGACAAGTGTGGTCCTAGACCTCTCTCTCTCCTCCCCTCCCCCCAAATGGAGACTTTCACGTGTTCTTGTTATGTAGAAGCTGGAGAGAAACTAGAGGCTACCATTGGACTCCCATAACTGTAACCTTTGGGGGAAGTTCTTCCTAAGGAATTAGCTGAGTCTTTCTAATGGGAGAGATTGATTGGGACTTGAATTCAAGGTAATCATGTACTGAATGGTCAAGTGGATTGTGGGGGGATAGGACCAGAAGACTGCTCTAGAAGCATCATTTTACGCTGTTGTCAAATCAGGCTTTCTGATGTGTCACTGTCTGGGGAGGTGAGGTGCTGCCTACAGCCAGAGTGGGCACACTGGTACTTCCTAGCTGGGAGCGAGCAGCCAGGAAGTGAAGAACTGAGGTCTGAAGAGGGAACATAGATCCCTCCAGGCAAGCATGCGTGCAGCAGTTGGATGCTGCACCTGAGCCGGAGACTTTCAGCAGGATGGATATCCCATTTGCTCCTGTCCCTTCAAACCTGGGCGCCCTGAGAACTCCCACCCTTACTTAAGTGCCTGGGCCCTTGTGATGGTGTGACCTCCTGCCCTGCTTCATTCATCTTCAGGTGATATCTGAATTTATTTTTCTGCAAGACAATAATATACATGAGATGCCAGTACTTTATGTTGGGATTCTAAACCCACAGACCATATTATATTCATTTTATTTAGATTGTTCTCACTGTAAACTGGGATTTATATGGAAATAAAGAGTACATTCTGTGTTTTTGTTTCTTTGGGTTTTTTTTTTTTAAGTCACACCCCTTGATGTACAGGGGTTACTCCTGGCTAAGTACTCAGGAATTACCCCTGGCGGTGCTCAGGGGACCATATGGGATGCTGGGAATCAAACCCGGGTCAGTCACTTGCAAGGCAAACGCCCTATCCACTGTGCTATTGCTCCAGCCCTGTATATTCTGTGTTTTAAGGTAGAAATATGTATTTTATATGTGCTTCTGAGATTCACCAAGAGATGCAAATTTGTTTTTGACTATTTTCGTAACCTAATTTATGTGTGGTTGAGTAGCATACACACTTATTCATTGAATAGGCCCCTACTGCTTTTTGACAGCTAGCTATGAACTTTTTTTGAGACTTAGTGATTTTCTTAAGATTCAAAAAATAGATACCATATTTTAGAGTATTAGTATATTATAGATACATATACACACATATGCACATATGTACATAATTATGTGCGTGCATATATATAATTCCCGTAGTACTGAGTGCTGTGGAGTCATACAGGTAAAATGTGCTCAATTTACCAAATTGGGTTTTCATTGACTGGGGAGGGCTTGTGCTAGTTGCAGAAAAGACTTACCATATTGCTGCATATTTGCAACACGTATCTATATTTTATGGGTGGTGTTGTTTGTCAAATTTTGTTATAAAAAGGTATGATGAAAATTTGTGTCTCTCCTCAGAATAACAGATATGGTTCCTGGCAACCATGGCAACAGGACTTTGATTGCAGAATGAGAGCCACTTAATCGTTGTCACTTTGTGTTTAACAACACTGCTGGAAAAGTAAATTGCATTGAACAAAACCAAAATCACCTTGAAGTAAATTTGGTTGAAAACCTTAACTGAATTTCTCTGCAATTCATAATTTCTAGTAGTTTGGGGGGAATATTAAGCTGAGTTTTGAAAAAACTAAAATTGTATTTAACATTACAGCGACAAGCTCAACCAAATTGGAAGACCTGAGTTATTTAGATGGACAGAGAAATGCTCCTCTCCGAACGTCGATCAGATTGCCATGGCACAACACGGCTGGAGGTAGGGCACGGGCAGTTAAAGGGGTCCTTGCGTCAGCTGTGATCATGGATCCAGCAATGTTGAAAGTCTGTGATAACAATCATTAAAACCAGTTGTTTTAAACCATGATGTGAAGTGCATGTGTGTGCTAAGCATATCTGTAGGTGTGCTAAGAGCCCATCGTTTTAACACTTAGGAACTTTATTGAAAATATGATTGTTTGCCAAGGTGATTGATTCTGCAGTATGTTATTTTTGGAGTGAGGTGTAGTTTAATGCTCACTAGGTTTACTTATTTTATTACCAAGTGGAATCATCTTTGTTTCATTTTCTTGGAGTATATTGACACCTCCTACATCCTACCTTTTGGGAGTGCTTGTGGTTAGCAGACATAGCACTTGGGCAAAGCACCTTCTCGCCCAGATGGGAGCCATGAATCTGTCTCTAAGGAACCATTTTATTTAAGTATGCCCATTTTACTTAAACAATAATGAAAGAAACATCGTAAATATTTTTCCAGTAGGCAGATGATACATATTTTGACCTCTTGCATCACTTTCTCCATTTCTCAGTATCTCTGCCTGGAGTCAAAGAAAAAAAGCTTAGAAGCTTAGAAGATTTACAAAGGGGTTTTTAAACAGGACACCTTGTAACACCAATAAATGTGATATTGCAGAAGACTGGAAATGCTGTTTTCTTGTGTAATGTAACAGTAGAGGCTACACTAAGTATAAACAATTACAAATTGCATTTATAATTGACATTCTTCTAAAATCTTTTTCTCCTCTCAAGCACGATTTGCTCCCTACAAGCCACAAGACATTTTGTTGAAACCCCTATTGTTTGAAGTACCGAGCATAACAACAGACTCCGTGTTTGTGGGAAGGGATTGGCTCTTTCATCAGATAGAAGAAAGCTTGAGGAACACGGAGCTGACGGAAAACAGAGGAGCGGTGGTCGTTGGAAACGTGGGCTTTGGGAAGACAGCTATTGTTTCTAAGTTGGTGGCACTCAGCTGCCACGGGAGTCGCATGAGGCAGATTGCTTCCAACAGCCCCAGCTCATCACCTAAAAGTATGTCCGTGGTTAACTACTTGTCTAGTTTATTATACCCCTATACGATAGTGGAGGAAATTGCTGTTTGGATAGCCATAAATTCCCAATTTTGCTCAACTGGTTCCAGCTGCTGTATCAAATTTGCCATCACTTATTAGAGAACTATGTGAATGCTTCCATCTCTCACAGTACTTCTCTAGCTTGAAACCCTGGATGGAGACAGCCTTCCCTGCACTTCTGTCTGGAAGGCCTGAGTCCCTCTTATGGGCAGAGATGGGGCCAAGAAGCCTAATCAAGTGCTCTGAGAAATCTGTATTCCAAAAACCCTGGTTTAGGCTCCTGGGAAAACAAGCCAGAAGGGCACTGGTGGAATTCTTTAGTATCCTTTCTTTCTCCACAACCTTTTGTCTTCTGAACCGGATTACCCAGAGTATAAAAAGTAATTTAGAAATGGGACGGAGTCGCCAAATACTTGACTATTCATGGCTTATTTTGTGTGCCAAAAAACCCATTAAAAGTAAATGTCACTAACGTGATGAACAGAAACTATTGAACCATACAAGATTTTTTTTTTAAAAAAAAAAAAGGGGAAAAATCAAATAAAGGAAACTAGGAACAGCAAACTGGGTGGATGGGAGACAGGACTGAAAAGGAAGACTTTGATGTCATTTTGGGCTTTTGCATTTGGTATGTGTTTACTCATTACCTATTAAAATACTAACTGGGTTTAGTCCAGACTTATATTCACAGCCCAGGATGTGGCTCAGTAGGTAACACATTTGCATGTGTAAGGTCCTGGTTTGATACCCAGCTCTTGCAAAATAAAACCAAATGGATTGTACCCACAGTCCCAATGTACCCCTCTACTGATGTTTTCAGTAATGATATTGGTCTCTGTTTTTCTGCAGCTTCAGATTCCTCCCAGGATCTCCCATTGCTTTCCCCAAATTCTGGCACCAACGTTGCTAAAACACCCCCTGGGTTTGGGACAGATACTCCTGAAAACCAGAGGCCAAGAGAGGATGCAGCCAAACACCTTGCTTCTAAGGTAATCTGCTCTTGCTTCATAGGGACCTTTGGGAGACAGAGAGTGAGAGAAAAAGCCAGAGGAGGGGAGGGAGGGAGAGATTTTAGTTTGAGATTCTGAGACATGAATTGTAAAAGGAATTTTAAAACAGCGACTGGGCTAGAGAGACAGAAAGGGGTAAAGCACTTGCATTGCCTGCAATTGGCACTGGTTTATCCTCAGAACTGCAAGTGAGCACTTCTGGGTGTACCCCCACCTCCCCTTCCACCCCAGACAACAAAACAAAACCCTATTTCTTGAAACAGACAACTATAACAGCACAAATGTATATCATGTGATAAAATCGTGATAGAATATTCCAAATTTAAGGGACTAATGAAATGAACAATCTTAAGGTGCTGGTAATAGACTTTGTTGGTTCGTCTTAATCTTTAGAGCTGCAGAAGACATTACATTTGCCACAAAGCCATCCTTAAAATACATGCTCTCCTCAACTTGAAGTGGGGTCCAGAAATGGGGAGCCTTCAGTGTGGCCAGGGCCTCTTCTGCTATGCTCTGTCCATGTGCCTTCAGTACCTGCATCCTTGCGTCAGAGATTTCTCAGTGATTGAAGTGATTTTATGACAGGAAGAAAGGCAGCCAATGTTCCTTTGCTAAACTCAAGGTCATAAGGGTCCTTTGAAATTTCCTTTCTGCTCCACATCCACCACAGGCTCATTAAGCCACCCTTTTGCTTTTAGGAAGGTACCTCTCTCCTCTCTCACTTCTCATGAACTGCTCTGACTCCCTGGGCAGCAGTGGGGGGAGTTTGTCCCCCTGGTGGGCAGCAAGGACTGGCATCTGGTGAGGCAACCTCCAGCGCAGAGGTTGATGCAGGAAAGACCGTTCCTTTGCCCTAGTTCCCTCCTCACTTGCTCCCCCATGGCACTGATTGGAGTCCATCATCTGGTCAACAGTGGGTGACTTGAGAAGGAAGCCTTGGAATCACTTCTGCTTCAGTGAGTTTCCATCTGATGCATGGCTCTCAATTAGAAATACATACTTCCCTGAGACCTAATACTCTCACATACAAGTCTCACTCACACACACACACACACACACCTGAAGTAAAGGCATTAGAACTTGTTTTGCTCTGTGGTCACTTTATTTTTGTAAAATAACTTTTGTCAAAGTTTGCGTTAAAGCATTGTAGAAGTTTCAGGTGTGCATCATTACAAATCAGTCCCCAGATGTACTGCATTAAGCTCACCATTGAAGGTCCAATCCTATCCTTCATTATATCTTTGTCCTCTATTACTCAGTTTACCCTTTTGTTTTTTGTTTTTGGGTTTTTTTTTCTTTTGGGGTCACACCCGGCGATGCACAGGGGTTACTCCTGGCTCTTCACTCAGGAATTACTACTGGCGGTGCTCAGGGGACCATATGGGATGCTGGGATTCGAACCCAGGTCGGCCATATGCAAGGCAAACACCCTACCCGCTGTGCTATCACTCCAGCCCCAAGGGATTTTTCTTTTTTTGCTTGTTCCCCTCGGATAACCCTTAATTGGTCTTATAGTTTAAAAATTTCATTTTATTTTTTTAGCTCACTTGTTTGATTTCTTAGTGTACTACATGTGCATATAAATAGCAAATCACATGGTATTTGTCTTTCTCAAGCTTATTTTACTAATAAAAATGCCCTTTGTTGAGCACCACATTGATTTCATGAGCCACTGCTGGGCTGCCACCGTCCTTGTCAGGCTTGTGCTAGAATAGATGGTGTGACTGGATATGCCACTGGTGGTTTGTCCAGGCGCATGGATCCTCATTTTATGGGCCTGCTAAGCTCTATCCAGCTTTCCTCTGAGAGTTGGGGATAAAGGCAACCTAAAGCAGAAGTCACAGAGCTGTTGGTTGCAAACCTGGCTGCATCCACTCTTGCTGTTTTAGAGTCTGCAGATTTGGAATCTCATCCCATATCTTTTGTGTCTGATTTCCTGGTCTCCCCCAAGGCATCGGGCCTGTGTGCTGCTGCCTTCCGCTGAAGGTCATGGTTCTTGTCTCACTTGAGATGGTTCTTGTCTCACTTGAGCTGGGAGATGTAGGGGCAGACTGCTCTCTGTAAAGCATGAAGTGTCACACACAAATGTATTTCAACGCTTTTCACTTCTTTGTGCTCTCTCTCTCTCTCTCTCTCTCCCTCTCTCTCCCTCTCCCTCTCCCTCTCTCTCTCTCTCTCTCTCTCTCTCTCTCTCTCTCTCTCTCTCTCCCTCTCTCCCTCTCCCTCCCTCCCCCCCTCCTTCCTCCCTCTCTCCCTCCACCCCTCCCTCAAGCTCTGGGGATTGAACCAGGGACTCACACTTGCAAAGGCATGTGCTCCCCTGCTGAGCTCCATGTGCCCTCTCTTTCACTTGCTTCTTTTCTTTCTTTCTTTCTTTCTTTCTTTCTTTCTTTCTTTCTTTCTTTCTTTCTTTCTTTCTTTCTTTCTTTCTTTCTTTCTTTCTTTCTTTCTTTCTCTTTCTTTTTCTTTCTTTCTTTCTTTCTCTCTTTCTCTCTCTTTCTTTCTCTCTTTCTTTCTTTCTTTCTTTCTTTCTTTCTTTCTTTCTTTCTTTCTTTCTTTCTTTCTTTCTTTCTTTCTTTCTTTCTTTCTTTCTTTCTTTCCCTTGCTTTTCTTGATCAGTTCCTCCCCTCATCTTCATCTGGATTAGCATGAGGCTTTCCACTAACCTAAGTACCTTTGTCCTTGGGGGTCTCTCTGTCAGATACCCTACTGCTACTTCAAACCTGTCCCAACAAAAGGAGCCTTTTATGCTCTCAGAACCTGGATCAGAACCTAGTCTCTCCCTAGGATCCCTCCACACCCTAGGCAGAAAACAGTGATACCTAATTTGGCCCTTCCTACTCCATCCCTGTGGAACTTTGCATTGTCATGTGGGGTGTCAGAGTGAGGATTTGAGCCAGGCTGCAAGTCATTCCTATGGGGTGGCTTTAGAGCCTGCCCTTCATGGCCAACTTTACGATCTGTTTGGGGGAGCAGTAAGGAAGTATCCTTAGGAGATTTTTAAAACAGGAATATCATGAAGATGGCACCTGTATATATCTCTTAAAAAAAAAAAACTGGGATCGTTCCAAATTGCCTTCAGCCAGGGTAGGCTTTGGGCCTGATGACCAACTTTTTATTAATTTCTGTATCATACCCACTAATGTAAACCTGGTTTTAGATGGAATTGTGCCTACAGTTAGACTCATGCCTGAAACAGGGCAAATCACACAAACGAAGAAGAAATAGGTGAATTATTTATGCCAAATAATTGGTGGCGGGGAGGGGGTGGCCACGGGAGCCGTGTGTCATGTTTTCTCCATGCCCGGTTAGGAGTGGCACGTGGGGGTGCTGACAGAGCTGTTTGCCCGCAGGTCGTGGCCTACCATTACTGCCAGGCTGATAACACCTACACATGCCTGGTGCCCGAGTTCGTGCACAGCGTCGCGGCGCTGCTCTGCCGCTCCCACCAGCTGGCCGCCTACCGGGACCTGCTGATCAAGGAGCCACAGCTGCAGAGCATGCTGAGTCTCCGGTCCTGTGTGCAGGACCCGGTCGCCGCCTTCAAGAGGGGAGTGCTGGAGCCACTCACAAACTTGAGAACAGGTACCTCCAGGCAGACCCCCGAGACCCTCTCCCCAGCCCCTCCATCTCCCCCACAGGAAATTGTCCTGAGCCGCCTGTCCTTAGCCAGGGCCCTAGGGTGGTCTCTGAGGGAGGAGGTTGGTGCTGGGGTGGGAGTGAGGGAAGGAAGCGTAGGTGCCCCTCTCCCACTTCCCTCCCACACACACACACCAGCCCTCCCCGCAGTGTGCTTTAAGTGGAGCAGGTTTGGATGAAACCCTCTCTAAGAAGAATTAACACAGAGTTGAACATTTCCAAAGTAGCTAATTTGTAACTGCAGGTGATCTAGATGACTTGTGCCCTAGAAATTGTTGCCTGCACGCTCTGCACTCCTACATAGCAAGAGCATGAGCCAGGGATTTGGCCAGCATTCCCAGAGCCTCTGCTCAGTTGAGTTGAACTGAAAGCTCTTTACAGAATTGCCCGTTTGCCCTTGAGTGTCCTTTGTGGGCCTTTGGTGTTCTCCATCCTCCTGCTATCCTCCTCCTCTAGGTCTAGTTGGACTGCCTTCATAGCTTTTCTGCCTGAAGGTGCAAGAGAGAGGGGATTGAAACAGCACCATCCCTCCTGATTCCCTGGGCAGAAAGTTGACGTTAGCATATAGAAAATTAGGCTCAGACATGCAGGAGAGTGCCCTTTGTGGAGAGTCTATGACGCGAGTCTTCTGCCAGTTGGGTTACTGCGTGACCCAGGCTGGGGGGCTCACCCTTCCCTTCATTGGAATGGACTTCCTGGTGCATCTGTCTATGTCAGTCTGTGTTTGATTTCTTTGTTGTACTCACCCCAGTGATGTGAGTTTATAACAAACTATCATATACTGGGTGAGATTCTGCTAATGTGTGTCACACAATAGTTTCTGAAAACTGTTTTGTGAGAATTGATTTTCTTTGGGCTGTGTGCTCTTATTTTCATTACAAACATAATAGAGAACGTGCTTCCATGAAAACCATTTCTCCAGCCATATGTAAATCATTTCTAGTTTTTTTGACACTTTGAGCTGAGTATAAAATACGCTGGGGGTGCCATCTTATAAGACATGTCTTAATTTCTTTTTTAAAAATTATTTTGTCTTTTAGAGCAGAAAATTCCTGAAGAAGACTATATTATTCTGATAGATGGCTTAAATGAAGCTGAGTTTCACAAGCCTGATTATGGAGATACGCTTTCTTCATTTATTACCAAAATTATCTCTAAATTTCCTGCCTGGTTAAAGTTGATTGTGACTGTAAGAGCAAATTTTCAGGTAAAAAAGAATTCTCGAATCTTTCCCAGTCCCCAAACCAGACCTTATATGATGAATGCTAACAACTTTTAGTATTATATTTAGATGTGCTGGACTCAAAAACTATTTAGAGAAAGAAGAAGAGTGGTACCCAAGAGGCATGCTGGAGTGTGGGGCGGGCAGGGGCAGGGGGCAGGTGGGGAGGGTGATGGGAGGGTGACAGGAGGGAAACTGGGGACATTGGTGTGGTGGAAAATGTACAAAATGTACATTTTGAATCCATAGCATTTCCTAAAACAATCGTCGGCTACCATGGGACAGTTTTGGTGTGAAGAGGCTGTCACAGGCACAGTCTGCAGGCAACTTCTGGTTTTCCGGTCACTTTACGTGGCGCAGATGTCGAGTGCACAGTCAGACAGGACTCTTACATTGGCACCCGGCTGTTTTCAGATGTGCAGAGCTGGTCTGCGTTTGTTCTTGTTACATAAGCAGTTGTACAATGTAAGAGTGATGGGTATCAGGTCACCTGCAGGGTCTCGCTGTCCCTTTGCTGGTCTGGCCAGGTTGTTGTCATCTGCTGGGGCTGATGTATTGCTCTGCTGCTGAGTTCTAGATAAGGGCCTCGGGGAAAACCTTTTCTGATCTGATCTTGCATCAGGATTTCTTTCACTTAAGCTTTTTATCTTCAATTTATCCTATTACATGTTTTAATGCAAAACAATGAGTCCCTGTAATCCAGGATAATCCCCCTGGAAAGAAAGCCAGTGATTCTAGTTGGAAATGCTGAAATGAAAACAACAACAACAAAAACCTCCATGGAATGACACTGGGTTTTTGTCTTCTGCCCCCTCCCCTTCTCCCCCATCTCCCCTGCAGGAAATTGTCAATGCGCTGCCCTTTGTCAAGTTCTCCTTAGATGACTTTCCCGACAACAAGGACATCCACAGCGACCTGCAGGCCTACGTGCAGCACAGGATGCGCAGCAGCCAGGACATCCTCAGCAACATCTCCCTGAATGGCAAGGCCGATGCTGCCCTCATCGCCAAAGTGAGCAGCCACCTGGTGCTGCGCAGCCTGGGCTCCTACCTGTACCTCAAGCTCACCCTGGACCTCTTCCAGAAGGGCCACTTGGTCATCAAGAGTGCCAGCTACAAGGTAGTGCCCGTGTCCCTGTCCGAGCTCTACCTGCTTCAGTGCAACCTCAAGTTCATGACTCAGTCGGCCTTCGAGAGAGCACTTCCAATTCTCAACGTGGCCCTGGCCTCCCTCCACCCCATGACGGACGAGCAGATCTTCCAGGCCATCAACGCGGGTCACATCCAAGGGGAGCAGGGATGGGACGACTTTCAGCAGAGGATGGAGGCCCTCTCTTGCTTCCTCATTAAGAGGCGAGACAAAACCCGCATGTTCTGCCACCCGTCCTTCAGGGAGTGGCTCGTGTGGAGAGCAGATGGCGAAAACACGGCCTTCCTGTGCGAGCCCAGGTACAACAGGCCGCTTGCTGTCAGCGCATTGCGGGGAGTCTAATGTGCAGTCGGGGAAAAGATTTCAAACGCAATTCACATTTTTTAATGGAAAGGCAATGCAAGATGAATAATTCAGGAGGGGCAATGGAAAATTCTCTCTGCTACTAAACATGCGTCCCTCCTTTAATTGCTAGAGTTTTAAAACGCCTCAGGACATTCAGATGAAAGGGAAGTGAGGCCTACTCTGTTGTATTTTCCACCATCTATTGTTTTCTAGAACCCCGTCCCCAGTCACAGTTCAGAGCGACACAGTGGGGAGGGAGACATGTGCTCCAGGGATTTCTCTAGAGGTTGTTACTAGCTTGTTCTCTTCTCCTGGGGATCTGGGGGATGACCCTTCTTGGCCCTTGCAGCATCTCAGGGATCAGAGATGTCAGCAGGTGGGGTACGGGGCAGAGATAGTGACACACTGGTACAGCTCAGTTGATTAGAGCATGATTTAGGGTCAGTGGCTTTGAGGGTTACCTGCCCCTTTTTGAGATGGTGAAAGTCAGCAGCATCCCTCCCAGAAGTTCAAGGCTCCATCCAGGTTTCGAAGCAAGACTGATATCAGATGCCCGGCTTCTCCCTGCTCATGGCCAGCCTGGATCATGTTTGTGGCCTGATACTTCTGGGAGGGAAAAGTCAGGGAATCTGAGCTTGGAGGACGCAGGAGGGTGCAGGCAATTTCAGACTGCAGTATGTTCATGCACGTGTCTGCCCAACTCTGCCTATGGCCTGTGCCTTTGCTGTCATGAACAGCTTCTGCTTTATGTGAGTCAGAGTTGGTGTCCAGTCTTGTAGGACGTGTAGCAGCCTACCAGCTGTCCCTGTGGGGTAGGACTGTGCATCCGTCCAGGTGCTGGGGTCCGGAAATGAACAGAACAGTAGTAAATGGCATACCACCTTCCTCCCCACAATTATTCACTTCATTTTGACTCTGTTGACCCAGCGGCTATTTCATGCTGTGGTTGGTGTCAACTCCTTTGGAGATGCTGACTGGAAACAAGACCTTTTAAACCTATATAGTGCCTTGCTTTGGGGTACTAGACTGTTAGGTTAATTAGCCAGATTGTAACAGCTATAAAATGTGTGATGAGATATATTTTGTCAATTTGGGGTTTTTGTTAGGAAGAGTGGTATCATTTTCTCAGAAAGCGGCTGTAGTTGAGTTCGTAGAGACATAATCAAAGCAGCAAGTACCCGACAAGCCGTATTGCTTCTAATTGGGGTTTGAGCAGAAATAATTGGATTGGGCTGTAGTAACAGTAGAGTCTCATTCAATGTGGTTTAGGGTATGTGTGAGGGGGGTGGGGGCGGTGGTGGAGGGGGAGGAGTGTCAGGGGTCAGTGAGGTTTTGAAGCCTAGGATAGAGCTGGGAGTGGATGCCTAAAAAGTCAGACATCACCCAGTCATGGACCTCTGAGAGTTGATGTCCTACAAACTAGGGGGTAGGACCCGGATCAGAATTGAGACTGGGATACAAAGTATAAAGGAGAGTCTGCTTCTTGTAATTGCACAGGTTGGCATCAGCCTAAGACCCTGATACATGTCCTCATAGACAGATTGTGTCTAGTATGATGAAGGAAGCTACTGACCGCTTTCAGCAGAAGATTTTGTAGTCCCACCTTGTGCAAGGCCTGCAGTTGGATTCCCGGGACAAGGGCTCAGCGCTGCAGATTCATTCACATGCATGGTGACATGTGGGTTGGGCCTTTGGAAGGAGCAATGCTTCTCTTACCTCATTTCAATGTACTTTGGCTCTGAGAATTTAAAAAGTCACATTAGAGCCAGAGACTAACTGCCTCAGACAGTGATACTCATTATTATTTCAGCCTCCTACCGTGCATTTTAAGTATGTTCCAAATAATTTTTTTTATATTACAACTGCCATCCTGCCTTTTGAGTTCAACATCATGAACTGCTTAGTAAGTAGATTAGAATTTTTAGTCTGTTTTTTTGTTTGTGTTTGTGCCACACCCACTGTGCTTAGGTCTTACTCCTGGCTCGTGCTCAGAGGGACTCTATGAGGTGTCTGGACTTGACAGTGTGCAAGCTGTCCTATTGCTCCAGCCCTCTCAGTGTTTTATCTGCAGCTTTGCAAATTAAGTAGTTGACTCCAAGGTGAAAAGTCTCAGAAATCAGGGAGGCATAGCTCCTGGAAAGTGGGACAAGGGCCGAAGAGTGAGGTGGATTTGAAAGAGCAGAAACTGACTTTGTTTTCATCAGTTTGAGCATGAGGAGTTGACAGAATTGTCTGGTAGACAGACTTTTTTGAACTCTGAAGGTCGAAGTAAAAGGAAGGTTTGGCATCATTAATGGTGTGGGCGATGGGATGTGACAAGGAAATAATGCTAAAGGAAAGGGAGCCCTGGACTTGTGAGGCATGGAAAAGAATTTCCAAGAAACATATTACAGGTTTGAATGTTGCCCTGAGAGAAGATGAGGGTTAAAAGGAGCCATTCAACTGCCAGTGGAGAAGTAGGGTCCTGGATATTAGGAGGTTCCTTCAGTAAAGGTGTGAGGAGTAAAAAGAGGGCCAGTAATATGGAAGAGGAGTTGAGAGACTTGGAGTTGTTTATGTTTGGGATGAATTTTGCTGTTAATGACACAAGAAATTGGGATGTTATTGGAAATACCTTGAGACAGTGCAGAGAAACGATTCACAGAGGAATTATTGGACATGCTGGAGCCACAGGGGAGGGGTGTACAGGGGTGGGCAGCTTGCTTCCTGTGTTCCCTTTAAGTCAGTCTGTAACACCATGGGCTAAATGAATTTTCCCTTGTTTATGTCTTCTAAGTCACAGAGCACCTCAAGAGAAACATCTTCCATTGTTTCCTGCAGAATCCCAAGTATTAAGCATATGCCAGCAATAAGTGAATGTTAAATGAAAAAATTAGAAATGCATAGTAATAGAAAAGGATTTTATGATGGAAAAACTACTTCAAATCTCTACTCAGTTATTTGTCAACGATTTCACTTTGGACAAACCACTGAACAAGATTTGCCCTAGGGGCTGGAGTGATAGCACAGCGGGTAGGGCGTTTGCCTTGCACGCGGCCGACCCGGGTTCGATTCCCAGCATCCCATATGGTCCCCTGAGCACCGCCAGGGGTAATTCCTGAGTGCAGAGCCAGGAGTGACCCTTGTGCATCGCCAGGTGTGACCCAAAAAAGCAAAAAAAAAAAAAAAAGATTTGCCCTATTCATCATATACTCTAAAAATACAATATTTAGTGATTCATAGGGTTTTGTAGGTCAGGTAAATATTTTTAGTTATGTTTTTGCATTTGGCATATACAGATAAAAGTTTGATATGTATAAGCTTTGGAGAATCACTCTTAAATGCAGGGAGACTTTGAAGGGAACATAGGATGGCAATGAAGGAGGGACCCAAAGGGCAGCAGGTGGTCCTCAATTATGTAGTGAATTGTCTCCAAGCACTGTGAGAAGCTTCATCTTGTTCGAGGGCACTGGAAACCTTTAGCCCTAAACCAAAGGTCATCACTCCTCAAGGGCCAACCATGCAACTTCAGTAGTTCAGTGTGTCTGTGGCAAATATAGTGGTTGTGACCACAAAGTTTGAGAGACTGAGGATGACTTAACCCTAGTTGAGTGGCCTGACTGGACCCATGTTGAATGTCTAGGGCAGCCATGGATAGGAAGGAGGAGGGATGCTAAGCATTGAGTGGCAGAGAGTGGTTTCCATGCATGTAATGAGAAGGGCAAGGAACTTGGGAGAGAGGTCATTGCCTGAGGAGGGAATCCACGCCTGGGGTCGGGGAGGGGGCATGTGAGAACACACAGAGGATATTTTTCATGGGAGAGCCCCAGACCCTTACAAGACTCGGGACAGCTGCCAGTGGAAGCATGAATTTCAAAGGCATGTCCCCTGTAACTTAAAAAGCATTTTCTTGGTGTCTTCCTGCCTGATTTTCTCATTGTTAACCTGGTTTATAACCAATTTGAGGAACTGACATATAATTGGAGAAATGCAGTTGAAATGACACATGCTTGAATTGTCTAAATTATCAACGACTAAAAAAGACATAACAATGAAGTTTTCCATACTATCTTTTGCCCCACGAATACTTGTTTTTCTCCCAATAAGACAACCCCTCAAGGTTGCTAGGTTGATAGAAATGAAAATAACACACATTTTATGCAAAAGTCAGCACTGTCAGTAAGCAACCCTTCACATCTTTCCCAGGCAAATTGACTCAGGCAAAGCCATGGTAACCCAGCGAGAAAGAATGAGTCCCTCCAGATCTAGAGGGGAGATGGCCATAATGGCCACTTCAGGAAAGGGCTAGTATTATTGTGACCACAGAAAACTCCTTAGTCTCACGCAATTTGCATTTAAGTGACAGAGAGAAATCAAATAAGGTGTCGAGAACCTGAGAGTCCATTTAAATGGTCTGTGGTTAATTTTAAAGTTACAGATTTGCCCTGTCCTAAATTTCCTCTCTCCGGTCACTCCACAGAGATGGGGAAACCTAGAGAGAGGTTTTAAGTGGCTTAAAGAATCAACAGCCTTTGCATTTTCTGTGAAGCGGCATCTTTTCACTCATGTATGGTGATGCTGATGGTGAAGAGTTCAGGGGACTTGTTGCAACCTTTACACTGAGGGGGGCTTGGTGTGGGGGTGCAATAGATGGGGTCTTCTGTTTTCAGCCTTTGTGTTTTTCTTGCTTAGGAATGGGCACGCTCTGCTGGCATTCATGTTCTCCCGACAGGAGGGCAAGCTGAACCGCCAGCAGACCATGGAGCTTGGTCATCACATCCTGAAGGCCCATATTTTCAAGGTGAGACACATTCACACTTAGGAATCTCATCATTTCTCCTGAGTACTCTTGTGGGGGGAGTTTCAACAGCCAGTGCTCCCGGGCTTCTCAGCTTCCATAAATCCCATTCCAAATATGGTTCCCTCCTTTCTCCCTAATTACTCTTCTGATTTATGACCATTGGCCTGCATCTTTCTAGTTTATCCCTCAAGTCTATATTTAAGTGCTGTGGTTTAGGTTTTACTTTTTCCCTCTTAAATCTTCAATGTTTCAGACCAGGGATATGACTCAGTAGAAGCGTGTTTCCCTTACATGTGTGGGGCCCTGTATTTGATCTTTGGCAACCCCCCCCCCATACACACACACACACACACACACACACACCAGCCCCCAAGAAAAAGTTACTGTAAGTCTGTGTTTGCGAGAGATGGTGTTGGTCCTTGGGAGCTATTCCCGGGAGTACCAGGGCTATGTGGTGACAAGAACCAAACCCAGAGCTCCCTCATGCAAAGCATGTGCTCCAGACTTGTGGGAAACCTCCCAGCCCTCTGTGAATCTTTTAAGTTTATTTCCACTTAATTTATTTTCTTTTTGTTTCCTCATAATTTGATCATTTAAGACTCCTACTTGGGGCCTGAGAGATAATACAGCAGGTAACGTGCTTGCCTTGCATGAAGCTGGCCCAGGTTCAGTCCTTGAACCGTCCGGAGTGAGCCCTGAGTGCAGAGGCAGGAGTAAGCCCTGAGAACCACCAGGTGTGGCCCCAAAACAACAAAATGTGACGTGGCATATGCAATTTTGCACTACCTGGATTTTCAGATTGTGTCCTTATTTCTCATAGTCCAACTTGATGTGTTCCTCTTTGATCTGGATTTCCTGTCGTTTGGTAATTGTATCTAGAGGCATAATTAGGTTGAGGTTTAATGTTGGGGGCCATGGTAGTGGGGAACAGAGGATCACAATTACTTTATAGTTCACTTGGAGATTATCTCTTTGGTCTTTCTCTGGGTGTCTTGCTCCTGGGGGCATAGCGTTTGTGTTCATTTTTTTTTTGATGTTGGGCTGTCAGCCCCGCCGCTCTCTGCCAGGACTCACACACCCATTAGCAGTTATAGAAAGGTGATACACTTTTTCTTCAGAGACCTGCTCTAAAGAGAGCCTGAAATCCGCTGACTCTTTCCCCAGCACACACTTCATATAGCAAAAACCTGCCAGCCCTTCACCCAGAAAGGGAGGTTTCACAGGTCCACGCACACGGCTCTCTCCATGCATGAGCAAGTAGCTGTACCCTCTGGCCCCTGCCATCCCTGCAAAGGGAGAAGGAGACACTGAGGCCGGTTTGTTTCTGATTGCTTCCAGGGCCTGAGTAAGAAGACGGGAATCTCTTCAAGCCATCTCCAAGCCCTGTGGATCGGGTACAGCACAGAGGGGCTGTCTGCTGCCCTCGCCTCTCTCAGGAATCTCTACACCCCCAACGTGAAAGTGAGTGGCCCTCCTGCAGGGAAGCCAGGGCCCAGACCACTCTCCCTGTGCTGCTGGTGGCCCCCAGTGGCACAGGAGCCTCTCCTGGCTCCAGTTCCCTGGTCTGGGTCACCCAGTCCGAGTGTGCTGTGATGGATTCTAGGTTTAGCGTTTGTGCGGTCAGGAGGATGTGGGTGGTCGGGGGCTGCTCTATGAACATGAGGTGGCTGTGATAAGGAAGCCATTTATGAAGGAAACCGAAGGGGGATTTCTAGAAAAAATAGATTTTTAAAATCTTTTTAATCATCCTTGGTTTCTAATCTGGACTGTCTCTGTGTTTCATAGGAAGTTCATCATATAGGAGTGATTTTAAAGTGGGGGGGGCATGCACTGAGGAAGATTGTTCAGAAAAATCTCATGCCACATACTTGGGACTTTGGAAAGCAGCTGTATCAGGTGGATAGGTCTGAGTCCAGGTTGTGTCTTAGACAGTGACTGTCATCACCTGAGGTGCTAGTAAACTTGTTTATTCATTTCTTTCTTTTTTTTTTCTTTAGGGGTTGTTTTTTTGGGGGGGTCACACCCAGCAGTGCTGGGGGCTTACTCCTGGGTCTGCACTCATGGATCACTCCCGGCGGTGCTGTGGGGATGGACCATCTGTAGTGCTGGGCATGAAGCCAGGGTCTGCTACATGCAAGGAAGAGCCTTCCCCGTCTCCTGTCTGATTCACTAATTTGGGTTTGAGGGTAGACTTTCCTTCCACACTTACAGCAGTCAACTGGTCACGGGCACACAAAGGCCAGGTGTCTGTCAAGGCAGCCAAGGAGGTTCCCCTCCACAGAGTGTGGGAATGACTGGCTTACATTTTATATTCATCGGCTTTCCAGTGCAAAATAAATGGGATCATAATTATCTTTATGGTTTAGAGTCGGCCTCCTAACTGGACATTCCTGCTAGGTAGACTGCAGGCCTTTTAGCCCCAGACCCTGCTGTGCCTACAGCTGCAGAAGCTCCAGGCAGGATCCCAGGACTGCCCCACCCCCTCACCTCCGTGAGGAGGGGCATCCTGTTCCCTCTGGATGGCAGAGCATGGCCCGCCATGGCCAGTGCAGCACGGATAGGGACGCCTTGGAAGTTCCTGCACGTTCCTTTAGATTGCAATTTGGGGTTTATGAACCTGATGGTGGAGGAAGACTCCACAAGAGACACTCAATCCTGGGGTCCTCTGTTTCTCTCTTACTTGTCTGTTCCGCATTCTTCAGCTCTGTACCTCACATGTGTGTCTGGGGCTCGGGACTTGTGGAGCATTTCCTCCTATCTGCTAGGTAGTGCAGAGCACCCTCTTGTCATTTTCCTGCCTTCCTGGTGTATTTATTGTATAGAATAAACACACACAATTTATGGGAGTCATTGTATGTGTGTGTTGTACCACTTGGGCTATATCTCCAGCCCATTTCTTTGTATTTTGAGCTATATCTAGCAGTTCTGGGACTGCTCCCAGCTCAGTGCTCAGAGGTTGCTCCCTCTAGCTTCTGGGAGAGCCAGGTAGTACTGGGGATTGAATCTGGGTCTTCTGTCTGCAAAGCATGTGCTCCATCCCATTGTTCTGTTTTATTGAGCTATACCTCCTGCTATCAGTGGCAGGTCTGCGAGCTAACAATTCAGGAGTTGCACGTAACATAAAATGTTCACCATATCCGTCTCCTTAACACCCACCACCACGCAGTTGCACACTGCTTTTCCTTATCACTAAACATTTTTAGATCAACACTGAGCAACTTTTTAATATAACCTCCAATGTTACTAGTTCTGCTCCCCACTACTACACTCCCACACTGCACTTCACATCTCCACTTCTGCCTTACAGCCTCTTCATCAGCCTTTCTCCAGTCCTCTCAGTAGGAGCACCTCACCCAGAGCTCTGTGCCCCAGGCGCGGCCTCTGAGTGGGTGAGAGAAGGGCCACCATCCCCAGGAGGGGCACACAGGATCTCTGGCCAGGATGGAGGTGTGGCCTCACTCAGGAAGACTCAGCCCTGTTCTTAGAGTTCCAAGAACTGGGTTTTATCCTGCCATACTCCAGGGGAAGAGCACTCTGGAGGAGTCTCCAGGCCATGCATGCTCTGCCATACTCCTGAGCATGTTCTCTCATTTTCCGGTTCATCCCCACTGAGCCCGCATGCAAGGGTTATGGGTGGGTGGACAGGGAATCCTATTTTAATAGTTGGGAAGAAGTACAGCCAAGCAGCCCGGCAGCTGATCAAAGGGAGAATCTTTCTAGATGAAGTCACTTCAAAGAAAGGTGGAGAAAAGACTGAACTTCAGCTCCACATGATGAAGCAATCACACTAAGAATTTTTGTTTTCCTTAGAGTATATAAAAATTAGAACCGAGGCTTGCTCTTCGTGCCCCTATTATCCCTTGAACACATAACTCGCTTGCTTGTCTCTGTTTCTTTCCTTGCCTGTTTCCACTCTGGAGACGCCCATATTTTCTCTTGAACACATACATCTCTTTTCTCTCCTCTCACATCTTTCTAAATAAGTTTCAATAAAAAACTGTCCTGCATCTACCCCCAAAAAAAAAGAAAAGGAAAAAAATTAGAACTGAAATGCTATAGGATTGTTTCATCAATATCTAAAATGGTTTTGTAATATTGAGGTTCTTATAATTTACAAAATTCTATAAAGATAGGAGTAAAGAAATAATAATCAAATGCTAATATCTGTTTTTTGTTATGTTAATGACTTACGGATCTAGAATTATTTTAACTTGGAAAAAAGCAGATGAGCAATGATATACTCTATTGAATGAGTTTTCAAGACGGTAAATTAAAAGGTATCTAGGATGATGATATAATGAGCTTGACCCTTTTGGGACTGCAAACTTTCCCTTTCTAACATACTTGCGGTTTTAAGAGCTATTCATCTTTGTTTTGTAGAACTCCAGTGTCACCTGCATCTACACTATCCCCAACATTATTTATCTTGGTTATAGAATTTTAAGGCTTCCCATTATCATTCTGTTTCTTTTATCTTTGAAAAGAAAAAAGGGGTTTTCACAGAATCTTGAACAAATTACAGTAATTTAAAAATTATGCATGCAATTAAGGAACTTTTTTTAGGGAGTATTAAATGTTGTCATACAGGAATGAATGTCATTTTGAGCAATAATTGCAGTTTGCCATTTTGGTAAATTAAAGTGACTTGCTCGGGAACGATTATTTAGTAGATGGGTTTTTATTTGTGCACAGGGCCAGGATTTCTGTCAGGTGTGGGCCAGGACAGCTCCAAGTTCCAGCCACCTTGTAGTTTTACTCATTCTGCCCCATCTTCTGGCTCTGGGGTGATGCCTGAGTGGCCAAGGCTGTTGAGGTCCTTCCTGTTGAAGGCAGGGAGTAGGAAGTCAGGGGCTAGAGAAGGGGTTGGACCCAACTTCCTTTGGCAGAGAAGACCTGGATACATCCTGGCTCACAGTCAGGCCATATGTAGGCCTTTTTAAGTGGTTGTGTTGATATGCACGACTCTATAAATAAAAGTCCAACCCAGGTGAGCTAAAAGATCTAATTGGTTTAATTTAAAAAAAAAAAAATTGTAGATTAGGAAGCATCCCATTTAGCTGGTAGAAAAGCACAGCTACAAAGTTATAAAACATGGAAGGTCTTTGCAGTCAAACCGAATGGAACAAGGTCATTTTGCAAAAGAAAAGGATTGTTTCAACCTCCTTCCCTGGGGAGCAGGATCCTGTGGTGAGAGACTCCTGCTGACCAGGAAACTCCTAGGGCGCCCTTTGATTTCTGCTTTGGAGAGAGGCTGAAACTGTAGTTCAGTCAAGGGTTAAGTCTTGGTGGGCCTCAGAGGATGCTCCATTTAGAGCCTATTTTCTTTTCAACAATACTTTAAAACTGGGGCCCCCTTTTGCTCGGCCCTTGCTACCAACAGGATGGGTAAATGGCTTGGCCTTGATGCTGTCCAGACACTCCACAGCCACTGGCAAGGTCAGAAGTGGCATGACAAGCAGTATGAGAAAGTGCATTTGGACATGGCCCTGAAGGCCAGCCCCTTCAGGGCTGCATCCCATGCGAAGGCGATCGTGCTGGAAAAAGTTGGCATTGAGGCTAAACAGCCAAATTCTGCTAGAAAAAAGTGGGTCTGAGTTCAGCTGATGAAGAACGGCAAAAAGAAAAAAACAACACAGCCTTTGTACCCAATGATGGCTGCTTGAGTTTTATTGAGGAAAATGACAAACTTCTTTTGCTGGATTTGGTCACAAAGGGCATGCTGATGTGATATTCCTGGGGTCTGCTTTAAGGTTGTCAGAGTAGCCATTGTGTCTCTTTTTGGCTTTATGTGAAGACAAGAAGGAAAGACCAAGATCATAAGTTTCCATGATGAAAGCACAATAGTAATACATTTTCATATACTGAGAAAAAAATAAAACTGGGGCCCCACTGGGTACCCTGTTGCCAGGGGCCGCTTCAGGACCTCATGTTCACATCCCTTTGCCTACCCTGACCTTTCCCTCTTTCTTATCTTGCATTCATTAATTGCGGGTGCTTATAGATGATATTGCCAGAGTATGTCGTGTGAGGAGAGGTGATGCTGTGACAGTGGTTGGAAAACATCCACGGAGTCAGGGGACTGCCAGGGTTACCCATTAAACAGCCCGGCCTCAAAGGCAGAGTCAGCTAAGCTGCAGTTGCTCTCTGCAGCAACATTGTTGTGACAGAGATTGGCTTTGTGCCAGGGCCGGCTGGCACCCTGCTACTCCAAGCCTGTAAGGTGGAAGGAACCTGGGGTCTGGGATGTAACTCTGGGCTGGAGCCCACGCTTCACCATGTATGAAGCCCTGGGCTTGAGTCCTAGTATTCTCCACCTCCAAACATGGATGTGACCAGCGCATGAGACCCGGCGTGATGGGAAGCCTCCGGGGGATGTTGAAGCCCCTGGGAAAGACAGCCTGTGTTGCATGCTCGGGCGAGTGGTTTGTGTTAGTGCTTCTCCTCCTCTCTGGAAACTCTGACTCTGCCATATGCATATGAGCACCTCAGCCTGCTGCTTCCTACTGTGAGCCCAGGGGACTCAGGGCCACCCTGCAATTGTCCCGGGACACTGGATATTCAGAGCACCAGGACTTTGGGTAGAACTTTCTCCTGTACTTTCCAGGGGTCAGGGTCCCGGGCTCTTGTCCCATTCAGAGAGGGGGCATTGCTGCACTTTAAGATGCAGCGAGCAGAGGGGCGGCGTGCCTGTGTGGGGCACACTCCGCATCTTCAGTATGACGGTGAGCCGGAGAACTGCAACAGCAGCTTCCTTTCCAGATGAGGATGTAGAGGCTGAGGATGATGCTGAGCGGCCGGCCCCACATCTCTCTGGCGCCGAGCAAGCCCACACTCTGCAGGCTCTCGCGTCACCTGATGTGTTTACAGTCCTGGCTGCCAGCAGGAGCCACCGGGGAGCTGGCGGGGCCCTGGCCAAGTCAGAATCTCCAAGGGTGGGGCTCGGGCACTGGAAACTTGCAAGCTCCCAGGTGGTTTTGGGGTTTGCAGCAGGATAAGTGCCAGGGGTGAGTGGAAGATTCACAAACTGATTGGGGGGTCGGTGGTAAAGCAAACAAGCCAACTGCAGCCCAGCGAAGGAAATGTTTTCCCCAAAAAGCAGCTGAAGTGTGAAGTAATGAGGAACATCTATAGGAAAGTTCTGTCCCTTTGCATGTCCTTCCAGGTCTTGGAAGGTTTTTAGCAAGCTATGACTGAAAGCCTTGTTGGCAGAGAGTAGCAGGTCGAATAAATTGGCATACTGTTTCTTTAAGAGCTGCATGGTGCACAGAGAAGTTGGATAATTTTCTGAAATCACACAGTAAGTTAGGTAAGAGGCTGATTGAGGACATCAGCATCTTGTTCTCTGAGGTTCCGTTATCTCAAGAAGGCTGGAGCAACAGTACAGTGGCTAGGGTGTTTGCCTTGCATGCTGCAGACCTGGGTTCAATCATCAGCATCCCATATGGTCCCTTGAGCACCACCAGAAGTAACTGAGTGCAGAACCAGGAGTAACCCCTCTGAGCATCGCAAGTGTGACCCCAAAAAGACAAAATGATGATGGAGGGGGAGGATATCCAGCATGTTCCTGCCTGTCCTGTGGTGATCAGAGTCGACGCATCCTTCAGGGAAATTACGTGGAAAGCTGTCAGGATTTTCCTCTAAGAACCAGTTTCCAAAGCCTTAATAAATCCCTCAAGAATTGTAGCAGCTTTGGAGCCAGAGATAGTACAGTATGTTGGGCATTGGCCGTGCACACGGCCAACCTGGGTTTGATCCTGAAATCCCAAATGGTCCCCTGAGCACCTCCAGGAGTAATTCTTGAGTGCAGAGCTGGAAGTCAGTCCTGTGTATTGCCAGGTGTGACCCAACAATAATAAAACAACAACAAAGCCCAAGAATTTTACCAGCGTTATCCTCATCTTAATACTTGCTTTCTGGAGCTGGAGCAACAATACAGTGAATAGGGCATTTGCCTTACACATGGCAGACCCAGCTTCGATCACTGGCATCCCATATAGTCCCCTGAGCACCGCCAGAAGTTATTGAGTGCAGACTTAGGAGAAACTCCTCTGAGCATTGCTATGTGTTACCCCCAAAAGACCCCCCCCAAAAAAAAAAACCCAAAACACTGGCTTTTGTCTAGCATTTAACTTTTATTTCTTGAGTTGTGGTAAGGCTGGTGTTGTGAGGAGGACGCCTGTGTTCGCTGTGAGGTTGACAAGCAGAGCCGAGGTGGTGGGTGGTGTGCCAAGCACCCATCTGGAGTGCCTAGACATTGCCACCATTTCTCATCTTTCCCTCCACGTGTTTTCTACCTTCCCATTCACCCCCCAGCTGGTTGGCAGCCGGGGAGTGGAGACCAGCTTGCTGATGATATAGCTGAGAACTTAAGGGCCCTTTCTTGATCTCCCTTGCTTTGAGGCGGGGGTTTTGTGGACACCTCAAGGTGCTCAGGGCATACTGTCTTTGAGCTCAGGGATCACACCTGGTAGGGGCCTGGGGACCACAAGAGGATTGAGCCTAAGGTAGATGTAAGTCAGGCCTTGCCTGCTGGCTCTGTGTCTCAGGCCCCCTTCCCTGAGGCACTTGTGCATGCTCTGGCCTGCCTTAAGGTCAGTGAGGGCTAGTAAAGGGGGCACGACTGACATTTGGGCTGGCCCTGCCATGTGGGCTGGAAGTTCCCTGGCACTCCTGGGTCTGCTGCCGTGAGCTAAGTCAGACGGGAGTGCGTGGAGGGTCAGGGAGCTCCTGGGCTGCAGGCATGTGTGGAGTGTGTGGTGGCGCGGGGTGTGAGGGTTCTGGGTACAGTGGGGGCTGCTCTCTGGTGACTGGGCATTGGAGCAGAGACTCATAGGAGCATTCTCGCTGGGCCTTCCTCTCAGGAGGAACCGAATGGGGAAGGCCAGGAGGACAGAACCTCCTCCTGGCTGTGAGGGACAGGCCTGAGACTCAGCAAGGCTGCCCTGGAGGGAAGCTGGGAGAGGAGGCCCGAGTGAGAGTCGATGCTGGGTCATGTGTGTTGCTCCCTTCATCGGGAGCCGAGACCTGTGCGGATCGGCCGGTTCCTTGCCCGCTGCACACTGCCCAGTGACTCTGACATAGCTCACCACCCGACAGCAGCAGTTCTCTCATCTGTGGCTTTCCCGTCAGCTGCTCTGCACGCCTGTCGCTGCAGCACCTTCAGCCCTGGAAGGAGTCTTGTCTTCCTCTCCCATCTCCTAATGATCCCTACTCCAGTCAAATCAGTGACAGTCGCTCATGGTTTTCACACCTCATGAGTGGGCAGCCTGAGAGCGGGGGGCGTGATTGATGGGTAGGACAAGCTAAGGGAGCTCTGGGGATAAAAGCAGAGAGCTTTGTAATGGGTGTTAAAGAAATGGCACTTACGATAATCGGGAGCTTTGAAGACCTTCGTAGTTTAAAATATTCTGTGATTTTATCTTAAGGTTTGTAGGTAACAGTTCTTACTCTGATTTCTGGAACCAGGGAGCTCCGGGCTGGCGGGAGTGGTGTTTATTTAGTAAGAAGTCACGAGATGACTTTCCAGGAGGTTGGCGCTGCTCAGTCCCAGGGCTCGGGGACATTCTCCCTGGTTCTGCTTTTCCTCTTAGGTGCTGCACCTCCTGGCAGAAAATAGAGCATCTGTGTTTACTTTCACCTTTGTTTTCACACTGTTAATTAATCCCCTGGTGGTCATCTTATGGCCAGAAGAGTGAGTTGACTTTTGATGTTTGAGCAGTGATTTCTCCAGATCTCTCTTGAGACCCACCACATGGGTGTCCAGGAGCTCAGCAGACCTTCGTGTTCTCAGGCCCAGCCCAAACAGACTGAAGCAGATACTCAGGGCCATGAGCATGGCTTGGACAGGCATTGAAACATTATGTGTCTGAAACCCAATCATGGGCATACCCAGCTTAATTTTTGATTATAGATGCAAAAATCCATAATAGTAGCACATACACCTGATTGTTCATCTACAGAAGTTTTTCATCTTGTCTAGCTAAAATTCTGTATCCACTCAGCAGCTTTCATCCCCACCTCCTATGCTAGCTATAGCTACCTACCTAGCTATAAGCTACCTCCTTATAGCTGTGCTCCAGTATTCTGTTTTCTGTTTCCATGAACTTGACCATCCTAGTTACCTCATGGTTGTATTATAAATACCTGACTTCTTGTAACTGCCTTACTTCACTCAGCAAATTGTCCTCAAGGTTCATTCATATTTGTATGAGGCAGGATTTCCTTTCATTTAAAGATGAAATATCATTTCATTGTAAGAAGCTACCACATTTTCTCACACACCTCTAATCCATGGTTCTAGGTAACTGCTGTTAACCACCATCAAAGAATATTGTTCATAAGAGAGACTATATTCATAGGACTTTTAGAAGTATTTTTTAGTGATTTTTGTTTTATTATTGTTCATATTACTTTCTTTCAAGGAAACAATCTTAGGTATAGGTGTATAGCAAAAAGCTAGAGTGTCAGGTAATGGGGGTTCAGAAGTCTCCTGGGACCTTGGAGCTTATCTCCTAAGGATGAACAAGGACTAGATTAGATCCCAAAGTGGGATGACTATGCTTTGAGAACCCCCAGTACCGTTGTTTTTTTTTTGTTTGTTTGTTAGTTTTGGTAGCAGCTATACCCTTTGATGTGCCCATCACCAAGAATGTGTCCTGAGCACATACTTCAGTGATGCTGCCATGGGTGTCTCATCGGTTTGGGTGTCAGCAGATTAAAATTGTCCAGAAATAGAGGATACTGCCCTTCACGTATATTGTGATGACTGATACCTGTGTGGGAAATTAATATTGTTGGGGACATTGTTCAACAGGTGAGCCGTCTCCTCATCTTGGGAGGCGCCAATGTGAACTACAGGACAGAAGTGTTAAACAACGCCCCTATCCTGTGTGTCCAGTCCCACCTCGGCCACGAGGAAGTCATCACTCTGCTCCTGGAATTTGGCGCCTGCCTGGACGGAATGTCAGAGAATGGCATGACCGCCCTGTGCTATGCAGCAGCTGCCGGCCACATGAAGCTGGTGTGTCTCTTGGCCAAGAAAGGGGCCAAGGTAAGGCAGCATCTCTGCTGGAGGGGGAAGGGGCAGTGATGGTGGGAGGGAGAACATTTTAATCTCCTTGTTAGAACTGCCTGCTGGACCGGTCTTCATTCTGTTCCTGCTTTGTCTGGTTGAGATGAACAGAAATTGACGCAGAAATAAGCTTCAGGCTCTGCATGATGCTTCCCCTTAGAGGGAGGCCCTGGGCTTTGTTCCTAAGTTCTTTCTCTGTGTTGCACCCCAAGTGGAACAGGACCCCAGAGACACTCTGGGGACAGGCACATTTAGAGCCATCCTTAAAAAAAGTCTACAGATACATCCTAGAATTTAATAAAACCGATGAAAACATTTTAAATATTTAATACCCCACCCAAAGAAAAGAAAATACATTTCACTTAATGTATTATTTTTAAAACAGTAATTGCATTCTGAGGCACTTAAAAGCCATGTGCTTGCACTTGGGGCTGTAGGCGCTCTACAGCCAGGGGTCCGTGTGTCTCCCCCTGCCAAGCTCTAAGGTTGAGCAAGTTGAGTCATTCACAGCTTGTCTGAAAAGTGAACATAGGAGACATCTACCATGAGGCTTTTGTTTGAGAATTAAAGATAGCTTTAATATGGGGAGCAGAGAAACAGTAAAGCAAGCATGGCACTTTCTTTGCACAGGACTGACCCAGATTTGATCCCTGACATCCCAGTGGTCCCTCAGGCCCCACCAGAAGTGGTATCCGAGTGCAGAGCCAGGAATAAACCCTAAGCATCACTAAAAGAAAACAAAAATATATATAAATGTATCACTTGTATCGCTTGTCATCCCGTTGATCTTTGATTTGCTCGAGCGGGCGCCAGTAATGTCTCCAATTGTCCCTGTCGCATGCTAGTGTAGCCCAATGATATAAATGTATAGTTTTATTTTGTATATTTTTAAATTTAAAAAAAAACTTTAATAGGAAATAACTTTATTAGTAAAATGTCCTGGAACTAGCAATGCTAGTAAACTAAATGAGTTCACAGAAAACTCTTCAGGTTGATGCCTTCCTTTGAGGTAAGAGGCCCATGCTTTTGAATGACAATAGAATTAAGACATTGCCTGAATTAAGTGATTAAAAGTTTAACAAGACATTTATTAGTAACCATGGGAAACTTTTGGCTTTTTTTCCTTCCCAAAATGAATTTGTGGCAGGTGAGTCATCCGTGGGGATGTGACTGCATGTCACTGCACCTCCACTGCTACACACACTGGCTCCGCCTGCTCAGAGCCAGCCCGGGTGCTGAGAGGGCTGCAGGGGGGCCAGGGTCTCCCAGGCAGCCCTTGCAAAGCTCTCATGTGAGGTGCAGAGTGTGTCTAGACGTTTCCAGACGAGACTGGACCCTAAGCTGGACCCAGTGTTCTCTAGGTCATGCCAGGGACCATGTCTGCTGGGTCTTGGGCCGTTGGAGGTCCGCAGCATGCCGACTCTCCCTTGCTGGCTTGCTGGCCTCCCGGGCTCTGTGGCCGGACTGACCGTATTGAGTTGTCCCAGGTGAGATGCCATTCAGTATCACTTCCTGGCCACCCTTGTTCAGGGCTGCGTTTTCCAGAGGAACTCCCTCTCCCAGGCTCCCTGGCTCAGGATCTGTTATTCCCCACAGAACAGAGTTTGTCACAGCATATTTAGATTTCACCCTAGAGATTGAAGACTACCAGAAGTTTTTGTTGGTGCTCTCACACATGCTCCTCAGAGACCTCGCATCTCCAAGTAGTTTGCCAGAGAGATGTCGGGAGCGAGGAAGGAGTCCTCACTGCGAGTCCAGCTGGGCGTTCCCAGTTGCACCCCAAGACCTGGACTGTGAATTCCATATGACAAGTTTTTCACGTGGCCGTTTCATGCTCTCCAGAGGAGCTGGAGCGTGAGCCTCATGGGTGTCGGCAGTGGGATGAGGAATGTGGTGGGCAGGGCCGGTGGGTCGTGCCTGCTTTCTTGAGAAGGGTGGGCTGCACTGTGACCCACCACCAACTCTCACCCTGCAGGTAGACCACTTGGATAAGAAAGGCCAGTGTGCACTGGTGCACAGCGCCCTGAGAGGGCATGGTGACATTCTCCGCTACCTGCTGGCCTGCGACTGGTCCACAGGCCCTCCCCAGCCAGGCACACCTCGGAAGAGCCAAGCCCTGCAGCAGGCCCTGACGGCAGCCGCCAGCATGGGCCACGGTTCGGTGAGTGAAGACTGCCAGGGTGCCTCTCCGGGCTGGGATACCGAGGGGGTGAGAGTTGCTCGCCTGAGCGGCACCAGAGGCATCAGAATAAGGTTTAAAGACTTAGTTGGAGCCTTCATTGGCATCACACCTGTCCCACAAATAAAGATGCGGAGAAGAGCACTATCTTGAGTGCCATGTGGAGCCATCTGCTGCATGTGCACTCTCTCTGTCTCTATCTCTCTACCTCTCTCTCACTCTCTCCCCGCTCACTCCCTCTTTCTCTCTCTCTCCTCTCCCGCTCTCCCTTGTACTCTCTCTTACTCTCTTGTACTCTCTCTCTCTTGCACTCTCTCTCAACCTGCTGCCTTTATTTTTTTCTCTTTTTGATTCATTCTTTTGTCCTGCAGTCTTTTAAAAATAATCCTATGGAATCCTAGTTCTAAAATTGTCCCAAGTCTCTGAAGGAGTTTTAAAAATAGAACCTCATTGCCCCGGTAGCATGTAAGAATGCTTGTCATTTGCATTTCCTGCTCTGAAGAAAAACTTCACACAATAATTAAGTAGAGCACTTACTTCTGGAAGATGTCAGTATTCTTTAGCTTGAAGATTTAATTGTCATCTCCTGACCTGTGTGTCTGTGAATTTAGTAACATTTATCTGCTCCCTTCCATGTATTTCTCACTCCGTATGATTACCTCTAAGCATTTAGAGTTGCCAATGTTAAATATGATTCTTGCTCACTTAGATTGAAAGGAAATTTGGGTGCAGAACTGGCTGACTGACTGACTATGGGCATTAAAAATACAAGAGTAGGGGTGTAGAAGCAATAGTATAGCAAGTAGTGTGCTTGCCTTGCACACGACTGATCCTCAGCAGCCTGTATGGTCCCCGAACCCTAGCAGAGGTGATTCCTGAGAGCAGAGCCAGGAATAAGCCCTGACAGCACTGGGTGTGGCCCCCACACAAACAACAAAAACCACAAGAATAGAGGCTACAATAGAGATTATACAGTGGGTAGGGCACTTGCCTTGCATGCGGCTGACTAGTTCCAATCCCTGGCACCCCAAGTCAGGCAGAAGCCCTGAGCACTGCTGGGTGTGCCCCAGAAACAAAAGCGCACAAGAGTACATAGAGTGTGTGCACAATTCTGGCTGATTGGGAGCATACAAAATATCAAAAGCACAAATAGGATTGCAACCAACACAATATAATGTAGCAGTTTGAGAATGCATCTGTCTTCTATTAAGACAGACCTAAGGAAAGATTGTCAGAATGTCAGCCAATTTTCCTATATTCTTGTCTTATAAAAATTTTTCATAAAGATTTTTTAAATGAATTTATTTCTGTTACTTGAATATAAGGACTGGAGTGATAGCACAGCGGGTAGGGCGTTTGCCTTGCACACAGCCAACCAGGGTTGTGCCCCGTCCCTCTTGGAGAGCCCAGCAAGCTACGGAGAGTATCCCGCCCACACAGCAGAGCATGGCAAGCTACCCATGGCGTATTCGATATGCCAAAAACAGTAACAACAAGTCTCACAATGGAGACATTACTGGTGTCCATTCGAGTAACTGATGAACAATGGGACAACAGTGCTACAGTGCTACTTGAATATAAAACTATACATACTTATTTTTAATTTCCTGTACACAGTTACATAGTGTGTTAAATATACATACCTGAAGATGTAAATGGTTTTAAACTGTTCCCCATGCCTGAGTGTGTCCAGAGTTTGAAAATCATCATGAATGTGGTTCCCTTTTCCTGAACCCCCTGCCCAGGTGAAGTTGGTGGGAGTTGCTGTGTCAAACTTAAGGACCCAGCATGTGAGCACTGTTGCAGTCTCTCTTCTCCTTCCTTCACCCTGGCTCTGCTTGGCCCTCATTTGAGAGCACTTATGATAGTATCTGACACACACCTCAGTCATCTCGACTTTTTCCAGGGCAAATAAAATGTGCACATTTAAAATTTGTAATCACAGCTGCAAATTCCCTCTTGCCATAAAAGGTCCATCACGGGTTTTTGGCACTGGGATGTGGACCTCTCTGCAGGTTGCTTGCTCATTCTACAACAAAGGGTCTGGGTCAGTAGGTTGAAATATGGCCTTCTCCTGCTCTCCTGTTCCATCTCCTACTGAGGGCAAACCCCTGAGCTGGCTCAGGGCAGATCTGCTGCCCTTTCCCTAGCGGCCGGCACTTCTTTCCTGGCCTTGACCCAGACTCCATTGGAAGATGATCCCTATGGATCCCATATCACCTAAGCATGACCGATCTCATCTGGACAGAGAATATTCAGATGCACGGAGAATGCTACCAGTTGAAAAGTCCTCTGGACAGTACTATCCATTTATTTTATTAAAAGAAAGATACATGCAACATCCTATCTTCCTTCCCTGTGAAAAAATGGATTCACCCTCTTCTGGTGCTTTCTGCAAAAGCTGCACTCTGTCTGATCCCCATGTCCTTTGTTGACTAGGCTGGCATATTTGGGTCATGTTGGAATTCATTAGAATTCCGAGTACCTAGTAATCCTGAACAGTGTTGCTGAAAAGCACCAGGATTTTTGAAAAAAAAAAAAAAAATCTCAAAGTGAAAGTGTGAATAGCATATGAATTATGCTTGAAAATGGTTTTCATTATATTTTCTCTCCTTGTGCAGCATGAGATAATCATGGTTAAAAAACAACACCCTCTCTCCTTTGATACATGGATATAATAAGCACATATGGCTATGGGAACTCATTAAATCACCTTGCCACTTCTGACAGGTGGTCCAGTGTTTGCTGGGACTGGAAAAGGAACATGAAATAGACGTCAATGGCACCGACACGCTGTGGGGAGAGACAGGTAATTATGGTTCCGCTGCTTGTAGTCTGGGCTGCTTCCTTGATGTTCTCACCCACATTTTGGCCTAATTGTCTTAAGAATAACTTGGGATGCATGTACTCCAATTGTCATTTTGTCATGAAGCGTCCGAAGTTGAGAGCTTTTTAAATTTCCCAAATGAGTAGTAAAACTTTTTCCAGAAGCAAATAAAATCGAAATCATTTTGAGTTGGACTCACAGTTCCTGCATGGCTGAGGATTGTCAGCTAGAAATAGCTGAGGGCTGGTAATGATGGTTTCGCCAGCCTCTCCCGCATTGGGCCCACCTGGTCTTGTTGAAGCAGGGACTTAAGCCCCGTGTTTCCCCAAATCAGAGGTGCTCAGCAAGGAAAATTCTGGATGGCCTTCATGTTTGTATAAGACCAGGACCAGGCCAAGAGACCAAGACACTGTGTGCAGGCTACAGCCCATTTTACTGGCACAGAATGTGTGCATTTAATTGGAGTGTGCAAGACTAAGAGGATAAATGAATGTGCGTTTGGGAATATCTGAGTTGGTTACTGGTTGATGACTTGATTATAGGAGATAATGCTGCTTTGACATTTTTAATTGACTGGTATTGAGATATAAGAGTTCAGGGACCAGAGAAAACAGAAAACAGGTAAAGGGTTTACCTTGCATGTGGCAGACTGTTCGGTTTATCCCTGGCACCAACCTGGTCGCCTTGCGCACTGCCAGTGGTGATCTTTGAGCTAGAGGCAGGAATAAGCCCTGATTACCACCAAGTATGTGACCCAGAATCACCCCTAAAAAGGGGAGAGGGTTGGAATTTAAGACTTCATGATTTTTTTAATACATGTGACCAAATGTTTAATATGCTTTTCCAAACTCTGTTCTGCTTAGGCTTTTCACTGCCTTATTTAGTCAGGTGAACCAAGTTATCTTGCTTTTACATGAAGTTGCAAGTTGATATCTGCTTTGTAGGAGCTTGGTAAAGATAAGGCTGTCTTGCCCAATCATAGCCAGTCTGAATTCTCTGAATTCTAGTCCCTTCCTCTCTGGGGTGTGTGCCCAGTGCCCGTTGAGAAGGGGGAGGTGAGGGGTTACCTCCACATTCGTCACTCAGCAGTCATTCAGACACCAGCGGGGGTCCTTCATCTCAGCCCAGTCCTGACACTAACACTGTCTACCTGGGGAGCATGTCGAATTCCAGGGATTAGAGGTGCCACCTGACAATTCAGATGCCAGTTCCAGTCCAGGTCATTTGAATGGCTGACCAGCTGGCTACAAATCAGTGGCTTCCATATCCTTCTCTGAAGTCTCAGTTTGCTAAACTGATCACAGAGCCCGGAGAATTTATTTACTTATTAAATTGTCATTTTATTGCAAAGACTGTTAAAGAATATCATCACTTAGATCAAAAGGCCAGGTCTTGGACGAAGGAGTGCCTAGTGTTCAGCAGAGTGGCCCATACAAGTGTCATCGCTCGTCACTGTGAAAACTTTCCAGACCAGAGTTCTTTGGGTTTTTAAGGAAACATCAGTATATGAGAATATGAGAATGACTCATTAACTCACGTTGACCACTGGCAGTTAAGTCATAGTACACAGAAGCTTTTCTCCATGGAGGGAAATCTCACCCTCTCATCACATGGTAGATCTCTTGGCCACTAGGACTTCCTTAAGTGGTTCCCCCAAAAACCCCTTATCAGCATAACTGAAGATGCCTTTGTCACACTTGAAAAACTCTGGGGATCTGGACTTTCTGTGCCAGAAACTGGGCTACAGGCCAGTGTTTTTTATTATGAATTCCAGTATCACAGTTCGGTCTGAGGTGAACCCAGGACTATATTTTTTTTAACAGATACCCTAGAGTATTTCAAGAAAGTCACCCAGAGGAACTGTCTGAAGGCCTCCTTGTATAGATACCCATTACAAAGGTGGGATCAAGTCTCTGGTATCAAAAGTGGCATTGCTTTTTCTTTGCTTTTTCCCTGTGAAAGAAGAGAAGGGCTATGTGTGAGGGCACTGATGAGTACTCACTTTGGTCTCCTATGACCAAATCTGAATCTCATCATCTGTTCCCTTGAGAGTCTGCTGGGTCCGTAGCTAAGGAGACAAGAATCAAGAAGCAGTTCATACCTTTCCTCTGCATGGGTTAGGAGTTTGAGAGACTTTAAATTTTAAACCAGGAAGAAGTGATCCACTGTTTCCCAAACTTTGAGGCTGCTGCCTCACTTATATGTCCAAAAAAAGAAAAAAACAACTGTCATCCCTTTGGGTACTTTCTAGGTTCCTTCAGAAATGACCGCCAATGTTACTGCATCAGAATCTCCTACTTTATAGGACAGTGGTCATCAGAAATTCAGAAATTTTTCCAAAGTTTCACACGAGAGGGCATCTGCAATAGCAGGCTTTGCACAGATGTGTTCTATATTGTCTGAACTGTAGGTTTGTGTGCTGGGGTTCACATTTCCCTACCCCCACCCCCACTGCTGATAGTGCGGTCTCAGGTCAGCTTGAGGCCTTGTTGCACCAGCCGCAAGCCAGTGTGGGCTGTGCTCCCCTATGCTCTATTTCACTTGCCAGGGACACACCCCCTCCTCCCCAACAAGCAATTGTTTTGCTTCCTGGCTTTGTTGGTCCTCATTCCAGGGTGTGGTCAATGGTGCTTTGTGCCTTAAACTCTTTGGAAAGGAGCTTATTTAGCAGGGTGTGGGAAGATGATGGAACTGCTGGAAGCTCTGTATACACAATTGCCTCATTATTCCTCTCTCCCCTACTCTTGTATCACTCTATGCCAGGCTCTCAGTGTAGGGCTGGCTACAAAGAGCTCAGCTGTACTGTATACCAGCTGATGGGTTACCAAGCTGGGCCTGGGTTGTCAGTTTTTGGCTCACCTACCTGTCTTTGGAGGACTTGTTTTCCTACAGTTACACCATTTCTAACATAGCTACCAGCCATGCCTTCTCTGGCAACCACACTGCAGAAGTTGGGGGTGTTAGATTTATGCAAGGAAGTTCTTCTCTGCTTCCCTGCCAGGGGAGACCTTTGCAATGCCAGAGTAGCTTTCTTGTGTGGTCTCCATGATTTTGGATGATTGGAAGTGCAAGTCACTGCTAGCAAGGGGCAGGCACTTTTGTGTCTGGGACTCCCTGCATCACTCTGTCCCCCTCGGGGACAATGGGAAAGAGGCACAGTCCTGTGCCCTGGGAATTTTGCAGAATCAGTAAAGGTCATCACAAGAAGGGGGTGAGTTGGTGCAGGAGTGGGGTGGGGGTGGAGGGTGGAGACCAGAAAGTATATGAACTTTGACCTAAAATGATAACCTTGTGTCATCACAGTAAGCACACTGCTTTTTGGAGTGGGCAGACTAGCCTGTCACTTTGGGAGAGCGTCACTTCTCTCTGTCCAGGCGAGGCCTTGGCAAGCTGCTTATACTGTGGTTAGAACTCGCTCTTCTCGGGCTGCAGAGACAGAAGCAAGAGCAGAGGCGGCCCTTTAGGGTTACCAGAAAAGTACCAACTCCCTAAACTGCGACATTCCACTCTCCAGGGGAAAGTGGGGATCACAGAGAAGGGAAGCCGGACAGACCTTTCACGTCTCTTAAGGAAAGGCCACGCGATGCTAGTCACCTTCCACTTGGTGGGTGAATGCTCGTTTTTTTGGTGGGGCTCTAGGACTAGGCGAAAACAAAGAAACAGGTCAAAGAGATCTCGAGTCTGGCAACACTTACTGCTCTTCTGCTGCGAATGTGATCCTGGACAAGTCCCCAAATGATGCAGATGAGACAGAAGTGGTGACGGGTCTCTGTGTTCGATCGCAATTCCCAGGTTCTCAGACTCAAGAGTTAGAAAGTAGAAAAGTTTATTGGAAAGTAGAGGAGAAAAGAAGCAGCTCCCCAGGTGAGGAGCAACTTAGTATAGGACTAAGTTAAAAGGGAGTTTTGTGTGTGCTCTTTTAGAGGCTCCTTGCATTCCTTATCGGTTGTCAGTATTTACAGAAGATGCCAGAAAATCACAGGGATGTCTAGCTGGTCTAAACCTCACCAGGCATAATTGCCCATTGTCTTAGTTTCCCCTCAATCTCAACTCTAGTATTGCCCGTTATCTTAGTTTCCCTGTCAGCTTAGGCTCCAGGGCAGTTTTATGATCCTGGAAAACCCCAGGAATGCTGAGACAGAACTTTGGACATGGAATGTGTGTCAGGTTAATAGGGGAGAGATGGAACACCTGGAGAAAGAAAACTGACATTCTCTCTCACTGGCAAGGGGAAACTGAGGCTTTCTCTCTCATCTGTGCATCTGAGTCTGGGACCAGGTGCTTCTTGTATCTGTTGGATGTTGAGAGACTGACCCTTTAGAAACCATTTCTGGTACCCTTTAGCACTTGTCAGGCTGCTCTAGGGAAGCAGGGGGTTCTGGGAGCCACTGAGGAGGGGGCTGCTCATGTGTGTCTACTCAGCCCTCCGCCCTCAAGGTTGCCCAGGCCTTTGCTCCATGACATTCAGACCTGGTGAGTCTCAGAGTTCAGGCAGCCTGCAGTGTGACGAGGCAGAGCAGATGCTGTGCCGTGTCCTGTCCAGGAAGCCCATGAGGCTTCCTTAAAATCTGGTTTCACTGAGTTCCTGTGCCAGTGTCAGAGTGATGGCAACCATCCCTGCTGAGATGATGAACCTCTGTGCTTGTGATCAGCACTGTTCCTCTTTCTAGCCTGTTCTTTTCACGGGGGGGGGGGGGGGGGGGGGGATGGGAGAGAAGGGACAGCCTTCCCAGCAGCACCAGGGAAGGCCATAATTGGTTTTGGGAGTTGAACCTGGGGCCCTGTGATGGGCCTCTCTGGCTCGCAGAATGTCTCTCACTTTGTTTTGGCAGCGGGGAGGGGAGGTATTTGGGCCAAACCTGACTATACTCAGGGTTTAGCTTCTGGCTCAGTGTTCAGGGGTCACTCATGGCAGTGCTCAGCTGACCAAATGTGGTTCCAGGGGTTGAAATGGGCTTGGGCACATGTGAGCCAAATGATTTAAACCCTGTGCTGTCTCTCTGGCCCCACTTTTAACTTTTTTATTTTCTTTTTTAAAAAAATTTTTCATTAGTGAATCACTGTGAGGTACAGTTACAAACTTTTGTGTTTGTATTTCAGTCATACAGTGATACAGTGATCATTTACCCATCCCTCCACCAGTGCCCATTCTCCTCCACCAATGTTCCCAGTATCCCTCCTACCACTTCCCACCACCCCACCCCACTTCTACGGCAGGACATTCCCTTTGGTTCTCTCTCCTTTTGGGTGTTTTAGTTTGCAATAGAGGTATTGAGTGACCTTCATGTTCGGTCTGTAGTCTACTTTTGGCATTCATCTTTCAACCCAAATGGGTCCTCCTAACATCCTCTTCTTGGTGTTCCCTTCTCTATCTCAGCTGCTTTTCCCCCAGCATGTGAGGTCAGTTTCCAAGCTCTGTGGGGCAGACCTCCTGGTCCTTATCTCTACTACTCTTGGGTTTAACTTTTTTTTTTTTTAAGAGGGAATAGAGGCCTTTCTATTGCAGCATTCACTCTTTAAAGTTTTCTTGTGCTTTTACTTTGGGGTCCTATGGCCACACCTAGGCATTGTTCTCAGTGTTGCTCCAGGACTAGGCAATTCTGGCATTGACACCAGCCTTCTTGTATGCAGAGCCTGCACTCAGCCTATCTATTCTCTCTCCAGGCCAGCATTTGATATTTTATGTGCACATAGGCCTGCTTTGTGAGCAAAGCCTACTCCTGACCTCTGTGGGTCCTGGTGCAGTTCCCCCCGTGGAACTTACCTTCTGTAAGATTTGGTGTCGGTGCTGTTTATTTGCTAAGAGCCTGCTTTCCCCAAAGTGTGGGCTGTGTGAGAATAGAAATGTTCCTGTGTGTTATGTTCCGCCTTTTGCCCATAGAATTTTCTGTGATGGTGGTATTACTTTCCCTCTGTGCTCTCCAGCCTGGTAGTTACAGGTCTGGTCTGGTGCTAACTGTTGACAAGATTTTAGTGATTTTAGTATAAGTGGCATTTGCTTTGTTGCAACAACTATGGTTATTGTTAGAGGAGAAGAGGTAAGGGGCCTAGGTACTCACAAGGAAAGTCTTCTGCTTTCCTTGATTGCTTCATAGCTTTGGTCCTGGCTGGATTCCCTGCAGCCTTTGAGACTTTTCCCCAAATAACCTGTGTGGCACGTGTTTGCTAAGGGTCCAGTTGGGGCCTTTGAAAACACAATCTAAGCAACCAGACCTGGTATACATATAGCAAGCAGGACAGAGTGACCCTGCTGTCCCATCTTTGTGTCCCTGCTTCTCCCTCCCAGTTTTCTACCCTGTCTGCCCTCCCCTGCCCATGGGCGGTGCCTTCTTGCTCATCTTGGGTGGTCAATCAACCCAGATGCCGACCCTTCTCACTGCCTTAAGGCTGGCCCATCTGCAACTCGGGCTGGGTTCCCCCACCCAACGACTGCCTCTTCCCCCACCATCTCCTGGGGTGCCCTCAGGCTTAGCCATTGGTTAGAAGTACTTAATGCTGTTCTCTTGCTGTTTTCATTTTCCTTGCTCTCTTGCTAGTTTAGTGGGTTAAATATTGTAGTTCATAAATATTTTCCAAATATTTTGAAAATATTTGCAGAGTCTCTTGCCCACATGCCTGGCCATCTTCCCCGGGGGGGCCCCTCGGAGGGGATGGGCTCCAGCTTCCCACCCCACCCCAAGCAGAGCTCCCAGTGGCCTAGCTACAGCCATGCTCGAGGCCCCTCTCCACACGTTTGGACAGGCCTCACGCATGAGGGTGCCGGCAGAGGAACCCAGGTGTGTGTAATCCCATCAATGGCCAACATCCAGAGACTTGAAATCGAGCTTTGCAGCCTCGAGATATCTTGTAGCCTTCTTCTCCCTCTGGGAGAAACTGGCAATCTTCTGAGAGTTTCCTGCCCACAAGGGACAGCCTTGCAAGCTTCTCATGGTGTATTCATATGCTGAACCCAGTAACCAGCTGGATCCCATTCCCCTGACCCTGAAAGAGCCTCCAGTGCGACATCACTGGGAGGGCCGAGTCCTAAGATCTCAGGGAAAGGACGAATGGAGAGGTTACTGAGCCCGCTCGAGAAATTGATGATTAACGGGATTTCGTGATTGTGATCGTGAAATATTTTCTAAGAAAGTTGAGTCATGGTGAATTTTATGGTTTTGTTGCCCAGGCTGTTCTATGCACTTGATTTGCCTAAGAAGGGATTTCCCTGGCTCTGAGTCCAGAAGTTTATTTCTTTAGATGGCTTGCCTCTCTGCATGGTGCGTAGAAGCAGTTGAGCTTTGTGTGTATGCCAATGACAGGTCTAACTTCGGAGCGAACCCAGAATAGGATCTAGACCTTCTTTCGGAGCTCTGCAGCTTGTCAGCTGGGGTGAAGGCCCTTAGAGACTGGTCTTGGGAAAGGGGGTCCTCACACCATTGTCTTTCCTCACCAGGCTGTGAAGCTGGGCAGGGCGTTAGATTTCCTCCTTGATATTTTCAAAGCTTCTCTCTTGCCTCCATGAAGCTGTTTCTGTCCTGAGCCCTGTGACTATTCCTGTCCTCCTGCAGGGGAGATTGGCCAGCTGCAGATGGATGCAGGCTGGGGACAGCTGAGCTGTCACACCCAAGCCACGTGCCCTAGGGAACAGGATGCCTTATTGTTGGGTTAAAAATGATCCTTTGTTCATTCAAATTTTACCTTAGGGGTTTTGGAGAAAAGAAGGCCATTCTTTGGTAATAATTTAAAGCAAATTTTATACTTGAGTTTGGCACTCACATGTAAATCTCAGGGCAGAATTGCAGTCTGAGACTAGAAGGAAATGCGTTTGTCCATCTTGTTAGGGCATGTGGAGAATGTGTGTGAGAAGGAATTTGCTAAATGTGACCTGATGAGAAGAGCTAAGTGGAGAGCTATCGGGCACCTGAGATACTCCGTTCAGAAATCCAAAGCATTTCACCAGAACTATCAACAAAACTGTTGTTGAAACATTCTTGTCAAGTCATTCCTTCCTCTGCCAGTGTTTGTTTTTAAGAAAGTGCTGTAAGGTGAGTGGAAATCCAGGTTTCTTCCTGTTGAAACAGAGGTAAAAGTATGAAAGTGCCCCAAGGCACTGAGAGAGGAGGGGAGCAGAGGAGAGAGAGGGTGCTACTCCAGGACCCAGGGCTTTGTAGGACCCAGGAGGGCAGCCTGGGCTCTGGGAAGAGGGGGATGGATATGAAGTCACCCAGACAACAGAGGTGGATTTGGGAGCGCAAAGAGCTACAGGGACTGGACTGGTCCCACCTATGTCCCTCCTGTTCTCACAGATCCCTGAGGTTCACCTGTAGATGTGGGTGTTCCGAAAACCACTGCTCTCGAGAGGAAAATCGGAGATCAGCCCTGTGACCCATGCCCTGTGCTTTGAGATGGGCGAGGGAGAAGGCGTGGGGAGCATGTTGAAAACCTACCAAATACAGCTTGGGTACAGATAAACTGGAAACTTGACCTGAACTCTGCTTACCACCTTCTTCTTGTTTGTTCAGGTTTGGTTTAGCGCCATACTTGGCAGTGCTCAGGGCTTACTCCTGGCTCTACTTTGAGGGATCGTTCCTGGAGGGGCCTGAGAGGTTGCCATGGGTGGTGCGAAGGATCAAACCCAGATCCCTTACATGTAAAGCAAGCACCCTACCTGCTGTGCTATCTCTCCGGCCCCTCTTGTCCATTTTGCAGGTTGTAGAGTCCACAGTGCTCTGACAGGTTCCTTCCTATATTAATCTAAGAAACAGACAGACTCCTGTTTTTGGCATAAAGAGTTGTACTTGCCCGAGTGCTGGTGACTAAGAGCCTGTTCACCTACAAACATTGGTACTTGTTCTTAGAATTCATCACTGCTGTAAGGACTACGTGTTCATCTGTGGTTCACTCACACAGAGGAATCATGCCTTGATTCTCTTGTATTCTTAAGAAAACAATATACTTTTTCTGCCTATTGTGATAGTGGACATGGCATTACTTAGAATACTTTTGTGAAAAGACCCCACTTTTCACACTGTCCATATGTGAACTACTGCATTGAACCATGTCCACCTCAGCACATGCTCAGCCCTCTGAGAGAGGCCCAAAACAGCGCCTGTGCATGCTTAAAATAACTGGGTGGGTACAAAGATCTGTCAGAACTGGGAGCATTTTGCACACACTTTAGAAATGACAGCTGTTCAGAGCTGTGATCTTCTGATGAATTTTTAGAACAAAGTCTATATGAAATAAGATTTATATTGTCCATGTTTTAGGAAATTGTTTTTAAATTAAATTTGTGTTATTTATAGTGTATTTCTCAAAGGAATTGAAGCTTATCTGCAAGAACACATATAAAAATAAGAAAGTACTTGAGCATTAAGGTCTTGACTGGCTACTTCCTGAGCTTCAGAATACTGGTGAGCAGGGTTGATGAAAAAAATCATCATGGATTATTATTGTCCATGGCAGAAAGTATGACAGATCTTTAGGAAAAGAAAGTTATTTCCGGTACTGTTGTTCTAAAACAGCATTCACAGTCTGATTAGTTAGATTTTTAAAAGTCTATTTGTGTTTGTTTGGGAGTCATACCCACTGGTTCAAAGGGGTCACTCCAGGCAAGATCAGATGACTGTATGGTACTGGGGGTGGAACTGGGGCTCCCACTGGCAAGAAGAGGTGCAGGACTGTGAGCATCTCCCTGACTCTAGTTAGATATTTTTCAGGAAACTCAGAGGAAGCAGCGTAGGATTTGAGAACTCAGATTCTGACTCTTCTGTCTGCCTCCCACTGAAACAAGTTTTTCAACTTCTTGGGCCTTCTTTTCCTCATCTGTCAAACTGGGGTGAATGGTGCTTGCTTCATTAAAGCTATGCATGTTAAGTAAGTTTGAAGTGCCTGGGTGATCATGTGGAAGCACTTTACAAATGCCAGGATATTGTTCAGGGCTGCCAGGACCTTGGACTTTGGGGTCAGTCAGCCAAATTCAAGGTCAAACTCCTAACTCTGACACCCATCACCTCCTCACTGGGGCAGATGATTTCTCCACTGTGACTCAGTTCCTTCACCTGAGTCATCCACAAAGAATACTTGTCAAGAGTAAATAATTCATCCATAGTATTCTACACACAGATGTGTGTGTTTGACAGATGTTAGAAGGCCAGAGTTGTGGTAAATTGTTAATGTTTATTGTAATAGATTATTGACGTGTGCTGTGTGTTTGGCCCTGATCAGCTATCACAGTGCATGTCTAAGCAGTCGAATCTGCCCGTGACTTTGCAGTTGCTTTACAGATAGAATGGATGGAAAAGGCTTTGGGTGGCAGGTGAAGGCCTGTCCAGTGGCAGTGGCACATTATGTTCCTGTGGTGAATTCCTTGGCAGCTTGGGGTCCATACACAGGATCACAGCATGTTTGTACATGCACGTCCATAGCGTCCTGGTACCCTAGCTGCAGCTCTTGCCTTGTTTTAGCCTCTTCTAACTCCTTAAGTGTTGGCTGATATGCAGGGGTAGTGTCTTCACTGTGGGACCTTCGGTTTCTGCCTATTGCCTCATAGCACAGGCCCCTTTACTAGCCCCCACGTCTGCAGTACTTCCAGGAGACTTGCATGCATGGAGCCAGTCATGGAGGGGCAAAGCAATCCAGAAGGTGTTCTTTGGTGCTCAGCACTGCTCACCTTTCTGATCCTAAGGGCACCTGGGGTGGCGAAGCAGGAGGTTTCTTGGTGCTCTCCAGCACAATGACCTTTGTTGTGTGTGTGTGTGTGTGTGTGTGTGTGTGTGTGTGTGTGTGTGTGTGTGTGTGTGTGTGTTTACTCTTTACATTGTTGAGGATTAGATCAAATGAGTGGCCCCATATTTGTGGGTAAGAATTTGGAGCTGGCAGGAAGTTTGTTCTTCTGTCTGAGGGAAGCCCTCCCCTTCCTTGGGGAGGGCAGGAAATGCCTGACAAAGCAGGGCTGTGAGATCCGGCTTTTGTAAACAGTCACCCCATTCCTAGAAGTTGGAGGAAGGGTCTTGTCTGGCTTTGGTGTTGGGAGGAAGGGTGCTACTCTCATTCAGTCAAAACTAATTGTTCCCCCTTCTCTGAAGCCCTCAGTGTGACAGCCCAGGTCAGTCGGTTAATGACTCTTTAGCGGGTAGCTGAGGACACTAGTCTGTAAAGTAGGTTTTACTGAGTATGTAAAAAATGTGGGTGTCGGAGGCTGGAATAATAGCACAGCGGGTAGGGCGTTTGCCTTGCACATGGCCGATCCGGGTTCGATTCCCAACATCCCATATGGTCCCCTGAGCACTACCAGGGATAATTCCTGAGTAACCCCTGTGCATCACTGGGTGTGACCCAAAAAACAAAAAAAAAGTGGTTGTTTGGGAGAGTCACCTGTATGTGTGTTACCTTGTTACCCTCACTATGTCTCTAAAATGGGCATAGAAGCCAGTGACGGGACAGGAGTCCATCATCACAGCCTCGAGCGCCCTTTCCCCCATGTCCCCATGTGAGTGACAGATCAGCCCTACCATGCCCTCATGCCCCATTCCTGTCATGGCTTTGTTCCTAGAAGTTTTTAGAAATAAAATTGTTGCCCTGGGAATGTTAATACATAAATGATATTTGCAGAAGTCTCTTGGGGAGTGAGTGGGAATGTCTCCCAAGTTCAGGGCGCTCAGGGGCCACTCCCAGAAGTACTCATTCTGGTGCTGTTGGGTGAACCATATGGCACCAAGAATGGAACCTGAGGCCTTTGCATCCAGGCAGCCCTCCAGCCCTCTGACCTATCTCACAGGTCCAAGCCACTGAAAAAGGAAACAAACAAACAAACAAACAAACGAAAAAACTCTTGATGCGGTTTTCAGTAGGTTCAGTGTTGGTGCCAGTTGATTTTCTGAAAATGAACATTGGCTGTGACAAATCTGTGTGTGCTCTACAGCCAGGATAAATTGCAGAGATAAATGTGTTCAGAATCCTGGGAGAAAAAAATGTGCTTTCATGGGATTTTAATTACAAAACTGCCATCTTTGGGGTTTTTTTGCATCATTGATTTTGCAAGTAAAAGAAATTGCGTGCGATGTGAATCTTAAAGAAGTGCTGTGTTCACTTTGCTTTTCAGTCTCGATTTCACGCCAAGCCTTCTTCCTCCAGTTCGACTTACCTTGGCTGGAAGACAAGGCCTTGCCCCCTCCTGCCCAGCACACTCTCTTCAGTCTTGATCCCCTCACCCCCCCTTTTTTTTTCCTGGCCAGACAGAGTTCATTGACCCCCATTAGGGGCTGATGGTCAGCTCAGAGGTTGGCCTCTCAGCCGAATACTTGGAATTCCTCAGCAGAGCTGTGTCTTGAGTTTGTTTGTTTAAGCATGTGGTTGACTGCACTTTAGTCTCTCTTGTTTCCGAATATGGTATCCTTAAATCCTCTGGCCTCAGAAACTTGAGATGCACTCTTGCCTCTGGGGTCCTGAGTGAAGGGGCCAAAAATAACCACCCTGAGTGAGCAAAGGAAAGAGGGGTGATGGGTGCTGATGTTGGCCGGCCCCGGGGCTGGGAGTGAGACCTTCTTCAGGCCTGCCTGCAGATGGGGGCCTGTCAGGCCTGTGCAAATAGTCTCCGCCTCTTCTGCACCAGGTCAGTCACCAGATGCACAGCAAGGAAGGGAAGAGCCTGGGTGGCGCTCTTGTCCACTCCTCGGCTGCCCCTGGCCTCTCTGGCGCCTCTGTGCAACACGCAGCCCTATTTTTAGTGCTGAGCTGTCACTTCCGATGAGCTGCTGCTACAGCAGTTCGGTGGCAGCTGCCGCAGACATCCTGACTCAGAGGCCCCATGTATCATGCAGGCACACTTGTTTACCATTAACAAGGATGGATGTTCCGGTGGATCAGCTGCCTCAGTTCCTCAAGTGAAGGGCCCTGCGTGCTTTCTTTGCCATGCTGCTCCGCATACATGTGGACCTGCTTACTCATCCCATGGGTCATGTCACAGGACCCTCGGGAGAGGGATCCCAGAACAGGAGCACGGTTGGTGCCCAGACCTCCCATCTTGCGAAGCCCCCATGAGGTTGTATAGAGATCCTGTGGGGATCACATAGGCAAATACTCCATGGCCCACGAATATTAAGGAATTAACAAACTACCATGGCAAAAACAGACACAAAAATCATAAGCACAGGCCCAAAGTGATAGGCATGTGCAGGGCAGCATGGACCATTATAGACTCATCACTGTAGACTTTGGTGGTACTGGCAGGATTGCCTTGGTCCCTGGTTTTGCAGCCTGTGACCATGGGAAGACTAACTTCCACCACAAATACATCACCCTCTATAATTGATATAAATATTGTCCTGCTAGAAATAGTTTGCAGGTTTCAATGAAAGCCCAGCAATGTGAGTCTGTCCGTGTAGCTCAGATAGGAATGGCAGCCACAGCTGTTCAGCCCCCTTTATAAATAATCTGTGTTTTCTTCTCATTGTATGGTCTCCTTGGGGGTGGGGGGTGGAGCTCTCGGCTTACTCCTGGCTCTGTTCTCAGGGGACCATATGTGGTGCTGCATATGGAAACCAAGTTGGCCATGTGCAAGGCAAGCGCATTGCCCACTGTAGTATCTCTCCAGTTCCTGGTTGTTCTGTCTTGAGAAATTCAGTAATCCAGATTGCAACTCTTGGTATGTGATTCTTAGAGTTGAATAAAACTCTTAGAAGGGCCGATAGAGGTCAAGTGTTAAGACTGCAGCATGCCATGCCACTCTGGTCTCACCTTTCCTGCCTGGGAGACAAGGGCCAGACATAGAGGCCTTCCTTCCCCTGCTCTCCTCTTCAGCTTCAGCATTAGGACAGTCTGGAGCTCGCAGTGCCTCCACCCTCCACACTCCCCCACGCAGGAGGCCCTGGAATGAGAGCAGAGCCCATGCAGGGGTCTCTCTCTGCTGCACTGTATAGCATCCTCGGGGACAGGACTGGTTCCTTGAAGGCACTGCTCTTTGTCACCAGGAGATGGGCCCAGGTGCCAGGTTCTCTCTCCTTTCTTGTGCATGGGCTCCTGGGAGGTAAACCCTGGGCAAGCTGACCTGGAAGTTGGACTAGGTTCTTCCTCTGTCCTGAGGGGCTCAGGAAGACTGAGGATGTGGTGGTGCGTGTGCAGAGCTGCAGGTCGTGGTGCTCGGCTCCTGGTCTCTAGGCTGAGGACAGCAGCCCCCAAGTGCATCAGGGCTGCTATGAAACTTGTTCCCAGTTCTACACAGAGACACCCAATGCTTCTGCCTTTGTGTTTTGGTTCTCCAATTGGGAGACCAACCCAAGGTTTTCTTGGCCGCTGCTGTGTGTGTTCTCTTGTCATGATGTCTTGGTGCACTCAGCTTTAGATGGCGTCCAGTCCAGGGCTATTCTAGGGCCTCCCCTGTGCTCCCAGGCTTGTCCAGGCACACGGCTGGCCGCAGTGTGTCTCCAGATTTCTGCAGCAGGCCTGGTCTGCCCTCCTACCCACAGAGCACTAGCATTCTCTTGGTTCATTTCCCTTTCTTTGGTGAAGAACTGATTCTGTACTTTCCCCATGTTCATAACGGACATGTTTGACCACCTGATCTGGAGCAACACGGGATTTCTTCTGGAAACTACAGATTTGCAGATTAGAGAGGGTTTTGTTTTTTAAGTAGTTGTGGGCTGGTACTAGGAATCAGACCCTGGTGTCACACTCCTGTGTCTTCTCAGTGCCAGTTGTGGGTGTCTGTGCAGCCCCGCCTGAGCTGTCTGCACCCCATGTAGTTTGCTTCTCTGTGGAAGAACTTGTCCTCCTGGCCCTTTCTTGTCCCTGAAGCCTGCTGTGTCCCTTCCTCTGGGTGGTGTCCTGCATGCCAGAGCAGGGGCATTAGCCACTCCACACCATGAAGAATCAGGGCCTGACTCTGGGGATTTGGCCCAGTGGTAGAGCACTCGCCTTGCATGTGTGAGGCTCCGGGTTCCATTGGGAGCCTACAGGGAGCAAGCCAGGACTCAGCAGCGCGTGACCCAAAAATGCAAAGATAATAATAGTCCCAACCTATTGGGATGGAGCTAGTGTGAGGAATCAGGAAAAATTGCCCTCTCTTCTCTTTCCCTTTCTATCTCTGGCCCACCTAGCACCTCCACTCCCACAATCACGCAGCATTTTTGTTTGTTTTTGAGCTCCCTAGGGGGAGGCCCCAGAAAAAGAGAAAGCTCACCATACATGCCACCACATTCCAGAGTCCCAGCACCACAACCAAGTCTGCGTGCCACCCTTGTCATTGCCACAATAGTGACAAGGAGAAAAGAAGGGGAAATACCAAGTAAAATATATAGGAAAGAAGTGACTGCTCACGTCCAAGTGGAAATGATCTTTTTGAGATAGAGATTGGGGCTTTCAAGAGGGGACGAAGCAGGACCCTCCTCCCCCACCCACCAGATGAAGGTCAGAAAGGAGAAGGTGACACACCATGATCAGGAACTTGTCTGTAATGATGACAGCTGGCTCAGGGGCTCTTCCTTGATGGCATGGAAATAACGTTATATTGTTATAACGATAACTTGAACCACACAGCATTTACCCCAGCACTCAAGGCTGCTGCTGTCTGAGCCTCCTTTTGTGCTTTGACATTCTTGTTCCCAGATCTTGTTATAGAGATTCAGAATTTCATAAAAGGTAGCAATGATGTCATGTTTTCCTCACTGACCAGTAATAAATTAGCTCTTATTGATCAGAATTGACTGACCGGACTAGACTACTGATTTCTATGTGTATTGCACTATATTTTGGTTACATCTTACTTTAACATGTTGACACCAAAGCTGCAAGTTGCATTAAGCTACAGCCAAGTGTGAGCCACCAGTGATCCACACTGGCATCAACATGTTAAAAACAATAAGGGCCAGAGAGTTTCTCAGTGGAACGAACACATACTTTGCATAGAGGGGACCCAGGTTCAAAACCTGCACTGCCTGATCGCCTGATTACCACCAGGCTGGGACACTGAGCAGAGACTCTGAGTGCACTCTGAGCACCTAAGCACCAGCGCCAGCTGTGACACGAGAACAAACAATGCCCACCGTAAAGTTATAAAATCCTTGCCCTCTCCGTCTGCAGTCTGACTCCCCTGCCCACACAGCCTCAGCTGGTATGGATGACCCTCTCTGGAGATCACTTCCAGGATGGCACATACGCATGGCTGGAAAGCTGTCACTGGCCATCTGGTAACGGCTCATCTCAGACTTTCACCGCTGGGTTCTTCCCCTGGGGGTCTCCGCCTGTTGAGTTTCTCCTTGCAGCCTGGCATCTCGGCTTCCAGAATGGCTTCTGAGAAAGCTGCCTGTCTCGGGAGCTGGCCCTGACAGTGATGCTGTGTCATTTCTCCCAGGTGCTGTCGGTCAAATCTGTCACAGGACCCAGTCAGAACCCACCTGGGGAGGAGTTCTAGACTCCTTCCTCTCACCTGGACACCTTTTAGCACCACATGCTAATAGATGCTTCTATTGTTTGTTATTAAAGAGTAAGAACAGGTTTCTCAGAACAGTGTGCCCCTAAGAGCCGTAGTGCAGGAATTGCTGAGAGCGGGTGGCTTCGGATCTGAGTGAGGCCGGTCGGTGGTTTGCACCTCCGTCAGAGCCACCGCTAACCCTCTCTCCCCTGTGCCTCCCTTTTAGCCCTGACTGCGGCCGCAGGACGAGGGAAGCTGGCGGTGTGCGAGCTGCTGCTGGAGCGGGGAGCCTCCGTGTCCCGGACCAACCGCAGAGGGGTCCCACCTCTGTTCTGTGCAGCGCGCCAGGGCCATTGGCAGGTAGGTGCATACCTCTGAATGCGTTTGAGAGAGCGAATGCGGGCAGAGTGGACTGTTGTGGTGTCCACCCTCGGCCCACAGGCCACTCTCCGGAGTCAATTCTGTGTCCCAGGAGTTCTTGGCTCCATAACGACAAGCTAGGCTCCAGGGGCCTGGCGCAGCCAGCCTCGTAGGCTGTGAGCAGCTGCTTCCCGGGACTGGGAGGGGATGTGTGGAGTAGGTGAGCCTGATGAGTGAGACCTCAGAGTCTAATTCAGCCTGTGGTGCTGGGAGTGTCACCCATCGGCCAGCACGCAGTGGAAGCAGGGAGGTTCTGCTGTGCTCTTTGGAGAAGGAAACACCCTCCCTCTGCCCAGGCCCCCTGAGCCAGGCCAGCTCCTCTCCAGAGCGGGGCCAGGTTGTTGCCTTTCACTCGAGGAATCCTTGAGCTGAGTTTCAGTCATTTGTTCCTTCCTCCACAAGCAACGGTGATGGACCTGCTGCCGTGCCCGGCGCCAGGAGACACACGGGCACACGGACAGACTGGCCCTGCCCCCCCAGGAGGACTTTCTGAGCCAGGCTCACCACCTGGAATCAGAGTGCAGTAGCATGAGTGCCCCTGAAGGGATCTTGGCTTTCCTTCTTTCCGTCCCCGCAGGCTCCTCTGCGGTATCCTTGCCTTTGGCCTCTCCCAAGTTTGTAGAGTTTCAAGGGTGTCGAGCCAGCACAGAAACAGCTGGATAGGGAGAGGGGTTTTGTTGACGGGAAGATGACTCGAAGTGGGATGCAGGACCCACAGGTACAGGCTAGACAATGAGACCGGGCCTGGCAGAGCTAGATCCTGCTCTCTCTGTTCAGGCACACTCACTGTGAGGGAAGCAGAGGAGCACTCTGACAGGGAGTCTATTTGCTCAGAACAAGTGTCTCCAAACTGTCTCCTGAGAGAACCTTCCCTGAATGGTTGGGGAGGACGGGGACACCTTGTTTCCGTCACCTTAGTGTAACTGACAGAGAGGAGCCAACCAATGTCGGGCCCTCAGGGAGAGCTCAGACCCATCAGTTGTCCCCAGACTACCACTGTCATCCCGTTGCTCATCGATTTGTTCGAGCGGGCACCAGTAACGTCTCTCATTGAGAGACTTATTGTTACTGTTTTTGACATATCCAATACTCATGGGTAGCTTGCCAGGCTCTGTTGCGCAGGCTCAATACTCTCGGTAGCTTCCCGGGGTCTCCGAGAGGGGCAGAGGAATCGAACTCAGGTAGGCCAAGAGAAAGGCGGATGCCCAACTGCTGTGCATCGCTCCAGCCTCCCCAGACTATAGCAGTCTCACACAAAGGGCAGCAGGTGTTTTTTTGAGGAAGGAGAAAGAAAGAACACAGTAGTTGCCAAAGCTTTGGTTCTTAGGTTCCAGGTATGAGAAAGCAAGGGAGATAAGCCAGTCACTGCTGTGGCGGCCGGCCCTGGAGAACAGGTGGGGGATGAGGACACTGCATTTCATTTCTGCTTCTGCTCCCCAATCGTAATGACCTCAGCATGTGGTTAATAGGCTGCAAATCTCCAGGAGTCCTTGATGAACACTGCATGCTGCTCAGTGGGCCAGGCTGTCCACCAAGCCCCAAGTCTTTTTTTTTTTAAAATTTTATTGAATCACTGAGATAGAAGCCCCAAGTCTTAGGAAATCGGATCACTTATGGCTGTGCTGAGTGACATTTTGCCCGTACCCACCTCCCCGCCCCATACTTCTACAAAGATGCAGCTCAGTGCCAGGTCCCAGCCTGCCCACATTCACCTGCTTTCCTTCGCCTCTTTAGTTGCCCTAGTCCCACTGTGGTTCAGTAACTTACGATGAGCATTCTTCCCCCTCCAAATTCGGGTGTCTGCTGGGTATGTGCCGGCTTCGTAAGTAAGGCAGTGGATGGGACATGTCCAAAAGACTATCTTGGAAGACAATTTTTCTCAAAGGAATGTAATGGATTTCACAGGCTCCACCTGTGAAACACAGCTCTGTATGTGTGTGGGTTGGGGTGAGGGTGGCGGCGTTGGAAGAAGGATGTCCTTGTCTACTGGGGAAGGAGGAGAGCTGCCTGGATGTAGGGGGGTGCGAGTCACAGGCAGCAGGAAGACTGATCCCATGTATCCCTTTCAGATAGTCCAGTTGCTGTTGGAGCGCGGCTGTGACGTGAATCTCAGTGACAAGCAGGGCCGGACACCCCTCATGGTGGCTGCTTGTGAAGGCCACTTGAGCACCGTGAAATTTCTCCTTTCAAAAGGTATCAGACCGTCTGTCCCTGCCCTGTGTGGCTTTCCTGTGGAAGGACCAAGAAAAGAGCTTTGGTGGATCTATTCAGTACAAATTTAAAAATGTCTTTTCTTGTGGAAATTGTCAAATTTGAACAAAAGCAGAGAGACCAAGCAGTGGAGCCCCCTCTCTCCAGTCCTCAGCTCCCACAGTGACGTCCTGCAAGTCGGCTTTGCTGTCACAGCCCTGTTGCCAGTTTCCCTGACCACAGCCTGGCCACCACTGCATGGTTCTGGCCTTGGCGGGTGGGTGTCCGCCTGCAGGCCTCCTGTTCAGTGTGAATGGACTTTTCTTCCAGGTGCCGGCCTTTCTTCCCTGGACAAAGAGGGTCTGTCAGCGTTGAGCTGGGCTTGCCTGAAGGGTCACCGGACAGTGGTCCAGTTTCTAGTTGAAGAAGGTGCAGAAATTGACCAGACAGACAAGAATGGCCGCACTCCCCTGGACCTGGCAGCCTTCTACGGTGACGCGGAGACGGTAGGTACTAGAGGCTCACACACCAGGGGCACGGGCTGCACAGTGCGCAGGAGATGAACCTCTGTGGTGTGTGAGTGGCCTGTGCCCGCATGCATGTCTCATGGCGACTTCTTTTTTTTCTGCACTTGTTCTCAGCCACAAGGCCAGCAAGTCATTATTTTATGCTAATTTTGAGGCATGTGATCTATCCAGAAGTGTGGTAGACTTTAAAGACTCTTTAAAGCTTAAATACACATGATTGCCAACATATACATGAATATGTGTATTCACATGCATATGTAATTTTTGCTAGTAATTCACTGAATTGAATTTCTATGTAATTCTGTGTAATTTTAAATCAGGTTTGAATCCATATATTTATTTATAAGGAATGGCTAATCAAGTAATGAAGCTGGCTTGTTTTTAAAGAGATGTGGCATTGTCTGGGAAATCCAGAATATGCATGGGTACAAGTGGCCAATCTAACTGAGGCAAGAAGGGGCAGTCCCGATGGAAGCTGTGTGGAAACCACAGCTGTGTCAGGCCCCACATCCCAGGCCCCCTCAAGCTGGGGGAACGAACACTCAGTGCCTTGAGTGTATAAAAATAAAAAGAAAGGGCGCGGGCGAGGGAAGGGACGCCTCACCGCACCGAGCCAGGCACAGGGCCTAGGGCAGCAGCTGTCTCTCCCGCCACCCGAGTTCGGTAGCCTCCGGCCACTTCCCCCACCCCGGGGAGGTTGATGGCGATGATATGGCAGGCGAAGGAAGGAACGGAGCCATGATGGTTGGTCTCACTTGCAGTTTATTCCAGTCTTCCCTCTATACACTCTCCGTCCTCTATACACTTTCCGCCTCTATACACTTTCCACCTCTATACACTTTCCACCCCTCACCTTCTCTCCGAACCCCTTTTATTGATCATGGCCCTTCCAAAGGGCGCAATACATTGACGTCACCAAAAGCACCAAAAGTTCTTACAGGAAGAACATTGAGGCAACATAATTCTCTCCTATCTGCAGGCCCTTAATCTAGGCCCCCCCCCCCAAAGAAGATACAAAAACAAAACCAAAGCCTTCTTTGGGCTGAAAGCACTCGAATTTACATCCCAAAGACTAAGCTGGGCCAGAGCCTGGAATCTACAAAGTCAAATCAAGCCTGGCTAGCACCTTAGATCTGCGGGTCAAAGATCAGCTAGGTTTCTGTGACAAAAGGTTTCTGTGACAAAACTCCAGAAGGCAGCTGGAAAAGGGGAAATATTCCAACACTTGAGAGATACCACTCTCGAATAAATATGTCTAATGTAGGGTCACTCGAGGGACATGGATTATGTTGCTGTGGACCTGGGCACGGTTGTTGTCTTGGCCCAGCCATCTGGATTTCAAAGATTTTAAAAGGCAGAGATGTTTATATGAAAAGCATTGTGAACAGTAGTTACCGTGTGTTTCATAGACACCCTTTAAGCCGCATACATCCACAATTTTTATTTTTGTCACACACGACTTTACCAAGTCCTCTAACTTATCAGCATTAGGAAAGAGTGAAGGAGTTAGTATTCTAGGGTCATTCTTTTAAATGGTGATATAAAACACCTAAAACATCCCATCTCCATCAGTCTTAAGTGATGAGCTTGATAGTATTAAGCACATGGCACGTGTTTGGCAGCCAATGTCAAGATGTTTTAATCTCATAAAATGGAAACTTCGTGCCCATTTAGCGAATGCTCATTCCTGTTCCCCAGCCCCTGCCTACCACCATTCTACTTTATTGTCACTCAGGATATGTCATATAAGAGCAGGCATACAAATTCTGGTCTTTCACAACTGATTTCATTTAGCCTACTCTTAAAAGTTTGTGATGTAGCATGTAGTAAGATTTCCTACCTTTCAATGGATCACGATCACGATTTCTCGGGCGGGCTCAGTAACCTCTCATTTTGTCCTTTCCCTGAGATCTTAGAAGTCTATCTCAACTCGGCCCTCCCAACGATGTCACACTGGGGGCTCTTTCTGGGCCAGGGGAATGAGATCCAGCTTGCTACTGGATTTAGCATATGGATACACCATGGGAAGCTTGCAAGGCTGTCCCACATGGGCAGGAAACTCTCAGAAGATTGCCAGTTTCTCCCAGAGGGAGAAGTAGGCTACAGGATATCTTCTGGGAGCTTGCTTTTAAGTCTTTCTCTGGATGTTGGCCGTTGATGGTATTACACACACCTGGGTTCCTCTGCCGGTACCTTCATGCATAAGGCCTGTCTGAACATGTGGAAAGGGGCCTCGAGTGTGGCTGTAGCTAGGTTCCAGTGGTTTTTGGCTGCCGGGAGCTCTACTTGGGGTGGGGAGGGAAGCTGGAGCCCATCCCCTCCGAGGGGTCCCAGGGAAGACAGCCAGGTGTGCGGGCAAGAGACTCTCCTTTCAATGGAAGCGGAATAATAATACTTGTATGTTATTTAATATAGTGGATAGGGCATTTACCTTGCCCTAGCTTTTATCCCTGGCATCTCATATGGCTCCTAAGCCCCTAGGAGTGATCCATGAGCACAGAGCCAGGAGGAAGCCCTGAGCACCCATCCCCCCCCAAAAAAATGTGTGTTATATACCATGTTTTTTAGCAGTTCCTGGGTCAGTTGACACTTGGATGACTTTGACCTTCTGGCCTTTGTGAAGAGCTACAAAGCTGCAGTGTAGCCTGTGCATCAAATGTCTCTTGGAGAAGGGTCTCTGAGATCTGTTTGTATTCCTTGGGGTATTTATGTGGAAGAGGGATTACCAGTTCACTGTGGTGATACTATGCCCATTTTACATTGTTTCCAGCAGTGTGCAAGGGTTCTGGTTTATCCAAATCTCCAGTGACATCTGTTTTTTCTTGTTTTTGTGACAGCATTATGAAGCTATGTTTCATTGTGGTTCTGGTGTGTTTTCCATGGTGATTAGTGCATCTTATCCTTTTCTTGTTAACCACTTTCATTCCATCTTTGGAGGAATGTGTGTCTCTTCAATTTTTTGTCCCTTTTTAAATTGAGTATTGTCTTTGTGGCTAACATGTAGTTCTTTATGTATTTTGGGTATTACTCCCTCTGTGACCATTGTGCATGGTTCATGAACTGATCGGATCTATCTGTGAGATCCCTGTGCAAATCTAAATTGGCTACTGCTTCTCTTCTAGTCAGTAGAGTAATCTGAGTGCCTGAGTGGATTTTCCTATTGTTCTTTGTTTAGTCCAAGTGATAGCTACTGTATCATATCAAATCAATCTCTTTACCATGGTCTCAAACATGCCATTTTTGTAGTTACAACTGTAAGGTCTCTCTCCCAAACATTTAAGTGGGATGTTCTTGGCCCTAATGCAAAGTTAGGCAATGCGAAGTTGCGCATTGTTGCAGTTTACTAGCCTCTCGATGGGTCTGAGTGTGGACGCGTTGCTCACGCCTCCCACAGTTCTGCTTCCTAAATTACAGAAAATGAAAGGGTGACTGGGTCAGCTCTCTTTGGCCTGTGTTGTGGGGCAAGAGAGAGAGGATAATGGGGTGCGTGTGTGTGTGTGTGTGTGTGTGTGTGTGCATGCACACGAGCTGCCTGGAAGCCCATCCTGCCTTTTCTTCTTGCTGATGATTCCAGAAGCACTGAGAGCAGGTGTGACTGTGGCTCCCCTTCTGTTTTCTGTCAGCGTCTTTCCGCTCAAGGAGTCCTGGAGGCAAGTAAACTCTGCTTCCTCCACTCCGATGAGCTGAGAGCAGTGGCCCCAGAGCTCACACCCACTCCCCCACCCCACCCCCCACCCGCCCGCTGCAGGTGCTGTACCTGGTGGAGAAGGGAGCTGTGATCGAGCACGTGGACCACAGTGGGATGCGTCCCTTGGACAGAGCCATCGGCTGTCGGAACACATCTGTCGTGGTGACACTGCTGAGGAAAGGAGCTAAATTAGGTCAGTGAACACCTCCGGTGAACAAGGAGAGATTTTTAGCATGTGTCTGTGCTTGAAGGACTTGCCTACTCCCAAGTTCAGAAGCAGCTAAAGGGCGTTCCCCTCTCGAAGACCCCTCTATATCATAGCTAAAATGCTCCCTTAGCTTATGGTATTATTTGGGTGCAGAGCTAATTTTGAGGGGAGCCGCCTCAGGGTGCAGTTGGACTAGATTCTGGGGTTAGGAGTGCTCCACGTGGATGGTCACGGGAGCTATTGTAGGAAGCTCATAGCGGGTTGGAGAACCCTCTGCTAGTTCCTCCACGCTGGGTCACCTTCCCCCAGCTTCCATTCGGGAACATGCATGAGGTTCACTGCAGACGAGGCGAGGGGGTTTCCGCTCAGTGGAGAGAACCGAGTAGAGAGAATCCTTTCCTGCATGGCTGTGGGGATGTTTCACACCAGTCAGCATGTGTGAGAAGGAGCCACAGAAACATCTGGCTCCATCTGCCAGGCCTGTGGCACACAGCATTTCTGGGGAGGGGACTCTGGTGAAGGTGAGGCTGTTTTCTGAGAGTGTGAAGCTGTTCACCGAAGGAGAAGCTGCTTCAAGCAGTTTCACATTGTTTTGTTGTTTGATGGTACTGGGGAGCAACAGTTTATTGTTTCACTTCTCTGCTACCCACCTTCCCTATAAGTAAGTAGCGCTGGCACCGTCACAGCACTGGGGGACGGAGGCAGCGCTGGCACCATCATAGGCTTCCCTAAGGCCACAGCCCACTGCAGAGATAGCTTGACCCTGGGCTGCCTCGCATCCATGCATGTACTTCTGGTATCAAGTTCAGAAGAGGATTAGGAAGACTGGTGCCTTGCCTCAGGCTGGGAGAGATGTCAGTCAGGGCCGAGAGCTAGACAGCCTGGAGCATGCACGGGAGGTCCTCTGTGTGAAATTTGACTGAGCACTGTGTGAGGAGGCATGATACACATGCCTTCATGGGTCAGCAGCCCATGAACAACATCAAAGCACAGTTGAATATTCAGGTGCCTTGCTTAATCGCTTGTTCTCCTCGTCCCCATGAGGTTGGAGCAATGGGTCAAGGCTGCTCTGACTCCTGTGTTTGCCTGTGCTGTTTCCATGGGTGATAGCTCTTTGTCCAGGATACAGTTCCTCTTCTCATGCCCACTTCAGCAGAAGGCAGGTCGGAAGGGAAACCTGCTTACAGATCCTACTCCCTGTTACTCCCCAGAAGCCTGTGAAGGTGCAGGAGTAGTGGCCCCATAGCCAAGGTCACTGCTTTGTAACCTTGATTTGTGTTAGGGTCACAGAAGAACTGAACGCCCTAGTCCCCGCCTCTGAACATGTGTTTATTTTGCAGGAAATGCTGCTTGGGCGATGGCCACCTCCAAGCCTGATATTTTGATTATACTTTTACAGAAGCTGATGGAGGAAGGAAATGTAATGTACAAAGTAAGTGGCATTGGCCTTTTTGATGATGTTTCAATGGCCATGGGTCCATCTCTTGGTTTGGTGGATAATGGACAGAGCTGAGCTTTAAGAGAAGTTCTCCAGAGATGTTGACCTCATCTCTACATGGACTAGTAGACTCTTCCGGGTGGAAAGTACTGCTCTGTGTAGGGCATTTCTCTCTGAACGAACCCTTGTAGTTCTAACTAGACTTAGGATCTATGGCCTTGGTGTCAAGGCAGAGTTGCTTCTGCTTTATCTTCAGTTGCTGCTGCGAGTTTCTTTCATGCCCAGAGCCATAGTTACCCAAGAAAGGAACATCGGGGCATTTCCTGTGGAAAACACCATTCAGTCTCCTAAAGCTTTTACTCTAATATCCGCAAGCTTAAGGTCAAAGATAATAGTATTTGAAAGACCAAAATATTTTATTTACAGATTCATTTACTTTAAATTTCATTTCCCAAGTTCTGCTTAGATTAGAATAGTTGGTGAACTTTTGGTAAAGAGGAGATAGTATTTCAGGCTTTGCTAATGCACTCAGCTTTAGTGCTGTGGTACCAGCATAGCCACTGGTAATACCTGAAGGCCGGAGTGAGGCTGCGTCACCATCAGCCTGTGCTTGGGGAAGCAGGTCACAAGTGGATCTGGCCCAGAGCCAAGTTTGGTGACCCCAGTTCTGAAGGTGCCGCGGCTGTTTACACAGATCACTGTTCTTCCCGGCATTGTGATGAGACAGAGTTAAAAGATTAAGGAAACAAAAACTGGATTATGACCATTTTAATCCTTTTGGCCATGAAACTGCTGTTCTTGCTATGTTTAAGTTTTTGCCTTTTCTTTTTATTTTTTAATAATAACAAATAAATAGGCATACAACATACCCCAGTGGGGTTCCAGGCTTGAAATCAGTTTGAGATGGAGCTCCGAGTGTATACTGTTGTGACTTTGAAGTGGTTTTAATGTGAATTTTTGTAGGCAATTATGTCGGAAGCATCAAGCCATTTTCAGCAGGCTTCATACCTGCTGTGCTGCAGGACTGAGGGAGCAAATGAATTTCTTTAGCCTTGAAACTGACATGCAGTGCTGCTCCGATTTTTAAAGTCTGCATTTTTGTTCCTTTTAAAACAGAAATTACTATTCAACAGCAAGCACTGGGTTTGTCTGCAAGTCTCCTTGCCCTAGGAACTGCATCATTTTTTTCATCTGATTCTTACACCAAAATTAGATGAGAGATCATTCATGACATGGTTCTTCAGAATTTGCCAGAGGCAGTCTGATGTACGAAGGTGGACAGTTCCCAGTTTGGGGGTTTCTGTGGCCCGGGAAGGGCAGTGCCTCTGGCAGCAGGTGGGCGCCATCGCTGCTCACCTCTCCTGGACCTCTGGTTTGGGAAACCTTCTTTATTCGGAAGCCTCTGAAAAAGGGGTAAATGTCTGGTTTTTGAACCCTAGAAAGGAAAGATGAAGGAGGCTGCGCAGAGGTACCAGTACGCCCTAAGGAAGTTCCCTCGAGAAGGACTTGGAGAGGACATGAGACCATTTAATGAACTCAGAGTTTCCCTCTATCTCAATCTGTCTCGCTGCAGAAGGAAAACAAACGTAAGCACCACCCTCGCCACACTCCCTGGGTGACACAGGGTTTCCCGGCAGCAGCGCAGCAGTACAGCCAGCCCCCGCCCTCCCCCTCCACCCCCAGCCCCCGCTGCCAGCACCTCTGATCCTGACCAGGCTGCACCCAGCAGAGGAGCTGCCAATCCTGGGTGCTAGTCTCCAGGCCTTTCACTCCCCACCCCTCTAGAACTTGTCTAAGCCTGAGTCCAGTCCCCGGCATCACACGGCCCACAGCACGCTGAGCACTGCTGGGGTCTGCCCGCTGCTTTCCATCCTCCCTGACTGGACTGTCGGCTTGTCCGAGTGGCCTCTCCCCAGCTTCACTGGGAGAGCAGGCACGTGATGTTCAGCAGCAGTGCCTTATACTCTGCTGGTCTCTTCAGGCCAGAATCCTACTTTGACACTCACTGTAGTTTGCTCATATTCAAATCGTAACTGGTAGGTGTGTCTGAATTTCTTTCTTCTCCTTTGCTTTCAACTCCATCTTCCCACCAAATCCAATGATGTGCCTGCCCCCAGACCCCACATTCTTCCTGTCCTCCCCCCCACCCCCAGGCAGAGGTAGAGGTGAACAGTGCAGAAAGCCCTGCACTGCCAGCACGTTCCATCCTCTTGCCCTCTGTCCAGCATCAGCGAGCTTCCCTTCTCGACTGGATTCTTCTCTCCCAACTGGAAAACAAGACAGAACAAACCTCCCATGCCTTCATCTGTCTTCTGTTGGTTCCAATTCTCTGTGAACCTTTAGACGAAAAACTCCCATTGAAAAGTTAACCTATAAACAATGTTCTAATGCTCTTTTTTTTTTTTTTGATTGATGTATTTGATCGTTGACACCAGGATTTTGGCTTAGCAGAAGAATTTGCTTCCAAGGCCCTCGAATTGAAACCAAAGTCCTATGAAGCCTTTTATGCTAGGGCAAGAGCGAAGAGAAACAGCAGGTACTGTCGGGGCTTAGAGCGTGTGTTTCTGCATTATCAGAGCTTCTGCCTGACTTTGCGAGCTTCTGACACCTCTCTGTGCTCTCAAAACTAAATTGCTAACTTGGTATCAATAGCAACTAAACTTTCGCTGCATCCCTTTTCTCAGTAGCTCCCCTTTATCCCAAGTGAATGGGAGAATGGAAGATTCTAGGTTCTTTCATAGTTTTAGTGAGCCTGGCACCTGGCAGTGTTAAAAAATGTTGGGAGGTGGGGAAGAGCTGCGGAAGGACTGGGTGAGAGGGGATGGTGCACAGATCAGGATTAGGATTCAGCACCCCACTTAGCTAAGTCTGTGCTAGTGAGCTAGTGAAGTGGGTCGTGGCTGGTGTGGCTGGCCTCACTCAGATGCCTTCTCTTTGCATTCAGCAGAGCTGTTCTATGAGCAGTTATAGTCAGACACCATGTTCCTGCATGACTTATCATTTTCTCTTTTAAATATAAAGGCAGTTTGTGGCTGCTCTGGCTGACTTGAGGGAAGCTGTGAAACTCTGTCCCAGCAATCAAGAAATCAAGAGACTCCTGGCCCGCGTGGAGGAGGAGTGCAAGCAACTCCAGAGGAACCAGCAGCAGAAGCAGCAGAGCCTGCCACCGCCGCCAGTGCCCCCTAACGATTCAGACAATGAAGAGGAAGCCATGACCCCTGAGTTAAATGACCACTTCGATCTTGAGGAGGCTGAAGAAGAGGACGAGGAGGAGGAAGAAGAAGAAGAAGAAGGGGAAGAAGCAGCAGAAGTCAATTCTCTGAGGGAAGAGTCCATTTCTCTGGCTCCCAGGTCCCAGCCATCCTCATCGGTCCCCTCCCCATATATCCGAAACATTCAGGAAGGGTTGCAGTCCAAAATACGGCCAGTGTCCCCACAGAACAGGCCCGGAAGCAAGGCCCCGCGGGAGCCTGTAGCCCAGCCAGGGCTGGTTATGCAGCCCAGCAAGCAGGCGCAGATTGTGAAGACTAGCCAGCATCTGGGCTCCCCTAGCGTGAGAAACGGGAGCATTAAGATGCAAGCCTCGGCTCAGCATCCTCCCCCGAGTCCCATACCAGCTAGGGTCCCTGCGGCTTCTGCCGGGAGCAGAACCCCGCTGTTGGACGGAACAGGGCCCTTCACCCTCGGGGCCGCAGCAGGCCATTTTGTGGACCGGCCCAGCATCCAGCCACATCACAGCGACAGTGGCGCTGCCTACCCTCTACCGAGCAAGATCAAAACTGCAGAGCGGCTCCTGGCTCAGGCGGGGGTGGCTGTGGATGTGGCGCCCCTGACTCAGGGCGGACCAGTGGGCTGCAGTGACATGCGACATGCAGCGTCCCTTGCTAGCTCAGGCTCCTCGGGTTCCCCATCTGGCAGCATAAAGATGTCAAGTTCAACCAGCAGTTTGACTTCAAGCAGCAGTTTTTCAGATGGCTTTAAAGCCCAAGGACCAGAAGCTCGAATCAAAGACAAACTTGTAAGCCAGGGCACGGGCAGCACCGCGGAGCACAGACCACGCAACACCCCATTCATGGGCATCATGGATAAGACCGCGCGGTTCCAGCAGCAGGGCAATCCCTCCACTCGCACCTGGCACTGTCAGGTGCCCGAGGGGCTCCTGGCTGGCACGTCCACTGCAGCTGGCCTGCAGTCGGCGAACTCGGAGAAGCCCACCCTCAAACCAGCCGGTGGGTATCATTACCCAGCCAAAACCTGTTCTGCTGCTACCCTGGGTGGGAGTGTCCACAATGGGGCCCCGAAGAAGGAGCTGGAAGAAAAGTGCCAAATCCCCATCCACTGTCAGGAGAGCAGGATGGGTAAGACTGTGTCTCATCTGTATCAGGAAAGCATCTCCAAACAGCAGCCTCATATCAGCAGCGAAGCACACAGAAGTCACCTCCCGTCAGCAAAACCAAAGCGCTCATTCATAGAGTCAAATGTGTGAGCCTTAAAAAAAGACCTGTTTGTAGAATTTGGAAAACTTTGTATCGGCTCCTGGTGGTAATTAAGTGCTTTTTCACGAGCAAAAATTACTTTTTAGCCATATGCATTTTTTTCCCTTAGGGGTGGATTGGATGCTATTTGTACATGGAAAATGTGGCATAAAACTTCTGTAAGAAATAGCTAAAAGTCACCATAAATAAGAATGCTAATCCAGATCAAATCTACAATTATTTATATCAAGCTAAAACTATGAGACAGCCAAGAAGACATCAATGCTTTTCTCTTACGAAATTGTTTGGTCTTTATCATTTTTCCTTCTAGCCTTTGCTCTGTGGTAAATTATAATATTTCTTAGAGAATATAAATGTCGAGATAGATTTAATAACTCAACACAGCATATCTAGAATATTTCTCCTGAGGGAAGGAGAGATCGTATTTTTAAGTTACCATACAATTGAGTCGAATTCCAATTTATATAAATATTTAAAATTAAGACCTTTTGAGTTTTATCCAAATTATGTGTGGCTATAAATGTTATGTAACTGATTTTCTCCTTCTGTTTTCTAAAGCAAAATACAAAAATATCAAATTTTGTTCCCTTCCTGGCAGTTTCCTGAAAAAAGTAAATGCTCTTTGTGTTTCAGGATATTTTTATAATACCTTATTTGGAACTGTATGCTTCGTGGTATTCTTAATGTGTGGAAGTAGCAGAAACCATTTGGAATCATGATTGATGGTCAAATTGGATTGGGGCTAAAATGCTCAGGCCCCTGTTCTTGGTGACAAGTAAATTGGCTCTCAGCTGGTTTTAAAACTTCTTTTAATGATAACTCTCCTGGAACAAATCTTCCAAGGCCCTCTAAGGACAGTATTTAATTTGGATATTTAAAGTGTGGTCAGTTGTTACTTTTATTATACAAACATTATAGTCACATGTTGTACATATTAAATAGGTTGTAGTCAAACTTGTAAATATAACTATTTCAAGTAATCTTTTTTTTAAAAAAAGTCATGTACTTGCATGTTCTTTATAAGCTTCATCCATGCTGGTTATTGCACTGAATTATATATTATGGCATGTTAATAACAGTATACCAGTAACAGCACTTTATCTCAGTATGAACACCTTTGGGGTGCTACTTAAATCCAAGATGATGTGTTATTCATTTGTAAAGGTGAGGTACAGGAATGAACGTTTATCTAAAGGTATTTTTATAATGGAGATGGTATGTCCTGGGAGGATGTTCAAGTGTTTGAGAGATGGGAGTATGTTTGTTTTATATGTTGGGATGTGAAATTTATTTTCTACAATTGGGGAGAAGGAAGTTCTATATTTACAGATTGTTTTAAAAATGAATAGTTGTACTGAAGTTCCTGTGAGCATCATTATGGTTTTGTATGAGTAAGAATTTTCCAGTATCATTCTTCAACATTTGCTCCTGAATGTGTACAGAATACTTTGTACAGCTTTATCATTTTTATAAGCTTTTCATGAGTTCTGCTATAACTTCTATGGCTTATTTATTGTTTATTGTTTTAACAGTTGTGAAAGTCTTATTCTTTTGTTATGTAGTTTTGTTTCTGCACAACTACTGTACTTTTCCATATGGAATAAAGACAATTAATAGAATTTGTTTTGCATTAAATGAAATAATGGTAAGTAAAGAATGTCCTGATAGCAATTAAATACCTTGCTTCAATCCTGTGTGATCCTGTTATGCAGTGCAAGCAGTGGAAAGCCTGTTTTTTATAGAATTACTACTAAATGCTAGTGTTGCCCGATAGCATATTGGGGGCTCTTTCAGGATCAGGGGAAAGAGGACTGTCATTGTTACTGTCACATGTTAGTGTTACTACACTAGCACTCGACAGGGACAAATGGAGACGTTACTGGTGCCCACTCGAGCAAATTGATGAGCAGTGGGATTACAGTGATACTACTAAATGCATATTTAATTTCCTTTAATAATTTCAGTATAGGTGTGACTGTCACTGTCATCACTGTCATTGTTCATCGATTTATTCGAGCGGGCACCAGCAACGTCTCCATTCATCCCAGCCCTGAGATTTTAGCAGCCTCTCCTTACTCATCTTTCCCAACAGCTAGAGGCTCTTTCAGGGTCAGGGAATGAGACCTGTTATTGTTACTGTTTTTGGCATATCGAATATGCCACGGGGAGCTTGCCAGACTCTTCTGTGTGATAGGATACTCTCAGAAGCTTGTTGGGCTCTCCGAGAGGCATATATAAATATATATATATATATATGTGTGTGTGTGTGTGTGTGTGTATGTATATTTCCCTTTATGATGATGTGCTGTGAGGATTAAAAAAAAAAAGGAAGGCTAAATGAATTAAGTACTCTTTTTTTTTTTTTTTTTTTTTTTTTTACTTTGTGTCATGCCCAGTAATATTCAGGGCTTACTCTTGGCTCTACTCAGAGATCACTCCTGGCAGGGTTCAGAGGACCATCTCAGATACGGGGGTAGAACACAGGTCAGCCAAATGTAAGGCAAATGCCCTACCTGCTCCAGTATCTCTCCATCCCTCAGAAATTGTCTTTATACCCACTCGGTTATTTTTTAATTTTAATAAAAAAAATTAAGGTGATTTTCCCCTTCCCTTGGTTGTTGTTTCAATGGTTAAAGGTCACACACAAGCCTGGCTGTAGTATTTGAACATTTTCAGCTCTGGTACTAAGGGGGGAATCGCCCGTCTGGCTGTGTGGCTCACATTCAGACACTGTGATCAGCGAGTTGTGGTGCCCACACGTGACTATGTTCTCTGAAAATCTAAAAATATTTAAGGATAAAAGTAAGTCTTCTGTTTAATATGAAAAACATAAAGGAAAGCATTCTATATTCTTCCATGAGATCTTAGTGAATTTTACTATCAATAGCTTATTTTTAATGCTAGAACTCTCAAATACTCCAAATACTCCAGCAATACTCTGAACAAATGGCTCAATGTGGAAGTTTGTTTTCCAGCTTATTTGTGTGATCTTTCAGTTAGAATATGTATTTCCTTTTACACACTTCCATTTCAGAGTTGTCTGAGTGTAAACATTAAATTGTGTCATGTTCATGAAATTTTAACTTGGAATCTTAAGTCTATTCTGTAGTAAATGCACCTTTCAGGCTACTGGCTGGTTATTGGTATTAGTAAGGTTGAGTATAAGATTTACAGTTCTTGTCAGCTCTTAGTAAAAACCGGAACATAAAGCAGAGAAACAGTACAGGAGTTAAGCAGCTTGCCTGGCATGTAGCTGAGCCTGGTTTGGTCCCTGGTGTCACATATGATCCCATAAGCACAGAGCTAGAAATAATCCTGGCACTGCAAGATGTAGCCTCAGCAACCCCTTTCCGAAAAAGAATGTGGACAGAGTGAGGTGTAACTGGCTAAGAGATACTTGTCATCTAAAAACTTTTCCTATAAAGACAGTCTGACTCTAATAATTTATTATTCTGTGATTTTGATATACTCTTGGTCTTCCCAGAAAAGAGGTGAAATCTCCTTGGGAAACCCTTGGCAGGGGAGTGCTGCACCCATCTATTCAGAACAGGCTGAGGATCCAGTGGCACACTGTGTGGTGGCCCCGCCTATGTGAAACAGAAAAGCAAGCCACAATTTTGAAGCTGGGGATGTGGCCCGGCAGTGGAGCAGTCTGCCTTGCATGTGTGAGACCCTGGGTTCAATATCTGGCACTGCACACCACCAAGCAAAGTGGAAATGACATTTAAAAAATAAGCACTGTGTTTTGTATTAGTGACTCTGGAGACTTTTGTTTTTTTTTAATGTAAAAACAATCCAGCCTCCTATAAAACTATTACTTTATTGAAGGATTTTTAGCCCAATGTTAGGGTCTATTAAAATTTCTGTTTTATAGTAGTCTTGGCATATATTCTTGATAGAATACAGTAAAACACACTCTAGAACAAATTCTTACCCTCTGTTGATTTCCTGGGTGAGAAGTAATGTATAAAAAAGATAACTTTTGGAAGTAAAGTTCCATAATATATTAGAATGGCAGTCATTTTGCAAATCAGTAATAAGGTGAAGATTTCTTTAGTAGATAGGCTTTTCTAACCTTTCTCCAAATATACAGCACATATTTATAAAACATAGGAAAATCTAATTATATTGCATTTGCCCTGTTTCTACATATTCAAAATTTTAAATTAGTATAATGAGGGTTGGGGGATGTCTTGATTTCTAATTTCTGAATTTCTCATTTATAATTCTATTGAGTTCCCATGTGGTTGTATAAGCTATATTTCCTGACAGTGGCTTCCATTCATAACTTGAGGCAGTTATGCTCCATCAGTAGAACTTCAGTCTTCTTTTTTTTTTTTTTTTTTTTGGTCACACCCGGCGATGCACAGGGGTTACTTCTGGCTCTGCACTCAGGAATTACTCCTGGCAGTGCTCGGGGAGCCATATGGGATGCTGGGAATAGAACCCGGGTACGCCGCGTGCAAGGCAAATACCCTACCCGCTGTGCTATCGCTCCAGCCCCAGAACTTCAGTCTTCTAAACTTGAGGTGTTCTTCTGAGTGAACAAGGTACTATTTATTAGTACCTTATAAACCTTAGAACATTTACTAAGATACTATATATTAGTGTATTGGCTAAAAAATGTATTGTTACTCTGACTTATGTGAGAACTTTAAGAATTCTGAAAGGCTAGCTTGCCACTTTATATACTATAGCAAAGTCAATTTGATATATTAGTGATAATTTATTCCATTTAACTTGTATCACCAGTTTGGAATTGGGTGGGGAATAATTACCAGCTTATAAGAATTCAACATCAGTCAACATATCAGTCTAGTTTTCTTGATTTAGTTATAAACAAATCTAAACTTACTGTTACAAATTGTCGATAGAAAAATTCTAAAAACTTATCAAAGACTATTAACTAAAATTTAAATATCCATTATATGATAGATCATTCCAATCTCTGGGCAGTGGGTATTGCAATTAAAGTAAAACTTTATTTCTTTACATATTAAGTTTTTTTTCACTAGTACAAAAAGCTTTTAAATATTCTAAGTAGATGTGTAAATTTAGCCGTTTTGTGTTAGAGAAGGAAAACAAATAATTTTATAGGTAACTAAGTTTAGATATTTACCTTTCTCTTGTTTTCCCGTTTAAGAAAAATGAGATCACTGGAAAATATAAATAATATGATGTAATATAGACCATTTTATTTCTGATGTGTCTCAAGCCATCGATTGATGGCCATTTTCAGAGTCCTGTTTGGTGTGAGTACTAATGAAGGAAGAACAAGATTTGTCATGGGACTTGTGCGTTTCTTCTTGCTGATCCAATTTTCCATTGCTTCCTTTTCGTATGAATATCCATCTGGAAAAAAAAAACACATTTGCAAAACGTAAATGGTAGTTGCTAAATGATATGGGTGTGAAGTCTCTTGCCAAGATCTCTATTTTAATTAGTCTTGTTTGTATGCCTAAAATATGTCTGCCACAGTTACTAAATTCTGAGACATGTTAATATTGTTCAAATTACCTGGAACAATGTCATTTTAAGCTCCTGATACCCTACTGTTCTTTTGAACACTAGAGTTCAGGGGAAAAAGGTAGATAGAAGGAGGTGAAAGGAAAGGAGCCAGCTGAAGTGGAAATGAAGTTTGCCACATTAGTGCGCTGGCTGTGTTTATGTAAATAGTGACGAAAGATGAGCGAATCCAGAATAACTCAGCAAAACTTTCCAACACATTGAAGAGTTAGATAAGATACTCGGAAATTAAAGAATTTATTCCACAAAAGCTTTGATGGTTAAGGAATTCACAGTGGGGTGTGGGGGGGAGAGAATACCAGCTAAGACCTTCAATACTTGGTGTGCTGTAATTTTTTTCCTCCCTGCTTTTGTATTTATACTTGAATCTGTTTTTTAAACTGAATGGCTTAGTTCTTAATTCCATTTACACATCAACGTATTTGCTTTTATCTAAAATGCATGCCACGGTTGAAGATTAACAAACGCTAATATATTACCATCACACACATTTTTATTTCTGGTTCCATCACAAGATAGCTCTAACTAGGTCCATCTAATGAGAATATTATTTGAAAATCACTTGAAAAGTTTCTTACTACCAACTTGATATACACCATGTCCATGAGCTTTTTTTTTTTTATCCTCCCAATTTTCCGAGATTTGTTTTAATTGCAAAATTAAGTGTTTCAAAGTAAACACTATAAATCAAGCTGAGTTCAGAGGAGCTTATTTCTGTCTGACCCTTGTTTCCAACCTTCACATGTAGTTAACCACACACATTAGTTTTTAACCTTTTTAAAATGTAATACCTTATTACATGAAAACTTGCATGGTATGCACTGTTTTGTACTGGGTCAGTTTTTCAATTAATTACTTCTTGAAAATAATTTCCTTCCACAGTATCCTCTGAACAACCTCTAGGTTGTGTCTGTTCTTTGGCTGCAATGAATAACCTTAGTTAGGGGGGCTTCCAGAAGTAAGATTGCAGCATCAGAGTGTATATAAGTCTGCTTTATACAGAGGAGTTCTATTTTATTTCTACTGTTTGCAAAATTGCCTTTTTCCCTTGAGCCTCACCAACAGTATGTTGTCAAAATGGATTTCTCGTGAGTAATGGCTACTTTATTATGAGGAAGATGGAATATATTGAAGAGCCACTGGCTTTTCCCCCAGTGAACTGATTTACATTTAGCCCATTTTTCTATTGGATTCTATAGATTTTTATTTTTTTAATGGAAGTCTAACCTTAGCTCCTCACAATTCCAAATTTTTGCCTTTTTATTATACTGAGAACTTTTAAAGATCTTAATGACATACACCTCCCTCCTATTCTGGCAACCACCAATTTGTTTTCTGTATTGTTTGCTGTTACTGTTTTGAAATCATATTTCAAAATCGTACAAGTCTGTTTTTATTTAGCATAATATCTTCAGGATGACAGGGACAAATGGGGACCAGGCAGGGCAAGTGGAATGTCACAAGTGTGGGACCAGGATATGCCTGCTAACCTAAATAACCACAACACCAGAATATGAACACCCACCATCCCAACTCTTGTTTTATCAGTTTCACTTGCTTTCAACTCAGCAAAAAGTGCTCATTCTTCCTTTGTTAAAATGGTATAAAAGAGGAAAGTTTTCTTTAGAATCCTGCCTGAGGAGATCTTTCCCATAATCAGAGTGCTTCCCTCTCTCCCTTTCCTATCTCTTAAATCTTTTCTAAATTCAGCCAATCTAGCCCATTGCTTTCAATTTTGACTGAGAACAAAAACCTATGCCTGCTCCAACAAAGGCCTATCCATGTTGTGACACATGTCAGAAATTCCTATTTTTATAGTTAAAGAACATCCCCTTATCTTATTCAGGTATCAATGGGAACTTAGGTCGTTTCCATAGTTTTGCTGATGTTAATATTGTAATGAATATGGGAATACGTTTGCCTTTCAAGTCATGGGATTTGTTTCCTTCACATAAAAACCTGAAATGAGACTTCTTACAGGGTGGTTCTTGCAGAAACTAAGTTCACACCTTTCCCCATAGCAGTTGTATCAATTCCCACTTACACTAAATTGGTGTCCCTCAGTTCCTGCCTGATAATAGCTAACTGGGATGAGTTAATCTCATTGTGGCTTTGGTTTTCATTTTATTGGTTATTGGTGTGGTTGAGCCACCTTTACAGCAGACTATGTCTCTTTTTTTTTTTTTTTTTTGCTTTTAGGCCACACCTGGCAGTGCTCAGAGGACCATATGGGGTGCTAGTTCAACTGCGTGCAAGACAGTCACCTTACCTGCTGTCCTATCTTACCAGCACCCATATTTTGTGTGTGTGGTGGTGGGAGGAAGGGGGCATCTGACTTTGGAAGCAAATAATTAACATCTGAGTCTACTGTCTTTGTTTTCTTCTAAGAACTTTACAACTCGAGTTAGGGCCTATATTCGAATCTGTAATTGCTTATTTTGTGTATAGAATTGAAATAGTGGCCAATTTCATTATTTTCTCATGGCTGTTTAGTCTTCTCAACACCATTTATTGAAGAAAACATTGACCTTTATACATTCTTGATTGGTTTCTTTGTCATAAGTTGACTATATGCACAGGTCTATTTCGGAGATTTTAATTCTGTTCAGCTGGTTAGCTGAGTAGTATAAATGTTAATTTTCACAGTAATTCTTCAGTATTTTGTTCTCTCCGATAAAGCTATAAAAGGAAGTGTTTTTTTTTTTTTCTGAACTGTTTTGTACAACACTACTTTAACAGTTTCTTTTTTTTCCTTTAGTATTTACTGGCCAATTGCATGTTTTCCTTAAACATTTATTTAAAGCCAGAGATGGTATAGGGGTTAAGGCACTTGCCTTGCATAAAGCTGAAGCTGATCTGAATCCTGACACCATATATGGTGCCCTGATTATTTGCTATTTTATAATTTGATTGCCATACTTGTGTTTTATCTTGAGCATATATCATACTCACTAGACTATGAAAATATGCTTGTTTGTATTACTGTGTCAAACACAGTTCAGTGGCAGTTAACTCATTTGCTACAAAGTTAAATATGAGTGGCACACTTTGTTCATTTCTTTGCTACATTCCATTTCACTATTCAATTCCTAATATTTTATGAATGTCCAAACTGTTAAAGTATATGTTCTATTTTAAACTGAAAGTTATGATCAAATCTGTTACCATATTTTCCCGACATTTGGACTTCATGGCTTTTTTTTTTCTAGGGATTAGTTAAGCTAAACGGTTTATCGAATTTTTAAAAATCATGTAGGTTCTTTAACTTGGAGCTGATTTAGGCTTATTTTTAAGAGTCTAAACATTAAAAAAAGACCAGAAATACTGACTCCTTACATATAAGCTCAGATAGATTGTTACTCACTAGTAGTCAGTGAGTTTATTCATGTTTAATAGAACTTCTTTAAAATTTTTCTTTGCCTGCTTTAGGTTGTCAGTTTCTGGAGTTACTGGTGAATAAAATGTCAAAACATTCTACTCTGTACAAAGGTTTCCTACTGAAGAAAAGTTACTTATCCTAACTGCAGATTAATTGCTTTCCATGGTATTAGTGATTCTGGGATAATCAACAGTTTTATGTTCATTACAAACTTCTTGAAACACTTGAAGAGAAAGCAATACAAAGGGTTATAACCACTTCCCACCAGCATTTTTCTCATTCAGAAGTACTTTTAACAAAATATCATTTAGAGTTTATACTAATAACACTTCTGGTGTCTTATTTGAACTACCTATCAACTAGAGGAACTTTTTTTTAACTCTTAAAACTATTATTTTTGCATCCAAACAAAGCCATGTGACTCTTCCTATAACCAAGATGCTGAGTTGTGAAAGTTGTACAGGTAGTTTTAAGAAGTACAGTATTTAATAAGCTCCAGTCACAATTTTGTTTCATAATCCAGGTGGTGAGATTCTAGAAAAGACCAAAACTAATAATGTTCCTATGAGATTAACTTCTGGTGATTAACCAGCCCTATGTTCTCATCTGTTGCCCCCAGAACTGGACAAAGCAAGCACAACACCTCTAAATATGTCCTATTCCCACAGGCAGTACTTTGTGAGTACAAAAGATCATGGGAACACTGCTGGACTTGTCAACTCATTTACTCAGCATCACATTCTCAAAGAATCTGAATAACTTTCTAAGGTCACACAAGTAGGGTGGAGAATTAAATCCAAGCAATCTGGCTCCTAATCTACATGGTAAATGGGATTGATATAAATTATAGTCAACCCAGTAGCTAGGTCTGAAGAAATGGACTGTAAGGGTTAAATGTACAATAGAATAGTTGAATGTAACCACTGGCATTACACCTGCTCAACAATGGAAGCCAAAGAGGATGCACTCCACAAAGAAGCCAAATAATTTAGTGGCTTTCCAGAAAAAGTTACAGAATTGAATTAGATGAATTAACATGTTAAATATACAGTACAGGCCTGAAAATAGAGAATATGAAATGTGTGACATTTCAGTCCTTGTCCTCTCTAAAATAAACTCTTTAGGTGAACTAGATGGCCAAAAATCTCCAGGAACTTTTGTTAAACAGTACTGGAGAAAATTCTCTATTAATGGTGGCCATTAATTTATGGCTCATATCCTAAAATACCCCTCTCCAACCTCCCTCCTAACTGGAAACTTTCTGAGGTTGGCTGTTGGAGTTTGGGTCTCTTGATATCAGTGCTTTTGACTCTGTGGTTTGGATGTTTGATCTGTCATTCCTTAACAGCACCTTCGTGCTTGCCCCCCTGCCCCACCCCAAACCTGGGCCTTGTTTCTTCCCATCTGTCTTCTCCTCCTCTCCACTCGTCTTTTCCTTCTCCTCTGCATACTCATTTGAAACATTGCATTCCCTCATCCAATTATTCTAAATACCACAGATAAGTGAGATCATCCTTCATTTCTCCTCCTTCTTCTGGCTTACTTCATTTAACATGGTATCTCCCAGTTCCACCCATGCTGCTGCATATTGCATGATTTCATCATTCCTTACAGCCGTGTCGTATTCCAATTGTGTATAAATATCACAGCAGAGTCTCTTTCCCCCACGACTGGCTGTCTTCACCGGGGTCCCTCAGAGCAGGGTGGGTTGAGTTTCCCTCCCCGCCCCAAGCAGAGCCCCTGCAGCTAAAGACCTCTGGATCCCAGCCACAGTCATGCTCAAGGCCCCTCTCCACACGTTCGGATGAGCCTCATGCATGCAGGAACCAGAAGAGGTGTGCACGACCTGGGGCTGAGATCTCCAAGCCTGCTTGGATTGGGACTGGGCCTCCTCTACCCAAATTCCCCCCATTTTCCAGTAGTTTGGCAGCCACACCCACAAACTGCCCCTCCCCTCCCCCGCCCTGTAATCCCATCAACAGCCAAGATCCAGAGACTATAAAACAAAGCTCCCCGAAGTGCAAGGCCATATTCGCAGCTGTGTGACCTCTTATAGCCTAGTTCTCCCTCTCAGAGAGCCTGGGAAACTCTCATGCCATATTCCATATTGCCAAATACAGTAACAATGATGGGTCACATTCCCTTTACCCTGAAAGTCTCCAATGTGGCACCACTGGGAAGAATGAGTAAAGAGAGGCTGCTAAAATCTCAGGGCTAGGACGAATGCAGACGTTACTGCCACCCGCTCGAGCAAATCGGTGATCAATAGTATGACAGTGATACAGTGATCCTAAAATACTGCATGAGAAATTTTTTATCAAAAATACTTCCTAGATCGTGCTTGATTTTTGATGTCCAGATGTCCTCTGGCGAGCATATACAGTGCCCAAATTCATGGCCAAATGCAAAGCAATTGCCTACACTTTACTATATGGCCCATTCATCTACATTTTAAAAACTTGAGTATGGGCTGGAGGGATAGTACAGCGGGTAGTGCATTTGCATTGCATGTGGCCAACCTGGGTTTGATCCCCGTCATCCCATATGATCCCCTGAACACCACCAGAAATAATTCCTGAGTGCTGAGCCAGGAGTAACCCCTGAGCACTGCCAGCTGTGATCCCCCACTCCTCCCAAAAAAGCAAATAATAAAGACTTAAGCAATCTAAAAAAAAAAAGTGATTTTGGGTTTTTTTTCCCCCCCTAAGGCACTGAATCTAATAGGTCAAAAATTAATATTTGGCACTTTCAAATAATTTTTTTCAATGCAGGACAAAGGGGGACAAGGACCTAAGAGGTATTACCCCAAATAGATAGCACAGCAGGTAGGGCGTTTGCCTTGCATGGGGCCAACCCAGGTTCGATTTCTCCACCCCTCTTGGAGAGCCCGGCATGCTACTGAGAGTATCTTGCCTGCCCGGCAGAGCCTGGCAAGCTCCCCGTGGCATATTCAATACGCCAAAAACAGTAACAAGTCTACAACGGAGACGTTACTGGTGCCCGCTCAAGCAAATCGATGAGCAACATGATGACAGTGACAGTGATGTCAATGATAGTCTTATTCAAAATTGAATTGTTTCTGTATATTGAGTTTTTCCCTTAAATTTAACTACGTTTCCACAGAGAACTAAATTAAATGGATGCAAACTCTCCCAGGATTAAGTTAATGGAATAAAAGTTTAAGCTCAAGATTTATTTACTGTATGATTTCTGGTCATATCATGCTTACAAAATGAAGGCTAGATTTTGGGAAGAGAGAGCTACATGGTGAAGACTATAGTGATTAAAAGGTTTAGAACTGTGGATAGCATCAATGTTAATGTCCTGATTGTGATATAAGGTATCATTCTGCAAAATATTGACGGGGGGAACTAGGCAAAGTCTATAAAATAAATTTATTGCACCTGTATATCCACAACTATTTCAATAAAGTGGATGGACCCAGAAGTAAAAATGAAAGACATACTGAATATTAAAAACTAGGAAGCAATTAAGAGTTCTCCCACTGCTTACAGGTGGAAACTGATCCACCCACTATGAAAAATGAGATTGCTATGATTATACTCAGCAAAGAACAAGGGAGTGGTAGCACTGTTTACAACTCAACAGTGATCAGCAGCAGTATAATGGATAAACTTTATTCACAGATGACAATCTACTGCTTTGTACACCAACATGGACAAATGGCACAAACTTGGCGTCTACTGAAAGATAGACCAATAGACTCTGTATACTTCTGGAAAGAGAGATTGAAATGGGCGAAGAGGATCAAAAAGTAAAAGTCCAGTTATAAATTAGTTTGTGGAAGGAGTAGTGTATAGCATGGTCAAAATAGTTATGCTGGGACTGGAGCAATAGCACATCGGGTATGGCGTTTGCCTTGCACTCGGCTGATCCAGGTTCGATTCCCAGCATCCCATATGGTCCCCTGAGCACCACCAGGGGTAATTCCTGAGTGCAGAGCCAGGAGTAACCCCTGTGCATCGCCAGGTGTGACCCAAAATGCAAAAAAAAAAAAGTTATGCTTTATTACAAATCTGAAAATTGGAAAAAATCTTAATTTTTTTCTATAAGAACTTTTAACTACCTGTGATAATAGATAACTAGACTGATTATTGTGTGCCAGAAATTAGTATGGTATATTTGAATTATACCTCAAAATGTCAGTGGGGACTGGAGAGAGCACAGGAAGTAAGGTGCTGCCTTTGCATGAGGTACCACCCAGTGTGGTCCCAAAATGTCAACAGGGGAAAGCATAAAATAGTTTGATGGAAAAAGTAGGTATAACTTTACCATCACTGTAGATACTAAATACCATGCAGCAATAGATTTCAGATTACGATGAACAAAAGAGGGTGGCAGATATACCTTGTTGACAGAATAGATGCTTTGCACATAAGAGACCTTGGGTTTGATCCTGGTATTTGCAAGAAACTAATACTGTGTTAAAGCCCCCAAAATAAACCTTCAGATTTTTCTATAAGGTTTCCAAAGTCATTTAAGGAAGAAAAAACAGGTGTAGCCAACAAAAATGTTTGTTGCTTCCTCACCTATACAGATCCTGTATAAACCAATATTTCTGCCTCTCAATTTATACCCTAAAGAACAAAGCCAGGGAGCAAATATTTTTACACTCATGCTCCTCATATTCATGGCACATGATTCACCAGCATCCAAAAGGTAAGTATAACCAAAATGTCCATGACATCGTGAAAAGAAAAGTACACTCAATGAAATATAATTCAGCCGTCAAAAGGAATGAAATTGACACATGCTACAATATGAATGATCCCTGAAAATAAAACTAGGGGACATGGGGCTGGAGAACAGGTAGGACACTTGCCTTGCACGAGGCTGACCCCAGTTCAATTCCTGGCATCACCTTATGGTCCCTTTGCCCTGCCAGTAGTGATGCCTGAGCACAGGAACAGGAGTAAGCCCTGAGCAGAGCTGGGTATGACACTTTAAAAAAACATAATAATATTACATGGTTCCACTTAGAAGGCTGTCATTGTCACTGTCATCCCGTTGCTTATCAATTTGTTCGAGCGGGCACCAGTAACGTCTCTCATTGAGAGACTTATTGTTACTGTTTTTGGCATATCCCATACTCATGGGTAGCTTGCCAGGCTCTGCCACGTGGCCTCGATACTCTCAGTAGCTTGCTGGGCTCTCCGAGAGGAGCGAAGGAATCGAACTCGTGTCAGCCACGTGAAAGGCGAACACCCAATCGCTGTGCTATCGCTCCAGTCCCACTTAGGATACCACTTAGGAGGTATCTTCAATAATCAAATTGGGAGAGAACGAAACCTTGAGAACTTTTCAGGGTCTGAGAAAGGAGGATTTTTTGCAGGGCAGAAGCCTCCCAAGTGGCATACAGGGGCCATTTCCACATGCTAGTGCTAGGGCCTGCGGATGTGCTGCTGCTCTGGCCTTGCAGTGCCAGGGACCACAGGGCGATACCCTGGGATGCCACAGTATTAGAGGCTGAGCCAGTGTCCCACACTGAAAAGTGTGCACCCTAACAGCCTGGAAGTTACTTTATGGTTATAGAGAGTTTAATATTAAAGATAAAAAGAATTCTGAAAAGGACACTTGTATGATGTTGCAAATGTATTTACTTTCACTAAAACACAAGTTCACATGAAAAATTTTAATATTAATGTGCGTATTTTAACTATAAGAAAAAAAGACAAAACCAGGGATGTGACCAGTAAAGCAAATGGTTAGCATCCGGTGCTTGGCACACAGCAGCAGCAAGAGGGGGGAAAGACAAATAATCATGGATACTATTAGCAAAAATGTGCAAAACCTATGTCCTCATATACAAAGTAATGCCTAGAGAATGTTAAAAAAAAAAAAAGAATAGCGTAAGTATATTCTAAAGCTCTCAATTCCAAACTGATCTATAGACTTTATACCAAAACTAAGTAAAGAGATATTCCATAGGCTGAACACAGTCATTACTTATTAGGACCCAGTTCTGACCCCCCTACAACAGGTGTAGCCCCAGAACCAATAAAGACTACCAATCAAATCTATAGAGTAGGCCAAATCAAAATCTTGGCAAACTTACGCTGGAAACTACAAAACTTTGCTGGAAGAAAGAAAAGACCATAAATGTAAAGCTAGCCTGAATTCATAGGCTGAATGAGTGTTTGCTAAAATGTCCTTATTATCCAAAGTGACCCACAGATTCAGTGCAATCTCTATCAAAATTCCAATGGCACTGTTTGCAGAAACAAATATTTAGGGATATGGCTCAGTGATAAGGTGCCTACCTTCCATGTCTGAAGCACTAGATTTTATCCCCAGGACAGAGAAAGAAAAGAAATAGAAAAATATGTCTTAAAACTCATATGGGGGACTGGAGCGATAGCACAGCGGGTAGGGCATTTTCCTTGCATGCAGCCGACCCGGGTTCGATTCCCAGCATCCCATATGGTCCCCGAGCACCACCAGGAGTAATTCCTGAGTGCGTGAGGCAGGAGTAACTCCTGAGCATCGCCTGGTGTGACTCAAAAAGCAAAAAAAAAAAAAAAAAAAAAGACAATATGGAATCTCAAAAGAGCCCAAAGAGATTAAAAAAATCCTGAGAAAGTTCAAATCTGAAAGTTTCACACTTCTTGATTTCAAAACATATTACAATGCTACAAGCTACTGAGAGTATCGAGCCCGAGTGGCAGTGCCTGGCAAGCTACCCGTGCATATTGGATATGCCAAAAACAGTAACAGTAAGTCTCTCAATGAGAGACATTACTGGTGCCCGCTCAAACAAATCAATGAGCAACGGGATGACTGACAGTGATTACAATGCTACAGTAATCAAGTATTTTTGTGTCAGTGATAGTATGGCAGGTATGGTTCTTGCCTTGCACGCAGTCAGCCTGGGTTCAATCTCCAAAACCCCATATGGTCCCCTGAGTCCTGCTGGGAATGATCCCTGAGTGCAGAGCCAGGAGTAACCTGATCACCACTGGGTGCAGCCCCCAAACATAACAAAACAGTATTGTTATACACAAAAATATATACCAATGAAATAAATTTGACACCTCAGAAATAAACTCTTGGTTAAATGATGTTCAACAAATGACAAAACTACACAACATGGAAAAACCATTGAATACTAACAAATGGTGCTAAAAAAAATCCATATACAAAAGAATAAAGCTGAATTATTACCTCAACCACCTACAAAAATAAGTCTAAATGGATTAAAGGCCTAAATGTAATATACAAAACTAAGAAACTCCAAAAAAACAACATAAGGGAAACATGACGTCACTAAATTTGGCAGTATTTCTTAGTTATGACAACAAAAGGAAAGGCAGCAATAGCTTAAATAGACATATAAGGCTATATCAAAGTTTTCTGCACAAGTGCAGGAGAGATAGCATGGGGATTAAGGCGCTTGCCTTGAACACAGCTGATCCAGTTAAATCCTGGCACAGGACCTGATTCTCTGAGCAGTACCAGGAGTTATCTCTCAGCACTGCTGGGTATTGTCCAAATCAAACAAAACGTCAGTCATTTGCAAACTTTACTAGGTAAGTGGTTAATATCAAGAAACCATAATTCATTTCTCTAAGACACAACAACAAAAATAATTTGATTTTAAAAAGTCAAACTGGGAGATTGGGGGGGCGAGTGGGTGGGAAACTGGGGATATTGATGCTGGGAAATTACACTGGTGGCGGGATGGGTGTTGGAACACTGTATAACTAAACCCCAACATGAACAGCATGAAATGCTCTATTCTGTGGTGATTCAATTAAAAAAAAAATGTTTAGAAAGTCAAACTGAACTGATTGGTTTTGAAACATTATATGCCTGAAGCCCAATCATGAATCACTTTGAAATTTCATAGTGATTAAATAAAAATATAAAATAGTCAAAGAATTTGAATAATCATTTTCCTCAAAGATAATACAAATGGCCAAGAACCATGAAAAGATAGCATTATCTTTCATCAGTAGCAAAATGCAAATCAAAGTCACAATGAGATGTTACCTCATACCAGTTAGGCTAGCCACTATCAAAGGAAAAATAAGTAACTTCCTACTGAAACTCTTCTGCTTCTGAGTACATATTGAAATCACAATCTCAACGGTAACTTCACACACATTTACTGCAGCATTATTGAAAAGAGTTATAAAAGCAACACCAGTGTCAAGTAATAGATAAAAAGAAAAGCAAAACGTGATATACACCTACAACAGAATATCTAGTCTTAAAGAAGTACATCTTATACAATATGAGCTCTTGGGAGGGCGCTACAATTGGAAGTGCTCAGTAGTTACTCTTGGCTCTGTGCTTAGTGGTGAATATCAAACCATGCCTCTTGTAGTTTGGAGAGAGAGCACAGAGGTTAAGGCTGATAGGTTAGAGGCCTTACCTGGTGCAGAGAGAGGGACAGAGATGAGTACAAGTGAAGAAACAGAAGTTTCCTGGGGAGAAGTTTTTTGGAGTATGCTTCTGGCAGACCCCTATCAACCTCAGGGGAGGCTGAGGGAGAGTGGCACCCTGGAAAAAACTAAGTGTTTTTTGTTTTAATTGAATCACCCGTGAGGTACAGGTACAGACTTAAAAAATTTCGTGCTTACGTTTCAGTCCTAAGTGGGTTTTTAAGTTGTCTTGGGAACGATCAGTGTGTTTGGTCTGGCCTTCTGTTATCTGTAGGGGTCAATGTGAGGAAGCATGGAATGGAACCTGGTCACTTCCTGGCACCATGTGGGCCATAAGTCTGTGCTGGGGATAGGGTGATCTTTGATTCGGGGACTGTTGCTACTATTTTGTCCTGAGCAAACCTTACAAAGGCATTTGCCCTGCGTGCAGCTGATCCTCATTTGATCCACAGCACCACATATGATTTCCCTAAAAGCCAGGAGTACCCCCTTGAGCACTGCCAAGCATGGCCCCAAATAATCCAGGCCCTCCTGCATACAAAGAATGCACTCTGGCTCACTGAGTTATCTCCCCAGCTCCAATAAAGAAAAAATGAATTTGAGGATTGAGAGAAAGAAGTCAGTCACAAAATGATAAATACTATTTGATATGGGATATTTAGTCAGAAGTCATAGAAATGAGAAAATGGAGTTCAATACACACATGGACAAATATGTTCAATGGATAAAAATAATTTATTTTGTTTAATGAAAAGTTCTAATTCAAAGGTTCTAAAATAATGTGCATATTCAGTTTTAATTACATGCATGCCAAAGACAAAAATCAAAACCCACGAACTCTGGCATGTAGAAACTGAAATACTGTTTCCAAAATCTATGAATATATGTAAAAGTCAAGTCCTAAAGCAATTAAAGAAAATCTATGATGATTTAAACTACCAGATTTCATGTACTACTACATAACTGCGCTCTCTCTAGCCCTTCTATTATAGTTACTAATTCCTTATCAGATATGATTTATGGTTATCTTCTATTTAGTACATTGACTTTTCATGGTATTAATGTTTTGTTTGCTGTTCTAAAAGCATAAATCATTAGGAGAAAAATAACTGTATTTCATCAAAATAAGTACTTTTTACTCTTTAAAAATCACCATAATGAAATGGCAAGAAGGGTAAGAAATAGCTCAGTGTTCAAATATGTTTTGTATTGTATGCAACCCTGGGTTCAAATTCCAGAATCCACTCCCCAAATCAGGCAAGCTCACATAGGGATAAAAGATTATGTATGTCTACCAAGACTTTTATCTAGAATTTAAACATTTGTGGTCCAATAAATAAAATACATGCATTGTTATAGACACAAAGATAAGTGTCAATGAAATAAATTGAGACCCCAGAAATAAACTCTTGGTCAAGTGATGTTCAACAAGGATGCCAAAACTACACAACAGGGAAAGACCACTGAATACTTTCAAACAATTGGTGCTAAAAAAAGACCATATGTACACATATAAAAGAATAAGGCCAGATTGTACCTTTAACAACCTACAAAAACAAATCAAAATGGACTGAAGACCTAAATATAATACCCAAAACATAGAAACTCTCAAAGAGACAACACAGGGAAAACATGAAGTCACTGACTTTAACGACTTTGATAGACTCTGGTAAAGTCTACCAAAACATTTAACTGAATTTTAAATACCTGTTTTCAATAATAACACAAGAAATAAGAAGTAAGGGACCAGGGCAATATAGTACAGTGGGTAAGGCCCCCCGAGTGGCCAGCCTGGGTTTGATCCCTAGCATCCCAACTGGTCACCAGAGCCCGCCAGCTGCAATTCCATAGTGCAAAGATAGGAGAAACCCTGAGTATGCCAATTGTGGCCCCAAACAAAAACAAAACATAAAAAAAAGAATGAAAATGAGGGGAATTATACTATAAAGCTTTAATAATCAGAACAACAGTGTAAAGTTAGGTGAAATTAATGCAACAAAACAAAGAAACTAGATATGAACATACTATATATATATGGTCATTTAATGTCAAATGAGTCAAAACTATACAGCTGGGATAGTACAGTTTCTTCCACATATGGTGCTGGGAAAACTGGAAGATTAGTTGATTCAAAAGAGAGATACCTGAGTGTATAGCCAGGAATAAGCCCTGGGTACCACCATAGCCACCACCACCACAAAAACCACACACACAAAAAAAAAAATAAATGGGAATTTTTTCACATTTAAATGAACTGTGAACTATCTACCTTTATTGCATACATCCTGGATCTCACTATAGTATACATACCTGCGGCAATGACAGGATCTTTCATAAGCTCCCTAGTTATTGGACATATAAATTCATCAGGAATTTCAGAAGAAAGGGATTTCATCTTTGACTTGAGTTCTTCAATTTTCCTCATAAGTTTACTACGCAGCCCTAGTGATTCTGAAAAAAAAATATTATTTTGTTAGGGCTAGAAAACTACGGTAAGCCCTATGCAAATCTTTAGTATACACTACAATCTAATCATCTTCTGACATATTGTTATTACATGAAACTGTTTTTCATGTAAATTCTTTAATTTTTTTGAACAGAATATCTATTTTACTTTTTTGATTTTTGGGTCACACCTGATGATGCACAGGGGTTACTCCTGGCTTTGCACTCAGAGGTTACTCCTGGCAGTGTTTGGAGGACCATATGGGATGCAGGGCTCGAACCCGGGTTTGCCACGTGCAAGGCAAATGCCCTACCCACTGTACTATTGCTCCAGCCCCGATTCTTTAATCTTTGTAGCATAAAATTCTGAATGTTCTTAAGCTCCTCAAAAACTTCAGATTGCTAAACACTAATATGTCAGAGGAAATTTAAAAGGCTATTCAGACAAAAAAATTCTAGAATTTGTAAGATCTTCCCTTTATAATATTACTATTCCATCTAGAACTTTTAAATTTCATGAAACTGAATATTTTATGGATCTCATAAAAGACCCTGGGGCTGGAGCAATAGTACAGTGGGTAAGGGATTTGCTTTGCATAAAGTCAACCTGAGTTCGATCCCTAGCACCCCACATGGTCCCACAAGCCCATCAGGAATAATTCCTGAGTGCAGAGCCAGGAGTAGCCCCAGCACATTTGTTTGGGTGTGGCCCAAAAACAAACAAAAAAAACCCACAGTCACATAAAATTTGTGTTTTATTCTCGGACACAAATTCCACTAACTTTCTTTTAAATTTAAAACATTTTAATTTCAGGTACTTCATTGTCATTTTAGGCAGCTTAGTGTATTAGCCATTTAGAGTTTTTAAACTGGTTGCTATTTCTTCTTTAGATGGTGGTGGGTGGAGATGGGGCTGTTAGAAGACTTTAAGAATACCTCAAAGTTCCCACAAAAACATAAAAGTTAACTCAGCAATTTCTTGAGACATGATGCTTCATTGTTTATATACATCTCACCCCAACTTTTGTCTCAGCAATCTTCCAAAGCTAGAAATGTCTCTCTCCCAGTCAATGGGCATATTTATGCCCAGACAAGTAGAAAACACATCTTCCTCTTGAGCAAGTTTGCTAGCAGTGCCCTTTGAAACTGGGGGATTTCATGAGCTCAGGGTTCACCAACAGTGACTCAAATCAACGGCCCCCACAGAAGTTCACCAAGCCTGAACTTCAAATGGAGCTGAGAGGCCTGCCGTGCCATGAGCAGCAGACTGTTTAATCTATTTCGGACTCCACTGGAGGGATGCGAGTGTGTGGCGACTCAACACAGCAGCTGCGGCCTCTCAAGGCCTGCATCACTGCTCTCTGAAGCAATGTCAATGAATCCAAGTTGAGAATTCCCAGTCCTTTGGTTTTCATTGTTGACTGTGGGTAGGAGAGAGGGACACTGTCCACATAATTGGTTGCCATGCTCACAGGGGTTCTCTGCTTTTGGTTTCAGAGCTTGCATACACCTGGTTGTGCTACACTGGAGATTCCACAAGAGACTACACACATTTTGTCTACTGCATGGGCACCAGACTAGCAAGAGCACCACACTCACACACCCCACTAAGTTCAGTCAGTGCACTCAGTATGGGCACCTCACTATCAAGAAAGTATATGCAAGGGCCAGAGCAATAGTACAGAAAGTAGCATTATTTACAATAGCCACAATCTGGAAACAACCTGAGTGCCCAAGAACAGATGACTGGATAAAGAAACTATAGTACATCTACTTGATGGAATACTATACAGCTGTTAGGAAGAATGAAGTCATGACATTTTCTTATAAACGTATTGACATGGAGAGTATCATGTTGATTGAAGTAAGTCAGAAAAAGAGGGATAGGTATAGAAGGATTGCATTCATTTGTGGAGTATAAAATATAAGTATGAGACTAATATGCAAAGTGAGGGTAAACAGGGGCCAGGACGATAGGTCAATGGTTGGAAGCTTGCCACAAGAGTATATGTGGGTGAAGGGCACATGTAAAGGGATATACCTGATAACCTTTCCTTATCTGTATTGCAAACCATAAGGGGGTGGAGGACGGAGGGAGAGGTGGGTGGAGAGAGAGAGAGAGAGAGAGAGAGAGAGAGAGAGAGAGAGAGGGAGAGAGAGAGAGAAAGTGACTGCCCATAGTGATAGGTGGTGGGATGGGTCAGGAGGGCAACTAGGACCATTGGTAGTGGGAAATGTACACTGGTGAAGGGACAAGTGTTGAAGCATTATATGACTGAAATCTAATCATGTACAACTTTGTAAATGCGTGTGATTCAATTTAAAAAATAAATAAATGGGAAAAAAAACAGTACAAGTAAGTTTGACTCACAGGTTCCCCAAATCTGCCTGGAGTAAGCCCTAAATAAAGCTGGGTGTATATGCCTCACAAGTATGAGGCCCCAGGTTCAACAAAAGAATTAAGTGCAGGAGAAAGGCAGTAGCTCAGTGGTAAAGCATTTGCTCTGAAGATGTGAGGCCCTGGGTTAGACCCCAGCCATGGGATGGGGGAGAGGGGAGGGAGAAGTGCATAAATAGCCCATAGAATGGAAGAAAATATTTATGTATCATATCTGATAAGGATTTAGTATCTAAATTCACATTAAAGCATTCAATAACAAAATTAAACCCACTGTTTTAGATAGGCAAAGGATCTGAATAGACATTTCTCCAAAGAAAACAAATTGCTAATAAAACATATGAAAAGATATCCAACATTGTCATGAGGTAACTGTTTATCAAGATCAGAAAAACAAACCTGATGTAATCTTTATTTATTGCTTAAGAAAACACAGAAGAACATAACTTCTTTGTAAAACAGCATGGGAATTCCTCAAATCAAGTATAGATAACAAACGACCGACCAATTCCACTACTATATACGCAACCATGATTATCAGAAACATCTCCACATAAAACTCTGTAAACAGATTTATAATATCTGAAAGTGGAATCAATCTAAATTCAATCAACTGATGCATAGATAAGCAAAAAGTGATAATGTATTCAATCTAGTATTAATCATCAAAAAAAACACAATGAAGTGCTAATATGTACTAACAGGATGTGTCTGCTAATGGATGTGAGGCTTCTTTTTGAAATGATGAAAATGTACCGGGAACTAGATGATGATGACAGCTGTACCAACCTAATAAGTAACTGGTTTTTAATTGAGTGCTTTTAGGTGAATTTGAATAATAAATCCTCATCAGATACATGATACATAAATAACAGATACAAAATGATGAGTTTTATTTGGATTTTTATAAATTTGTTGGAGGATTGGTGAAAAATGGTGCCAGGGACTGATTCCAGGGCTTCACCGATGTGAAGCTTGTGCTCTACCACTGGACTCTACCTCAAGTCAAAAGGGTAACTTTTGGGGGATGGTTTGGGGAAGGGAAATGGGTCACATCCAGCAGTGCTCAAGGATTACTTCTGACTCTGTACTCAGAGATCACTCCTGGCCGGCCTGGGGGACCATATGAGGTCCCAGGAATCACTGAGTTTGCTATATGAATGGCAAGCCCCAGACCCTTAAAAGGGTAAGTTTTATAGTATGTAAAATGTATGTCAACTGGTGGAAGGTAGTGGACACTGGTAAAGAGATTGGTGTTGGAACAAAGTACTCCTGAAACCCAATCATAAATATCTTTGTAACTTTGTAATTCATAATAATTCAATAAAAAATAATTAAAAATATGTCAAATTTTAAATGTTTTAAAAATTATAATAGTGGCTTTGTTAACCCAGGAAATGCTGTGTAACACTTAATTTCCATAGTCATGAAAAAGTATCACTGTCATCTCGTTGCTCATCAATTTGTTCGAGCGGGTACCAGTAACATCTCTCATTGTGAGACTTATTTGTTACTGTTTTTGGCATATCCAGTACGCCACGGGTAGCTTGCCAGGCTCTGCCATGCAGGCGCGATACTCTCGGCAGCTTGCCGGGCTTTCTGAGAGGGGCAGAGGAATCGAACACGGGTCAGCCGAGTGAAAGGCAAAAGCCCTACAACTGTGCTATCGCTCCAGCCCATGAAAAAGTATACTGTCTGTTAAATAAAATCACTGTCACTGTCATTGCATTGCTCATCGATTTGTTCGAGCGGGCACTAGTAACGTCTCTCATTGAGAGACTTATTGTTACTGTTTTTGGCATATCCAATACGCATGGGTAGCTTGCCACGCTCTGCCGCGTGGGCGAGATACTATCAGTAGCTTGCCGGGCTCTCCGAGAGGGGCAGAGGAATCAAACTCGGGTCGGCCGCGTGAAAAGCGAATGCCCAACCACTGTGCAATCGCTCCAGCCCGTTAAATAAAATAAAATAAAAAAAGAAAAAGTATACCGTCCTTCTATTCAAAGGTGAAACATAATTATTAAAAGTAAACCATTGGGACTGGAGTGGAAGTATAGCGAATAGGGTGTTTGCTTTACAAGTGGCCGACCTAGGTTCAATCCCCAGCACCCCATGTTGTCCCCAAAACCCTCCAAAAGTGATCTCTGAGAGCAGAGCCAGGAATAATCCCTGAGTTCTGCTGGGTATGGCTCCAAGTAAAAATAAATTAAAAGCAAATATTAATAGCATCAAACTATACTCAGAATAAATTAATGAAAGGCACTTTTAAAATTGCTTCTTACACTAATCTTACCAATTTTCAATTCATCAGCTAGGCTTTCTTTTGTAAGAGTCAACAGTTCTTTTCCATCAATATTATTTATTTTGAAAATATCTACGAGTTCTTTTAAACCTTGAGCAGAAAGCCACGTTGAGACATCATCTTCTGACCAATTTTCAGTAAACAGCTTAGGTTGTTCTTCTGAGCTCCTTGCTTAATAAACAAAAGAAGGGGCTAATTGAAATCACAGACAAAATGAGAAGTATTCATAAACATTCTCATTTTAAATTACAAAGTAAATAAAATTTTCTTAAATCTGTGTGTTGCTTTAATATAATTTTAGAAAATTTCAAACTACGTAACACTAAAAACATTTGAAGAAATAACACTGTGTATAAAACATTTATTCCTACATGAAACACTGATCTTCTAGAAGTTTTTTTCAGTCCAAAAAAACAGTATTAGGTAAAATTCTTATCAGCAAAGTCATTATATTTGCTCTTCCATCTGCAAATCAACATTATTTCAGATAGCTATGCACGTAAAAAGTTATGTGTCAACCTGCTTGTTGAGACCAACAATAAAACAAAATTACCTCTTCTACTTTATTTTCAGATTACATTTATCTCAAAAGTTATATGGTATATAGTCATTGTTATATTATTATTAAATAAGTGTGTATTAAATATTTTTTGAATAATTCTTTAAATATTAAATCCTAAACACTAATAGAAATATTACTTAAATATAGGAGGTAGGATAGACATGAATGTGTACCCAACAGCACAATTTTAGTGTAAGTCACCTTTAATGAGTGTGAGACTTGAAAATTTTTAAATTACATTAAATTTGAACTTTTAACTTAATACAAAGAAAAGCAACGTAAGTACTTTATAAAAACATTCCTGGAGGGCTAGAGAGATAGTATAGGGTATAAGGTCCTTGTCTCACATGCAAGGCCTCCCATTTATCCCTAGTACCAATGGTCCTCCAAGTGTCTCCTGGTGTTCCGGACCACACACTTCTGAGAATGGTCAAAAAAAAAAAATACAGAATTACTGAGTTTCTAAATTTAATGATAAAATGTATTTAACTGGGCTAAACCTGATAACTTTACTAACCTTGGGCAACTGTTCCTGGGTCAAACTGCCAGATGTTCACTGTTTTGTCCATTGAACCAGTAGCAAGTAAGAGGCTATTTGGTGCAAATGCACAAGTTGTGACATACCTGGATAATAAAAACATCTGAAATGTATTTATCCTCATACTGATTTTTAACTGAGTTAATAATAAAAAAGATTAAGTTCAAACCTGGTGTGCTGAGTCAACAAGTGAAGTGTATTCTCAGTATTCTGAAAACAAGAACAACAGCTGTGTCTTAATTGAGGGAAGAAAAAATAGCTACTAATAAAGATTCCTTTAACACAACTGTTTATATGCTATGTATTTTAATATTATCAGTCATGAATATAAGTTGAAGCATTACTCAATAAAGAATAGCAATTTTAATATTATTTGGTATATATTTTACTTTTCTAAATCATCAACATTGTACACTGACAATTTTCTAGAATTTTCAGTTTATTAAACTCCTGACTTTTGCTAATTTATTTCAATTCAATAACCTAAATGTCTGTTACATAAAATAATCTTTACCTTGGCTATGATATTTGAATTATACACTTTGTAAGACCAGTGAGCATAAATTAATCACTTTTAAATACATCAAGTTGGCTATTCACACATCTAAATATATTTAACTGAGGCACATTATTTTATGGAGAAAATATAATGTTGTGTTTACAAGTAAAAAATACCATAAAAATTTTACTATAATTTTACTTAGAGTATTCTTTCCCATTACATGTCAGAGCTTGCAATGATTAGTGAAGGACTAGTTTACCCTTCTTGCTGGCACTATACGCTGATTTATATGCCACCTCATTTGATGAGATTACTGTAGCCTGAATTTAATCAATATAAGGATCTAGTCAACAAAAATTTCTGCTGGAGAATATTTTCATCAACTACATTTTTTTTTAATTCTTTTATTGATTCACCATGTGGAAAGTTACAAAGCTTTCAGGTTAAAGTCTCAGTTATACAATGCTCAAACACCCATCCCTTCACCAGTGCACATATTCCACCACCAAGAATCACGATATACCCCCCCTTCCCCCCACCTCCCCAGCCCCCCACCCCGCATGTGTAACTGGTAAATTTCACTTTACTTTCACTTTACTTTGATTACATTCAATATTTAAACAAAAAATTCACTATTATTCATCAACTACATTTTCAACTACACATATAAAGTGTTCTTTTTTCTTCATACTGTGCAACTTTATTCACATGGCTCTGTCTGTCCCAAACTCCCATTTTTCCAAATCCTTTATAATGCCTTCATCTTTATACTTGTGTCTAAACCAGTCATGACAGTGGATACCACTTTCAGCAATACCCTCCTGCAGCCCTGCAATAACTATATCCTTTAATATTAAGGAAGCCTATTAAAGTTTAAGAATCACTTAATGTAATTTTTTAGACTGAATATCCATGAGTCTGTAGTGTTTTTTTTTCCGATCAGAGTAAACACGTGTCCATCTTAAAAATCAGTGAAATATTTAAGGGCCTATTCCAGAAACAATATCCTACTTGCAAAACTATTTTAGCACTTCTGAAAATGGATATATTATGTTCTTGGGCAAACACAGAAAAGAAGTATATGTTTTGTCATACTGCCTAACTGAACTTGAGGTTCAGTTAATAAGCTAACTACTAATATACTAGTCTAATAAGCTTAAATTTTACACATATCACACAGATAAAATATAAATACTTACAATATCATACACGATCACAGACTTATCAACTGACCTTTAAAAGAAAAAAAGTATATTATAGGTGAAATATCCTATGAAAGCAAAGCCTGGCATTTATAAAATTGGTTGTGTTTTGTTGTTTGGGCCATACCCCACAGTGCTCTGGGCTTGCTCCTGGCTCTGTGATCAGAGATCACAGACAGGACCAGGGGACCATGTATGGTGCCAGAAATTGAACCTGAGTTAGCTGCATATAAAGCAAACACCCTCTGAGCTATACCATCTCTCTAGCCCTTGTTTATTTTTCTGGTTTTGTTTTTTGGGTCATACCTCGAGGCTACTCCCATCTCTGTGCTCAGGGGTCATTCTTGGGAATGCTTAAGAGACCATACACGCCCTGTATCAATCCTGGCCTTCCAAATCCTTCCACAATGCACACAAGGCATACAACTCAGTCTGGTGAGTTCTCTTCAGCTCTGAAGTTAGTGTTTTCTAGTCATTTTAATATTTTAGAAAATGCTACAATAATATTTAGATATATTTACAATGAACTATTTTTATTCATAAGCACAAACTTTTATTAAGAAAGGACATATAAGTAAATTAGAAAGTTAACTTCATTAAACATTTTACAAAAGGAATAAGGAAGAAATAATAAATGCTTGCCTATTATTTTCCTATTCATGCTTAACAATCTTATTAGTCCTCATTTTATCCACATAATATATATAATCAAATCCTTTAATCATATACTATGTATTATCTGATGTGAATAGTAAATAATGCTTAAACATATACTATACATTCTATATCATATAGATTATATGCTGCATATAAATTTATATTTGCAAAATTTATAAAATAAATATTGGCCTTGATTTTATAATTCAGAAAAGTGAAGCTGTCAGAAGATATGAAACGAGAACTTGTTCAAGATCACACAGGTGGCAAGATTGGGATGAAACCTTATGTAATCCTAAAGCCTATATATTTTTATTTTGCACTTCCTGAACAATCATCTGCCACTAGCATGTTAAACTTGATTTGTTTTGTGGTTGTGCAGTCTTTTCCAGTTTTTTGTTTGTTTGGTTGTGGGGCCACACCCATCTGTGCTCAGGGATCACTCCTGGTTTGGCTTGGGGTACCATCAGATGTCAGACATCAAACCCCCAGTCAGCTGAATGCAAAGCAAGTATCCTATCAGCCATACTATCTATCATTCAGTTGTTCAGGTCCCAAGATTATGGGGGTTTACTCAGTTGGGGTTTTTTGGTTGTTATTTTGTTTGGTTTGGTTTTTCAGGTTTAGGGGCCACCCCTAGCTGTGGATAGGGCTTACTCCTAGCTTTGTGCTCAGAGATCATTCCTGGCATGCTGGGGGTTTAGATGTGGTGCCAGAGATCAAACCAGGCTCAGCAACATTATAGCAAGTGCCTTAGCCCCTGTACTTTCTCTCCAGTCTCTTTAGGCTGCTTTGTAATTTGCACATAACCTGACACTTAGCCTAAAACTTAAAAAGCAGATGGCATGGCTACTCAAACCTCACTAAAACTTTCATAAGGCATCTAATTTCAAGCAATGTAATACTTAGGAACTATTAAACAAATTGCAGCTGCACTTTGATGCTGCGAAATGAATGGACTTCTTCAACAGGATTGTTAATATTGTAGAGAGGGAAAGAGATGATATGAGGGATCAGAGAGACAGCTCAATGGACTGATACACATGATTTACAGGCTGGACCCAATTTGATCCCTACTACCACACGGTCCCACAGGGTACAGCAGGAAACAACCCCAGAATATGGAGCTAGAAGTAATCCCCAGAACCTACTGAGTGATCCCCCTCCCCCTTAGAAAGAACTAACAATAAAAAAACAGATGATGAGAGTTTTAGAGAGGTGTTTTTTGTTTTACTTTTTGGTGCTTCATTCAGTGATGCTAGGGAATCACTCAGGAACTGAATGGCGGACATTCAGTTAAAGGCTCACCTGCCTTTATCCCCTGTACTATCTCTTCAACCTATACTACGTACCATTGCAAAGATAATATGAAGATTCACTTGTGGGGGAGGGGTGTGGGCCACATCCAGTGATGCTTAGGATTTTCTCCTGGCTATGCACTCACAAATTACTTCTGGTGATGCTTGGAGGAAGATATGGGATCAAGCCTGGGTCAGGTGTGTGCAAAGCAAGCGCCCTATCTGCAATATTATCACTCCAGCCCTGATAGGAAGCTTTCTTATGCCAGTCACTGCTGAGCAAGAAAAAGCTGTTTCTTAAAAGCCACTCAAAATTGAGAGAAATGAAAATACATGGACAGATATACTATATGTATAGATTAAAGACTCAATATCATAAAAATGAAAGATGCCAAGTCTACCAACTTATCAGATTCAATATAATCCAAATAAAATTCAAGCAGGCTTATATATAAAGGAGTAAACTGGAGGCAAGTGAGCAATTAAATTATAAAATTCATGTGAGCATGTCTAATGCTAGAAGTACCCAAGATATTAAATCTTAGAAAAACAACAGTATCAAAGCAAGGACAATCAGAAAAACAGCAGGCTGAGAAACACATTCATATACTATCAGTAATTTCTAACAAGATATATATCAAAAGTGGTAGGGAAAAAAATGATCTTTTCTATATGTAATGCTGGGGCCACGAATATTCATATGAGAAAAGTGAAACTGGATTCCTATCACATATACCAAAAATCAAATTTTAGGGAAAAAAAATGATAAAGGCTTGAGTCTTTAGAAAATGACACAGGAAAATACATTCATGACCACATAACATAAAGAAGCTGACAATACTAAAATCATAAACTGTGAAAAGGTAAATAAAAAAAGCTATGTAACAAATGACTAATAGGGAAGAAGAGCACACACATATACACACATGTGTATAGATACATACACATACATATACATGTGTACACACACACATATAAAGGTTAACCCAGAGAAAATATGAGCAAGAACCATGAACAGGAACTTAATTAAAGATGACATATATTTGGCCCATAATCTTCTATACTGTTTAACTTAGTTGTTTCATAGAAATGCAAATTAAAACTATAATACAGCATATTGATCAAAAATGCCTAAAATTTAAAAGATTCACAAAATCAAGTATAGAGATGATACTTAAAAGCACTGCTAAATGAGTATTCAGTCACTGGAAAATTTAGTATTACCTGCCAAAGCTGAAAATAAATAATTCTATAATAGCAATTTCATTTCTAATATATTCCAATATATATAGAACATAAAAATTATGAATAGGTATATCAGAGATTCAGATATTCAAATAATTATTGCAATACTTCTAAATTAAAAATACTTATATGATTAAAATGAATATTATAGTATATACATGCAGCAATTCAGTATTATTACACAGCAAGGAAAATCAACAGTCAACAGTTATATACAGTGGTATTAATGCTCCAAACATAATGTGGAGCAAAGGATATCCAACACTAAATCACTAAGTGTGATTTGTTTTAAGTCAGTTTAAAAGAAAATAGGAGGAGCCGGGTAGGGCATTTGCCTTGCATGAGGCCAACCCAGGTTCGATCCCCGGCATCCCATATGGTCCCCCAAGCACCGTCAGGAGTAATTCCTGAGTGCAAAGCCAGGAGTAACCCCTGAGCATCGCTGGGTGTGATCCAAAAAGCAAAAAAATTAAAAAATTAAAAAATAAAAGAAAATAGGAATACTGCCTATGACCTGTGCTTCTGTCATCAGAAATGAGTACTTGGAAGAGGAGGATTTCTGCAACAGAATCATAAAGGTGTTTTTTTTTTTAATAAAACCTGTGCAGTGATTATACAGGTTTATACATCACAAGTAATTTATCAATCTGTCTGTTTATGGGCTGTGCACTTATCTTTTTATTTATTCTATTTCATATCAAAATGGTTTGAGGAAATTAAAACTCTTAAATAGCTTACCCCGAGACTAGCATCTGTCCATTATGAGAAAAAGCACAGGCCAGAACAGGAGCACAGTGCCCACTCAGTGTACTTTTATATTTCAATTCAAAACCTGCAAATAACAAGGTGAGAACATTGACAAGTGAACCATACTTAATTTTGGTTAAATCATAAAAACTTTTAATTCTTTGGGGAGTAGGGGTAATTTTCTGGGGACTGAGCCTAGGGTCTAACATAGGCAAACATGAGCTCTACACCCCTGGCTGTAGAACTTTAATTGTTTTTGAGTCACACCGGCTATGCGCAGAGCTTACTTCTGGCTTTGTAGTCAGGGATCACTCTTGGCAGGCTCGGGGGACCACAGGGATGCCAGGGATCGAACCCAGGTTGGCTGCATGCAAGGCAACTGTCCTGCCCTCATACTATTGCTCTGGCTCCAGAATTTTATTTTTCAGTCTGTTATGTTACTAATTTCCTTAAAGAAAATTAATTTGGGACACATTTAAAAATTCTTGTGTATCTCAAAATATTGAGTATGGTAAAGTGATTTTGAACATTCATTAGTAGACAAATAAAATGATGTGCTCAGAACAGTTTGGAGAGAGTAAAGAGGCAGAGGGTGCTACAATTTATTAATAATGATTAATTTAGTAAAATTAATAAATATATCAATGGTAATTAATCATTTTTAATTTTAAATAAATAAAAAATTTAAACTATGCCTTGGCATTGAATAAATACATGATAAATATATCTATATATACACATATACCTTTGAGCAGCTGGTAATACATATAGATCTATAGATACAGATATATATATATAGATATATTTACTCTGTGTATACTTATAAAAATTTCCCAATGCCTAAAAAGAATCAAGTACCTTTAGTTTTCCTAATCAGATATTTTAAAATCTGGGGCTGTGATAGGTAAGGCCTTGCACGTGGCCAACACAGATTTGATCCCCAGTATCCCATATGATCCCCTGAACCTGAGAGAAGTGACTCCTCACCACAAAACCAGGAGTAAGCCCTGTGCCTGCACCCACCAGGTGTGAGAAATTAGAAAATTAATTAGAAATGCAAATTAAAACTATAATACCATACTGATCAAAAATGCCAAAAATTTAAAAGATTCACAAAATCAAGTAAAGGAATGACGCTCAGAAGCAAGTAGGGGGGCTGGAGCAATAGCACATCGGGTAGGGCATTTGCCTTGCATGCAGCCGACCTAGGTTCGATTCCCAGCATCCTATATAGCCCCCTGAGCACTGCCAGGGGTAATTCCTGAGTGCAGAGCCAGGAGTGACCCCTGGGCATCTCCAGGTGTGACCCAAAAAGCAAAAAAAAAAAAAAAAAAAAAAGAAAAGCAAGTAGAGTCTGGGAGTACAGTGCCGCCCAGCAGGTCAACCTGTACCTGCATGGCAAGTGCATCAGCAGCCTAATTCTAACTTCAGGCTTCCTGATACGCCCAAACTGCCACTATGCCTGTGGCCAGGTCACAACAACTTGTGACCGAGAAATTAAACGACCAAAAGTTAGGTGTGTGGAAGTCACGTCCACAAATCACCTCTGGCTCAGCTATACATGCTCATTTATCAGCTGTGCTTCAGAGACCCATAAATAGATCTCGAAAGAGATAAAAAAAAAAAAAACAGGCCATTTTAACACATCAAAGGCCATAATTCAGAAATTCACAAATGAATCTTGGAAGAGAGCAGCACACCAGAGACATCTCCCCACCCCGCATCAGGCTGATTTCACTGGGGCACCTCGGAGGGTGGGAGCAGGTGTGTCCCTCTGCCTGCCCCAAATGAACCCAGGTAGCTGCAAACCTCCAGAACCCAATCACTGTCACGTTCATGGCCAACTTTCACAGGTTAATCCTGAGCCCCCCATGCATGAGAATAAATCCACTGAAAAACCCAGGTATGCAGAACTAGTGACTGAAAACTCCAGGCTTAAGGAGTCAGGGTTGGGTGACCTCCCCCCACCTCCCCACTCTTCTGGTTCCCTGGCAGCCATGCCCAAGAACTGCCTTTGGGTGCCATTTAAACACATTAATGGCCAAGATTTAGAGACTCACAAACAAATTTTGGAAAAGAGGAGCTGCCGAAAAGATGCCTCTATACTCCAAATAATTAAAAAGTTTAGAATTCCAGGAGCACATGGATGCTTTTGTGGCCACACAACATCTCATACTATTCATAACAAGCAATACAAAATAAATTACTGAGCATCTGTCTATGGGGCAGGCCTGGGTGGTGGTTGGAAAATTCAAAATAGTGGTGGGATTGATGTTGAAATACTGAGTGTAAACAATTATTGTGAACAACTTGATGAAAATAAAATTTTAAAATTATATATAAAAAATAAATCAGAAAGGTCCAATTAATGCTCACAATAGGATTCTGACCTACATAAATGAGAAAATTAAAACTATTTAATACAGAAAAAAAAAGGCAGGTAGAACCACAAAGCAAATTAATTACTAAAGGTAACTTTTATATCTAGCACTCAAAATGTAACAAAGTTGGTATCAAATTAGCTAATACTAATTAATTAGGACCAGAGCAATAGCACAGCAGGTAAAGTGTTTGCCTTGCATGTGGCTGCCCCAGGTTTGATCCCCGGCACTCCGAGCACCATCAGAAGTAATGTCTGAACACAGAGCCAGGAGTAATCCCTGAGCACTTTCAGGTATGCACACCCCCCAGCCCGTCACAAAAAAGAAAAAAAAAAATGTTAAAGGCCAGCTGTACTCAGGGCCTACTTCTGGCTCTGTGTTCAGGGATCATTCATGACAGTGCCTGGGGGACTGGATGTGGTGCTGGGGATTGATCTGGGGTTAGCCATAAGCAAGAGAAGATCCTTAACCCCTATATTAGAAGTAATATAGCTCACATAAAAGTTTTATTTTGAATAAAACTTAGTGTTTCATCCAAAGAGTTTTGAGAGGATCATGCATTCATAAAAGACTATGAAAGATGATGTGCTATGAAAAAGGAAATAGATGGCATAAAAAAAAAAAAAACGTTCAAAAGACACGCACAAACGAATCTCTGATCCGAGCAACTTGCTGCAGAGATGGCCCTGGACTTTGCAACAGACCATTTCCGGTGGGCTGCTCCAGACGGGGGCAGGTGCCGTCCCTCTGCCTGCCCTCTAGGAGCCCCGGTGGCCGCCATTTTCTAGAAGCCAGCGACTGTGGGGGGCCGGGACCCTGGGGAAAGGAGAACTTAGCCATTTCCCCAGACAGGGAGTGCCCACCAAGATATTGTATTATGAAACAGACATCCTGTACCAAGGGCGAGACCCACAAAGATGACAGGCATATCATGTTCCAGTCTGCTGATCCCCCTTACGCAAGTGCCCCGTGAATGCCCCGCGTGATCCACCCTGGCCCCCTTGCAAAAGCCTTGCCCCTCAGCCTATATATTCTGTAAACTTTCCTTCAATAAACGAGACCTTGACAACAGTTCCTTGCTTGGTCTCCCTCTTCTTTCTCGCCCTTGCTATTTCAGGTAGCGCCTCTTCAGACCCTGGAATAACTTAGTCCCGCGGGACGGGACAAGCGACAAGCTCTAGGTACGAGTGGCAGTGGCAGCAAACTCCAGGCCTCACGGGACAAGGGAGGAGTGGGCCCGCCCTTTTCCTTTCCCCGCCCCGATGGGACTCTGAGATGACATGACATCTGGCCACTGTCTAATTAAGCTCCCACACGGCCATGATCCAGAGACATACAAACAAATCTCGGACCCAAGCAACTTGCTGCAGCAATCTCTTCAGACCCTAATTATTAAAATTTTAGAATTCCTAGAGTGCACAGCTGCAAGAGCAAAAGTGGCCATGTGACATTATATTGTATCCATAACAAGCAATGTGGCTACTAGATCACTGTCACTATCACTGTCATCGCGTTGTTCATCGATTTGCTCGAGCAGGCACCAGTAACGTCTCCACTGTGAGACTTGTTACTGTTTTTGGCATATCGAATATGCCACCAGGTGCTTGCCAGGCTCTGCCATGAGAGCGAGATACTCTTGGTAGCTTGCTGGGCTCTCCGAGAGGGGCGGAGAAATTGAGCCCGGGTTGGCCACCTGCAAGGCAAACACCCTACCACTGTGCTATAACAAGGAATACAAAACAGATTGTCTAGCATTTCCTTTTCGGCAGGTATGAGTGGTGGTGAACTAGAGTGATAGCACAGCGGGTAGGGCCTGGCAAGCTACCCGTAACATATTCAATATGCCAAAAAACAGTAACAAGTCTCACAATGGAGATGTTACTGGTTCCCGCTCGAGCAAATAGATGAACAACGGGGTGACAGTGCTACAGTGCAGTGCTATGAGTGGTAGCGGAACTGGTCTCAAAATATCGAAGGTAACTAAAATAGAGAAAGAGTATTAAGTAAATTGTCTGCCACACAGGCAGGGGAAAGTGTGGAATGGGGGTTGGGGGGATACTAAGGATTTTAGTGGTGGAAAATGTTCACTGGTGAAGGGATGGGTGTTTGATGACTGTATGAAGCTCAAACATGAAAGTTTTGTTACTGTACCTCACGATGAATCAATAAAAAAAAATTTCAAAAGATAGTGTTTGAGATACAGTATAGTGGGTAAGGTGCTGACACTGCAAGTGCCAGCCCAGGTTGAATTCCAGCTCCCAATATGGTCCTTTAAGCCTCCCAGAAGTAACCTCTGAAAGATGTTAGAGTAAACCCTGAACACCGGCCAGTGTGCCCCCCGCTCCACCCCACCCACCCACACACACAAATTCTAAAGCTGGAAAACAGAAAAACTAATTTTTTCATAAAATATAAAAAATGTAGAGAGAATCAAGATGGAGGTCATTATGAAAAGAGAGATTAGTGGAGACCAAATTATCTTAGACTACTATGAAGCTATACTGTATCACACAACTAAGTGACACAAGTTTCCCAACTGAAGGGACACCTGAAAAAATACAATTTCCCATGGAAAGATCTACACATCATCAGAAACAGTAATTACAGTGAAGACATTTTACAGTTGTATAGGGGACAGAAAGAGAATACAGGATTAAGAGCTTGTCTTATACACATTGAATCAGACAATCCTAATTCAATCCCTGACACAAAGGCCCTTCAAGCAAATCCTGAGAGTAAACCCTAAGCATAGAGCTGGAAGTAGCCTCTGGGAACTACTGGATTGACCCCCAAATCAAAAAACAATTAAATGAAAGAATATATGGTGGCATAAGTACATTTGTAGAGAATAAAAGTCAACAGAATAATTTTAAAAGATAAACACAAAGTGGTTGATTACCCCTGAAAGCTGGAATTCGTGTGGCGAGGGTAAAATCAAAATCAACATTGAGGGGCTAGAGCGACAGCACATCGGGTAGGGCATTTGCCTTGCACACAGCCGACCCAGGTTCGATTCCCAGCATCCCATATGGTCCCCTGAGCACAGCCAGGAGTGATTCCTGAGTGCAGAGCCAGGAGAAACCCCTGTGCATGGCCAGGTGTGACCCAAAAAACAAATTAAAAAACCCATCATTGAGCATCTAATTTTTAAATCATGTGTACATATTACTTTGAAAGTTCTAAAACTTTTGGGGGTCTGGGGTTTGGGGCCAGCAAGCCTCAGGAGCTATTTCTGACCCATGCTCATGGGTCACCCTGGACAGAGTTTGGGAGACTGAGAAGATCAAAACCAGGTCATCTGCATGCAAACCATGTCTTCCAGTCCACTTCGATATCTCTCTGCCCCCCACCAAAAAAAAAATTGTTAAAAAGTTTCCTTACGTCATCTCCAGCTAGAGGAACCCAGGTCACTACTGGCAATACTCAACCTGGCAATGTGGGTCTCACAGTTTAGTGATGTTTGGGCTAATGGTGTGGGGATCAAATTTGGGGTCTTTTAGATTTCATGAGATCTAGATCTTTGTGCCATCTTCCTGGCCCCTAGACAGGATTCTGTCTTTTTTTAAGTAGGGTAGATGCCCTATTGCTGGTGGAAACTGCATCAACAAGCTCTGTGTTCAGAGGACCATGCAATGCCAGAGATCACAAGGGACAGCCCACACACAAGGCAGCATCTTAACCCCTATACTATCTCCCTGGCCCATAAAACTTAACTTTTTGGTTATTTTAAATATCAAAAAATCCTCAGGTAAAAAGATTAAAATAAAATATATGATCACAAATCACTTTAAATAATTACAAGTTGATACCTACCTGAAGTATGGATAAAAGAAACAACCCAAATTTTGATCTGGCAATCTTGACCACATGTTGCCAAATGAAAAACCTGAAGACCTTGTTCTCCATCTAAAAAAATGTAAACACAATAAAAATTAAAATATGAAAGGCCTAAAAAACTAATATGGTTATTTATATTGATATTTGTAAATTCTATTCATTTAAACCAGTTTCCCTAAATATGTGAGCTATGTGCTTTTTTGTTGTTATTTTGGGCTCACAATGTTCAAGGATCACTCCTAGAAGTGCTCTGGAAGCCATAAGGGATGCTGGAGATCAAACCCATGCAAGGCAACTTACCTGCTGGACTATCTCTCCAGGCCCCAATATGTACATTTTTAATAAGGTTTGTCTTTTTTTTTTTTTTTTTTGGTTTTTGGGTCACACCTGGCTATGCACAGGGGTTACTCCTGGCTCTTCACTCAGGAATTACCCCTGGCGGTGCTCAGGGGACCATATGGGATGCTGGGATTCGAACCCGGGTCGGCCGCGTGCAAGGCAAACGCCCTATCCGCTGTGCTATCGCTCCAGCCCCCTAGGTTTGTCTTTTTTAAAACATACTTTTACTTACATCCAACAGATTAACCTCCATTCCCTGATATTTTTTCTAACTCCATGGAACACTTCATTTTAGGAGAAAAGTTTTGTAGCAAAGTTTTGGCCAAAGTATATTCTCCTCAGAGAGATATGGATAAGGATAAGCAATTCAAGATTAATCACGGTCTCTGTTTAGGCATCACACCCTTCCTTGCTCAAGGGTGATAAGAAGCTACACCTGGCTCAATGCTTGAGGAAAAGAAACCCAGGTGCCTACAAAGTATGCCCTCAGTCCTGCAGCGCTCTCTTGCTGGCCCTCATTAAGTTTTTTTTATTGTATTAATTTTACTGTAATTTTTATTATCAGTTAGGTAGCTAGACCAGTGTTAATGTTTATGGCACTTGCACGCAAAAACCCCTAAACTCCACTGCTATCAAAGTGCCCATGACCCTGCACTGTCCCTCTGTCATCTAGTCAGGTCTTCTCTGCCTCCCCTCTCTGCCCTGCACTATTTGGTAACTGGTTTTGTATTCTAACACCCCATGGTTTGTCTTTGTTTCAGTATGGTCTATTCTCTAATTCCAACTTCTAGATTCCCCAGATGAGTGAGATCATCCAATTTTCCTGGCAAAACACCACACTCAATAAATGAGTGAAATTTAAAAATATTAGACATATATAGGAAAATAATGTCTTTTAAAAAATTTTTCAATCTTATTTGTAATCCTTTATGGAAATTTAGGCTTAATATTATGGTATAGCTGTGAAAGCTACAGAAAATTGACAAATAGCGATATTTAAATGCTGACTTTATTTTAAAAAAAAGATATTTTACAGTTGAGGTTTGATGTTTGTTTTTAAATAAGTGTCTATGTGAACGGCCAGTAACAAATTTCAGGTATGTTTACTGATTATGTGCATACAAATACATCCCTTTTTAATACATGCACATTATAAAATGATATACATTTACTTGCACACATAGACCCCTCACCCTCATCATTTAGCTCACTTTCTGCTAATACTAATCAGTTTCATTTGTTATTATTGTTGCCCAGTTTATCTACATAAGTTTTATGCCAGTGCAACATCAAGCACTTTTTTTATAGGCTAGGTCTATCTTCTCATATTGATACCTATAGAAAATACTGTTTTCATTGTTTCTGAGCTGTAAATTATCTGAAGTCAATTCAGTTAGGGAAATGGAAAACTATGGAACTCATAATATGCCTATGCTCACATTTAAGTTAATGTACTCTTCTTCAGGAAAAATATTTAAATTATAATGTTAACTTAATCCAAACTTTTCCTTCAGGAGCAAACAGGATTATTTTCCTCACCTGAACAAAACAATATGAAAGCCAGCAACGTCAATTTCATATTTATAAATAGTAACAAATACCGAATTAAAACAAATGATATATTTTGTCTATAGAAAATACCGTCATTCCCACAAATACCCGTGTCACTTTGAAAGCACACATCAGTTTCAGAGGTTAAAACTAAACTTACCAGAAGTTGAACTACAGAAACTTAGAAAGAAATAGATTGGTATCATACTGAGAACTGTAATTTGAAATAAATGCTTTTGTTTTGGGGGTCCACATCCAGCAGTGCTCAGAAGTCACACCCAAAAGTATCCTGGGGAACTCTATGTGGTGCCAAGGATCAAGCCAGGGTCAGCCACATGCAAGGCAAATGCTTTTACCTCTGTATTTGCTCTCCAGCCCTACTCTAAATTTTGCAAGTGTGTAGTTGGTGGAGTTGGTGAGCTGTGGCACTTCGGATTAAATCGTGGTCTCTTGCATACAAGGAAAGTGCTCTGAGCCACAACCCCCTTCCTATTCCATAGGGATATGATTGCTTCACTTCTGTAGCATCTTCATTGAGAATTCTCTGCACCAGGCCCAATCTGTAGCAGACTCTTCTAAAGACAGGCAATATTAACCCTTTAGCTTACTCTAATATTAAGGAAAAATGCTATTCTTATTAAAACCAAATTTCAATTAACTGAGAATAAAAATATTAACCTAAATCTTCTCATATTTATAAGTCAAAGTTTCATTAAGAGTCTATAATATTTAAGATAGGTGCCACAGAAACTATTCTTCTATTAACAACTGATCAGAATAGTACAAGAAATATTAAATGAATTAATTATCAGGATGAGGTCAAGAATTTAGTATTATAATGGGTTCAGATAAAAAAATACTAATTTTCTCCATGATGATAAAAGTTTTAAAAAAAATTCAGCAAATCACTAAGAGGAATTCAAGGTCTATTGTGTGAATAAGACACCTGGTTCAATCCGGACTGACTTTATAATCTAATAAAAAAAAACACTATTAATGATAATTGGTATAATTTAACATTGTGGTATTTTTCTAAATACTGTAAAAGAAAAAATAAAGGGCTAGAGAGAGTATATTGAGTAAGTCCCCCCCCCTGCCTTGCACATGGTAAACCCAGGTTTGAAATCCAATATAAGATTCCTTGAAAATCACCAAAAGTAATCCGTAGGCAGAGCCAAGAGTAAACTCTGAGCACAACCAGGTCCTGGTGTGGCCCAAGAACAACAGGGGAAAAAGAGGTATAAAAACAAGTGATTAGTGGCTGAAGCAACAGTACAGCGGGTAGGGCGTTTGCCTTGCACGCATCCGACCCGGGTTCGATTCCCAGCATCCCATATGGTCCCCCAGCACCGCCAGGAGTAATTCTTGAGTGCATGAGCCAAAAGTAAACCCTGTGCATCGCTGGGTGTGACCCAAAAAGCAAAAAAAGAACCAAGTGATTATATCAAAATGCTTTATATGAATGCAGGGAGTAAGAAAGAACATGTAGGGGCCACCTAAAATAAGTTTAGCGGAAATTTACAGGATTAAAGTGAACCACGTGGAGTAAACCCTTGAAAAATATTAGTAATATTTAAGCAATGAAAGGTGGCATGTGGCAAGAAAATATATAAGGTCAAATGTGATGTGAGGCAGGAAAACAGACCACAGAAGACACTTATGGGCTACGTATTTTGGATTTGGTATTTTATCTTTATCTTATTTAGCCACTAGTGGGTTTGAAACAGGACTGCCAAACCATACCCGCCTACCTAAGATGAGACATAATATATACAGTGGATTTCAAAGTCTTAGAATTAATGGAAAGTGATATTTCCTAATTTTACTGAATACCAGTTATAAGGGACTGGAGCAATAGCACAGTGGGTAGGGCGTTTGCCTTGCACACAGCCGACCCAAGTTCAATTCCTTCGTCCCTTTTAGAGAGCCCGGCAAGCTATCGAGAGTATCCTGCCCACATGACAGAGCCTGTGGCATATTTGACATGCCAAAAACAGTAACAACAAGTCTCACAATGGAGATGTTACTGGTCCCCGCTCGAGCAAATCCATGAACAATGGGATGACAGTGCTACAGTGCTACCAGTTATAAGATATTTTAGACTAACTGAACAAAATAATACATCATTAGAATTAATTTCACCGATGACAGTCATACAGTGATGACTAGAAAAATGTTGATCTGCATATGTAGCTCACAGAATTGCACTGGTATGGTAACAAGACTGAAGGGAGCTAAACTGGAACTTCCACCCTAGTATACTAAGTAAAACTAAGAGGAAACTTTTCCATTTACAATTATCAATTTAAAATCGAGTCTCTGCTTCATGAACGGAGGGGAGAAGGCAGATGGAATAGAGAAGGGATCACTAAGAAAATGATGGCTGGAGGAACCAGTTGGGATGGGAGATGCATGCCGAAAATAGATAATGGACCAAACATGATGACCTCTCAGTGTCTGTGTTGCAAGCCATAATGCCCAAAAGTAGAGAGAGAGAGTATGGGGAATATTGTCTGCCTTAGAGGCAGGGGGAGGGTGGGAAAGGGAGGGTATACCGGGGATATTGGTGGTGGGGAATGTGCACTGGTGGAGGGATGGGTCTTTGATCATTGTGAGATTGTAACCCAAACATGAAAGCTTGTAACTATCTCACAGTGATTCAATACAATTTTAAAAATCTAAAAAAATAAATACCAGCAAAAGAAAAATAAATAAATGCAATAAAATAAAATTGAGTCTCTATTTAGAAGTTTTTGGCTCTTCTTTTTCTGAAATCTAATTGCATTATGAAGTATTTAAAAATTTTAGTACTTCAAAGATTAATGGTAAGGGGCTAGAGCAATAGCACAGCGGGCAGGGCATTTGCCTTGCACTCAGCCAACCCGGGTTCGATTCTCAGCATCCCATATGGTCCCCTGAGCACCGCCAGGGGTAATTCCTGAGTAAAGAGCCAGGAGTAACCCCTGTGCATTGCCAGGTGTGACCCAAAAAGCAAAAAAAAAAAAAAAAGATAAATGGTAAATGAAAACTGCAATCTCTATAAAATCATATTTCTTGAAAATCACAATTTAAAAATTTTATATCAAGTACCAATAATATTCTGATTTAAAAATCACCTAAAACTAATAGGGTCAAGACCTCTAAATTACCATTTTTTAGGAATCCAGATCTATTGTGCCAAAATGAATCATCTCCTTCATATAGAAAAAAACCTAAAATCCCCCTTTTTTCATGACTGATTCTATTTTGATCAAAAAAGATAAAGGAGGATGATTCCTTAAAAGGAATGAATTAAAGGGGCTTCGTTTTACCAATGATGAAATGAAAATGAATGAAAGATCTACAAGTCATATGCAAATTTCAAAAAGAAATTACTAGTGCTTAAAAGAGTAAAGTAACAAACCGGAAACAGGCTGTGAGGAAAAATCGCAGCAGGTAATTCCAAGATCATGGGCTTTTTCACTATGCAGACACCTCATTTTATCATCCCACACTGTTAAATCTCCACATGAGGAGCCAGTGACAAAGAAGTTTCCGTTAGGAGAAAATGTGCAGGCCACTAAGGAGCCATCCTTAACACTACCATATCTGAAATGAAAGCAAAAAGGAAAAAAAAGTGGTTTTTATTTCAAAATATCTTTTACTTTACATTATTAATTCTAATAGCAGCTTGATATAGTAAAAAGGATTGAAAGCTATCACAGAACTAGAGAAAAAGGATGGTGCCTACAGAAATAAATTCGACGTTGTTATAAACTGAAGATAAAAGAGAATTTAAGCATTATTTTAATGATATGTTCAAGCCTAAATAATAGGCTTCGGAAAACAGCCCACATATTTTTATACTTTTCCATAAGACAAGCAACAATATTAACTACATTCAGAAGCAATTTTTTAAAAGTTACCACTTTAAAAATTATTTTTAAAATTATGACTGAGGTCAAAAGTACTTTCAATTTTTGTATTAAAATCATTCAGACACAGTAGTAAGGTCTTTCACCTCATATGAAAACATAAATTGTTTAGGAAAATAAAATGCCATGAAATGCTGTGAAGAAGCTTGTGAAGGGGCATAGACAGGCAGTAAGGCTCTTGCCTTGCATGTGATCTACTCGGACTTGATCCCTGCCACCCTGTAAGGATGCCTGAAGTCAGCCGGAGTGATCCCTGCATGCAGACCCAGGGGTAAGCCCTAAACACAGCTAAGTGTGGCCCCGAACTCAAAAACAAATAATCTTGAGATGATAAAGAACTGTGCTGATATTTCCTTAATTAGGAAAAACAAGCTAATAACAGCTAACTATCCAGCTAGAGTGATAACACAGCAGGTAGGGTGTTAGCCTTGCACTCAGCCAATCTGGTTGGATTCCCAGCATCCCAGGAGTAATGAGTAATTCCTAAATGCAGAGCCAGGAGTAACCCCTGAGCTCAGTAACTTTTAAAAGTAGCCGGTATGACCCAAAAAGCAAAAAACAAAAAACAAACAAAAACAAAAAAAACCCCTATCAGCCCACTGTCCCAAACAGTGCTTTACCCTATTGCTGAATATTATTTTACATCAATAATTTCATGATTAATGTCATAGAGGTAGAATTTATCATCTAATAAAAAGAAAAATTTCTCAGCTGATAACTGCATTTTTTATATCAAATTCCATTCTGAGCTTTCGTCTTTTAAAAATGTTTATTAACATCACAAAACATATCACTTTCTTCCACCCAAAGACTGAAATGAGCAACAATTGCTTATCCTTGCTGAAATTAGTTTATTTTAATTAATTAAAATTATAAACTTTTAAAAGTTACTATTTATAAAGTAATTAATATTACTGAACTGTGTAGTCAAAATGGCAAATTTTATATCATATATAAATAGATATGTCACCACAACATAAACACATAAAAGTACGTATTTTTAATAGTAAGTAGCGAAAGAGCCTTATCTGTACAAACTGATTCATGTATACTTCTTTGGAGAAGTGTGGGGTAGTTTTTCTAGAAATGATAATATGTGCTCTATTAATCACAGGGTTCTTTTTTCATGATAGAATCCTTATCAGGAAATAGCTGGGTATCTCAGGTGACACGTACCTAATACTACTTTATTATTCAGAACTCCTGAAACACAAGTGACAAAAATAAAGCATAACATTACTGAGTCTTAATTACTAAAACTCTCATTTTGCTATAGATGAAGTCTTATTTCTATAAACATTAGAACTTTAAAATGCTTGGAACCAAGAAAATTTGCTATAAGCATCACATTAAGCACTTGTTTTTATGATCTTCAGAAAATACAGCAAAATATTTTTCCTCATAATGTCTGAAAAATACCTGCTTTTTCAGTCAAGTCATTAAAATATTCTGCTTATTTTTTTGTGTGGTTGACATGTTAATGAGATTGAAAAGAAATGGTTTAAGTATTCATACCTATGTAACTTATATGTCTGTGCATTCCACATAACAACGGTTCCATCCGCTGCGCCTGATACCAAACAAGTGGAGTCTGGGGAGAAGCGGCAAACTCTCACAGGGCTCCCACTGGGCTGTTCCATCACTGTCAATATCTGTCCGCTCTGAGTATTCCACAGGACAGTTGTACCATCTGTGGAGCATGAAGCCAAAACATGTCCTGAAGGGGAGAAACAGCAGCAGTGGACAGTATAGGTGTGGAACATCAACGGAGAATATGACAGTTCAGTGAAGTCACTTAGTGTGTACAGGCGAACTGTTTTGTCCAAGGAGCAAGTTGCCAAGAGGGAAAAAGAGAACGCACAGCAGTTGACATCGTCACGGTGATCGGCTATTGTATGAATTAATTTCACCATGTTGTCTGAAGTCAAGTATCCTGCAATTTTTTAAATAGAAAATGGTTACTTCATCCTAGGAATTAAATTAATGTAGCTCAAATCCATATAAATGGACAGGAGCCAAGCTTAACAATTTGCTAAAGGAAAGCTCCTCCATTCATCTTTTGAAAGGATAATCTAATATACCTGGGACAAGGGAATGTTGAGAGCACTATGATATTAACATATGATGACACACCAATAAAGTTCTGTTACTACTTCAAAGAGAACCTTGTTGGGGCTACACAGATAGTACAGTGGCTAAGGTCCTCTCACCCAGCTGAATGGGTTTGATCCCCCATAGCCCACTAGAGTGGTCCTTGAGCACAGAACCTGGAGAAAGCAATGTGCACTACTGTGTATGGCCTAAAATTAAAACAGCCTTGTAAAACGAATTCAAACTGATTTGACATTGAAAAAACAACACTTTAGACTACTTTGCCTCTGAAACCTTTCCCTGTAAATGCTTTCTCCTCCATACTGCTAATTCTAGATTTGCTCATTTTAACTCAAAAAGACACTTCCACTGCTTTTAACACTATCTCAGCTACTTCCTCCTTGCCTGCCTTTGAGGCCAGGCTACCTACTGTTCTGCCCTTAACCTTACAACTGTAGAGTTCACTCAGAAAAACAAAAGATTTCATCCACAAACTGCAATGTCAAAAGCTATCAAGTCATGATTTGTCACCATATATGATCAATGAAGGAAACCCCAAAGAAAGAAGTGGTAAAAATGGGCTAACCGAGGTTGTATTAACAAAATATTTAGATACCTGACTGCTGATGCAATCTACAAGGCTATGATTTTTGGACGTCCCAGATTAGAAGCCAGGGAAGGAGGTGGGGGTTGGGGGCACGTGGTCACCCAAGCAGCACTCATCATATCCCATAAGAACCACAAATTAGCCTCTTCAGAACTCACTAGGGCAGCTTAACCATCCAAACAGATTAGGCCAATAGTCCAGTAGCCCCTACACCAATCTATATTCCTTCCAAAACACAAAAGCAACTTTGTGCAGATGAATACAAACTGCATATAAACCGGGTAGGTGAAAAACTCACTGGAAGGCCTCAGCAACAGAGTAACAGCTGCGGAGGACAGAATCAGTGAGCTCCAAGATGAGGTGCAGAGAATCACCGGACTAGAGCAGAAGACAGAAAAGACGCCCCCAAATAAACTAGCAGAAGACAAGAGAAAATCTGATGAAGCCAAGAGAAACAATATAAGAATCACTGGAGTATCAGAGGGGCAGGAAGAAAACCCTGATGAAGCAATCATCAAAGCTGTCGTTGCTGAGAAGTTCCCAGAGCTGAACAAATAATTTAGACTAAAACCCAAACTCCTCACCAGTTTACGAAAAACCTATTTGATCTCTCTTGCTCTCTTCACCCCAGCCTGGCTTGTTAAACTGATTTTGGACTAAGATCTTCCTAAATTGGGTTTTGGTTGGATGGTTTGTGGGCCACACCTGGCAGTATTTCATAGCATCTGGCAGTGCTCAGGAGTCATTACTGGCTCTGCAGTCAATCACTTCTGGCAGGCTGGGGGTGGGGGAAGAGAAACCATGTGAGAAGCATAGGATTGAGCCCTAGTAGGTCTCCAACGCAAACACCCTATCCACTACACTATCTTTCCAGACCCATAAATTGGTATTCTTATGATGATATTCTTTCCCCTCTGCTCTTGGGATCCTATTTCTCACTAAGTTCTCAATTTCGGAGCCCCTCAGCAACGTTTTCTCTATCTAAAGTAGCCATTCTCTAGGTGAAACCATAGTTCTATTTTAATCTCCAGTAATTACCAACATCTAATGTATTTTTCTCCCCCACCCCCAAACTAAATGTGAGCTTCAAATGACTCTTGTCCAGTTTACTCATTTCTATAACCACAGTATGTAAAATAATGTCAAGTACCCAGAATACTCAAAATAATTTTTTTTTACTACAACTAAGTTTAAATCTTTTAATACCAGAACATAGGGTAGGAGGGTGGCCTGGCGGTGAGGGCGCAAGCAGTTGTGTACAACAAAAACATTGACACTATTATAATCATGTTATCTACCCTACGCTAAATATTTCAAAGTTAATATATGAACATAACAGAAAATAGTTTAGAAATTTAAGAACACAGCTTTGGAGGAGGCAGTGATCAGCCCTGAAAGGACAGGTATAACCTGGGATACTAAACCCCAAAAGCCTTTGCTCTAACGCTAGAGAACTCCCTGCAAACAAACCGAAATTAGAGCACGTCTTTGTCCACTTTCACCAGCTCCCTCACGTTCAATTTCATTGCTTTTTCACCCACCCCCGCCCCCCCCCTCCACCTCCACCTTCTCAAAACAAAAACTTCGACGAAGCCCAAAAAACACCTGCAAACTCTCTTGGTAAAATGATACCCTGCATAAAGGCACCGAAAACAAGCCAGATCAGGTGATGTTTTCTGGATAACGGCCCAATCCCACCTGTGCCCAAAAGCACGGGGGATAAGGTTCCAAACACGCCCTGGCTGCCTCCCTCGGTGGTACTCGGCCCCCGAGTGAGGGGCGCGCTACGACGCCCATGACAGACGGGACGGGCTGCAGCAGTGGGCACCCTGCCTGCCTCTGGCGTCCACCCAGACCTCAGCTGCCACTCGAGAGGCGAGATCCCTCGGGTCACTGTGCCAGGGTGGACACCTGCCTCTGCGGGTGGTCCAGAGCAAACCCCCCCGAGGCCCAGCGCACTCCCCCCTCTCCAATAAAGCCCAGAACTTACTCCCCGCCTCCCCGCACGCAGGGACGAACTAGCCACGCCTCGAGCGCGCGGGCGAGGCTGCGGGTGCCCGGGCGCTCTCCCCGCGGGCGGCCGGCGGGACGCGGGGCCTTCCGGGTCGCAGGGCCGGGCGCGCCCGCCGAGGGCCCCGCAGCCGCCGCTCGCCCGTGTCTGCCGGCGGGCGCGCTCAGAACCAGCTTCCGAAATACACGAGCCGACCCGGCCCGAGCGGCCCCACAGCTCGCCGCAGACTCTAAACTGGCCCGCGGGCGCCGCCCATTGCACCGCAAGGAACCCCCTGGGGACTCTCGGGTTCCGCCCTCCCGCGTCGGGCTAGCGGCGCGCGTCACCTGGTGTGCAGGTGCGGCGGGCGGGGCAGGACCCGCCGAAACCGGGAAACGACGAAAGAGGCCCCGCCCCCCGGGGCTGGGGCAGGGCAGTTCCCCGGCGCATGCGCGCTTTTCGGCCTTCTGGGCCCCAGCATACTGGCTGTTCTAAAATTGAAGCTTGAGTTCAGTCTTTGGAATTTTTTGCGATTCCCTCTCCCCCCGACCCCCCGCTGTTGAGGAACTTAAGGCCCTAAAGTCTCGAGATGGGCTTAAAATTGGCTGTTGTTGTTTAGATTGGTTTTTTTTTTTCCCAGTGGGACACATCTGTTGGTGCTCAGGGTTTACAACCTGGCTCTGTGCTCTGGGATCACTCTTGGTGGTGTTGGAGGAACCATATGAGGTGGCAGGGATGGAACCTGGGTAGGCCACACGGCAAGGCAAGCGTCTTACCTGCTGTGCTATCTATTGTCCTTGAAATGTGGGGGATGGGGACAGGAACTGGGGTGGGGTGGGGGAGGGCAACCGGCGATGCTCAGGGATTACTCCTGTCACTGCACTTAGGCATTACTTTAGCGGTGCTGGTGGACCATATATATAGGATGTCAGGGATCCAGCCCTGGTCGGCCGTGTGCAAGGCAAGTACCCTACTCGCTCCTGCCCTGAGATGAGGTTTTTAGACTGCATTTTATGAACTGTCCATCCAGTTTTTCTTAAGGTTTTTGAATATTGGTGCCAGAGAGATAGTTAAAGCGCTTGCATCAGTCAGGCCCCACATATGGTCGCCTGAGCACAGAACCAGTTGTCAACTAAGCACCAGTGAATATGGTCTAAACGCCACCCTTTCAATTATATTTCAAATAGAGTTTTCGAATATCTTTTCTGTGGCTATTTCTCAACCCTGGGCTGGAGCGATAGCACAGAGGTTGGGCGTTCACCTTTCACGTGGCCGACCTGAGTTCGATTCCTCCTCCCCTCTCTGAGAGCCCGGCAAGCTACCGAGAGTATGGAGCCCGTTGAGCAGAGCCTGGCAAGCTACCCGTACATACTGGATACGCCAAAAACAGTAACAATAAGTCTCTCAATGAGAGACGTTACTGGTGCCCGCTCGAGCAAATCGATGAGCAACGGGATGACAGTGACAGTGATACAGTGATTTCTCTACCATGAACTGCCTGTTCTCCTTTGACAGTCCTCCGCCTATCTCACAGACACACACACACACACACACACACACACACATCTCTTTTTTGTGTTGCCTAGCCCTGCCTTCAGCACTAGCAGCCCAAGATTCAGTGTCTTCTGCCTTAGACTTTGAGCCCAGACTTCTCGAATCTCTTCAGGGCCATTCACCCCTGGTGTAAATTCAGATGTGGTTCCAGTTCAGATGAACAATTAGCTCTGACTGAACACCAACACTGAACACTAAAAATCTTTCAGATTTTTAGAGTTTAACTCCATCATCTTTTTAGAGCTTTCTCTCAGGCACATGGATAGATTGATATGAAGTTGATTATGTAGTGGCCCAATCCCTGTAAGAACTAAAGGCTGATAAGAAAAAATGTTACTAGGCTTAATATAAGCTAAATTTATGACATAGTATAGTATATGTTCAAATGAAAATCAAAGAGAATTAACATTTGTTCTTGATCCATCCATCTCTGATTATTTTAAGTTCAAATTTAGAATTTTCTTTAATGAGAAACATTAAACAACTGCTGAAGGGAGGAAGCCAGTCATGTGTTTGAAGAACAAAGCCCTTGAATACTCAAATTTAAACATTAAAAGGAGACCACGGAAAATGAATTGTAATGAAGATCAAAGAAAAAGCAATGGTCAGAATTCATGATTTTGAGATATCCCCGAGATGTTTTAATCAATACTCATTTCCATATTCCTCATGGACTTGGGTAACATAGATGTGTTGCTGCTGGGGGGCAGCAGTGCTGGGGGCCTCCAAGGATGCATGTGGTGTTGCTTAGGGAGCAGGGTAGGAGGAGCTGCACATGGAGGACATATGCCCCTGACCCTTGAGACATCATTCAGGTTTATCTTCACTAATTTTTGTTTGTTTGTTTTTTTGGGTCACACCCGTCGATGCATACGGGTTACTCCTGGCTCTGCACTCAGGAATTACTCCTGGTGGTGCTTGGGGGACCATATGGGATGCTGGGAATCAAACCCGGGTCGACCACGTGCAAGGCAAACAGCCTATCCGCTGTGCTATTGCTCCAGCCCCTATCTTCACTAATTTGACGAGGAAAAAATAGTTATACTATTCTTTAAGGGCTGGAGCGATAGCACAGCAGGTAGGGCGTTTGCCTGCCTTGCACGTGGTGCACACAGCCGACCAGGGTTCAATTCCTCCATCCCTCTCAAAGAGCCCAGCAAGCTACTGAGAGTATTTTGCCCATATGGCAGAGCCTGGCAAGCTACCCGGGGCATATTCGATATGCCAAAAACAGTAACAGCAAGTCTCACAGTGGAGACGTTACTGGTGCCTGCTTGAGCAAATCTACGAACAACGGGACGACAGTGCTACAGTGCTACTATTCTTTAAGTGAAATATTCTTTAAGTGAAAAACAACCCCTGCCTATATTTGCCATTAGTTTACCATAGTGAACCAAAGACCGACATGGTCAACTTTGTCCTGCAGAGAAAGCAATTTCAGGGATGGAAGTTCTCTGTAGCTGATCTTTAGTCTATGAGTTTGGCATTTGAGAGACATTAACATATTTTGTTAATATACTAGAGACACATTATAACAATTTATGAAAATTTAGTCACATAAGTAAAAAGATTAATTTACCTCACAGGTCAATGTATCAAAATTGCTGAAACTCGAATATTAAAGATTTGACTATTTCATGTATTCTTTGCTTCACTTTTATAACTGTGGTCAGTAATGAACCCTATTATTTTTTCATTAATTTCTAGTTCTGTTCCTTGAAAGCCACTTGAAGAATAAGGAAAGTGATTTTAAATATCTTTAAATTAAAAACTAATCGTTCAGATAGTAAGTGAAACTTGTCTTTTATACATCACCATGATGAAAACAGATTTAAGTGTAAATCAATTAATGTACCACTGATTACTAAAATATGTGGTTCACAGAACCCCAGATCTTCGAGAGACATGATAGGTGCTGGAATAATTAGAAAAGGTAGTTGAAGGAATAGAACTTAAATAGGCCTGAATCAAGGGCAAACTAAGGAATGGAAACTGGAAAATACCCCATTTCACAAGAAGTATGCAGGAAGGTAGTTTTGTTTCGCAGGCAAAGCCAACACCTGAATTTCCAAAGAAGTCGAACATGATAAAGTAAAAAAAGATTGGGCCAGAGATATAGAAAAAGAAGTTTCTATTTCCTTGTACGTGGCTGACCCTGGCTCCATTCCCAGCCCCACATCGGGTCCTTTGAGCACTGCCAGGATCACTTTGGAGCACAGAGCTAGGAGTAGTCCCCAAGCCCTGCTGGGTGTGCCTCCCTCACTGCCAAAAAGTACAAAATACATCACGAAATCTTGTTGATCGTCGATTTCTCGAGCGGTCTCAGTAATGTATCCATTTGTCCTATCCCTGAGATTTTAGAAGCCTCTCTCTACTCGGCCTTCCCAAAGATGTCTCACTGGGGGCTCTTCCAGGGTCAGGGGAATGAGACCCAGCTTGTTACTGGCTTTGGCATATGAATACAACATGGGAAGCTTGCAAGGCTGTCCCATGTGGGCAGAAAACTCTCAGAAGATTGCCAGTTTCTCCCAGAGGGAGAAGTAGGTTATAAGATATCGCTTCTGGGAGCTTGCTTTTAAGTCTCTGGATGTTGGCCGTTGATGGGATTACACACACCTGGGTTCCTCTGCCGGTACCTTCATGCGTGAGGTCTGTCCGAACGTGTGGAGAGGGGCCTCGAGCATGGCTGTAGCTGGGTTCCTATGGTCTTCAGCCACGGGGAGCTCTGCTCGGGGTGGGGAGGGAAGCTGGAGCCCATCCCCTCTGAGGGGCCCTGGGGAAGAGAGCCAGGCGTGCGTGCAAGAGACTCTCTGCCACAAAATGCATAATCTTGACAAATATGAATTCAATATTTCATTAATAAAATATACTTCAAAAAACACTTGATAGCTATGAGAATGGCCCAGAAATTGTCTAGCACCTCACCTGTATTATCCACAACGCCACCTGCTGGCAGAGAGTACTGGGGCTCTGAAGAACTGTCAAGAGATGTTTTAAACAGTCCTCTTTCCTTTGCTTGACCTCTGGATTTGGAGGCAGCAGAAATCCAGAAATCAGGGATATATATGATAACATTATAGTACCTGTACCGCAAACCATGATGACCAAAAGAAGAAAGAGAGAGAGAGAGACAGCGAAATACACACGCACACACACACATGCACACACACACACACACACACAGAGAGAGAGAGAGAGAGAGAGAGAGAGAGAGAGAGAGATGCATATGACTTGAATGCTTGCATGTGACTTGACATATTCAGGAGAAGAGCATTTTCAGATCAATAAAGTAATATTGGATGAGAGAGAGAGAAAGAAGAAAACTGGCATAGAGGCAAATACTGGGGGTGAGGGATGAAAGGAGGGAAATTGGGGACATTGGTGGTGGGAAATGTACACTGGTGAAGGGAAGGTATTGGAACATTGTATGACTGAAACTGAATCATGGACAACTTTGTAACTTTATCTCACAGTGATTTCATTTAAAAATTTTAAATAACCAATTGTTTCAGGTAGCACACATTAGGTATTGCTTAGGGGCCACTCTTGGCAGTGTCTGAAGGATAATGAGGTGCCAGGCATAGCATGCTCTGCAGCCCCTTGAGTCATCTCTCCAACCTCACAACCCATTTATCGGGTGACCTGGACGTCTGGGTCTCCAAACAAGGAAAAGATCTGCTGAAGATCCACGTTATAATAGAAACCCTCTGGACTTTGGGCCTTGTATTTTGGAAGATCCAATAGAATTAGAGATGTGCATGGTGCCAGAGACTCTACATAGAGCCTCTAGACCAAGACTTCGAGGGTTGTGATGAAGTTATGTGCTTGCTGTAGAGAATTACACATCTGGTTGAGATTCCTGGTGTTCCTGGTTGCCACAGGACCTCACCAAGGCTGAATGCCTGTCAGTTGAATATTACCTTAGCATGTGACTTGACGTATTCAGGAGAAGAGCATTTTCAGATCAATAAAGTAATGTTGGATGAGTGGATAAATATATCTGTAATCCACTGTACAGTGAAGATGTCATATTGTTTTTCTTGACTTTTAATCATTTTGTATTATCTCTTGTGTGCACAGGAGGGTTTTTTGTTGGGAGGGTTCAGACCATATGTGAAGGGGCTCAGAGGCTATTCTGACAGTGCTCAAGAGGACCATATTTTTCTCAGGGATGAAACCAGTATTGAATTCATTGCAAGGCTAATTCCTGTACTATCTCTCCAACCCAGCAGTTTTCTATTGAATGTAGGATTTACTACATGAGCAAATATAATTTGGACATAGGAAATTGGTAAGGATAAGGTAAGAATTAACTGTTTTTTTCCTGTTTGCAGATATGTAGCACCAACAACAATAAATCTTGAATGCAGCCTCAGAAGTTGAAATGAATTTCAGATGGATTCGATGAATTCCCTGCAACAAATGATCTATTCTGGTTCATGTTCACATGTACAGGGCAGACTTTCAAAATTCAAGTCAAAGATGAAGCATTTGTTTTCTTCTTAATTATCCAAACTTCTTTGAATTTCCATTATCCATTTCCATTAAATAAGATATACACCCTCTGTTCTTCTCTCCATTAAATCAGTTACGATCAACTGGTGCCAAGTAGTAGAGCAGAATCCTTTGGGTTGATGTTATACATAGATAAGGGAAGATCCAGAGGCTGACAACCAGAAAAGATGGTATGTACTTGGCCCAGTGGAAATTGCCTGACTAAAAAGAAAAATGAATTCATGGACAAAAATCAGACAGCCAGAAAGAGGATAGTATAGCAAGAGTATAGTAGGGCATCTGTCTTGCACACTTCTTGAAACAATGGAGAAAAAATACCAAATAGTATAGCAAATTACTATACTTTGTATCCGGGTTTGATCCCTGGCACCACATATGATTCCACAAGGACCACTAGTAATGATCCCTGAGCTCAGAGCTAGGAGTAAGTCCTGAGCACCTCTAGTTGTGGTCCCAAAACAAACAATACATAAACCATACCAGAAAGAAATGTAATAACCTGTGTGACACTTGGAATTGGGCATATAAAGAAATCTTACAGTTCCCTTTTTTTCTCTTTGGCACAATGAAGTATTTTTGTTTATAGATTTCTTAAATTCATTCTTAAAAAAATTTTTATTTTCTTGCATCTTCTCATTTGTTGTTTTCTTTAGTTATCTTCATTTTCATGTTCAACAAAATCTAAGATTTTAAAAAATCATTTAAAAACACATTGCTTCAGGTTCATGAATTTTTATTAGAAAAAAATGACACTGTGTGATAAAATCCACTTAACAATAGCTCAACTTAGAGAATTAACCAATGCTTTTTTCAGTTCACTGCTTATTATAGCTTGGAATACGTGGATGGTGCCAGTCTTTGCCACCCTAGAACATTCTGTCAATTTACCAGAGTTGTCTATATTTGAACTTGTTTGGTATTTTTTCTCCATTGTTTCATAACAACTTTTAAACTAGTAAGATTAAATTTTTCCCTAAAGGAAACATTTTTTTTTTCTTTTGAGCTAGTCCCATCTGTGTTCAGGGCTTGCTCTTGGCTCTGCGCTCATGAGGGATCATTCCTGCCAGTACTTTGGGGACCATAAGCAATGCTGGGGATCAAAACTTATCAGCTGCATACAAGCAGGCATTCTACCTGCTGTGCTAACTCTTCAGCTCTGTAGCATTGTAGCACTGTCGTCCTCTTGTTCAATCAATTTGCTCAAGCAGGCTCCAATAACGTCTCCATTGTGAGACAGTTGTTACTGGTTTGGGCATATAGAATATGCCACAGGTAGCTTGCCTGCAGTCTTCAGCTCTAGTTTAACATTTTTTGGAAGTGCGTGTGTGGGGTTGGGACACACCTATCAGTGCTCAGGGGTTACTCCTGACTCTGCACTCAGGAATGCAATGCTTCGAAGGGACTATATTGGATACCAGGAACTGAACCTGGGTTGGCTACATGCAAGGCAAGTGACCTACCTACTGTGCTCTCCAGTCCCAATCCTACTTTAACTTTGTGTCTTTAGTGAATATAAAAGCAGGGCACTTGCTATATTTAAAGACAAAATGTTGGGGCTGCAGCAATAGCACAGCGGGTAGGGCGTTTGCCTTGCACGTGGTCGACCCGGGTTCGATTCCCAGCATCCCATATGGTCCCCTGAGCACAGCCAGGAGTAATTCCTGAGTGCAGAGCCAGGAGTAACCCTGTGCATCGCCGGGTGTGACCCAAAAAGCAAAAAATAATAATAATAATAATAAAAAATAAAGACAAAATATTATACTCAATGTAGCAACATATATTTTTCGAAAATGACTATAACCTTTTATTACTTACATGCTTTTCAAGTATTTTGCCTAACAAGACTGGAGATTATACTCCTTCCCCCTTCGTCTTGGTGGACCAGTGAGATGTATTGTTATATAAGACACACTTTATTGAGAGAGAGTGTATTATGTAACTTAGAGCCAGGCCATGGAGAAAATACTGCTCCCTTTGCAATCAGCTCTCTTATAAGGAAACCCAGGCACCAGAGAGCAGTCCACAAGGAAAGAGGAACCAAGGTCCTGTCCCTCAGTCCAAGCAGAGCTAAGAACCAATAGTGTCCACAGAATGTAACCCTCCAGGGCATGATTCCTCCAGTCCTTCCAGTCTTTGTTGAGTCACCAAAGCTGATGCCACATAAAGCAGAACTGAGACTTCCTGCTAACTTAATTGAAGATTACTGTTATAAACCACTACATTTTGGAATGCTTTATTATGCAGTAATTGACATACTAGAAAAGATTTCAGTTTAGTAGCTGAAGGTTAAATTTTCCCTTGTTTAGAATTCCACTGCTATTCATGACAGAAATATGTCAGCGTGGCATCTCTTTAAAATGCAATCGTTTAAAATCAAATATACTTACTGTCTCAACTGAAAACAATTCTAAGCTCTTATTTGATACTAAGATGGGGTGTAATAAAATCAAACTTAAAAATTAACTCACATAACAAAAGCTATGGCTTATTTATGGTCACAAAAACATCTCCAAACTCCCAAATAAAGACCCAAGCACTTCTAATACTAAAGTAGTTTGTTTTCCTTCATTCATTTTCCAGCCAGTTATTAAAATTCTGGATGTAGGGTGCTAGCATAGGTACTCAGTGCACAAGGCAGGGACTAAACCTGAACAGGACAGGGCATTTTTCCTTGGAGTGTGCTTGCTTGTTCGTTCTCTCTCTTCCTCCACATCCTCCAACAACGAAGACATATTAACAAACCAAACAGTGAAAAATAGTAGGGCCTGATAAAAGCCCACATAGTGATCATGCCCAAGAATCCATTTTTTCTCATTCACAGAAAAAAAATACCATTGATTAAAATGTTATGACCAGTACTGGTTTTAATGCAGGTTATGTTATTAATTTCTTTGCAAAATATTAGAACTCTAACACTTAGGAAATTTATCTGACTTTTCTTGTTGTTGTTCTTTGAGTGGTCCACAACTGATGCTACTCAGGAGCTAGTTCAAGCCCTGTGCTTGGACATCACTCCTGGTGATGCCTGGGGGACTATGCCATGCTGGGAATCAACCTCTACCCTCCAAGAGGAAAATCCTGGGTTGTTTGTTTGTTTTTTAAAATCTTTTAAATTTTATTGAATCACCGTGAGATAGTTACAAGCTTTTATGTTTGGGTTACAATCTCACAATGATCAAAGACCCATCCCTCCACCAGTGCACATTCCCCACCACCAATATAACCGGTATACCTTCCCTTTCCCACCCTCCCCCTGCCTCTAAGGCAGACAATATTCCCCATACTCTCTCTCTACTTTTGGGCATTATGGCTTGCAACACAGACACTGAGAGGTCATCATGTTTGGTCCATTATCTACTTTCGGCATGCATCTCCCATCCCAACTGGTTCCTCCAGCCATCATTTTCTCAGTGATCCCTTCTCTATTCAGTCTGCCTTCTCCCCTCTGCTTATGAAGCAGTCTTCCAGCTATGGGACAATCCCCCTGGCCCTTGAATCTGCTGTCCTTGGGTGTCAGCCTCATGTGATGTTATTTTGTACTCCACAAATAAGTGTAGTCCTTCTATGTCTGTCCCTCTCTTTCTGACTCATTTAACTTAGCATGATACTCTCCATGTCTATCCATTTATAAGCAAATTTCATGACTTCATCTCTCCTAACAGCTGCATAGTATTCCACTGTGTAGATGTACCAAAGTTTCTTTAACCAGTCATGTTTTAGGGCACTCGGGTTGTTTCCATATTTTGGCTATTGTGAACAGTGCTGCAATGAATATATAGGTACAGATGTCATTTGTACTGTGCATTTTTGCATCCTCAGGATATATTCACAGAAGTGGTACTGCAGGGTCATATGGAAGCTCAATTTCTAGTTTTTGAAGTACTGTCCATATTGTTTTCCAGAAAGGCTGGACCAGTCGGCATTCCCACCAACAGTGAAGGAGCATCCCTTTTTCCCCACATCCACGCCAGCACTAGTTGCTTTTGTTCTTTAGAATGTGTGCCAGTCTCTGTGGTGTGAGATGATATCTCATTGTTGTTTTGATTTGCATCTCCCTGATGACTAGCGATGTGGAGCATTTTTTCATGTGCCTTTTGGCCATTTGTATTTCTCTTTTGAGAAAACTTCTATTCATTTCTTCTCCCCATTTTTTGATGGGGTTGGAGGTTTTTTTCTTATACAATTCTACTAGTGTCTTGTATATCCTTGATATTATCACTGTCATCCTGTTGTTCATCGATTTGCTTGAGCGGACACCAGTAACGTTTCCATTCGTTCCAGCCTTTACATTTTAGCAGCCTCTCCTTACTCGTCTTTCCCAATGATTGGAGGCTCTTTCAGGGTCAGGGCAATGAGACCTGTTATTGTTACTGTATTTGGCACATTGAGTACACCACAGGGAGCTTGCCAGGCTCTTCTGTGCAGGCCGCAGCTTGCCGGGCTCTCCGAGAGGGACAGAAAATGTGTATCAGAGAATACAAGCAAGTATGTTAAAACCAAACACACGTGTGCTGCTTTAGGTACATCAGTGGGCTAGACTATACGAGGTCGCGCAGCCACTTTGTGGCTACACACTTCTGGGAGCTTTGTTTTATATAGTTTCTGGATATTTACTTATTATCAAGTTAAAAATCTATTGCTTCTGATCTCTTAGAAACAAACATTTTAAAAGTAACTTTCGTAGGCATTGGTTTTTCATAAGAAAGAATAAAGGAAGCAAATAACAACAACAAAAAAACATTTATGTAGGTGTAATTTATGGTCCCCTAGGGACTGTTAGGAGAATTCAAGAGTATTCTGTCAGGTGCAGTCAAGAGTAACCGCTGAGCAACATGGGTGTGGCCAAAATCAACAGTAATTAAAATAAAAACAATACTGTATCTTCCAAGGTATATATATATATATATATATATATATATATATATATATATATAGCTAGTACTTTTTTGTGGGGGGGCACACCTGGCAGTTTTTGGGGCTTACACCTGACTCTGTGCTCAGGGATCACTCTTGGCAGGATTCAGGGGACCATATTGGGTCCTGGAAATTGAACCCCTTTTGGCTATATGCAAGGCAAGCACCCTACCCCCTCTACTGCCACTCAGCACTATTCATTCTTTCTGTATATATTAGCTTAGTGTTATCCGCTGCCTTGGATTTAGGGTAGAAACTTGGTTATCTTTGACCTTCCTTTTCTTCTCCAAATTCAGGAAGTTACCAAGTCCTGCTGATGCTGCCTTTTAATCACTTCCTGAATTAATTCTCTCTTGCCTCACAGTTCCTTGTTGTTAGTCCTCCTTTTGGTTTCTACTTCAAATCTTCTTGATTTTCCTTTTTGGGTCACTCTTAGTGCTGGAGAAGCTATGTTCCAGAGATCAAACTTGGAACTCTTGAATGTGAAACATATAGTCCAGCTCTCTGAAGGATCTCCCTGGTCCCATTATTTTAAGTCACCCTAAAAAAAACAAAAACAAAAACAAAAACAAAAAAAAAACCCTGTCCCTGGGGCCAGACCTATAAAGGAACATACAGGTAGGCTTTTGTTTTGTTTTTGTTTTGGCCCACACCCAGCAGTGCTGACTCCTAGCAAGGCTCAGGGAACAATATGCGGTGTCAGGGATTGAACCTTGGTCACCCACATGCAAGGCAGTGCCCTATACACTGTACTATCTCTGGCCCAGCTGTATGATTCTTTGCCTTACTTCAAATAAAATCTTTTCCTTATCCTAAAACTGTCTTGTGTTGTTTGGGGGCCACACCTGGCAGTTCTCATAGCTTACATCTGGCTCTGCACTCAGGAATCGCTCATGGCGGTACTCAGAGAAACCTACGGGATCCAGGGATCAAACCCAGGTTGGCGGCATGCAAGGCAAGTGCCTCAGCCACTGCACTCTCTCTCCAGCCCCTTGATACCACACTTTAAGTATTTGATTGCCAACTGCTTATGAGGAAAAGTGACTTTTATTTCCTCAATGCAATACAAATTCTTTGGGTCAGGGGAGAGAGTTGGGAGTACCCTTAGCAGTGCTGTGCCGTGTACCTCACCAAGGTCTGCCGCATGCAGAGCGAGCGCTTTCCCTGCACTACCTCTCTGGAGACTGGCAGCCTAACCGGGGCTGCTGCTAGCTGCTCCTGCCTTCATTTCTTTCCCACAATACTTTGCATTTCCCTCTGACAATCGCAACTTCCATTTGAAGCACATTTCATACATACTTGACATCTGGAGCCACTAATGCATGCTCCATTTTCCAGCAATAGGTACCACTCTCCATTTCACAGGGAAAACTGAGGTTCCCAAAATACCCCCAGCGTTGCTCAGGGGGGTGCACAAATGGAGTACTATCCCAGCATGTTGTCCCGAAGAAAGATCTAGCACAACATGGTGGCGCTCACCCCAGTGTTCCCAGCCCCCATTTACTGGCCTGCTTTTAATGCTATTATTTAATGCATATTTGCATACGCAGTTGTCCAAACCAGAAACCTTAGGCAGTTTGTTTTTATTATGTTTTTCAAAATAAGCTTTAGTTTGGATTTCTCATGTGTGAAATAATAATTAAAAGACTTTGAAGAAGAGATAACTCAAAGTACTGTGTTCATTTTTCAGAGATACAAAGCATGGAGGCAGTTAAGAATATGTCCTTCTCACCCTGGAGGTAGGCGGGTGAGGCCCCTCCCTGCCCCAAGGGACCCAGCCATGGCAGCCAAAACTCAACCGCCACCATGCTCATGGCCACTCTCCACAGGTTTGGGCTGAACCTCACCCAGGAGTGAACTTTCTCTTGTACATATCATACCTCACACCGCTCATACTCTAAGAGTAGCATATCACACTTGATGGGGTTTAAAGTGGAAGGCAACCAACCTTAGAGGGAAATATATATATATATATATATATATACATATATATATTATACATATTTCCTGGGTGAAATATGGCTCCTGGGTGAAATACAACAATCTTCACACATTCTCCTCTAAGGAAAGTTTTTTGGAGCATTTTAAGCAGTTTACTCATAACAAACAACACAAAATAAATAATTTCCGTTTTGCTTTGGAGCAGGGGTTGGGGTTTGGGATGGAAACATCCAAAATATAGTGATGGGAAGATGTAATGGTGGTGGGATTGGTGTTCGAATATTAAACGTAATCAAACATTGGGAACTGCTTTATAAAAATTAAATTAAATTAAAAAAAAAACAGAATATGCCCTTCTGATCATGAAGTCCCCGGGACTAAGGTTCAGTCTCTTCTAGAAATCTGAGTCTTTAAGTGGCGTTACCCAGGGATGCAGGTGAGCTGAATGAAGTTGCTCCTAATGAAGTACCTCACTGGCTCTGCCTATAGTGATGCTACTGAGACCCAGAGAAGCAGCTTACTCTTATCTTTTCCCAAGTCTGCTTCTCAGCCTTACTCGAATCTTGGTTCAACTAAGCTGAATATCTGTGCTTTCTGGAACTTGTGCATTGGCATCTTAGTACTTTAACTGTTGGTGCTCATGTATTCGTATTTACTTACCTTCCCCCTGCCCACCTGAAAGGGTAGTAGCAATAGTCTTTCATTCCTGATCCAGCAATTTTGAGTTTTCCTTTTCTCTCAATTAGCTTAACGTTCTGTCGCTTTTGTAAAAAATTTAAGAATACCAACTTTCAGTTTCTTCTTTTTTTTTCTTTTGGTTTGGGGGTCACACCTGACAGTGCTCATGTCTCTGTGCTTGGGAGTTGCTCCCAGCAGTGCTTGAGAGACCATTTGATGCTGCAGATCAGAGTGTGCAAGGTAAGTGCCCTCATCTTTGTACAGTATCTCCAGTCTATTTTTCTCTTTTTATTTCTGTCACTGTCATCCCGTTGCTCATCGATTTGTTTGAGCAGGCACCAGTAATGTCTCTCATTGTGAGACTTACTGTTACTGGTTTTTGGCATATCAAATACACCGTGGGTAGCTTGCCAGGTTCTGCCGTGTGGGCGCAATACTCTCAGCAGCTTGCCGGGCTTTCCAAGAGGGGCAGAGGAATCGAACACGGGTCAGCCTTGTGAAAGGCGAACGCCCTACCGCTGTGCTATTCGCTCCAGCCCCTTTTTATTTATGTTTCATTAATTTCTACTATAATCATTATCTCCTTCCTACTACTTCTTTAGGCTTAGTTTACTCTTCTTTTGCTCCTGGAAGTGAAGTTATTGATTTGTAATTTATTTTTTTTTCACATAGACAAATATGAACATTCCTCTGAAGCCCAGTAATTGTTCACATTAGCAAAACTGGCTACTTCTCCCACTCTTCCTTTGGCAGATCAATCACAATTTAGGCCCCCCTAAGAGCATCAGACACTGTCTCCACCAAGTCACAGCAGGTAAAGCTTTAAGTGGGTTACAAAGAAGTCCAGTCTTAGTTTTCCTTTGTGTCGATCTTTATTGTGATAGTTCTCAAAAACACTGCTATCCCACTGAACACTGAATGAAATAGATTAGCAGTCTTCAGCAGGTTGCTCTCGTTCAAACCATTTCCTTTCCCCAAAGTCACTTAATTTCTCATCAAACCCTCCTCATTGTGCATTCTAGTGGTCTTCTTATTTGCTTATTTTTAGCCACATTCTGCGATGCTCAAGGCTACTTCTGGCACAGTGCTCACAAGATCATTGCATGCTGGAGATCAAACTCATGCCTCCCCCATGCAAAATATGCTTTGCAGACTTTGAACTCTCTCTCCAGTTCTCCAGTTCCCTTCTTTAGTGGTAGGACACAGAAAGGTAAGATATTAAGCTCTATTAAGCTTACTTTCCCTTTTCCTAATCCAGCATATTTCTAGCCTAGCTGTCTCAGGATATTGGTACAGTTACAGTGAGCCTTAATATTTCCATGACTTAAAACGAGGAACCTCTGAATATGCTCATTGTGGCGAGGTAGAACATTCTGCTCACCAGTTTATTAGGGACCCTGGTTAGCAGAGCTTCATGAGTCACTTTCAACATTGTAAGTTGCTGTGCCAGAGGAAAAAAGAAAAATCAAACGCTCTGTTGAAGAGACCTTGACCTGAGAGCTTTTGAGCCAGAACTAAGTTGTCAGATGACCACACCTATATAAAATGGTGTAGGAAATACAGTTCTCCTGTGTTTCAAGGAGATAAGGAGCTGGAAGAATAATAATATGGCATTAATGACTGTACCACACACAGTAACTTCTCTCCCTATGAAAGGAAAAAAGATCAAAGTTAGAGATCAGAGAGAAGGAATTGGAGAATTACAAAGAAGTTCCACTTAGTATAAGCTAATCCATTCTTCTTCAGCTAATTACATTCACCTGGAAGCTCTAGCGTAAGGCCCATTATAAACATGAGCCTCTACCATATGTCCCGGAAACAGCTGTCCTCTATGAGAACAATACTAAGAATCAAGATATGATTATAGTGACGTGTCTGCACCTTTGTAGATTATAGTCTAACACACATACAATAACAGCTATGCTTTAAAAAATATCATTTTGGAAAATTCAACACCTATTCCAGTGTTGATACCTGAAATCTAGTCAGAGCTCCAATTTTGTCATTATTTTCGGAGCACGTGGCTCATTCTTTGAATACTTTCCATGACTGAGAAAGATTTCCTGGCAAAATTTTATTCAAAAGCCTTCAGTATCCAGATATCCTGCTACTGCTACATCTTAGGAGGTGTTAAGACTAATATATCATTAAGACTGCAATACCAATTTTTTCAGGAAATATGACAGTGGGAGAAACAATCCAAAACTGCCTAAATTCTAGAGGAATATAAATTCTAGCTACTTACAAAAACAAGAAAGTCAATTAAATCCATACAAAATGGACAAGAAGTTTTCTTTTTTAAAAAAATGTCGAGGGTCTGGAGTGATGGCACAGTGGATAAGGGCGTTTGCCTTGCAGGCAGCCAACCCGGGTTTGATTCCCAGCATCCCAAATGGTCCCCCGAGCACCACCAGGATTAATTCCTGAATGCATGAGCCAGGAGTAATCCCTGTGCATCACCGGGGTGTGACCCAAAAAGAAAAAAAAAATTGAAACAAATCTGGTGGTGCACAGGGTCTACTTTTGGCTCTGTGCTCAGGGGTTGCTCTGTGCTCAGATCACTCCTGGCAGGGCTCAGGAGACCACAGATGATGCCAGGGCTCAAATCTAGGTTGTCCACATGCTAGACAAGTGCCCTATTTACTGTACTATAACTCCAGGTAGCTGGACAAGAATTTCTAAGCATCCAATAATAGTGTGTCAATAAATGCAATTATAAATGAGATTTATGATGGGCTTTGGAAATATACAGGATTTCAATCAGATAATTAGGTAAAATTTTAATAGGCAGAGCTAGAGCAGGGGAGATAGGTCAAGAGGTAGAACAGAAGCCTAGTATATGTGAGGCTATAAGTTTGATGCTTAGATCAAAAAATCCTTTCTGATTTTTTTTTTTTGGCTTTCTGGGTCACACCCCAGCGATGCACAGGGGTTACTCCTGGTTCATGCATTCAGGAATCACTCCTAGTGGTGCTCAGGGGACCATATGGAAAGCTGGGAATTGAACCCGGATCGGCCGTATGCAAGGCAAATCCCCTACCCGCTGTGCTATTGCTCCAGCACCTTTTGATTTTTTTTGATAAAAAAAATAATTCTTGATCCAGGTACTGCTTGGCTCCCTGAGCATTGTCAGTATTGGGAGCTGGTGATTAGGAGTCTGAATCCTAGTTTATGCCTAACTAGTCACCTATTTATGAGACTTGACTATTCAAGTTAGTCCATTACTTATAAAACTTGATTTCCTAATGTTTATATATCCCATTAAGACTGTTCTACAGAGTAAATAGTGCACCTGAAATAGCATTGTTTTGTCTAATGACAATGTAATTTTTATACCTGCAATAGATAAGATGTAAAATTGAGCAAGGCAAGTGCAAAGGAGTTATTCTTTGTAATGTGCAAAGAATATTACACAATACTATTCAGCTTTGAGTGGGTTGGAGCAGGCGTATTATAGTTATGAGATGAGGTGATGAAGGCTCTAATAGTAATAAGATCCAATAGGATCTGAATATAAAGTAACTACTACTTAGGAGTGTAGGGAGAAAGGGAGAGAAGGCAGCACAGAGGAATAACAGGCTACAGCAGGTGAGAATAAGTGAATAAGTATATTTTTGTTCTGGAATGCACTCATGGCACGAGTAGATAAAACAGTAGAAAAGAAGATGGGGTTATGGTTGGGAGGAATATCTAGAAAAGAAACCCTAGGAGCCTTTCATGCTAAATAGATGCATTTTCAGCAAGGGATGACGGAATGAGATCTGTGCTCAGGTGGACAACCATGACAGCACAAAGAGCAAAGGACAAAGGAAGCTGAATAGATGTATTTTCAAACTTATTACAAGGGCTTGGAAGATGGCTCAAATGCTTGACTGGCAGATGCAAGGTTGTGAGTTTGCAAACCGGATGCTCCCTGCATGTGCTGAGAGCAAATCCTAAACATGCTCCTACTGGGGGATCTACAGCAACAAAGAGGTGGAAGAGGACTCCGTGATTAGGAGTCCAAGCAAAGCATGAGTACTGAGCTTAAACACATGTGTCAAGAGGTCTGGTAAAGTAAAGATAAATAAAAATAAAATTTATTAAAATATCAGGTATTTATTTATGATTAAATAAAAATTAGATTACATAAAAATTACTATTTTCTTTGCATTAAAGGATACAATCAATAGAGCAGAGAGCCACCTCCTGTACCTGGAGAAGCTATGACTTATCTGATAAAGGGTTAATATTTAGAGTATATAAAGAACAAAAACCAAGCAACAAAATCGAACAACCTGATTTAAACGTGGGCAAATGACTCGAATGGTGATTACTCCAAAGGAGAAATACAAATGGGAAACAAGCACAGATGAGAATTCTTTGGGAGCTGGATAGTACAGGGGTCAGGTCACATGTGGCAGGCCCTGTTTCAATGCCCACTTCACGTGGTCTCCTAAGTATCACCTGGGGCAGCCCTGAAGGTCAGGGAGCTCACACAGGGTGGCGGCCTGGGTAATGCAGCACTACATCCTGGGCCCTTGCATTGACCTACACTTGAGTTGGCCAAGAATTACTGGAAGGAGCCCCTGAGCCTCCTGAGCAAGCATCACCTGGGAGGCAGTAACAGAATTTTAGCATCATGATCCCTGGGAAAACTAATCAAAACCATAATGAGGGGGCAATGGAGATAGCACAAAAAGTCTGGCACGCCGCACACAACCCTGGTTCTCTCCCTGGTATCACAAGGGCACCGTAGTATCACCAGGGTGGCTGTGGTGGTGTCTGGCAGCAGGGCTAGAGCAACACTGCATCCTTAAGTCCTTACATTAAACATCCCTGCCCAGTTGTCTGTGGTATCCTGCTGTTGTGAGACCTGAACTGATAAAAATGGAATGGAACGATGTTGGGAATGAACTTACACCATAGAAATTTTAGAGGAAGGGGGTGTCAAAGAGATAGTACAGTTGGTAGGGCACTTGCCTTGCAAGCAGCTGATAAGGTTTGATCTCCAGCATCCCATGTGGTAATCCAGGCCCCACCAGTTAGTGCAGAGCCAGGAGTAAACACTAAGCATTGTCAGGTGTGGTCCAAAAACAAACCAAAGAACCCCAAGAAATTTTAGAGGAAGTTGCAACAGATTGTTGTGGAAGGATTAGGTAAATGCAAAGTTCAAAGCAATTCTATAAGTGAACGGTACAGGTGTCTACAATAATGATGAACAAGCTATAATTATTTTTCAATGTCATTATTTTGCACATAAAACATTTTAAGCATGGCAACAGGGAAAATACAACAACTGATATTAATGGTGAATGACTGGGAAATTTTTTTATTCAAGCAATATGAAATTGAGTTATGAAACTGAGTTATGAATATAAATTTTGTTCCTGGTTCCATAAGGCCATAATCTGTTATATTCAAAATTGTATTATAAAAAGAAATTCCTTCCTACATTTTTTAAATCATGGCTCTCAAATTACTTAGAGGTTCTGGAAATATTTTATTCCATGATAGTAACAGTCCCACATAAAAATAATCAACACCAATAAATGAACTTAAAAGAAATTCCTCTATTGTGATAGCATCAAACACTATAATAAGCTGAATAAAAATAATGGAAAATGTAGCACATTTAGATACCGAACAGGTACCTTTAGAAAAGGGACTACATCGAAGTTTTATATAAAATGACATTTAAATAGTATGATGTATTAAGTTTTGACAATAGTATTATAGTATTTCTACCACACACAAAAAAAGTCCCAATTTTTTCACAATCAATACTTCACTGCTTCTGGTCTTAGGTAGTAATTGGTTTTATTTTTTACTTACCTGCTGCTATAGTTCTGGCCTTTATAAATGGGAATCAGAGAATATGTACTCTTTTGCTCTTGTTTTGTTTTGGGACCACACCTGGTGATGCTCAGGGATCACTTCTGGAGGTGCTCGTGAGACCATAAAGGATGCTGGAAATTGAACCTGGGTCGGCCTTGTGCAAGACAAGTGCCTTACCTGCTGTGCTCTTGCTCTGGATCCCGTGTGTACTCTTTTGTGCTTGACTTTTTGTGTTTATCTTTGACTTGTGTTAGTAGCTTGTTAATGTTGACTTGTTCCATTGGATGTACATGGTACAATTATTTACTTACTAATGAAGCTATTTTTCATTTTTTTTTATCTCAGATGTTTCCCCTTCAAAGTTGTTATAAGGAGTAACTACATTAACAAAAAGCTTGGAAAAAAACCCCCAAAATTAAGTCTTATACTCATCATCATTGACTTTAAGTAAAAAGAGGTAAAGTAAGTTTTAATTGATTGAGGTTCTGTGATTTATAATACTGTTATTGCTGGTTTCCCATGAATAGGTCAAAAGAGTTTGAACAATATTAACAATAGGTGCTTTCCATTTTCTTCCCCCCGCCCCTTTTTTTTCTTTCCCCCACATCCCACTGTGTTCAGGGCTTACTTCTGACTCTGTACTCAGGGATCATTCCTGGTGGCGCTCTGGTAGGATGCTGGGGATAGAACCTGGGTTGGACATGTAAGGCATGCGCCCCACCAGTGTACTCTTGCTTTAGTACTAAAGACTTTCCATTTTCACCTAATTTAATAACAGCCACGGATCAACAATAAGTATCCATTAAGAAAATCCATTAAGAAAATGATATATATAATATAACATGCCTATTTGCATCCTGGGAAATTCTGTAAAGAACTTAGATGAACTTGATTTCTTCCCCACACCATTCAGATTTGCTTTTATTTATAAATGGAGGCAAAGTGAAGAGCTTGGGTAGGGTGTATGTGAGGACATGGGCAGTTAGCAGCCAGTAGAATGGGGCTGCTTGCTCCGCAGGGCGAATGAAGCACGCAGTTCCTAACACCTTCTACTGCTCTATATCGATCTGCTTGCTGGTATGCTAAAATCTGCACTGGCAGTGGCAGCTGATCAGTGGCACTCTCCCCAATCTTAGAGTGTGGCCACTCTGCATGTCAGAAAGTCCTTGAGAAAGGGCACAGCAGCATTTGTTATGTTGAGAAGACAGGAGGCATGAGACCACAGGCCTGAGTTTGGAACCAACTAGGACTCTGGGAGAAGTTTTGCAATTCTGACACTTATGGGGGAAAAACCCAAACTTTAAAATGGCATTATTAAACACTTATGTTAAAGTTTTGTCTGGATACATTTTAATTTTTTTTTGGTAAATGGATGAGTGAAAAATTGGTAAAAACATTTAAACAATTTCCTTAAGTGCCTTGCTTCCAATGTTAGGAAGAAAGCATCTGTTGTTTCACCACTGGATATTTATCTCTCTGGTCCTCTAGGTGTAAATAATCTTGAGAGAAGTAGGCAACTGTTAAAACTGATAACAGGAGTACATGACTAATATCAGATTTCCCTGTTGAGAATTGTTTAATGGGAAACTAAATGGGCTTTTACACATTTTTTAAAAGGACATGGGGGGGGAGGTGAAGGGGATGGAAAATATAAGGTACCAAAACCAGATTAGATTCTTCATAAATTTTTTTTCTTTGTTTTGGGGCAAAACCCAGTGATCCTCAGGGTGTACTCTGGCTTAGAACTCAGGGATGAGAGGAGGGTTCTGGAACCATATCAGGTGAAGGGGATCAAACTCAGGTCAGTCACATGCAAGGCAAGTGCCTTACCTACTTTATTATCTCTCCAGTCCCAAGATTCCTCATAAATATGATTAAAATTAGCACTCTGATTTAAACCTTTTGGTTGAAACAAGAAAAAGGGATCATCTTACATGTATGGTAACTTAGAGTACAGCTCCACCAATTTTCACTTGTTTCACTTTCATTGGTTAATAATGAAATAAATATTATTTATTCTCTATGCTGTTTCAAATTTGGTGATTTCTGGTTATTATCCTCCGAAAGTAGTGGATTGCTAAATCTGTTATCGGTGGTTGGTCACTACTTTAGTTGATAGTCTAAATCTAAACTAGGGGCAGGCCAGTTTTTTCACTATTTACGCATCAATAGCGACTACGTTGGACCAGTTTTAAGGATAAAACCTAATTTGTCTTAATGAAAGCATGGCTCTTAATAATTATGTAACAGTAAAAGATTAGGACTTTTTAATGTTTGAGAAAAGCAACAATAATTGTTTTACTGAGCATATATCTAGTCTAGGGTACTGTAAGTGGAAGAAAACATGACAAATGATCCACAGATGTTTATTAACACTTGTTGATGCAACTGTTACTGATACAACAGAATCTCATCTGCTGCCCTTTGGGGATCATACCTACTACTTTTTGAATAACTACTTCTGATGCATAGGAACAGTAAAAACACGGTCCAAAATTGACAATATTTTTTCAAGCTCTCCTCTTTTCACAGATATCTTAATTTTAAAAGAAAGTTATCACTCTTGAAAAATAGTTGTGTGTATGTATTTTAAGTATTTTATTTCTCATGTGCCCCTTAAACACCAGACATGTTATCATCAATCTGTGTACACCAACTAATATAAAATAACATAAGTATGTATCATTCCTAAGGCATAGAACCACATGAAGAATATTCTCCATGGGCTATCTGGCAGTTCTATAAACACAAAAACTATATACTTTATTCACAGAACCTTTTGGTGTCCTGCTCTACATTGAATTTTTGATTAAGCAACAGCCCCTTGAACACCACTGAATATTTGGTTAACAGAAAATAACTTATATAATAACAGCTGATTGTCAGATAAGTCTTCACAAATAATCTAGCGATTTTGGAAAATACTTTTATGGTTTAGAAGCATTTTAAAGGCTGGAATACTTTCTTCAAAACTCTTATTTTGATTTAAAAAATGTACACCTGAAACTTATATGTAAAAATACATTATAATGTGATGTTACATTAAAAAAAAACCCATCTTTTTTCCTTTACTGTTAATAGCAGTGAACTTTATCTAAGGATCATTTCTCCACTAGGCTGTAAGTTCCCTAAAGGCAGGGCTGTGCCTGCTTATACATCAATGATGCCTCAGAATCCAGCAAGGCTTCAAATCCTGTTTCACAATGCTTATATTTGTATCTCATCAGTTACTAGATTAATTTAAATGATCACCCTTTCTTTTGAGAACTGGATTAAATGTCTCCCAATAATACACAATCTAGAGGCTTAGACGACAGACATCACTTGACTTAAAACCAGCGTCTTCACTCAGCCCAATATTCTCTGAGAATTCTATGAAAATCATATTCAAATGAACTTCGGGGTAAAATAGTGTATGCTCAGCTTCTTTAAGAAAAACTAATTTTTCCAAAAAAAAAAAAAACCTAGTTTGTTGAAGTCTTTTATTGTATCCGTGCCACACATAGTAGTGAAAATAACACTCCTCAAAAAAGAATGCTGCCTTTTCCACAACATTTTATTTTAAATAAAACTTCAAGTACTCTTACATAGGTACAAAAAAAAATTCTGATCTATTTGCCTCCAACAGGCCACCACAACACACAGTAGATAAAACACAGTGGTTACAAATGTCTTTTAAATTTATTTCTGAGGCAAGGCAAATGGGAGGGAAATGTTTCTATGAAAAAATACTGTGTGCAGTAGGAAATTGTCACAATTTTATTCCACATGGATACAAATGATTATACTTTAATTTAGGCCCTGGTGGCTTAAAATTATATAACAAAATAGAAAAATGGAAAACTAATATCCCCTACACCCTGTTTCAAAGGCAGGCACTACCAAGATCAAGGAGACGCCACAGTGTTGGTAGAGGATAATTACTGTACAAGCTGTATAGCTATAATTACCTTCAGACTAAAATAAAATGCTACAGTCCTTCTAAGGCATAAACAATAATGTCTGCAAACGATATATACACATAATACATATTTAAAACAAGACTTAATATAAACAATAATGAACAGTATGTACATGTCAATTTTTCTTCACTGTTTCGAAATACAATTTAACTACACAAGTGATGCAGCAACATATATATATGTATATATATAAATGTACTTGTAACTCTACAGTAAAGTTTATTTTTGGTGCTTTTATAGCACATCAGTGTAAACAGTTTAACTTGGCTTTGTTTTATATTTTTAAAACATTCCTTGTTGTATTTTCAAGATTTAAAGCAATTTTCTAGTTCTTCCTTTTCACAGAAAACGAAGATTCTGAATGTGGTTTAATCATAAATAATTCATAAAATTAAATACATTCACTAAAAAATAAACTACAAAGTAAAAAAAATGAAAAATAGATATTTATTGAGAGGGAAAGGAGAACCATTTCCCACATTAGAGCTCTGGTGTTGAATATTCAGTGCGATTTGATATATTTTAATTGCTATTGCACTATAACACCCTTTCCTTTGAAAATTCTTTGGGTGTGCTTCCCTGTTCTACCTAAATTAGCTGATAAATCACACAAACCAATAACCAAGGGTTTTGGTTGTTGTAGGAGTGAAGCCTTTAAAAATGGTATCATTCTTCTGATACTTTTTTTTTGTGATATTTATTTTAAGAAAAAAAAGTCATTGTGTATGTGCCTTGCACATTTATGTAAATATAGTTCACATTGCTGGTCTTGTTTATCCTTGTTCAGAAGGAAAAATAGAGATTATTATAATTTCAGCTCACTTTGAAAGTATCTGTCCACTTTTTCTCAAAATAATTCCTCATACTGTGGCCAGCTCTCCCTATATCAGAATCATCTTCATTAAATGTTTCACAGTTGTCAAAAACGAGTCTTACATCTACAGCAAAGGTTTCCAAGTTCGGGTACCTGAAAGAAAGCACATGATTAAGAGGTTGTTTTTATAGGATGACTGTGTTCTGTACATAAATGAAGGGGTAATAAAAGGTAAAATAAAAAGAAAAACTGGCGGGCAAAAGAAAAAGGCTAGGGTAACTATTTAAATGGATATAGAATGCATTGTGCCTTGTTACATGTGAATAAAGAAATATGTGCTCTGAGCTAAACACAATCTAAAGAGACGTTACATGGAAAAAAAATCATCTATCACAGCTGTTAAAAGGACTATTCCCCCCAGACCACTAGGTTCACGTGACCAACTGTATCACTCGGTATCAGCTATACCAAAAATACCCTATCCACTTCCAAAAATATTTAGTTGCAGTGGAAATTCTGTGCATCATCTGCTATAAACATTGCCTTTGCTCTGTAGCTTTTACAAAGCTGAATGTGCTGCTCCGTGTTCAATCCTCACTTCCCATTCCTCTTCAGATATGCTCTTTTGCCTAGAATTGGAGTATAATGATGTAAAAGAAGCCTGGAAAAGCATGTGCTATCCTCTTTATCAGAGGTAACTTCATGAGGACTTGCCTTTCAATATAAAATACTGTGCTTCGGTAGTATTTTTTATCTTGGGAGGAGTAAGCTCAATTCTCTTGCTTTGTAAGAATACCGAAGCGAGCAGAAACGTGAATGAATCTGTCTAAATTTATGGGTGAGCAAGAGGTGGCTCATTTCAAGCCAATTCAAAGTAAAATAAATACATTTTTGAAAGGGGGCTTTTGCAAATTCAAATGCAAAGCAATTCTAAATTATGATAGGCTGCAAAGACAATAACATCCTCATTAGAAACACCTGTGAAGCAAGCGCTGCAACCTGGTAAAGTGTTTCTTTGGTAAAATACCTGTGTTCTTTCACTCCCTTCTAATATCTGCAATAAATAATAAGACAAAATTTCTGTCTTTAATAAGATTACAGAGTTAAGTAAGCCCGTATAAAACTTCATCTTCCTTTTCTCCTGGGAACAGGGAAGAATAATCCATTAGGTGGTTACTCTTTATTCACTCTTCCACAGTCTTTGGTAATCACTGATCCATCTCATTGTCCCTATGAATACCCTTTCTGCATATTTTAGATAATGGAATCATATCTGTGGGGAGCCTTTTTATAAAATATTTTAAAGTTACTTTAAGAAATATTTATGTCCTTGGACAGTTTCCATTGTAAAAGGTTAATGATTAATGCTAAAGAGATTGGAATCCAAGAGAGGTTCTAGGTAAAATAAGTACAATAGCCACATCGGTGCATCAGTGCCTTTCTTGGTACAGTTGGTGGAATGCAGAAGAAATATTCATTAAAGTAGGCACTCTGCTCCCTGCTGTCCTGAAAATTTCTTGCTGACGTATTGGAAGCACAGTTTATAAGGTTTTTTCTTTTTCTTTTTGGGTCACACCTGGCAATGCACAGGGGTTACTCCTGGCTCTGCACTCAGCAATTACTCTTGGCAGTGCTCAGGGGACCATATGGGATGCTGGGATTCGAACCCGGTCGGCCGCGTGTAAGGCAAACACCCTACCTGCTGTGCTATCACTCCAGCCCCACATTTTATAAATTTTAATCACAACTCATTATTTGGGGTTTAATCAAACAACACAATGTTAGAGTGCCTGAATCCACTATGTTTTGTTTCTTAGCATCACCAACAGGGGTTTTAAGAACTGCTTCCCGTTGTCTGCTCCCTCTTCTGCATCAGGACTCATTCATATAAAGGAGCTCCAATTTCATTGTTCTTTGGGTCATTTTGAATTAATTTCTAAACACGTCTGTTTGAGTTATTTTAAAGTTTAGATTCAACTTCTATTTAGTGACTGAAATTATACATACAATTAATAAAAAATTAATTAAACACTGATAAAGTCTTTGTGTAAGTCTTTGTCCTGGTCATATTGATGATAGAGTCTATGTGTAACCTTCATAAATATTTATAATTTTCATAGAAAAAGCAAAATAACTAGTCCATATATAGACAGTTGATATATAAATATATATAAAATATATAATTCATATATAAACAGTCCATATTTGCCAGTTGATTCACATATAATCAATGTTTTCTTTAAAAATTTTTTTTTTTTTCGGCCACACTTCGTGGTGCTCATGGCTTACTCCTGGCTCTGTAGTCAGGGAACGTTCCTGGAAGGCTTAGGGGAACATATGGAATATCAGGGATTGAATTTGAGTTGGCTGCAAACAAGGCAAGGGCCTTACCCGCTAAACTATCTATTCAGCCCACACCAATGTTTGAAATGGGTTGAAATATTTTCTGAATTGAAATGTCCATCTCTAATTAAAAAAAAAAGAAGAACTTAGGGCCAGAGAGACAGTTCAATGGGCTGAGTGCCTGCACTGTATGCAAGAGCACCAGGTTCAATCCCTAGAACTGTATGGTCCCTGAAGCACTACTAGACGTAAGCTCCAACAGGAGGCCTGAAGCAAGCTCTGAACACCAGCAGGTGTAACTAAGAAAACAGCTTTCCCCCAAGAAAACCTACCCCCAAATATGATTATCTAAAAGACTCATGTTTAAGACTCCAAAGCAATAAATTAGTTGGTCAGTCTATGAAAATAGAGACACTGATGATTATGATTTAAAAGTCTTACTCAACACTTTTAAATCCTAAATGAATTGTGGTGCACAGTGATTTTGATAAAATGATGTCTAGGAAAAATGAATCAACATACTGTATAATAACGGTAAAAATAACAATAATGCAACTTCAAAATATTTTATAATTTTTTCCCTTTAATTTGGGGAATGGGAAAATTGGGTCACACCCAGAAGTGCTCAGAAGTGACCCCAGATTTGTACATGGTGCAGGAAATTCTTAACAGGTGCTTCTTTCAAAGTAAAAAAAATTCCTTTTTCTCTATCTTTTCCCTTGTGTTTTTGCATGAATTGTAGGGCAGAGGAGATAGTAAATTAACTTGGTATGTAGGAATAAAGAATTCAGTGGAGAAAGAAGAGAATACAGATTCTGGTCACTGAAAGGTTGTTAAATCTACAGCCTGTTTTTGTGTTTTTAAACCGGGTGAGTGTCTGGAATCACTAAAGTTTACTACTAGGAATCTCTATTCTTCTTGCAGGAGTTTGCAGAAATCTGACAATTGTCTAAACTATGGCTCAGGGGGTGTGTGAGGGAAGCCTGGGTTTGATCCCTGGTGCTATATACTGACCCAAGAGCTGAGAATAATCCCTGAGTACAGAGCTGAAAGTAGCCTCTAAACACAGGTTGATATCCCTGCCCTCAATAAAATGAAATTATGGCCAAGAAATAACTTTACTATTTGGATAAGGTACAAAGAGAATGTACAAGAAGAAAGCAAAAATTAGTTTTCTTCACACTTATGAAATGCATGGTGAATAATAATAAATGCAAAATACAGCTTTTAATATTTAATTTTTTCAATGATCTCCTACTTATAACATTGCAATGATCTGAAAACATTAAGTTTTGTTTAATCTATATGATAGTGTCAGTATTCTGATGCACAAGACAAATTTCAGTTGACATTGTTTCTTACATTGAGATGTTTCCCTGTCACTATTCCTTACTTTTTAGGATAGATTAAATGCCTTCTAATGTTCAAAGCAGCTTTGACATAATACTTCCTGATTGTTTAATTAATTTTAATTGACATCTCTTCCATACCATACTGTCCAAACTTCTCTCTTCCCCCTCTCCTTTCTTTCCTTCTCCTTTATTCTCCTAAAAGGGAGGGACATCAAATGAATGTATTTTTGTTTTGTTTCATTTTTTTGGTCACCCCACTGGTGCTCAGACACTACTACTGGTTCGGGGTCACTCCCAATGGTGCTGGGACACCATGTAGTGCCAGGGATCCTGGTGCAGCTATTGCTTGCAAAACATGTGCTTCAGCCTTTTGAGCTATTTTCCCAGCACAAATTAATGTAATTTTGGCTCACTAGAAAAGTATCCAGGACATATTGAAAGTTTAAAAGTACTGAATTGAAATGATTACTTACTGTCCACTACTTAATTTTTCTCTAATTGTGGAAAAATCCATAGGCTTCTTAATGACTTTCTTATAACCAGGAACAAGTTTCAAGTTTACAGGAAGTAGAAAAGGCCATGCATCCTCGTGAGTTTCCATTTCAGCAAGGATCATACTAAAGAAAATATGTTTACAATCAATACCTATAAGCTTCATAAAATCTAATTTTACTGAAAATTTAGCTTTCATCATCTTTCCAATTAAAATAAATTTAAATATAATTTATTAGAGAACAAAGGAACACAATTACATATACTATATATTTTACATTTTTCCACTTATATGAATTACCAAAATGTCACATTTAAGACATAAAAGGTTTCTAAGCAAATAAAGTAAAATGCTATAAATATATAATGCATGAAAAGTGAAATAATACCTGCAAAGAGCTAGGTCTTTGGAGTCATCTCTTTTAGGTTTCTTAACAGAAGTAAAACTTTCTTGTTTTGACAAGTTAATAGAAGTGTTTTCCTCCATTTTTCTTTTTTTTAGGTCTTTGTTTCCTCGTTTTATTGAACTACTTGTAGATGCAGAATCTTCATCTTCAGTATCCCCTGGTAAGCTCACTTTCTTGCCTTTCTTTGACTCATTAGTCTTTTTTCCTTTGACATGAAGCTTTTTGATTTTTAGAGTTTGACCACTTGCCTTTAATTTAAAAAAGTAAATGAAGATAAGATAATGGCTGTCTACAAATGTTCTACTATCTTAAAATATGACATTTTGATAGCACAAAGAGAGTATTGTCCAGAAGGTTGATTATTTTTATCATTTTATTATTTTCAAGGCTAAAACCTAATAGTACATGAAAAAAATTGAGGCTTATTAACACTTACAGATATTAATACCTGATAAAAGAATTTATCAAACAGTACTCCTTTAGTTAGCTCACTAACTGAAAGAGTTTAACAATATGAAAGGAAAACAATATAACTTAGAACAAAAGTTAACAAAAATAGCTTATTAATAAAAATGTTGAAAAGGTACTTAAAAAAGCTAGGTGAATCATTTATTTTTGTTTTGTGATCATACTCAAAGATGCTCCAGAATTACTCCTGGCAGTGCTTGTGGGACCATGGGATGCCAGGTATTGAACTTGGGTTGGTCATGAGCAAGGTCAATGCCCTACCATCTGTACTAGCTCCCTGGTCTCTCAATGGATTTTTATAGGTTGGGCATTTTCTTCAGCCACACTTGGATACAAAGTTATAGGAGCTAGAGAAAGTATGGCTGAATTAACCAGAATGGTGTTTTTCCCAAATGAAGGAGGAAATAGAGCTAAAGATGGATGTGCTAATTATAAGGGGACAATGATAAGGTAGGTTAGGAAGAAAGAGGATTTGGAGGTAGTGAAAGAGGATTCAGAGAGAGTGAAAAGGTCTTAAGACAAGAAATTTTAGGATTGCCAGAAAGAGAGAACTGAAAAGAAAGAAGGCAATGAAGAGAAAAAAGTTTAGAACTGAATTTAGGAGAAGAAATAGTTATGGACAATGAATAAATTAAGAGATTAAAATAGAAGAGAGTGAACGAGGTAGGGAATACCTAGCAGAGTGTCTGGTCTTTAATATATGCTGAACTTCTTCACACTATTTGCTATTTCTTTTATACCTCTAAAAACCACTATTTTCTACTTTTTTTTCCATATAGCCTCTATGATCAACGGGTATAATTTACAGGTTTCTAATTTCTAATATGATTAGAAAGTGACTTAATATACATAAGCTTATTACTATATGACCAAGCAAAATTAGTGGGCGTAAGAGTGTGAAATATGTATTTATAGAGATAACTGTGTATGCTATAATAACAGCATTATTTGTAATAGCCAAAGGTAGAAATAAACCAAATGACTGTCAGCCAATGATTAAACACAATCTGGAATATTCACAAAATGGAAAATTATCTGAGTATAAAAAGGAAGTACTGATGCAAATAAACTGTACTAAGGAAATCAGATATAAAAGGCTACACACTGAGACTGGAGAAATAGCTCAAGAGGCTGGGTGGATGATTTGCATGTGAGACACTGGATTTGATCACCAGCAGCACCTGGTCACCCGAGCACACTAGGAATGACTCCAGATCAGAGTCAAACCACCACTGGGGACAGTTCAAAATTTGAAAGAAAAAAAAAGCGTACATATTATATATCTCTAGTTATATGAGTAGACTAGGCAAATCCACACAGATAAAGGTAGATTAATTTGGGTCAGAGCAAATAGCATAGTCTGTAAGGCTTTGCATGTGGCTGGCCCGCCTTTAATCCCTGGCATCCCATAAATTCCTCAAGCACACAGGAGGATTCCTGAGCACAGAGCCAGAAGTAATCCCAGAGCATCACTGGGTGTGGCTCCCAGACAACAACAACAACAACAACAACAACAACAACAACAACAGAAAATAGATTAATTGGGCCAGAAAGAAAGTATACTGGTACAGTTCACTCCTTCTCCCTCAAAAAATAAAAGAAGCGATTTTGTCAATACACTATAAATATCTGAAATATATCTTTTAAAAGGTGAATTTTGTGGCATATAAATTTTATCTCAAAAATCTCTATAAGAGTCTGCATTTTGACATAGCAACTGATAAGTTCAGTTTGATTTTTTAACTTATTTTTTAATGAAGCAAAATATTTTCATTGAAAGAAATTTACCTGGAGAAGTGTGAGACAAGAGAAAGAAAGAAATACATGTTCAATAGAGAGCACGGAGTTCTTCAGAGTAGAAAAAAGTCTTAGTTTTAGATCAGTCTTACCTTAGCAATACAAGTTGGACAAAACCAGTCCCCATCTGGGATAGTGGTAATCTTGGGTCTGTGGCAATATGTGTGACAGCCTTTATCACAGCCATCACAAAGGAGGAGCAGTTCTTCATTATCTCCCTTTCGACAGATCTGGCAGTACTATAATATACGAAAAATCATTTAAAATTAATACTGAACTGTAAATAATGGTCATGGGGATATTAAACACACCATAATTCCTAGTTTATATTAGTAATGAACATTCCGCTTGCTAACAAATATACAGTAGCCATACACATCTATGTATCTCTCGTTACACAGATATGGACCACATGACGGGGTGAGCAGTTCAATTGGGGTAAATGCACATTTCAGGTACACTGCAAAAAACAAAGCTAGAGGTTGAATGCCTGCACACACTTCAGAAGCATGTACACATTAACATATGAAATAATTAACATGACATTAGAGCACATAAAGCAATGAGTAGCTTCAATATGTGGTGCATTCATTTTTAAATATATTTCAGCTTTGGCTTATCTTAGCATCCTCATGATGTCCTGAGAAAGAAATAAAAGAGTAATTTTTAAGATTTAAATTAGGAAACGTATCAGTATCAGAACTATATATAGAAAGATGCCTCTATATTTTACTTAAATTCATTATTTTGTGATTGATTAAAAAAAGTGTTCAAACCAGGAAACGTTGGAAATCAATTCATGTATCACAACCGTATAAAACTGATCCAACAAAATGACTTATACCACCCCCCTCCAAAAAGCCCTAATACAATAAATTCAAATAATTTAGGCCATGATCTATTTTAAATTAAAATTATTTCTTCTTGTTAAAAAATTTCTAATGCTAAGAACTTTAAAATATACAGAGATTATTTCCCCCCCAAAATGCACATTCTTTTTATGTATCAAGATTCACAAAGGGAAAGAAGAAAAGTTAAAACAGTAAGCACTAACAATATATTTGACATTGAGCTTACATATCCAGTTCTGGGAGAAAATGTTCTACAATCAAAATTTTCAAAAATGGAAAGATCTAAACTATAATTATAGTAGTTTATAGATGCATATACTCTTAAAAAACAGAATAGATGAACTTTTAAAACTTTAAAACTTTATTTAATTTCCAATACATTAAAATCTTAATTTGGAAAAATCTGGAAATCATATAAATTGTTATATATGTATAACCAATGGTAGCCTGAAAATTTTAACAAAATGCAGATACACATACACAAACTTAACACATGTGTCAAATAAATCTGTAACACTAAAATTCACATGTGTACAAGAGCCTAAACTGGTAAATTTTGTATCCAAAGGTAATTATCCTTATGACATTTTCTACACCATATCACTAAATAATTTGATGCTGTTTTCCACATTTGAGTTATTTAAAAAAACCTCTTATTATAAAAATATTCATTGAGATGTAACATGTAGATGGTTATATTAAACCCAAACACAATTTAAAAATCAAATTAATAAATGTAAGTAAATTCTCATTTTTTTAGAATAGACAACTAAAAATATCACAGTCTGTCTTACATCTCATATGTGATTTAAAAATAAAATTATTTTCTAATATTTATTAAGGAAGGATGACAGATACTAAATAACACTTTTGCAAAAATTACAGAAATAGTTCACAATATGCTAGAGCAATTGTTAGTATTTGCTTTTAACATCTCTGCAACGACAGCTGGAATAATGGATGTTACTCACTCTTTACCATTAAACATAATACGAAGTTGGGGCCGGTGTGAGAGGGATAACAGGGAAGGGAACACTAGGACAATCCAGGAGACAAAAAGTGCCCGTCACAGAGGCAGGCTGGTTGTTTGGAGGAAAACTAGAGACAGTGTGAAGGGTAGTATGCACTCGTGAAGGAACTGGTGTTGGATCGATATATGCCCAAGTCTCAATCAAAATAGTTTTGCAACTTTCTAATTCATGGTGACTCAAGTCTTTAAATAAAAAGAAAATTTAAGCCAGATGGCATACTTAGGACATATTAAAAAGAATCTAAAGTGTATTCCATGTAGGGAATTTTCTAGGGGCAAACTATTAGAGCTCCACTTTCTCAGGAAGCCTGGTCTCTGGCAAGGTGTGGTTCTAAAGATATTGAGCACTTTAAGGTTATTTATCCTTTTTGGTTTGGGGGCTCTACCCAGTGATCCAGGGAAACTGGATGCAAAACAAAGCATGTGCACCAGCCCTGCCAGCTTTCTCCCCAACCTAAGCAACTGAACATGTTCTGAGCACTTAGTATGAAGATTATAGGCACAGTTAGTTAATATTTCTAATTAAAGATTATAAATTTTTCCAAAGTTTTTGAATATAAAACTGTTCTCTAAAGATATTTGCAAAACAAATAATAGATTAAGTGATAAAAAAGAAATGGAGAATATTTCATTACCATTGTTAAAAAATAAATGTAATATTAAAAACATGAAAGCTAAATGAGTTTGTAAAAACAAAACTTTAGATTGAAAAAATGAGATTATTACAGCACTGTATCACTGTAGCACTACTGTCCGGTTGTTCATCAATTTGCCTGAGCAGGCACCAGTAACATCTCTATTGTAAGACTTGTTACTGTTTTTTGGCATATTGAATATGCCACGGGTAGCTTGCCAGGCTCTGCCGTGCGGGTGGGATACTCTCGGTAGCTTGCCGGGCTCTCTGAGACGAACAGAGGAATCGAACCCGGGTCGGCCACATGCAACACAAATGCCCTATCCACTGCGCTATCGCTCCAGTCCAATTGTTTAGATACAAATTTTAAATATCTGTACAAATTTCTATTTTATTTCTATTTATTTATTTATTTTGCTTTTTGGGTCATACCCGGCGATGCAAAGGGGTTACTCCTGGCTCTGCACTCAGGAATCACTCCTGGCAGTGCTCGGGGGACCATATGGGATGCTGGGAATCGGGTCGGCCTCATGCAAGGCAAATGCCCTACCCACTGTGCTATCGCTCCAGCCCCAAGAAACTAAACACATTTTGTATAATATGAACAACCTTAGCAGCGTAAATCTAGAAACAAAAATGAAGGAAAGAATGCTAAATTATTTAAAAACATTTTAAAGAATCTTATTCTTAATTGTTCATGAAAACAAATTTCAAATGCTTTAATATTAAGGTTAATCTATAATTCAAAAACAATGTTTTAGTGACTCTTAAATATGTATAATAGATATTTTGATATATGTTATAGTAAAGGTAAAGAAATACTTTTATATTGATAAATAACTTGAAAGGAATCTTCTTGGAAAATACACGAAATAAACGTCTAACTTTGAATATATTACATTCAGCATCTGGTATAAAGAGAGACCACTAAATGATAATAGCTAATTAGCATAATCAAAGAAGGTGAAAATCTAGTTTTAATGACTTAAGGAAAGACTAAAAATCTAGACTTCAGGTCAACTACATCTGATGACAAATGTGTGGTATCATTGCAGAAAGTTAAACCTCTGTTTATCTTGTACTTACTCACTGAGTAATTTCTTAACATTTAATATGAAATTGATATAAATATAGACATTTTTGAAAGTAGTAAATATATATAGTAGATACTGTTAGGAACCAGAACATGGGTAAGAGGCCATTAAAATGTTTAAATAAGCAACTGAGATGACAGAATGTAACTTTGGAGTTATAAACAGTATTAAAACAAGAGAATCAAGATTAGGAATAAAGAAAACACTTGGTAGATTCCACCAAAAAGCTCAAAATAAAAAGGAAAGCATCAAAATAAGATCTTTAAGAATTAGCAAATTCTCAAGTAGCACATATATTATTTGAGAATAAGTACTATGTAGTTAATAAATAGCTGGATGTCGGAAAAAAAACAGGACAAAGTTAATTAGTTATAGTATTTCTTAAATAAAAACACTTACAACTTTCATAATTGATTTTTCCCATGCTATTGATTTCTGTAACTGCTGAATGCACAGAGCTACCTGTGCAGCACTGCGAGCTTCTGACAATGCCCTTCTCCATACCCTGAGCCCTGGAGCAATATCCTCTTCAATTCTGCATTGAAATATAGAAAAATTAAGTAGGTCATGTCCACATTTATGGTTATTGAATGTGAAACAATCATCACACTGAAAGCCAAGCAATGACAAAAACATGTAACAGCCAATAAGTATAAGGTTTAAGCAACTAAATTCGATGTAGTGCACAGACTGTGGCTACGTGCCTCAAAGCTTAGTCACAACCAGGTAAATGTAAGGTCACTTTGCAGGATTATCAACGCACATAACAAAACAACAACAAAAAAAAATGTTGTAACGAAGCACCATGCAAATAGCATGATCCACATGGATCACAGACATACAAGAAGATACATAGATAACAGGTAATAGAAAATAGGCTCCAATTAGCAAAGAAGCACAATAATTTTTCAAGTTAATCTCAATAACCTACCCGTCACCATCACCACTAATGGATGGTGCAGGAGCAGGGACAGTAACTGTGCCCACATTATCCAGTTTGATCTGAATGGTGGTACTTAAGGGGCTCTTCAGATACCTTCTTTCAATGTTCCGCTCCAAATCAGCCAGCCTGGTTACAGCTATATCTAGGGGGTTGTCACTCTTCCGTTCTAGTGCATGCTCACTGCTTTCTTCTTCGCCAGTAAATTCTCCATCATGCTCCTTGCACAATTTAGAAAATGACTTATGTTCAAAATATACCAAGTCCTCCCTTTCTGATGCAGGCTCTGGGCACATCCAACCCTATATATCAAGAGAATAATGTTATTATGGTTTCTTTTTCAAATGTCTGTGGGTGACTTGCTGTTACTAAAGTAAGGCAGCCGAACCAGCAGATCTCAAGGATGTTGTCACTGAAAAGTTTTTGTTTATGTTTCCTATGCTAGGTGGGAAAAAAGAAAACAAATTTTGAAAAAAAATAATGGTCATAAGACAATCTTGAAAAAGTTTATTGAGAACATCAGCAAAGTATTCTTATTTTCATTAAATGCTAATTAATTTCATGAGACCACTTAAATGGGAAGTCCTTGGTAGCCTCTTCTTTGCCATTATCATTCCTTGCATACAGGTCCTAGCATTCACCATTTTTTTTTCAGGCAGCAGCAGATTTGCACAAACTCTATATAGCTTTTAACTTCTTTTCTTAGTTAACTTTGCTCATTCTGCAGCTTACATGTCATAATTTGCTTCCTCCTGGAACCCACACCTGACTTAGAGGCAAGTCTCTCTATTATAGGCTCTCAAAGGATGTGATACTCCATGGCTTTGTGACAGTCACACAGTTTTACAACTGTGCTTATCTGATTAACATCGTTTTTTTTTTTTTGGGTTTGCTTTTGGGTCAAGCATGCAAGGCAAGATCCTTATCTCTCCAGCCCTGATTAAATCTTTCTACCACGAATATATACCTTTACTTGTAAATTTCACAAAGGTAGGGACCGACCCTCTAATTTTATCTCCTGCACAGGGAAGGCCAAACAGTAGGCATTCAATACATATATGTTGATGAAGAAATGATCTTACATCTTAGAATGCTTATATCAAGCCTTTAGCTCACATCATAAGAGGCCCTACTGTTTTACAAAGCAAGTATTTTACCCTGACATTTGAGGACCTCAGTCTACCTTTCCCTCACTTTCCTATCTGTGCATCTGACCCAGTAAGTCAAATCCTAAGATTTCTCACTCACAAACTGTCTTTAAGCTTCTTGTTCCTGATGTAATTAAGTTTGCAACTAAATAGGTGTATTTTACTAGTTCTGAAAAATGACAGTTGTTTGTTTTGGGGCCACACCTGGCTTTGCAGGGAAGGAATGCTGGAGACTGTCCCTGGATCTTGCAAACCATGTAAACCATATGTTCTAGACATTTGATCTATTGCCATGGCTCTGGAAAGTTACATTTTGGGAGACCCTCAAAAGTTTACAAGTGCTAGCATTAAAATAATTATAAATAAAAATTTTAATTAGCTAGGATGGGCTAGTATTACATACAAGTCTCACTCAGAATAAAATAGGAAATGTCAAATCAAATTACATGGAAATTATATTTTCTAAATGTTTCCAGGTATCTGTCTCATACACTCATCATACATTTACTTTCAAAGATTTCACCTTATTATTATTGACTGATAAGATCTTTAAATGCTCTGCAAGATAAAAAATTCCTCACAAATATGAAGTTCTTCTTTTGCTTATTCGCTGGGAAGTCAGTTTGAATCAGTGCCTGTGACATACTAATAAGTAGATAATAAAAAATTATATGTATATATGTGGGGTGATTTGCATGTATGTATGCAAGAACATTATATGTAATATATGTGCATATATCTGTATTCTCCATTTTTTAATTCCATAGAATAAAAGTCTAATGCATAGCATGACATATATGCAAGGTAGGACCTGATCTAAAACAAAACACTATAGTTTAGTTTGATAGTGTATTGCATTAATCATGTGAAATTCTGCTTGTAGTAAAGAATAACTGCACACTAGAAATGATATTTTTAACTAAGGAGGCAGCAAGAGTTAGTATAATGAACCTGGACTTTAATGTCAGACAGACTTTAAATCCACATTTAGTCACTTACTGTATGATCATTGGCAGATTACTTACTTTGTGCCTTGTTTCTTACCTCTCAGGTGGCAGGAATTAATTCAGGGTTATTTTGAAAATGAAATGTGATATAGTGAAAACATTCTGAAGAGTAACTAGTATAAATAGTGCATATAATAAATATTAGTTACCTTCTATTATCGTAAAAACGATTTTATTCCAAGTCAATTTTACCTTTACTTGCAAACTTGCTGATGCAACTCTCCTCTCCAGATCTTCTACCTGTTGAAGAATGCTCAGATCCATCTCCAGTGCCTGTTCTTCTACTGACCAGTTCTCTACAATATCTCGAGTTACTTGGTTTTCTTCATTTTCATTTAATTCAATAATGGCAACTACATTTGGGAAAAAATTTATTTTTATTCCCCAGTGGAAATACATACAGGTAACTTAGCATACACAAACATACTCATAAAATGTAGACAGTTTACACTTAAGAGTAGAAGCATTCTTTTTTAAGAAATACAAAATCTGTGCACAGGTATAAAAATTACAAGGAAGGGATAACATGTTAAGGAATATCATCTGTTAGGTATAACATAAAAACTGCTTATTAGTTTGTTCATCATGAATTGAGAAGTTAGTATGAGTTACAGTAAAAGAATTCATTAACACTCAGGAATCTCCTTCGGTACATACCGTCCTTATTCTTGATGCAGGCTTGAGTAATATAATCCAAGTGTTTCTGAATTTGTTTCTGCAATGCCTTTTCTCTTATTCCTCTGAGATGTAGTACTTTCAGCAAAGCTTTTAGGTCCTCTGGGTCAATAATTCTCCACCAACCAAATTGCATTTCTAAGTCAAGATAAGTACATAGGTATTTGATGAGTATTTTGAGTATAAAATAATGGTATAATGCACTCTGGGTCAATAATTCTCCATCAACCGAATTCCATTTCTAAGTCAAGATATGTATGTAGATAGTTGATGAGTATTTTGAGTATAAAATAATGGTATAATGCAATAAAAACATTAACTACATAAACCAATCAAATATCTAGTTATGGTATATCAGTTCATTACAGTGAAATAAAGTAAGTGGCTTCAAGCCCTCTCAAGGTACTTACCTTCTGGAATAGGTTTTGGACAAGGAAAATCTACTGGCTTTGCTACTTCAACAGGTGCAGATTGAGCTAATGAGGCTTTTTCATTCTGTGGTACTGGAGATTCACTTTTACTTGGAGCAGCATTGGGAGTCAAGAATGAATTACCATTTCCTTCAGATAATCCCATCCCTGATCCCAGACTGGGTAAAGGTGATGTGAATGGGACACTGGGGGTAAGCACGCCAGTGGGCCACCCACAAAACTGAAGTCCCATCATAGACACTCCACTTTTCATCTGCAAAAAAACCCAAAACATTTATAAGACAGAATGAGAGATTAAGAAAAAAAATATAAATCTAAAATCACTTTTAAAGCTATGCAATAATTTTACATTATATTAGAAAAAATGGAAGCTACCCATGGCATATTCGATATGCCAAACACAGTAACGCCAGGTCTCATCCCCCTGACCCTGAAAGAGCCTCCAATCATTGGGAAAGATGAGCAAGGAGAGGCTGCTAAAATCTCAGGGCTGAGTGTAATAGAGATGTTACTGGTACCTGCTCGAGTAAATCAATGAACAACGGGATGACAGTGATACAGAAAAAATTAAATACAATATCAAGATTAAATTTTATATTTTCATTTACTCCCAAATTCTTATTACTATCTATAATAAAAAATATGTTCTAAGTAATTAAAGAACCCTTTGCCTTAGTCTTAGACATGAGCAGTTCTGATGAAGCTTATTGATAGTGATTCTGAAACTCTTCTAGTTTTCAAACTGGCAGGAATACTATTATAAATATTCAACTGCTTCTCCTTGAGTGAAAATCTTCATAAAGGTCAAGGATTAAATAAAGCTACATAAAATGAATTACAATCAGCAGCACTCACCTGAAGAGGTGATAAAGCAAATGGACTTAGGCCTACAGGAGTCTGAGCGGGAGATGATCCAAGCAGAGGAGCTGGAGCAGGCGAAGGTGACTTAGAAGGTGGCTGAGACGGAGGCATCACTGAAGAGGCAGCTGACGTATCGGTATGGGTAAGCGAACTATCATCACAAGGTGTCCTTGGCAAAAGGCTAAACCACTGTCTACTCTTTTCAGTCAGTGTTTTTAACAACTGATCATTGGGGAGAGGACTGTAGAACTTCCCCGATCCACTTGAGCCTGGACTAAACAGATTATTAGAATCTGTCTTTTCCATGTTACTTTGTGTTACTGGTGACTGAATGCTGCCTAGTGAGTGTTTCCCACTGTTTTGATAAGACAGTGTGCACCCATTAGAACTATTTGGTTTTGGGGTCATTACATCTGGCTCAGGAGGCATCTTAGCTACTTCTAAAAGCTTGCTTAATTTTGAAAAAGAGCCAGGTTTCTGAAGAAAGAGATTTGTATTATCCTTTTCTTTGGGCTCTTCTTTTTGCTCACAATGATCTGTGTTTGAACAATTTAAAGCATCTTCAGACATCTCAAATATTTCTTCTTTGATCTGGGTGCTTTCTGCTTTTTTAAGTTTTTCTCTTTCTTTTGCAATTTCTTCTAGTCCTATAGAGTTGAAAAGTAATATGAAGAAGAGCAGTGACTCCAAATCAAGCAAATATTAAAATAATATTTTACTATCAACCAATACGCAGAGATATTTCAAAATTCTAGATCACCTAATACGCTCTAAGTTTTGAATAGATACAAATGAAAACTGTTAAAGCCCTAGTATCTATGAGTCAAATTAACGAATATTTTGGATATAAATTAATTTTGTATAAATCCTTTCAGGAGTCTTCTCTGTCATGCATACATTCGTGAAAGCCTAAACACTTAAAAAAGAAAAACAAAAATTCTGGTCCTCAGGGATACTACCAGTGCTTGCCTTGCAATCAGTCTGCCAATTCAGTTACTAATGCTGCCTGCATGCACTGAGCGCTGCTGTTTGGAATCCACAGTGCCACAGTCAAGTGTCTGCTCTCTAAATCACTACTCAGGTGTGGGCGAGCACTGCAACTGCAGCATGTGACCCCCAGTAAGCATGATACTAAGAAGTGGATGAGAACCCTGACTAGCAGCATTATTCCCTGATCCCTGTGAATACCTGTATAAGCATGGCGTCTGGGGAGCACCATGGTTGAGTGCATCAGTGTTACTTTATGCATTACCCTTGGTGAGCACCACAACCAAGCATCAGCATTTGTGTCACCTCTGGTTATTGCAAGAGCAACAATTAAAGGAAGGAAAGGAGAAAAAAGGGAAATTCTATTATATATGTAATTTTCAAACCTGCCATATGTAGTGCTGGGAATTAAACCAGGGTTAGCAGTGTATAAGGAACATGCCTGAACCCCTGTGTTGTATCTGGCTCTGATCATTTAATTTCTAAAGAAATACATATTCAAGATAAAATACACAGTAGTAAAATGCCCTACTCTTCAAGAGAAACAGGGTAGGGGTAGGAGGCAGGAATAGACTTTTCTCTAAAAAGGTAGTAAGAGGCCAAATAAGTATGAATGGTTTTAGAAATCCTGCATAGTATAAGATGTTAAGCCTAGACTGAGCAGTATTCTTTTTTTTTTTAAATTTTTCTATTTTATTTTTTGTTTATTTATTTAAAAATTTTTAAATTTATTTATTTTTAATTAGTGAATCACCGTGACGGTACAGTTACAGATTTATACACTTTTGTGCTCATGCTTCCCTCATACAAAGTTCGGGAACCCATCCCTTCACCAGTGCCCATTCTCCACCAACAGTAAACCCAGCATCCCTCCCACCCGCCCCAGTCCCGTCTCCCCCCCCCCACACCTTGCCAATGTGGCAGGGCATTCCCTTCTGTTCTCTCTCTCTAATTAGCTGTTGTGGTTTGCAATAAAGGTGTTGAGAGGCCTCTGTGTAGACTGAGCAGTATTCTAACCTTGTCTACTTTTCTAATCTGGTCAAATTTTACCATCAATCTGAAAGAATAAATTTTTCCAAGTAGTTTAACTGTGTTTCCATAAAGTAAAGCGCTAATGTACCCAGTAAGAAAATCACAATGTCTGATATTCTATCAAAATTTGATATAGGCATATAAAAACACAACAAAACATGATACATAATTAGAAAAACCAACCAAAATTTACCCCAAACTGACAAGACAGCAGAATTAGCAGACAAGCGCATTTAAAAAATAAAATGAGCTTCTCATTCTTGAGCTCTACCATTGAGCTCAATGGCAGAGTAAATGGATGAGACCCTAGATTTAATAAACACACACACACACACATACACCAACCGATATACACACACACATACACAAACCAATGTACACAGACACACACACATACACAAACTAATATATACACACAAACACACACAAACCTATATACACAGGCACACACACACACACACCACAAAAAAGAAAAGAATACTGGGGATGTGACTCAGTGGTAGAGCTCATGTCTTGCATGTGTGAGGTTCTGGATTCAATTCCTGGCCCTGCTCCCAAATGACTTCCCTTTGTCGTCATCCTCATTTCCCCCTTGATGTCTTTGTTTTGTTGGGGTTTTTGTTTGTGTTTTGGCCGCCCGGTAATGCCCAGGGCTTACTCCAGGCGCTGCACTCAGGACGCTGGGGTCTGAACCTAGGTCAGCTCTCCCACTCTATCACCCTGGCTCCTCCCCTTGATTTCTTTGTCCTTCTCCTTCCCTAAGCTCTGGGGTCAAGGTGATCTAGGAATCACCCCAGACTCCTATACTACATTTTCTCATCCAGTTCTTTTATACGAAAGATAAGTGAGCTCATACATACACACATTTTAAATGATTGTAACATGAAGCTTATGTTATAAAGCAATGTTACTTCAATAAGAAAAATACAAACAACAATAAACATATAGTTCCTATACATACGTTAACTTTTCCTCTATTACCTTACCTATTTCCATCTAAAAAATTTTTCCTATGAGTTCCCATAATTTACAGATTCTTTAATAATAATAATTAAACACATATTCCAGTGATTTGACAAGACTATTGATGTCACTGACTTCTATATTGATTAACCACTTGTTTTCATTCATCTTTATATACCTTGGTCTTGGCATAGCAAAAACACATTAAATTTGTATTCATTGTGTAAAAATCAAACAAGCAAAGATGCTGTTATATATCCAAAATAAAAAGAATAATAAGCCAACCAACTCACCATTTTTTAGTGTTTTGAAATAGGTGAACTACTTCCTATTTGTTACAAAGTTGAAGAAAATGATACATATTTTTTTCTTTTTGGGTCATACCCAGCAATGCACAGGGTTATTCCTGGCTCATGCACTCAGGAATTACTCCTGGCGGTGCTCAGGAGAACATATGGGGTGCTGGGAATCGAACCTGCGTTGTTGCATGCTCTACTCCCTGTGCTACCCCTCCAGCCCCAAAAATGATACATTTTAATAGTATATTTAAGTTAAAGGTGAATCAAAGAACTTATTACTATAAACTAAATGAAAAGTCCAAAAATATTTTTAAAATATCATTCTATTGATAAAAGCAAAAAATAAAAAATAAAAACACCTAGTCCATACAGTTATATTAGTCATCTATGTAATTAATCAATGCCCTTTCTGTAAAGATGAATGTAAACTTTTGCATGGCAAAAATCATGCTTTAGGCGTAATTCCTGTAGTGCCTAAGAATATCTGGTGGGTGATTCAAATAAATTTGCTGAACTATGTTTTTTTTGCCTTGATGCAGAACCACAGGGAGAGTAGTTACATTAAAAAGTTTGTAAGCACTGGAAAAATATTTTAATATTTCAGCTTTCTCAAAATTTAAACCTTTTCAAATGTGCATACATATAGTACTAAAAAGTTCAATCCAAAATGTTAACTGATTACATAAATGCACCAAATATTGTGCTAGTTAATGTAACAGAAATGAAAAGTAGAAAGTATTGTGTAGTAACACAAATCTCAATAAAAGAAGTTTAAAGGAGGACAGTCTACAAATTTCAAATGTGAGTAAGACATCTGAAAGATGAATGACAATTATGACAGGGATCTTAGATTTAAACAAGGGGACTATAAGAATGCTTACTTGTATCATAGGTAAAAGAATGAATCAGACACTGGAAACTTTGACGGTGGGAAGGAAGAGAAATGAAACAACAGCTTGGTAATACAGGTGAAGAGATATGTCCACTGAATAGTAAAAATAATAGTTTGTGTTCGATAGCTAAAGAGAGTAGCTGATGGAAAGTCACAGAAAAGGAAGAAATAGTTATTATTGGAAGAGACATTATGAATTCAAATGAATGTAAATCAGGTTCTACAATGTTTACTCAAAATGCAAATTTGATATTGGAAGCACAAAATGCAGTAAAGGAATAACACATTTAAAAAATTAGTTTCATAGATTATTTTTATTAGGTTAATAATTCTTACCTTCACCACTTTCCATGCCTTCTACAAAAATCCCACCACATTGGGGAAGTATCCAGTATCTGCGCCTGTAACGATCCTGGCCAAACATCATCGACCGTAGAGAGTGAGAAGCATCAAAGAGCTTCCTCCTGTACTGACTCTGTTGCTGTTAAAAAGTGATGCACACGATGAAACTATGGGAATTAAGTGTTTCAAAATTTATACACAAGCCACTTTATACCTATTGTAGCTCAAAGCAGAATGATCTCATTATGGAAAGAGATAGCAAAAGAGCTATATACGACAAGCCTACCTTCAATTTCACTAATAGTTACACAAGAAGAAATTGTTTTAAGGATAACTGGCTTATTTTTCTTGTGAAATAATAAAAAGATGTAAGTTTTACCTCATTGCTCATCCTACACTAAAGCATGTTGTACACTTGATGTGACTAAGCATTTTATTGATCCAGAGCAAAGTGGCTCAACTCTATTGACTCCAGTAGCTAATAAATACTCTGTATGAAGTTGACCATATCTGCATTTGCCTGTAAGCATAGGCAACAGATCTTCTGTGATGAATCTAACATAATATACAGGTATCTCATTATGGTTTTTTTCTCAAATTTGTTATAGTTAAGGTAATGTATTTACAGTGCTGCTTACACTGGTGGTCTTGGGATACCGTTAACTCTGTTTACCATAACAAAAGTGTCTAAGATTCCTCATCCACTGTCCCTGTGTCACATCTCATCCACTTATTCCCCCACCCCCAATCTGGTGCTCTCAGTTTGTACTCCAGTACCTAGAATTTGTTGTCAATCGGTATTATCTATCCCCTTGTTTTGTTTCTTATACACTACGATGAGTGAGATCATCTCGTGCTTGCCTTTCTTCTGGCTAATTTCGCTCAGCACGATCCCCTTTAGTTCCATCCAAAGTTGCAGCATAGTACATAATTTCATCTTTCATTTCAGTTTCATAGTAGCTTGTCTAATAGTATGTTAGAAAACTTGACTTTTTTAAGAAGAAAATTATTTTTATTTATTAAATGAGAGAGGAAGGATATGGGGTTGCAAGGGGAAAGATGAGAAGGATAGGGTGAAGGGGCGAGGGAAAGAAAGACCCACAAAATAAATGAAGAGAAATTATACACTCCAAACTTGGTTGCAGGCGCTTCTATAGCAGAATGCACGGACTCCTACTCTACTTTTGAAATAAGACTTATCTAAAACTTCACTAATGCTACTAATATTCAACTTTTTGGAAGAAGTACATGAAATATATAGCTTATAAATTCAATGAAAATAAAATACACAAATATACTGATATAAAACAGGTTACATACTGTGTCTGAAGAGACAAACTTTTAACATTTAATTGGAGAACTAGAAATTCTAATTTTAATTCCTCATCAACAACCTTTTTTAAAATTTAATTTTATTTTATTTTATTAGTGAATCACCATGAGACAAAGTTACAGACTTACAGGTTTTCATGCTTACATTTTAGTCATACAATGATGACTTCCAATCCCTCCAACAGTGCCCATTTTCCACCACCAATGGTCCCAGCATCCCTCCCACCACCCCCACCCTGTCCCCTTCACCCCACCCTGTCTCTGTGGCAGGGCATTCCCATTTGCTCGCTCTCTCTTTTTGGGTGTTGTGGTTTGCTACAGAGGTGTTAAGTAGGCATCTTGTTCGGTCTATAGTCTATTTTCAGCCTGTATCTCCCATCCCTAGTGGGCCTGCCTAGCACCCTTTGCATGGTGATCCCTTCTCTATCAGAGCTGCTTCTTCACCTAGCATGTGAGGTCAGCTTCCAAGCTGTAGAGTACTCCTCTTGATACTTATCTCTACTATTCTTGGGTAAACAAACTTTTTTTTAGCAGACAGAATAATCATTTACAAGGCACATTTTAAAAATATTGCAGAAAGATGTAAACTTCAATCTGAAAAATGCTTACTTTACTCAGTTTTTCAATCTGTTTTTCTAGTTCTTCGACACTTGCGGCTTGGTCACCTTCATCCTATGCATTAAAAACACAGTATTCATTTATTTGTCTTTAAGATCCACTCACTCAATTAATTAGTGAAGATTTAATGGAAGCTTTATATGCAAAGTACTAGGCTAGGGAGCATGGAAATGAACAAGACTCGGTTTCTGCTTTATATAAGTCAGTAACTTTTATTTTATTTTACATAAAATAAAAATCACAAAATAGGACGAGAGGTAGATATTTAAATCATGAATAAAATCACGGTTAGTAAAAAGATGAATGAATCATGGAGTTCAGAGAAAAGTGAGATAACTTCTAACAAGTGATACTAATTGGCTATATGATAGTGGGACTTAAATTAGCTATTTATCGATAATGAGGAATTTATCAATCAGACAAAAAAAGGTAGGTTCATTTCAGAAAGGATTTTATACTATCCTCATGTGAATGGTATGCGAAAAATCAAAGTGGAAAATGAGGGAAAGATAAAGTTTAATGGTCTCTAGCAGTAAATGCTTCACAAAGGGCAAAAATCTTTTGAGGCACTTGTTAAACACTGGAACTATGGTTTACTAAAGTTAATATGATGAGAAATGTAAGACATTGCAGGAGCTGGGTAAAACCTAGGACTGACAAATTTTGTCAGTAAACCACTGCAACAACACAAGTAAGAGAATAACACAAGAAAAATTAGTTGAATAGCAGAAAAGAAATACATTTAGAAATATTACTTAGAACTTGAGTTGTGGCAACTCACAGACATAAAGCAATAAGGAAGATGAAGAAAGAAATAAATTATAACTGAGAATGCAAAAATACTAAAACATGAAAGAACATCATAGCAAAGAAGCTAATTTTGAAAACAGTGAAGTTAAAAACATAAAGATAACTCTACCACCCATTGTACTAATTTTCATAAAAGGGAAATTTATATTACTCTGAAAAATTAAAATAGGAAAAACTACCTCAAAGTTATATGCTTTACAGGGAAAATTTGAAACAGCAGACCAAGCTGCAATTGGTGATAACATCATTTGTAACCTGGGATTTTTGTCAGTATAATAGATTTGAACATAATTAGCAGAGAAAACCCATAATTTTTTTCTGGGAAAAAACAAGGAAACAAAACTTCCAACAAGCTTCTTTCCTTCCTCCTCTCTAAATACTATATTATTACTACTGAAGTAAAATAATTTAAGGAACATAAGAGAGAGAGAGAAAGAAAGAGAAAGGGAGGGAGGCGGAAGGGAGGGAGAGACTGGAGGGACTGGGGGAGGGTGGGGAAGACAGAGAGAGAGAAAGAGAGAGAGAGAGAGAGAGAGAGAGAGAGAGAGAGAGAGAGAGAGAGAGAGAGAGAGAGAGAGAGAGAGAGAGAGAGAGAGCTTCTGAAGGGGAGAGAAGGCTAAGAATACCCATAAAGTTATTCTGCTGTTGGCAACCCCAAAAGAGATCTGCCTACACATTTTATTTATTTATTTATATTTGGTTTTGGGGGGGCATAATCAGTGGTGCTCTTGGCTTAGTCCTGGCTCTGTGCTTAGGGGTCACTTCTGGTGGGGCTCATGGGAAAATATGGGGGTTGGGGGTTGAACCTGGTTGGCTGAGTGCAAAGCACTCAAGAGTCTTACCCACTGTATTATATCTCTGGCCCCCTACAAAGTAAAACTCATTAAGAAAATTCAATTACCTAAACTATATAATCCTTACTGTTTTAACAAATATGAAGGAATCTAAAATACCAGTGAGAAAGGCAAAACCCAAACAGAACAGAATCCATCTTTGTCAAGATTCTTAATGATTTCTCAATCCAAAGGGGGAACCAGCATGCCCTTGTATATCAAGAGTTACCTCTCATATGCCAATTTACATGCTTAATCTCACATGTAGCTCAATACAAACTTAGTTTTGGGAAAAGACAATGTGTTGAAAGCACAAGTGAGGAGAAGAGGGAGTCGCCTTTAAGACAAAGAGTTAACAACAGTCAAGGGCAGCATGTTTGAACAGAAAGGGACCAGATGGAAAGGATCTCTGAATATACAGCTTCTAGAATACATCAAAAGACATTTTACCTATAGTTGAATCAAGAAGCCCAATTTGGGACCTAAGAGATAGTATAGGTGCTTGCTTTATACACAGCGGAGCCTGGTTCCATCCCTGGCACAATATATGGAGCCCTGAGCACTGCCAGGAGTAATCCCTGTGCACCACCCACTAAACGTGGTCCAACCACCCTCCCAAAAGGGCTAAATCTGCTTTTTGAGAAATATTGTGCCTATAATATCTAGTCTATTAAGTATTATTTTCTTTACTTACATAGTATATTGAGAAATGGATAGTATTTGTTTATTGCTTATTATAAAAAATAACAAATAATCTTTTGAAAAAAAAGTAATTTGGCTTTTTAGGCCCTATAAAACTTTTTTTTTAAACTTTTTTTTTTTGCCACATCTGGCAGTGCTCAGGGAATCTTTTTTTTTTTGATTGCATACAATATTTCTTTATTTTTTTAATTTTTTATTGAGTCACCATGTGGAAAGTTACAAAGTTTTCAGGTTTAAATCTCAGTTATACAATGCTCGAATACCCATCCCTTCACCAGTGCTCATATTCCACCACCAAGAATCCCAGTATAGCTCCACCCCACCCCCTCACACCCCTAACCCCCCCACCCTAAGCCCCCCCCACCTGTGTAACTAATAAATTTCACTTTACTTTCACTTTGATTGCATACAATATTTCAACAAAACTCACTATTATTGTTTGGAGAGTCTCTCCCCTAAAGTCAGACCTGCTGAAAAGGAAGCATTAGATAATTTGTTTTCCATTGCTGAGGATGAAGAGGTATGAGGTCGAGTGACCACACTTATCGGCCTCTCAGTTTTGGGTTTCTGTAATTTAGTATTTTAGTAACTAAGTCCAGAGAGATATCTGCCAGAAGTTGCATCGTTGTCAACTTGAACTTCTCAGTTACATTATATTCCACATATGAGTGCAATCTTTCTATGTCTGTCTCTTTCTTTCTGACTCATTTCACTCAACATGATACTTTCCATGTTGATCCATTTATATGCAAATTTCATGACTTCATGTTTTCTGACAGCTACATAGTATTCCATTGTGTAGATGTACCAGAGTTTCTTTAACCAGTCATCTGTTTTGGGGCACTCTGGTTTTTTCCAGATTCTGGCTATTGCAAACAGTGCTGCAATGAACATAGAAATACATATGCCATCTCTACTATACCGTTTTGCCTCTCCGGGATATATTCCCAGGAGTGGTATTGCTGGGTCAAATGGAAGCTCAATTTCTAATTTTTTGAGAATCGTCCATATTGTTTTCCAAAAGGGCTGAACCAGTCGGCATTCCCACCAGCAGTGAAGAAGAGTCCCTTTCTCCCCGCATCCACGCCAACACCGGTTGCTTTTGTTTTTTGGGATGTGGGCCAGTCTCTGTGGTGTGAGATGATATCTCATGGTTGTTTTGATCTGCATTTCTGCTCAGGGAATCTTATGAGATGCTGGAGATCAAATCTGGGTTGGCTGCATGGAAGACAAGTGTCCTACCCACTGCACTATAGCTCTGGCTCCACATTTATTTGTTTGCTTGTTTGTTTTTGGACCATACCTGACAATGCTCAGGGGTTACTCCTGACTTCTGGCTGTGCACTCAGGAATCAGTCCTGGAAGTGCTCAGGGGACAATATGGGATGCTGGGAATCAAACCCAGGAATGCTGCATACAAGGCAGGTGCTTTACCTGCTCTACTATAGTTCTGCAACCTCCCCACATACAGATTTTGCTTTTTGGGCCACACTGGCGATGCTCAGGTGTTACTCCTGGGTATGCACTCAGAAATTACTCCTGGTGGTGCTCAGGGGACCATATGGGATGCCGGGAATCAAACCCAGGTTGGCCACGTGCAAGGCAAACACCATACCTGCTGTGCTATTGCTCCAGCCCCTCTCCCCACATTGTTATTTTTCAAAGTTTATAGGTCCCAAGGGATAGTACAGTAAGACATTGGCCTTACATGTGGCTGAGTCCAGTTTGATACCAAGTACTACATATGATCCCCAAGTACAGCAAGAAGTGACCCTTGAACACAAAGCCAGGAGTTGACAAAGCTGCTGGGGATGGCCCCAAACTTGTCCCCAACCAAAAAGACAAGAAGTACGCTTTTCTAAATACCCATAGAAAGGCTGGAAAAAATACCCACAAGTATTTCTGTAAATAAATTCTAATATAATGGGATAAAAAGTTAACACTTTTAAACAATTATAAAATTAAATGCTAAAAAGGGAAGCTAAATCTGTGAAAAGGTGATTATTATTGGTCAGAAATGTTTAATTCCTGTATGGAAAAGGTTCCACTTGGCAAGCTGAAACAAATTGCTTATTAAATGGATCTTGTTTGGGTAATTACAATTATGATACCCAAATTACACACCCTTACATAATTTGTCACAGGATTAAAAGTAATGATCAAGTGGTTTAAAAGCACCCAATAAAATAATTTACTTCTGTGAGGTATCTTTATGCAGTCTCCTTTGCAAATTGATTTTCTTGATGTTACAAAAGATCAGGCTGGGAGGTGGCGCAAAGGGCTGGCATATATGCTTTGCTTGTAGGAGCCCCAAGTTTGAACTGAGCACTTTTGGGATTTACCCCCCCAAATAAAAATAAGTAAAATCTCAGTGACTTTTATTATTCTTTTAAAAATATACCATTGGAGTAATTAATGCAAATACTAAATTTATGCTATTTTTATATAAGAAAATTGTGTAGGACATGACCTTATAGATTATTATGCATTTTGATTCAGATTAAGTAAAAGGCATTCACTATGGTGTCACTAATCTTGATTAGATATTACTTTCACATATTCTATCAAACATATTTATGCCTTTAAGACTCTTTTTATTATTTCTCCAATACCAAGCTGATATGGTACATGTATGGTATACATGGTATATGCAACATACACCATAATTGGTATATACCAGTTATATGGTATATAGTAATACCATGTATGTAATACCATACACGGTAATACCATCAATATGGTATACGTCGCGTGCAATGCAGCCCCATGATATCTAATAGCCTAGTTCCACCTCTTGGAGAGTCTGACAAACTATGGAGAGTCTATTGCCTGCTTGGGAGAGCCTGACAAGCTCCCCGTGCCGTATTAATATCCCAAATATAGTAACAAATATATATATATACACACACATATATATATATATACATACATACCGCTCACAAAGCCTGGCAAGCTACTGAGAGTATCCCGCCCACACGGCAGAACCTGGCAGGCTACCCATGCCATATTCGATATTCCAAAAACAGTAACAATAGGTCTCATTCCCCTGACCCTGAAAGAGCCTCCAATCATTGGGAAAGATGAGTAAGGAGAGGCTGCTAAAATTTCAGGGCTGAGTTAATAGAGCCATTACTGTTGCCTGCTCGAGTAAATCGAGGAACAACAAGATGACAGTGATACAGTGATACCAAGCTGATACAAGAAAGGAAAGAGGGGGGCTGGAGCAATAGCACAGTGGGTAGGGCATTTGCCTTGCACGCGGCCGACCCGAGTTCGAATCCCAGCATCCCATATGGTCCCCTGAGCACCGCCAGGTGTGTCCCAAAAAGCAAAAAAAAAAAAAAAAAAAAAAAGAAAGGAAAGAGGTATTTATCTTGGGTGGGTGGCAAGGAGGGCTACATCTGACGTACTTAAGGTTTATTCCTGGTTCTGCAACTCAGGGATAACTCCTGGTGGTAAAGGAGTTCTAAATTCTTTTTTAGCTAAACCCTCCTGATCTTGAGGTCAAAAGGTCACATATTATCTTTATAATGGCATTCTAGTGACATTTTCAATATTTCTAGCATTCTTTTCTGGTAGAAGGTAAGATTTCAATTTACATCTCCCTTTTGTGCGTGTCCAATTCCAGGGCTAATGGGAGCTTTCCATCAACAACCACACACTAATATTCCTATCCTTGTCTTTGTCTTCTTTTCCCTTTGACTTACTCTTCCAAAAGGAAAACAAAAAAGCTTCACCATTATATTTTTAGGGACTTTAATACCCCATTGATTATTCTCTCTCTCTCTCACCTCTCTCCTTAAGCCTGAGCTCTGGTCTCTCACTACATGTTTTTAACCTTTAATTTACATCTCTTATTTATTCTCTTAAGCCCAAAACCCACTGTATGTCTTTGGAGTCTAAAAAATATTCAGTCTTTGTCCCCCTTTGACTAAGAAAGTACCCTTCATCTAAGGCACACTGCTTGAAACAATCATCTTCACATTCTTATGGTATATTGTTTTTAACCAATCATGGCAGGGTTTTTAATGTAATGACACTGTGCTGGCATTGGTCACCAGTGACCTTATTACTAACTACAATACATGCTTTCAGTGGTTACCACATCAGACTCATACTGCTTTCAAAGTGTTTAGGATTCCTTTTAAAAAAATTAACTTCTCTTGATTTTTGTCATTATACCATGTGTAGAAAAGAATTAACAGGGGCTGGAGCAATAGCACAGCGGTAGGGTGTTTGCCTTGCACGTGGCCAACCCGGGTTTGATTCCCAGCATCTCATATGGTCCCCTGAGCACAGCCAGGGGTAATTCCTGAGTGCAGAGCTAGGAGTAAACCTTGTGCATCTCCAGGTGTGACCCAAAAACCAAAAAAAAAAAAAAAAAAAAAAGAAAAGAAAGAAAGAAATGAATTAACAGCACAGATATGACTGCTATTCTTTGAATGACCTGCAGTAATTGGTGCCTAGGAAGCCTAATTTCAAGACTGATTCAGTGGCCCTGAACTGAACTGTATTAATAATAATATACTTTATGTTGGGCTGGAGCAATAGCACAGTGGTTGGGCTTTCACCTTTCATGCGGCCACCCGTGTTCGATTCCTCTGCCCCTCTCGGAGAGCCTGGCAAGCTACTGAGAGTATGGAGCCCGCACGGCAGAGCCTGGCAAGTTACCCATGCGTATTGGATATGCCAAAAACAGTAACAATAAGTCTCTCAATGAGAGACGTTACTGGTGCCTGCTCAAACAAATTGATGAGCAACGGGGTAACAGTGACAGTGATACTTTATGTTGAAAATCTGATTTTGTCCTAGTCTGAAATGCTATGCAGAGGTGCACGTGTGACCACCTTCCAACAAAAACTCTGGGCACTGAATCTCTAATGTGCTATTTTAAGTACACAAAGTTTCATACATGCTACAACTTATAGTTAGAATTAAATTCATCTATGTGACGCACTGAGAAAAGATTACTCTTGAAGCATGAACCTGGTTTCTTCTACAATTCTGCTCCTTTTTACTTTTTGCTTTACTTTTTTTCTATTTGGACCATAGCCAACTGTGCTGGGGGTTGACTCTTGACTCTGTGTTCTGGGGTGCTTGTTGGGAAGACGGGAGGGTGGGAGAAGATGGAACAAATGTGGTGCTGAGCACAACAAACTGGAGCCAGCCAGTTCAGGGTAAAAGTCAGTGCTTAGACTGCTGTGCTCTCTCCCCTTTGTTTCTTTCCATGGAAATAATCCAGTCAGAGCATGACTTGAAGCTAAATTCTGTGTGTCCTCCTAATGAACCAACGACTCTGGAGGTGAGCCTGTGCTCTTCAATAGAAAGACTTGTGGGAGCTGGAGTGATAGTACAATGGGTAGGGCATTTGCCTTGCAAGCATCTGACCTGGGTTCAATTCCTGGCATCCCATATGGTCCCCTAAGCACAGTCTGGAGTAACTCCTGAGTGCAGATCCGGGAGGAACACCTGAGAATCGCCAGGTGTGGTGAAATAAAGCAAAATAAAAATAAGGCAAATGCATTAAAAAAAAAAAGACTTGTGGGCCCTCCCTCTCTCCTTTCCTCCCTCCCTCTTTTCTGGACCACACTCAGCTGTACTCAGGGCTTACTCCTGGCTCTGTGCTCAGGAATCACTTCTGGCAGGCTTAGGGGACCGTATGTAGTACTTGGGATGGAACTCCAGTCACATGCAAGGAAAGCATCCTACCCACTGTACTATCTCTCTGGCTCTATTGTGGAATCTTCTTCAATACAGACATTCCTTAGCATTCAAATTTTGGTTTATTATTCATTAACTTCCCTCCCCCCACAACCTCTCCGTACAAATTTAACTACAAAATGATTTTAAGCTACTATTTATGTACTAATAAGTTTTCAGATCCTTTATTTTCATAACTGAATTTTTTTTTTTTTTTTTTTTGCTTTTTGGGTCACACCTGGTGATGCACAGGGGTCACTCCTGGCCCTTTACTCAGGAATTACTCCTGGCAGTGCTTGGAGGACCATATGGGATGCTGGGAATCAACCCAGGTCGGCCCCATGTAAGGCAAACGCCCTACCCGCTGTGCTATTGCTCCAGCCCCTTATAACTGAACATTTTTAAGGTTTCAAATTCTTAAATCCAAATGAAATTCTGTAGAGGTAACACAAACTCAACATGTCCAAAGTAAACTACCTGTCTTCAATGATCTGTTTCCGGCACCTCTCCTTCCCTGTATCTATTTATTTGATACCACTCCTTATGATTCCCTGTCTTAGTCAATGGCATTACTGGTAGTGAATAATACCCCACCTCATCAACCTATATAGTCTGCCTTTAAGTATGGCTTATTATTCTACTAAATATTTTTGAATTCTTGCCTTTCATGTTACTAATGTGAGCTCCAGACCCATCACAATTTGACTAAATTACTGTAATGTTTCTTAACTCATCCTCCCATCTGTTCTTGCCCTACCCAAACCAGTTCCTAGTTTCCATACAGCTGCTAGAGTGAGTTACTTAAAAAAACCAAAGTCAATGTCATTTCCTTACTTAGAACCCTTTAATGACTTCCTAGTATCTAAAAAGTCTAAAGTCCTTATTTATAACTGTTATATATGAGATATGCTATTAATAATAAAACACTTGAGTCCCTTGAAACACATAGCAGTTTAATGCTCCTGTGTCCTTGCTCATGCTATTCTCTCTGTCTGGAATATTTTATCAAAGTCTTCTCCAGTTAGCATTCAGCCTCAGCCCTGTTTGTCATCTCAGCTATTGTGTCCTTGAAAGCCTTTGTTGAAAATCCTCCCTCCTTTTATACCTGCCCAGCAAAATGAAAGTACCACTATCAAGTTAGTAATTATACACATTATATATTTTTTACTATAATTTTTCGTAAGTGAGGTTATAAGTTATAAGAGAACTATTAGTTTTCTTTGATCAAATGTGCCTACAGCTAAGGCAAATAATGAACAAGTGTTTGACAAATCGATTTCATTAAACTGAACAACACTTTTAAGGCATGAAGTATTACATTAATATAAAATAATATATTGAGATAAAATGAAATAGAAGCGCTGAAATTAAGGATCTGTATAGCTCTTTGGAAAAACTTTCTCAAGTAATTCGCTAAAAAGAAAAACTTAATTTATTCAATGCAAGTATCTTCTATTTGTAGTCATGTTATTCAACATTTACCTAAGCATCACTGTTGCATGGTCATCCCATTGTTCATTGATTTGCTCGAGCGGGAACCAGTAACGTCTCCATTGTGAGACTTGTTGTTACTGTTTTTGGCATATCGAATACAACACAGGTTCTGCTGTGTTGAATACAACATAGGTTCAGGCTCTGCTGTGCGGGCGGGATACTCTCGGTAGCTTGCTGGGCTCTCCGAGAGGGATGGAGGAATCGAACCCGGGTTGACCATGTGCAAGGCAAACACCCTACCCGCTGTGCTGTCGCTCCAGCCCTACCTAAGCATCAAAAGTTAATATTACAATATTCATTTTTCAGATGAAGAAACTGAAGAAAGTAAGTTTTAAAGTGGAATTAAAGTACAGATCAATATGACTCAAAAATGCTGTTTTATTTTGGGGGGGGGCAGAGCAATAGTAAAGCAGGTTGAACATTTGCCTGGCATATAGTCCACCCGGGTTCGATCCCTGTATCCCATATGGTCTCATGAGCACCACCAGGAGTAATTCCTGAGTGCAGAACCGGGAATAACCCCTCAGCACTGCTGGGTGTGACCCAAAAAGAAAAGAAAAAAGCTGTTATTTTTAACTTACTATGCACTCTTAATGATAGATTAAATTCAATGCAAATTTGATTACCTCATCTTCACAGATATCAGGCTTTTTCCCTTTCTTATCTTCTTTATCTTCTTCATCCTCCTCATCTTCATCAGCTTGGTCGTCACTGTCATCATCATCATCATCATCATAATCACTGTCTCCTCCCTTCCTTCTTCGCTTGCGGCCCGGGGTGGGAGTGCCCAATGGATGTTGTTCTTCTCCAAGATCAATGCCACCGGAAGTATCTCTTTTGCCTGTTTTCTTAGCATGAATGATTCTGAGTCTTTAAAAGATACAAACAAAGGAATGATATGAATGGAAGAATTCTTTCTATATTTTTGAAAGTATAATGAGAGCGTGAAGCAAAAATATCTGTGGCTTTTTCTCTCACAGCAAGCAATAAATTGATAACAAAAATAATAACTAAGAAAATTCAAAATGTTTCTAGGAATTATATTACCTTTCAACAATAATTCTGAACATCACCTTGGAACTGGAACATATTTTAAACAGTGAGATGTAGAAAATGGAAAAAAGTACGTCTAACAATAGCCAAGTGATAGTTCTTTAGCCCACACAATTACAATGAATACATTTTAATTCAAATTAACACAAAGAAACTAGCCTTTAACATAGAAGCTGAATAATTTCAGCATTGTATATCCTGACAAGAAACTAATTAAGTGTTAATGCTGAATATATTTGGATATGTTTGAATCTCTGTAAGAGCAAAGCAAACTTTAATTAGAAAGCAATTAAGAGTAGGGAGAATATAGTTCCATACAGTTTCCTTTCATGACAAAAGTAACCTGATAGCAACAATCATCTTAGAAAATGTGACCATTTACTTATTTGAAAGAAAAAACAGACTAAAAATTTAAAAAGATAAATTGACTTTCTTTTAATTTTGAAACATTTAAGAATCTCATTATACCTTTTGTCCTTTTGCCAATTTTATTAATTTCACCTCTCATCTTAAGCTTTAACTTTTCTAATCTTAGTCAAAATAAAGTTTAAATTTAATCTTTGCAATTTTTATATTTTACAGAAGAACACGTATAAAGAGAAAACTATTAATTTTAATAGAATAGGACTTACTTGCGAAGTTTACCTTCTACCACCCATTTATCTCTCCTCAAATTTGACATATAATCAATATTCTTGTCAATTTCACTGCCAAGGCAAAAGTTTGTAAGAAGGCATAAATTAATCCATGATGAAATGCACGACTTTGGTAAACAAATTGATGCTTTTAATAAGTAAAAGTTGTATTTGCCTGTGACTAGCAAGAACAATCAAAATTATACTCATAAATCCTAATTAAAAGATATATAGAAAACTTAAAATGTACAGCTTTGATAGGAATATATGGCTCTTAAATAGTTGGACTAAATGTAACATATTTAAATCTGTAAAACCATGAATAGTAAGAACAAGTGAATGTGGATTCTGTTCACCAAATTTTGAGTGGAAGACTTTCACTTTTAAATGAGATTAAGTCCTTTAAAAATTTTAATAAGAAGAATAATACACCAAGACTATATTAGCATATAATAAAATTAAAAGTAGCTATATAATCCCATGAATGGCTACTAAGAAAAACCAAATTTCACCTATCCTCAAAAGATGTAAAGGAAAGCAAAATTGTGGATTTCTGCAATGGCGTTGGATGTTGACACCACTGGAAGAACAAAAATTTTCATTTCAGTTTATAGAGAACTGACACTATCAATTCAATGAGAAAAACTGCCACAAAGACTTGTTATTACATTATGTGCCAAATTTTCTTTTCAAGGCAAGCACCATTCCTGTTGTATTATCTCTTTGACCAAAATTTTCTTTCTAATACACTGCAAAACAATAATGAAAACAATAGCAGCAGTGGTCTTCCTCAGTCATTTTAATTTTTTCCTTTGTGCTTGTGTCTTATCCAAATATTATCCACTTTTTCCAGAAGCAGCTGGTATTACATTGTTTACATTCTGTTTTCCAGAAGCAGCTGGTATTACAAACTTAAAACAGAAAAGAATCTTCAGAGAAGTCCGGGCATATGCTCACCTTACGACACTCTTACTGCATGCCAGTTCATTGATCAGGAAAGCCAGCACTGAAGCTTTCTGTGCTGGAGTGTGAGCCTGAAAAGCTTTGGTCTTCAGACTTTCAGTCAGCTCAGTTTGTCCACAGTGGGCTTCCATAAATATCTGCAAAATCTCGGAAACATTGTCCCGATTCACACCAACATTCAGCAAATGTTCTCCAAGAGCTGTTTTGGCCTACAAAAGTTCAGCATTTTTATTACTGTCGCTCATGACCTCTCATAACATGAACATAATAATATTCTAAAATATTGGTATTACATAGTTGTCCTAGAAATGAGACCTCATGGAGCATCACGTAACTTAATATGAGTTTTAAAAATAAACATAATTATTGTTAGTGTTTGCCTTGCATACATACATATTTTAAATACTCATATACACAGGATCATGTCAAATTTCTGAGGCAAAAAGAGGTCGTGAGTGGAGAATGTTCTAGAAGTCTTGATCTAGATAGTGCTCACAAGTGTTCCCCTACACCCCTTTCCCAAGAATGCACTTATTTTAACTGGAATTAATATATATTGGAACTTAGTGATTATCAATCCTTGTCATTATAGGCAACTGAAAATTGATAAAACAAAGGTAGCAGCATTAACATACTTGTTGTGTAGCTCCAGGAAGCAAGGGAGTTTTTATAACAGAAAAGCATAAACAAGATGTTTAAATTTATAAAAAGTAAAGGATCTTAACAGGTTAGGCTGACGCAGCCTTGATTAGCCTACCTTTCACAATGACACAGACTGTACTAAGTACAACTGAAAAAGTTCGAACTGCTTTATAAATTATGAATTTTCAGTTCTGTGGAGTATGGCTTATGTAATTTTTCCTTAATACAGCTTGGTTTTTGCCTAAAACTACAAGGAAAAAAGAGTAACTTTGGAATGACCTATACACCTTAGGTTTTTCTGAGTCAAGTTTTCCTACATTTGTACCGATTGTGACCTGTAGCCAGTCTATATTTTATTTTGTAAGACACCATATTGAAAAACCACCATTAGTCTAGTAAAAACAACAATACTATATTTATGTTTTTACCTTGTATCCTGTAATTAGACCTGGATCACACACAGCAGCTGAAAGGAGCCGCACAAGCAAGTCTTGAACTTCACCCATGCTGTCCCCGATGTTGAGCAACCCCTCCTGAAGAACGCTGAGGTTTGGAACATCAATATTCACATCAAAGCCCAACACTTTACCAAAGTTCCTTAAGAACTGCACCACCATGAGACAGTCTGAAAATGTACTTCCAGAGAGAACAAGTCCTGGAATACGAGGCAACTCTGGCAAAGGCTGAAAATTAAAAACAAACACGCAAAAATGAAGAAAGAAAATATTAAAAGTGATGACTTCATTTGCTCAAGTAAAATAGGTTGTTATCAAATTAAGTCTATTATGCTGTTACAATTAAGTGACCAATAGGGAGTTTAAAGTTTGCATTAAATGCTTTAAAACAGGGGACTTACAAAAATCAGGAATCAGGGACAATTGTAATTTGTATATCTGATAACACGGCATCTACAGAGATACAGATGCTACTAGCTAAATATAATTTTACTGAGATAGTATTATGAGGATGACACACATTACTTATTTTTCCAGAAATACCATCTTAAAAATAGTCAAACAATAGATTTCAACTAAGAAGTCTGTGAAATCTTGTTGGTTCTTTCCAAATTCCTAACTTTATGTATTTTAGTTGTATTACGTATATGTGAGGAACAAAATAAAACATAAATGAATTAATTTGTCTGGACACATTTTTTTCTTTATCTCTTTTTAAATTTTATTTTTTGGCTTTTTTTGGGTCATACCTGGCGATTTCCAGGGGTTACTCCTGGTTTTGCACTCCTGGAAGTGCGTAGGGAACCATATGGGATGCTGGGGACTGAACCTAGGTTGGCCATGTGTAAGACAAACACTCTACCCACTGTATCGCTCCAGCCCTTTTTTCTTTTTTTTTGCAGTGACATGGGTGAAACCAAGAATTTCTTCTCCATGAGGGATATGCGCCACTGCTGAACCAGACATTTTCCCAGGGCTTTCAATAGAACAAATGATATTGAAGCAACTGGGGTTTAAATTTAAACTGCCAATTTCTTGCTAATAAAAAAAATTATTAGCAATGTAAACAAGGGCAAGTTCCTCACTCTTTGTATCACAGTTTTCACGTCTGTAGATAGGGATATATACGAGCTCCATAGGAGTATTGTAAGAAAAATTGAGAGAGCTTATATGAAGCACTTAGCAGAGTACCTGACATGTAGCACATAAACTCTACAAAATTAGCTACCATTACTAAGGCATTGAAAGAATTTATAGATTACAAATTTTCACTTACATATCTATGAATGTGTGAGTGGAAGGAGTTAGCTCTTTACCTTGGGAAGGGAACATAAAATTCCTACATGCTGCTGAAAGTTTTTTTAAAATAGATTTCAGCATCATTTCTGCTTAAGTTAAAAGTTTACTGTGTGTCAAAAGAGATAGAACAGTGGATAAGGAGCTTTCTCTGTAGGCAGACAAGCTGAGTCTCCAGCTCCCCACATTCTGTCAGGAATAACTCCTAAGCACTGAGACAGGGGTAAGCTGTAAGCACAGCAACCCACCCCTCCCCCAACAAAGGTTTACAGTGGTCCACATAGGTATTAATAACTTCCATCAGAAACATCTCTCTCTCTCTCTCCTCTCCCCCACCCCTCTCTCTGATAATCCAGATTGGGTAGAATGACTTAAACTTGGGAATCTTTAACTAAAAGCAAAAGGCTTTCCATAATGTCAACTCACAAATGAATCACATGAGAATACAGAAAAAATAAATTTAATAGTGACACATTCTTATATGACAATATAGTTACCTTTTGGTCTGCTAAGCACATGTCTTCATTAGGCTTCTTTAGTTCTTTCGCCATTTCTAATTCTAATCTCCGTTGCTCTAGTTTACGTTCTTTATTTAATCGTTTCTCATCACGTTTTTCTTGTTTCAGCCGTTCTTTTTCCTTAAAAATCAAGATCATATCCACATATTCTTATCGATCATTATTTTTACCTTAAAAAACCTTGAATTAAATTTTTTCCTATGAAAATAATTTTCTTGTAAATTTTAGAAAGACTTGATACAACCAATGGCTTATTTTGCTTTTCAGTGTTTTCATCTTTTGAATTTCAAAATAACCTACGATTCCAAGTCTGCATCTGAGCGTACATATAGTTAGTGTAAGATTCAACTAGATGATTCCATTATTATTCAAAATTAATGGAATAATTTTGGACTGGAGTGATAGCACAGCAGGTAGGGCATTTGCCTTGCATGCGGTCAACCCGGGTTCAATTCCTCCATCCCTCTCGGAGAGCCTGGCAAACTACCAAGAGTATCCCACCCGCACTGCAGAGCCTGGAAAGCTCCCCATGGCATATTCGATGTGCCAAAAACAGTAACAACAAGTCTCACAATGGAGACGTTACTGGTGCCTGCCCGAGCAAATTTACGACAGTGTTATAGTGCTACAGATCTTAACCATATTATAAGCTGACAATACTTTAAGATGAATTATTATGCTGATCTTGTACTCCCAACTTTTATCCTTTCTTTTGTCTCATCCTATTATCTAGACACAGAAAAAGAAATTTGGCGGGGGGCGGGGGAGGGGACACAACAATGGTGTTCAGTGTTTATTCCTGGTTCTACAGATTTAATCTAAAAGATTATTTCATGAACTGGTGGCTTCAGGGGATTTCTCTAGCCCTAAGTTTGAAATTTTAATAAGTAAGTTGGAGATTTTGAGTTACTTTCTCATGTTGCTTAAATCAACCTAAAATATCCACAGCAAAAGCAAGACATATTTCACATTACTGTTTTATTCTAGAAAATAAGCCTTTTTAAAGTCATGAAAGCAAAGGTCTAAAAATAATTCTTTTTTTATGCTGTATTATCAAAATATTTAACTATGGTGACATAATGACCATTCAAAATTAATGATTATAATAAATTATAACTTACATGTGACCATTTTGATTAGTTTATAAAAAACTACAGAAATTTCTAAACTAGAGAATCAGTATAAATTTGGAATTTTACTGTAGTACTGTCCGTGCTCCCGTTGTTCATCAATTTGCTCGAGCAGGCACCAGTAACGTCTCCATTGTAAGACTTGTTGTTACTGTTTTTGGCATATCAAATACGCCATGGGGAGCTTGTCAGGCTCTGCCGTGCAGTTGGGATACTCTCGGTAGCTCGCCGGGCTCTCCAAGAGGGGCAGAAGAATCGAACCCAGGTCAGCCTCATGCAAGGCAAACATCCTACCTGCTGTGCTATCGCTCCAGCCCTGGAATTTTACTAGTAAAATATATTGACTTCAGTATAAATTTGGAATTTTATCAGTAAAATATATTGACTTATTACAAAATAAAATGTAAGGTTAGGACAGTGTACAAAGAAACATTATTTGTGATACCTTAAACTGATGACTATGGAGAGGTTCTTGAACTAATTAGATTTAACTTACCTAAGATTGGATCACCAAAACAGGAATTTAAATGCAGGCAACTTAGTGACGATAGTCAAAATTTAAGTAATATTCATACAAGAGATTCATACAAGAGCTTAAACTGGAGTTAAAGGTCAACTACTAAAATATAGGCCTCTCTACTCTAGACCAGTGTCATTTCTATTAATTATCGTTTATAAAATACTTATTTCATTTGATAACCCTGTAATTCTAGAAGGTAGGTAACTTAATTTTAAATAAAAGTTAGTCTAAAGAGGTAAAGTATATTGGTTTAGAGACAATTAAGGAAATTGAGTCTCTCAAACTCCAAAGCCTTAGTTATAATGGTTATAGCTTTACTCAAAAGTTTTAAAGCAGAATACATTGCTTTGTAAAATACAAAATACATTTTAACATTTACTGATTTCTTTTATATTCTGTTTATTTTGAACTAGAGTTGATTTAGACTTATTTCAATAATTTCCTTATTTTGAATTATTTGTTGAAAGGCAATTTTAAAGATAGTTTATTTTTACACACTGAATGCTAGAGAATACTTCATCATGGCAGAAATCCATGGATGAATGACTAGAGTTTGAAATAGGACACACAAGACTTGTCTGGGCATGCTGTAAACTCTAGTTACAATAATTATCTACGTTTATCCACCAAATGCCACTCACGACATTGAAAAAAGATAATTAAAATCTGGGCCAACAAAAATTAACGCATACATTGGATCCCTTCCTACTTTCTTTCATGTTCAAATACTTAGTAACTATCTCTAACTTCTGGTTTATTTGTGGAAGCCAGTAAACCTATACTCTGAAAAATTTACATTCAGAAGAGCAAAAGTCTTAGGAAAATATTTATACATGACAAGGTGATATTTTTCTAAAACTCACACTTACTTCTGCTTTTTTACGAGCTTCTATAGCTTTCATTAGCATCATATGCTGTCGCCTTCTTTCTCGTTCCTAATAGACCAGATAAAATTAGGAAAATAACTCAATTATAGTACATAGTTCATTTCTCAAATGGAACAAAACAACAAACAAAACAAAAACTCAGTATAGCATGTTTAGCATTTATAGACAAGTCACAGTAAAATACTAGAATAAGACAAAAATGGCCAGTCTGTGCATGTTTTAGTTCAGGTTTAGAAAGCAAATACAAGAACAATCAAAAGCAAAAAAGGTAAAGCAATGAACATGGAGACAGTGTAAACAGAAGCATACAAGATTTACTTATGGTCAGTTGTGATGCTCCTTCAAAAGCTGGCAGAACAAAAAGCATAATGGTTGGCTGGAACAGGTCAGTTACCTTACATCTGCTATTTGAAAAACCACAAATAAGTACTATAGCCAATTAAACTAAAGGCTATATTATTCTTAAAAATTTAGATTAGGTAGAAATTGATTTATAATCACTTCCACTTCATGGTTTTAGAATCAGTTACTTTGAACAAGTACACTCATATTTAACAAATTCAATAAGCCACTAAAAAATCAGAATAGTTTTTTAAAAGGTTTATACCAATTTTGGTAAGCTAGTTTCATATACTAACACCAATAAAATAGGACATTCCTATTTGCTGATGTCTGCCACATAATGGAGCAACTTAAAGCCATAAAAGTGCCCCATGGGCTAATAAGTGGAGACAAAAAAGGTGCAGTATAAAAATAACAGAAGCATTAGCTTAGTTCAATAATCTTATTTTATTTAAAATTTTTAAAAATCACATTTATAAGAAATGATCGCTCTTAAAATATATTTGGTTCCCAAAAGGGATATTTCTAAAATTATTCTAAAATTTAAAAACCAAAACATATTCCATATTCTCTCACCAACATAACTCAAAATTCCCATTGTATCCAATGGTAGTTTTGCTGTAGAATGATGGGAGAATATGGCAAACTAATAGGATAGTGATCCAACTTTCATTGTGACATCAGTAACGTAAAATTTTAGACAGCAGCCTTATATAAGGCCTACATAATTTAATGAAAGATCTTGGACATGTATCAAACTTCTTTATAGACAGACAAGCAGATGTATGCAATGCACTGTGCTGTAAAGCCATGCAGCAGTATGTAATATGACAGCAGCCAGTGCTACACTTTATGCATTGCTATGACAACCATATCACAACCAAATCACAATGCGGTGTTAGATGTACAAAAATAAACATACCCATACCATATCTAGTCTATGCCTCTCCAACTCCTGGTAGAAAGAGTTGGCACAACATTATGAAACAGAAATCACAGAGTCATGAAACCAATTTTAAACCCCCCAAAAGACACCAATACCAAAGCAAGGCAATACACTATAAGATGAAGGAAAAACTTAAGCAGGAATTATATTGGAAAATTTAAAGGAAATAATTTGAAGATTTCCCCAAAATAAAATTATAAAAAATTATATATATATTCAACAGTTGTATATCTATATGCATACAGACCTGATGCTTCAGAAGAACAGCTTGCTGTCTTCTCATTTCTTTTTCCTTAAAAATAAGAAACTTTTAATATATGATTTTTATTGAACATTTATAACATACAAGTATGAAAAAAGCCCTCCTTTTTAGATTCTATAATCTTCTATTAGGTTAATTCATACAAAATTACAAATATTGAATAATTATTTTACTTCTAATATGATTCTACCTAATATGTAACAACTAGATGATAGTAGCAAGGATCTTTCTTCAGTGCATTGATTTCACTTTAAAATGCAATGACTGACACTGAAACAAAAGAATATGAGAACAATTTGAGGTTTCATACACACTTAAAATCCAGTGAATCATCTCAAAGAAGTGGAATACAAACAATTCTTTGAACGCCACCAAAACAAATATTTTAGAATGTTAAAGTATGAATGAAAATAGTATTAATGAAAACATAAAGAAAGGAAGAAATAGAGAGGGCAAAGTACAAGAGTCTGTGTTGAAAACGTAACAAATATTTCCTTGGCTATGAGACAGTCATGATTTCTAAACTGACAGATTACTGAGCTGTCTCTCTAGGTAGTTATGAGAAAAGGGTAGGAGGAAGGGGTGAAATGTGTGTATGGGGGCCCAAATCCCTGACAATACCTGTTTAAAAACTCAAAACAAAACATCCCTAAACATATTCATTACAGTAATTAACAACTGCTAAGTTTATCACTGGTAAATAAAAATTGATTAACATAGATTTTCGTTTTTATAGACTTGTCATGTTTTAAGAGCTAAAGCAGAGCCTGACCATTAACAAAGAGAAAGCTAGAATCTAATTGCAGAATCATATTTGGAACACAATTTAAAGTGCAAACATATAAATGACACAAAATAGCTTCAGATAGATTATTGTTCAACTTTGTACACAAAGTTATCATGCAATAATTTGTATTTCTGACATGAAGCCTGCTAAGGAACTAAAAAATCACATAAAATCCGAACAATAAAATAAAAATTACATAATATACATAAAACAAAAGCACACATTATACAATTTTATCTGTGCTAAATAACTTTTTAGATGATATTTTTGCGTAGTTATTTTTTATATTACTAATATTGGTATAACATCATATGGTTTTTATTTTTGGAAATAAAAACTCTGTTTTTCTCATCTAAACTAACCTTTATTCGTTTCTCGGCCTCCAATAATTTGGCATTTGCCGCTTCTTCCTTCTTTTTCTTTTTAGCCTGTGCATGCAAAACAGGTCTCAAAGTCATGCAACAGCACCACTAAAACTTGAAAATAATCTCAGACTTGAAATGGAACTACGCGCCTCACAAGGTACAAAACAGTATGAAACAGACAATTACAGATTTTCACCATTTAATGTTGTACTTAATATACTAATTTCATTTTAAATTTATAGAGTAACATTAAGATATAAGAAAGAATGTCAGCTCTTGTCTTTAAACTCTGTTGAAAGCCTGAAATAATTAAGTTTGTTATTTTGCCTTAATCATAGACTCAAAAAGATTTTATGTCAGTCATTGTTACTCCCCCATGACTTTTAAAATTAAAACATGACTAAAATAGTTATAGAAAACAGGACAGATTTAGAACAAAGCAGTAACATTAAAAGTATGCATATCCACTAATATTTGGGGTTTTTTAATGCTTAAAGAATTTGAACCAAAGAAATTCATTACTCAGATAATTTAAAGAAATAAAGCAAAACTTTTTCCTTTTCTGAATATTGTGATTAAATCTGGGATTTGATTTTGAAAGAGAAAATTTACATCTTTTATGAAACACAATTTGGATGTCAATATTTTGTCAAATTTGAATGTTGTAGTCTCAAAATCATTATCTAGCAAATTCACAGTTACCTGATAGAGGCAATCTACGATAGGAATATTTAAGGTTTTTACAAAATTACTTGAAGAGAATGAAAAAACCTGTAGCAGAAAATCTCAACTACTACAAGTCTTGACAGGCAATTTGAAGTATACGGCAAGAATTTCCTGAAAAACTGTGAAGTTGTAATTATTTTAAACATCCCAAGTTTATTTTTACTGTCTTGAATGGAAAAAATTTTGAGACATATACTGTATACTAAACATAATTTGGATTTTTTTCATGACTTTATGCTGAACATAAGTTATTATATTATACCATTCAATATGGTAATATCTTTTGGCTACCAAGGCTGTTTAAAATTGCTAGTTATTGAACTAAAAGATTATAGACTATTGGTAGACTTTTGATTCCTGTCACACTCTGGCTGGGAGTTTTCTGTATATTCTATCTTGCTGTCTCTTACTGCTTACTTTATCTTGCTTTTACTGCTGCCAGTTTATGTCCTTTAGCTTTACTTTATCAGTTTTCTGGGAAGAGGAGTACAGAGAAAACCAAAAAACCAAACATATTGTTTAGTTTTTACAAGGTCTTATTTCTAAGTTTAAGTAGATAACTAACTATAGATTCTTTCTCTCTTCTCTTGTCTCTCTCTCTCTCTGTCTCTCTCTCTCTTTGGGCCACACCTGTTGGTGTTTAAAGGTTACTCGTGGCTCTGTGCTCAGGGATCACATTGAACCCAGATGGGGCACATGCAAAGCCGTGCCTTACCTGCTGTACTATTTCTTAGGCCCAAGTGCAGATTCTTTACAAAAGTGATGAATGCAAGTTTTATAACATGAACTTGATAACAAATACATGTGTACATATGTATGTTCACTTTATATATGCTATATATGTATCTTTATATCTTCTAAGAATTCTCATTTTTTTCCCTTTACCTTTCACATTATTTCCTGAATTTTTACTGTTAGAATTAAATGAGCTTGTTAAATAAAATGTTCAGATAAGTGCTTATTCTATGCCTGTGTTTAAAGAGAATTTCTGACAAATTATATTTTGAGTGAGAGAACATGGGATAATATTTTATTTTTAGACTTTAAAATATATAGCTACATTACTTCAATTTATCAAATTTAAGCATTCTACCTCTAAAATTTGTTGAGCTCGAAGTTCTTTTTCCATTCTGATTTGTTGTATTCTCTTTATTTTTTCCTGTGGGGAAAATTAGGGTAATTTAGGATAATGAAATAAAGCATTAAAAAAATATTTAAGTAGATTCAAGTAATTTCACACATTAGTTCAGAATTACCAAAGATCTCCCATACTAAATATAAAACATTTTAATTTAGTTTAATGTCACATATGTATTCATGTCTTAAATTAGTTAAGATCTTAAAAATTTCTCAAAGCAATTTATAGAATAAAAATGTTATGTATATATAAATTAGGCAAACCAAACTGATTAAGTTAATTTATTCAGGTCTTTATAAATATTATTATAAATACTCAAAATAAATACAGAAAAATGTTGCAGAAAAATAATAGCATTAAGAATAGCGAAATAAGTAAATCAGGAGAATATAATTACAACAGGGTGACTATAGTTAATAATAGCACTCTCTGTAGCACTGTCATCACATTGTTCATCGATTTGCTCGAGAGGGCACTGTACATGTTTGAAGTCTTCATCACAAAAAAAAACCCTTTTTGTAATTATTTGAGATGTACACTAACTAGATTCACTGTAGTGATCACTGTATCACTGTCATCCCACTGTTCATCGATTTGCTCAAGTGGGCACCAGTAATGTCTCTATGCGTCCTAGCCCTGAGATTTTAGCAGCCTCTCTTTACTCGTCCTTCCCAATGGTGCCACACTGAAGGCTCTTTCAGGGTCAGGGGAATGAGACCCAGCATTGTTACTGCTTTTGGCATATTGAATATGTCAGGGGGAGCTTGCCAGGCTCTGCTGTGCGGGCGGAATACTCTTGGTAGCTTGCCAGGTTCTCCAAGAAGGAGAACTAGACAATAAGAGGCAGTTAGTTTTCAAAATAAACAAATATTGATCCTTACATAGTATGCCTGAAACATAATAATTATACTTCAGTAAAAACTTCTTATAGGATATATAGTACCACACAATAGTAATAGACTATAAAAATCCACTTCTATATTGTACTTTTTATTTGACACAGTGAATAACATGACAATGATGTTATTTTCAACTATTATAAGGTAATTAAAATCTAAAGAATGATTTATATGACATGACTGAGTAAATTCGTTGTACTTATTACTGTTTTATAATTCAGTGATCACTGAATCCTGATGAGAAAATCACACTTTGCTTTAAAAACCTATCTCATTTGTAATAAGCATGTAGGGAGGAACATCCCAACGATGTGAGCATGTTCACTCTAACTGTCCCAAATCAGACTGCTAGTCTAGGACTTCTAAAATCAACCTAATAACTGTTGCTTATTACCAATACCCGATAATTTCCACATGCTAACTGTGTCTTTGAGTTGTTTCTAAGCTTGCTTCTTCTTTCATAGGAGGTGGGGTGGGGAAAGAAGACTGTGTGCGGGTGCTCCCAAGTGAGGTGCTTAGGAGGTCCAAAGGTTCCACTGGGACCAAGCTGGTAGTCACCAGTTCTATACTAAGGCCTGAGATGTAATGCTGCTTGGCTCTGCAGGGTCAAGCTAACACACACCCTGGCAGTGTTTTGGGCTTCCAGGGCCACACTATGTGGCACCTGGGACCTGGCCTGCAGCTGTCAAGACTCAGCAGCCGTATGGTACCAGAATTGAATCTAACCAGGTCTGGTGCCTGACACAGGAGCCCTAGAGACTTAACTAACTCCCTGCCCCAGTTTATTTCTCCTCTGTATTTTGACATTGATTCCTTATAGGAGGGGTCTACAATAGGATTATCCACTGTTACTGTCATCCCGTTGCTCATTGATTTGCTCGAGTGGGCACCAGTAACGTCTCCATTTTGAGACATGTTGTTACTGTTTTTGGCATATTGAATACGCCACGGGTAGCTTGCCAGGCTCTGCTGTGCCAGGCAGAGGATAGAATTATTAAAGTTTTTAATTATTATTATACTTTTCTTTCTACTCCCTCCTCCCAAATTACTTTTTAATTTTAAGAAGATTGAGCATATTTGATAAGTTTGATGTTTGTGATAGCACTCTTTAATTATTAATTATAGCTTGCCAGAAAGAAAAGCCCTTTTGTTTAATTTCTGACTCTTAAATTAAAAAAAAATCATGGAAGTAACACTGGTTTATAAGACAAGAGTAAACCATTACCAGCTTATAGGCCATTACCAGTTCTTAAAGGAGGAGGTATCTGATAAGAATTTGAAGTATTTAGATTAGAACACGGAAATCATGGAACTTTTACTTAATTTTCTGCTTTTGTCAATCATAAGGTAAGAAAGTTAAAGTAATCTGTTTTCAAGCCAGCAAAAGTCATTGTTCTCTTATGCAGTGATCGACAGGCATGAAATTTTAGATTGAGATATACTTAAAGCCTACAGTTTTGTTTTAAATGCTTAAATAATTATATATAATAAAACCCTATAAACTAAAATCATCTTTTTGCTTAACAGAAAACTAAAGTTCCTAGTGAGTAAATCTTTCTTTTCCTATTTAAAAAAAAATTTTGGGTCACACACGTCGATGCACAGGGGCCATTCCTGGCTCTGCACTCAGGAATTAGGTCTGGTGGTGCTCGGGGAACCATATGGGATGCTGGGAATCGAACCCAGGTCGGCTGCATGCAAGGCAAACACTCTACCCGATGTGCTATTGCTCCAGTCCCCTCTTTTTATATTTTTAAAAGAATTTTTAAAATTGCATTACAGTGAGATACACAGTTAGAAAGTTTTACATGATTGGGTTCAGCTATAAAATGTTCCAATACCCATTCCTTCTCCAGTGTAAATTTCTTCTTTTGGGCATTATGTTTTGTCAAGACAGATACTGAAAGTTTATCATGTATATCCCTTTACCTATTTCCAACATTCAGTTCTTGTACAGAGTGATTACTTTACTTAGTATTTTCATACTGATGCCTTCTCTACCCTAACTGCCCTTTGCTCCCCTTGCCCCTCCATCCAAACCTTACGGCAAGTTTCCAACCATTGACCAGTCCTCTTCCTGTTTTTCCTGGTCTTGGATATTAGTCTCATACTATGTGGTTTTTTTTTTATATTTCCCTCACACACAAAATTAAGTGCAGTCATTCTGTATCTGTCCCTTTCCTCCTTACTCATTTTACTCAGCATGATACCCGTCCATGTCCACCCATTTATAAGCAAATTTCATAACTTATTTTTCGTAACAGCTGCACAGTATTCCATTGTGTAGATGTGCCATAGTTTCTTTATACAGTCCTCTGTTTTGAGCATTCAGGTTGTTTCCAGATTCTGGCTATTGTGAACCCTCCATGACACTGAAGCTAAAGGCATCTTCAAAGATGAAACACCAATAACCAATCAAGCAAGTGGAAGCAAAGATAAACAAATGGGACTACATTAAACTAAGAAGCTTCTGCACCTCAAAAAAAAAAAAAAGGTCACCCAGACACAAAGACAGCCCATGGAGTGGAAAACATTATTCACCCAATACCCATCTGATAGACTGGAGCGATACCACAGCGGGTAGGGAGTTTGCCATGTATAAGGCCGACCCAGGTTTGATTCGTCCGTCCCTCTTGGAGAGCTCATCAAGCTACCGAGAGTCTCCCGCCTGCACGGCAGAGCCTGGCAAGCTATTCATGGGGTATTTGATATGCCAAAGACAATAACAGCAACAGTTACTGTTGCCTGCTTGAGCAAATCGATGAACAACGGGACGACAGTGCTACAGTGCTACCCATCTGATAAGGGATTAATATCCAAGATATATAAGCACTGGTAGAACTTTACAAGAAAAAAAATCCAACTGTCAAAAAATGGGGAGAAGAAATGAACAGGAGCTTCCTCAAAAAAGAAATTCAGGGACTGAAGTGATAGCACAGTGGGTAGGGCATTTGCCTTGCACGTGGTTAACCCGGGTTCGATTCCCAGCATCCCATATGGTTCCCCAGAACCACCAGGAGTAATTCCTGAGTGTAGAGCCAGGAGTAACCCCTGTGTATCACTGGGTGTGACCCTCCCCCAAAAGGAAAGAAAAGAAAAGAAAAAAGAAAAGAAAAGAAAGGAAAAGAAAAAAAAAGAAAAAAGATGGACAAAAGGCTCATTAAAAAATATTCTCTGTATTACTAATCATCAGGGAGAAACAAGTCAAAATATCAACAAGAAACCATCTCATACCACAGACACATCAAAAAGAACAAGAACAACCAGTGCTGGTGCAGATGTGTGGAGAGAGGGGCTCTCCTTCTTTGTTTCTTTGTGGGTGAGAATGCCGACTGATCAAGCATTTTAGGAAAACAATGTGGACATTCCTCAAAAAACTAGAAATTGAGCTCTCATTTGACCCAGCAATGCCGATTCTGAGAATATGCCCTGGGGGCCCAAAAGCACACAAGCAGAAATATCATCTGCATTTCTATGTTCATTGCAGTTCTATTCACAACAGTCCAAATCTGGAAACAACCCAAGTGTATCTTTTTACTAAAATCAACATGAACCCCCCCACACTGAGCACTGTCAAGTATAGGCAGCACCACCTACCACACCCCAGAGTGTTAGCACTGAGCTGCCCAGACTGTGACCCAAACCTGCTGAGCAACACTTGTGAATAAAAAAATAAAACAATAAAACACCCAAGTGAATAAAACAGATACCATGTACCTGAATATTTTAATAGATGCATGCTACACCTTGTGGAACATAAAGAAAAGTGAAGGGGTATTTTGAGGTAAGTCTCAGATAAGTATCTTGATGAATATTTAAGACTAGATTATGGTTTGATGTTGTGGGAATACTGTAATCCAATTCTTTGATGAGTAACATAGCAGAGATTTAGTTTGTAGCCACTTCAAGAACATAGGATCACAATGCTGAATTTAAATATTTGTATTTTATATATAGATAGATATGTGCTATCCAGTCCTTATGGATTTTATATATATATGTGTGTAGATAAACATATATAGACATATGTTATCCAGTCCTTATGGATAGCACAGCGGGTAGGGCGTTTGCCTTGCACACAGCTGACCTGGGTTCGATTCCTCCGCCCTTCTTAAAGAGCCCAGCAAGCTACTGAGAGTATCCAGACTGCATGGCAGAGCCTGGCAAGCTCCCCATGGCGTATTCGATATGCCAAAAACAGTAACAAGTCACACAATGGAGACGTTACTGGTGCCCGCTCGAGCAAATCAATGAACAACGGGATGACAGTGCTATAGGCTACATAGGAAACGTTAATCTACATATAAAAACCAAGCCCTGGATCTACTGAAATAATGCTTCCTTCATTTTTTTAAAGAAAGGTGGGGGAAGGCCATACTAGCCAGAGTTCAGGGATCACTCCTGATGGGACTTGGGGAACCACAGAGGGTGTTAGGGATTGAATCTGGATCAGCCATAGACAAAGCAAACCACCCACTGTACTACTGCTCCAGCCCCAGCCGTAGCAATTTAAAAATATTTATTTGTCATAATTCTAAAGAAATTCAAAACTAAATGGAGAAAATCTTATTTGATAAAACCTGAATTACATTTGATACTTTGCCCCGGCGCCAGGCTGTCTTCACCGGGGCCCCCTAGGAGGGGGGGAGGTTGAGTCTCCCAGCCTGCCCCAAGCAGAGTCCCAGCAGCTGAAAACCTCCAGAACCCAGCCATAGCCATGCTCAAGATCCCTCTCCACACATTCAGATGAGCCTCACCCACGAAGGAACCAACAGAGGAACCCAGGTATGCCTAAAACAAAGCTCCTGGAAGAGAGCGATGCAGAATCTCGCACGGCAGAGCCGGGTAAGTTATTGGTGGCGTATCTGATATGCCAAATACAGTACACTAATGGGCCTGACCCTGAACGAGACAGGGACAAATGGAGACATTACTGGCGCCCTCCCGAGCAAATCAATGAACAACTGGATGGCAGTTATACAGTGAATTTGCTATTTGACAAAACCTATTTGATAAAACCTGAATTACATTATCTCTGGTATTTTACAATTAATTATCTGCCTTACATGTTCTAAAACTTTTACTATAAAAATTTGAATGTTATGTAATGTCCTTCACTTACTGAGAAGTTAGCTTAAAACACTAAAATTTGTTAATTAAAAAATTAAAATTCTGTTCAAGATGCAACATAATCAAAGTCTGTTAGTATATTAAAAGTACTGACACGGGGCTGGAGCAATAGCACAGCAGGTAGGGCGTTTGCTTTGCACTCAGCCGACCGGGTTCGATTCCCAGCATCCCATATGGTCCCCTGAGCACTGCCAGGGGTGGTTCCTGAGTGCAGAGCCAGGAGTAATCCCTGTGCATCGCCAGGTGTGACCCAAAAAGAAAAAAAAAAGTACTGACACAAATTTAGATAATGATTTCTTTAAAAAATTTAGAAGACAGAGGCCAGAGAGATAGCAAAGAGGGAAGGGTGCTTGCTTTGCATGTGGCCAATTAGGGTTTGACTCCTGCACCCCATATGGTCCCCTGAGGACTACCAGGAGTAACTCCAGAGTGCAGAGCTAGGAGTAATCCCTGAGAATGCCAGTTATGACCCCAAAACATAAACAGAAACTAACAAAAATTTAAAGACTTGGATTAAAAATGAGGCAAATCTCAACTAATGGAAAATTGACAACTTTCTAAATTAGACATATAACATTAATGTGAAATGCAGTAATTTCAAGACATCAAAATAAAATGATAATATTTTTGAAAGTATAATATATGAAGAGAGCCTCAAAATCAGCCTTTAAAACCCTGCCTGGGTTTTAAAAATCAATTCCAATGCACAAACCTACCTGCTGCTTCATAATTTTTAGCTGTTCTTTTTGCTTTCGTTTCTCCTCAGCAGCCATTATTGCTAAGAGAAAAAATAAAAAATCAAAGCACAGATTATCATCAGTAAAGGAACAAAATTTTCTTATGAATCTCTGAATATCTACTTTTCAAATTTATGTTCTCATTCAAGCTACTCACCTTGTTGTTTTTTAGCCTCTTTGGCAACCCGAGCCTGTTCCTGCTTCTGAAGTTTTCTTAAAAGCTTTATTTGTGCTGCTTGCCTTGCTATTTCTGAAAAACACAAAATTTCAAGAAATATCATGAATAAAATGAATAATTGACAACAGAAAATAAATAACTATGTGTAAATGGTACATGGATTTTTTTTAATTACTAGGAACCACATTCATGGGGTTGTAAGACCTGGAGCCATTCCTTGAGGCCCAGTGATGAGGGCCTGATGCTTTCATGCTCTCCCGAGGCATATAAAGGACTAAGGACAGATACCAGTAGATTAACAATTTGGTTGAACATGTCTGCTTTCCCCTAAAGATGGCCAACCTTTTTTATTAAATATGATCTTACATATAAAAACATGTAAAAATAGCTTCTCTTAATCCTCATCAGACTAACCTAAATATTTTGTGTATTTTCCACATCATAGAATAGAAAAAATAATAATTTTTCTTTAGTATTAAATTTATAAAAAGAAAAAAAACTAAAAAAAAAAAAAACAAGTGCAAAGACCCCAAATTTGGTATTTTGATTAGTTATACAAATAGGTAAGTTTCAAAAAGCAGTGATATTTTCAAATATGAAGGAACTAAAATTCCTAAATAAAAGAAATAAAGTCAATGAGTCATAAAGTAACCGAAATGAGTTTTCGTAATTTTTAAAGGCATATACATAGAACTGTGGTTAAGACTGACATAATTAATAGTTCGCACCCTTTCTTCTGTCATTTCCATGTCATCTGTATTCCTTAGTTCCTCTCATAAAAATGGTGGATTGTATTTTCTAATTCCTTTATCCTAAGTACATTCCTATGATCCTTTTCCACCAGTAAAAAGAAAAAAAACTAAAGTTAGCAGCTAAGAAATAAATAGAAGTCTGAGAGAGCATCTGTATTCTTTCTGCTTTTATCCTGTGACTTGCCCATTATTATGAGGACATGTTCGGACTAGATTGCTAGAGGCTGGGACACTTGAAGCCAGTTGACTCCACACTGATGAACAAACTCAGCCTAGATGGGCAGTATGGCTTAACTTACCACCAGCTGATTCCATTTGCACAACCAATTAACACTGACTGCTGTGCACCACTGAGGTTTTGCAGGTGGTTATTTCTCAGCATTACTGTGGTACTAAGTAACCAAAAGCATGTAATGCCATGATTTTTTTCTGCTGGCAAACTTGGTCAAAATACAAAGAATGATATTTGAACTACAAAAGTAATATAATATCACTGAACAATTAAGAAACCACTTTATATTTGACATAGCTTTACACTTTGTAGCAGATTAATTTTTTTTAAATTTTACAATATTGTGGTTTATAATACTGTTAATGATGGCTTCATGTGTACATCATTCCATCACCACACAGACAGGCCACCAGGAAAACCACTTCCCTTCATCAAGATCCTAAAGTCATCTCCTCTTCTACTCCTGTACACTACAAAACCTATTTTGTTGCTTCTAGCCTTTGGTTACACCCAAGTTTTACGAAACCTGTATATTAAATTCATCACTAATGAATATGAATGGGTAACATGTGAATCACTTGAGCTGTTCGCAATGTCCACCATTTACTGAATTGCTCTATTAAAATTTCATGGTCTTATAAAATTTGCATACTCATCTTACAAATGAAATGATTATTTAAGATTGAGGCTGTAGCTCAGTAATATGAGGCCCGAGGTTCAAATAATGACACCAAAGATAAGTTAATAATTAAGGTTCATAAAGATTCAACAGAAGGGCAAAGATCAAAGTCTGTTTGTTTGGACTATTCTTTGCTACTAATTCTAAAAACTTTCAAGGTTTTTTAAGAAAATCTGAATGTTTTTAGACTTTTAAAAATAAAATCTTAACCCTCGGTCCAGAGACACAAGTATAGCCAGTGAGAAGCTAAACAGGTCATCCTGTTTAGATTCCCAGCACTGCATATGGTCTTCAGAGCACTCCCAGGGATTATTTCTGTGCACAGAGCCATAAATCTCCCCTGAACACTGCTGGGTGTGGTCAAAAGCATACAAAGAACTTTGAATTCTGTAGTCATTGAGGTGAAACTGGTTATGATGGTTGATTTTCTAATACCAAGATTTAAAGTGGGGGTGGGAGGTGGGGGTGGAAATGATGCTTGCCTTGTTTTGCATGTGCAAATCCCAGTTTGATCTTTTGCACCACACATGGCTGGTCCCCAAGCACCAGGAATGATCCCTGCCCGAGCTCAATGCCAGTAGGAAGCCCTGAGCACACCCAGTTGCGGTCCTCACACCCCCCTCAAAAAAATTAGGGAAGCGGTTGTGATAGGATCCAATTTTTATCTAGTGAACTGAAAATATTAATGAAAGATATCAGCTGATATTCAGTGATTTTACAACATTCTTAATTATTTTCAATATTAGGCTATTATAATCATCAAAAAAGAAACCAAATACACCCTTAAAATTAAATATTCTGGGAAATAAACTCTATAAATTGGTTTGCAATTACAAAACTTCATTAATAATAAACCTCAAGAACACTATAACAATATCTGCTACTGTTTAAAAACATTTGAGAATTAAAAGTTTTCATTGTACCAGTACAGTGATATACAGACAGAAGAGAAATAGGTAGAGATTAAAAAGCAAATACCTTCAGAGAAAAGTGTCAGTATCTAAATTCTTTGTCAAACCATAATGCATGCCTTCAATCCTACAGAAACTGTGCACCCACTCTCTAGTTAAGATGATAAACAAGGAGGTTTTTCACCTTTCCAGACATTCTACTTAAGGGAACCCTATGCTTCAGCTTCCCTTCTCTTCACCCCTTCTTTTCTTCAAATAGTTTCTACTGAATTTAGCCATCTCCTTTCTGGTCCTCTGCTTTCAATCTAGAGTGCCTGAAGACAAGAAACTAAGCACACTCTAATATTATGTTACAAAGACCCAAACCTGACTTTCGATGTAAAGATGTTCTATGTTGTAAAAAAAAAAAAATTCTTAGAAATTGTAAAACAGGTAAGATTTTTAATTCCAAGCAAATTTATGCTAATAGAAATGTGGCTTATAGTAGAGAAATTTGATTATATACATATCTTAGATGAGTATTTGTACGAATATCTCAGCCTAGTTTATTTTTAAATCTTAGGACAGAAAACCAAAACCTTAAATGGGTCGACTCATGTCATTTCACTTTAGCAATGTTAACCATTAAATATATAGCCTAAATTAAAAATTTTATATTTTAACTATCTGAAGAAAAATTCTGAAAAGTGCTTTCAAAAACACTTTGAAAATACATTAGAAGAAAAATGAATTAGTCACTTAGAAAACTGACTCAGGCTCTAAGGAACAAACTGCTCATAAGAATATTTTCATTTATCATTTATTTGGTTATAGTGGCTAAATTAATTGAATTTGAAAAACATATTTTATGGTTTAAGAAATTACTTGTTTACTTAAATCCTAAAGCTAAACATTATTTTTGATAACACTTTAGTGATCATTTTGGATATGGCACATTTCTGATTCTAAGATGCATTTTTAAACATTTTAACACACCTAAAATCAGAATATTCTGGACAACTAGCAGAACTTTTATTAGTGGTATCCTTATAATAATGGTACATATGATACTTAATAATCTGTGCTGTGTGAAATGAACAGGTGTTGCTTGGCATATTAAAAAATTTGATATACTAACAGTATTGGTCAGTTAATAAACAGGGTGATTTATACAGGCTGTAGATTTTTTTCATATTAAAACCCTGTCAGATTCTTATCTGTAATTTCTGTGAAAGTAGAAAGCTTTCATTTCATAATGCTAGGAAGCACATTTAAAGTTTGCATTTAGATACACCAGAGATGCTTCCAGATCCCGCACCAAGCTGTTTCATCTGGGGCAACCTGGAGGGGGGCTCGTGAGGCCCCTTCATACCCCAACGAAGCCAGTTCTGGCAGCCAAAAACCTCCAGAACTCAATTGCCACTATCCTCATGGCTGTTCTCCACATGATCAGATGAGCCTCACTGATGAATAAATCTATTCCTGGAAAAGTATCATGCTAAGCGAAATGAGTCAGAAAGAGACAGACAGACATAGAAAGATTGTGCTCATCTGTGGAATATAAAATAACAGAGTAGGAGGCTAACACTCAAGAATAGTAGAAATAAGTACCAGGAGGTTGGCTCCATGGCTTGGAAGCTGGCCTCACATGCTGGGGGAAAAGGCAGTTCAGACAGAGAAGGCAACATAAAGTAAGCTCTGGTTGGAGGACCCGCTCGGGAGGGGAGATGTGTGCTGAAAGTAGACTATAGATTAAACAGGATGGCCACTCAATACCCCTATTGTGGACCACAACACCCAAAAGGAGAGAGAGAGAGAGACAGAGAGAGAGAGAGAGACAGAGAGAGAGAGAGAGAGAAAGAGAGAGAGAGAGAACAAAAGGGAATGCCCTGCCACAGAGTAGGGGGGGGAGGGCGGGGAGAGGGGGGATGGGATTGGGAGGTGGGAGGGATACTGGGTTCACTGTGGTGGAGAATGGACACTGGTGGAGGAAGGGGTGCTTGAACATTGTATGAGGGAAACTCAAGTATGAAAATGTGTAAATCTGTTATTGTACACTCATGGTGACTCACTAATTAATAAAAAAAAAATAAAAAAATCTATTCCTGGAGTGTGTGGCTGCATACTTTACACAGCTGATATACCAAGAGTAGTGCACCACATTTGATGGGGTTTAAAGTAGAAGACAACCAATCTTAGGGGGAAATGTACTTATACATATATATATATATATATATACACACACATATATATATATAGACTGCAGTGGTAGCACAGCAGGTAGGGCATTTGCCTTGCATGTGTATCCCGCCTGCACGGCAGAGCCTGACAAGCTGCTATTCAATATGCCAAAAAACAGTAACAACAAGTCTCACAATAGAGACGTTACTAATGCCCGCTCGATCAAATCAACGAACAATGGGATGACAGTGCTACAGTGATATATATATATACATATATATGTATGTATGTATATATACATAAACACACAATGCTCAACCTTTAAGAATACGTTACTAATCTCTTATAGAAGGGCTTAATGGCTCCTGGGTGAAATACAACAATTTTCATACATTTTCCTGTAAGAAAACTTTTTTGTCTCATTTTTTAGGGGTTATTCATAACAAGCAACATAAAATAATTATTTGGTTCTGCTTTCAAGGCATGGTTTGAGGTTTGGGATGGAAACATTGAAAATATGGTGGTGGGAAGGTGTAATAGTGGTGGGATTGGTGTTTGAATATTAGATGCAATCAAATATTATGAACAACTTTATAAAAATAAAATTAAATTAATCGTTTGCATTTATTTCAATATTATAAACTTTTCTCCAAATTAAGTTTTTTTAGTAGAGCTGAAATCAATATATAAAAGAAACTTCTAGAATTAATTCCCTCAGATATACTTCCAAACTGTTAATACAGAAGCCTTTCAAAAGTCAACATGTTATGCATTCTGAATGTATGCCATCTATAGCTATAATATAAAATCATATATACATTACATATATATAAATCATAGAGTATGTACATTTTCAGTTCTGGTAGAAAAAAGACAAAAAGTTTATCCACCTCATACTTCCAGCAGTGGCATATAAATTAATTTCCTTGCTATGATTTAATGCAATTAAATTATTATGATTTAATAATATGGTTTCTTTCTGGCTTCATATGATACTTATATGGTTACTATTTTAACAGGTATAATCACATGTGCTAAGATGTGGTTTTCTTAATTTGTGCTAGAGAGAGAGTAAACTCTTAGTAGAAACCAAATAAGCTTTTCAGAAATGATATAAATCCTACTTTCCACTTAAAGAAAAATATGCATTTTATATTTCATATACTTGTAAAATTAATATTATTTGCTCTTAAGTATTTAATATTTATAGTTATAAGAAAACTATGAACACAGTAAGATCAAAGTAAACTATTTGAAAGTTAAAATATAGTACTAAGGAAGAACCTGGGAACAATATTAACCAGTTTGAAACTAGAGGTAGCAAAATCCTTGGATACTGGCATGCCCTCGGCCCAGATAAGGTCCGGAGCTGCTGAGTGCAAAACGGACCCTCTGCTCCTAAAGACTATGATCCCAGAGGTCTTCTAACCCATTTTGGCACCCAGAGCTGCTTCTTACAGAAATGTATCTAGACTGTGAACTGAGTTAAAATACAGAAATCCAAAACCGCATGGCCACTGTTGTGGCCGCACGAGTTCATAAGAGTCTTTATTCTCAGCAATGAAAAGAAATTATTAAATGATGCCTTTTCAGCAGGCCTGATTGTTGAGGGAAAATCCCAAACAATAATAGTGAGTTCTCTATTGAAATATTGAATGTATTCAAAGTATAGAGAGAATAAATTGAATATCATTAGCTACTTAGGTGGGGGCTGGGTGGCAGGGGGGTATTTTGGGGTTCTTGGTGGTGGAACATGTGCACTGGTGAAGGGATGGGGGTTCAACCATTATATGACTGAGACTTAAACCTGAAAGCTTTGTATTTTTTTCACGATGATTCAATAAAATAAAAACTTAAAATTAACCCACTTCGCCGCGCCCGCCACTCCAGTATGACCGAGGAGGACAAGGGAGCTGCTTTGGACACCAGCAGCCCACTGAACAACCTGCAGTATGTGAATTGAGCGTTTCCGCCAGGCCGCCCATGCGGGGGCCCGGCGTTTCTCTTTTTTTATAATCTCTCTTTCTCTCTCCCAACCTCTCCTGGGCACAGCACAGCCTCCACCCCACTTCTCTGAGCACAAAATGGAGACATGCACCCAAATGCGAGGTGCGGCTGGTGGGAGATCGAGGGCGGGGAAGAACGGGTCTCCGCCCACCTCAGACACTTAAAGAGAGTGCAGCCACGTGGGCTTTCCCACTTCGCCGCGCCCGCCGCTCCAGTATGACCGAGGAGGACAAGGGAGCTGCTTTGGACACCAGCAGCCCACTGAACAACCTGCAGTATGTGATTTGAGCGTTTCCGCCAGGCCCCCCGTGCGGGGGCCCGGTATTTCTCTAGGTTTTCCCATCTTGTGAGCACCATAAAAGGGTAAAAGATTGTAGCGATAGAATTTCAGGCAGGATTTTCCCTGGACTTTATACAGAAACCCAAAACCGTGCGGCCGCAGTAGCGGCCGCGCAAACTAATGTCATCTAATCATCAGCAATATGAAATGGTTCCTTTCTAACGGGTCGGACTTTGGTGGGAAACCCTAACAAGAATAGTAAGTTTTTTGTTGAAACATTGAAGGCAACCAAAATGGTAGCCATCTCTCTAGATTGAACTAAGCCATATCCCCATGCCAGCTGAGAAGAAATATCCTTCTTTCTTGGGAAGAAACGCGGCGTGGCGTTAACCATAGTATGATGTCCATTAAGTTGACACGGACCTGGTGGCATGGGAATGGGATACAAGGGAATAAAGTATTATGTACATAGAACAGCGGGATGCTGGTGGAATCTCGAGCTGGGGCCGATACCAGCACACTACTTTTGGTTCCAGAAACTGCAGACTTACTACCAGACTATCAACTAAGCCAGAGCCCCACGCCGGCTGATGACGGGAAATAACCATCTTTTCCGTTTTTTTTTCCTGTGTCAGGCAGCGTGGTGAATACTAAACAGGCGTGAACTCGGTGGCGCAGGACGAGGGGGGAAAAAAAATAGAAAGTTATGTAACAAACAACGGGACTTAATATCTTTACATTCTCAGCAATGGAGAACTATCAAGTGATTCCTTGACAATAGGACTGTCTTTTTCCTTTTGGCAGGAAACCCCAGCGAGTTATGTGTTGAAACATAGAATGTAACCAAGATAAAGCATAAACGAAGTGAAACTTATCAATTACAAGGGCGGGGACGGAGGGGGGGGCGGGAGGTATACTGGGGTGGTTGGTGATGGAATAGGGGCACTGGTGAAGGGAAGGGTGTTTGAGTATTGTATAATTGACATAATCCTGAGAACTATGTAACCCTCCACATGGTGATTCAATAAAATTTAAAAAAAAACAAACTTAAATTTTAAAAAAAAGAAAAAAATCCTTGGATAAAAGTAAAATAGCTTCTATTTTGCTACATAAATTTTACAAATATAAAGCTGCCACTTTGAATACTAAATATAAATATTTTTATTCAAAAGAAAAATAAGGAATGTTCATATTTTTGGCATTGATTAATTTTTTAAGTTTTCATTTTATTAAAGTAATATATATTCTCTTCTAACATTCTCCTGAAGAGTCACTGGTTTACTAACAAGAGTAATTTTATATTTCATTATATATGATTATACTTGTTACAATGTTTATCTTTTCTTAATCTGTGCTAGGAACTGCTCAGGGGAGAAAGCAAAGTCTCAACAGAAACTAAATTGGAAAGAACTTCATTATCATACCTCACCAGAGGAAAAACGATATGACATTAAGTCATAGCAAAGAGTTAATTTAAATGCCACTGGTGGAAGTACGAACTGTTGTAAACTTTTTGTCTTTTCTGTAATGAAATTGAAAATGTACAAAATATGAAAATGACCTCTCAAGGTCTTCTTTGACGCATGTATCTACTCTGGATTTTATATTACAGATAACCATCCTGTAGGGAGGTGCAAAGAAAGGGTCATGGATTATAGTGTTGTGATAATGAGAAGGAAATACCTTTTTTGGGGGAGAGTAGGGTAGGGGTTTGGGGCACATCCAGCACATCTCAAGGGTTGTGAGATCAGGAAATAAGAGGGAAGTAGTCATAAAAAGGGACTGATTAAATTAAATATGTTAGAGACATAAATGATGTCACTTATTATTTAGCCATTAAAAGCAAGAGGTGGATTTGGGCTGGTATTAGAAATATTTTAACATAAATTAAGTGGAAACAAAGCAAATACGCAGTTTATATACTGTAAGAAGTCCATTCATTTTAAAAATAGCAAAGTACACACACATATATATAACACATAATATGTATGCATATATTTATGTACATATTATATATACTTATATATACATGAATGGATGTGTGGATATTTAGGAATATTGAAAATATTTCTGTGGATTGCTAAGCAAAATGCTAATGATTCCACTTGTTCCTTATTTTAAGTAAAATTACAAGTATCTTTAATTTACTTATCTGCAGGGTGGCACACCCGGTGTTGTTCACGGCTTCTTTCTTTTTTTTTTTTCTTTTTGGGTCACACCCGGCAATGCACAGGGGTTACTCCTGGCTCTGCACTCAGGAATCACCCCTGGCGGTGCTCAGGGGACCATATGGGATGCTGGGAATTGAACCCGGGTCGGCCGCGTGCAAGGCAAATGCCCTCCCCGCTGTGCTATCACTCCAGCCCTCACGGCTTATTTCTGGCTCTGCACTCAGGGGACACTCCTGGTGGGATTCAGGGGGACCAAATGGGATGCCAGGATCACACCAGGGTCAGCAGCGAGCAAGGCAAGCACCCTTCCCGCTATACTATCACTCCAGTCCTGCTACCTTTTATCTGAAATCATTTTTTACTATAAACTTATAGTTTATCATGAATATATGTTTATCATAAAAACAAAGAACTCAATATTGTGATTGTGTTTACCATAGTTATGCTTCTCCAAAATATACTCATGAGAAAAAGTAATATTCTGCTAGTCTTTTAAGTCATTGCTTTTATTACTAAATATGTATTTTATACTGTTTATACATATGCTATGCATGTAAGATATTCTTATATTTAAATATATTCAGATAACCATAGAGGTTTCACATTTAAAACTAGTAACAAATTGATCACTGTATCACTGTATCACTGTCATCCTGTGCTCATGAATTTGCTCCAGCGGGCACCAGTAAAGTCTCCATTGTGAGACTTGTTGTTACTGTTTTTGGCATATCAAATACACCATGGGTAGCTTGCCAGGTTCTGCTGTGCGGGTGAGATACTCTCAGTAGCTTGCCGGGCTCTCTGAGAGAGGTGGAGGAAGTGAACCTGGGTCTGCTGCATGCAAGGCAAATGCCCTACCCACTGTGCTATCTTTCCAGCCAACAAACTGATAGCAAGACTTTAATTTTAGTTGCTTTCTCTATATAAGAAATACAGTGGTGGGCTTGGAGAGATAGCACAGGAATTAAAGAGTTTATGTTGTGTGCAGCTGACCCTAGTTCAAATCCTTGGCACCATAAGTGATCTCCAGAGCACTGTCAGAGGTCATTTTTTTTTATACTCACATTTATTTTATTTTATTTTATTGAATCACCATGAGATAGTTACAAGCTTTCATGTTTGATTTATAATCACACAATTATTAAACACCCATCCCTCCAACAGTGCACATTCCCCACCACTGATATCCCCGGTAGACCCCGCCTTTCCCACTCATTTGTAGAGTGTAGAATATCATCACATGAGGCTGACACTCAAGGACAGTAGATACAAGTGCCAGAGGTCATTTCTAAGCAAAGAGCCTGGAGTAACCTTTGAGCACTGATGGGTTTGTTTTCCCTACACAGAGACGGCGGGTGGGAGGGGGAGACCTAGAAATAAATGAGAACTTCCTCTTAATAGTTTATAATTTTGAATCATAAATATATTGAGGATATTATGGACTTTGTTAAGTGATAGTCTAGTGATGCTGAAACATCATCATTTGACTTAAGTAGTTGGGCATTTTGAAAATACATGTACTATACCTAGACTACAGAAGAGCCCAAACTAGAAGACTGGGATTACTTACCAGTAATTGGAGTTCAATTTACTCCAATTTACTCCACAGATCCATATATTTTGGAGTTATTCCCTTGTACCACCTCAAGGAATCGGGAGCTGTTAAAATGAGAATTTCCAGAAAGTTGGCACAACCTTAAGGTGTGTGCCAAGTGCTGGCTGATTCCCTTTTTGTGCACCCTTGTAATTCTAAACACACAGGATATGATGCACTCATGAGTACTACTCTGGAAAGAAACGAACTCCAGTTACCAGTGGGGTGCCTTATTTTCTAATTTTTAGTCTAATGTCAAGATCGATGTTTCAAACAATTGAGAGAAGTCTCATTCATAAGCAAAAAAACATAAGAAAGAGGCTTTGAGATTATACATATTTTTTTTTACCTTGAGCTTGCAGTTTTCTTAATAATTTGGCATCAGTGTTATCAAGAAATTCAGCACTGCCAACATTCGGAGGTCGACCCTTGCGACGTCTCATCCTGGATTCCTCTCTGGCTCTCTGTCTATCTGGGTTTGGTGGTCTTCCTCTACGACCTTCCATTGCCCTGATATGGGGAATGACATCCTCTTCTTTCAAAAGACACCACTGCATACCCTTTTAATTAACATAATTTAATTAACTCTTAATGTTACAGAAACAATGTATGAAAAAGAAAATAAATACAAGTGATCACTAATGTCATACAATTCTAGGTAAATTTACATACATTAAACATGTATAAAGCTGGACAAACTTATTTTTTAAAAAACAATGTATATTTATATAGTTTGATGCATCTTCAGTATTTTTACCTTGAATTCATTCACAGATGGGATTTATAGTTCCATCTACAAACGTAAGTAGAGATGCCTATCCAAATCACTATTTCTGTACTACAATGTCAATAAAGTTGTCAAGTCTTTGAAAATCCAGTTGTCTGACGATATTCTTAGAAATATCTCTCAAGGGTTATAAATTGAACCAAATATTCTATTATCCAAATAATAGATAAGTTTCTATTTACCGAATTTTAATAGCTGGTAAAATCAGGAAGGAATAATTACAATATCAATATTTTTTCAATGATACAATGAATTACCGAAACAAAGCATTGCGCTTGAATTGCTGCCTATAATCAAAAAACCCATGTTACAGGAATATTTTTCTATGATATTTTTACAGGAATATTTTTATGCAATCAGGGCAGGATTGGTCAGAAAGCTAATGTATACGGTTTACATTTCTATGATAAAAATAAAATCTGCAATATTTTCTTAAAATTTCATGTGAAAAAAATTTTAATTGAGGAAATACAATTTTTTTCTGAGATTTCAAATGAAGTCTCTAGGAACAACAGTTGTACTAACTGCAGTTTTAGGCCAAAAACCTGTAAGAAAGAACAATTTAAAACTTCAAAAACAATTTATTGTTCAGAGTATGGGTTGTGTTTGTTTAGCATAAGTTTTATTTTTTCCTCATGCTCTCAAGGCATTTAGGCAACATGCATTATGTAAACTGTAAAATATAAAAGCTACATTTGCAATAGTTAAAGTAGAAAAGAGAGAGGTGGTTATAAGTCTTTTAGCACTCAACTTCATTTTTCTGTGGTGCCAGGAAAAAAAAAAGGGAACCCAGCTTTCATAAAACAAGAAACGAAATTTCCTCACAAGACACCCAGGCCAAGTTTTAAAGTATCTTATCAAGGCCAGAGAAACAGTGCAACAGGTAGAGTGTATTTGCCTCACATTCAGCCGACCAGGATCAAACCCTGGCACCATAAATGATGGCTGGAGTACCACTAAGAGTGATGCCCAAGCACAGAGACAGTTATGATAGAGAAAGGATCAGTATGACAATAATAGTTAGAAATTATCACTTTGAACAAGAACTCTGAGTGTTGAAAATAGGTAAAGGGATATACATTATTACCTTTCAGTACTTGTATTGCAAACCATAATGCCCAAAATGGGGAGGGGTGGGAGGACGGAAGGGAGGGAGTGAGTGAGGGAGACAGGGGCCCTGGGTATGTAATCCCTCTTCCTTTACACTTACAGGATTATCTTTCTTCCCCTCCTTTGACCTTACCAACACAGAACTATTAAAAAATATATTTCAAGGTACAGCTGAACATCTCAATTAATCTGTCTTAACCACAACTTTTGGAACAGCATTATCTAAGTAATTGGGCTTTTTGGTACTTCCATGAGAGCTAGAGTAAATTTGTGCATTTTTAGGTCTTAATAAAATCTGTTCTCAAGATTCATTTCTGCTTCAATTTCACATCCTAGCTTTTCTTACCTTTTGTTGTTTCCTTTTTTTTGGGGGGGGAAGGTCTTTGCTTTGCTTTTGGGTCATGCCCAACAGTGCTCAGGGCTTACTCCTGGCTCTGCAATCAGGGATTAATCTGGTCAAGCTTGGGGGACCAGACAGTGTGTCAGGGATCATATCTGGGAGAGCCGCATGCATGGTAAGTGCTCTACTTCCTGTACTACCTCTCTGATCCCCATATCCTGCCACTAAAAATATATATATACTTATTATTTGGGCATAGTAGGCAGGAAAGGCAGTATATAAGTAAATGAAGTAATTCAGTCAATCAAGCCAATTCACTGAATTATTTAAATGTCAAGTTACCAATAATTTTTTGAAGCTGTACACTTAAATAAGTATCACTAAAACTTTGCTACAGGAATTTTCCTATGCTTTTGCAGTCCCAGAAAACTAAATGTCAGTTTCCCAGGCTAACAACTGAGATGCTTCATACTTCTTGAATGCTTTTACATCTAGTAAATGGAAGAATTTTACTTATATTCTCCTGTTTTGAGGCCTGCTTTCCTTTCCTCTGAAAATGCACAAACTGTGGTATCTTAAATTAGGACAAAGTATAAAGTCTATTCATTAAACTGATAAATTTCAAATTGATTTTGGCTAAATAAATTTTAGTACATTTAACCATAGCTAAAGAAAACAAAGTTAGGTATTTTCTACTTTCCTCTTCAAAAGTGTATTTTAGAATATTTTCTAATAATTAATTTATAAAAACACTTTACTGAAGAGGGAAATAAGATCTTTAATAACATATAGATTTCACAATTCAGTTGAGGAAATTAAATCTAGAAAAGTAAGCTACAGTTTTTCAAATTCAGGATGCTGAATTACTTTGCTAGGAAATGAAGAGAAATATTAGGGATCAAACAAAGCAACAAACAGAACTTGACATTTCATATTTAAGAAAAACATTAATGCTAATACCATGAGAAAAAAAATCAAAATTTTGTTGAATATTTTACACTTTTTTACAATTAAATAGGTTTATTTTAAGCTATTTTTGTGATCCCAGAGATAGGCAGTGAGAACTCAATAAATACTACAACTTTAGGGATTCTTAATGTACTAAAATATTTTTTATCATATATAACTAAATATAAAAGACATGAAAGACAACAGTTATGCTAGGAGATGAATGTCATCTATTAAAAAGTTGAGAAAGATGTAGTTTAATAACAATTATTTTCACAATGCTGGCTATGTTCCAGTTACTCACAGTAACTTTAAATTATGACTTTTAATACCTCCTAAGCTCCATACCTGGATTCATACAGTTGGCTTCCTAGTATAGGCCTTGCATAGCCATCAAAAGTCCTACCTGGTAGATTAGAGACATAAGTTTCAAGTCTGTTAGATTTCTGGTACTGATCTTTCATGTTCTCAGTGCCCAAATGTGCTCAGAGTTATGTTGCATTAGGTGTGACAGTTAACAGCAGAGTTGAATTAGAATCCTGGTTGGTGACTCCCAATCTTTTGTTGTTTACTTATTTGAAATAATTACCCACATTACAATCTTGCCAGAGATGGTCTGTTGCCTGCTTTACTGTGAAGTCTCATTTGACTCCTTCTGAACAAAACTCTGATTTTAGTTGAATACATTGTGCTTATCCCCTCCCCCAGAAAACCAGAGTCTCTGAGTCCGTGATCCTAATTTCTTTTTCTTTAGTATGTTTCAGTTCCTCTCTGAACACTAGATTTCCCATGAAGCAGGTTTTCTGGTTTCTGTCTGTAGAAAAATTAAGTCATATTTTTCTTTATGAACAATGCCTTTGGGAAAATTTACTTGGGAAAAAATGTTCATTGTTTGCTACAAATATTTACTAATTAAATTACAAAGGAAGTCTCTTACTATAAAAACTCTGGACCTCATCTCATAGTTATATGCCATTAAAAGTATTATTAAAAAATATATCTCAAATAGAGAAAGCAATATTGTCTGTTACTTTCAACTTGTTGCCTATTTGCATCTCTCCGTTTTTGGCTTGAATAATATAGCAGGCATTGATTAATGTATGCTTTTTAATTTTTCTAGTTGAAACTATGTAACATTATGTTTAATAATTTTACTTAAATTTTTAGTTTTCTATGATTCACTATGAAAAAACCCCATACAACCCTTTCCAAAGTAGATTGCCATATTTAAAAATAATCCTTGTTAAACTTATTTATCATTCTGGCATTCAGTAATAAAATGAAAATAATAATAAACCTGAGGATTAACAAGGTAAGCATTGCACAGAGGAAAAGGTTATAAGACATCTGCTTAATTAGTACCCCTTCCAAAGGGTTTCACTGATTAAGAAAAGTGCTGTCCATCTGATGGTATTTAGCCAGTAGAGCATGAACTTAACACGTGCAAGTTAATTTTGTCCATAAAGATTATCATTCTTAAAATCTGATTGTTATACTGTTAAGAAAAATCTGATATCTAACTAGAAACAGATACAAATAGCTGACTCTAAAAGAAGTCAACTTTTCTTTCTTTTCTTTATTTTTGCGGGGGCTGTGAGGAGTGTGCACCACTCTTGTCGGTGCCTGGGCTGGAGAGATTAGTATAGAGGTCAGGCACTTGTGTTCCATGTGGCTGCTTCACAACAACTGATCTACTTCTGGTACCCCATATGGTTCCATTCGCACCACCAGGTCCATGAACCTCTCTATTGCCCATCCCAAATATGTATGTACAACTGCTATCTTAATCTTAGAAATATCATGAGTAAAAAACAAAACAAAACCCTACTAATTTTGCCTAAAAAATAATTCAAAAGACTGGAGCACCTATTTTGCATGTCGGAGGCCCAGGGTTAAACCCCAGCACCGTTGGAGAGTGATCCCAAGCACCAGGCCCCTCCGCCCAGCATGAGTGGTGTGGCCCAAAGAACAAACAAACAATAACCCCTAATACCTGATACATAACAACACACAGTTCTCACTGCAGGTACTAAATTCTGGGAAAAATGACTTTCTCTCTCTCTTTTTTTTTGGAAAGCAAGATACCAAGAGTATCCCGCCCACACGCAGAGCCTGGCAAGCTCCCAACGGCGTTTTCGATATGCAAAAAATAGTAACAACAAGTCTCACAATGGAGATGTTACTGGTGCCCGCTTAAGCAAATCGATGAACAACGGGACGACAGTGCTAAAATAGTTTTTACTGAAGAAAATTTATTTAGATATGGGGTGGAGAAAGAAAGAAATACATATTCAAGAGAGAACATGGTCTACTTCAGAGCAGAAAAAGCAAAGAGAGATGTGTTTAAAGGAGAATGTGGGCTTGGAAAACAAGACAAAAAATGAACATTTCTTAAACGTTCATTTGTAAGATTCAGAATTTTGGAATGACACTGTTAGTTTTTTAAAATGTCATAAGCAAAATTACTACTTAGAAAATAACACTGGTAGGGCCGCACACACGTGCGGCTCCTCCGCGGCTGCACCAGCGTGAATCCAGACCCAGCTGGACCAAATTCAACATGGGCAGCTACTTGCAGAATGTCTCCAGCCTGAGAACCAAGCCGAGACCCCATGCCCACCCAGGAGGGGAAAGGTATTTCTCTCTCTTGCCTATCCCTTCCCGGGGATGAAGGGCGTGGGGATGCCATATTATGACGACCACAGATGGGGTTTACAAGCTTGCAATGATCCAATATCTGGAAGAAATCTCCCTGGACTTAGTTGTTAAAGTACAGAAATCCAAAATCATTTCCCTTCACAACAGGTCTGACTCTAGTGGGGTGCTCCTAACAATAATGGTGAGGATTGTGTTGAAATATTGAATGTAACCAAAGTAAATAGAAAGTAAAGTGAAATTTATTAGTTATAAGGGGGGGGGCGGGATGGGATGCGTAAAAAAAAAAGAAAATAACACTGGTTATGTTTTGGCAAAATTGAACAGAAAATGAAAAATATGATAAAGAAAATACATTTAGCAGTACTACCCAAAACCCGAAACAGATATATGAAGACTGGAAAGCTATAGCAGTACCATTTAAACACTGAGTATGATCTCTATGAATATGAACAACTGAATGTTTACTTATACAGTATTACAATAAATTTGGTTACTTAATTAAAAAAAAAACCAGATGTTTACTTTATATATGAAATCCAGTCAAATTTAGAAAGTACTAAGCATGCAAGAATGTAGGAAAAAATGATCAACTGTTCACTACCTACTAATATATGTATTATTAAAATATTGATATATTTCCTTCCATACTTAGCATTTGCAAAATTTGTTTCTCAGTAATTGTATAGTTATCATACAATTATACAAGCATATACATTATAACCATGTTTATGTCATCACTGCATGATTGATAGTGCTTCGTTCCAAACTATACCTTACATTTTCTCTAAAGTTAAGTCATTCAAGATTAGTATATATTTTTTATTTTTAGAGAAAATTTATAACTATATAATTTTAAATTAACCATAACTCTATAGTAATCTTACAACACACAGAAGTACTACAGCTCTAAAACTATGTGATAGAAAAAATAAATTTTCCAGTACAAATGATTTATCAAAGAGAATCACGAAGAATAAATCTATGATTAATTATACATTTTGGGGGATTACTTACCTTTAATTGTTGTTCTCTAAAAGTATCCTGAAATGACTCCAACTTACCAAGTTTTTAAACTTACCAAGTTTTTAAAATTTTAAAGTGCTGTTAAAATTGCTAACATTTCCCCTAGTATGTGCTTAAATGTTGGCAACTTAATAGGCTTTGTATTTGGTTAGGGTAATCATATTTTTTTGATTGGAATTTATCTTTCAATAATACAGTATGCATTTGGAAAATACTAATTATATTTAATAAAAAGTGAATAGATGTTAAAGATCATTTTGCTCCGCTAATGAGACTTTATAGATTAAATTTAATTACTACTGACTTAAACTAAAAATCCTTTACATATTAAATCGCAATTAACTTTACTCTCAGATCAAAACTCTAACTTAAAAACAAATATATTTTTACATTAGCTAAACTACAAAAAGAAAAGTAAAATATATTTTTGAAAGAAGTAAGACAAGTATGGCTCTAAAAAACATGAAATAAGATATTGATAAGTGAGAATTTTAAAATGAAAGAATTATTGCCTTCTAATACATTTTGTTGTTTAAAAACTGATCTAGTATATGTGGAATATGTAAAAGATGGAATGATTCAATAAATTTTGACATTTGGCAATGTATTTAATTCGAAGCTAATAAACTTTTTAGACTTAAAAATAAACTTGGAAAAATGAGGTTGATATATGATGGAAAAGCATGCTAATTCACTGCAGAATGTATCAGCTGCTAGATAACATTTTCTTGGTGTGTACTTTAATGGCCCAAAAGGGACATAAGTTCAATCAAGAAAGAAAATATCAACTTCAGTTGGCTGAGCATTTTAACCTTCTGAAACATTTTCATGTATATGATTTCATTTTAACCTCATCATAACCCTGTAAGGCAGAAGTATAATTATTTGTGTTTATCTTACAGAAAAAGAAATTGAGGAGAAATAGTATAATTTTGTTGTTCAAAAAAATCACAAAAAATCCATGAATTAACAAGCATTTAGGTTTCTTTACCAGAGAATTAGTACCTCTTTCCTTGAAAGTAAGAAAGTGAAAGTCAGTAAAAATAGATCTAGTTCAACCCAAGTAAAAGCAAAGACAAATATTAAAGGAAATATATAGGAAATAAGGTCTCAGCGCTGGATTCTCTGTACTGATACAAGGTGAGATTGTGTAATTAATTTAAGGCTAAAATGAAGCTGTGAGATGTTTAAAAATGTTCACATTAAACTGAAAAGTTAAAAATGTCTGAAAAAGAAAAAGCAGATATCTCATCTAACTTTAAGGATTCATCTCTCCACATCCAAATTGCCTGCTTTGTGAAAATGGATCATGTAGAGTGACATAATCAAATGCAAGCTCCTTCCCCACAAATAAGGCATATCTACTCTCCTTTGGATGGACTGACATAATAACATGCTCTTCCTACTTATTTTAATTAAAAAAATTAGTTGCCATGTAAGTATTTTTATATCTGTATAAACTTTGAATTATTAACAGAAATAAACAGAAAAAAAGTTTATCGAAAAATAATAAAAGAAAGCCATCTATATGTCAAAGCTCCCCGTTACTGAAAGAGTAAACAGAGGCTTTGGTGAGTGTTCTCCATAAAGTTGGTATTTAGCTATGTAAATTAATTGACAGAAGGCAGAGTGTAGTGAAATTTACTTAATTTAGATTATGGTACTATTTTTTGGTTCAAAGACTATACTTTTTAAAAAGTGGATACCTGCGGTCCATCTCTGGCTTCATAGAAGTCACCCACTCTTATTTTTGCACTGAAGCTGAAATTGTCCCTTGAGATATCCATTATTCCATTTCTGCTGAGATACTGAAAAAATCACATATTTTTCCACTTCAGGTTTTAATAGTTACAACCCAGTTTTGATGTATAGCTATCTTCAGCACACTAATGTTTTGCATTTTCTATCAAGGCGCTATGGCTTTTAGATCAATTTGGGTTACATACCTTAGTCCCTACAAGAGAAAATTTTGTATCAAGGAACTATATCGGAGAAAGGAGTACATTATTTTTTCAATAAGCATGCTAAAGCGGCACAAAATGTTATGCTGATTAGTAAAAAGCATGTACCTTTATAACTTCAGGATACTGCCTAAGTTTCTTTCCACACGGCGCATAGTATGCTACTTCTCCTTGAAGACGCCCTCCAAAATTTCTTATTCTTGTCTCTCTTTGCCAGCTACGAATAAACAGAAATGAGAATTATACTTTATTTCACTTTTAATTGTTATTATATTTTGTTTTTTTTTGAGTGACAAATGGCTTGCTCAGTGGTCACTTCTGGTGGGAACCATATGGGGTGCTGAGGGTCAAATCTTGGTCGGCTGAGTACAAGAAAAGCACCCTACATCCTGGACTATTGCTATTGCTCTGGTGACTTTCACTTTATTTCTTTTGCTCTTGTTTCTGGGCCATCCTCTGTCGTGCTCAGGGATTATTCATGGTGCTGCTCAGGCAGACTGAACAGTGTTTGAGGGAAGTGAACTTCTGTCCTAAGTCCCCTGAACTATCTCTTTGTCCCTTAACATACTTAATTTTTAAAAAGTTTTGTAAAATTCATTAAATTAATTTTTTATTCTGGAGCCATACCCAGCAGTGCTCAGGGTTTATTCCTGGCTCTATGCTCAGGGATCACTGCTGGCAAGCTTGGGGAACCTTGAGTTGCCAAGGAACAAGCCTTGGTCAGCAATTTGCAAGGCACATGCCTTATCCACTGTACTATCTCTCCCTTTTCTTAAAAATCTTTTTAAAAGAATAAAAAATATTTGAGTAAACATGTTCTATAAAAAGCATAAAAATCATAAAATAAACATAATGTAACCCCCAAACATAGCACTCAAGATACTGTAGTACTGTCGTCCCCTTGTTCATCGATTTGCTGAAGTGGGCACCAGTAATGTCTCTATTGTGAGACTTGGCATTACTGTTTTTGGCATATCTTTCAGCTAATTTTTTTTTCTTTTAGGGTCATACCTGGTGATGCACAGGGGTTACTCCTGGCTCTGCACTCAGGAATCACTCCTGGCGGTACTCAGGGGACCATATCGGATGCTGGGAATCAAACCTCGTTCGCCCGCATGCAAGGCAAATGCCCAACCCGCTGCACTATTGCTCCGGCCCCTCTTTCAGCTAATTAATGGAGCAAAATCAATAAAATAATTTACAAATATTAAAACTTATTAAGTTTCTTTTAGAAATAATAACTGTTGTCTTTGCCAGTAAAATCAACCTGACCCTCTATTCTTCAGGGCTCAAGTGACATAATCAATGTGAAAGTGCCAATGTAAAACTTCTCAGTTCCATTTATACTATTTTAGCTAACCGCTGTTCAAATCCCTTCATTTTATCCAAAATGACTTTAACTGCCTTTTTGTATTATCTTTACAAAAACCTCGGACTCTCTTAATTGTCACTGCCATTTCTTTTTTTTCTTTTTTTTTTTTTTTTAAATGATTTTTTAGAAGAATTTATTTATTTATTTATTTATTTATTTATTTATTTATTTATTTATTTTTGCTTTTTGGGTCACACCTGGCGATGCACAGGGGTTACTCCTGGCTCTGCACTCAGGAATTACCCTTGGCCATGCTCAGGGGACCATATGGGATGCTGGGATTTGAACCCGGGTCGGCCGCGTGCAAGGCAAACGCCCTACCCGCTGTGCTATCTCTCCAGCCCCCTGTCACTGCCATTTCTAATGCAAGTTGTTCTTTTTTGCAGTTATATATTTGCCTGTCTGTGTGATCCCAATTCAGTTCCGTCATATCTACACATAGTAGCTAGCTGTAATTTGAATTTTCTTATCTGTCAACTTCTGTGACCTCTGCTCTAATAAATACAATGCAGCAATTCACTCCTTTCATTAATAGCAGAGAAGAAGAAATAAAACATGCATAATAGGTAAAGACAAAAAATTATTTTGCATACCCATATTCCAAAGGAAGACGTAGTTCACGTTCATCTGTTACTCTTCTCCTTTTGGATGTGCCTTGAAGAAAATTCAAACAATAAACATAAAAGATTCATTTATATACATGATAATTTTTGATGGTTTTGAAATTTTTCCTTTAAAATTGATTTTTAAAAAATTTTTGTTTAGTTCTGTAGTGTATAATATTCTTAAATGTTTTTCAAAAAACACATTATATAAAAGAGAAACTTTACTTTTGCATCATATGACAAAATTCTTTTTCATTTTCTCTAAGGAAAATACAATGTAAAATTATGCAACATTCCTTTCATTTTGTTATTAAATAAGTAGCTAATGAAGTAGAGAGGAATGAGTAGAGATTTCAGAAAACTACAGTTATTTTCTTTGGAAATATGTTTTATGATGCTGAAAAATTTCAAAACTTTCCTTATACATTTAAGCAATGCAGTACTATCACGTTCATAAAAATCTATAATCAAAAGCACTATCAGGTCTTTTAATTAGCCTAAAGTAGGAATGATTGTGATTATAACTACCTGTTAAATTTTTCACGGGCAAGTTTCACAAACACAAATAAATATTCTAAGTCAGTAGGATATCATTCTGGTTTGTGTCAAATGAAAACAAAATGGAAACTTCCAAGAAAAGAGTGAAATAAGTAGCAAACACAGTACTATTCTTTCTCAGCTAGTGAAAGGAGAGTGAATGTAGTTTTGGAATTGTGAATGTAAAGTCTTTTAATGAAGAACTCTAAAAGTTTACAAAAGATGAAATAAAAGGCATAGCATGTTAAAAGAATAAAAATTCTTCTCACTAATACAAATGACACCGGTTATGTGCTGGGCAGACATGCAATTGTATCTTAAATAACCAAGTGAGCTCATTTCTTATACAGTACAAAACCTCCAACTGTCAATCAAAGTATAAATTCTAGACGCACAAACTGAACGTGAAAGGAAAGTATTCAAAATCAAGAGTTGTCATCAATCACTTTCTTAAATTGGAAGCACAGAGAATAAAAATGGTAATGGGTCATATCTTTTCAAAATCCACGCTGACCTTTCTTAGCCAACGTAAAGTCTAACTGGAATATGTGATTCCAATGAGATCATCCCCAGAACACTGTATAAATATCCTTGCTATGGTCTGACTTCGACTTTATAATAATAAAAATAAAGTGTAGGTACCAGAGTGTGGACTTGAAGTAAGTGTGGAAGAAGGTGTGCCAAGAAAAGCAGGTGTCTGGGTTTCAGAACATAAGGCAGCAGGAGCAGAGCCTGGGGCTTTTGCTATGTGGAGGTTACGAGGTGTTGAGTGAGCTGTGAGACTGATGGAAGGGCTTTTGACAGAGGAAGTTGTTTTATTCAGTTTCATTGAAGTTTTCTCTCCTTCAGTATCACTATCTGATTCATCTTGGTCTTTATCATCATCATCATCTTCTTCTGATCCTTCTGTATCTGATTCTGAATTACTATCTGATTCTGGGAAGTAAAAGAAGCATTTGTATATTATAACTAGATAATGATCAACAGTTTGCAGTTTGTATCCAAATGGAAAAAGTTCAGGAATCAGCATCTGTGACTGAGAACTCAAATAAGCAGCTATCCTGAGAGTAGATGCAAAAATGACTATTTTTTAAGCCACTTGAGAACAATGTATGCAAGCTCTAAATCCTCAAAATTCTTCATTGAAAGTATCGATTTTATTCAACATTTTAATTATAAAATCATTTCTTCTCACATGACACTATTTATAGGATGGGCTTTGCTTAATGATTAAAAAAATCACTTGGAACTAAGTGGAAAGACTGAAGAATAAAAGGAACAGGATTAATTATTTAATAGATTCTAATGGCTTCATAAATATACAAGAAGTTTATAACCTCTATCATCCTTTTATCTGGGCATTGAGGCAAAATAAATATTTTTTTGAGAGATTCTTGACTTTTTTGGCAATAGCTTTCTAAAAATTCATATGTAAGGCTTTTATTAAACTCAGTCTTCAACAAAAGAACATGCTAATAGAAGTATCTGCACAGGATACTTTAGTAATTTAGTAACTTGTTTATTGTAATTATATTTTCCTATAGAGCCTGTCAAGCTACCTGTGGCATATTCAATATGTCAAAAACAGTAACACGTCCCACAATGGAGACGTTACTAGTGCCCGCTCGAGCAAATCGATGAGCAACGGGATGACAGTGATACAGTGACAGTGATTTTCCTATAACTGCATCTACTTTTACAGATATGTAGGATCTATTCCTGGATTAAAAATGATAAACATAGGACTGGTACTTGGGAGTGTATCTTAACAGTTGAAGAATTATAGCTTCTGTGGAAATGTGTTTTGTGTAACACTATCTACCTACACTGAAATACATTAAAAAATAGTCTTTAAAAGTTATTGATACTGATAATCATTATGTCTCATGCAAAATTGTGTTCATGGGGAGCTAAAGGAAAATACTGGGATCAATTGTTCTTACTTTGAATAAGAAGCTTTTAAAAATCTTATTGACTCTTTAAATTGCACAACTATATGTTTCTATTTATACAGACTGCTAGAAAACTATGCAATTAGATCTCTTGCTATCAAACTAAAATAGATCTATAGATCTGTGGCTGTCAAATTAAAAATCTTCCAAAATGTGTACTTTTACATCAAAATTTTAACCTGTCATGTGTTTTATGACTTCAGTCTTCTATGGTACAAGAAAGAGAGTGAAGAAGAAGAAAAGAGTTAAAACAAAACAAAACACAAAAGTAGACAGTGAAATCAAAATTTAATCTGGGAGTATTTTCATATGTGATTTAATAAATTTTGTGTTACTGAGTGACAGTCATAGGTATTTAGGTTCTTGGTATTATCTGAATGCCTGTGATTAGAATTTTTACACATGTTAAAAATATCTAGTGACACATTTTAGCAAGTAGAAAAAATAAAGATCAAAATAGACAAATGAGTGGTCCAGGGTAGAAAATTAAGTTTGTGAAATTATTTCTTAGTTTATACATACTTTATATTCACTTTACCACTATTATTTGCTTATGCTAAATGAATAAAAAAAATCTGAGAATTTAACACAGGACTTCCAATTTCTTACCGGCTCTTTATAGAAAGGTGCACGTAGTGTGAAACAATGAATGATAATGAGTCTAAGTCTGTGAATTTAAAACAGCTCTAAAATGTTTTAGTTCATTTACACTTAAGGAAAATTTAAAAGAAAATAACCTGTTTGGCTGTCATCAGATTCATCATCTTCATCGTCTTCCTCATCTTCTTCCTCATCATCTTCCTCTTCATCTTCATTTGAATCTTCAGAATCTTTACTACTGGGAATGTCTGAATCTGTTCCTCTAAACTGTTCCACTAAAGATTTTCCAGGATGGGAGTGATGCTGTGACTTTACTGTATTTACATTATTGCTAACTGCTTTTTCCTTTCCTTGACTATGCAAGATGGGAGAAGCAGAGGGCATTGCAGTTGTCTGATTACCAGGGGTTCTTCTCCCACTTGTACTCAAATTTACAGGTGAGGAAAAAGGAGTACTACTAGCAGTAGCAATGCTTTCATTAATTTTATTCTGCATTTTGGTTTTTGTAATAAGTGCTAGAGGAGCTTCTTGAATGACACTTTGAATAACACCATTTGGCTGATGATTACCTAAAAGTGCATTTGTCAAGAATGGATTAGGGTGGTTGTTTTCTAATATTTGTTTTGGATGTGCTGGTGAACTAGAGGTTGCTTTTGGATTTGACAAAGCTGCAATAACCTTCTTCAGGCTCTTAGATGACTCTGGTTTCTTTAACTGCGCTGGGAATGTCTGTTTAAATTGTTCCTGTTGAAACAGAAGTTAAAAAACAAAAGAAGAATGTATCATAAGAACAAAGATCACTTCCCTCCCCTCAACTCCTGCCACTTGCATACTGCATTCTCATAATTGTTTTCTTTGTATGAAATGTCCTCCTCATAACTTAAAGGTTAATAAAATTCTATTCATTTAAAAAAATCTAATGAAAAAATGTTCCAAGTTGTCTCAACCAAAATCATTCATTGCTTTTCTACGTTAAAATACTTCACCTTCTTCATTCTGTTCTATACTACCTGTGGTATACATGATATGGCTCAGTACTCTAAGGGATCTCACTCCAGAGTATTTTTAGCACATTAGCACTGGGAATACCAAAATAAAAGAATTTAGGTAATTTGTAATACCTAAATGTATTACAAAAATGTAAATTTTGGGGGGAAATAAATATATAAGGTCATTAAACAATAAATTTTGCATTTGTAAAAAAAATTAGCTCTGGTCACCATTTTGAAAAGAAAATAATTTAAAATAAAAGGAAGTAAAGAATTAAAGTACTTTAACTAAATTTTTAAACCTGGAATTGAATTTTGGATAAAATTCTGTACGTTAATTGGTAGTGTAGAAATGAAAACCTGCATTACTGATAGCATCAATCTTATGCTTTTAACACCAAAGCCAGCAAAGATTTGCGGAGAGTATCACATGTACAAATGCTGACTGAATACCTTATTAAATATTTTTAGTGCCAGACTAACAAGTAGCAAACAATCCATATATTAGCTTCTTCATATTATTTAACGGCCCATTTTATTTAGAAAAAGAATTTAAGATAATTATTTCTAAACAAAGACATATTATTTGTACCTAAGGCAATATTCACAAGCGGAAAATGTTTAATTAGTATTCATGCAGTGAACAAAATGGCATATAATAGTAAGTATTGTGTTTACTATTAAAAAATTCTATAAAAATTAAAAAAAATATTTAATACATGTAAATGTTCATATACTATATAAATATTAGATGTCACACACAAGTATATATAATCTAGTTATACTTCATATTACTTAGGTACTGAATTAAATCATTAATAGGAAATTTAGTTATTTGCATGACTTCAAATATAGGTATGTGATGTTAACTGCATACTTTTTATTAATTGAAATTTTTTTCTTAATATAGAGGATCAAAAGAGTCATGAAAACAACCTTCTCTTTAGTTCTGTTTTGCATCTTAATTTTCTGAAATTTCTACTCACATTATATTTCTGGAGAATTATTTCAAACTAATACCAAAAGGTTTTCCAGATCAGGGGATCAGATGTGGTGGCGGGATCAAGTTAGGTCTGCCACAAGTAAAGCAAGTGCCTTTACTCCCTGTACTATCCCAAGACTAGTGTCAGTTATTTTTTTCATAGCAAACATATCTTTTTACAATTTGAAAGGTAGTACAAAAAAGTTAAAAGAAAGAAAACTTAGACCTGATTGTAACCACTGCCTTGTTCCAAATGGATAAAAGACAGGTAAAGAGATATGCTCAAAGTTCTGTCCTAACTCTCAGCTTTTGATGTCCCAGCTCCAGTTTGAATCTTTTCAGAAGACACACAGAGAAAATTTCAGACAGAACTTGGTATAACTCTCCTGAACTATGTAGTTAATTTAGAATGTTCTGAATTAAATGTCAATATTAAAAAGGCATGGAAAGAGTCAATGATTAAGTAACACTCAAGAAAATCAAAGGTTAGTAAGGAAGTAAGTTATACACAACAGTTAGGATCAAACAATTCAGACTTCTGGGGCTGGACAGATAGAACAGGGATTAAGGTACTTGCCTTGGTCATGGCCCACCCCAGTTTGATATCTGGCAGCCAGATATCAAAACCAAGTAGCCAATAAAAAGCAAAGACATTTAGATTTAAGTCTAATGTGAAAGCTCATTCACATGAAATATTTCTCATCATCATTACCTTTCCAGAAATACACAATATTTTCTTAATGAGGTTTGAAATTGGAATAACCTTGGTACATAGTTTTTCAACTCCAAATTTGTTATAAATAGTTGGAAATGGCAGCTTCTTCCCAATTTGTTTCTTTCTTTACCTTACAGTTGTGTATTTGACAGATTGGCTGTATATCATGTCTAAATTTGCTATAGCACTTAAGCAAATGTTTAATAAATGACTAACTGGCACCCATACAAAATTCTTTAAAAATATAAAACATTTTAAAAAACTGAAAAAAAATTAAGAAATCTTTTATAATGCAAGTAATTTTTATATACCCCTGTAAATTCATATATCTTAAAGTGATAGCATTAATGAAAAGATAAAAGAACCTAACAACAGGGGCTGGAGCGATAGCACAGCGGGTAGGGTGTTTGCCTTGCACACGGCCGACCCAGATTCGATTCCCAGCATCCCATATGGTCCCCTGAGCACCGCCAGGAATAATTCCTGAGTGCAGAGCCAGGAGTAACCCCTGTGCATTGCCAGGTGTGACCAAAAAAGAAAAAAAAATAATAATAAAAAAGAACCTAACAACATACTTTTAAATTTGCTTAATTTACTTATAATATATCAATAATAGTAACCCGTATGATAGAATAGTATATTAAAGTTATCATCATACACATGAATTTTTGTGATTCAGAGACACTTCATTTAGACCAGAGGCTCTCAGTTCTTCGTATATAGGCATATCCATCATATGGGAGGCTTTTTTTGGACATGTTTCACTATCAGAGGTACCAATTTATTTATTCTGAGGTATTTTTTTTAATACACCCTTCCTTAAGGTTCAGAATCACTCTATCCCCAAAGAAATCTGATTTGTTCAAGTTATTTTTCTTTAACTTTGTTCTTATATTCTTCATGGTACATTAAGAGTTCATGGATAAAGATATGTGACTTTTTGAGAAAAAAAAAGCAGCAAATGAGAGTGGTTAGGAATAAGGACTCACTTTCTTACTACCAAGATTAAAATTCTACTTCCACCAGTGACTGGCAGTGTGATTTTGGGAGATTTATTTAAGCTCTATTATCTCAATATGATCACCTGTAAATGTGAATACCAATATTAACAGTATTCATAGACTTATAGATTAGGGTCTAATAGGGGAAACATTGGTTTAGCACTTAAAACAAGGATTGAAAAATAGTAGTAATTGCTGTTAACTACTGATTAGTGTGCTTAGTTAATAATTTTTGTAACAAAACAAAGAGGATAGACCAAAAAAATGAAATATTGCTATTTTCTCTATTCTTAGCTAGTTTTAAAATAAAAAGCACTGGTTTTTTACTCATGTGACTTATAATGGACATATGAGTATAAATTATACAACAAAATAAAATTGGTAACAGGAAAACAAAGGTAAAAAATTCTCTGATGAGTATCCTATATAAATAAAATAAATGTATAAATAAAAGTTACTAAAATTATTTTATTTTGCACCTAATTCAGTAAGAGTGACAAAAGTGGGCTGGAAGGATATCTTAGGCACTTAGTTTGTATAAGCTCACTTGATTTGATTCCTAGCACTACATATAGTTCCCCAGACACTGCCAGGAATTCTGGCCACAGTGTGTGTGCCAGCCTCCACCCATAAAAAAGAATGGTAAAATAATTTATTAAGCACTACTACAGTTAGAATTAATAAATCATAGACCTACAAAGGTAAATAACTGAAGGCTTTATTAATTTTACTTTCCTGGTTCACGCTATACCTTGGGGCTTACTCCTGACTTTGTGCTCAGGGACCATGTCTAGAGGAAGTTGGGGGAACACATGGGTGCTAGGGATTGAACCTGGATAGACTGCAGGAAGGTAGTCTCCCTGCCCACTGTATTATTGCTCTGGTCCCAAGAATTAAATACTTTAAAAAATACACATTGGTATCAGAAAAATAGACACTGATTTTAAATGAAAGTAATGTTAAATCTCTCTTATTTAAGTTAATTTTTCTCCTTACAAATAAAACAGGGAATCTGTTGGGGGAAATTACGTACTTGGTATACTGCCCAAAATATATTAAATGTGTTCATAAACAAAAATGAGAGAGACCTAATTTTGTGACATTCTATCCCCAGTGATTAGAAAAGTACAATAAAGAGTGGGATTTAAATTTTATAAGACTATATAAAAGCTCTTTTACTAACAACAAAATTAAAATTCTTTCATCATTTTTACTTACCCGTTTGGATCGCAATTCACTGGTTAAAGGACTAGATTCTTCAGAGGTATTTTTATTCCCTGCTTTAAGTACTTCAGGAGAAGGAACTATGAGCTTCATATAAGTTTCCTTTTTGGCTTGATTTACCAAAGATAAAGGTTTCACATTGGACACCAATCCCGTAGACTGTATTACACTTGTGTGTTTGTTCACAGATTCCTCCTTTGCCTGAGAGCTTTGGAAAATAAATGGAAGCTGCTGTGACAAAACCTGAGGCTGCTTCTGCTGGGATTGGAATGATGAGTGAGTCTGGGATTCAGACACAAGAGGTAATGGCTGGTGTATTCTTTTTTCCTGGGCTTTTTCAGTTGCTTTCTGTCCATCTGCTTTTGGGTCTGAAATACTATGTAATAGCACCTATAAATAAAAAATGGTAAGTCAACTTTCTTAATATTTATTATGATAAAAACACAAAATGTTATGTTTGTAATAATTTGGTAGGTAAATTTCAAACACACACTCATACACACATACAAAACCAAGATCTCTTTATTTGTTATACTAGCTCTTATTTTTTCTTATGAAATTTGAGAATTAAAAGCAAAGTAATGGTTAAACTGTATAGAAAGAAAGTTAAGATGTAGCAGCTAATTCAAAAATATAAATATTGTTTGAGAAGTGGCAAAGAAATTATACCTGGTTGTTACTTTTATGTTGTGCTTCACTCTCTGAATCAGAATCATCATCTTCACTTTCTTCAATACTTTGATCTTCTTCATCATCTTCCTCTAGATCATCTGAATCACTACTGCTAATGCCTTCACTTGTGGTGTCTGATGATGTGCCTGAATCACTATCACTGTTGCTAGAACTTTCCATCGTTTTCTTCCTTGGTTTCTAGATAGAGACAAGATTTCGAGACAGACTTTATATTTAGAAAAATATTTCCAGTTTTATTAAGAGGCATACTCTTTTCAATTTCAAATGACATTTTCAATCTCAAGTTTTCATTCTAGGGAAAAATTAAAAGTCACAAGCTATTAGGGTAATTACTTAACAAACTGGAACAATGGTGGAGGGAAAAGGACACTGGATAGTGGCAGAGGGAGGTGGGCACTCTGGGAAAGTGGTGATGGACGAGACTATGCATGAAATCTTATCATTAACAGTCTTGTAAACCACAGTGTCTTGAAAATAATTAATATTCCTGAGAATCTTTAACATCTAAATAAAACAATATGCTCAAAAATTCAAAATAAATATAAAAATTAGTCTTCTCATCTTTATCAAAATGCTACAAAGAACAGTTTATTAATTTCCCTTCATCCAATAGAGAAAAGTGTGAATGAGGCCTCTTCATGAACTTTACCTCATCATATACTAATTTCTTTAAATTAAAAAAAAATCACAAAAAAAAACAAATAAGACAAATGCATACTGAAGGCCATTAAAAAGCACAGCTAGTTGCTCTAGTCTCACATGGGCATGACGAACAGCAACTCTGTCCTCTTGGGGAGTAGGTAGATTCAATAAGGAAACAAACAAATGTTTGTCACGATAAACACCATGAATGGACCCTAGAAAACTTGTGAGTGTGTGCTGGGTGTGGGGTGAAGATTTAGATGTAGTTTTTTTTTTGTTTTTTTTTTTGTTGTTGTTTTTTGCTTTTGGGGTCACACCTAGCGTTGCTCAGGGGTTATTCCTGGCTTTTGCACTCAGGAATTATTCCTGGCGGTGCTTGGGGGACCATATAGGATGCCGGGTATCGAACCCAGGTCGGCCGCGTGCAAGGCAAACGCCCTACCCGCTGTGCTATCACTCCGGCCCCCTGATGTAGTTTTAAGGTAAGATCTTTCTGAGCTGAAGTCTCAAAGAACATAAAAGTTAATCACATGAGAAGACTCATTAACGGCCAGAGATATGATAAAAGCCCCCTCCCCCCATAAAGAAAAAGGTAAAAATAATCCCGACATGTTCAAAGAATGATGAAGTCAGCTAGACCAGCTAGAGCATGAAGAATGAGAGGAAAAATGGAAGTAAAATAGACTAAGCTGGCAAGGATCAAACCATCCAAAGCACTGCCGGGAATGACCACTGATCACAGAGTCAAGAAAAAATCTCTGAGAAGAGCTCCCCAAAAATAAACAAAGACCAAATTCTAACCATTTTAAAAAGGTTGGGGAGGTGCAGAGCTAGTGCAGGTTAAGGCACTTACCTTGCACACAGCTTATCTTGGTTTTATCTTGGTTTCATCCCTGGTGGCACAGATGGTCTCTGAGACCCCCAGGAGTGAACCCTGCATACAGGGAGGCACAAACTACCACACTCCAAAGAGAAAAATAAATGCCCATGATGAAGGGTGCTTCTGAGTTTGTTTTGTTTTGTTTTCCTAAAGCAAGGACTCTGGAGCCGTCCTGCCTGCATTTAAATTATGATCACTTAACTGGTCAACGTATTGGGGAAGTTTATTTACCCATTTGTGACAGGTAATATGATCTTTCTGGCAGCACAGGGAGTACTGCAACAAGTATTACATGCAAAACTATTAGTGTAGAGCTGGCACGTATTAAGTCCTCAATAAATCTTAATTATTTAGAATATCTGTACGGGTGCTGACAGGTTTGTTCTGGTTTTTAGGTCACACCTGGCAGTGTTCAGAGGTTATTCCCAGCTTTGTACCAGGGAACCTTGCTGGAGTGGGTAAAGAACATGCATCTCCTGCACACAAAGCATGCACTCAGCCCATTCTTTAAGCTATCTCTCTATAGGGCATTTCAGGTGCTTTTTAAAAACAACAACAACAATAAAACAAAAAAACTGCATAATAGCACACGAAATTAAAAATAAACTTGTGAAAAAATAGGAGTGGTGGACAGGAAAGGTGCACACCTTGTAGAAGGCAAACATAGGTCCCATCCCCAACAGCCCCCCCAGAGCCGTGTCAGGAGTGATCCCTGAGTAAGTAAACACCACCAGATGTGACCTTACAGAGCCAGGACTAAGTCCTGAGCACCACCAGATGTGGCCCAACAAACACAGCAACAGCAACAAAAGAGGAATTGGTTATTCACAGTGAATTATTCTTTAAATTCGGGTACTTAGATCTTTAGCAAGTCTATATATTGATGTTACTTATCTGTTCTTCCAAGAACAACTTACCTTATCTTTAATCTTCTCAGTTCTAGCATCTAGAGACTGGTTTTTATTTTGTTCCTGATTACATTTTCTATTTCCTCCACCTGAGCTTATACTCTTAGTTTGTACCATAGAACTTGAAGCAGTAGTGGACAGTACAGATGTGTTGAGACCAGATACAGATGATGTACTGTTCCCATTTATTGATCCATTCACACCTTGAAAATAAAAACAAAGATACTTACGTAATAGACTATTATTCAGCTATAAAGACAGGATTGAATAATAAATGAGTCTTGGAAACATTAACTTAAACCAAAGAAGTTCAACACAAAGGCTCACATACTGTAAGAATACATCTATATGAGAGAGGCAAAATGATAAATCTCTAGAGACTGAGTACAAGTTTGTGACTGTCACGGAGCACAGGAGGGAGGAAGGTTAGAAATGGCCTAACAGATATGCAGTTTTCTTTTTAGGTGATAAAAATGTTTTAAAACTAGATAGAGGGAATCATTGCACAAAACTGTTAACTGTACTAAATGCCACTAAATTGTTTGCTTTAACATGGTTAATTATATATTTATGTGAATTTCACTTCAATTAGAAATGTTTAGAAAGATAATTAAATGCAAGAATCCCCTTTCAGCACATATTCCCTAAAACACCAAAGTGAAAAGATAAGCCATCTAAAATGCTGCTGTAATTTGCAAGTGATATAGTAACAATACAAATATTGTCATTTCAAAGAAAAAAGAGAGTAGATTACTTTAATGAATTTAATGCTTGCTTGCAGATGACTCTATTGCATGGGATACATAAGAGAGTAATGAGATACTGAAGAAAAAACAGTGGTTGGGGGACTTAAAAGACCTGGGTTCTAATTCTGATTATGTCACATTTGTATGTAAGCAGTATTTCTTCAATTAACTTGTCTAACTTTGACTTCAAAATCAGAATACTTTCAATTTCAAGGAACTGTTGTAAGGATTAAGCAAAACAATGTGAAAGTGTTCAGCACAATGCTATGTAAATGTTAATAAGCCTAAACTCTACTGAAAATAAGCAGTTAGTTAGGAGATTTGCTGCCCGGTAAATTACTATGGGTACCTTTTTCAGGACCATTTCGATTACTTTTTCCTGAAGTCCTTGAGTGGAATGAAGACGAATCATGATTCTGGGCTGGAGGAGCAAACAGTGGTGGAATTCCCAGTAGTGGTGGAAAGAAGGTTGCTCCAGTACGAGTATGAATATCTGCTGTTCGCCACCATTCTGCACCTCAAAACCAAGCACGAGACAAGCAAAAGTACTTCAGCTAATTTTACAGTTAAGGGATGAATGCTTTTTATCTTATGTCATTGAAAAATAAAGTTTCATCTTGAAACAGAACTGCTGGATGATACAGTTTTTATCGTCTTCCTAATTATAAGGCAGATGATTAGATATTACATCCTCAATATTTCTCTCAGTAAAATAGCATCCCAAGTTTTCTAAGTGGTTGACTGTGAGCTCAAGTTTATGAAGAACAAAGAGAGTCTGTGGTTTATAAAATAAAAATTTAAATATTAAAGATAGGCTGGAGTGATAGTACAGCAGGTCAGGTTTTTGCCTTGCACATGGCTGACCCAGGCTTATTCCCAGCATCCCGTATGGTCCCTGAGCAATGCCAGGAGCAATTCTTGAGTGCACAGCCAGGAGTAACCCCCGAGCATCATTGGGTGTGGTCCAAACACCAAAAAGAAAAAGAAAAAGGAAAGATATTAAAGAGCAATTTGGTTCTTCAAAGACATGTTTTCTAAATAAAATATTTAAGATTATATATCTTTTAATAGCAAAAATAGAACATACACAAGTATACCTATAAAATGCAATGTACAGATTCATGCATGTGTTGCATGTTATTGTGCATTTATCCATATGTTAGAGTATATACAGATTTTAATGTAAGCATATGTACAAAATTGGGTAACTTGCCTCCTATTAATAAAGGTCATACCTCACAAAAAAAATATTTAAGGCCAAAAACAGTAACAATAAGTCTCTCAATGAGAGACATTACTGGTGCCCGCTCAAACAAATCGATGAGCAACGGGGTGACAGTGACAGTGATAGAAATCTACTTTAAAATCTTAGAATCCACAGTTACCACCTACAAATTATTTTAAGACTCCTTAGCTTACAATATGTTTGTTTTTGATGAATCAAGTGTTTTTTAAAAATCATAAAAATATTATTGCAATCCAGTATAACTAGCACTTATGCAAGAATATATTCTGTAGGGAAAAAAAAAACCAGGGGCTGGAGAGATAGTACAGCGGGAAGGGGCATTTGCCTTGCACTCGGCTAACCGGGGTTCAATCCCTCAGTACAGAGTAAGGAGTAAGCCTGATCAATCTCAGGTGTGACCCACTCAGCAAAATATAAATTAGAAACCCCACAAAGATAGCAACACTAGGACAGCTTTTCCTTTAGTTTGTCTAAAACTGGAAACAAAAGATTTCAAAAACAAGTCAGTAAATAGAAAAGATTTATGAAATTTTCCACTTTAATGAGGAAAGCTTGACTTCATGTTTTTTATTATAGGTACAATAAATAGTTTATCAATGTAAAATTACTTAAATGGTATAAAATCAAATGTGGTTCAGATAAAGATTCATTTAGTTAAAACTTTTGGAAAATCTAAACTATTAATAAGCCAAATTTTATAGAACATATTTTTTTAAAAGAAGGGTGAAGATTAAGAATCTGTAAATAATCCAAATAAAAGTCTTGTATTACCCCATCAAAATATTTCAGAAACAATCTATGCCAACAGGCTAACATGCTAGATTACCAAATCAGTCATTATTTTCCAGGCTAATATTCTAAGAGTTATATTTTATTTTTCATTGATTGAAACAACCATCTGAGATTAGAGGGAAAATCAATAACAGAGAATCAGAAAATTCAATATGGTCAGTAAATTCTATTATATGATCTTTAAATCTTTTCTAAGAACAGCTCATTAAAAATAGAATGTAAAGTTATGCATACCTTCATTATGTAATGGCAATATCGTATTTAAAAAGAAACTAGAAATATTGATGGTAGTTTTTTTTTTAGGTTAAAAAGTATTAAAAAGCTAAAAAAAATTTCTTCCACAAAATGAAACCAATGTATATTCAGCAGTAGCTCAATGATGGAAACTGAACCAAGAATAACTTTACAAAAGCATTAATCATTTATCTGCTTCAAATAAAAGAAGTGTATTTAGATAGGAAGAAGTATATATTTCATGCTTATATCAGCACAAAATTGTGATTCGTAGGTTTAAAAAGTTTCCATACAGCTGATAGAATGCAACTGAAGTTCACAAAAGATTTGTTATTTCATATAGTCTGTAATTAAAGCATTAAACTAAAATATTTTGACTATGTAAGCAACTAACATGAGAAATCAAAGTGTCTAATGCTAAAATATGTTTTACAGAATCCTACTCAGGAAAAAAGATAAAGATCTTTAGAATATCACTCACAACTAAGCACAGTTAAGATTAGGGGAAAAAATAGGTATGGTATAAATAATAATATTGTAAGTAAAAACAAAATATAAGGACATAAGAGAAAATAAAACTAAAAACTATATACTACAAATTTTATGTCAAATAGGAATAATGTAATTAAATGTATCTTCCACATTAAATATTAATAATATTTAGTTACAAAGTAGTTTATTGATAAAAATAAATAATAAAGCTTAGATAAAACAGTACATGATACGTTTTCTTTCTTTTTAGTGTATTTCTTTTTTCCTTTTCTGGCCACACCCGGCAGTGCTCAGAGACTATATGGTATATGTACTCAAGGGTATAGTAGCATAGAAGTACCATTAATAATATTTAGCTGAAAGGTTCAGCATATCAGAAAATATATTGAATCTCAGTTCAAAATTTAGAAAGCATACTTAACATTTTGTTAATAATCATGTGCTTCACAAAAATTCACTGCAACATAAAAATGTGATAAAAAATAAAATTCTTTAAAAGAAATCACCATGAATACTATTTCATCATGAAGTAGAAATAATTATAAAAGCCCATACACATCAATTTTGCATCTGTAGCTTTAATAATTTGAAATATAGTATTATTTGGAGGTATACAAAACTTAAGAATAAATTATTTTTCATTTAAAAACCCTAGCAGCTCCGTCCTTGGGTGTTTATTTAGTTATTTATTTAGTCATTTATTAGAAACAATAAAATGTTTTATTTTGGTTACTAATAAAGTTTATTCTAGACAGGTTAAATGTAAGTTATTACATCAAATATACCCCTGAAATTAAAATTAAAAAAATCTTTGAAACAGGCATATTCCATTTGGTAAAAATGTACTTAAATACTTTCCCATAACAGACTATAGCTAGTAACTGCTTATTTATCCATCTCCTAAAAACTAAGAGATATGCAACATAAGCTATAATAAAAAACGCTCAATTTTAGTGAATTTATTTGTAACTGAGCTGAAAAATAAAACGTAGCTGATGTTCAAAAACTCTGATTAATATAGTAATGCAAAATATATTCATTTATGAGAAATGAATATAACTTAGGTAGATTAAGAAAGTTTATATATATATATATATATATATATATATATAAATCCAACACTATGTAAGTCCAGGTGAACCATTTTTTGCATTTGTTAATTCTCATCAGAGGGAAAAGAGCATTCGATTTTAATAATATAGTAGTTGAATTATAGTTTGTAAATGCTCAAAAACAATACTAACACTCATAAAAGAATAAAAATAAAAATATTAGAATCTATGCTATCCTCTACTTTACTTTTTATCCTGAAATACTATATTTCAGCCAAATATTTCTTAAATTCTCATCTTCCTAAACAGCTTGACAAAAGCTAAGTCCTTAATCACATTTTTAGAGCAAATGTTAAGACTGACTTTAAGACTTGAACATTACTCATCTTAACCCACTCCCTTTTACCCAGACAATTACCCAGACAATTAAAGAAATACTATGATTTAAGAAATAGAAGCATACATTTAACCATGTACCCATTTTATATGTTATTTAAACAAGATATTTACTTCCTTTAAAGGAAGCCCTTGGTAATTTATTATCTATTAAAGTGGAAGACAGAAAATAATATTGTTACCTATTACGTGTTATATGCGTGCCACACACTGCACTTAGTATCAAACATGGCTTACCTATTTCAACTTTCACAGAACCCTAATAGATTCAATTATTATTGTGTCAATTTTCTAGATGAGAAAGTTGTGGCTGAAATAAGTTGTTCAAGGTCTCACAACCAAAATATAAAAGCCATACTGAAATTCAGATCTATTTGTCTCTAAAACTCTTTTTAACTTTTTCATGATTTTACATATACTAAATCATGTATTTCTTACCAAAATTTATTAGTCAAATTAATTTCTGGAAGTACAATAAAGTTTAGATATTTAAAGTAATAAAATGAGTCAAATTTTAGCATGTCTAAGTTAAACTTTTGTGTCTCACTGAAATAATAAAATCTCATAATTGAGGAATCAAGATAATACTCGTTTTCCTGCCATATAAATTGCACAAAACAATGCTATTTTGGTGAGATACGGGAAAATACAGAAACTTTAGTGTACAGTTCATTCATCTTATAAAAGTCATATAAGTGTGAACTCAAAATAAAAGTACAGAAATACTCATTTTAAAAACTGGACTTCTGCTTTCCCCTTTGAGTATATAAGTTTTAAAAAGTCAAATAAAGCTGAGAAAATGCACCAAGCTCTGTAACTGAAATATGTATACTATTTTGCATTTTAATTTTAATAAAATGCATAAGAAACACTTGGTCAAATTATGTGCTTTTCTGGCAAGTGCATATTTCTTCAGTTACACACTTGTATATCTACCTACTTGCATTGCCACAGAGCACACTGTTTTTATGGTTTATTTTTTTTTTTTGCAATCAACAAATTTGAGCCAACTCTTGCACAAAATTTTTTTTAACATACCCATTATTAAGCTATTATTTTTGCTCAATTTAATAAAACAAATCACTGCTTGAACATTTTCAAGCCTTCTTCCTTTCCTTAAACACTGTTTGAAACAGATGTTTACCTGGAAAAGATGCTAGTTGGGGATGTACGGCTAAGGCTGTGGGTGTACCAAGTGTCCCCAAACCACCAAATTCTGAATGCCCTGAGCTGGCTGAATGTAGACCAAACACTGGGTGGCTGACCATTGGGAAGGCACTCGACACTGTGGACAGGTTAAACGGCTGATCCCCAGCTGCTCTGAATAAATGTCCTGGGAGGGAAAAAAACACACTTAAAGTTGAACTATGAAGACAGGTGAAATTTAACTGATTTCAGCGTTCAGTTTAAATTTTCAATAACTCCTTATATATTAAATATGTATTTTAAATCTTTTCATTTGCATTTCTACTCTTCAAGCCCTACAGAAGGTATTTCTAAATACATGAAAGTACCCTGAAGAGGAATTATGAGTGCGAATGACCTTAATACTTTAAATTGAAAATTAAAATAAAACATTTTAGGTAAATAATTTTCATTGATTATAATAGCTTGACCTGCTGATTTGAGGGAAACTCTCTGTTAACAATGAAGAATAATACATTTTCAAAGATTTTCCTCATAAAAAGTCAAATTAGTAAGGTTGAAAACAACTCCGAAATTTGTCATCAAGTCATCATGCAAACCACCATTTATTTTAGGCATAGTTTCTCAGTCTCCAAATGCCAGAACTGAAGCTATGTTCTTATATGCCCCTCCTTGAGGAGACTTGAAATCCTAAAGGGCAAGAAGGGCTGAAGTGTCTCCTTTGCCAGCGGGAGGCAAGTTCAACACACCGTCTGGCTCCACAGTACCACAAGGAATGATGGCCGAGCACTGAACTGGACGCAGCCCCTGAGCTCTGGCCAGATGTGCTCCCGTCCCACCAAAACTAAAGAAACACAAAATAAAAAGTGGGGTTTTGTTTGTTTGGGGGACACATGACATTGCCCAAGGCTTATTCCTGGCTATGAAATCTAAGGGTTCATTCCTTGTGGGGACCATATGGAGTGCTGGGGGTTGAACCCGGGTCAGGTGCATATGAGACAAGCCCTTTACCCACGGCATTCTCTCTCTAGCCCTGAAAGGGGCGTTTTTAAAACCTAATAAAGAAATGTCTAAGAAAATAAAGATTTAAAGTACAAACTGTCATGCATCAATGGGTCGACAGCAATATAAAATTATTCTGTAAACTTGCATAGAAAGGTCACGATAAATTAAAATGAGTGATTTTCAATTTTTACTTTTATTAAGAATCTAAGTGTAACAATCCTAGTTCGGATTGTTATGTGATTAAAAAAAAAAACATGATTAACTTCTCTGACTTTCTAAGTGCTTGGCAGAAAACCTTTAAAAAATATCTGGGAGTAAGTGGGGCATACCTGACAGTGCTCAGGGTTTACTCCTGGCTCTGTGTTCAAGACATCACTACTAGGGATAATATGTGGGGTTAGGGGGCTGGAGCAATAGCACAGCGGGTAAGGCCTTTGCCTTGCACTCGGCTGACCCGGGTTCTAATCCCAGCATCCCATATGGTCCCCTGAGCACCACCAGGGGTAATTCCTGAGTGAAGAGCCAGGAGTACCCCTGTGCATCTCCGGGTATGACCCAAAAACAAAAACAAAAACAAAAACAAACAAACAAAAATATGTGGGGTTAGGGATCAATCCACCTTGCTTATGTGCAAGGCAAGCAAGCTACCTTACAGTCCAGAAAAGAACTTTGTCATATTTGCAAATTCTCAGGAAATAATTAAGTTCCCTGATTCGATATTATAAATGTAAAATAGAAAAAGTTGCTGGGCTATCTTATTGTGTTGTGTTCTGTGTTAAGAATAAAGCTTCAGGGGCTGGAGCAATAATGCAATGAGTAGGGTGTTTGCCTCACATGTAGCTGACCTGGTTTCGATACCCTGCACCCCTTATGGTTCTGAGCCCACCAGGAGTGACCCCCGAGCACAGGGCCAAGAGTAAACCCTGAGCACTGCCAACAGCACAAGAACAAGAACAACAAGAAGAAAAACAACAACCACAACCACAATGGCTCAGGGCCCCAGGATGTGGCACAACCATAAAAGGCCAGACCAGTATATATGAAACCATGAGTATGACACCAGCACCACCCTACATGGACAACTGTAATCCCTATCACTGTTAGGTGTGAATCCCCACTGTACCACGACAAAGTATATGACCCCTGGGACACTGCAAATAGCAATAAACCACGCTTCCTTATTTCATTATGTCTTATTTGACCTGCCAGCATACTGTGATTTAATTCACTTTTAACACGCCTGAAGTAAATTTTGTCCTAAAAATATAAGTATGGTTCAGGGGCAGTACTTTGTATGATTGAAATCCGATCACGAAAACTTTGTAACTGTATCTCATGGTGATTCAATTAAAAAAAGAAAATAAAAATATAAACATGCTTTTTCTTATTGTTAAGTTACCAATACAATCTCTCCTCTTAGCATTTTAATTCCCTGAAAACTAGGAAGCAGTCTTCAGAAAAGTGAGATTATATAGTGTGAGTCTACTAGAAACCTCCTTTCCTTTTTGTTTTCTTTTTTTTTTGGATTTGGGGGCACACTCTGTGTTGCTCAGGGATTACTTCTGGCTCTATAATCAGCAGTCACTCCTGACAATGCTTAGGGAACCATATGGAGTGCTGAGGTATTTGAACCAGGTTGTCGCATGCAAAGGTCCGTACCTTACCCTGATATTATCCATGTCTCCTAGATCCTATGTTCTTTTAGAGTTTTTGGATAGGAGAGCATATCTGGTGATGCTCAGGGCTTACACCTGGTTCAGAGCTCAGGGATCACTCCTGGTGGGCTCAGAAATCCATCTGTGATACCAAGGATCAAACCCTGGTCATCCATGTGCAAGGCAAGTAACTTAACCACTGTATTATTTTTCTGGCCCTGATGTTGTATCCTTTACTAAGTAATTCTGTATTCTTAACTGAAGTAGTAAAATTTAAACAAATAGCACTAGTGAAAAGATGGGGATTGGAAAATTCTATGACTGAAACCCAATCATGAACAACTTTGTAACTGTGTATCTCATGGTGATTCAATTAAAAAAAAGATACTCAGCTAAGTAGCAATAAGAAAACATTCATGGTGATTCAATTAAAAAAATACATAGCTGAAACAGCAATAAGGAAACATAAACAGAACTGGGTCATATAAATGAGTTGGTGGATTGAGGGGCACTGAAAGGGTGTTGAAAATCCCTGGGGGAAGGAGGGAGGTACACTGGTGATGGGATATGGTGTTGGAATTAATAGCATGAGAAACCATTATCAACAGTATTTAAATGAGTCTCAATTAATAAACTCTTTTAAAACAATCCAATCATACATAACTTGATAATAAAACATCTCTTTTGAAAGTAAAAAATAAAGGCGTCTAGATGGAACTGACATTTGTAGGAAATTTCAAAGCATAAAAAGTACCCAAATTGAAATGGAATTAATGGGATTTATTCACTGGTAAGAAAAAAAATTCATTTATGCATTTAATGAACGATATTGAGACCACATTATAATGATCAAAGTGATACTTATATTTTTCCTAATACCATCATACATGGGTTGGAGCAACAGCACAGCGGTTGGGCGTTCACTTTTCACAAGGCCGACCCGAGTTCAATTCCTCTGCCCCTCTCGGAGAGCCCGGCAAGCTACCGAGAGAAGCTACCGAGAGTATAGAGCCCTCGAGGCAGAGCCTGGCAAGCTACCCGTGTGTATTGGATATGCCAAAAACAGTAACAACAAGTCTCTCAATGAAAGATGTTACTGGTGCCTGCTCAAACAAATCCATGAGCAAGGGGATGACAGTGACAGTGACAATCATACATACTCTGGTATATATATGGATAAAGTTGTGCAAAGAAAAATAATTTTGTAATACATTTCACAGTTTTTACTATGTTTTATCCATAGAGAATAATCTGAAAGTCAATGATATTTGGGTATAAAGCTCTCCAGTACTCTCTAGGGCCCGAGGGTACTAAGAACCACCAGGACCTTACCTAGAAATGATGGGGTGGCATGTGGTACTTGGGGTTTTGTATATACAAAGCATTGTATATACAGTCTTTTCCAATATTTCCCTTGCCTCAGAAGTCAGTGATATTTTAAAACAGAGTATCTTTCTCTTAAAATGTTCAGTAACACTGTTACTTTAGTATTGTTTCTACCAATTAAAAATGCAGATAATAATTTCATGTAAAGCATTCCAGAATTAATTGTCTTTATTCAATATTTTCAGTAATTCAAACATTTTATGAGCAGCCTACTAATTATCAGATGCTGGTTTAGTAAGTAACTGGCATGCAGGGATAACTAAGACATAACTGCCCAAGGGTAGTTTAAAGAGTGTAAGACTACTTGTCTACAAGACAACATATAATACAAGTTAATGTTTTAATATTACAGACTGGTACTATGAGATAAAAATTTAGCAATAAATCCCAAATACTTAAAGCATTACTTGGTACATAGTAAACATGTACAAATGTATGTTTAATTAATCAGTTCACTACTCATTAAGTGTATAATAGGCACATTCACAGGACTGATTCCAGAGTTGTTCAATTAGTAAAGAAAGTATAAGGCTGCAGAGATAGCTCAATGTGCCAGAGCACGTATTTTGTATTACATGAGGCCTTAGTTCAACCCCCAGCAATTTATCGTTTCCCCCCTCCCAACAAAAGCACAGCACACCTGGGGTGTGGAAAGTTGTCTCACACCTTTAGTTAAAATTTTTAAGTATGGGGTTTGTAATGTAGAGATTAAGGATATAATATAGATTAAGTTATACAGATATTAAGGATGGGCTGGAGTGATAGCACAGTGGTATGGTGTTTGCTTTGCACGAGGCTGACCCGGGCTCAGTTCCTCCGCCCCTCTCGGACAGCTCAGCAAGCTACCGAGAGTATCTTACCCACACAGCAGAGCCTAGCAAGCTACCTGTGGCATATTCAATATGCCAAAAACAGTAACAAGTCTCACAATAGAGATGTTACTGGTGCCCACTCAAGCAAATCGATGAGCAATGGGATGACAGTGACAGTGACAGATATTAAGGATATAATATAGATATAAGATAAATTAAGTGCAATCCCTTGGCACTACATGGCCTGAGGAGCACAGTATCCTTAGATGTAGCCCTGAGCCAAGAGGCAGGATGGCTGAAAACTCCACTGGAAGGCACCCCTACAAAAACATTGCAAATATGATGAAAATATGCAGTCATGAAAAAAAACATACAAGTATGCTTTCTGCTCTTGTCTCACACTACTGACACCCAATCATTATTTTTTTTCTTCTTAAAAAAATGTGTTTGGGGCACTATGGTTTATAATACTGCTAATGATAAGGTTTCATGCATTCAGTGAAACCCTAGAAACCAGGGTGTCTACTTCTGATTCTGGGTTTTGATTTTAAATTACCACATGGTCCTTTATTATTCCTTCAGTCCATTTGGGTCATTCATTGGATTTAATCACAAAAATATCTACTACTATCAAGATTCTTAAACCCTTAAATTTAATTCTAACAATCTGCATGTCAGTTTGTATGATCTCTGGTCTTCCCTGACCATCTCTCCATCCCATTGAGTTCAATAACCTATCTCTTGTGTCAACTTTAAAAGAAAAGTCAAGGTCTGCTTCCTATCACTTCTCAGAATCTTTAATATTTGTGCCAACCCTCAAGCATCCCTTCCATTTTGCAGAATAATTAAAATTTTTCCTAATCAGGGGCTAGAGCAATAGCATAGCAGGTAGGGCGTTTGCCTTGCATGCAGCCGACCTGGGTTCGATTCCCAGCATTTCATATGGTCCCTGAGCACCGCCAGGAGTAATTCCTGAGTGCAGAGCCAGGAGTAACTCCTTTGCATCGCCGGATGTGACCCAAAAAGAAAAAATCATTTTTTTCCTAATCACTAAATGCTACTAATCTTTATTGTTGTCATTCTTCTTCACCCTTTATGAAAATGACATTTTGATATACTTCTTCTAATTAAAACTCATGTCCAGCCTTAATTCATTGCTTTCTTCCTCACTGATCCAAGTGATTATACTGTTTTGCTAACATCTCTATACAAAATAAACTCTAAAGTAGAATTTTGATTCATTGGGAGCAAAAACTTAAGTCTCATACACTTCAATATCCTTTAAACCTAGTAGAGTCTGAAACATAATTATAGTTACTCTTTGTTTGTTTTAAGGGCCAAATTCAGTGGTGCTCAGGGATCACTCCTGGCAGGCTCAGGGGACTACATGCAGTGCCAGGGATCAAACCTGTGGTGGCCAACTATATGCAAGCCCTATCCCCTGTACTATTATTCCAGTCTAGAAACATAACATAGGTACTGAACAAAACTTTCCTTCTGTTTTGATAAACTATAAGATTTTGGTCAAATTACTTTTCTTCTATTTTCTAACTCTTCTACTTCAAAAATCATCAGATTTATACTATACATCTTCACTTTTATCTTTTGTCATCTTTTTCCTAACCATCTTGAAAACTTCTTACCCCAAAATATGTTCCTGAAACTCCCAAATAGGTATGTTTAGGGCCTCCTTTGAACATTCGTGATTATTCACAATTTGTAATTCATCATACTATACTATGGAATAAAGTTAGGAAAGAAAGCACCATTTCTTAATTATGTTTTATTCTACAAAACAATACATAAAACAAATTGGCAGGACAACACCACACAACACCTTCTACTGACAACTCTAAAACAAAAGTTAGTTCTATGTTAGTATATTGTGTATACATGTAGGTGAATAGTTTTTTGGCCACCCTCAGTGGTGGTTAGGGTTATTATTAACTATTATTCAGGGGCCGTTGCCAGCATTTTTCTGTAGAACAATGGTTTGCTGATGATAATCTGGGCTCCCAGTATGCATAGCATGCTCTTTAGTCTTTTGAGCTATCTCTCTGACCCTCTTTCTTTTAAAGAAAGAAAGATGTCATAGATGATTAGGTTATGTTCTGAAGCTCTTTATGAGAAGCCAAATAATGATCTTTGTGTTGTAATGTCACATTCTCCAATAGGATACTCTCTTTTGATCATACCCTTAGTGTCCCTGCCAAGACAATACCCTTAGCTTTTTCTAACTGTCTTGAAATTTCAAGATATTATTCATACGAGTTTTTTTTTTAATTTTTGATTGATTGTCTATTTTTATTTTATCCAGTCACTGTGGCTACAATGTTATTTATCAGTGGGTTTCAGGTACATAATGTCTGAACACTAAACTTTTCACCAGTGTCCACCTCCCTTCACCAATCTCCCCCTCCCTGCCTGTTTCCTCCCACCCATCAGCCTGCCTCTATGAGAGATGTTCTTTTGTTTTTATAGTAACTTTTAGCACTGTCGCTTATAGTGCTGTCACTGATAGAGTTTCGTGCATAACACTTAACCACCTTTATTAGCCCCTCCTCCTCCCAGTAAAACACTTCCCTCCACTATTGTCATAGATCTAACAAATTACCAAATCTAACAAATTACTCTTCCCTGTTGTACTCCCACCCCTACCCTGGCATAATTCCTACTGAAAAGATTTTTTTATTTTTGGCTTTTTGGGTCACACCCAGCGATGCACAGGGGTTAGTCCTGGCTCTGCACTCAGGAATTACTCCTGGTGGTGCTCAGGGGACCATATGGTATGCTGGGATTCGAACACAGGTTGGCTGCCTGCAAGGCAAATGTCCTACTCGCTGTGCTATTGCTCCAGCCTCTGAAAAGATTTTTTAATTATAAACTGCTAGTGGCTTGTTCAATGCCCCCAAATAAAACAAACCCCACAAATCCAACAGACTATAACTCCAGAATTTCCTGAAGTGGGTGAAACTGTCCTCCTGGGAGTACTCAAAGTACTGAAGGGTCTGTAGTAGACTCAGGTGCTATTGGGAAGGAGGCATATATTATTTGTTCATTTCAAGAAGGTAGACTTCCCGGAAGCTGAGAAATACTTTCATTTTTCTGAAAAGGGGGACAAAATAAATTTGGGAACCTCTACTCTAACACTGTGGTTAGCATACTCCATTTGTTGAGATCTAAATTTCTTTCTACATTGTTATACATAAAATAAAAAGATGCTCTCAAATAAGAATCTGTTATATTTTTAAACTCTTAAAAAATATTTGCAGACTGATGAATTATAAAGTGCAAGTGCTCTTAGGAGAACACGATTATTTTTGACATTTATTAATTTTTAAGTTTCAATATTATAAATGCAACTTTTACTTTAGATTTTAACTGACAAATAGCAATATGTATATTCTGCATAATAAAACTTAAATGTACATCTGCAAATGCATAATTTCTGAGTTACATTATAATAAGCTCAGTCATTTTTAGCAGAGCATTTCAAATTCCAGTAGCCAATCTATGTCTAAATGACTTAAAGTAGCTACAAAAATACCAGTGTCTCATTAACAGGCAAAGTACCTGAAAATGTCTTTATTAATATTAATGAGTTTAATGTCAAAAAAGGGCTTTTCCTAAAAAATGAAAATAGCATAAATACTAATGTCTTAAAATTAAAGCATAAGTGAAAATTTCCTATCAGGGAAAATCTTGAAAACAAATTAATTGTAATGAATAACCACACTCATATCTAATATTTAAAAACTGTGTGGGATTGCTTACTATAATATAATTCTCATATTACATTTATGTAAAAATGTCTTTCATCTTTCAGGGCTACTTGTTGGAGCCTCAAATCTGGCTTTTCTCAAAATTGCACACAAATTTTAAAGCATTGTAAAATCAACCTTTACAATGCAACTTAAAAAATGGCTATCAAAATTGCATTTGAGGGGCTGGAGAAATAGTATAGTCGGTAGGGTGCTTGCCTTCATGCATCTGACCCATGTTTGATCCCAGGCACCCTATATGGTCCCTTGAGCCCTGCCAGAAGTGGTCCCTGAGCAAAGAGCCAGGAGCTAGCCCTGAGCACAACTGGTATGACCTAAAACCAAACAAAACCCTTGCATTTAAGTAGAAGTCATATGACTACTTTAACAATGGTAGTAACTGAATATGAACTACTTAAATGAGCATTAAAAATTATTGTAAGTTGAAGAATACTAAAATTACACTCACATTTGTATTCACATGTACACACTAAGTAAGCTTAAACTCTGATTAGAGAACTAGAATTCTTTAGATAGTGGTGATAAAACATTTTCCCCAATAGTCAATTTCATTCTTAAATTTGTGCAATTTTTAAAAAATTGCGCAATTTTCCAGTCAGTTAATATTTATATTTTCACTGTCACTGTCATCGCATTGCTCATCAATTTGTTTGAGCGGGCACCAGTAACATCTCTCATTTACTTATTTAACATTTAAAAATATACACATAATAAAAATATCTATCCATCTATCTAATCTACTATCTGATTTACTGCTCCTGAGAGTTCATCCCACAGCCTTACCATTCCAGACTTTGATGCATGCAAGCAAACTCAGTAACTGAGGCACATCTATGGCCCCAATTTTGCCTTTATTTTGAGACTATTTTAGGTTTGCAAGAACTGCAAAATAGTACACTCCCAACTTCCTCTTAGGTTAAGAACTTACATGACAAAAAAGATAACTTAAAAACCATGAAATTAACAAATAAAATACTGAATGCAAATTTCATCTATTTTCTCTGAATATTATTTCTGTTAAAAAATCCAAAGCTCATAAATTATATTTAGTTTTCTACTTAATTTTCTCCAAGTTTTAATAATAGCTCCTCCCTTATCTTTGATAAACATAAGGCATTGAAAGTATTCATCAGATACTTTGTAGATAGTTTTTTCAGTTTTGCTTTTGTTTGATTGCTTTTTTTGAGAGCTGAAGAGTCTATTTTTGTTGTTGTTTTTTTTTTGGGGGGTCACACCTAGCGATGCACAGGGGTCACTCCTGGCTCTGCACTCAGGAATTACTCCTGGCGGTGCTCAGGGGACCATATGGGCTGCTGGGATTTGAACCCAGGTCGGCCGCGTGCAAGGCAAACGCCCTACCCGCTATGCTATCACTCCAGCCCTTGAAGAGTCTATTAATTATTGGGAAGCCTACTCCATTTGTCCTTCAAGAACAACATACGAGATTCCATGATGATATTAAGTTGCTATTTGCAATGATTCTTCATAAAGTCACTATTTTCCCTTCAGTCAACCTCTTTTTCAAACTAGAAAACAAGTCATTAAAAACCTCGGTGGTTTTGGTAATAAATGATGGAAATCTATAACACTGAGCATGGTCAACAAGATTTTAATTCAGTATAGTGAATAGTTTATCATTTCTTGAGCAAGTAACTGTTCCTAAAAGAAATTATTCTGCTACAGTACCAATTTTTGTTAGAGTTAATGAAAAGATTTAGGTTCATAGCTTAAAATGCTAAAAACGTGTATCACATATACATTCAAATACAGCTGCCCCTTTTTAATAAAATGTGGACAAACGTAAGAGAGCAATCTATCTCTAAAATCCAGTTACATATGTTATCAATGTCTTAGTTTGTCCACTGTAAATAAAAAATGTTAACATCAGCTTGGGAAAACATACAGGGTGTTTGACTTTGTTCTGATTGTTGTCACAAAGAACTACAAACTGAGTGACCCTAGAACACCAGAAATTTATTGCTTCACAATTCTAGGAGTTTGAAATCAAGGTGAGGACAGGGGCATGCTATCTCTGAAGGCACCAAGGAAGGACTCCAGGCATCTCTCCAAGTTTCTGTTAACCTCACTCTCCTCCTATGTCTTCACATGGGGGCTTCTCCCATTTAGGAAACCTGTCTTACTGCCCACCCTAACAAGCTCATTTTTTTAGATCATCTCATTTTAACTTCATTTTCTCTGTAAGAACTCTATCTTCAAATAAGATAATATTCTGAAATATTTAGATTTCCGATTTCTTTGTCTTTTTTTGGGGGGCCATGGCCAGCAGTGTGCAGAACTTACTCCTGGCTCTGAGCTTATGATCACTTCTTTTTATTTATTTATTTATCTATTTATTTATTTTTAAGAAAGACCTTTACAAAGCTGTTCATGATTAGATTTCAGTAATACAGTATTCTAACACCCATCCTTCTACCAGTGTACATTTCCCATCACCAGTGTCCCTAGGTTCCCTCCAATCACCCCCTCTCCTGTCTCTATGGCAGGCTCTCTGGCTTCTCTCTCTCTCTCTCTCTCTCTCTCTCTCTTACCCTCCTGCCCCTTCCTTTAACCCTTTGGGCATCGTGGTTTGCAATTTTGATACTGAAAGGTTATCAAGAACATCCCTTTACCTACTTTTAACACTCAGATCTTGTCCAGCATGATCATTCCCTGCTCAATGGTTGGAACTTACAATCACTTCCTGTGGGGCTGAGGGGAATGAATGAATGTGGTGCCAGGCTTCTAACTTAGGTTGGTGGTCGGCGGAGAGCAAAGGAAGGCACCCTGCCTGCTGTACTGTTTCTCTGGCTTATTTTCAAAAGTACTTAATCAGTTTGAAATAATTATCCTTTTTGTGTGTGCAAATTACTCCTAAACTTACAAATTAAAGTTATAAAGTTTGGCCATATTTCAAAAATATTGGTTCTGGGCCAGAGTAATACTGAAGGATTGAGGTGCTTTCCTTAAATGTGGTTGGTTCCATTTGATACCCAACACTGCATGGCTCCCAGAACACTGCTGAGAATAACTCTTAAGCACAGAGCTGGAGCAGCCTCTGAGCATCACCAGGGGTTACTCACCTGTTTTCACCTCATTAAATGAACTGAATATTATAGGTCAGAGAGATATTACAAGGGTTAAGGCCCTGGTCTTTCATGTCCGCTGATCCCTGTCACTGCATACTCCCTCGCCCCTCAAGCATCACCAGGATCATCCCAAAAGCACTGTCCCAGGAGCAGCTGATAAGCATCGCCAGGTGTGAGCCCCAACTCTCCCCTCAGAATAAGAACTATGGTGCCTTGTGCTCAAGACTCTCCCATACTAGATACACACACTATGGGAAAACTAACTGAATACTTGACGACATGTATTTATGACATGTGACTACCTGAAAATAAAGACAATTCACGAAAATAATACAATATTATAATAGGTAATACTGCAACAAATACTCCAGAAACTCAGCACTAGCATTTCAAATAAGAAGTTGTAACTAAACAATTAACACTGGGCTTTTAAGATTTTTAAAGATAAACTTTAAAATAAGTTTACTATGTTAATAGAAGACTAAGGATCTTTAAGATTCCTTACACTCAGGTAGGGGAGATAAACTCAAGGGACTGGCACTCAAGCAAAGCATGCAGGACTCCTAGGTCCAATTCCTGACACTTCCTGGGCCTTTGAACACTTAAGTGATCCTTACAAGTGATCCTCAAGCCAGAGCACTCAACTGAGTAACCTTTGAGCACCAATGGGTGTGGCCCCCTCAAATGACAACTACAAAATGATTATCCTGATAATAGCTTTTAGATAGAACTTATAAGGTTCTATCTAAAAGATGCGTAGTAAATTGCAAATATTGGAACAAAGTACAGCCTAGGAAACATGCTAGAGTTCGTTTATCAGCTAATTTAATTTTCTTTATTTCCTTCTTTGGCAGCATGATCTTACAGAAGGCCTCACATATGCAGAACATGCACTCTACCACTGAGTTATTGTCCAGCCCTATCATCTAATTTTCAAGACCTGGTCCTATAAATTCGTCATTCCTTAACCTCCTTTTCTTCAACAATCTTTTCTCTCTTCTGGAAGGGTTGGGGTGGGGAAGAGGGTTGGGGCCACTAGGATTGCTCAGCAATAACTCCTGGTACTGTTCAGGGGAATGAATTGAGACCGGCTGCATGGAAGGCAAAATCTTTAACTCCTGCTTTATCTCACCAGTTCAATTATTTCTTAACACCATGTTTTGTCCCAGGCACTGAATGCACACATGGAAAGAAAGAGAAAGGAAGAAAGAAAGAAAGAAAGAAAGAAAGAGAGAGAGAAAGAAAGAAAGAAAGAAAGAAAGAAAGAAAGAAAGAGAGAAAAGAGAAAGAAGAGAGAAAGAAGAGAGAGAAAGAGAGAAAGAAAGAAACAAAGAAAGAAAGGAAGGAAGGAAGAGAGAAAAAAAGAAAGAAAGAAGGAAAGAAAGAGAGAAAGAAAGAAAGAAAGAAAGAAGGAAAGAAGGAAAGAAAGAAAGAAAGAAAGAAAGAAAGAAAGAAAGGAAAAGAGAGAAAGAGAAAGATAGAAAGAAAGAAAGAAAGAAAGAAAGGAAAAGAGAGAAAGAGAAAGATAGAAAGAAAGAAAGAAAGAAAGAAAGAAAGAAAGAAAGAAAGAAAGAAAGAAAGAAAGAAAGAAAGAAAGAAAGAGAGAAAGAAAGAAAGAAAGAAAGAAAAGAGAGAGGGAGGGAGGGAGGGAGGAAGGAAGGAAGGAAGGAAGGAAGGAAGAAAGGAAGGAAGGAAGAGAGAGAAAGAAAGATACAGCTATAATCCTGCTCTTTAAATATAGAAGAAGGGATGGGAAAAAAGAAGGGTGGGTGGGAAATATGAATGGATAAATGAGTAAAACAATACCAAATACATAATCATAAGTTATGCACTGAACAGTGGAAGAAATTACTGAGTTCAAAATAGGTAAGAGCAATTACCTAGACCCTATGAAGGTGGCGCCAAGGGATAGTACAGTGGGTAGGGTGCTTGCCTTTCACATAGCCGACCTAGGTTCGATCCCCAGCACCGCTAATGGTTCCCATCCCCACAAGAAGTGATCCCTCAGCACAGAGTCAGAATGAATGGGCTGGAGTGAGAACAAACATATTCAAAGCAGGGAGAGATTATATCATGGACGCTGTGTATCAGGTTGAAAGGTACAAACACCCCCTAAAAATGGCTAAGTGAAAAAGATGTTGGAGGCAGAGAGACAGAACAGCTGGTAGCACATTTGCCTTGTATGTGTCTGAGCCAGATTCGATCCCCAGATTCTATATGGTCTTCCCAGAGTCTGTCAGGAGTGATCCCAGAATAAAGAGCCAGGAATAAGCCCTGAGCATAGCCAAGTATGACTCCCCACCCCCCAAAAAAAGATGAACGTGTTGATTCACATTATATGAAAACTTTTGAAAAAGGTTCATTATAGATTAAAAAAAGGGGGGGCTTCCAGCATCTAAATTTCTCTTTGCTCTTTTAGCTCCATTTTCTCAAATGGATCCTTCCGTTTAGATTTGTAGGACAAAAAGGAATCATTCTTCACCAGTTCCCATAAAAATTGCATGCAGCAATTTCTTTAGCTTTGATTAGTTTGAATTTATATCATATGCCAACTTCTTACTATACGGAAACTATGATGTGTGGACTGGCTAGACTTTGTCACTTACCATACAAGCTATCTTATGAAAAAAATAAGGAAGTAATTCCTTTTGTAGGGGAAGAAGAGGATAACATTAGATAATGGCAGAGTAATGAGTAATCATCCACAGAAAATGATTTTTGGGAAAAAAAGGATTTAAAACAACAGCAAAGCTAAAGAAAATGGAAAGCGCCTAAGAGCAGACAAAGGCTTTGGGAAATTTTAATTTGAGAAAATGATAACCAAAAGTAGTGCAAAGCATGACTTATGGTTGTCTGATGTAATAATGTGGTCAAAACCCACAACTAAGAAAAAATGTGGAAGAAAGACTAGTACATTTATCAAGTCAAAACACCAGAGGTCAGAATCCAGAACTGAGAAAACACCAGAACATTTAAAGGGGGAAGTTTTTACAGTTTGCAAACCACAGAAACAATGAGCTAAAACTCAACCAAATGCCTAGCTACAAGTACACTTTCAGGTTTAGGAACTGACAAAGAAAAGAGCTGGAAAAACTGCACACAAATCTACTCTTGATAAAACAAACCTACACACAGCAGATCTGTTGATTTTGATTTTATTTCTTAGTGAAAGTCATCCCTGCACCACAATAAGCTTGGACAGAAGAAAACCTGAAATATTACAGTTTAAAAAGGGCAGAGGCTCTGAACATGTAAGGGATAACAGAAGAAGAAGACTGTAGAAAGAGACTCTTATGTCACTAAGTACTCTCTTTTCACCGACACAGAGGAGACCCACAGGGGTTCAAGTCTGAAAGAAATACTAGAAGCTAAAAAAAAAATACTAGAAGCTAAAGTAAAACAAAATAATTTCTTTTAAATGACAGCATCTTAACTTCTAGGATGCAGATAAACCAATAACTTATTATAGCATTTAATGGATATATGAGAAAAAATTAATTACTGCATAGACAGAATGAAGTCCCTAAAAGATTCTTTATAGTACTTCAAAAAGAAACAATGCATATTTGTTATTGATTGTGACAGTTATATCACTTTAAGCATTCTATTTTGATTTAAGCATCTATTTAGTTCAATTTTCATTGTTACATAGAACAGTATATCAAAGGAGATTAATATCAGTGTATATCTATCTGTTTACATATTAGTAGATGCACTAATGAAATACAATTTTTTCCAAGAAAAGACTTGAAATTAGAATACATCGCATATATAAGTATTCAACATTTATTAAAATGCAAGGTAGAGAAATAAGTCAGAGGAACTTGGTTATCTCCCAATGAGTTCAAATAGACAGCCAGCTTATTCAACATTTGGCCATAACATTTTTAATGTACTTTCTGTGAATATAAGTTAGGCCAGTCAATAACTCTATTGACCATTCACTCTTGCAGCCAAAATGTTCAATATGATCTAGAGTCTGACTTTAACATAGAATATAATTGTCAATCAGATGTATTTGAAAAGAATTAGGTTAAGCTGAGTTAAACTGACAGAATGGCAGCACACAAAGCATCCCGTTTTGCTGATGCAGATCTAGCAGGCATCTCAGCTAGCCCTGGAGCCAGTTCATTTGTTCTTAATCACTAGATTATAGCTGAGGGGACATGATGCATGGAACTAGTAGCTGGAACAGTGGTGCCTTTAACAAAACAGAAGTAGTTTCCTTAAGCAGGCCAAACTAACAGTAATGCTCAGAAACCATTCACCTAGGACAGAGGCTGGCTCCCCCAAATTTCATAGCCAACTGCATCCCCAACAAAAATACTGAAATGAAGCACCATCGTATTCATTTTTTAAAATGGCTGGCAAGTGCTAGCATTGATAAATCCATCCGGAATTTCAATATATAGCTTTCAAGAAAATGAACTGGTACCAATGTAGAATCAAAGACAACGTCATAAATGTATGCTTATATTTATTAGGATCCATGTTGGTAATCTTAATAATAGTGATCAAAATTAGTAGAAGTTGGAAACAACTCAAATATGCACCAACAGCACGGTGGACATAGACATGGATGCTTATTCCATTTGAACACAACACAGATAAATTAGGCTTTTACCCTTTAAAAGTTATCTGTTCTTCAAATTTGCCATTACATCATCCCTTTACCCAGTTCCCCAAATCAAGGCAGGTCTTTTACTCTAAATATAACCATGTCCATATTTAGTCACAACAAGCCAAAAGAACCTACTCCTTAAGTTTATCAAGAACTTTGTTTCTGTCTCCATCCTTATCATTCCTCAGTTTGGACACTGATAATTTCTCACTCAGATAAAGAACGAGTCCCACCCCCAGTGCAAATTGGTGCTCTATAGCCATGCCTCTAGAGCTGCAATTGTCAAAGCATGTGATCATATAAATCCCTCCTATTTGAATATGAATAAAAATAATGATTTCAATACCAGGCACCTACTATATATCAGGTATTACCTCATATCCTTCTAACGATGCAAAATGGGTTTGTTATACCTATTACATGAGACTTACAAAGAAATGAATGATTTATTAAGATTCACAAAATGGCAAGCCTAGATTCTGCATTGGGATATTTCAACTTCCTTTTAAAAGTCCTTGTTTTAAATGATGCCATATTCTGAATAAATTTCTAAAGCATAGAACAAGAAATCCTGGAGGACCAGACCGTAGTCTACACCCAGTCTGAGCGCCTATGTCTCTGCTCTACTGAGCCAGAGGTAGGTGTTACCTGTCTATGTTCTCCTCCTTCCTTGCTAAAAGCCTAGTCTGCCTTCAGGACAGCAACCTGCTTGGCTAAAAACTTTCTCCTGCCCTTCCCTGAAACTGAGATTACCGTGTACACAGTTCTGATGAAAGAGAAGTAAGTGGAAATCTCCAGATGAGGTTTCTGTGAAATCTTTTTAAAAGGAGTCGAAGCAAGCTGGCAGCAATTTTTTCGCTCTCCCTCCCCTGCAGTCTCCTTCCTTCCTGGAAAACTGCTGTAGGTGGATCAGCCGTGAGTTACACACTTCAGGGGACAAAAATAGAAGTAGGTCATGCCTAGGTCTGTGATGGCATGAGAAGAAAAAGAATCACTCCTTTAGGGGCTGGGGTGTTTATGTGTCATGTTTTTTCTGTTCTTACCCACTGCCTTACTTGATGCATACTCTAAGATGAGGTCTTGATCAGCTTGTAATTTCCACAATGAATGTTTTGGAAAGTTTCTATAAAATCATGGAGGTTTTCTTCACCAAATACCTGTGACTTTCAAGCACTCTGATATTTCAAGTTATTATCTACTTTGCTAAGTATTTATTCAAAGATATTTCAAGTTATGGTTGAGAAGTAGGCTAAATTTGCTCTGGTTTGTTTTCTGCCAGACCACACTCTGTGAGTGGTGCTTAGGGGGCTACTCCCAATGAGCTGCTTGGAGGGCTGCTTCCAGCAGTGCTTCAGGAGGGCTGGGAAGTCATGTAGTGCCAAGGATTGAACTCCAGATTTCTGCATGCAAAGCATTCACTCCAGTAACTTACGCTATCTAAGCCAGCTGAATTCTTTTTTTAAAAGAATCATGCCTCGGGGCCGGAGCGATAGCACAGCGGGTAGGGCGTTTGCCTTGCACGCGGCCGACCCGGGTTCAATCCCCGGCATCCCATATGGTCCCCCAAGCACCGCCAGGAGTAATTCCTGAGTGCAAAGCCAGGAGTAACCCCTGAGCATAGCTGGGTGTGACCCAAAAAGCAAAAAAAAAAAAAAAAAAAAAAAAAAAAAAAAAAAAAAGAATCATGCCTCAAGGAGAAAATAAACACTACTCTTCTAATAAGACCAACAAAATCCAAAATATGCAACAGTTTTTAGATTAATTTAATCAATCTTTGTTACAGTTTTATTTTTCTATCTAAGAACGAAGGATTTTAACTCCCCCTAAACCAGATAATTTCATTTGTATTTGTAGTGCAATTTATGGATAAGTTTTATGGATAATGTAACCTTTATGGATGAGGTTACATCCTTCAGGCAAGAGTGGATTTGCTTTGGTTTACTATGAAACTGCTTTATTTCCCAAGCACGGTATTCCTTATCTGTCACAAAAACACCCACTTAATGTATAAGATTCAACTGGGTCCCCCACCCCGACCCCCTCAACCTACATGCTGCCTGTATGAAATTCGGGAGACATGTGGAATTCAATGCCAACATAATGATCATGCTATTACTTCCCTTAAATAACAAAATCACTGATCTGGAAGTCTTGTATGCTCTGCCAGCAGTTATTCATAATGTGTAGGCAGGCATAATTCCAAAACCTCACAAAATTTTAATTCAAGATATTAGATCATTGTTCAAAGTTCAAAAACAGCTTTGAATTTCATTCTCTGTAATTCAGAGGAATTCTTATAGACATATTATTTATGTGGAGGACCAACTAAAGCTAATTAAAAGTAAGTTTTAAATGGCAGAATGGCCATATCAAAGTCTTTAAAAAACTGAAAGTTTTAACATTTTAAAGGTAAAAATTCTATTTTGTTTTCTCTCTGCATAAGAAGAAAAACAAATTTGTTTTAAGAACCATTAACGTGAGTTATAAACAAACAAATCATCTTAAACTGAGAGTGAAAAAAACTTATAATGCAGATATAAAGTAAAAAAGAGTCACATATAACTAAATAAGTATGAAAACAAACTATACTTTTAATCAGTATAATAAACATCAACATACCCAAGTAAAATGGCAACTAATCATTTTCTAGGTAAAGTTTTACTTCCCCCTCAAAATTCAGCAATAGCATATCCCACCATTATCTGTAACTTCCAACCATCAACAACTGAGAAAAGAACTGGATATATGACTAATAAGAATTATAAGCAACTCAATTGTTCCTAATTCAGAAACATAAGTAATAAATAGATAACATAGTGTCCATAAAGTTCACAGCTGTGTACTTAAGGATGCTACTAGGAACTATCAATATTAATAAAATATGTTTCAAGAAACTGTAATATATTAAAGACATATTCAGAAGAACATAAAAAGATAGTAGACTACAACATACCAAGAAGGAGTAGATAACAAAAGTGGAAAGAAGAGTTATAAAAAGCAAGAAAAAGTAATTATAAAAGTACAACTGTGTACACTACTAAACAAACAAGGTAAAAAGCCAATCATTGCATCATTATTTAACAGAGTCTATCAAAAGTATTTATCATTTTATATAGACCCATCACATACTTTATATGTATAAGGATGAAGTTGTTAAATGAGTTAAAGATTATACAAGGTACAGAAAAATAAGGATCAACATTACATTTTGTAAATGCAATGTTATTTTGTAGTCACAAAGAAAACTCTAGATAAAGTTCTGATAAAAAATGACATCCATTATTTTATAACCAGGGGTTATCCTTGGGACTACCTAGACAGGCATCATAGTAAAGATTGAACACTGAGCTCATATGTGTTAGACAAGTCCTCTACCATTTAAGCTTATATCCCTGGTCCCAACAGATATCCTTGCCATTTCAGATTCAAATTAATCAAAATAATTAAATAAAATGTATTTGAAAAAGATATATATATATGTATATATATATATATACATATATATATATATAGACAATTTGCAGCTGGAGCGATAGCACAGCGGGTAGGGTGTTTGCAGCCAACCTGGGTTCGATTCCTCTGCCCCTCTTGGAGAGCATGGCAAGCTACTGAGAATATCTCACCCACATGGCAGAACTGGTAAGCTACCCGTGGCGTATTCACTATGCCAAAAACAGTAACAACAAGTCTCACAATGGAGATGTTACTGGTGCCCACTCAAGCAAATCGATGAGCAACAGGATGACAGTGATACAATGATACAGTGACTGACAATTTGACACCATATACTGTTAGCAAAGTCTCTATATCTATGCATTTAATTGATTTAGAACTAATTTTTTAAATAATTCATATGACTAATATAAATAGCATATAGGATAAAAAAATAAGGCATAAAATTTCCTTATAGTATCAAGATTAAGTACTTTTAAAAAGTAAAATGGGCTGACCAGCCCTAAAATGGCTACAGCACAAGCTGGGCATGCGCGAGGCCCTAGGTTCACCGCCTAATGCCACATGGGACCCTGTGTACCAGCTGGTGTACTACTGGAGAGCCACAGGCCTGGGTAAGAGTGAAAGAGAGGGGTGGGGAGGAAAGGCTGAGGAAAGAAAGAAGGAAGAAATTAACTCAATGAAACCTGTGTTTGATTACATTCATGGACAAAGAACAATTCTGGGGAGCAATTAAAAATACAGTCAGCAGGGCGAGAGATGTGGCTCAAGTGGTAGAGTGAAAATCCTTGCATGCATTAGGCACCTAGTTGGATCATGGCGCTGCATAACCCCGCTTCCCACCTCTCCCCAGTCACCACCCCGCCCCCCGCCCCGAGATACCCCCCCCACACACACACACCCCTGCCTCCACCTCCATCACAGCAGGGTTATGTTTCTGATGGCTCCTGAGTATCACTGGGAGGCCCTGGGGAGTGGACATCCCAACAACAAGAGATACCTTCAACATAAGCAAAATTGAGAGTATTTATATGTCTACAAAGCTCTCTTTACAGCAACAAAAGCTTTTTAAAGAGAGACATACCATGCTCTAAATTTTAAAAACTATTCCACAAAGTAAATGTTCTGCCTCAGTATTTGAATGTCAGTAGAAGATTCCACACTCAAACACATTTAGAATCGTGGAAGCAAATTTAAGGCCAGAGGTCCATGGCATTAGTACTTAATCTTACCACCCATTGCTCTTTTGTATTACTTCACCCCTTCAAGGGCCTAGTGTTTTCAAGGATTTGACAGGTACCCATTTTATCAATTAAGATAAAACTTATTTGACCAAACAAAACCAAAAACAAGAAAGCATGTAATAACCAGTGCTACCCGAGTATCATGAAATCCAGAAAAATGGAGAGTAGGTGTTTACCTTATTTTTCAATAAGTTACTAGAGAGAATGACAACATTTTTACTTAGGACTGAATAAAACACTGACTGCAAATTAGTAAAAGGTTGGCTTAAGATAGAGTCAATAAAGAGTATTCACCACATGGGTTGATTGTAGAGCTAAGTGAAGCCGCTCCAGTGGAAAGGCCGCCTTTTGAAACCGATGAAACCACAGAAGGTATAGAAGATGAAGTTGGTGTTGTAGAAGAGGCTGTTGAGGATGGTAACCTTTCTCCAGACTCCATATCTAAAAGAGGGGAAGAAGGTTAATACTCTTAGCTGAATATGATTTATTTCAAAACAATTATTTTGGAATTGTTCAAAATAAATTGAAATATTTAAAGTAAATCATAGCTTTAAAAACCAAATATAATGGAATACGTGTACTATTGAATCAAAAATAAAGAACAACATAATGAAACAGCTTTATTTATGGAATATATTTAATGTTAAGTATAATTTTCTTTCAACAGATATGCAGTGTCCACCAAAATTCATATTAACCATTAATATTTTTGTATGCTAATTTGCTTGTTTTGGAGCCACACTCAGTAGTATTTAGGAGTTCCTGACTCTGTGCTCAGGGATAACTCCTTGAGGTAGGTGCTCAGAGGGACAACTGGTGCTGGGGAGAAAACCTGGGGCCCTATGTGTAAAAGATGTGCTCAGTTTACTGAGCTATATCGCCAAATATGTGTACATATATATGCATATATACACATAATGTATATACAGGTATATATACAAATATTTGTATGTAAGTATATATATGTATGCATCTATATTTGTTTGTTTGTTTGTTTGTTTGTTTTTGGGTCACACCAATTGGTGTTCAGGGTGCTAGAGATCAAGCCCAGGTTGGCTGTGTGCAAAGCAAGTCCCCTATCCTTGTATTATCTTCCAAGCCCCACCACCCTATTGGGTTTTTTGTTTTATTTTTTTCCACACAAATGTATTTTCATAAACTCAGGAAAATTAGTATTAAAACCTTTTTCTTAAATCACTTGATCATCAGTTGAATGGAATACATATATTAATGAATCAAGAAAATATCACATTTTAATGAACTGAAATACTGTTTTCTAAATCCAGATAATAACATGCTTAAGTATCTAAAGATTTGAAGTTTAGTGTCTAATACAGTGAAATTCCACATTCCCAGCAAGACGAAGATATATTTTTTTTTTTTTTGGTTTTTGGGTCACACCCGGCGATGCACAGGGGTTACTCCTGGCTCTTCACTCAGGAATTACCCCTGGCGGTGCTCAGGGGACCATATAGGATGCTGGGATTAGAACCGGGGTCGGCCATGTGCAAGGCAAATGCCCTACCCACTGTGCTATCGCTCCAGCCCCAAGACAAAGATATTTTTAAACGGTTTACTGGAGTCAAGTTTAAGCTATGATTTCAGAACTAGTGTGACTTAATAATGAGTGAAATACTTCAAAGCATCTTTATTTTCATGCCTATTTTGAGAACCTTCCTGCATTATTTTTACTGTAATAACTTATATTACTTTAAAAAATGCATTCTTTGGGACATGATAATAAAGCAATGGTTCAGAATGCACACTTTGCCTGGAGAAACTCCAGATCAACCTCTAGAACTGCATGGTTAGATAACAATCTAGGCTAGTTAATGGTCATTTACTCTCTGTCTGCACTGATACCACAGTTTAAAAGAGAAATACACATTTTATAGGGAATGAAGGGAGTACATATTTTATGAAAATGAAAGACACTGCTCACATATAAATGAATGTATAATCAGCAACAAAGCAACTTTTACCATTTTATCTATAGCAACTTCTGTATGAAAGGATTAAGTACTTTTTTTGCATGCTGTATGACCAACCATGCATCTATCCTTGGCACCATACATATGGTCCATTGAGCACCGCCAGGAGTGATTGCTGAGCACAGAATCAGGAGTAAACCCTGAATACTACCAGGTGTAATTCAAAACTAACAAACAAGAAAGTATGAAATTCTACAGCCAATCACATAATCATGATATATCCTTTTTTGGTTTGTTTTGATTTGGTTTGGGGGCCATACCCAGCAGTGCTGAGGCTTACTCCTACCTCTGTGCTCAGGTATCAATCTGACAGGGTTTACGAGATCATATATCATTCCAATCATCGAACCCAGGTCAGCCACATGCAAAGCAAGTGCCCTGCTTGCTTTATTATCACTCTGGCCCCCGTTTTCATGAAAAGGTTTGTTGTAATTTAAATACTGATTAATTAAAATAATGTAAGATATTAAAGTCTACTTTAATATCTTAAAGCCTAGGGCGGGGAGGGGTTACTTCTGACTATGTTTGTAACTTAAACTCCAAGGTCCAGGCCTGAAAGTTCAGTGTTCAGGCTGGGAGTGTTGTGCTTGAGTTCATCTGTGCTCAGAAGCCAGAAGGGACAATTATTTTTCTATCTTGGCTACTGTAGATGGCACTAGAACGAATGGAAGTATGCAGAGATCTTTCCTCTCTATTAATTATGGGAGACATATGGCCTGGTGCCAGTCAGACTCCTGGCAGAGGACTAGAGGTCACTGTGGTTACACCACATGGTGCTGGTGCAGGGGGATCATGCAGAACAAGGCACCAAACTGAAGGCTTCAAACAAGCCAAATATGTGCTCTATCAACTGACATATATTACTGACCTATCATTAATGTGTAAATATTGACTGAGCAAAAATATAATCCCATTCACCATAGTGCCAAAAATCAAGTACCTTGGAATCAACAAAGAGGTGAAAGACATAATAAATTAAAAATTTAAATGACTTCTTTAATAAATTAAAGATGACACAAGGAAATGGAGAGACAGAGGAATCACACCCAGGTCGGCAGCATGCAAGGCAAACGCCCTACCCACTGTGCTATCACTCCAGTATAGACCCCTAGATAATAAAAAATAAAACTTTTGTATGGTGCAGTAATTCCCTCTTGAGCATTTGTCCCAAGAACTAAAACCTTAATTCACAAGGATATATGTTAATTGCAGCACTAGTCACAATAGTACCACTCTAGAAATGACCTAAGTGCTCAACAACAGATGAATGAACAATAAAATTGTGAGAAAAGATGAAATCATGTAGTTTTTTGCAACCTGCATGGAACTGGAGATTATTGTGGTAAGTGAAGTGAGTCATAAGGAAAAAGATAATTATGAAATGAGCTCATTCATATGTGGAATATAAAGCAGCAAAAGAAGGGACATAACAGTCCCTACTGGAAACAAACTCAGAAAGTACCAATATAATAATAAAGTATGATATCTGGTCATGGGGACTAAAGGAGCATTGAATAAGGGGACTTGAGACAATAACTCTAGTGTTGATAGTGGTGAAGGAGCATTGCAAGAATAAAACAATATGGAAATTGTTGTAAACCATGTAACCTCCATTTTTTAAAAAAGTAGATTGACTGCTTTAAATATGTAGATGACTTTTGCATAAGATAGGTTCATATAAGAAAGGTAATCCCAAACTCACAAAAAAGCATCATTAGCAAAAAACCATTTTGATGAGTTTTCCATTTATACACAATTTAAAAATTCTTTTCATATATTGGCATTCCTGTCAAGCACCTCCATTGATGATGGTATTATTATATTGAGTGTGTACATTTTCTTACATAATCTTTCATTACCCAGACCCTCCCCCAGCACCATTTTCCAGTAGCTTGGCAGTCATACCCACAAATTGCCCCTGGAGCTGTGTAATCCCATCAACGGCCAACATCCAGAGATGATAAAACAATGCTCCCAGAAGAGAGCGACACAGAGTCTCTTGCCCCCGTGCCTGGCTGTCTTCATGAGAGCCCCTGAGCAGGGCAGGTTGAGTTTTCCTCCCCACCCCAAGGAGAGCCCGGGCAGCCAAAGACCTCCAGAACCCAGCCACAGCCATGCTCAAGGCCCCTCTCCACATGTTTGGATGAGCCTCATGCATGATGGAACCGGCAGAGGAAGCCAGGTGTGCGGGACCCGAGGCTGAGATCTCCAAACCTGCTCATATCAGAACTGGGTCTCCTCTACCCAGACCCCCCCTTTTCCAGTAGCTTGGCAGTCACACACACAAACTGCCTCCAGAGCTGTGTAAAGCCATCAATGGCCAAGATCCAGATACTATAAAACAACCTCTTATAGCCTAGTTCTCCCTCTCAGAGAACCTGGCAAGGTACTGAGAGCATCCTGCCCACAAGGCAGAGCCTAGCAAGCTTTCTGTGGCGTGTTCAATACGCCAAATACAGAAACAATGATGGTCTCATTCCCCTTACCCTGATAAGAGCCTCCAATGTGACACCGGTGGGAAGAACAAGTAAAGAGAGGCTGCTAAAATCTCAGGGCTAGGACGAATGGAGACGTTACTGGTGTCCACTCAAGCAAATCGTTGATCAACGGGATGAAAGTGATGATGATGATAAATCTTTCATCTCGTTATCAACATTCATCAAATATAAAGGCATAGTTGGTACTGCTGGCTGTAAGGAATTAATGCTGATTTTGGATCATCAAACATTCACTAGTGAGTTTTACTAAGTGGTTGTATAATAAGTACACACAAGGCTAATCTTTTTCTCTACAAACTATTTTATCCACCAAGTTCCATTTCACTAAATAAAAAAATATAGCCCACTATTGTTTTTCCTAGTCTTGAGAAGATGTTCATATTTTTTACACTAGTAACCTTACTGTATCTTTAAAAGATGTGGTGGTGGTGGGCCCCCCAAGCAGTACTCAGGCGTTTGGAGAGGGCCCACAGTCAATTCTCAGTCAACCAAGGATGGTTCAACACAAGGACCCATGTAATGCTCCGCAGGCCCTGCAACTGGGGTGCACGTGGGTGTGGTTATGGGGTGGGGGCTCGGAGGAGGATATTCAATTCATCCCAGTGGTGCTCAGGTTCCTCTGCTTCTCTGATGACACTGTTCTAATAACACCAAATTATCAGCCAAGTGGCATAAATGCTGGCTGACTTCAACCGTGAGTGTGGAAAGGTCGGACTGCAGCTAAATCTCACGAAGACAATGTTCATGAGAAACGAACTAGTTCCTGATGTTCCATTTGCCCTCAACGGAACGAACATCTCCGAATGTAACAGTTATGTGACGTAGGTTGAGAACTCAACATGACAAATGACCTGGCACCTGAACTGCACAGGAGGAAGAGAGCAGTGTGGAACGCCTTAAAGAGTGTCAAAGAAGTGGTTAAGAGAATGAAGAACCTTCAGCTCTGGGCACATCTTTTTGACTCCACCATTCTTCCTGCACTAACATATGCCTCAGAGACCTGGGCCCTATGAAAACAGGATGAGAACACTATTTGGGTATCCCAAAGAGGAATCGAAAGAGCTATGCTTCAGTATCATGTTCCACTCAAGTGAGAAGGAATCCGAAGTTCCGACCTCCATCGATGAATCAGGGACACTGTCTCGTTTGCCAAGGTGTCGAAAATCAGAAGGGCCGGACATGAAATGCGATTCAGAGACGACTGCAGGACTAGAACTGATACTGACTGGATTCCACAGGACGTCAAAAGACCATGTGGCTGCCCACCTACAAGATGGTCAGACTTCTTAACCAAGACCCTAAATAAACAGTTTGAGGCTCTTTGTGTTTCTGGAGCAAGCAGATGCCATTGGGCTACACTAGCACGTGACAGAGACAAATGGAGACGTTACTGGCGTGTGCTCGAGCAAATCTATGAATAACGAGATGACAAGTGATACAAGTGATAGAGCACATGCTTCATACACTGAGACCATGGGTTTGATCTCTGGCACTAAATATAAAAGACATAAAAGAAAACAGACACGAAATGTAACATTATATGTATTTTGAACAATAGGACTAAAAATGTGTCTTTGTATTCCACAGTAAGGCAAATTTTGTAATATACACATAAGCACTTTGCTGAATACCTGGCATATACTCAGTAAATAATAATTCTATTTTTTGTGAACAGAAAATAAATAACAATCCTATTTTTTAAAACAGAAAATAGCAATTAACTCTGTTTAATTCTTTGTTAATTTAATTTGATTGAAGATTGAAGTAAGTGAAACCCACAATATGAAATAGGCAGTTTCTAATACTAATAATTGCAATACTGTTAATTGCATTCCCTGTAAGAAAAGCAATTTGATACCTGTTAAAAAATTTAAATATACAGAATATTAAATGCAATTTATTGTGGTGATCATTTTATAACACATATACAACATATCTATCTAATCCCTATATATATATATCTTTAATATTTTATGTATTTCACTGTATCACTGTCATCCTGTTTCTCGTTGATTTCCTCAAGCAGGTTCCAGTAACGTCTGAAACTTGTTACTATTTTTGGCATATCGAATACACCACGGGTAGCTTGCCAGGCTCTGCTGTGCGAGCAGTTTACTCTCGGTAGCCTGCCGGGCTCTCTGAGAGGGGCGGAGGAATCGAACCTAGGTCAGCTGTGTGCAAGGCAAATGCCCTACCCGCTGTGCTATCACTCCAGCCCTATGTCTACTTAAGATAAAGAAATTAAAAATGTATGTGTTGCTGAGCTAGAAAGATAGTACATTAGGTAAGGTGCTTGTTTACAAGTGGTGGACCAAACTAAATCTCTAGCACCCACAGGGTCCCCACGCCCTGCGAAGATTGATCCCAGAGCATAGCCACATGTGTTCCAAACTGCTCTCACTAAGGTTATGTATGTTATCCATGAATTTGGATCCTGCACTCCTGATAACCTATTTTGTATAAAAGTGCCAGAGATTGAAAAACCACTTATTTATGTTTTTTCTCTTACTGGAAATAAGAAAGAAAAGAACCAGAGATAGCAGTATGTGTTTGGGGGCTTTTTCATCTTCAGGTTTTTTTTTTTCCTTATTCTTGGTTCTTTCTTTTGTTTCTTTAAGTGACAAGGGACTCTCTCTCCCTTTTTCTCTTAAGTTTTTGGGTCATACCTGGCAGTGCTCAGCAGTTACTCCTGGCAGGACTCAGGATACCATACGGGATACCAGAGATCAAAACTAGGTTAGCTGTGTGCAAGGCAAATGCCCTACCAGCTGTACTCTTGATCCAGACTGGGTCTTAACTATGTAGCCATGATAATCTTGTAGTTACCTAAGTATTCTCTTTGTTTGGTAAGTGCAGGTCTTTTTTATTGGCCCTAAGTTAACATTTTTTCTTAAAGTTAAGGTACTTGTTAATTCTACCGCCAGCAAATTTTCCCAACATATATATATATATATATATATATATATGCACATGTCACTATCACTGTCATTCCGTTGCTCATCGATTTGCTCGAGTGGGCACCAGTAACGTCTCCATCATGAGACTTATTGTTACTGTTTTGGCATATCCAATATGCCACAGGTAGCTTGCCAGGCTCTGCTGCGTGGGCTCCATACTCTCGGTAGCTTGCCAGGCTCTCTGAGAGGGGCCGAGGAATCAAACTCGGGTGGGCTGAGTGAAAGGCAAACCCAACCGCTGTGCTATCGCTCCAGCCCATATGCATATGTACATATGTATATACATTAAATTATTCTCATTAAAATTAATATTCTACTGCAAGTATTCTAGAAGATCGTTTTATATTTGGATTAACAAGTAATAATTTTCAAAATGCCCTTTAAAAGCAAAGTGCTTATTTATGTCTTTTGTTTACTGCTTCACCTGCTGAAGCACAAACATAGCTCTACAGGGAATTCTATCCATCAATATAAAAAAATCAAAGATAAGGAGGCAATACTTTGTATTTTTGAAAAATATGCAAATTAATCATTGACTTACCATTTGGCAATGTTAAGAATTGTAAATATAAGAATAATTAGGAAGGTATAAAAACACATTTTCACCAAGGGATGCTAGAAAAAACAGGTAAAAGTTTAAGGAAAAAAAAACAAGATGTTTGCATAATCTCAAAAGAACCTGTTATAATATATAGCAAATTTAAAAAGATAAAAGAGTAATTTTATGGTAGAGAAAATAAATTGCCTATAAAAATATCAACATAATTATCATTTGATGTTGATCATAGAAGAAAAAAGGAAAAGACTGAGAAACCTCATTGACTGAAAACTAAGGTAGTAAGACAACAAAATGTGACCTGGAATTTTAGGTTGGTTTCCATTTGGAACAGAAAAAAAAGACAGTAATAGAAAAATGGGTGCAATACATGTAAGTCTGTAGCTCGTGTAACAATGTTAATTTTCTTTCTTAAAAAATATATTTTTTAAATTGAATCACTGCAATATAGACACTTACAAAGCTGTTCATGATTTGGTTTCAGTCACAGTGTTCTAACACCCATCCTCCACCAGTGTACCAGTGTTCCCAATTTCCTTCCCATCACCCCCACCCCACCTGCAGCTTACATTTATGGCAGGTTCATTCTCTCTCTCTCTTTCTCTCTTTCCCTTTCTCCCTTCCTCTCTCCCTCCCTCCGCCCCTCTGTTTCTATCTCCTTTTGGGCATTGTGCTTTGCAATACAGATACTGAATGGTTGTCACGTATATACCTTACCTACTTTTAACACTCAATTCTTGTCCAGCATGATCATTTCCAAATATTATTAGCAATGTTAATTTTCTAATTTTTGAAATTTTTTAATCATCACATCATTACAAAAAGTATTAAGATTAGAGAAAGGTGGGTAAAACATATGTGTGTGTGAACTTCCTGCCATTTTTTTGGTGACTCTTTAAAGTGCAAACTTATTTCCAAATAAAGAACAAAGGAAAGAAGAAAACATGAAGTTAATAAGCACTCAAAAGGTACATGTACACTAGAGTTTAAGCATGTACACTCAGACCTAAAGAAATGAAAATGCAGATTACACTGTACCAGATATTATCTGTGCTCAGAAGCTATCTGGGGTTTACTAACCATGACCTTAAGCTGACAGTTTTGTAGTCAAAATTTACTCAGAAGTAATATGAAGGTGTAATTGGGAGGAATAGGTGAAATAATATAAGTACAGAGTATCTGGTTCTCAATAACTGTCAAATATAATTTTAAATAAGTGAACAGCTGTTTATATAATTACCCATGTGTATACATAGCAGTAAAAGAAACCTTATGATATTTTTATATTATTAACTTGATGTAAACATTTCAGAGCCATATCTATTTATAGATTATGTTTGGCATGGTAATACATTATTTTAGACAGATGGCGTTGTATTAAGAATCAAAAACAAAAGTCTCATAGTTGTATAAATACCAATAGTAAAAGTATTTAACCTAAAACTTTCAAAACAAACTGGAACACAAATATGACAAAAATACACTAATTTTCAGTTAAATGTAATTATTATCACAAGTTATTTCTAATTCTTAGAAGTACTACAAAAATTGGTAGAAAACTAGTTGTTCAGATTATTTAAGAATAAATATGGCTAGAGTGACAGTAATGGATAATGGATAACGTCATGGTACTACAAAAAATTGGTAGAAAACTAGTTGTTCAGATTATTTAAGAATAAATACGGCTAAAGTGACAGTAATGGATAATGGATAATGTTATGGTAGCATTATCCAGATATGATACTTGCACTCCTATCTAACAGCCTTTCTTTCCAACCCTTCCAGTCAGGTTCAAAACCACCAGCAACTGATTCTGTCTTGCTAAATTCTGCCGAGACCACAAAATCAAAATAAATGGACTAAATAACACGACTCTCCTAAGCACCACACACAAAGCCTAGAAAAACAGCAATCAGTCCTTCAAGGCAATTTACAAGAGCACATTTTCTAAAGTTAACTTCAAAATTCTTGTTTTATACAGTGATCAGGTAGAGCAAATATTACCACAACTAAAAATTAATGTCTAAGACTACAGTGAAAAATAGATTTATTTATGTAGAAAACAGAAAAAATAAGTGTAGATGACAATGAATTACTGTAATAAAAGGTCTATTCATTGTGTATCTTTTATGTGATCTATAGAAGTAGTCCTTAACCAGGAGTAACTTTGTAACACTCCTCTCACTCACAAGGAAACACCTAAAGTCTTGAGACATTTTTGACAGTAACTCAGAGAAGGTGCTATTGGCCCAGAAGAGTCCAAACACCCTATTAAAGAACAGGACATCCATCCGCCACAAAGATAACTACTTGGCCCTGAGGGTTAGGAGAAATCTGGTTAAAAAATCATGTTCTAAAATATAAATTCAAACAAAACTTTTCATTAAGTAGCAATTCTATATTACTATAGTCATGCAATTATTGAAGATAATATTGACAACTCATAGCTCATACAATAAATGGTAAAATTATATTCAATCTATCTTTTGTATCAGCATACTTCTAGAGTGTACTATTTTATAATTTTCATAGATATTTAAAATTGATAGTACTGATAGGCAATTACTTATACTAAATGAATTTATTGTGTTTTAGTAAAATGGTATCTATTATCAATTATCTAAAAACATAACAAAATTAGAATTACAATTTTTTCCCTGAAAGGTATTATATATGCATCAAAGATACGATGATCAGTTGTTAATGATAATACTGTTTAAATTCATGCATATCAAATGTTTCTTTTTGTGTAACCATAGAGTTTATGAACACTGACAGCTGCTAGGTGTAAAACTGAACAGGTGCAAACAGGAAAGGGCAAGACATTTGGCGACAAAAGGTAAACACAATCAGCTGCCCTCTGTCTCTGTTGCTCAATTCTTCAAGCACTGAAAATATAGTTACATAATGAAGATTAAAAACTCAGATGTAAAAATAGACTTGGATATATATGCATATATATAATATAGATAGATCCTGGAAGAAGCTTTCCTAAAGAGTGTCTTTATATACACTGATAATACCAAGGGTTCTCTGTGGACTTTAAAGGTTAAAAAGCAGATTTGATTCATTTGTACTTCTCCTTTACAATATTACCTCAATGAAAAATATAATTAGGAATAATAATAGGATACTCTAAATATACTGCTTTTTGGGGTTTTGTAGATTCGTGAAGAACATATATATTACACACACTCTCTCTCTCCTTCCTCTTTCTCTCTCTATTTCTCTCTCTTTTCTAACACTTTTCAACAGTTGGTGAGGGTGAGGGAGCATACACAGAGAGAGATGCAGAATATTTACTCCTGACTCTGCGTACACGGCTCACTCTTTAATCCTAGTAGTGCTCAGGGGAGCATATACAAGTGCTGGGTATCAAACCAGAGCTGGCAGAGTGCAATGAAAGTGCCATAACCCCTATAGAGATTCCCCTGATCCTTAAGGGATTGCTTTGATATGACTATTTTCTTAGATTACTTCTAAGCAACTGCACATTTGGGCAAATAATAATTCAGTACATTAAGTGGCAACAAAAATCAAGCAATAAACAAATAATATCCTAGGTGGTAAACAAAATCACCCTAATATGTTTGTAGGAAAAGTATTCTATTTATAATTTTTATTCATCCATATTTCCTGAAAGTCACTATGTCAAAAAGTATACTGAATTTTAATATATAAGTATATAAAATTTCCCTGCTGCTCGACATATTTTAACTACCACTCTAAGTAGTTAAATAGTTACATCCCCACACAAATGTCGACGAGCAATCACATACTCTGTGCTGTAGCTGGTGATCTAGAGTAAGTAATCATAAATACTAATTTAGCTGAAAAATTATGAGATTGAATATAGTACCCCTAAAATTCCTCTAAAAGTTTTACCTGGGGCTGGAGCAATAGCACAGCGGGTAGGGCATTTGCCTTGCACGCGGCCGACCCGGGTTCGATTCCCAGCATACCATATGGTCCCCTGAGCACCGCCAGGAGTGATTCCTGAGTGCAGAGCCAGGAGTAACCCCTGTGCATTGCCGGGTGTGACCCAAAAACCAAAAAAAAATAAAAATAAAAAAAATAAAAGTTTTACCAACTTGATGGTAACTTTTTAAAAAAACTTTTACAGCATGTTAAAATATTTAGAAGTTTAATTCTACCTTTTCCTTACCCTTCTTCCACTGGTTTTAGTTCTACCTCCAAATATGTATCATGCTAAATTACAGATTTCTGTTAAATCTTTTAAAGATTTACTCTTGTCTTATCTATATCTCTGGAGACTTGATGATGAGAACATTATCCAAGAGTAAAGCACTGATTTTAATAGTACTTAGTAAATAATCTATTCAGGGAGTATCCTTGTCTATCCAAAGGATTAAGCCTTTCTTTGCAATAAAATATCTGAGGAAGAACTTATTTTAAGATATAAGAAAATTTTTAGAAATAATATGAAAGAATGTTTGAGCAATATTTAATAAGTGTGGATCTACCATAGGGAAGATCTATGAATATATTGACAGAAATTTGTGAAAAGAATATGCTAGTAGAATAGAGATAAATGCTGGTTAATTATTCTCTCATATATAATACAAAGGGTCCCACAGAATAAGCAAAAAATACCTAGATAATTTTTTAATTAAGAAAAACAAGTAAAGTCAATCAGAATCTTAAGATAATTTCTGGATTGTAACTGAGAACTATGCATAATGTATTGGGGAAATAGAGCAGGGCAAAGAATAGTCATGTTACTTTCAGTAGCTTATCCACATATAAGCTAGGAAAGAGACGACAAATACTATATATCTGATGAACTGGATATAAGATTCAAAACTCCCCTTCATTGAGAAAGAAATGCTGCTTATATAAACAGGAAAACAACACACTTCTTAGAGAACAAAATGAGGGCTTGGTATTTAACTCAGAGGTATGTATGCTTTGCATGTATGCAGCCTTGGAAAAGAAGTGGAAGGAGAAGCGAGAGAGTGAAGAAAGGAAGGAAAAAGAAAAAAGGGGAAAGAAGAAAAGGGAAGGGAAGAGAAGCGGAGGGGAAGGGAGGAGAGGGAATGGAGGAGAGGAAAAGGCAGTGAAGGGAGGGGAAAGGAAGAAAGGGGAGAGGAGAGGGAGTAAAAGAGGGAAAGGGAAGGGGAGGGAAAGGAGCTGAAAAGAAGGGAGGAAGTGAAGGAGAAGGGAAAGGAAAGGAAGAGAAAGACAAGGAAAGGAAATGGAAGGGCAGTGGCCAGCATGTAGGGTACTTGCCTTGCACCTGTTAGACTCCCTCCACCCCCCCAAAAAGAAGACAGAGTAAGACCAAAAAGAGTCTTCAATTTATCAAACTGGAAAACTTTAGACATAAAAAATATTTTATGTAAAAATCAATTACCTTAACCCATCAATGCAAAAGGCTTTAAAAGCCAAATGTTTCATCAATATTGTAAAGATATTGTAAAACTATTGAAATTGTAAAGAGCATTACAGAGCTGTCATTAAAGTATGAGGTATATGTATATTACTTTATTAAATGTAAAGAATAAAGTGGAAAACACTGAAAATAGCAAGAGCTCAATATATTATTAAGAAACAAATAAATCCTTATATCTCTAGGCTCAAAGAATTTTGGGAAAAATAAGTATTTGGTAACTGTTTATTTCTATACAAAAGGATTGGAGAACTGAAATCTAAGGAGGATTCTTTTTCACTATAAATATTTTCTATTACATGAATTATTTACCATATGTTACTATTGATGATACTTAAATCAATAAAAAGACATTTCTCAAGGTTTTGTACTACTAGATATTATCTTTTTAAATATTCTGCAAAGCACTAGGTATCTTTAAGTGCCTTGGAAAATGACAAGGAGGGAAGTGGCAGAGATTATGGCTCTAGCTCACATGGTTTCTACTTCTACAAAAAGATCTCATCTGCTTTGCACTTTGGGATTCTGTGAGGGATTCTGTTTGAAGGCACCCTTTATAATTGTTAAAACTTTGTAAAACCATTATTCTAAAAGCTGTCTCACATTACATCTCAGTAACAGCCATGTAAGTAACACGGGCAAAGCTATTCTGACTTTGACATGTCCATCTTCAACTTTTAAGTAGGAGGCACTTTTACTCATCCCTGGTTTTTCATCCCTAATTTCAAACCACTTCACACAGTATCATAATTAAACCGAATTTCCAACTGGAGGACATCTTCTAGATTACACACAGCAAATACCTCAACCCTGGCAAGCTGAATTAAACACCTGCTCAGGAGACTGCTAAGTGATACATCTTATCATCTACCTATTGTCCCCTTTTCAATTGTCCCTTGGATACTCAGTTCTCTTCTATCTGTGTTTGTTCCAAAGAAAAAAGCAATAAGAGTAAGAACAAAACAAGGTAACTGTAGAATAGACTACTTGGCTCTCGAATTTACAACACCACAGGAAAACAATTCCTTTCTTTTAGAAAATCTAAAACCTAACAAATGTCATATACCCACTCTATCCATCCATCTAATTAAAATGGTTGAGATGGCCTTCTTCAGTTCCTTAAATTTATTATGTATTCAGAGCTTGAGAGTAATTTTAATAATTCTACTCTTTGGGTTATTTCTACATTCCTACTCCATTACTTATCAGTTATTTTACATTTTAAAAAACAACCAGGAAACTCAAAAAAATTTTTTTGTTTTGTTTTGGGGCCACACCTGGCCTGCTTAGGTGGAGAATTCCCTGCTCTCCACTCGGGGATCATTCCTGGTGGTGCCTGGGGACCACACTGCGTGCAAGGCAAGCACCCAGCCCACTAGATTATCTCACTTCTCTTTTGCTATCTCATATTTTCTATTTTTATTTTCTTTTTTCCCCTACTCTGATTTAAGAGAAAAAAAATACTTTTACTTAACTAAGATAAAATCGCCTACATATACAGTTTCCTTTTTTGACCCACTGTCACAATCTCATTCATTCCTGTCTGACTCTCTAAATATATAACTATAATGCACTGTTAGCATGATGTTAGTGCTGGGATCCCATGATCATGACAAGGTCTGACAGCAAAGTAAAATCCAATGAAATGAGTCTGTGGTTCAGCAAGAAAGGAAGATTATGAACACTTTAAAATGGGAGGCCAATGATAAAGCAAGTCCATCTGTAACAAAGGTTTGATGTCCTCCTTATACGCCTATCCTCCTGACCCACTAGAACGTCTAAGAAGTTAACTCAAAATTAAACATCACGGGGCTGGAGTGATAGCACAGCGGGTAGGGCGTTTGTCTTGCACGAGGCCGACCCAGGTTCGATTCCCAGCATCCAATATGGTCCCCCAGCACTGCCAGGAGTAATTCCTGAGTGCAGAGCCAGGAGTAACTCCTGTGCACTGCTGGGTATGACCCAAAAAGCAAAAAAAAAAAAAAAAAAAAAAAATTAAACATCACTGGAATGGACAGTGGTTCAGTTTTGAGGACCTGGCTTGAATATAACAGAACCCAAGTTCAATTTAAGGTATCACCACAACAAAAATAATATCAAAAAATTAAAATTATATCAAATATTCTACTACTATTAATAATATTATTACTATACAGACTCTTAAATTGTCATCACCATATTAGTTATTGAAAACCTAGTATTTATGCCAGAAACTATCCTCAGTATTTTCCCTTATTTCAATTATGTGAAGGTATAAAGTAAATTCTACATATTATGATCATTCATAATAGTAGTGATAATTTTCAAATGAGGAAACACAGAAACAGAAAAACAACTTGCAAAAGTTAAAGGAGATTAAGTTTCAAAGACAGAAACCTGGACTCTTTTAGAACCCCTGAGAGCTTTAGAGCTCATCCCTTCTAAATTATTTCATTGTGAATTGCATTAGAACAAAAACAATATATGTAGTTTGGCCATAATAATTTTAAATATTTCAAGAAATAAGGGAAAAGGCAGATCAGTTACTTGAGCATTTTGTTTGTCACTGTCACTGTCATCCCATTGCTCATCGATTTATTCGAGCGGGCACCAGTAACGTCTCTCATTGAGAGACTTATTGTTACTGTTTTTGGCATATCCAATATGCATGGGTAGCTTGCCAAGCTCTGCTGCGCGGACTCGATACTCTTGGTAGCTTGCCGGGCTCTCCGAGAGGGGCAAAGGAATCGAACTTGGGTCGGCCGCGTGAAAGGCGAACGCCCAACCGCTGTGCTATCACTCCAGCCCAGCATTTTGTTATAATATAGAAAATAAGAACTGGAGCGATACCACAGCGGTTAGGCGTTTGCCTTGTACGTGGCAGACCCGGGTTCGATTCAACTGTCCCTCTCAGAGAGCCTGTCGAGCTACCCGTGGCATATTCAATATGCCAAAACAGTAACAACAAGTCTCACAATGGAGACGTTACTGGTGCCTGCTTGAGCAAATCGATGAACAACGGGAGGACTGTGCTACAATGCTATAGAAAATAAATAAAAAAAAAACACAAAGCCTGGGTCTGGAGGGATAGTCCAGTGGGCAGGGCACTTGCCTTGCATGCAGCTTACCCAAGTTCAATATTCAGCACCCCACAGAGTCCCTTGAGCCAGCCAGGAATGATTCCTGAGCCTCGAGTAAGGAGTAAGCTCTGAGCACAGCTGGGTGTGCCTCCCGCTGCCCCCTAATCCTCCTCCAACCCTCCCAAAAAAAGAACCCCAAACAAACATAAAACTTTCCAGATTCAATATAAAACCAAAGGATGAAAACTATGGCCTTTTAGGGACCCATACTTTAAAAACATCAATTATCTAAAAGGTAGTCCGATTCAACTATTCTGTTGGCTTTCCTTTAAATAAACTATATAAACATCCAGTGAAAGGAAAACTTAACTAAAATTCTCATAGGGTTGATGACCCCATCAAAATCTACAAAGGACTTTTTATTTTTTTAAAAATTAATAGTTTATTTTTAATTAGTGAGTCAACGTGAGGGTACAGTTACAGATTTATACATTTTTGTGCTCATGTTTCTCCCTTACAAAGTTTGATAACCCATCCCTTCACCAGTGCCCATTCTCCACCACCAGTAAACCCAACATCCCTCCCCCCCTCCCCAGTCCCGTCTCCCCCCACCCCACACTGCCACTATGGCAGGGTATTCCAACAAAGGACTTTTTAAAAAGGAAAAAAAAAACGGGAGAGTGTGAATTTGTTTCCCCCCATCACAAATAATGCGGTCGGTTGAGTTTCTGACATTTGGGGGAGTCACAGGGGTCAGCATATCCAGAGAGCAATGATAAGTTTTGCCCTGGAAAAACACCTTTGTATTTATGGTATTTCCCCTGCCAGGTAAGAATTAGAAAGAATTTCAATAACTCAACAAATAAGATATAAATAAACTGAAATATTTATTCAAGTATCATGTAAACATTAAATATTTTCTAATACTAATAAACACAGAAGACATACATGGTATAGTGTTGGTCAAAAAAGAAAACACAGATGACAAACATATTACAATCCAATTTTCTGTTTGTTTTTGTTCCTCACCTGGTGGTGCTTAAGGGCTATTCCTGTAACTGTGCTCAGGGGTCACTTCCAGCCTCTCCATCCCCACAGATTATTTCTTGCTACTCAACGTATCACATACATATGGTGGAAATAAACACTTAAATGAATAAAAAGAAAGTCCTAATGATGAAATATAAGATATAAACGAGAAACAATGGAACTTTTAGAATTGAATACGAAAATAATAAAAACTCACTGAGTGGACATAACAAGAGTGGTAATATTCAAGTTAGTGAACTTGAAAACAAACAGAAATTATGTAATGGATCAATAGTAAATATTTAGTAACTTGGACAAATATTTAAATAATTAAGCAAAACAAATATTGAAAGCCACAAAGAAAGCCTTAGGGACATGTGGGTAAGTCAAGACACCTAACCTTCTAATATCATGTCTTATTCATAGGATTGAAAATGTGGTGTTAAAACACTATGCTAAAAATTGTTAAAAGAAGTGCAGTTGGAGAGATAATATAGCAGGTAGGGCAGCTGTCTCACATAGTTGCCCTGAGTTCGATCTCCGGCACCCCAGACGGTCTCCGACCCAACCAGAAGTGATGCCTTGAGTAAAAACCCAGAAGTAAGCCGTGAGCACTGGTATGTGTAGCCCAAACACACACACAAATTTTGTTTGAAGAAATACTACCTACAAATTCCAATTTTGGTGAAAATAATAATTTTATATATTCAAAAAGCAGAGCAAACCCAAAGCTAGATAAGCTAAAAGAAAATATGTAGTTCCACCAAGGACAGTAGATACAAGGGCTTGAAGGATTGCCCCATAGCTGGAAGACTGCTTCATGAGTGGAGGGGAGAAGGGAGATGGAACAGAGAAGGAATCACTAAGAAAATGATGGCTGGAGGCATCAGTCAGGATGGGAGATGTGTGCCGAAAGTAGATAATGGACCAAACATGATGACCTCTCAGTGTCTGTGTTTCAAGCCATGATGCCCAAAAGTAGATAGAGTGTAGGGGGAATATTGTCTGCCATGGATGCAGGGGGAGGGTGGGAAAAGGGGGGTATACCAGGGATATTGGTGGTGGGGAATGTGCACTGGTGGAGGGATGGGTGTTTGATCATTGTGTGATTGTAACCAAAACAAGAAAGCTTGTAACTATCTCACAGTGATTCAATAAAATTTTTAAAAAAAGAAAAAAGAAAATATGTAGTTCCAGACAAAAAGTGGTACTTTTATGAAATGAACTTGAGTTTTCAAAATTTCCAGATGAAAAACCACCAGAAAATCAATCATGCACTATAGTGTTATCATTTCTTTGCTTATTCTTTCTGTCATCATCAAAAACCATGAGGTGCAGCCACAGTCAACCTGTGTTCTTTAACAACACAATCTACGACACACCTTTGTGCTGCATTTCTTTTAAGCAAATTGTTTGTGGAGAGGTTCCAAAACCAGAAAATTTTCACGCTCTGAGCACTAAGGAGAAGGAATTTTGTTATAAAGGATGCTGCTTTCACAGAACTATCCAGGATAAAGTGCTACTGTGGTGAACTCACTTGTCATAATCACACCAGTGTCAAGTCCCTCTATGGGGAGAAACTGGTTGATGGGAAATTGATTTTGAAGTACACCAAGTGCCTGGCATCTTGTCCAAGGCAATTGATGAAGCAAATCCAAATGGTTCCTAGGATGTCATCTGCAGAGCCAAGAATGAGTGCTGGATGACAAACCTGGTGTTTTTTTCTTGCAAGGTGAAAGATGGCATGAACACTGTGGAAGCTATGCAGCACTCTGGGTTCAGGAATGGTGAGACCGAAAGAAGATAATGATTTCCATCTGAAGATGAGTCAGGTAAGTGTGACTTGCCTTTTAAGCACTCGACCATTACTTTCGTAGCTCATAAGAGCATCCTGTCACTCTCATGTGCTCAAAATATTCTATCATCCCTCTGCTTTCCTTGTGGTTCTTTGGATTTGAAATTTTCCTGATCTCTAAGCTGGCTAGCAAGTTAGGCATGGTTATGAAATTTAAAAGGCAACAACTGAAACGTCTTTGAAAGACAGGTCTTACACTTGCGGCAATGACAATCATTTTACTTTGATGCTCATTATTTTACTCTAAATATGACAAAAATAAATGCTAATATTTAGAGTACAGCAAGACCCACACCTAATAGTTTTTTGTGCATACTAAATTTACTTATTAGGAAATCTTTTGTGAGAAGGGGTTGGGTCATGCACTCTGGCAGTGCTGGTGGAATCATGTTTATGCAATGCTATGGATCAGACTGGGATTGACTGCACTGCAAAACAAGCACTTTTGCTTTTGTGTTTTCTGGCCCATTATTTAAAATTCTTAATTTAAAAAAAACCATATCAAATCAGACAAAGAATAATTGAAATAGTATACTAGTCAAGTGTATCTTGGTACACTTTCAAGTGTTAGAGAATAGCTGAATTATTTTATAAACATTTCCTTTCCTTTATTATTTTTTTCCCTCATAGGAGTCACATACAGTGGTGCTCTGGTTACAAGAGCTACTGGGTAGCTGCCGGAGGGAATTCAGTGTCTGGGACCACATTCCTTCCACACACTAGGCATATGCTCCTCAGTCCTTATTTTAAAAGAAAATGATACTTCAGAAGTTCAAAATAGCTATCCACTCTGTCCAACATCTTTGGAATTTCCTAACATGTGACCGATCTAATGTAAGCCACATGTTAGTGCTATAGTTTTATCCCATTCTAACTTCTTTAAAGATTATAATCAAAAGTACACTTTCCACAGATGCTACAAGAAAGAAAGAAAATAAAAAATTCAGCACCATATTCAAAAGTACCTTTGACTACCTCACTGGCAACTTCTGGAGCTATAGTATGCCACACTAATAATCTATTTTTCTCAAAGTCTCATATGTGCAAGTAAGATGAGGAACAAAATTCTACACTGATTATAAAACAGCATAACCAAAAAGGTGGTTTCAAACATTTAAAGTTTCAGTAATCATATGCAGTTCTAATATATAGTGATTTCTAAAATTAATGATTTTTAACATTTCCCTATTAGAAAGCAAAGAAAAGGGAAATAACTCTATATTTGATGATTATTGAATGCTTTCTGTTAAAACTTGCATAATTTTAAAATTCTGGAATTAAATTTCAAAATCTGAGGTAATCATATTGCCTTAAGATTTCTAATATACCTCAAAAGAAGCGAATCTTTAATATCTTTAATACTCACTTCTTTCTAGAGATTAACCACTACTATTATCCTAATTCTTTTCAGCGTTTTTATTTACCTGAACTGTCATCTAAATGGTTTTTTCTCTCTCTCTCTTTAAAACCTGTCCTCTGGAAACAATTCTTGTGAAGACAAATTTCTACTCTCTCATCTTTCTCCACATTAGCAATAAAATTACGCCCAACCTCCTTAGGATAACCTTTTGGACTTTCTAACTTCTAGAAACTTTCCCTCTTGGTATATCCCAAACTCAGCTATCATTATTACCTAGTTTTTTTTACACCACATTGGCCCCAAACCTTGCCTGAGTTTCATTTGTGCCCTGATCTCCACAAAATTCATCATCTCTGGCTCATATCCAAGTATCAAGTCATTCTTGTTCTTCAAATCTCAGAAGAAAATGATGTGCTATGAAAGCTTATCTGACCGATACAAGTTGAAAGCCATTGATTGGAAAACCTTTTAATACTATGGCATTCAAGAGTTTTTTTTTTTTAAAAAAAAAGCTCGAAAGTTTATAATCTTAAAACAGTAATAATCACTGCATTTTTTCACAAGACATATTTTATTCTGTATCACAAGTATGGATTTGCATAAATCTGCCTAATAATCTTTAAGCAATAGGGATAGAATCCTGTTTGCAGTCTCTTGCTTTTCCCACTAAACTTTAGTCATTTGCCTCAAACAGCTTCTTACTAAATGAATGTATACTCTAAAGAAATACATGTTAATATTTATGTTATTTACATTAATGTATATAAAAAAGAAAACCAAAGTTGTGACCACAAAAAAGCAGTGCTAAAGTATTAAATTGTAAAATCAGATATCAGAATTGGTATTAGAGAAAATCTTTTCTTATTTTTTTAAATTTTAGTGAATTACTGTGAGATAGTTACAAGCTTTCATGTTCGGTTTACAATCACACAATGATCAAACACCCATCCCTCCACCAGTGCACATTCCCCACCACCAATATCCCGGCATACTCCCCCTTTCTCAGCTTCCCCCTGCCTCCATGGCAGACAATATTCCCCACCACCAATATCCCGGCATACCCCCCATTTCCCAGCTTCCCTTTGCCTCCATGGCAGACAATATTCCCCACCACCAATATCCCGGCATAACCCCCCTTTCCCAGCTTCCCCTTGCCTCCATGGCAGACAATATTCCCCATACTCTCTCTCTACTTTTGGGCATTATGACTTGTAGCACAGACACTGAAACGTTATCATGTTTGATCCATTATCTACTTTCGACATGCATAAAAAAATCTTTTCAATCATAGGAAATATTAAATCACATTTTAAGATGTTAACAAAGAAATTATAAGCAGTCCTGGAATCACCATAAAACTTTAAATAGTACTAAATAATATTTCACTAATTCTAATATGCTCATTAAAAAAGTACTGATTAAAACAATAGTAAATTCAGGAGCAGGAAAGATAATACAATGGGTAAAGTGCTTGTCTTCAATGTAGCAAATCCAGATTCAAATCTCTGGCACCAAATATGGTCCCCTGAGCCCCACCAGGAGCGACCCCTGAAGACCGAGTCAGGAAAAGCCCTAAGCGCAGCTGGGTGTGGTCCTCAAACCAATAAATACAGCTTATTCATATTTATTTAAACAATCATTAGCCTAAGAGTTACTTGTTTAGAATGGTGAAGATAAATAATATTGGTCCCATTTTATTGTGTTTTCTCTAAAGGAAAATAGGTGGGGCAATAGAAACTGCTAGAAATAATGAGTTTGGTAAAGGAGCAGAATACAAAATTAAATAAAATACCACATGTCTACTTGCAAACAATGTTATAAGAGAAAAGGGAAATTGAGAATACAACCCAACTTACTTTTGCAGCAAAAAAATATATATATTTAAAAATAAACCTTTTACAGATTTTCCCTTTACTTTGATTACATTCAATATATCAACAAAAAACTCACTATTATTGTTTGGGCTCAGGTCTCCCAAGCTCTGTCAAGAGTGATTCCTGAGTGCAGAGGCCAGAAATAAGCTCGGAGCAATGCTGGAACTGGCCCCCAAATATTCATATAAAGAAACAATCTACAGATTCAGTGCAAATTCTTTCACGACACCAATGACATATATCAGAGAAATACACCAGGTCATTGTAAATGATATATGGTACCACAAAAGGTTCCAGAAAATAAAAAGTCTTATATAAAAGAAATAAGGAGTCAACCTTATCTTTGACTTAGTAATATATTACAAAGCAATATCAATTAAGACATGGTGCTGGAGCAAAAACAGCTACACAGACCAATGCAACAGAAAACTTCGAAATAACTACACATACATGGGCATCTAGTCTATAATAAAGGAAACAAGACCAAGGGAGAAAGAGCAGTTTCTTCAACAAAATGGTGCTAAGAAAAACTAGAGTCACATGCAAAATTGAAAATGCAACTCCATCAGTAACACCTTTCACAAAATTTAAGTCAAGATTACTTGGAGAACTGGAATATTAGATTTCAAGCTATAAAATTCATTGAAGAAAACATAGGTGATACAGTCTGGGCCATTTGCCTTAGAGATGCTGATTTGGACACTCATTCAGCTCATGTAGAAAGAAAAGTAGAAGCAAGCACAGACAAAACAAACTCCGTCAAATTGAAATATTTTATGGTAAAACAAACAAGAGTAAAAACAAAAAAGGCAACCTCGCAAATGGAAAAATGTATTTGCATATCATATATGTAAAAAAGGAATTACTATTCAAAATATATAAAGAAGTCATATAACTCAAAAAGAAATTGAATAAAAAATGTGGGCAAAAGACTTGAACACTATTCCAAAGAAAATACAGGTGGACTATAGACACATGAAAAACAAAGCTCGTGTGGCAAGGATGTGGAGGAGGGGAGAGGTGCACTATTGCACTGTAGGCGGCAATGTAAATTTAGTGTAGCCACTATCAAGAGTCAGAAAATTTTCCTTTAAAACACAAACTGGAAATTCAATATGATTGAGAAATTTCACTTCTAGGTCCGAATCCAAATGATATAAAAATATTGGTTTCAAGCCAAAGTGTAAGTACAGCAGGTAAAGTGCTTGTCTTACATGCAGAAGGTCCTGTTAAATCTCCTGCACTATATAGGGTCCTCCAGCACATCGGGCAGTTATCCCCAGAGCATGGAGCCAGAGAGAAGTCCTACGAACTGTGCGATGTTGCTCCAAAGCCAAGAATCAAACGAATACTAATTTCAAAACATATTTGTACCCCTATGTTCACAGCAGCATTTCAGAAAAGTTAAAACAAAGAATCAATGTAAATGTTCAGTGAAAGATCAATAGATCAAAAAGCTGTGGCACAGAGACAGACTCAATAGACTGTAACACTGTCACTGTCACTGTCATCCCGTTGCTCATCCATTTGTTTGAGCTGGCACTAGTAACGTCTCTCATTGAGTAACTGTAACACTAAAAAGATGAAATTGTAGCATTCAGGACCAAACATATGGGATTTTAAGTGAAAGTTAAACAGGGTTTTACTGATATGTAGAATGTAAAAAATTAAGACAAATAAATGCAAAAGTAATGCAAAGCAAAACTAGATGGAAAAGTATGCTGGTTATTGGACAGAAAAAGTTATTGGACAGAAAGGGAAGAAGAAGTAAGAACAAATTAGAGGAGTCTTTGGTGACTGGATGTTTCGGAGGATGACCTGAGTAAAACTCACTTGTGAAATTAAACGCTTGAAATTTCATTATATTGTAAAATCCAATGAGCAAAAACAGAAAAGAATAAAAAAACCCATAAAAAACAGGGCCCAGGATGCCACTCAGTGACAGAAAAGTATGACTTGCCTGTGCTATGTCTCTGGGTTAAAGACACCAAAATAAATAAATTAACAAAAGAAAAGAGTGTGGGAAGCAGAAATAAATAAAAACCTGCATCCACATTTTATTTCTTTTCATTTAGTTTTTTCCTAGTGCAATGCTAAGAATACACTAACAAGCAGGGCATGTGCTATACAACTGAGCCACATCCTTGGTCCTGGTGATTAGATTTTAAATTTTAAAATTCAAATAAAACAAGTTGTTTCACTCTTTAATGCCAATGAGGTTGTTCACATCAACATTTTTGTTTTGTATTTTTGTGCCACACCTGGTGGTTCTAGGGGCTTACTCCTGGCTCTGCATTCAGGGATCAGTCCTGGCGAGCTTGGGGGACCATATTGGATGCCAGGGACTAAATCCAGTTGGCTGTATGCCAAGGAAAATGCCCTAGCCATGGTACTATGAATCCAGAACCCACATCAACACTGTCAACTTAAATTCAGGACTCTAAGATTTTGTTGTATCTTATTTATTTTCATGTTTGAAAAAGAATCTCAGTTTACACACCTAAAATCTTGATTACTTTCTTTCATCATCTGGCATACAATTACTTATTTGTGAGACAATACTCAACCTCTAGCCTGAGAATAACAGCATTAATACTGTTAATAAGAAAATGGTTACTGGACCTGAAGAGGTAGTGTAGCAGGTAAGGAGCTTGTAATATATGCAGCTAAGCCCAGTTTCAATCCCAGGCACCCCATAAGGTCCTCTGTGCTTCACCAGGAATGATTCCTCAGTGTAGAGACAGGAATAGGCCCTGAGCACAGCCAGTGTGGCTCAAAAACAGAAATATATGGTTACTGAGGGCCAAGAAGATGGTACAGGTGCTAAGACATTTACGTTGCATGTGGCTCATCTGGTTTGAATCCCTGACACTACGTAGGTCCTCCAAGCACCACCAGGGGTCACCCCTATACTCCTCAGCACAGAGGCAGAAAAAGTTCCTGAGCTCTGCTGGGAGTGACCCAATATCACTCCCCAGGAATATAAAAGAAATACAGAAAAAAAAATAAACTAAATCAAGGGCTGTAGCCATATAATACAGTGGGTAAAATGCTTGTCTTGCAAGTGGCCAACTCAGGTTTCATTTCCAGTACCCCATTATGGTCTCTCAAGCCCATCAGGAATGATCCTGTATGTAGAGCCAGGAGTAAGCCCTGAGTACTGCTGGGTGTGGCCCCAAAGCCAAATAAATTAAAAAAAATTTTTTTCTTTTCAAAGAGGAATACAGTTATTGAAAATGAAAGCTTTTAAAAAAAACTTTTTTTCCTTTTTTTTGGTTAATCAATGTAATGTTATTTTATACAACTGTATTTATTTTAGGGGTACAATTAAAATTATATTTATATGTTAAAATAAAGTTTATTTGATCTTCAGAGTATAGTCCACTAGGAATACAAACTCAAATTACAATATTTAAAAGAATCTTTAAGTAGGTTTTCTTTGTGAGAGATAACTAAATCCTTTCATTACATTTTATTTCAGTTTTTAAGACCAGCATTCAACTAGAAAGCCAGCAATTCTGATGCACCAAAGACCAATTTATGAAAAGAAACGCAGTATAAATCTTCATAGTCTGAGAATGTAGTTAGGTAGCCATTAACTAATCACACGCAGATAATTTATATCACTTAAAATTATTTAAAGTGACATTAGCTGTATTTCAAGTGCTGAACAGCTGAAACATTATCATTACAAAAAGTTCAATTCAGGTTGGGCTGGGAGATAGTTCAAAGGGCTAACGCTCATGCACTAAGCCCAGAGTTCAATTCTCTGCACTACACATTCGTCCAAAGCATTGTCAGGTGCCAATCTGTCAGCCCTGAGCACCGCTGGGCGTGACCTGGGTGGTCTCCAGCAACTGAACAAACAGACTAGCATTGTTAGGATTGGCTCCCAGGCTCTCTGTGCACTGCACTGGAAGACAGGCCCTCCACTCACTGTCACCCCGAAAAAACTTCCGGTACTCGTCTAGATGATATTCCTTCCTCAGACACTGGATTTTTCTTAGTGAGATAGCATATTTTACAGTGAGTAACAGACTATTAAAACTGTTAAAACATGAGCTGGCAGCATTTAGGACAGATGCTACCTTATTAAAGTTTTCTTGAGGAAGGGTGATGTGCAAGAAATTATCTAGGTCAAATTATCTGGGTCAGTTACCTCGATGAAGAAATCGAAACTATTATCATGTTGTCACTATTCTCTCACCAATGAGTTAGAAACATTATTAAAATAACCTGGTTATTTTAGGTAGATTTTAGCTTATTTATAAATGATCTACTAAAAAGCCTACATTTAGAAGGCAACAAGAAGTCTCTCTGTATCTTGATCTATTCTTAAGCATGTCTATCAAAATATTAATAGCACAAGTCACAGCATTATCTACTTGCAACATCGTGGGTCCAGTTATAAATGGCAGAAAAGGTTATACACACATCACCTGGTATAATTTCTCAATAGTTTTAGAGACATGAATTTTGCAGGGGAAAAAAGTGACTATAGAACAGGATCAAATACAGTGCTATTTTGTATGGATTTTCTTGTCCCCATACTGATGCCTCTGAGTTTCTATAAGGTAGAATATTTGAAGATTTGAAAAAGGAGAAGACTTGGTATCCCACTGTCTTTTTATCCTACCACTTATATTAATTTCCAGAAAAGTCTACTACTCTAGTGAGCAAAACAAAGAAAAACTATACAAAGAAAAACACTGGCTACCAACTAACTCTAAAAGTTTAAATTACTTCTATTAACTAATTCTTTAGTTTCAGTTGCAGCAAATGTTTTTAAACTGTGGGTTAAAACCCATTAGCGAGTTATAAAATCTACAAAGTAGAGTCATAAACATTAAACTATTTGAGGTCATTGTCAAAGAAGTTTGAAAGTCAATGACCTGTTTATTTGGCTTCCCAATAATGTTGGGTTTTTATAGGGAAACACAGAAAGATTTTATAGCCCCTAATCATATACCTGTTATACTGGAATGACTACTACTATATATACACCTGTATGTGCCTGTGAATACTGGTATAGTAGCAGAAAGCATTATTTGTATACAGTGCAATAAAAGAGAGTGACTAAAAAATTCTCAAGGTTTTTCTGTGGCTGAGGAAACCTATACTGAACTTTCTAGTCCATGACAAAGAAATACTATTTGCTAAGTATCAGGGATACCACCTAAATGCTGGAGTCCTCAACTCTGTATTCACACTTTTTCTGTTTTTGTTTTGTTTTGTTTTTGGACCACACCCAGCAGTGCTCAGGGCTTACCCCTAGATCTGCACTCAGGGATCACTCTTGGTGGGGTTCCTGGGACTACCTGTAGTGCAAGAGATTTTACCTGGAACAGCAGTATGCAAAGCACACATGCCCTATCTGCTATCCTATTGATCTGACCCAGGGATTCTCATCTTACTAAGAACAGATCAAAGTTCTTTCACTGATGCTATGTGTGAAACAAATAATATAAAATTTAAACATTTACATTATAAAAATATAACCTCTTCCCCTGAGCACTTTCAGGAGTGAGCCCTGAGCACAAAGCCAGAAGTAAGCCCTGAGCATCACTGGGTATGGTCAACCACTACCACAAAGTTACATCTTTTCTTTTAAAAAATTATCTTTTTTTAAGTTTTTCTTTTCACTTGTGGATCATGCCCAGCTTTCTCATGGCTTATGCCTAGCTCTGCACTTAGGAATCACTTTTGGCAGTGCTCAGTATTGAATGAGGGTCCATAATGTACTATCGCTCCAGTCCTAAAGTTATATATATTATCATACTCAGGGAAATAATAAAAATCATTTAGCATGAAAATGTAAACTGTTTCTATAGATATATTGCTATCTTAGATCCAAAGTATAGATTATAACTGTCTTATTCAAGACATCATGTATTTTCAGTTATATAATGTTTATGATTTATCTACTGCTGTAAAATATTATAATTTAATGCACATACATATTATAGAATAGTATAAGAAATAAAATATCAAAAACATTGTATAAATTGCAATCAAAGTGAAAATTTTAAAGAACTGCTACTGAAGCTAACAACCATGAAAAGGTTGCAAATGCTAAAAAAAAAATTAAAGGAAGCCTCATACATGCAGCATTTATTCTCTACATCCTGTTTTAAAATAGCTTGTCTATAACTACTTTATTTAACAACTATTACTGAAATTTACTATAAAATTATATAATTGCTGAATTGTCAGTATCTAAAGATGAATAAATTATAGAGATGAATAAATTTTTGAAAAAGATGAATAAACCACATTCGTTGCCTTTTCAAAGTTAATCTACTAAAATTTTCAATTTTAACTCTCTTTTCTTTCAGATTTTAAACATAACCAAAAATGAATTTTATTTTTAATTATGAAAATCTGCAAGTGTGTTCACTTAAACTTATGAAATATTATAAAATATAGGAAAAATTGTTAGCTTTTGGGCCATACCTGGTGGTACTAAGGGCTTACTCTTGGCAAATAATATAAAGTTTAACCATTTATATTATAAAAATATAATTGCAACCTTTCAGAAAGCATTTACCAAGTCTTGAAGCATGCAGACACTGTATGTATGGGGAACATATGGGTGCCAGGGTTTGAATCTGGGTTGTCTCCATGCAAGGCAAGCAATACTATCTCTCCAGCACTTAAAAAACAAAAATTTAATCCACATCCTCATATTCCACACACAATGTCTATTTCTTTCAAGGTTGGGTAAAAGTTAACCAAGATAAGTAAAGACTTTTTTTCAAACTCCTTTCATCTTTGGGATCAGATAAGAGAAGTTGGGAGACAAGAGGAATGGGAAAAGACCTTAGGAGGGAGGGAAACAAGATAAAAATATTTTGGAGAAAACAGCCTCACTGACACACCCGAGTACAGGAAGAAAAGGGAACTATTTTCTTAAACAAAATGTTAAATGATGATCATTTTCATGAAAGAAAAAGTCTCTTTACCCCCTTCCAGGAATTTTATGCCTCAATACTTTCACTGTATTTTTCGACTTGTGCTTCTTCTATGCAGGCCATCAAATTCATCAAATAGAACTACTTGCTGAAATAAACCTTTACCCTCAACAGTAGGCCACAGAAACCCAATCCTGTTATCAAAGCTGATAGGACACAAAGAGACCATGGTTGTTCAGAAATCTATGACATGTCCTAAAAGATGCTATGATCTAATGAGATTCTCTCGGACACAGACATTTTAACTTAGAAACAGGAGAAGTTGGGCCAAAGAGATACCACAGCAGGTAAGCACTGCCTTGCATGCAGCCAATCTGGTTTGATCACCAGGACCTGCAGCGTCACATATGGTCCCCTGAGTACCTCTGGGAGTGCCCTGAGTGCAGAGGCAGGAAGAAGTCCTGACCACAGCCAGGTGTGGCCCAAAATTAAATGGGAGGTGGCAGCAGGACAAGAAGTTATTACTGAATGGGAGATCATAAAGTACTTCTAAGGCAACATGCTAAATAAAAATGGGTGAGGAAAAAAACGTGAGAGCGGCTATACAGAGAAGCTGAATCTTTCTAAGGGAGAGAAGATGAGACTATACCAAAGGCAGGTTCTTTCCTTTAGACCTCTCCATCTGGTTTTCCTATATTCCTTGAGAATTCTCTGTTGCCTTTCAAATACCCATTCTTTTAATTCCGTTGTAATGTGTTACTGTTATTTGCAATCAAAAGAGACTGGCAGAAAACTGCCTAACAAAAGTCATACTTAGTATTGATTTTCTCATACTTTTTTCATGTTATTAACACCAGTAAAACAGACCCTGTTTTTCCTTCTAACAATTTAAGAACTACATTTCAGCTCTAAGCCCAAGGGTCACTTTATCTATTAATCTCTATCTGACTAATCCTGGACAGAACTTCCCATCTTTGAACTAGAGAGCACTTAAACTTCTACTCAGGAAGTTGCTAATTACATTGACTTTTTACAGCTCTGTATCTGTTTTATGAATCCACTGTGTTATTCAGCACAAAGTCAGTATGTCTATTGAGTCTCAGTTTCTGAATCAGTAAAATGGGATTAATTATAACTACATCAAAGGGTAAAAAGAGTACAACGCATACTTCCTGTTAGGTGTTTTGTTCTTTAGTGTTTGGCCAGAATTCAGAAGAAAATACCATTAACTTCTTCAAACTATATACAAAAAAGTGGGAAAACAGCCATTAAAAAGTCAATCTTTTTTCATGAGTAAAATGTCATTAAGAAGAAGTTAAAATTTGAAGAGCATTTTCATTTCCAAGTGTATCTTTCACAAGTAAACCAAGATAGATACTCAAGACAATACTTCAATCTATTCTCAAATGTGTAATTATTACTTAAGTTGCAGATAATATAGTATAAGAGCTTCACTGTTATTTTACAAATTTAATTACTCAAAATTAATTTTGTTCAGACTACAACTCCTTTTCCAATAACTTAGAGACCAAGTTTGACAAGCTCAAAATCCTCACAGGCTGGCTCTCAAGCCTGTGTTCTCCTTGAACATGGATCTCCCTTGTTTGTCTGTTTGCTTATTCCCACACTGGAGAAGCCTGTATTCTCTCTTGAGCACTTTTCCTTTCTTTCTCTCCGCTCACATCTTTCAAAACAAGTTTCATTCAACAAAAGCTATTAAAAATTAAAAAAAAACACACAAAGCCTCAAATAGCAACAAATCCCTTCATTATTCCCTTAATTAAAAAATGCAGTCAAATTATTTATTACCTTATCCTCTCAAATATTCTCAGTTTCAGCCTCTGTATCCAAGATAGAATGTGGACTTTCCCTAGGCCTGGTCTGATCTCTCATATATCATTTACCAAAATTCCTTCAGCCACTCAACCTTTGAAATGATTTTACATTTCTCTGTCTCTCTCTTTCTCTCTCTCTTTATACATAAACTTGCCAATTGAGAACTAAACACGTTTGTCCAATATTTTGTTTCTAAGCACTTACCAGACTTGTTCAACAACTTTTTTCTATTAGTCATGTGACTACCTGCTTTTTATAATGGAGGGGTTTAAATGACATAAGTAAATCTAAGACTCTAAATGACACAAACTATTCATCTGTTGTTCCTGCTTCATAAACAACTCCTCTGTCCTTAACCATTGTATCAGTACAATGCCAAATCTTCTTACTGGAAATACGAAAATAACCTATGAGGTTCTCTTTTCCCCAATCTTCCTCCACAGAGTTACCAATAAACCCTTCTTAAAATATTTTTAAATGAAATTTTTTTTTAAGTTGTTTTTGTTGAATGAAATTTATTCACCAAGACATGAGGGGAGAGAAAGAGGAATGCATGTTCACGAGAGAACAGGCTTCTCCAGAGTAAAAAATGTCAAGAGACAGATACTTGTTCAGCAGAAAACATGCACTTGAAAGAACAAGACTAAGTCATTTTTTAAAAAATGGAATCCTTTTAATAGAAAAATCTGGTATTACCATTTCTCTACTGAAAATCTTATGATATCTCTACAGCAAATGGATTGTAAAATACAAGGGTCCTCTATTTGATATTAAAGAGAACTTCCAAAGAGACCTCATCTCTTTGGTTCCACATTTTTTTTATACACTATGTAACCAAACTTCGTACTATCCCCAAATCTGTAGCACTGTTGTCCCGTTGTTCATCGATTTTGCTTGAGCAGGCACTAGTAACGTCTCTATTCGTGAGACTTGTTGTTACTGTTTTTGGCATATCGAATAAGCCAATTGCCAGGCTCTGTCATGTGGGTGGGTGGGATACTCTCAGTAGCTTGCCAGGCTCTCCTAGAGGGACAGAGGAATCAAACGAGGGTTGGCTGCGTGCAAGGCAAACGCCCTACCCGCTATGCTTTAATCCTGCAGTCATCCATGATTTTGGTGCCTGATGTCATGCTGTCTCAAATCACCAATTCCCTGCCAAACTCCTATTATAATATTCTAGATCTCATCTTGTGGATTACCAAGTCTGGAAAATTATACTGACTCACTGAGAAGGCCTAGATACTCCTTTCTTGTTGTTCTTTATATGTCCTAATTAAAGCCTTATGACATTATATAACAATTTTCTCTTTTGATATCTCACCTCATACTACACTGTGAGATCTTTGAGAAGCAGACTATTTCTTATCATCTCTAGATCCCTATAACCCAGACTGTAGCATCTTAAAATTGTGGGTTACACATCATATGGGATCACACAACTTTTGAAACATTTTTTAAAAATCAATCTTTGATTAACAGGAAATGTCTGATGTGTATACTTATTTTACATACCTTTATATCCAAGTCATGTAAAAGTTTCTTGGGCAAAAATGGGTAGTGAGTGAATACAGTTTTAAGCCCTGAATATAAGATATCTTAATAAAAGGTTTTGAATACATAATCTATGACTCATTAGAATTAATACTGAATCTGGCAATCTGCAAAAACAAAAATCCCAATAGGGGCCATAAGTGATTAAGGTGCTTGTCTTACACACAGTTGATCTCGTTACAATCCCCAGCACCCCATATGATCCCCAGAGCCCCTCTAGGATTGATCCCTGAGCGTAGAGATAGGAATAAGTCCTGAGCACTGTCAAGTATAGGGGAAATAAAACCTAAAACCAAACCAAAAATATAATCCCAACTCATACACTCTTTTTCTTTTCAATCAAAGAACAAAATTTGAATTAAAAGTCAAGTATTAGTATTTCAAATTTATAGAGGACAACTTAGTTAATATCTATCCCAATTATCAGCTTTTAAAAATAAGAAATGTGAGAATTAGGAAATACTAACATTTCCATGTATTAATAATTAAGTTTTCAGCTTTATATTTATATCTCTCAATAACAAAATAAACTTCATATCAATTTTAGTTTGTGAAGTGGAAAACTGTCAGTGAAGTCTTCATAACTTCTTTAGCCTATCTCTCCAAACTCAACAATATTAAAGTTGGTAAGAGGAACAATTAGGATCTGGAGAGTACTACAGCAGGGAAGGTATTGCCTGGCATGTGGCTGACGTAAATTCAATCCTTGGCACCCCATATAATCTCCTGAGCACCACCACAAGTAGTTCCTGAGCACAGAGCCAGGTGTAAGTGTGCAGTGCAGTCAGTATGGTCCCCAAACAAACAAGCAAAATAAAACAAAGGACAAGTAGAAGGCTAGGAAGGTAATACAGGGGTTGAGGCACTTGCCTTGCAAATAATAACTCTAGGCACATCCCTGGCACTAAATATGGTAGCTTCCCTTAAGCACCATCATGAGTCATTCCTGAGCACAGAGTCAGGAGTAAGCCCCAAGCACTGCTGGGCATGGCCCCAATACTACACCTTCCAAAGGACGATCAGATGTACTGGTCAATTATGATCCTAACATTGAATATACGCCCTTGAATATACACCCCTATTATATTTTACTTTGGGCTTTTCAATTCTAAAAACTCTTATTTTTCCTCCTTAAAAAAAAACTGATGGTTTTATTTAATTTTATTATCAGGCAGTACAAAAATTTGAATATAGCTGTAATGTAGTTGTTAATCATGGTTTATGCACCAGAGACTGCCTATGTCAGGAATATTTAAAGGGCTAGAGCAATAGCACAGTGGGTAGGGCGTTTGCCTTGCACATGGCCAACCCAGTTCGATTCCTCTGTCTCTCTCGGAGAGCCCAGCAAGCTACTGAGAGTATCTTGTCCACACAGCAGAGCCTGGCAACCTACCCATGGTGTATTTGGTAGCCAGAGACAGTAACAACAAGTCTCACAATGGAGATGTTACTGGTGCCCGCTCAAGCAAATCGATGAGCAATAGGGGATTTATTAAACAATGGCTTCCCTTAACACCAATATTGCTACCCTCTTCTAACACTAATGATTCTGGCTACTTTGTTGGAAAATTTCCATAACCTTCTTAAAGTTAGCACAAAGTAGTCCTTATCCTACCTTCCCAATCTTTTATTAACCTAATTCCTCTACCATTATAGTAGGAAAAAAATTTGCTTCATCCTATGGTAAAATAATCCACTCTGTTGTAATATGAATATAAATTTACTATGATACTTTATAGTCTTCTATATAATCTTATATTTAGAAGTAACAAATCATTGATTATTATTTCTTAAAAATTTAAGTAACTATAAATTTTATTTAGGTGATTACAGATCTTCAAAACAAATAGAAAATGTAACCGTAACATATAGCAAACCAACCACATTGTATCTTAAAATCTTCTAATAAAAGAGAAAATTAGAAGAATAGAACACTGGGAATAAGGAAAATTAGATTCTTCCAACTATGGTACAATTAACAGCACCTGACACTAAGCATTTAACATCTCTAAATCAAATCATAGTTTTATCACATAGGTGAATTTCTACTTCTAAAATATATCTGCATTTTAAAAAAACAGCTTGTTTCTTCAAACCTAAGACAGAAGATCCAAATATTCTATAGCACATGGTCTTCTTCATTACACCTTTTCTCTTCACATTATTTTAAAAATCATCCTTACATTAATAACACTGCTTATTCCTAGCATGTATTATTCTAAATGCTATATATTTACCTCATATTTATTTCATGATTCTCTCACAAGACTACTGATTACTGTATCTAGAAACAAGTGAAGGATTTCTATAATTTGAAGTCATTAAACTGACAAAATGAATAAGCAGATATATTCAATCTTTTTAACAAGATAGTTAAGTAAATTGAATAAAACAAATCAACATCTATAGGGTACTGTACCTTTTTCTATACATGTTAAAAACATAATAACTGAACCAAAAGCATTAGTAATGATTGGTACTTTATCCTATCATTCAATTAACCTAATTTATAAAAACACAGTACAGATTATTTTGTTGGCCTCTATCCCAATAGTCAGCTTATTATTTTAAGAAGCCAGTGAAACCTAAACATTTATTTATATATGTACTTATATATGTAATAAGCTTTTTTATATTAATACCAAATTTCTCAAATTCATTACAGTAAAGAAGTTAGTTTGACTATCTCATTTGTGCAAACTAATTTTATTTAAATCAGAGCAATTTCTTGGGTCAGTTAAAGTCACACTTGGTTTGAGTTTCATAGTGAACATCTTTCTCAAGACATATTAGAATCCTATAGAAGACAGATAAATGATGTCCCACCACGCTTAAATTGTAAGATAAATTTTGTATACTTATAAATGCACAAATATAAATTATAAATTTATAAGTACAAGTAAGTATAAAATATATAGAAAAAGTTATTTGGTTATTTACAAAAAAGTTATCTGTGGTTCAATTTGCATTTATTTCTAAGATGCTGAGAACAACTGTGATTCAATTTGCATGTATTTCTAAGATGCTGAGAACAACTATGTTTTATATTCAGCTTTAGTTAGTAGAACTTTACGAATACTTTATATGCTTATTATAGAATAACATCTACTTTAAATCTTAATGAACATGAATAACATTATGAAAGAACTTGCACAATATCCTCAAATAAAAGCATTAAACCTACTATAAATGGAAGGACTCATCCAATTACAGAAAAATTGACCAATAAAAGACCTAAATTTGGAATCTAGTGAAACAAAGGACTTTTTTTTTATTTCATAGGGAAGAATTCTAGGTGCCGGTGATACAATACATCGGGTAAGGTGCTTGCCTTGCAAGCGGCCAACCTAGGTTCAATTCTTGGCATTTCAACTGTTCTCCCAAATACTTCCATAAGTGATTATTGAGTGCAGAGCCAGGAATAAGCCCAAAACATGGTTGGGTCCCTCCAAAAAAGAGAAAAAGGAGTAATTCATACAAATGTAGGTATATGTAAAGAAAACTTCTGTAAGTAGAACTGATAACCAAAGAAAGACTTTAAAGATAGTTGGATTTACTATTAATGAAAATATTGAATAAATACATATGTGTAGGCTAACTGAATAATATATTATTATAATAATAACATCTGGTTACTGTCTACCCTGTAACCAAATGAATATACAGGATGGTTGTTGGAATGAAGGTGTCTGTTCCCCAAAGAACTCTTCAATAGGGGATAACTTATAAGTAAGCTAAACGTGAAGTATTTAAATTGAGGTTTACACATACTGTAGCCCTCTTGAAAGAAAGGTGGAAGAGCAGGATTGTAACCATTTCAAAATAATTTCACCCTTTCAAAGTAATTACCTGGGTAAGGCTTTCAACTCACCACCCCCACCCCTTACCAGATAATTATTACCATGTTTTATCAACTTCTTGAGGCCCCTCAAAAGAAGAAGCTATGATGATGAGAAGAATATTAGATCTAGCAATTAAACCTATTTGTCCCAAGTACTCAGATTTGAATTATAACATAACATTTTATACCAGGAAAACTGATTACTCCTCGAGCTCTGTTTCTTCTTTCTTTTTCCTTTTTTTTGGGGGGGAAGGGGGGCAGAGGAGGAGATGCTCTGGTGGGAAACAACACCAGGTGATGCTCTGGGATTACTTCTAGTTTTGCACTCAGGGATCACTGCTGGTAGTATTCAGAGGACCATATGTTGTGCCAGGGATCAAACCTGGGCCAGCTATGTGCAAGCAAGCATCATACACACTGTTCTACCTCTCTGGTCTGAGAGCTCAGTTTCAGTAGCATGCCTAATGAACAGTTAAATAGATCATAACCCACAGATCCTTCTTGGGTAATAAAAATTAAAAAAAAAATCCAAGAGATTAACATAGAAATCTACTACCTATTCATTACATGGAGGAATACCTTCTGGAATTTTGGCAGTAATTTTGCAAAAGACCAGATGGAACTAGGTCAGGACGCTGCACTCTTAGCAGGATTTGTAAATAATCCATTACTTATATACAAAGTCCATATTAAAAACCTTATATAATACTTTGCAGGAAAAGTCACCAGAGCAGTAGTAATTCTGTAATTTTAATCTCCTACTAAAACATCAAAACTATGATGATAAATTTATAGATTTCATGTGACTTCCATATAAAGTTTGAAATAGTAAGGAAAAAAAAGAGAACTTTTAAAATATAATAGATAAGCATTAAACAATAGTTGAATGGCAGCCAATGAGATCTCAATATTCCTGGAAACAAAAGAATGTGTTTTTTTTTTTCTAACTGTGGCCTTATCAGGACTAGAAAGTTAGTACGGCAGGTAAAGCATCACCAGAAGTGATCCCTAAACACAAAGTCCTGAACAGCACTGGGTACGGCTAAATCTCTCTCAGAAAAATTAAATGTGGCCTTATATATCAAAACACAGCGAAATCTGCTAAGAATTTGAGGGAAAAGTCTATCAAGCAATAGATAAACAGTTTATTCAGAAATGAAATTCAGGCTTCCAATCATGATAAAAGGGTAAGGGTAAGGAGGTAAGCATACTGGAACATCTTAGAAGAAAGAGTTAAGATAAAATTAGGGGATCTGGCAAGAGCAAGTGGCAGATAAAGATAATCCACTATCAAATTAAGCTACACCTGCCATTATATTGAAAAAGCCCAATGAGTAGTAGGAAAGGTCACCAAGAAGCCTTAAACAGTATTTCAACCAATCTGAGAGGGTGCTGACAACAAGGACTGGGGTAGCATTTTGAAATGACTGATAGATGTGGTAGACTTGAAGAGTATGTCATTCATGGACATACTAACTCCAACCCAAACCTTAGTAGACAGCAAAATGCTTTCAAAATAAATGCAACCATTTTATTACCCGGCAAATAAGTGGTTTCTTCAAATTGAAATCACTGTCATCCCGCTGCTCATCGATTTGTTAGAGTGGGCACCAGTAACATCTCTCACTGAAAGACTGATTGTTACTGTTTTTGGCATATCCAATATGCACGGGTAGCTTGCCAGGCTCTGCTGTGCGGTCTTCATACTCTCAGTAGCTTGCCAGGCTCTCCGAGAAGGGCGGAGAATTGATCACATGTCTGCCGTGTGAAAGGCGAACACCCAACCGCTGTGCTATCGCTCCAGCCCCAAATTGAAATACTGTGTATTATAAAGAAGAGGTTTATTCACATTGAAACAAAGTCTAGAATTTGGTTTGTTAAAACTGTCAAAGCAGGTTGCTCTAGAATGCCTCTTAAAACGTGACAATAAAAGCAAGTAACTGAATAAAATAATGGAATTAAATTTTGAATTATATTAATTCAACTATTTAGGTGAAAACTAAGATTTATGGGGGCTGGGAAAATAACAAGAGGCTAGAGCAATGATCTGTAAGCAGGAGCCCTCGGTTTGATTCTTGGTACTTGATCCCCCTTGCATCACTGGAGTGGCCTCAAACCAAAAACAAACAAAAAAACCTTAGACATGTGAAGGTACTCTTATTAGGAAAAAGCAATATTATCTATAAAAATTTTCATTTGAATTTTACGTAGTACTCCTAGAAAATTCTAAAGCATTAATCATATTTGAATGTATATCTGTCTATAAATCAAGAATTCATTTGACATTGAAAACTTGTAAGTTTTTTAATCATGTACTGATAATCAAAATAGGTCTAGAATCCACCTGATGACCCTTATCTGACAAATAATCTTCTAAAATGAGCAACAAAAAATAATAGAAAAAATTAAAGACAGACATGTGGATTAAATATACTAAGGGTACAAATACATTAGTAAATTTTTGTGGTTTTGGGCCATACCTGGTGATACTCAGGGGTGACTCCTGACTCAGCATTTAAGAACTATCCATAATAGTGCTCGGGGAACAATATACGATGCCAGGGATTAGCAAAGTGCAAGGCAAGCAAGCACCCTAACCACTGTCCTATCTCTCTGGCTCACAAATACTTTTAAAAAGAAGGAACTTGTGGTTACCAGACTAGCTCAGATGGAAGAGCCTGTGAATCTCATAAATGCGGAACTGAAAAGTTTCCAAAAGTGATTTTGAAAGGGATCAGATGATTTCTAACTGGATGTAGAAATATTTTGAAATAATAGCAATATATGCCTATTTTCAGTATGGTCTCAACCCAGCCTAAAAAAATACTTTGATCATCAGGATTTAGCAGATACACTGAGACGAAAGAGCAGTTTGTTTTGTTTTGTTTTTCACTTTACTTAATCACTGCAGTATACAAAGTTGTTCACAATACAACTTTGTATAATACAACTTTTGTATTATGGTTGTGACATTCAACATTCCAACACCAATTCCACCAACAGGGGCTGGAGCGATAGCACAGTAGGTATCTCTTTTGCCTTACACTTGGCCAATGCGGGTTCGATTCCCAGCCTCCCATATGGTCCCCCGAGCACCACCAGGAGTAATTTCTGTTTGCATGAGACAGGAGTAACCCCTGTGCATCACCGGGTGTGACCGAAAAGGCAAAAAACAAACAAACAAACAAACAAACAAACAAAAACACCAATTCCACCAACAGAGTGATCTTCCTTTCACCGTGGCCCCATTTTCTCAACTACTCACCAAGACTGCCCCTTAGCAGCAACAACATATTTTATTATATTCCTTGTTATAACTAAAGGACAATAGGTCCATGTAGTTTGCATTTCAAGGTTGGATTAAGTGACTTGCTATTTTTGTGTGCTTGGGTTGTTTCTGGATATTGGAGATTACACATAAAACTGCAATGAATACCTGTGTGCACATATATTTATAAACTTGTGAAACCTAGCTTTAAAACAACTTTTTAAATGTGCCATACATTATTAACTAGAGGCACATCATTATAAAACATATCACTAGAGCATTTGATCTTGTTTAGAAAACATTTTTATCCACTGTTTAATAACTGTCCTTTACTCAACATCTATGGCAATCACCATTCCATTTTTAAGTTCTACAGACTTAACAATTTTAGATACTTCACATATTTGGAATGGCATGCAATATTAGTCTTTCTGCAACCATTATGTTTCACCAAACATAATGTCCAAGGTTGATGCGTGCTTAAACTGAAGAATTCTCTCTCTCTCTCTCTCTCTCTCTCTCTCTCTCTCTCTCTCTCTCTCTCTCTCTCTGCCTCCCTCTCTTTCTCTCTCTCTCTTTTAAATTTGGGCATCAAAACCAGCAGTACTTGGGGGAACATATGGAGTACCAAGGATTGAACCCAGATTGGCTGTGTGCAAGGTAAGTGCCCTACCTGCTGTACCATCCCTCTGGCCCTAAAATTCTCTCTCTTTTTTTTTAATTGAAAAGTATCCAATTGTTATAGATATAACCACAATAATTGTATGCAAAAAAGGCAATTAATTTCCCTATTAATCTGCTAACAGAAAAGTTGTTTCTATGTCTTCTTAACTATAAAAAACATCATATTGAACACAGGAGCAACTCAAGCTCCTGTTTTGATATCCTTTGGAAAAATTAAGAAGTGGGATTGCTGGATTTTTATAGTAATTCTCAAAGTTCTTAGAAGCCCATCTTATTTTCCTCAGTTGCTGCACAGTTTCCCACAGTGCTGCAAGGATTCCCCGCATTCTTGTCAACACTTGTCTTTTTGTTTGTCAATAGCCATTGTGAAAATATAAAATGATACAGCACTATGCACTTGGTTTGTGCTTTTTAAATGATTTATGACATTGAGTATTTAAAAAAATAAGCCTCTTGGCTGTGTGAGAATTCTTTTGAAGCAAGGTCTTAAATTCCTTAGCCCACTTTTGATTTGGGTTATTTATTCATTATTGAATTACAAGAGTTATTTACATATTTTGGAGATTAACCTGTCCTCTGATATTTGATTTGCAAATATTCAATTCAATTCTACAGACTGCCTTTTGCTCTACTGTTTATGTTGTTGTGTACCAAAATTTAGTTTGATATAGGTCTGCTTATTTTATTTTGCTGCACATGTCTTTGATGTCATATCCATTATATCACTGTCAAGACCACTTCATGAAGCTGTTCTCCAAAAGTTACTCCTAAAACTTCTCATTTCAGATACATTTCTGTCTTTAACACACTACTATGTAGGATAACATTGGGTTTATCCTTTCAGCCTTGCCACAGGGAACTTAGGTTTATTGGTTACACCCATCACAGTGCTCCCGAGTCACTCCCATTCCTTTGTTTATCTGTAAACTCTTCTTTGTGCTCTCCTCCCCAACCAGTTAATCACCTTTTCCCTAATTAGATTCTGTTAGCTTCTGAGATCAGATCCTCCTAAGGTCACTGAACTTGTATTGTAAGTTACATTTTTTACATAGCTTACCTTAAAGCAAAGTCATTTCTGTATGGACAAAGGAAGACCATTAATATTATGCTTTTGTAACTTGGGAGCTGACTGATTCCGAATAATATTTACTCATGGGAATCTGCTTTCTTGACAAAGTTCCCCTTATTTCCTAGCACCCAAAAAGCAGGGTCCTGACGAGGGAGTGAATGGACCCAGGGCAAGCTGTGAGCTACCCTCGCAATGAAATGGGCCAGGCCAACAAGTATTAAGTTATAATACTAAACTATAGGTTAAGAGCATGGTCATAGACAACTCTGTCATGACCCAAAAGAGGTAAATGGATAAGGGCCCTACTGGGGTTAGGAAGCCTAACCTGGCCCCATATGAGGCCCCCCCCAATTGAGGTCCCCATAACCATGCCACCAGACACTGCACCAGGCTGTTTTCACTCAAGGGACCCAAGAGGCAGATCCCTCCCTGCCCCAACGGACCCAGCCCTGGCAGTCGACCTCCACAACCCAACTGCTGCCACACTCCAGGCCACTTTCCACACGCTCGGGCCGAGCCTTACATATGAGTGAACATATTCCTAAACCACGCAGTCGCTTTTGTGGCTGTATGACATATCATAAGACACTCCCTACTCATTTTCCATAATTACCACACCATATTTGATTGGAGGCAAGATGGTGCCGATGCCACCTGAACACCTCCCGAACCCGGCTCACCATCTTGCCTTAGACAACGCACAGCTCAGCACACCAGACATGGAACTCTACGCGTAATCCCTGCTGGAACTCTACGCATGATTACTTTTCTTTCTTTTTTATCTCCCCACCCTCACTCACACCCCTGCCCCATTTTGAGGCCTATATACCAGATGGTATATGTGATCTTGGACGCTGGGCTCAACGGGACCCAGGAGCAGAGATCCTCTGCCTGCTTCCCCCAATCTCTGGTGAACCAGGGGTCACACCCATAAGCCACCTTCTCTCGGTGCCAGATAATCTCCTCATTGGCCACCCTCCAGAACTCACGACTGCTTCTTCCGGAAGGGAGCAGAAAATGAGGCCCCCATAACCATGCTACCGGACTGCAGCAAGGGACCCAGTCCTGGCAGCTGACCTCCACTACCCAACCACCGCCATGCTCCAGGCCACTTTTCACATGCTCAGGCCCAGCCTCACATATGAGTGAACATATTCTGAGAGTATACCACCCACATGGAAGAGCCTGGCAAGTTCCCTGTGGTATATTCCATATGCCAAATACAGTAACAATAACAGTCTCATTTCCCTGACCCTGAAAAGAGCCTCCAATTGTTGGGAAAAACGAGTAAGGAGAAGCTGATAAAATCTCAGGGCTGGGACGAATGGAGACGTTACTGGTGCCCGCTTAAATAAATCGATGATGAACAATGATGACAGTGATACCAGATGGTGCTTAGAGGGCTACTTATGACTTTGTACTAGCTCCAAATGATACTTATGGGACAAGTGCCAGGGACCAGGATTTCCATATAGAAAGCACAGGCTCTATCCCTTTGACTTATTTCTCCAGACTTGTTTTGCTTACGTACCCTATGTGGATGAAATCATATTGTGTACCTTCCCTGCCCTAAGGGACCCAGCCCCAGCAGTCAACAACCTCCAGAACCCAGCAGCTACCATGCTCATGGCCACTATCCACACACTCGAGCATCACCCACGAGTGAATCTATTCCTAGACTGCATGGCTGCACTTCAAACCACACACCCTACCCGTACTCCAAGATTAAAGCACCACATCTGATAGGATTCAAAGCAGGAGGCAACCAATCTTAGAAGGAAAATGTACATTTTTTTTTTCACAGATACATATATAAAAAGCACACAAGGCTCAACCTTTAACAACATGTTAGTGATCTCTTATAGAAGGGCTTAATGGTCCCTGGGTGAAATACAATAATCTTCACACTCTTTCCTCTACGGATACATTTTTGTAGCATTTTCTGCAGTTTTTCATAACAAACAATACAAAACATATTATTTTGGTTCTGCTTTGGGACAGGGATTGGGGTTCACGATGGGAATACCTGAAATATGGTAGTGGGAAGGTGTAATGGTGGTGGGATTGGTGTTTGATTATTAAATGTAGTCAAATATTGTGAACTACTTTATAAAATAAAAATAATTTTAAAAAACAAAATAAATCATATTGTGTTTGTCTTTCTCCATTTGACATGTTTTACTAAGCAAAATACCATCAAGATTCATTGATTTTGTATGACAGGACCACATCTTTTGCTATATTTAAGTAGTTTTCCATTATAATATTTACCTATATTAAAGTGTGAATGGACACTTGAATTGCTTCCAACTCCAATAAAAAGCCTAGCAATAGTATATAATGATACGATTAACTTGGAGCTGAATGTGTCTCTTCAAGTGTTTTTTTATATTCTTTAAGTACATATCCAGAAATTAAATGAACAATGTGAAATTTTTATATTTAAGTTTTTAGAAATCTACGTACTCCTTTTTCTTATAACTATACCAACTGATATTCCCACCAATGGCATACAAAGATTCCTTTCTTTCCATGTCCTCTCCATTATTATTACTATTTTTTTATGTTTGGGATAATAGTCATTCTCACAGAATTGATATAATATCTCACTGATATTTTGATTTGTATTACTTTAGTAATAGGAAATTATAAATATCTTTTCATGTGTCTATTGGCCATCAACAGGCCTTCTTATGTGTATCCTGATCGCATGTCTACATTTTTATTATTTTATAAGTTTTGTATATTCTGGGTATTTATTCCTTTGCCAGATGTATATTTTACAACTATCTTCACCCATTCAATAGAAAGCTTAAATGTAGATGAGAATCTCTTCCTGTGGAGAAGTATTTTAATGTTATGTAGTTCTGGTTATCATTTGCTTTTATTTCACTTAAAATTGGGTCCCCAAAGATATCTCTAGGCTTCAAAATATATATGTTTTTTCATCTATGTATTTTCAGGTTTAATGTTATACATTTAAATCTATAATCCATTTTGAATTAATTTCAGTGCATGATGTTAGATAATGGTGTAGCTTTTGCATACTGCCATTCAGTTTTCCAAATATCATTTAACTCTTTTTTGCTCCATTGTAAATTTTTAGCTCCTCTGTCTCAGATTAGGTATCTATATATGGGTGGATTTATTTCTGGAGTTTCAGTTAAGTTTCACTGATCTGTGTCTGATTTATTCTTTTTTGTTCCTTTGTTTCTTTGTTTTTGTTTTTTGGGCCACACCTGATCATGTGCAGGGTTTACTCCTGGTTCTGCATTTAGGGATCACTCCTGGTAGTGCTTGGGGGATGATCTGGGGTACCGGGAATCGAACACAGGTTGGCCTCGTGCAAGTGTCTCACACACTGTACTAAGACTCTGGCTCCTAATGCCATACTGTTCTAAATACTATCAGTTTGGAAAAAGAAATTGTTTAATAAGACTGTTTTTCTTTCTCCAGACTGCTTTAACCTTTCAAGATCATTTTGTGTAGTTCTAGTTAAATTTTATGATTTTTAAATTCTATTTCTGTGGAGAAGGCCATTGAGATATTAATAGAAATTTCAATTAATCTGTACTCACCTTTAGATCATTTCAATATTCTTATTTGGGGCAGGGGAGGCATACCCAGCGGTGTCCAGGGCTTAATCCTGGCTTTGTGCTCAGATAGCACTCCTGGAAAACTTGGACGGAACCATACAAGGTGTCAGGGAGTGAATCTGAGTTGGCCATATACAAGGCAAATGTCCTCCTCACTGTACTGCTTTTACCGTAAGACCAAAGTTCAATCCTTGGTACTGCATGACCCCCTCAATACCACAGGACTAACTGCTGAGCCTGGACCCCAAAACAAACACAAAATTCTTGTTCTTTTTACATGCAGAACCCATGAACTTGCTTCCATTACAAAATGTATTTCGCACGTGTTGAAGTCAGCATCTACTCAAACTAATAGTTTACATTCTCTGTAGTTCTATCATCTATGATAAAAACTAAAGTTTAATGCAGTTGCTATGGAAAACAGCACAATAGTTCTAAAAGCTAAACATAAAAATAACCACATAACCTGGTAATTCTACTCCAATGAACATAACAACAACTATAACAACAATAAAAAAAACCTAGAACACTGTATGTACATCTACAGTTGAATGGATAAAAATATGAGATGTATACATTTATCTATACATAATATATATGTACCATATGTAATAGGTGATCACTGAGTTACAAGAGTGCTAAAATTCTGATACATACAGCAACATGAATGAGCCTTGAAAATATACTAAAATTAAATAAATCTGACAAAAAAACGGCAAATGTTATATGATGTTATTTCTAGGAAATATCTAAAGCAGGCAAATTCATGGAGACAGAAAGTAGATTGAAGGTTACCAGGGACAAGGGGGAGGGGGAAATGGAGAGGTATTGCTTAATGACTACTGAGTTTCTGTTTGTGGTGATGAAAAGTTTTGGAAATAGTGGTGATGGTTGCACAACAGCATAAATGTTATTAGTGCTCATAAGCTATGTACCGAAGTTGTTAAAATGTCAACTTCTTTGTTATATATTTACTTACAACTTAATAGTGTAATTAATACACAAGAAAACAAATAGATTGTATATTCTATGGGGGTAAATAGATGGTATATGGATTATATAAATACAATTATTATAAAAATTAAGCTTAAAGTCCTTTCTTTACTGAAAGGGAACTGAGCTTCAGGCACTAAAAGAGAACTTCAAACATTCTAGTAACTTCTCTTACTGTCAATTCATAGTATTTTACTTATTTATGGAACTCACTTAGCAATTAATTTTATACTCCTTTCAACATCTCTGGTGTTTTTTAATTACTGTTACACATTTAATATTTGATTATGCTTTGTTTACAAAACTAGATTAGTTGCTCAAATTATCAAATCAAGACCCATATTTAATATTTGTTTGTACTTTGTTTACCAAATGAGATTAGCTGTGGCTCAAATTGTCAAATCAGGGCCCAGTAGCCCTCTACTATCTTCAAATCATCAAAAAATAATTCAATTTCATACCTGCACAAATACATTAAGCAAAATTTTCAATAACAAATGTTAAGAGGAGGCATTCTGGGAAAAATTAATCAGAATACTCATTTCCCTAGGTACTATAATTAATCAAGGGATATAAGAGACTTTATTTTGTATAATTATTAAAGGTAGTTAATAGGATACTTTTACAGAAAAATATAACTTACCATCATTTCTTTTTCCCTAACTGAATTAAAGAGAAGACATTGTTTACATGAAAAAGAGACAAAATAGGTGAAAAATAGATAAACATAAAATTTCAACTAACATTTTACATATGAACTAAAAATGTTCAGCATATATACTTCTGATATACTTCTGATATGGTTATAGTTAAGATAAGAGATTATACAAATAATCCAGCTCCATTTAGAAGAATCTTATGGGGTTAGGTCAACTGAACTTTATTGAATAATCTTGTTTTATGATTACAGTAGTACTAAGATAAATTACACATAAGTATATGGAATATAAGAATGAAAAAGACTAGAAAAGGAAATTAAATATATGTATTTTTGAAAAAGGAAGCATAAAATTTTGTAGAATGTATAAAACAAGCAGGCTTTGAATAAAACTTGTTTATAGGCCAGACGTACAAATGCTAGGCAAATTTCCCATATCCTTAGTATTTGCTGAAAGTGACCTCTAGGATTATAGGCTATTTTAATCTACAACCGATTTCTTTTTTTTTTTACTGTTAAAAAAGATCTTTCACAGAATATCTGAATGACTTTCTCTTCAGCATGTCTTTAAATATATCATAAATCACTCGAAATTTAAGAAACAACTTATATTTTTAGGTAAAGGCAAAAAGTTTAACCCACAAAAATATGGTGGCATTACTTCAAAAGGATACTTATTTCAAAAAACATCTGTATTTCTATGCTCTGTTCAAGTAGGACAACTAATGTTCACTTTTACAGTGAAAATTCTCACTGACATCTCAGAGAACATTGCTTTTCCAGAAAGAAATACAGCTTTTTACCACTTTCACTTTCCTAGAAAGCAGCTATTGAAGGGAGGTATTCATCAGACAAAATATAGAAATTACTACTTATTCTTTATTCATTAGGAAGTGCTCATGACCTTAATCTCTGAGGTTTTATAATTTTAAACATGATTTCAATAAGCTTGGGTTATGATTTCCAAGGTCATAGTATATTAAAGGGATAAAGATGATAGTGATAGTAGCACTGATTTTCTAAATACTAAAACAAAAATTACTGGGGCCAGAATTGGAAGGTGTATCTGTAATAGATAAGCATAGAAAAAATTGTGTAGAAATTTTAAAAGACTAAGAAATTACTTGATTTCATGTTCATAGATCCCAGGGCAGTCACCTAAATAATACTACCTAAGAACCATACATCCCAGGGCAGTCATCTAAATAATAATATCAGAACAACAACTCCTTGTAATCTTTAATAAAACTTTAAAAATTTGCAAGTTAAAAGCATGAGCAATGAATCATTAAAGATTTGAATCCAGCCCAAACACCTTTTGTATTTTTAAAGACAGTTTTAAACTCCCTCAAACTTAGTCTCCAAATACAAAATGGGAATGATATTTTCCTTACATACTGTGGTGAGAATAAATCTATGTAGAGGCTTTCATTATGACAGAGACATGAATAGACTATGTACAAAATACTCTGAATACTTATACAAAATAAATTGCTCCCTAAGAGAAATAACTTGACTACTTTTTAAATGTATAAATGTTATGCTGTAGTTAGTAGTTAGTGACAAAATACATGTCAGTGTATAAGGAATGTTTTCAAATTTCATCATAAACTTCTTATTTTAAAGAAAAATCAGTTCCTTTTACAGTACCAATTTAGATACTATTTATTCTGGAAAATTTTTACAATCTGTACTTGCATATCTAAAAAGTCAGTTGAAAAATCTACGGCATCCAAGTATATATCCCCAATCATAAATGTATTCTAGCAGAAAATCTTACCCCAATCACAGTTGATGGCAAAACCATCTTTCTAGTCACTCAGTCAAAATCCTTCAATTCATTTTGCCTTTTCCATTAATTCACCTACATCCTATCTATCAAAAACGTTTTTGTTTACATAGTTAAAATATCAGAACTTAATGCTAACATCCTATCCAAGTCACTGCCTTCCAACACAGATTATTTTTTAAGAACTTTCTAACCTGTAGTCATTACCTCCCTACACTTAATTCTTAGCACAGCTAGAGTCCTCCTTAAAAAAACCAGCAAAATGGCTGCTGAAAGATCCTAGAGAGACTTGTGAAGCTCTAAATGATTGAATCCTCTCACTCATTACCTGTCAACAACCTCTTCATTTCCCTTCTCCATCACTCTGCTCTCATCACACTGGCCTCTGTTTATAAAGTTGAACATATCCAGTGGGTTCCTGTCTCAAGTTTTCCCAAAGATAACCACGTAGTCAACTTTTGGATCTCTGCTCAAATTATCACCACCTCTGTGAATCTTTCCCCATCTTCTGGTGGCACCCCCATCATCACCATAAACTTTTTGGCTTACTCTAGTTTTTCTTTCCTATAAAACACCTGTCACCGGATAACATACTATAGATGCTTTATTCATTATGCTTATTTTAATGATTATCTGTACTCTATAAATATGCTCCACAAGAGACCTTTAAAATTTTTACTTATGATAATTCCATATACCTAGAAACCACCCCCAAATGCAAATTAAATATGCAAACAAAGAATTACGGTATTCTTTGTGTTGCCTTTAACATTACCTAGCATGTATTGACCTCAATTACATCAGTTTTCACTTAACAGTATAGTTTATCTGCTCCTTCCACTAAATTCGAAGTTTCTTGGAACAACTGAATGCATTTTTCACATTATCATTGCCAAAATTTACTTACTTGAGTATCTGATTAGCAAACAGTCATTATATTTGAAAAAATCTAAACCAAATAAGTTTAAGTACCTATATGAAAATGAAGACATAAAATACAAAGTTTGGGCATTCTATTTGAAACTAAAGTTGTGGTTCTGGGTTCTGTTAGCCTTTTCTAGTCTGTCTATCATACCATTCTTATTGGCTGTGGGGGGAAGATTCATCAAATTATTTTGCTATTTTAAAACAAAAATCAGCAAAATATGGGAGCGATCGTGGTACCCAAATCTCATGTGATTATTGTCAAAAACAGAATATGGTGACAGTAAAGAGTTCATATCATGTCACCCAGAAATATGCCAACCTAGCATTATTGACTATTTTGCATTAAAGGTACATGAATGAAAACAAAAAGTACAAGAAAAATACTATGACCTTTCTCTTAAAAACAGGAAATAAAATTCCTGCATTAAATGTATCCTTCTTCTGCCAGAAGAAAAGCAACATTCTTAACATAAAGAAAGAGAAGTTGAGGCAGAGAATTCTATACAAAAAGACTTCCTCAAAAACAGCTCTTTAGCTTTCCTCACATAGTCAAGTCACTTTTCTATAAATTGTCTTTTTGTTCAACCTAAGACAAGTAGGTTTCACCATTCCTTTGGGGCTTATTTCCTTATCTATGATTCCATATAATAAAAATTCATATTAAATAAATAACACTTATATTAAATATTTTTCTGTTTATGTGGCTTCTACCAATTAAATATTTATGCCCAGACAAAAAGAACTCTGAGAAGTTAAAGGAGAAGTTTGGCCTTTCCTGCTAATAATCCAGTAGTCTGTACACATTAAACATTTGTAAGTGACACTGATATTATTTAGTGCAAATTAAAAGAAGCATGATAGTAAGTCCTACTTCAATAAGATGATGAAGCTACTATATTCATTAAACATAATCTTCAGAATTTTCTTAGGATGTGCCAATGATTTATATTTAAATTAAGTCACTTTAGATAACAGAATTATTTTAGAAGAGATTTGAGGATAAATTTAAATATTGCTGTGTTTGGTTCTATAAGAACCGTCAGTAATGTTTTAATGTATAATAATTTTCTAATGTTTTCTGTCATGTAGCCAGCATATCTGATATTAAATATCAAAACTAAACATATTACTCTTTAAATGAATATGTACAGGTCTATGGTAAAAAATATACACCTTTCATTCTACACTGAGTAATCTCATTTTCAGGAATAAGAATTTTGGAAAACAAGTAATTTTTAAATATTCCTGACTAAAAAATCATTTCACAGCTATCTAATTCTCATTTTCATCATGTATCCCACCGTATGTATAATCCTCTGGCAATGATATACTAGGGCTCATGCAAAACTACCAGTTCTGTTCAAATTAAAAGGTCAATGCTATTTTTATTTTTAAACTTATTTTTTATTACTGCATAATAGAACATTTTTTGTTATTTCTCATCTGATGTGACTCCTAAGTATTTCCCTTTTAACCCTCACAGTCAGTTCTCCATTTCATAAAATATTTGTGAAAATTCATTTTGTCTATAGTTCATACTACCATAAAGAAGTAAACAAGCAAACACATTTTACTTAGTGCTGCTATGAACAGTAGACAACTGAGGTAAGCAGTTTAAATGCTGCCCCAAGACCACAGATGGAGAGACTGTCAGCGTTAGGATTAAAACTAAGCAGCTCATTATTCCCTTCTTATATTCCTACTACTTAATATTATTTTTAACATTACAATGATCTCATAACTAATGCTGGAATAAGAATTTTAACAACACATATCAACATTTAAAAAATATAAGCAGATTTCTAAAAATATTTAATAAAAATAACATTAATTGATCTAAATATTTCCTGAAAAAAGTATGATTACTCAAATAATTAAATTTTTTTTGTCTCAATTGCCAAGAAAGTGACAGCTTAATTGGTCATTTCAACCTCTCTTCTTTTAATTTTTTTTTAACCAAAATCTACTATAAGTACAGGAAATACTTGGATCTGATATCAAACAGAAATACTTTTCATTTAAAAAAATCCTCCAAACTTAAAACAGTAGTTTCTACTCTAATTGTAAACTTCAACTGCAGATACATTTGTAACAGATATATCAATTAAAAGACAACATGACAAAGTAAAGAAAACATCAGATACTTTTGCATTTACAGGAGAAAAAGACAGTAGAACATTAACAGCTTACTGTGGAGAGTGGTTTAATCAGGAAGTAGCCATTATCCTTTCGATTCAGAGCAGTGACAGCACTCCAAAACAACAAGCCGTGATATTTTTCAGTTAAAAGGCATGAAAGAATACCTACTATTGTGTCCTAGCTTTGCTGACCCCAAAGGTAACCATTTGTCTTTTATCAAAAGCTTTCATGAAAACATAATCCAAGCAAGCATTTAGAATGCTGTATTTGTTGAAACACCTAAAATCTACCTCACACAACCTCTCTCTCTCAGTTACTCACAAAACATGGCTGTCTTATTCAGAGATTAGCAATTATTGTAATGAGATACTGTCGGAGAGGGTCAAATAGTACTTCCTGCAGTTTACACATCTTGATTTCCTGGTAAACAAACTGAAAGGCAGGTGGAGCACTTAGATCACCGGTAAACGTGAATGCTCACGTGACAAGATCTAGCCAGGTAAGGCTGAACTCTCAAGTAATCTTTTTTGCCTCCTAAATTTTATTAACGTCAAAACAGACAATAAGGAATCCTGTGTTTCTTCTTCTTTTTTTAAAGGAAGATTCATTCGTGACACGCATATAGACTCACAGCTTATAATGAGAAATGCTTGAAAAATGAATCTCTTTAAGCAGGCTTAAAAATTTTCTTCTGGTAAGTAAATTGCAAACACAAGGCAAAACTAACAAGGTTTTAAGAGAAGAAATTGTTCAAAAACTTGAAAAATGAAGGGAAAGTTTTCCAGTTTGGGCTGCTTCATCAAAGTAGGTATGATTTTAAGTTATATTTATGATGAAAATAAAAATGTTTAACTAAAGCACTTTTATTATGCTAAGTTCCTACAGAGACTATACTTTTTTAAGTGTCAGAAAAAATAATTATATTAAGAAGCAAAAAATTTTCAAAGCTTCAAGATATTTTCTATACCATTTAAAATTCACATTTTCAAAAAGAAAACAACTAAAAATATTTGCCTTGTGATCATTAAAAATATATATTATTAGCTTGAAAACTAAGTTTCTTTGTTCCTAGTTTTGTCCTAAATTACGGGTTTTTCACTTTGAAACTTCCAGTGTACATAATGAGAACTGATATAAAACAAACAAAAAACCCACAGTCAATATAATAATCCACCACTTTAATTTGATTTTTTAATCTTTAAAAATAACATTAATATTCAAATTCTTAATATGCTAAAACCATGCTTCTATGTTCTATTCTGGATACAATATGCTGTTATTATAACACAAAAGCTCATGCTTCCTTTTACAATGCTATAGTATATCAAGACATTAAAATTATATTACTTAAAACAAGTCTGTATTTCATTTGCAAAATAAAATATTGTTACCTAAGTAGAAGATAAAATAAGCAAAAATAGACTATTCCAGTATAGGTCTGTCCATGAGTGCAGTCTCAGACTAGTTCTCATTACAACACTTAATGTGAAATTATTTCAAAGGAGTACATATTCAGTGTTTAACAATGTTTTGCTCAAGTCACTTATCATTGCTCAGTAAAAGTTGTGACAAGAAATTTAGCAAATGTTCAGACTTAAATAGTTCAGGCAAAATTTCTGGACAAATCAAATATTTCAAATACTCTGGAAGAAAAAGAGTCCTTATTTTCTTTGGAGAAAATGTAGCACATTGGTTCCTGCTAAAATTCAAGACATATTTCATTATTTAACTCACACACCAGATTTTTTTACAAAGAAAATTATTTCAGTTAAACATCCATGCCTACCTTAGTTGGCCACAAAAGGGCAAATTTACAGCATAAATGAACAAAAATATAGAGGCACAGAAAATAATAGACGTTTTGTTTCATTCAAGGTACTTTGATCAGCAAATGCAGGTATTAAGGTATGGTAACTATGTATAGACACAAAGCTTCAAAAAGGATTCCCCTGCCCCTGGCAAGTCTAAGAAACCAAAGCAGAGATTAGTCATCCATGACTTAAATACACACAAAATATAAGAGGGGGAGGAGATAGGGGGAATGAGAATAAAGAAAGGTTGCTTCTTTTATTTGCTTGCTTTATGAACGCAATAAATAGGCTTACAATTGGTTGTTTATTTCCCATCTTATTTCGAAACAATTAAGGTGGCTTTCAGAAATATATATAGTAGAACAGAATGTCTTCAAAATATAACTTAATTAGTAGGAAGGGAATATGAAGAAGAGGCATAAAGGATGAAGAGTAACTTTGAAACATACACACCTGTCGTAAGGTTCTGCTTTTGTACAATTCTAAGATGTATGTGATTTAGCTCTGAGATTCCTAGCAATCAAAGCAAAACAAAAAATAAGATCAAATTACAAAATTTGTATTCAAAAGCTAATTTACAAACACAAGTATTAAAGGATTACTAATACTTAGAATTGAAAGAAGTTTTGCCTCTACTTTTTGATAATACAATACTGTCCAATTCATGATTTTTCCCAATAGCATCTTGATAGATATTAAAAAACAACTTTCACATCAAAGTTTCTTTTAACATTTTCTCAGATCATGTTTGGGTCATAACATAATAAAAGGTTGCTCAGAGAAATCAATCATCTTGCTAGGAAGTCTGCAATTTATCTAATCTGGGCTTTAAACAAAGTAACAATTACAATGCTCTTTTATTAAATTTGCAATATCCACTTTCATATTCCAAATTTATAATTTCATAACTTCAGCTTCTAACAGATAAGTAAAATTATCAAATAAACAATAACTGTGGTGCTAGAGCCAGTGAAAGTTAAGATACAGACATCTGTTGGTGGTGGGGAAGAACAGTAGTCTCTAAAAGGTGGTAGGGGGCAGCAAAATTAACATAAAAAATTTCCTATCTCCTATTATGTAAGGAAAAAAATCCATAATGGTAGCATCAATATATCATATCAAGATTTAACACTACTAAAATTTAACAAAAATACAAATCTGATTTTCAATCAAGGTAAATAAGCAGCAGCAAGTCACAATACAGTTGGGTTGGTATGTCGAGTTTATGTTCTGTTTCCTTTCATTCTATGCTTTTTTCCTTATTGCTTTCCCATTCCATTATTAGTCTAGATATGATCACATTCAAGGTGCTTCTCTCTCAGAGCCTATTTGAGTCAATAAACACCTCTGTACATGATTTAGCTCTATATTACTAAGTGTTTTAGGGACCTCCTTTCTAGATTTTGAAATTCCTTGTTTTACAATACCCATTGCAAATAATGAAATGAAAACATAAGTACAAATTAATGTGGAATAATACATTAATAACTACTGCACACATTTATAATAGCTAGTGTTTGCCTGATACAACCAATATATTACAATTGCATTCACTGAGACAGAAAATCAATTTTTACTGTATTACCTGTATACTTACTATATTACTATATTTACTATACATCCAATCATACTATATAAATTTCTATGTGGTGTACAAGAAACCCAAATTAAATCAAACCATGGGCTTTCCTACTTTCAAATTGTCACAAAAATTTTATATGTGAAGACTTTATATGTAAACTTTTAAGAACATTATCAAACACCAAACATATATAATGAATTATTTTTAGCCCTCCAAATGACTAATGTTAAATAACTGCATCCAATAGTTTGATCAATATTTGAACTCATAGGCATATACCAAAGATCATGCAGCCTATTCCTTTTCTCAATATAATATTTTTTGCTACTGAACAAAGTAACAGTATTTAGATTTTTATAACATTTTTGACAATAAAAATATCAGCCCAACATTGAAAAATTTTAGAAGGTAAGTTTAAGGAGCACAGATTAAGTATCTGCTTAAATCAATCAGGAGTATATATTTTGTTCACTTAAAAAGTTATGAAATGATTTAAAGGGTTACATTAACCACCTTATAATTATTTAGGTGAGGTAACTAAAGCAGGAAACATACCTATGAACTGAAAAGCTTTAGAGTAAATTTTACAAAAGAAAATGATTCCATTTTTTTCATTTTTCTACGAAAACATAATAGAAAGCATAAACCACAGAAAGCTACAAATGTATATTTTTCATTTATTGCAACATAATAGATACACACAAAGCCTGTGAGAATACAATATTCATTTTGCTGCAGAAGAACCGACATTGCATAACAATGAGATTTGCTAATGAAATCAACCATCAACCTGGAATACATATGTATTAAAGCAAGACCTCAGTGTCATTTTCTTTTTGCATCGTTTGTTTTTTCTTTCGTTTTTTTTTTTTATTGACCTTGTCAGTATTTTTGTCCTTTAAATTTTGGAACTTTGATAAAGCAAAATCAAGACTAAAGAATTATAGTGTACTGTTTTTTTATTCATCACATTTATTTTTAATGCAAATTCCAATTGTTCTGCTTCTATCAGCACTATTAATGTACCTTTGGAAAGAAAAAAAAAATCAATAGATGCTGCCAGAAGAAAAGAGAGTTTTAATTCTATTAAAAATTGTTCTGGGCTTATGGCTATAATCAACTTTGATCAACATTTGACAAAAGTTCCATATGAAAACATTTAGTACTTCTTTAATATGAAAAATAATATATTTTAAATCAAATTGGCAATAATAATCTATTGTTTTGCTTTGGTTTGGTTTTGGTGGTGTAGTATGGGATCAGAAATACATTTCCTCCAACAATTCCTACTACTCACAATTATTGCATGAAATAAAATAGAGCTGATACAATAACTAACAGACTGAAAATTGTTTTTCAGGAAATTAAAAAAAAAACTCTATTATTTTGGAGCTACAAAGTTAATTACCATTTTCTGTCCCAAATAATTCTGAAATTTTTTCTTGGAGATTTATGATTTATCTATTATCATTTTCTATAAAAATTCAAAAGTTTATGAAAGTGTTTGTTGTTATATATTATGGGGGCATTATGCCAAACCAGCTGATGTTCAGTGGTAACTCTTAACTGTTAGGAGTCAGAGTAAGAAGGGGTCACTACCAGCAACACTCAGGAAATCATGAAGTGCTGATGACTGGGATTTAAGTCTCCTGCATATAAAACATGTTTAGGCCTCTGGGCCCTCTCTCTGGCCATATATTATATGCTTGGAAGATAAACACTGTTGCCCCTCAGAATTAATTTTACATATAGCTCTTGGACAAAATGACTATCAGTACTACTGATCATTCATTTACACAAATTAGGTGTTCAATTCATATTTGCTATGGATAAAACAAACTAATAATTTAACCTGCTATGATTTCTAATTCCACAATTCATGTTAATGATCATCTTTGTTTTTTAAAGCAGCAGTTATCCCAACTAAAACAGCCTTGGTTGAATAAAACCAAGTTTCTCACTTTGATTTTTACAGTAACTTCAAATAATATCCTGTAAAATAACAAAAGTCAAAAAGCATGATACTTCTGTTGAAAAGTGTATCAGGCAGGGATTAGGAGGTCTGGTCAATGGTTGGAACTAACCACAAGTATGTGTGGGGCTGAGGGTAGGTAAGATAGAGAAGAGACTGATATGACAATAATAGCTGGGAATGATCACTCTGGACAAGATCTGAGGGGTAAAAGTAGGTAAGAGATATTCTCTATAACCTTTCAGTATCAATATTGCAAACCATAATGCCCAGAGAGAGAGAGAGAGAGAGAGAGAGAGAGAGAGAGGTGGACAGAGCGAGTGAGAGCGAGAGCGAGAGCAAGAGAGAAGTACCTGCCAAGGCAAGGGGGTGGGGGATAATGGGAGGGAACCTGGGAACACTGGTGCTGGGAAATGTACACTGGTAGCGGGATGGGTGTTGGAATACTGTATGACTGAAATTCAATCATGAACGGCTTTGTAATGTTCTAAATAAATAAATAAATTTTAAGATAAATTTAAAAAATTTAAAAAAGTATATCAGAAACCATTCTTGGGTAAACTATTTTAATGTTGTCCTGACAATCTAGTAATCCTGTTATTTTTTAAATGTTGAAGGATAATATTAAGCAAAAATCACAAAAACAGAAAAATCATTAATCTACACACAAAGTTCTTTCCCAGAATCAAAACTGCACTGTAGCACTGTAGCACTGTTGTCCCATTGTTCATCAATTTGCTCGAGCGGGCACCAGTAATGTCTCCATTGTGAGACTTCTGGTTACTGTTTTTGGGGTATTGAATACGCCATGGGAAGCTTGCCAGGCTCTGCCGTGCGGGCAGGATACTCTCGGTACCTTGCTGGGCTCTCCGAGAGGGACAGAGGAATTGAACCTGGGTTGGCCACATGCAAGGTAAACACCCTACCTGCTGTGCTATCGCTCCATTTCTATAACAATGGCAAATAAGAAAACACTCTGAAAAAAAGTTTTAAACAAATGTCTATGGCAAGACCAAAAATTTATCTTCACTTAAGTAAAGGATGTTAACTCTAAAATACAATAAGCTTGGGAAGGTTATCTAGCTCCTTGTTACTCCAAAGTGATCCAATTATTAGCAACAATTAAACTGCTAATTAGAAATGCAGTCACATCTGATACACATTAAAATTTAAGAAGCCATAATCTAGAAAATTCCTTATTCTAACAATCTACAAAGTAATTCCTCTGACATGTTATTTTAACAATATCTCAAAAACATTTGTTAAAGTTCAGAATTATCCAGAAAAGAACATTTTTGTCCTATCGAATGCCCATTACTTAACATTTCTGTAAATATCTTAAGTCTCATATTTATAAGAACTACTTTCTTTGACATTTGTGGTCATACAATGGACAAGAGGGAAATATCTCATGAAAGATCTTGGAAAATATTAAACATACTGATAAAATTGAAGTATTTGTAATCCGTAATTATTTTAAATTATCTTGGTAAAAGAGTTTTTTCCCCTTTAAATAAAACCTTGAGATGAAGCCACGCATAGTGAAAAACAAGTGAGGAATAGCTCTAGAGGGTAGGGGAAGAAGCAACTAGAAGCAGGCAAGGCATCTTGACGAAATGAACTTGCAGGATTCCTCAAAGTACACTTTGAGAACCCCCGAGAGTGTAAAAACAAACAAACAAAAAAAACCTGTTACACTAATCACAATTTTACAATTCATCTCAGCAAAATTCGTTTTGTTTTGGGGTCACAGCAGCTGAGCTCAGGGCTTACTCCTGGTTTGTGCCCAGGGATCACTTCTGGAGGGCTCCGGGTGCCATATGGGGCACCAGGGATTGAATCTGGGTGGTCACATTTAAGGCAAGCACCTTGCCTACTGTCCTATCTCTCTAGTGACCAGAGAAAATTTGCAAAAGTTCACCATAGTGAAATTTATTCTCAAGTGTTTTAAGCAAACTAGATTAAATTATATAATTTAAATATTATTTTTACTAATGCAAGTCAGTCTTTCCCCAAATAGTTCCAATACATTAAATTTGGATTTAATTAAATATTATAAATTAAATTATAATAGTTTCCCTCCACATACAAGATACAGTAAGTGATAAAACAGCAACACAAATGAAATGGACAAAGTACTTTAGTTATCTGTTCGGAACAATAAGACAAAATACATTAAACACATTTAGTGCCATAGAGCAAACTTAATTGGAGATCTCAGAAGAAGTTCCATGAAAAAGTGACCTTTTAAACCAGTCTTCAAAAAGATACAAGATTTTGAAAGTAAAGGAGGCTACATGAAGCACTAAGGGGAAAAGGGCAAAGTAGAAGGAAAACATGCTGAGGCCTAGAAACTTAAAAGTATTGGGTGTGTTCAAATAGGAGCTTCATGAGTTGTTTATTTTACAGCAGCAGTATCTAAAAAATTCAAGTACAAATACACCAATATATAAATGCACAAATAGAAGACTAAAAATCAATGAATTTAATGTAATCTGGCTAGTATAAAGGAGATATGCAGTAAAAAAAAAAAAGTGGGATAAATGACTGAAAAGGTAGTTTTAGGAGACAATCTTGAATACCACATTAAGGGTTTAAATTTAACTCTGCAAACAATGGTAAACATGCATTAAAAATATTGATGTGATACTTTATTGCAATGTCAGGGATTGAACCCAGGGCCTTACACATGCAAGGCAAGCAAGCACTGTACCGCTGAGTCACATTGCTGGCTCTCAAACATAGCAGTTTCAAGTACAATGGACAGGAGCAGGAAGAGATTTCCCAAGACTACTGCAAATTTTGGTCTCTTATAATAATTTGAGCAAAGAGGTAAGGGTCTGAACTAAGGTTGTGAAAGAAGTTAGGAATATGAAGATGAATGTAAATACAATAAGTATGAAAAATAAATAAAAATGTTTTAACTGTTCAAATCAGAACAAGAACTTTTAAAAACTAAATTGCACAAGTAAACTCTATCTTATTTCACTGCATATTCTATGAGGGGGAAGCAAAAATTAAGGAAATCCTAAAGGCTGGCAAAATGTAGAAATCTCTAATACACTGGTATTATAAAATGGTAAAAGTACTGGAGAGTGAGATTATGCAATTCATTGTAAAAGTTTAGCTATATGCAGTTTCTATCACAATTATCCCCTTCTAGATATGTAACCCATAAAAATCTTCATACATGGCAATCATATAGAAAAAGGAGTAATTTCAGTATTATTTATGTAATATAATACTAGAAATACTTAAAAATTGATAACTTTTTTTGTTTGCTCCTGGGCCATACCAGGGTTTACTCCTGGCTCTGCATGTAGAATCACTCCTGGTGGTGCTACTGGATCATATGTGGTGTTTGCGGATAGACCTCAAGTTGGCCACGTGCAAAGCAAGTGCCTGTCCACTATACTGTATCTTCAGCCCTTAATAATTATTTTTATACAAATAATATATGGCATTAAACTAAATAAGAAAGATATAAAAATGAATATATTTAATATGCAAACAACCACTAAGAACAAGTAAAGAGTTTGTTGTACAGTAAGTTCTCACTTAACATTATCCAGTCCATTCTTAAAAACTCTTACTTTAAGCAAAACAATGATACAAACTGTCATTCACCAATGGTCTTGTTATTTTTCTCAGCAACACTGTAATCAAAAGATGGTGAACAAAGTAACAAGGACCTGCTATATTTCTACTTGTCATTTTATTTGAGATTGGATAAACTATCCAAGATTGATATATCTTTTTTAAAAAAAGTTGTTGTTGATCAGAGAAATAGTACAAGTAGTTAAGGCACACACACACTTGCCTTGCATGCTGTTTACCTTCGGTTTGATTTCCTGCACTCCATATAATCCCCTGAGCTCCACCAGGACTGATTGCTGAGTACTCCCAGATCCTGCCCACAAATCCACATCCATTGTAATTCAAGGCTTGGTGAGTGCTGGGCACCATATGCAGTGTTGGGTATCAAACATGGGTTGGCTGCATGCCTTAATCCCTGCCCTAGCCCCATAACAGATATATTTTATGAATGACAAAATCAAGCTAGTCCCTGGAACACATAGAAAAAAATAAAAATTTAAAGTATGGTCTTGGGTAAGATATATGTTTCATGTGGTAGAACTTGATCATTTAAGAATGCAAAAATACTTCTTGCAACTGTGAGACACTGAATTTAATCCACTGCACCATTAATACTTTTAGCACAATCAAGTGTGGTACCCACAAAGACAACAACAGACAAAAGCAGTTTTTAAAGGATATAAACACTTTTTTAAAACTTGTCTCTTTTTATCAGCATTTACTTATTTTATTCTGGAAATTAATGCTATTTAATCATTTTCTCCCATCCTTTACCTCCAAAAACTACCAATCTGTTCTCTGAATTTCTAAGTTCTTAAAAAAAATGTAAATGATAGCATACAGGTTTTTATAGTTTTCTTTCACTGATTCATTTCACATAAGCATACCAAGAGATAGGTCAGTCCTTGGCTGGCTTCGCCAAACCAACTCAGATTTGATGTGGGCACTGCAAGGTCATCTGAGCACAATTAGATAGTAACACCTAAGCAAAGAGTTGGGAATAGCCCCTAAGCATTAGCTGTGGCCCTGGCCCAAAAGTTCAAACATATTGACACAAAGGCCAGGATTTACAATGTTTGTGGCAGAATATCTGTTTCCACCTACACATGCACTCAAACATCTACAGATAAATGTCACTCGCATTGTATTTACATATTTATATTTCAAGGAATAATTAGGTTGTTTCTATTGTTAGTAATGCTACAATAAATATAGGGGCATGGGGTGGAACAGTTTTATTCTAATAGGGAAAAAATTTAAACGTTTAGTTTTGAAATTACTACATTTGGGGGAGTTTATTTGGAGAGGTATGGGACACACTGGGTAATGCACAAGGGTTACTCTTGGTTCTGCACTCAGGGTTCACTCCTGGAGGTGCTCCGGGGACAGTAGAGAGGACTCACTCTGGCTCTGAGGTGGGCAAGTCTAGAGCTATACCTGCTATACTATTTCGATGGGTCCTACAATGACTACATAATTAAAGAGAACAGTAAGGTCCCATGTACATGTACTCATCATTCAGTTTCCACAAATGATCATACCTTACAATACTACAGAGCATAATCCAAAACTGGAAATATAGCTAGAATGTGTATGTATAGCTCATGACATTTTATCATGTCTAGATTCATGTAACCAATACTTGCAATCAAGATACAGAACTATTCCATCACCACAAAGATCTCTCTCTCGAACTACCTTAAAAAGGTTTATTTTGTATTAAGTTAACATTGGTTTATAAGAATTTAAATGTTTCCAACACCCTCCATCTTGCCAACAGATAAAACGGTTCAGTGTCACATCTCCAAAAGAACACGATACCACAGCATCTTCCCAGGTATACTGGTCTGGGCTGAGAACTTTGTGGGGTAGGGGTGGGGGTCACCTTCTCTGAATGGTGGCAGACAGATTCTCCTTTCTTCCTGAAAGCAAGCAGTCCACAGCCATATCCAACATCCCAACTTAGAAATGGCGAAGCTCCACAACAAAATCTCATCAAACTGCTCAGCCACAGAACTGTTCCAGATCTGTAGTTCCTAGACCACACAACACCTCAAATTTTCATAGTACTATCAGCCCAATAGGATCACAGCAAATCTGACTGGGAAGTTGCAGAGAAGATCACCATGCTCAGTGAGCCTAAACAATAACACAAAAGGCTCAACTAGCACTAATCAGCACAGTAAATCTTTAATGATTTTAGGAACATCATTGTGAGAAATAAAAATGATCACAAATTGACTAGTACTGATGCAAGTTATGATAATTCCATTTGCCTTTGTGTCGTAACAACAATCAACACGAAGTAAATTTATTTATGCCTGCAAGGGGAAATGCTGGGGTGGTAGATGGGAAACTGGGAACATGGAGGAAGGAAAGGCACACTGATGGTGGGATTGGTGGTGGGATTGGTGTCAGGACATTTAATGTCTAAAACAACTTGATAAATCATGGTGTGATGACAAACATTTTTAACTGTAAATATTCCTACACTTTAGACGTACAGACTTTTCTTTCACTGTTTAAAATGCTTTGATGAAGTTACGCATCAGTGCACCTGACACAGCTAAAAAGAGCTAAAAGTGTCCTTAGATTAGATTATTTCTGTTCAAAACCTTAGAAATGCACAAATTAGACAACTCACTGGGTGAAAGCCATGTCAGAGATGAACACACTAAACAAGGGCAAAATACACTAACTGCCTGCTTGAAGAAGTATAAATGGTTTCAAATGTGAAAAACACTAACTGTGGGAGATTTAGGCAAAATTTTACTTTTAAGCAGGAGACAGACTGAAGAGATATTATACATGCTGAAAATATGCAACACCTCAAATTTTCATAGTTCTAGATTAATATTTACTGATATTAAAATAGAAGCGTGAAACTAGTAAAAAATTGTAAGTATGTGAAACCCTCATTAGATTTGTGACGTCAATTAAATCGTCATCTAGAGTGATGATAAATTTGAACGCTGCAAGTTTAGTCTAAAGGCCACTGGTCAGGAAGCTACTGTGACAATCCAGAAGAGACAGGATACCAACCTGTTGATGATTTGGGGCGTCATGAAGAGAGACATATAGTTATGAGAGATATCGAGGGAAAAGTAGTCTTTGCTGAAAAAGCAGGTTAGGAGTGGCATCACAAAACACCAAGAGTAGAAAATCTTTTAATTAACAAGTAGCAACCTGTGTTATTGCAAATGCGGCAAGCATTTACCAAAGCATGGCAAACACTGGTCTCCTATGATTTTCTTCGAAGATAAGGTCAAACAACTAGGAAATCCACAAAACATATCAGAACATTAAAAGATGTACAGAAATAGGTGCTAAATAAAATCTAACAGTGTTTAACTTTAACCCAATGTTTCTCAAACATATCTCACTGAACAATAAAATTAAAAAGTTAAATATTGGGCTAGAGTGATAGTACATTGGCTCGATCCTCAACACAATGTGGTCTTTTTAGCCTTGTAGGGGTCTGGCCCTGGCAACCCTCAAGCACTACCACAGTGGCCCAGGTGGTCCCTAGCATCACAGGAACCAAGCAGCAATGCATCCTTGGTCCCTCACATTGAATCACTAACCTGGTTAGCAAAAAATTGCTGGGAGTGGGCCCCAATTTCCCTGAATATCCTTTGGGAGTCCCTCCACTTTTAAATTTTATTTTTCATGCAATACTCTATACATCTAGTTCTCCATTAAAATTACTCCCTGGGCTGCTGTTTGAGCACAATAAGGGCTTTGGATAAAATTGGGACATCTTTTTATCTGGGAAAAAAGTCTTAAATCTTAAATGTAGAAATATGAGTGTGAAATATTTCTGGCTTCATTTAATACTGTTTCTTTAATACTGTTTCATACCATCCCCAATCAGGCTGGTTTCCTTGTTCTTAGAAATCGCAAAGAACAATTCCCCTCTATTGACATTTACTGTTTTCATGGGAATAGTACTCATGCAGCTATACAGCATGAGAGCATGTGCTCTCACTTTCTTAAGAAAAACTGCCATCTTTTAAAAGATATTTCAATGACCATACTGTTCCAAATGCTAACTCCAAATCCTGTTGCTAAAGGTACTTAAAATGCTTCATCATTCTTCATAGCATTTATTGCAATCTAATATATTAATTATTAAGTTACCTATTTCTGATTTGCCAATAGACTGCAAGGTCCATGAGTGGTTTATTTTATTCACGGTATTATTCTCAGTATTCACATGTAAGAGAACTATCTAATTCACTCATTAGATAGTTATTGAGTAACAAAGCAGTCATCATTTAATCCTAGCTCAGTGCATTTACCTCATACCCAAGACTAGGATCCTGGATGAATAGCACAGTGGATTAGACCATACACTTGCATGTATTTAGCCTTACAAGTGTATGGTCATGAGTTCAAATCCCTGGTGTTCCATATCTGTCCAGTGGGAAACCAGAAGCTCTGTTCTCTGAGTCTGAAATCTGTATCTGTGAATCCTGGTACTGAAAGAGATTATTGGTCACTCACAGCCAAGTATGTGTAAGTACTACATAATGGTGCACAAATCACGGTGGGCATTGCAAATAAGTAGATGTCTAAGTGCTCTGAACAGGAGGAGTGACCATTAGTTGATGGGCACATATAAAGACCAACCCCTGTTGAGTATCACACCCTTAACTTGTGTTTCTCATTTGAAAGTACATGTGCAAGGGCTGCGATTATGGGGCACAAAGTTAAAAAAACAAAACAAATAAAGTAAACAAAAAACTCAAGTGTGCAACACTGCAACCTGTTGTGTGAACCCCAGAAAGCACCATAGCTACTCACAGCCAGGCATGTAACTCCTGTTAGTGCAGCATCAATATCAACAGGAAGGAAGGAAGGAAGGAAGGAAGGGAGGGAGGGAGGGAGGGAGGGAGGGAGGGAGGGAGGGAGGGAGGGAGGAAGGAAGGAAGGAAGGAAGGAAGGGAAACTATATTTAAAGGAAAGCAGAAGCTGGGTAAAACAGCTTTATGGGAATATATACATTGATAGGGATTATTTTAGGATGGTGAGTTAATATTTTTATTGCTCATATTTTGTCTAAAAGCTCTGGCAAGTTTATCCTTTAAAATATTCTTCAAGATTCTGGATATCTTTATATTATAACCTTTCAGAATATGTCCCTAATTTTGAAATAAGTAAAACTATTCTACATTTTTGTTTTTAGAAATGCACAGACAGCTTCTGCATAGTTGCTAATTTCTCTTACTCTTCTTCAGACACTGGCAAGTAAAAGCCCAATGCACTGAATGCAGTTGACCCTCTAGAGCAACGGATGTTTCTGTGACTCCTTTCTATAACTCTAACACTGCCAAGTGTTACTGTAGGCTTTGGTTTGTAATGCTTTCATTTTAATTTTAAACACGACTTATTAATCTTCAATGTAGGTCCAACTTTTCAATCAAACATAGGCCACACATTAATATAGTCTCATGTGGAGAACTATTCCTCTCAAAACTGGAAGATATTTCATTAAAACATGAAATAATTTTTTTCAAAAACTAAGTACTATTAAGAAATAATAAGAGCCTCTTCCCGCCCTGACGAGGATCCAAGTTGCCGCTCACGAACAGCTCCTGGCTCCTGAACAGCCATGATCCCAGAGGCAAACAGACCAATCTTGGAACCCAGTGGCTTTTGTCAGAAATGCATCTGGACTGAACAGTAAACTATGGTGCCATGCCACCCTGGGTGGGGAAAGGTGTTTGTCCCTTCTGCCTTTTCTCCCTGGTGGCGTGGTGGCCGCCACCTTTTCAGAGCCTATCAGACAGCCATGTACGAGATTGCAGTGATGTGACACATGGGGCCCCACAGGATGGGAGGGAAACTGGCCCCTCTCCATGCCCCAATGAGGCCCCAAGTTGCCACCCACGAACGCCTCCTGGGTCCTGTACAGCCATGATCCCGGAGGCACACAAACCAATCTCGGAACCCAGAGGCTTTTGGCAGAAATCCCTCCAGACTTATTACTAAAATATCAGAAATCCAAAATTGCATGGCCAGAGGCCACGTGACATCATATACTCTTCATAATCAGCAATAGAAAACAAATTATCTAATGATGCCTTTTCGGCAGGTCTGATAGTTGGGGAAAATTCCAAATATTCCCCAATGGTGGGTCTTTTGTCAAAATATTGAATGTGATCAAAGTGGAGAGAGAGTAAAGTGGAAATCATCTGCCACATAGGCTGAGGGAGGCAAGGAATTGGGGGGTATATTGGGACTCCCGGTGGTGGAAAATGCGCACTTGTGAAGGGATGGATATTTGATCATTGTATGACCGAGACTTAAACTTAAAAGCTTTGTAACTGTTCTCACAGTGATTCAAAAAATAAAAGAAAAAAGAAGAAATAATAAGAGCCTAAACATATATATAACTTAATAATCTAAGTATAAAAGAGATAAACTCTAGATTAGACAAAAATTTCTCTCCAGTAGTCGTAATGACAGATTAAAATAAAAGCTTGGGGCTTTTATTTGGGGCTTATTCTTTGACTCAAAAAGAATAAATAAATAAATAAATAAATAAATAAAAATAAAATAAAAGCTTAACAAATCTTTTCAATAAAAATGTAAGCAACTGGGTCAGGGAGATAGCTTAAAGGGGTGGTGTGCATGTTCTGCACAAAGAAGGCCTGGGTTCAATCCCAGTACTGTATGTTTCCATAAACTTAGAGCAACCCTAAATCCCAGCCACAACCTCTGGAGTACTCCCTGAGCACCATCAGTTATGGACCCACAACAGAATAACAACAAAAGGAAATGCATACAACTAAATAGTGAGTGAAAGTCTCTAAAATTATGCATGCTCTTATTATCGATCTATCATGGGTAAGTAAATGCACTTTATGATATTTTAAGTACTAATCAAATGGAGTAGTTTTTTTTTTCCACAAAGAAAGATGCTTTACATGTATAACAAGTAATAATCTAATGCACCTAATGTTTTGGTTAGCAAGTTTGGTGGCCTTAGTTAAATCAGTTTCGGAGAATCAGACTCTTCATCTGTAAAATAAGAGTTTGTTTAAGCCTTACAAATTTTTTTAGAATTAGTAGTCTATGATTTACAAATATTTTCTGATTAAACTCTCTTGTTTTACTCTATAAGCCAAATGAGAAATATTTATGAGATCAAGAAATACACATTCTTTTAAAAACTTACTTCTTTAAAAGCTAGATAATAAATATTTATTTCCCTATAATGAAACACCTCAATTTAGACTGAAATATGGTAAGTACTATTTATCTACTTTAGGTGAATAAAAGCTGAGAACAATTTATCAGAGCAACATAAAGACTCCTGAAAACTAGAAGGTCACAGCCTGTGTGCTGAGCTGCTAGCAAAACATCTATGATGCTCCAAAGCTGCCATTTTTCTTGCTTGACAAAGACTCCATCTGCCACTGAGTCATTTACAGCCTCCAAGTCAGAATATCAATGATTTCCAACATTCTACAAGCTTGCTTTCACCTTGACATCACCTCTGTAATAGATTTAAAGCAGATGATACATATATCTCAACTACAAGCACAAAGCCCATGCTTTATTCACTTGATACCTGTTTCAGCTGCCCTCTAATGTACTGTTTTCATTTATGCTGAGTAGTGAAATATATATATATTTCCTATAATTCTTGTCCTACCTACATATTTTTAAATCTAATATATTCATCAAACTTTAAAACCTGAAAAATATTGCCCTTAAGTAGTTTTTCTTAAAAAAAATTATGGAGATACTGGGAATTACAATACTGTTGATCATACTTTTTCATGCACACATGATTCCAACACATTGGCCAGCAACAGAAAATCCAGTTCCTCCCTCCAGTATCCCAAGGACTCTTGCCACACCGACTTGCCTAATGTAAACTCAGTTCTATAGACAAAATCTTCAGTTCTGATGACTTAGACCATTTGTTGTTCCTTTACTGTTTCTTTTTTTTTTAATCTCACACATGGGAATGGTTATTAATTTTTTTTATGTAATAGTGGAGGTGGTGACTCCTACACACATACAGATGAAGAGTTGATCTTCTAGAATTACACAAAATTGTAAATTAATGATGTAAATTTTTCCCCCAAAAATGTATCTTTTTTAAACAGGTAGACAAATTAAATAATATTATGGATAATTCTCTGAATTATGTTTTAATAACAACAAATTTATATAGTTTAATAACAAGTAGTCTAGTAACAAAATGATGTTTCTATTAAGCACAATCTGCTAAAAATTATTTGATATGCAATATCCTATTAGCGATTAGAATCATTAAGGCAATGAAGAAATATTGAAAAATTTCTAGTTTTGTGATGAAATGAGTGTTCTCTTCTGGGTTTTCAGCCGTACCTGACAGTGCTCCAGGGACTATATGAGGTGCCAAGGATCAATCCAGGGTTGGCTGAACACAGGGTAAGAACCTAAACCCCTATACTATCCCCTCAGGCCAAAGCAATGTTATCTTGGGTATATCTGTAAATTTTTTTTAAAAATAAATTGTAAATTAAGGTCATTATTTGCAAAACATCAAGGGGAGTACAGAGCAATTTAAAACATTATTACTCTCAAGTACAGGAAATAATAAATGTACTAATGAAAATACATCTAAAAATACAAGGTATTTTACAGTGAGAGGAAGTATGTTATATAAGAATTCTGGATTACAGGTTAGGAGAATTAAGTTTAATTACATATCTTCTCTGAACCCTCCAAGTATTATTATGTGATTCATTTGACTCTAAGAAAACCACTCACTCAACTAGTTGTAAAATAGGGTGACTTGATCAAGTGATATCTAAAATTGACTCTTATTAGAGCACTATAGGATAATGGGATACTATTATTTTAGATGTCAAATAATTACAGACACTACCCTAGATTTCCAAAGTCATTCCCTTTAGGTAAATATGGTCAGTACTGACAAAGAAATTTTTGTTGGGTCTTTTGGAATGTGCAGCTTTTGGATTAGCATGCAAAAGTAGAAAAGGAATCTTCTAAAATAAAGAAACATTTTACATATGGAAAGGGTGTGGAAAAACAATTTCAAATCTATTATCACATTAAATCTGAAGAGAAGATGTGACACAATATTAAAGCCAGAGAAACTAGTAAGAAAATCAACACAGCAATCTATATATAACCTAAATAGGATGGAAGTGAAAATAAAAGGAAAGCAAATAATATAAAGTATATAAAAGATACTGTGCACTCAAGATCATCTAAAGCGGGGCATTCTAATTCTACTATGAAAAATCATCTAAAAATGGATCCTCTTTCTCAAATAATGTGAGAAGTTACTATTTTTCAGGAGAAAACACTGGATTATAAATTAGACATTGATTATAAAATCTCTGCCATCTGTAGGCTGTATAACCCAGGAAGTCATGCTATATATTTGATTTGGAAATGAGAGTACTGGATGTGGGATGTCTTTAAGTTTGTTTTCAGTTTTGTATTTAATACAGCAATCTGAACAATCCTAAATTTGTAGAAGCAGACAATCTTTGACACAGTCTTTTAGAAACTTGCATAATTTATTCCCTTAAAATAAGCAGGCCTTTAATAAATAACTAAAGCAATATATCAAAGCTTATTATTTAATTTCTGAGTACTACTAACATTATATATAATGAAAGAGATAATTATATTAGGAGTGAGGCAAATATATTTTTGGAGGGATAGTTCTATACACAAATATTTCTTTAATCTCCAAGAATAATTTCTGATTAAAATATACTTTATTTGAATATGACTAACAAAAAGCTTCCTTACTGAATATTTATAAATCCAATATTCAGTATGCCAAAGTTATGACAGAGCAGTAATTAAAACAAACTGGATTAGAAATAGCGCTATCATTGAAAATACAACTTTTGATGATTATGAACCTGATCTCTTTGATCTCAAGCAAGAATAATCTCTTTATTGTTGACATTAATTTAAAATAAAGTAAATTATTTCCCAACTAAGTGAAATTCACATTAGAAAGTACACAGGAATGCGGCCAGAGTGATAGTACAGCTAGAAGGGTCTTTGTCTTGCATGAGGCCGACCCAGTTCAATCCAGGCATTCCATATGGTCCCCTGAGTACACCCGGGGTGATTCCTGTGTGCAGATCCAAAAGTAACCCCTGAGCACTGCTAGTTGTGGCTCACACACTGCGCCTCCCCATCCCCCCACCCAATCCACCCTAATAATAGTGTGCAGGAGTTACAACAATGCTTCCAGTAAATTTTTTTAGCCAATGCTTATTGTAGATTTTCATAATTGGTTTGGTTTCCAAGTTCTTATATTAATCTCTTTCACTTTCCATTTGGGATCATATCAAGCAAGGGATTTTGAATTTGCAACTCCTACATGTGAAGCTTGTGCTCTAGTTTTTCCAACTATTTCCTCAGTCACTTAACACCTATTTTTTAACTTATATTTATTTAGAGGGCATAATTTTTACAATGTAATATTTGTATTAATAATTACAGTTTACAACGACACTATACCACAACCACTACCAAAGTGCCAATATCCTACCACTATTTTCTAGATGCTTTCTCATCTGTACCCTCTACCCCAATTAGGAAATACAGTTCTATTTGTAAATGCTCAAGTTCTGCTATAATTAATTGATTACTGTTTATTATCATGTTAAGTGAAGTGAATTAAAGGGAGAATGACAATGACCAAAAATCTCACTCACTTGTGGAATACCAAAAAACCTAGTAAGGGAATAAATAATATCCTCTTGATCCCTTTTAAAATGGTGTTCTAGAAAACAAAAGGAAAAAAACTAAGTTATAGGTCACCATGGGTTGTTTTCATATCTTGGCTAGTGCAATTAGTGCTACAATTCACACTGATGTGCATATCTTTGGAGATTTGTATTTTTGTGTTCCTCATAGATACTTAATTCTGAATGAATTACTGGTACTTATATATGATCTTTTTTCCCCCCTACCAAAGACTACAATGTTCAGTACTTTAAAAAAACATTCTGGTCTTGTTTCTGATATGGGAGCAATAGCACTGTAACACTGTCATCCCATTGTTCATCAATTTGCTCAAGTGGGCATCAGTAATGTCTCCATTGTGAGACTTGTTACTGTTTTTGGCATATCAAATACGCCACGGGTAGCTTGCCAGACTGCCGTGTGGGCGGGATACTCTCAGTAGCTTGCCAGGCTCTCCAAGAGGAGCGGAGGAATTGAACCCGGGTCTGTGTTGCATGCAAGGCAAATACCCTACCAGCTGTACTATCCCTCCAGTCCATATGGGAGTAGTATGGGGGCAAATTTTGTCCTTTCAGAATTTTGTATGCGTTTGGTGTGAGATTTTTAGAACACTCTTTTCATGATGTTCTTCTGTTTTTCAAGATAATAACAGAGGAATTTTTTTTCTTTTTGGGTCACACCCAGCACAGGGGTTACTCCTGGCTTATGCACTCAGGAATTATCCCTGGTGGTGGTCAGGGGACCATATGGGATGCTGGGAATCGAACCTGGGTGGGCTGCATGGAGGCAAATGTCCTACCTGCTGTGCTATCGCTCCAGCCCCATAACAGAGGAATTTTATTTAAAAAAATGTTCATAGTAATGAATGAAATACTCATGTGCTTTTCCCTTTGGAATAAAATGAAAGGAATCTTAGGTAACTGTTCTAAATGAAATAAATAAATAAGTGATCTACCCATCAGTGTTCTGCAGGGAAACAAAACAAGGGGATAGATGATCATTTGGTAACAAACTCTGATTACTGGAGTACAAACCGAGAATACCATATTCATACAGAAATAGAACTGCATGTATTACAAGAAAATGGGGAACATACAAAACAGTGCTCGGGGGGACATGTGATGTCAAAGATAAACTCAGAGCCTCACACATCCTAGAAATGTATTCAAGCACTTGAGTTTTCTCCCCTGCCCCAACAATTTAATTTTCTAAGAAACTCCACTAACTCTTGGCCAATGCACTTACAACACACATAGATTTCACTTTGGTCACACTGTCATTCCTCTTGTCATATGTCTATGACATGTCTTATTTCTGAGATTGCATACTTAATATTAAGATAGAAAGGATTTATGTCTATGTGGAATATTACATGACAAAAGACCTAGGTTCTTAGTTGAAATGCTCTCACCCACTCTAAAATAAATTCCCTTTTAATACCCAAACACTTCTTTCCAAGAAAAATCAACAAAATTTATGAAATCTTTCTCTAATCCTTAATATTTTATCTTCTTTTTATCTCATGTACATGTGCAAAATATGAAAGATAGATTGAAAAAATAGTAGTAATCCTCCACTTTGAAGAGAAACTGGATACTCCCATGTATTTCAAGACATAAACACCTGCTATCTAGCTAGGAATCATAAGCTCTTTGTAAAGAATGCTTACAACATAAGAATCTCTGTTCAAACAGTAATACCAAGACCCCCACTATGCTTAAATATGTTGGATGGAAAATTACTGTAAAGAGTATTTTTTTTTAATTTTTATTGAATCACCATGTGGAAAATTACAAAGTTCTTAGGTTTATGTCTCAGTTATACAATATTCAAACACCCATCCCTTCACCAGTGCCCATATTCCACCACCAAAAACCCCAGTATACCCCCATCCATGCCCCCCCAATCTCCAACTGTATAACTGATGAATTTCACTCCATTTTGTAAAGAGTATTTTTAATGTGTCTTTTACTTTCCTCCCAAGAGACAACACTGCCCTTTCTATAATGAAAACTGGTTTACATATACAGTTCTACCACATCTGTGATGACCAGTTAATGTTTTAGTTTATCCATTAGGCTTTTTAAAAAGATAAGAGAAACTATGTTTTCCATCTTTATCAATTTACTACAAAAATTCAGAAGGCATTATCTAGTATTTATTAAATCAAGGAATAATAGTCACAAAGTTCTCTGTGAGATAACGAAAACTTTCTGATAAAGGACAAAATAAGGAACATAACAGCATAAAATCTCCAAAAGCATTAATTTATATGAAGAGTAAAATGTTTTATTGTGGCAATGTATAAGATACAGCTTTCTTCAAAAAAGTCTTCAGTGGGAAAAAAAAAAGGGGAAGCGGTTAAAAAAAAAAAACGGAGACGTAAAATTGACAAAGAATCCCAAATATTTCTAGTGAATTTTCTTTACTTTAAGAAGAAGTTTTAGTTACTTTCAGTGACACTTGGTTACTGTTTTTACCCAATTTACAATGATGCAATTTCATTGGCACTATGATTCTTATTTGTCAGATCCTCATAAGGTTATCTTTCTTTTGTTGTTGTTGTTGTTTACTTTTTGGGCTACACCCAGCATTGCTCAGAGTTACTCTTACTCTTGGCTTTGCACTCAGGAATCACTTCTGGTGGTGCTCCATGGACTATGTGGGATGCCAGGGATCGAACCCAGGTCAACAGCGGTCAAGGCAAACACCCAATCCACTGTACTATTACTCTGGCTCCAAGAATATCTCCTTCTGGTAATTCATTTCCCAACACAGTATTACATCTTCAAGTAGGTCTTTCTGAAAACACACACACACACACACACACACACCCCACACACACACCCCACTATATCAGCATAGAACTGAGGAATATAGATTTATATAATCCCCTGCATGTGCCCTTATTTTCAACTTTCCTTTGTATCTTTATGTCTGAAAATATTTCATTTATGTATTTCTTTACCTCTTTTCTTCCTTCCTATTATTAAATTTGACTATATCATCCCTAACATACTGACATGAGAAGTATAAGAGCTCCACAAATGTTGAGGAATGAAGGAAAAAACTTCAATTACCTTGATGTTTTCTGTCCTTTCCTTGGTGAAAATAAAACATCTGTCACTGTCACTGTCATCCTGTTGCTCATCGATTTGCTCGAGCAGGCACCAGTAACGTCTTCATTGTGAGACTTGTTGTTACTGTTTTTGGCATATTGAATATGCCACAGGTAGCTTGCCAGGCTCTGCTGTGCGGGCAAGATACTCTCGGTACCTTGCCAGGCTCTCTGAGAGGAGTGGAGGAATTGAACCCTGGTCAGCCGCATAAAAGGCAAAACACCCTACCGCTGTGCTATTGCTCCAGCCCAAACATCTGTATACATAAAATATATTTCTGTTTCTTTTCATTAGACTGCCACAATCATAACCCTGAAAATGCATCGTAGAAACTGTATATAAGGAAAGCATCCAGATTATGCAAAAAATATACTTGTACTAGACATTAGAACTTACAAATTCTTATAGTAAACTTATTTTCTTCCCAGAGAACATATCCTCATATTAAGGTTCAAGGAGTAGTGCTGAGGGGCCAGAGATAGTGTCTGCCTTACTCAGAGTGTCTGCCTTACTCACCTGACCTGGGTTTGACTCACAGTTCCCCATATGGTCCCGAGAAGCCCACTAGGAATGATCTCTGAATGTATAACCAGGAGTAAACCCTGAACATGTAGCCCAAAATAAAAATGAAACAAAACAAACAAAAAACTAACAAAACAAGGACTAGCATTCAAAAACAATGTTATGATAGAAATAAATACTATGAAAGCAGAAATGACAGAGAGATTCATTACTACTTCAAGGAAATTAAGAGGTTTTATAGGAGAGGTAACATTTGAATTTGAGAGGTGATATTTGAGTTTGGGAGCAAGTATCTAAGTTTTCCAAAATTTCTCATCCATAAGTCAGACACTGAGAATAGAAAGAAACCAGACTATAAAAGCAGGAAATGAATTGTGATGAGGAAAGGAAACAAGTCATGAGATTGTTAGGATTTGGGGAAAGGGGGGGGGGGTCAAAGGAGAGCCTTCTAAGCAAAGCTCAGGGAACTAGGGACCACAACCAACCAAGCTGACAGTTCTATGCTAGTGCCAGTGATGTGGGTGTGGGTCTAGGACTGGAGACAACTAGGACTGCACCCTGTGATGCTGAGGATCCTAGGAGCTAGAATGCATGATCTGGTGCACACATGACAAACACCCCTGACCACTGACATAACAACCTGAACCCTCAAAATCATGAGTTTGATACACAAAAACTGAGTTTCTTCCTAAATAGAAAATCAGAATATAAAATCCCAAACATTAGATCTACTGTATACAAAATAGCCCACTTTATATGTGGAAATATTTACATGCATTACAAATGTACCTATGTACCTAATGCCTTTACGTACTTTCAAAAATGCATCACATAGTACAGATGTAAGGCTCTTGCCTTGTATGTGGAGGATCCTGGCTCAATTACAAGGCACAATATATTGTTCCATTAGCACTGCCAGGATTAATCCCTGAGCACATAGCCAGAAATAAGTCCTGAACACAGCCAGGTGTGGCCCCTCAAAACCTAGCTAAACCAAAAGTAACTGAACAAAAAATTTATCAGAAGGTGGAGCAATAGTACAAGGGTAAGGTACATGTTTTGCAAGTGCCCACCCTGATTCAGTCCTAGTACCACAAATGGTTCCTTGAGCGCCTCCAACAGTGATCACCCAACACAGAATTAGAAGTAAGTCCCCTGAGCTCTGCTGGGTATAGCCCTAACCTCTCTTCTCCAAATATATCAAGAATATTTCCATTGTTCTTAAGCATCTACAACAAGCTTATATTAGGAAACTCTTTGATGCTGTACAAAAAGATGTTTTATTTAAAATCAAAATTTTTCTCCCTTTGTCGATTTTCCTTTGCGCTTCCTGAAAAAAAAGAAGGGGTCACATACCATAACCCCTTAGGTAAGTCTATTACATTTTTCTCATCCCTAAATAGTTTTCACTGGCTATTTTATATTTTATCTACTTATAAGAAAAACACTTTTGTTAATATAGTAGTGTGCACTGTTGTTCTGTAAATTATTAAAAGGAAGAGAATGACATTTTAGCTAGATTAAATTTCAATTTACTCTAAAAATATTTACCTAGTGTAGGAAGTAAATTCTGTTATTAAAATAAGAAGGTGCCAAACCAAAGTTCAAAACTAGTTTGTCTCATATTTTCCCATGCTACTAAAATTATCTTTAGACTACATTAAAGTTTTCTTGTATTTTATTTTAGACTTTTCAGATAAGAACTATACCTTATAGACTAAAAGAGTATATCAAATTGAGCACATGCTCAAACAAGTTTATATGGTAGATAAAGAAAACTAGATTAAAAAAAAACTGGTATATATACACAATGGAATACTACTTGGACATAAGAAAGGATGAAATCAGGCCTTTCCGCTGCTGCACGAGCATGATCCCGGAGGCCAACTAAACCACTTTGGACACCAGCAGCTCACAGAAATGCCTCTAAACTGTGAACTGAGCCACTGCCCCATGCGGTGCCAGGGGAGAAAAGGTTTCTCTCTCTCAACCCTTCCTTTCTGGGCACAGAATGACGATCACCGCTTTTTGAGCACAAAATGGAGGTACCAGCCAGCTGCTGCGGGACGCGCGGGAGATCCCGGGGAGCCGGGGGTACCGACCCTGCCCTCTGAGATTTAAGCGCAGCGGCCACACGTGTGTTGCCTTTCTGCTGCTGCATGAGCATGATCACAGAGGCCAACTGAACTACTTTGGACACCAGTAGCTCGCAGAAATGCCTCTAGACTGTGAACTGAGCCACTGCCCCATGCGGCGTCAGGGGCGAAGGGTTTCTCTCTCCAGGCTTTCCCATCTTATGAGCATCACAAAAGGGAAGTAAAAGCTTACAGTAATGCAATTTCTGGCAGAATTTTCCCTGGACTTTATACAGAAATCCAGAACCATGCGGCCCCGACAGCAGCCAAAATCTCTTCATTGTCAGCAATGTAAAACGGTTCCTTTTTAGCAGGGCTGACTTTGGGGGGAAAGTCCAAAGAATAATAGTGAGTTTTTTTGTTGAAATATTGAAGGTAATCAAAGTAGCAGCCATGTCTCTAGACTGTGAACTAAGCCATAGCCCCACTCCAACCAATGAGAGGAAATATCCTTCTTTCTCGGTTTTTTTCCCTTTTCGGGGAGAAGCGGCGTGGCGTCCACCATATTATGAGGTCTATTAAGCAGGTACAAACTTGGTGGCATGGGAAAAATAAAAAAAATAAAAATAGGGGCTGGAGAGATAGCACAGCGGGTAGGGCGTTTGCCTTGCAGGAGGCCGACCCAGGTTCAAATCCCAGCATCCCATATGGTCCCCTGAGCACGGCCAGGAGTAATTCCTGAGTGCAGAGCCAGGAGTAACCCTTGTGCATCGCCAGGTGTGACCCAAAAAGCAAAAAATAAATAAATAAATAAAAATAAAAAATAAATAAAAATAAAAATAAAAAAATTATGTACTTGGAACAGCAGGACGCTTGGGCAGTCTCGGGTCAGGGCCAGTAACGGCAAGTGCTCTGCCAGATTAGATACGGGTGGCCACACTTTTGAGTGGCCACTTTGCTGCTGATTGACCAGGTTTCAGAGGCCAACTAGACTACTTTTGGTCCCAGAAACTGCTTGCAGCCATGTCTCTAGACTGTGAACTAAGCCATAGCCCCATACCTGCCGAGGAGGGGAAAGATCCTTCTTTCTCGGTTTTTTTTTCCCTTTTCGGGGAGAAGCGGCATGGCATCCGCCATATTATGAGGACTATTAAGCAGGCATGAACTCGGTGGCGTGGGAAGGAGAAAAAAAAATAAAAAAGAGTTATGTACTTGGAACAGCAGGACTTCATATCTCTTCATTCTCAGCAATGGAAAACTAATTATCAAACGCTTCCTTGGCAGTAGGGCTGTCTTTTTTGCGGGGAAACCCCAACAACAATTGTGAGTTTTGTGTTGAAATATGGAATGTAATCAAGGTAAAAAGAAAATGAAGTGAAATTTATCAGTTATGCAGGTGGGGGTGGGGGGCGGGGGGTAGGAGGTATACTGGGGTTTTTGGTGGTGAAATATGGGCACTGGTGAAGGGATGGGTGTTTGAGTATTGTATAACTGAGACATAAGCCTGAGAACTTTATAACTTTCCACATGGTGATTCAATAAAATAAATAACTTAAAAAAAAAAAGAAATCATACAACTTGTGGCTATGTGGATGGATCTGAAGAGTGCCATACTGAGTGAACTAAATCAGAAGGAGAGGGACAGAAACAGAATGATGTACTTCCTATGTGGGATATAAGGAACACATAGCAGGGAATAACAGATGGCCTAAGATAACCAGGTAGATGAACTAATCTACAGAACTGTGCTCACGGTGTTGGACAGGTTGGGGAGAAGGCAATGTGAGGGGTAAATTGTGGGGGCTGGCAGTACTCTAGTGGAGGGTGTAGTGTTAGAACCCTATATTTATGAAACCCTATCATTAACAGTATTGTAAATCACAGTGCCTAAAAAAAGCTTAGATGGATATGTGCAACATATTATCATTTGTATTTGCAGGCACTCATACAGAAAATATTATGCATGCTCCATTATGGTATATAACAGTGCAACTTTAGGAAAAGATGAAGTAGAGATTGGTGAGGGCTTTATATTTCCAAGTATTCACTTAAGATTAGCAATTAAAAATTAAACTATTAGATAATTTAAATAGCTACTACATACTAATTTTAAAGATACTATTTAAAATTCAGATTCCGTACAATAAAATGCTTAAGTCATGTTTTATTTTCTATTAGATGTTTGGCTAAATTAAATTTAACATAGCTAATTTTAATATTTTAGATAGCTGGCATAAAAATATGAAAATTTCTACACAGATTTTACTTCCGTCACCTCTTACTATATTTTATGAAAAGATTTTTTTTTAATTTACTAAGATTCTACCTTGGTATTAGGAAAGTAGAACAATAAAAGTCAGATAATAAATATCAGATTCTTTCTGGAAATGGTTGACTTTTATACTTCCAAATACTTAACTATATTACATTTGACCTTTCTGAGTCTTATTTAGTCATCTGTAAATATAGTGACACATCATCTAAAAGTTTTCAAGACTCAAATAAAAGGTACGTAGTATCTTTAAAAGCAGTGGTTATAAATTATTTTTAATCTCAATTCTATTCATATATTTAGACCATAAATAATATTTAAATGGTTAATATTAAAAGAACCCATCACTAGGTACATTGTAATTATTAAATTATGATATCATAAATTCCTAAAGACTTGACACAAGTTCACTTTCTTCAAATTTCAATATTTTTTTTGCCTGCCCAGTCCCTCCTCCCCTTATTGTTGGTCACAATCACATCTGCCTGTGTTTCTTGGACACTTAGCTGTGCTTGTTGGGGAACAGGCATCAATCAGGTTATGTTGCTCCCAACATGTGGCAACAAAGCACTCCTTTCAGTTGTAGTGTTTGCACACCCTCGCTGTGGGGCTCACACATACCTGGCTGCTCTGCAGTCAGACTGCTCGAAGCACCAGGGGCAAAGACAGTAGAGCTGCCGTGCTCAAATTGCATGTAACAGCCCTAGTACTGAACTTGCAGCCTTAGGCTTGCAAGAATGGTGCCCTACATCACTGAGCACTCCCCTGGGCTCATATTTCAAAAATATGTGATTGAAATACTTGCATGTCCCTGAACATATGTCCTATCCAATCTATATACCTATTTCATTTATCTGTATTCTTTCTAATTCATACTTCAAAACTGAAGCCCAGATGTGTCTTTTCTGCAAAGGTTTCCCTAGTCTCCTCTCCTACACACAATGGATCAGTCCCTTTTCTATTCTCCTAACATCCAAGCCATCAAAGTGACAAAGAGTTTAAGAATAATAAATGAAATGTAAACAAATCAAAGTCATTTTAATAATGGCATAAGTTTCCGTTGTCAGATCATCTTGGTGCACAGAATTAGGTCTGGCATGACAGTGACAGAAAGCTCAAACCAACCAAGTGCCTTGAAAGACAGAAGTTGATCGCTGGCATATCAAAGACCAGATATAGACTGGCCAGCACAGCCAGGTGGGGTGTAATTTGATGCTATTTGGGAACTTTCTCTCTTACTGCTCCTCCCATTGTCAGTTTATGGCTCCACATATCCATACTGCAGGCGGCAAAGAAGAAAGGTGAGGAGTTAAAAAAGGTAATGCACCTTCTATTTTAAGGATGCTTTCTGAAAATTTCTGCTTACATATGTCTAGTAAAACAATCACGTGACTGCATCAAGCTACAAGGGAAGCTAGGAAACTATCCTTTTATTCCAAATAGTTATACACTAGGGGAAACAGTATAGGGGTTAATCAATATTAGGAGACAAGTACCAGTATTGCCACACTTGATTTTATCTCAAGTGTTATAGGTATCTAATTGACATTTAAAATTTACTATCAGGTGTGCAAGGATGTTCAGTAGTAAAAATCAGCCTTGCAGTTAGGCTGTGTTTCGAGTCCCAGCATCATCCAACATGCACCCGACATAATCCCAGTGGCACAGACTTGATGATTTCAGTGCTATAACAGAGTGTCCAGCTCAGAGAAAGCAAGTATGTGAGTGATCAGTGATCTTTACAACCGTAACAAGAAGAAAGTAACAAAAGACGAATAAAGTAATTTTCCATTCAAAAATAAAATGTACTAGGCATGAATGACAGTACAGCAGGTAGGGAATTTGCCTTGCACATGGCCAACCTGAATTCAATTCCCAGCACTTATGGTGCCTGAGTCCTACCAGGACTGATCCCTGATTACAGAGCCAGGAATAAGCTCTGAGCATTGCCAGATGTGACCCAAAAGCCAAGTAAATAAGTGAATTTTAAAAAATCTACTGTTTAGAGCTGGGATGTGGCTATCTTGCATGAGCAAGGCCCTGGGTTCATTCCAAGCCTCACAGAACCCTCCGAGCACACACAGCTGTGGCACTGGGGGTTTTAAGCACCTTGGGGCTGAACAATGCCAAAGTAGCACTACCAGCTGTGATTCTCTCAAAAATAAAAAAACCTAAAATTTACTCTCCGGCATTAATATTTCTAAAGTCATATACAGTATAAAATTATATGTCCTTCAGTATTTCAAATTTTAGACTATATATTTCTATTGATATAGATTAACCTTTACAAAACATAGTGAAGTTAGTAAAGAAAAGTAATTTTTAATAAAAGTAGGAAAGCTATTTTTACGTCATAAGTTATGATGTAACTGATCATTTTAAGCATGGTAAGACAAAGCATTAAAAACTAACACTATAAGTGCACTAATAAAATTAATACCAACAAAACTAAATATAAGTTAAATTCCAAAATATTCTTCTAGTACCTTATCATCTCATTTCACCAGGCTCTCTATCTCTAACTCATTTCTTCACTTCTCTGACCTTCTCTGACCTCACTTTATTTCAATCCCATAGTCAACACTTGAACTATTCTCTCAATAACACCTTCAACCTGAACTGATTTTGAAATCTACCCTCTATTCCTTAGGGGGCCGGAGAAAGTCTCAGAACACTGACATTATTATAAAGTAAGAGTTCTATTAATCAATCACTTGGAAACTCTCAAATGAATACTTCATAATCTTTAACTTATTTAAATATGATACTATTTAATTCTACATGTCCACTTAAAATTCTTGAATTTATAACAGTTACAATAAAATATTCTATTAATATGACCCTTGAAATGTACTGTCTAGAGTCAGCACTTTTAAGCTCAAAACAAAAACAAAACAACACCCTTTTGATCCAATAGGAGTTAAAGTTACCTTCATTTAAAGGACAAAATACTAAACAAGCTACAACAGAAATTTTTTATTATTCTGCTGTAAAATATCCAGTCAGGGAAATAACTTTCTGATTAACAAAATCAAACAGGTTCTAAACTACAGATAGATAGCAAAAAACACAAAATTAGGAATAAACATGTTATATACGAGTGCAGATTCAAAGAGGACAAAGTCTTTAAAATACAATAAAAGTTCCCCTACTCTCTGAAAAAATATTAAATGTGAAAAATGAACCAGTTTTCAAAAAATGCTATAACAAACACTAAGATCTACCATATATATTTACATTTGAGAGTCACTACTTTATGCCCAACAAAATAGGATTAAAGTAGATCCACTGAGTGAATTTACTCTAAATTAATTTATTTAAAATATTTTTAAATGTTAAAAATCACTACTGTATTATAGATTTCAGTAGTTAGAAATTTACAGTAATAAGATCAAGACCTGATAAAGTTTTAAGTAATATATTTCCATGTACACAGAAAAGTTATCAGTAACTTAAGAGAATTATCTCTTTTCAACAACTCTCTGTATCTGGAAGATTATAATTTTTAAAAAAATAAAAATTTAAGGGGCTGCAATGATAGCATAGCAGATAGAATGTTTGCCTTGCATGCAGCCAACCCAGGATCCCATATGGTTCCCAGAGCACTGCCAGGAGTAACTCCTGAGGGCAGAGCCAGGAGTATCTCCTGTGCATCACCTGGTGTGACCCCTCCGCCCCAAAAAAAGCAAAAACAAAAATAAAAATTTAAACCTAAGGCTAAGAACCTTTCCAAGATGTTCTCACAGTCTCTCATTGATAAATGAATACAGTGTCTCATATTTTTGTGATTTTTTTCCTAATTTGTGAAATGACTATAAATGTGAGTTCGTTTTTCAATGAAAATTAAAAAACTTGATGATACTCAAATTATGATGCTAAAAGGTTAATGCATAATTATCTTATTTCAGTAATAAAATTTAATTTTCATTTACAATGTTTCTAAGTCCTTTAGGACAATATTTTTAAAGCATTTTAGTAACAATAATAAGTATGAGATATCACTGAAATGTAAACATTCTTGTCTGTTGTTGAAAGAATAATCAATTAAAATGATAAACAGTTTTCATTCTTATTCTCAGAGAAAAGAAAACATCTGAAAAATTATCACTGTCTTACTGTGTTTGGTGTGGTCAATCTTGTGACATCACTGTTGAGAAACCTGCAACAGGAAAATAGAAAAAAACAAAAGGGTGAATCATACTTCAGTAATTTCAGAAACTAAAAGTTTGTTTTGAAATTTTACCTTTCTTACAGTCATAATTAGAAAATTTTCCATCATTTGAAAACTGAACATTTTATGTTTGCGGGATATGGTTGTGCATTGATTTTTTAGCCACACTAGGGGTTCTTGGGGGACTACTCTCAGCTTAGTGTTCCAGGGCATCAGGTTGTGCTGGGGGACCATGGAGTGCCTAGAATCAAACCTGGTTTCCTACATGAAAAGTATGGGATTTGGTCAACTAAGCTCTCTCCCCTCTTCTCTGCGATCCTGCCGCTCTCCCTCCCTCTCTCTCTCTCTCTCTCTCTCTCTCTTTCTCTCTCTCTCTCTCTCTCTCTCTGTTCTCATTTAAATCCTATTTAAATGGATCTAAGTTGTCATGAAAAAATATAATTTAGTTGTCAGGAAAAATATAATTTTATGACTTCTTTGGTCAGGAAATAAGCATAGAGGAAGCATAAAACACCTGGAGTTTTATAACTCATTATTCATTATAATATAGTACATTGTTTATAATCAACAACTCCTTGGAGATAACACGACATATTACTAAATAAACTACAGAACATTCAAATTAGATTTATTTGTTTTCAAACATTTACTAATAAGAGGAATACTGAATCTTACTAGATGACAAAGATAGGTGTTATTTATAGTATCTGTTTTTTTCTATGGCTGATTAGCAGTTCAGTTTATGTTTAAATGTAATGGAGTTAATATGAGAAGTAATCTCATGCTAATCCTTATGATTAGTTATGAAACTGCAGTTTTAAGGTTCAGAATTTGGCTTTTATGTATTGGTTCATCAGATCCCCAAAATCCTTCAAAGAAGTGGTAATTACTATATACGCAAAGAAAACTCTTTAGAGGGGAATACATGATTCATCCAAATATAAAGAACTGAGGTTTCCCTGATGTTTTACCTCACAGCTTTCACTTAATCCTTCCAACTTCTCCTTGCTCTATCCTTAATTTGAAAATACCTATTACTGGAGCCAAGGTCACAGGGATGGCGCACATGCCAAGCATGCTTGAGGCCCCAAGTGTGACCCACTGTACAACATAGCCCCACCCGTGCAAGCACTGCAAGGTGTAATCCAGGTGGGTAGCACCATACTGCTAGGTCTGAGCACACAACCTTCAGACCCTCATTTGCCAGGCCTAGGATAGCTGTGAGTGATCCCAATGCTCCCATGCATAGTTTGCAAGGTCCCTCTACCATCGTTTTTAAAATGCATGAACTGTTGTTAGTTTGTGCAAGACACTGTTCTCCTGTATCACTACACTTCATCTAATTATTTTGGGGTAGGCCATACCCATCTCGTTCAGGGATTATTTCTGGCTCTGTTCAGATGCTTGGAAGACCATATGTGGTGCTGGATCGAGTCAGTATAGCTGCATAACCTCTAGGCTCTCCACTATCTTTCTGGTCCTCTACCCAATTCTATTTTAAAGCAGTGATACATCTACTTCAACACTTCACTCATTTTCTCAAACCATTCCAATAGCTGAGAATGGCCAATTAGACTCTCTGCTTTCACATCTCATCACTGTGTTGCCTGTCACTCACACACTATTATGTTTTGGTCACTGGGACCACTTTGATATTCCCCAAATATATGATATGTGTCTCTCCTCAAGGACTTGACACTGCTGATCACTCAGCTGCTGTTCCCCATACCTCTATCAGAATCGCTCTCTCACTCCACAAATACTACTCCTTCAGAGAAGCCTCGCTTTATCACCAAATACTATTTTTAGCTGCAATCTCCATAAGAGATGACTGAGCGCATGAACACGGTACCTGGAATCCAATAATCAATCAGTAAATAGCTGCTAAAAGAATGAATGAACAATTACTTATTGATTTCTACTGTAGTACCACTATATGCCCAGAGGGACATATAAATAAAAACTCTTACAAATACTATGTGTTCAAGGGAAAAATGCAATAATAACCTGGTAAATGTTTGTAAAAGACATTCTATAAGAAGCAAGGCATGACTAGTCTGAAAGTGGGTATAATGAGGTAAATCTATGGGCAAACAATAAGGAAGATCTGAATAAAGAAAACAAAATGCAGAGGCAATGGGAAACTAAAACATCTTAATGGAGAGAAATAAGAGGACACTGAGGTAAGCTGAATGTAGGAACAAGAAGGCAGAGAATATCTCAAAGATTCTTTCTCATCAGAGACATAATGTAATATGGCTTGCTATATGACCTGGCAATATCACATCTGTATATCACAAACCCTGGGGGCACAAAAACACACAGCCGAAATGCCATCTGCACTTCTATGTTTATTGCAGCACTATTGACAACAGCCAGAATCTGGAAACAAAACACTCATTTTATTCTCACCAAGTTCCTGAGAACACTGGATTAAAAAATATTATGGTATATCTACACAATGGAACATACTTCACAGTTGGTAGGAAAAACGAAGTCATGAAACTCACTTATAAATGGATGGACATGGAAAGTATCATGCTGAGTGAAATGAGTCAAGAGGAGCAGGACAGACAGAATGATTGCACTCATTTGTGGAACATAAAAAAAAATTTAAAAAAACATAGTATGGGACACATTATTCAAGGGTAGTAGAAACACAGGCCAGGAGGACTATTCCATGGTTGGAACAAGCCTGCCTCCTGTGTTAGGGTTCTCGAGAAGGCAGTTGGGATAAAGAAGGAACTATTATGGCAATGCTAATTGGAAATGATCACTCTGGATAAGAACTTCATGCTGAAAGCAGGTAAAGGAACAAACATGATAACCTCTCAGTATCTGTACTGCAAAGCATAATGTCCAAAAGGAGAGAAAGAGAAAGAAATAAGTGTCTGAAATAGAGGCAGGCTGGGGGGAGGGGGTGGCGGGAGGGAAACTGGGGGTATTGGTGGTGGGAAATATATACTGGTGGAGGGACGAACACTATGACTGATTATGAACAGCTGCAAATTTTAGCCTAATTATGAACAGCTGCATATTTTAGCTGTAACTGTGTATCTCATGGTGATGGGAGGGAGGGAAGAAGGGAGGGAGGAAGCCTAGGAGAAGTGACTTTTATTTTGATCCTTATTATTCCTTGGGTATTCCACTCAAATAGAGCTTCTTCCCAACACAGGAACAGCATGTAAAATAGCTTCAACATCTGGGGCTAGAGAGATACTACAGGAATTAAAGAGTCTGTCTTGCATGCAGTCAACCCCAGTTTAATCCCCAGCACCGCATATGGTCCTTTGAGCACCAACAGAAATTACCACTGAACACAGAGCAAACAGGAACACTGAGCAGCTAAGCACCGCCCCCAAACAATAAAAAAAACGAAACTTTTTAAAAATAAAATAGCTCCAATAACTAAAGATCAATCATAGAAAAAAGAACATTTCAAGTCAAAAGTAGGGGTAAACTGCTGGGAATATATCCCAGAAAAGCCAAAAAGTATAGTCGAAGTGACATCTGCACTTACATGTTCATCGCATTACTGTTTACAATAGCCAGAATCTGGAAAAAACCTGAGTGCCCTATAACAGATGACTGGTTGAAGAAACTTTGGTACATCTATACAATGGAATACTATTCAGCTGTTAGAAAAAATGAGGTCATGAAGTTTACATATAAGTGGATCAGCATGGAAAGTATCATGCTAAGTGAAATGAGTCAGAAAGAGAGAGACAGACATAGAAAGATTGCACTCATCTGTGGAATATAGAATAATAGACTAGGAGTCTAATACCCAAGAATAGTAGAAATAAGTACTAGGAGGTTGACTCCATGGCTTGGAGGCTGATCTCTCATTCTGGGCAACTCAGAGAAGGGAGCATAAAGTAAAATGCAGTCGGAGGTCATGCGGGGGAGGAGTGATGCGTGCCGAATGTAGACTAGAGACTGAACACAATGGCCACCCAACACCTTTATTACAAACCACAACACCTAATCAGAGAGAGAGAACTAAAGGGAATACCCTGCCATAGTGGCAGTTTGGGGTGGGGGGAGACGGGACTGGGGAGGGTGGGTTTACTGGTGGTGGGGAATGGGCACTGGTGAAGGGATGGGTTATCGAACTTTGTATGGGGGAAACATGAGCACAAAAATGCATAAATCTGTAACTGTACCCTCACGTTGATTTACTAATTAAAAATAAACTATTAAAAAATTAAAAAAAAAAAGTAGGGGTAAATTTAACAAGGAAATGACTAGAAAACAACAACACATACTATTTAGCAGAACTTAGGGAAAACCTATAAATAGGGAAGCAAGAAAAGCTGTATTGTATACTCTTGTTTTGTTTGAATTTAATAGATCAATGGAAAATACAAATAATGAAGGTCACAGAGGACACAGAGGAACAGAATTCTAAAGTGTTATAGTTAGCTTTGTGACATATGAAGGGGTATAAGAAGATACTTATTCTCTCTGAACAACATATACTTATTGAACAATTCTTTTTATCAATTTATTAATACTTATTCTCTCTGAACAACCAGATAGAAGAAGGCTATACATTATTACACTCCTGGCAGTGCTCAGGGGACCACACGGGATGCTGGGAATAGAACCTGGGTCGACCTCTTGTAAGGCAAACACCCTACCCGCTGTGTTACCACTCCAGCCCCTATTACACCCTACTTTTAAAGAACCAGTATTTTGAGGAACTAATATTACGCTCTCAATATTAATCAACAAAAAAAGTCTTGGGGTATCACAAGTGTCAATACAAAATCTTGTGAAGAGTGACTATTTTTTCTATAAAACTCCAACTAAAAATGGACTTAAATGCTAAATACTTACACTCACAATATTTGTAACTGAATAAAAAATATAGACTTAGGAAACGGTTTACTGGTAGAGTTCATACCTTGCATGTGTGAAGCCCTGAGTTTGATCTTCAGCACCCCAAAACAAAGATACAAAAATGTGACATGGGTACGCATATAGATATGCATACATATCTATAGTAATGTTCCTATTTTTATATTCTGCAAAAACTACAAGATAATTAAAACTAAATCTGTACTTAAATGCTTATTTAATATCCTAAAGTTTGTATTATAAAAATACTAATAGTTATTTCTGCAACATAGTAGCAATTTTTACACATGGCTTACAGGGTACTTGCAAATGCATAGGGGAAAAAAAAGCATGAAATTAAAATGACACTAGAGGTTAAAGCCAGACAAAGTATAAAGCTTCTCATAAAAGTCCTAAGTAGCCTTTATAAGGAAAATGTAATTCTTTAAAGCCATGTTGAAATTAGAAAATATGTTCAAGTTACACCTATAAAAAGCAGTATTAAATTTTATAAAAATGTAACTAATGTGTTGGTTATATACTAATTCTCTAAAAATCACTATTTTAGTAGATGTGACCAGTGCAAACATCTTAACTATTTTTACTCTCAAATAACACCTACCAATATTAAACTGTGGAAAATCCCAAATAATGATACAATTTCTATTCTATGAGTATAGTTCCAATTCTCAGCATGTTAACTATATTTACTTCTATCCCAAGGTTTTTCTCACATAATCAATTCTGGCATACTAAAATTTTACACTTCACTTGATGGTGCTAGATAACATTTCAATATTATACAAAGTAAGTGAATTTATCCCTAACCATCTTATTGAAAAGACTGAAAGGAATAAATGAAAAGGATCCAAAAGGTAGAGTATCAGCTCACCTAATCTAAATGTGAAAATACAAGCTGATTAATCCTAAAATTCATTTTAAGTTACTGTTCCTAAAACATTTTATTATTTATATCAGCTTGTCTTTTTGCTATGTTCTGGTATTTTCAGGTATAGTTTTACAATAAAAATTATTTTTATAGCACAGTGGGTAGGGCGTTTGCCTTGCATGCAGCCCACCTGGGTTGGCTTCCTCCATCCCTCTCGGAGAGCCGGGCAAGCTACCAAAAGTATCCCGCCCACATGGCAGAGCCTGACGTATTTGATATGCCAAAAACAGTAACTAGTCTCACAATGGAGACGTTACTGGTGCCCTCTCAAGCAAATCGATGAGCTATGGGATAACAGTGATACAGACAGTTTATCATTATAGTTTTGGGAACGTGGTTACAATACTGTTAACATAAATGACTTTAAGCGCGCAGTTTCTGCACTTCCCACAAACGTGCCCAAGAACCACGTCCCTCGCCACCTGCACTGTTCTTCTGTTATTTCTAGTCTATCTCTTCATTTCCCCCATGAAGTCCCACATTATCTTACCACATTGCTTAAGAATCTCAGTTTTGTAATTCAAGGCCAAGGGTTTGTCATCATTTGCATTTATATATGAAAACTAATCTCTAAAATTATATGCTACTTGTATGCTGATCTAGAGTTACCATCCAAATTAAAGAAAAAGAAAGGAACATTTTTCCAATGTCTTTTTGAAGTAGCACAATTACACATATTTTGGCATATATTTTAATGTTTAAGAACTTCATAAATGCTAAACTTCTTCTTACCATTATCTAACTCAGTCAAAATTCTGACTAGTTTTAAATGCCAATTGTTTTAAGTTTATACACATATATATAGACAATGACTACCATAGTATCACAACACAGCATTGCTAAAAGCCTAATCAGAATAGAATTGCAAATGATTCTCCTAAATATTTGAAATTTTATTTTCTCTACTTTAAAGTAAAAACAGCCATCATCTATGTTGCCTATGATGTATTCTTTCAGGAAAATGCCCAATTTAGAAGGAAACTGTTTTATCTTCAAGTTATTTTTAAGCTTATGTTTGCTATATGGAGGGGGAACAGGGAAGGAACAGATATTTTAACCACAAAATCTTTGATGTATTATAATGTTATACATGTAAAAATCTTTTTTAATTGATTTTTGTATTATTATTTGTCTGGAGGTGACTGACAGCAATAGCTAGTAAGTCATGCTGCTAATTTCCTTCCAAAGATTAGTTTAGCACATCAGCTGAATTGATTTTTAAAACAACCTCAGGTTATAGCACTCTGTGTGTTATTTACAAGTATTAATTTTCTTTATATTATCACTGTGGAGAAGTGGTTTTATTCATTTAATTATAAATATCCCTAAAACCTCAACAGCATTATGTTTTAAAAAAGAAAAGATCCACCTTGCTACCTATTTTACTGTAATCCTTGAGAAACCTTCGTACCATCAAGTGTTTCCTTTTTCTTTCTTCCTTTTTTTTTTAGAAAGTACACCCAGCAGTACTCAGGCCTTACTTCTGCTCTGCACACAGGGATCACTTCTGATAGGACTTGGGGGACCATATGTGGTGCCAGGGATCAAACTGGGGTCAACTGCATGCAAGGTAACACTTTGTTCACTGTATTATCACTCCAACCACCCTTTTCTTATTTTTTTTTAAAAAGATGAGCACAATTTACCAGTGCATTAATTAACTAAGCATACACTATGGCATATATGAAAGATGCCTACTAAAATCAGTGTAATGTGGGCATATAAATAGAAGGCATATAACATTAATAGAAGTTTTGTTAAGCAGTTTATGAAGAAAAGAACTCTGATCGATTTTAATACTTAATTTATAAGCAATAAAATTTTAAAGTGATAGCAAATCATTTCCTGACCTATTTAAAAACACTATTACAGAATAGTTTTAAGTACTGACTCTATATATTTTGTTATTTATACACGTACCAAGTGCATGCATGCTAAAAGTTATTTTCTGATTTTATTGGAGAAGATATTCCAGTGGTTAAAGGAAGGAAAAAAGATTTGATGAATATGGGTCCTAATTCCAAGCAATACTTTTGTTATATCTTAGCATGACTGCTTCCTGTTCTCAGTTTCAGCTGTAAATCTAGTCAGGATATACAGTAAGTCAGTGCCCAAAGTTACGTGTAAGTTCTTGGAACTATGACTTTAAGCAAAAACATGTATAATAAAGAGATGAATAAAGTTATATGGTACAATCCTTGGCAGGGATTTTTTTTCCTCAATGTAAAAACCAAAGACGTTGAAGGAAACAAGGTTAAAGGAAACAACATTATTCAAGGACTTCCTGTACCCAGAGAAAATGCAGGCAGAGATGGGAAGAACACGCAAACTCAACACAGACAGTGGCCCTGGCTGGCAATTGATTTTTTTCTCATCAACTAATGAAAAAGTATTGAATGAAAGGACAATTTGAGAACCTGTGGTACTAAATGCGCTTTTTTACTTGATGTTTATAGAGGCCAGGAGTGCAGTAATTCCAGTGATTTTTGCATCAGCAAATTAATTCACATTAATATATATGAAAAAAGTATAGAGCTTGTACCCTTAAAGGGGGCATTTGACTGACTCCCTAAAATAAAGTGGTTATATATATTTGCAGTCCTGGAAGAAGCAAAGAGACCTACAGAATTAAAAGCAAGATAATCAATAAACCAAGGTTTTATATACTGGCACTAATTGGCTTTGGAGATTTCACCAGTCTTTCTAAGATAATTAGGCATTAAATATTGTATCTACTATTAGAAATAATCAAAAGTTTGCTATCTAGATCAGTATTTGCCAAAGCAGGTAATACTCTCCAGTGGGGTAGGGAAAATGTGCTGGGAAGATGAAGGAAGTGAACATTACTAGTCTCTGTGAAACTAGGCCAACAGGTGCTTTTTGCTTGCTCACTTTAAAAAGGTACATTTCTAGGGGGGTAACTGAATAGTATTTTTTCTTTAAAAAAAGGGGGGGCTGTAGGCCAAATAAGCTTGGGAACCTCCAATATAGACCAGGGACACTTAGAAAGTTATATTCTACAGATTTCTGTTAGAAGTCTAAGAATTAAAAACAACAGGTTTTTTTTTTCTGGATGATCATTTTGGCTTTTTGGGTCACACCCAGCAATGCTCCGGGGTTTCTCCTGGCTCTGCAGACAGGAATTACTCCTGGTGGTGCTCAGAGAACCATTAGGATGCTGGGGATCAAACCGGGTTGGCTGTTTGCAAGGTAAACATCCTCCTAGTCCCCAATATTTATTATTAAAATCTCTGAATTTGTCATGTCACAACCTATCACATGTAAAACAAATTGAGATTTTTCTTGTGAGCTGTTTTAAGAACTAAATAAAACTAGGAATAAAACACTAAATATTAGCACTCTCTATAAAACCTTAAAGAGCTTATCTGCCAGGATTCTAACTTTTGTTACTCTCTCCAAAAGACTTCAACTATACAATTCAATGTCAGTGATTAAGTTATTATTTCAGGTAAAATCAAACATGAATATTGCAAACCAAATGCCCCAAAGGGGAGAGACAGACACACAAACACATACATACAGAGATAGAGAGCGTGAGAGAGAGTGAGAGCGTGAGAGAGAGAGAGAGAGAGAGAGAGAGAGAGAGAGAGAGAGAGAGAGAAAGAGAAGAAAAGTGCCTGCCACAGAGACAGGCTGGGGAGAGGGTGGCGGGAAGGAACCTGGGGACATTGATGGTGGGAAATGTGCACTGGTGGAAGGATGGGTGTTGGAACACTGAATGACTGAAACCCGATGATGATCAGCTTTGTAACTGTATCTCACGATGACACAATTTTAAATAATTTTTAAAAATTAAAATAATTTAAAAAATAAATATGATATTGAAAATGGATTCACACTAACAATTATTTCACGTTTCTTAAAATTATATTTATATTTCCATAAATCAATAAAATGTGATTAATAATTCTATGACCCTCTCTGCAAAAATACTGTCATTCTCTTAAAAATATGCACATTCTTCAGTTTGCAACACTCATCCTTATTATTCTATGACTGAAATTATCTTGAAGATTTCAAATATCATGTGTCAACTCAGAAACATTAGTTAATTATTTATTTATTTTTGCTTTTTGAGTCACACCCGGCAATGCACAGGGGTTACTCCTGGCGGTGCTCAGGGGACCATATGGGATGCTGGGAATCGAACTCCTGTCAGTCGCGTGCAAGGCAAACGCCCTACCTGCTGTGCTATATCACTCCAGCCCCCAACTCGGAAACATTTTAGACAACATAAGTTTTATTACATAAATTTTATCTAAAACTCAGTGGTAACTTCATGATTTTGCTAATAATAAAATTATGCAAAAGAAAAATTCACTGCTACACTTGGTGAACTTTTTTTTAAAGAATACATATGCAGTGTGTTTACTAAAATTCTGACTATTCTTTTAACAATTAGAATTTCTCATAATCTTTACTCATTCACTCATAAAGTTTCTGCTTTGCAACACAAGTGGGCACTCATTTACTAGGAGGAGGTGACTGCACTATCAACAGGTGTTGATTCACTCTTTTCTTATTATTGGATTTTTGGATCATACCCGGTGATGCTCAGGGGTATACTCTTGGCTCTGCACTCAGGAATCACTCCTGAGGGTTTGGGGACCATATGGATGCAGGGGATTGAACCGGATTTGGCTGCATGCAAGGCAAATGCCCTACCCACTGTTCTATCACTCTGGCCCCAAAACATTCTTGAGACTAATGTATATATGACATCTCCAAACTTAAGTAACTGTTACAACAAACAGCACTTTAAAGGTTTATATGATAGTTTTCTCTAAGGTCTTTAGAGAATTCAATGTAAATTAGAGCAAGTTAAATTCATTAATAATTACTAATTTCTAAGTTAAAACATATTACCTGAATATAATTATAAGAAATTTTATATTTTTTTCCAAAATCAGTTCATCTTAGGACTGGCAATAATGCCAAACTGACAGATAATTTGCTACTTACAAGACTTCTTAAAAAACAAAAGCAAAATCAAACCTCATTTAGCAAGCCAGTCATCAAGACAAAAACAGGCTCAATGTTTTATAAAGGTAAGAGTTTCCTGTGCAGTCGCTAAAAAGTTTGAAATAAAACTATCCAATGAAAACCTTCAAAGATCCATTTCAGACTGAGGCTATAAAGACTAGAAGGTTAATTAAGCAATCTAATAATATATAATCAAAAATATTTAGTTAGATCCAATAATTAAAGCTGTTATTACTAGTAACAAATGCTAGGTTCCAGATCTATTTATTTTACTTTTTATTAAAAGAATTCTGCTGTGAATTTTTAGAGCTATTGAATAATTTTACAAATATTTTATTTTTCTTAAGACTATCAGAATGATACAATCATAAATAAGAAATCTGATCAAAAACCTCAACGAGACTAAGTAAGCCTGGTTCTCACTCAGGATTTTGGCATACATTTGTTATGTACCTTAGGCAATCTCTTAATAGTTCAATTTGCCATACCATAATTATCAACTTCACAGGGATGTTGTGAAGTTTAGTTAATTATGCTTATAAAAATTTTTGAGGTACAGAGATGAAAGAGAGGTGCAAGTCATAGATACATTAATTGTCATGTCCTTGATGAAAAAAATGCCACTTAAAAACAACTTGGGTTCATTTTAAAGACATAATACTAAGTGAAATAAACAATGCAGTAAACAATGTTTAGAACCCCCATAAGTCATATTATTGACGTCTGATCTTCAGGGTGGTATCGGAGAGGGGGACTGTGGCAGGAGATTATAATGTCATGAGGACAGAGCCCCCCTAAATAGGATTATTACCCTTAGGAAGTAGCTCCTTGCACCTCTTCTGCCATGTGATGAAGTCTATGAACCAGGATGTGGTACAAAACCTCCCTAATATACTGAATATACCTTAATCTTGGATTTTTCAGCCTCTAGAGTAGTGAAAAAAATTCTATTGTTTATTAATTCACATCACATATTTATTATGTTAACACTTCCAGGAGAAATAAAGACAGCCAGTCACAAAAGGGAAAATACAACATAATTCTAATCATATTGTGTCATAAAGTATTTATACAAGGTAAGTAAAATAGTGAAATCCCTAAGATGCCAAGAGTGGAGGTAGGGAACAAATGGGAAATAACTATTTTCAATGGGTACAAATTTTCAAAGACAAGAAAAATTCTGGAGATGAATTATGATAATGGATTATTGTAATGTTTATACAACATGTAAACATACTTTTTGTCACCAAACTCTATACTTCAAATTGGTTAAAATGGTAAATGTGATGTAATCTATATTTTATCACAACAATAAAAAATGTGTGAAAATCAAAATACAAATTAAAAACCACTTTTCTGTTTTGTTTGTTTTGGGGCCACACCTGGCCACTCCTGGCTCTGCACTCAGGAATTACTCTTGGTGGGGCTCAGAAGACCATCTGGGATGCTGGAGATGGAACTTGGGTTGGCCACATGCATGACAAGCATCCTACCGGCTATACTATCTCTACAGCCTAAAAATCATTCTTAAGAAAGATGAAGTTTCTGCCTTCATAGAATTTATGCAGAAGAATTGGAGGTCTATGAGAGCAACAAAAAATAGAAAAGCTTGAGTCTTTCTCATAAAGCTGAATGCTACTATGAAGGGAGTGATGCACAGCAAGGAAGGTTTTTCTCAGGAGACAAATCACCTGATATCAGGATGAAATCAGAAGAAACACATCAGGTAAGAAAAAAATGGCGAATGCTGAAGTACTAAAGTAGGGAGGTGAAAGGTAAGTGATTTTTAAAAAGGAGAAGATGCAGAGCTGGTACAGTGTGTTAGAATACAGTGGTAGGAGCTAAGCACAATTGGTGATGGGCCTGGAAATTAAAAGCAAGAGCTTACCCAAGCTTATGTTAGGTGTGCTAAGAGTCATATGGGAATGATAAGATTTGATTAGATTTCTCCCCCTTTTTTGCTCATGTTGTTCTAATAATTGGTGCTCATAAACTTGGTTGTGCTGCTCTCTGGGGACTGCACATTTCAGATGAGGTGCTCATTTTACACATGCAACTGTAATGCCAGAATTCCAAAGAGCAGAACTGCAAGCCCTGTGCTTGTGCATGTGGCTAGACAGCACCAGAATCAGTTTCAGCTTCATGTTTACAAGGTAGGAACTTCAAGCACTGCACCATCTCTGGGACCCATTTAAAAACAAAAGCCAAGAGACATTCTAGGGGTCTGGGATGTGACTGGTAAAGCATATGGCTTGTAAGCAATCTCTGACACCGTGCGCACGCACACACACACACACACATACACACACAAAGGAAACTTTTGCCACTATATACAAAATAATCTTGGGAATGGGGAAGAAGAAAGAATCAAAACAGGGAACTAATTTAGAGAACAATTGCAGTCATTCAAGAGGAAATCAGATGACTATCATGATAAACATATGGTGGGGAAACTGGTTTTATATATGGTTGCTGATGGAATAAATAAGAGACAAAAGCATGATAGTCAAGAGTGACTTGAGGGTTTGGGTCACAACAGAGAGACACTGAGATTGCCCTGGGATAAGAATAGGTTTAGTGGTGGTTAGTAGTAGCGGTGGTTTAATAAAAAAAAAAAAAAGTTTGGTTTTGGCATAGTTAAGTACCCAAGTGAAAAGTTTCACAAAAGGTGATGTAACCAACTATGAAAACACTGTGAGGTAGGGACGCTGGTGGTAAGAAATGTCCACTGGTGAAGGGTAGGGTTTTGGAACATTTATGACTGAAACTCAATCATGAAAATCTATGTAACTGTATATTTCAAGGCGAGTCAATTAAAAAAAAATAAATTTTACTAGTGCCCATGACAGAATGTTGTCAGAGGCACTGAGAAGATGAAAGCACAAATAGGATTAGTGTAGAAGGCACATCTATGGACAATTCTTTGAAGGAGTTTTCCTATTAGAAAAAAGAACAGTAGCAAAATGTTACTGCGGCTGAAAGGAGATTAGCATTCTTCAGTAATTTCTGTATTAAAATAAGGTAATGTGTATTATATTTATGTACTAATAAGATGATCTAGAAAAGGAAATAGTGATTATGGAGAACTTATAAAAATTTTTGATTCTAAGCATCTAGCATATGCATAAATCTGTCCATACTGCTAGAATTACAAAGATTAAGGAAAAAAATAGCAAAGACAATAAATATAACTAGTATAACTAATTTAAGAATTAGAAGAGGGAAAATACCACAAGAACAAATTTAAGTAAAATCCTTTTAAAATATTATTACTTTATTACTTTATAATAGACTGCCATGCTAAAAATGCAAAGCAATGTAAATGTATAATATAATGTGATAGCAATGTTCTTCTAAGCAATACTCATGCAGTTACAGTGTAAGAATAATGCCATACACAACTTTTGTTTGACTATGCACAATAAGGTTTAAGTAGGATCAATATCAGGCAGACAGGACTAACATTAGAAAAAGGGAAAAAAAACCAACAATATCCACTAAACTTTTCCTTCTCATTCTTTTTTTTTTTTTGATTTCATATATTACCCTATAACTTATCTCTAAACTCAAAAAAAAATCAACTTAAGCAAGAATTTGTAAGGAACGTTCATCATTTTTCCAGGGTTTCTGTTCCTCTACTTTTAATACGTGGGCTGGAGCGATAATACAGCAGGTAGGGTGTTCGCCTTGCATGCAGCAAACCTGGGTTCAATTCCTCTGTCCCTCTCAGAGAGCCCGGCAAGCTACCTGAGAGTATCTCGCCCACACAGCAGAACCTGGCAAGCTACCTGTGGCATATTCGATATGCCAAAATCAGTAACAACAAGTCTCACAATGGAGATGTTACTGGTGCCCGCTCGAGCAAATCAGTGAACAACGGGATGACAGTGCTACAGTGCTACTTTTAACTACTTTCTACCATGTTCTTTTTCCTTTTATAAAAAAAAAAGTTAAGGGGCCAGAGAGATAGCATAGAGGTTAAGGTACATATATTGCACATGGCTGGCCCCAGTTTGATCCATGGCAACCCATGGTGTGCTGAGAGTCACCAAGTGTATCCCTGGAGGCCCCTAAGCATCACCTTGGTAGTCCCTAGTACCACAAGGCCCAAAGAAAAACTCATTCTCAAGTCCTCACACTGAGCCGCTCAATTGATTGGCCAAGAATCACTGGGAGGGAAGTATTCCCTCCCACCCAACCCCCAAAAAGTTAAGTTCTGGGTATAAAGAATTAAGAGTTATAGGCGGCCAGAATGATAACACATGCATTAAGATTCTTGCCTTACATACATCTGACCTGGGTTCAATCACCAGCATCACACTGGGTGCCTGGGCCCACACCATGAATGATGCCTGAATGCAGAACCAGGAATAAGACTTGCGCACCTTCAGGTATGGCAACAAAACCAAACCACAAACAGCAACAACAAACACTTTGACTAAAAGTTACTAATTTCCAAAGCTCTATACAACACAAACATTTAAATATAAGTGAAAAGATAAGAGCATTGACTTAGAGGACATTTCCAATATTTAACTATCAAAAATATGTGTAGAATAAGAAATAGACAAAGGCCAGGGATGCAGCTCAATGACAGAGCATGTGCCTTGCATGTGTGAATCAAGGTTGAAGCTTCAGTAACATAATAAAAGGAACAATTATTCTGGGTGATTATATTAAAAAATATACATACACCACACACACATTAAGAAAATAAACTAATAAACACACACAAAAAAAAAACTTAGATGACTGAATAAACATGAAAGTTGTTCAACTAGATAATCAAACTAAGTGTAACAACCAGCTACCACATAACCAGTCAGGTTGGTAACAATTTTAGGTTTGCTAATGTCACATTCATTCAAGATCAAAAGAAATGAGAGGTCAGGGAGATTACTCAAATGGCTGGAACATATGCTTTGCTTGCAAAAGATTCCATCCCTAACACGTTTCCCATACCCCACTGGGAGAAACACCCAAACACCAAGCCAGGACTTGCTGCTGACCATCATGAGATGTTTCTCCAGAACAACAGTAACTACAATAAAGCCTTACATATATTCCGTGATGGCAACTCCTCCATATGCATGATGCCAACCATATTGTCACTGTAAGTATTAAGACATTACTGATTTTCTTTCTGAAACTTCTAGTGAAAAATTATAAATACCATACATATCCACTCAATATTAGGAAAACGAATTTATCAATTATCCAAGTCATATAATGAAATACTGTTCAGCAGTGAACATGAATGATGTCCTTGAGAACTTTCAATAATAACCTGACTATAAAGAATAAATCAGGAGGGAAAAAAAACTTAAATGAATTAAGTGCCATGAATGGAATGTAACTTAACAATGCAAGCATTCTATAGTATTCTGCCCTGTGATACCAACCCTAAATCTTAACTACAAAAAAATACTAATAATCCCAAATAAGGAGTATTAAACTTTTTAAAAAAAAGTGAGGAAGGCGATATTTTTGTCAAAAACATCAATGTTAAAGATGCTAAGGAAAACTTCTAGAGAAGTGACAGGTTCGAAGAAACCAAAGAAATGACTAGTACTGTAGCACTGTTGTCCCACTGTTCATCGATTTTCTTGAACAGGCACCAGTAACATGTCCATTGTGAGACTTGTAACTGTTTTTGGCATATTGAATACGCCACAGGTAGCTTGCCAGGCTCTGTTATGAAGGCGGGATACTCTCAGTAGCTTGCTGGGCTCTCTGAGAGGGATGGAGAGATTGAAACCAGGTCGGCCTCGTGCAAGGCAAACACCCTACCCACTGTGCTACAGCTCCAGAAATGACAGCTAACTGCAAATTTTGATCTAAAACTGGATCCTGTACTGTATGTAGGAAAAAACTATGAAACTCATTATTCCATCAACCTTTAAAAACTAAAATATGCATGGGAAAATAGAATTCTGTAGAACTACACATTTTCTAAAGATAATACAAGTACCCTTATTTTACTTTAATCTTAGTGAAACAAAATAGTTTTTATTTAAACTTGCTTAGAGAGATGAGAGACGAAAGAGAGGAAGCACATATTCAAATGAGAAATCCGGCTTCTCCAGAGTAGAAAAAGCAACCGAAGAGAGAGACAAGAGAGATCTGTGTTCAACAGAGAACACAGACTTGAAGAGCAAGCCAAGAGTACCCTTACTTTAAAGAAATACAGGCCATCACTCTTAAATGGCTCGGAATTTACAAAGTAGGTAAATTAGGGGCTGGGGAGAGAGCTCAAAGGGCTGGAGCTGATACTCTGCATGCAGAGACACAATGGGTTCAGTCTCGAGCAGTGCACTGTCACCCCTTCCCCAGCACCTCATCACTATGCCTGAACACTGAACTGCTGTGTCACCAGCACTGCTGGCGAGGTTGCCCAGCCCCAGGAGGTGGGTAATTTTGGAGAAGGGGTATAAAGATATTCTACGAGTCTCATTCTTGCAAATTTTGTAGTTTGAAATCATATACTTATGTGCTTAAATTGTGCTGAATTAGATAGACTGTACAGGAATTATAACAAAAGATTATAAAAAATTAATATACTTAGATCTTAGAGATGTTTTTCCTACTTTCCTTTCTGTTCCCTTTGTTACTGCTGCTGTTGATGCAATAGCCAGAGATTACAAACATGGTTGGAGAGCTCCTATACTTCATGTGTGGGGCTCCAAAACATACCCATGGCAGTGCTTGCACACTCTCTGGTGGAACTTGCAGGTGCATTTAATTTAATGCACTGGAGACCACACACGTAGAACCAGAACCAAGATCACACTCTGCAGTGCCAACGGCTGGACCCTAGGCCCCACATACTGAAGGCAGACCACTCCATCACTAAGCTGTATTTCCCAGACCAGCAAAATTAATAACTTATGGAAAATATAGAAAAGTACACTTCATTCCAAGGCACTATCAGTTTGTCACAAAAACTGTTGTGAATAACATTTTTGATAGTCTTGTATGATAATGATACAATGAGGCCAGTTGTATTGGGCCAGTTCTATCAGTAATATCAGTACTACTAACTATATTTTGGTCAGTAATTTTGGTGTTGGACATTTGGAGGCCACACCTAGTGGTGCTCAGGATCACTTCCAAAAGTGTTCAGGGAACCATGCAATGCTGGGAACTGAACTCAGACTCAGGTCTTTCACATGCAAAGCATGTGTTCCAACCCTATGAACTATCTCCCCAGCTTTGGTCAGTTCTTATTAAGATGCATTACTTGTGGAAATCATGTCTTGTAGTTTGTTTTAAAGTTGCAAATGCTGAAAATTCTGACTGTCATAATGGAATTCATTTCCACTGAATAAGATTGCCTGAGTAAAAATGAGTGTGTTTTCTGTTGACAGACAAGCATAATTTAATAATAGAAGAATGCAAAAAAAGTCAACTTCTCTGATACTTATGAGAACCCATCAGTGCTTTATTTTTATTCTCTTTTTAAAAATTATTTTGTCTTACGTTGGTCTTATTTCCTTCCCTGCTCATTTTTTCCCCAGAGGTCCCTGTGGGTTGTTTTCTTTTTCATTAATTTTAATCTTACTTTTGTTTCAATTTAACATAGTTACTAATCTATGTTTATAATACTGATAGGAAGCAAGGTGATATGACTGACACAAGTCATGAATACATAAATATAGTAAATAAAAGGCTGAAGTGATAGCACAGTGGATAGGGTGTTTACCTTGCACGTGGCCAAATCAGGTTCTATTCCTCCATCCCTCTTGGGGAGCCTGGCAAGATACTGAGAGTATCCCACCCGCATGGCAGAACCTGGCAAACTCCCCGTGGTGTATTGGGCATGCCAAAAGCAGTAACAAGTCTCACAGTGGAGATGTTACTGGTGCGTGCTCAAGCAGCTCGATGAACAACTGGATGATAGTGCTATAGTAAACCAAAATCCTTTTTCCATCTATACCTAAATTAAGTTTCCACAAAACCTGAGTCTTAGTAAAATGAATCATACATTCAAAAATTAACTACTTGATACAATATTGATAACAATACTGTAAACAGGGCACCTAAAAGGAAAATAAGTGTCTGTCATAGAGGCAGGCCGAGGGGTGGGAGGGAAACTGGGACACTGGTCAAGTGATTGGTATTAGAACAATGTAGGCCTGAAAACCGTGAATCGTGAATAACTTTGAATCATGAATGACTTTGAAACTGTGTGATTGGCAGTGATTAAATAAAAAGAAAATAAATAAAACTAAAACTGAATTTCATTCCTACGATGTTAATATATTTGTACAATTAATAGATTACAAAAATACATCACTTTCTCACATATACGATCTCACACATAACATCCTTGCCTAATATTAGCCTTTTCCTAATGTTAACCATTAGTTAGGTTCTATACACAATATAACAGATTTAAGGAAAATAAATAAGACTTCATATTCAAGGAAGGGCATGAAGTCATCATAGCAAAAATGCAGGCAGAAAGAAGTTTGACTGAATTCCAAGACTACCTTCTGTAATTAATTGTATTATAGTTTGCTAGCTCAATTTTGGGCCCATTCTATGTAATCTTACAATTTTACACCTGGTTTGGTGCTCAGAGGATTACATGCAGTGCCAGGATTTGAGTGAGCCATTCTCACAGCCACAGTCACATACGAGGCAAGTGCCCTAATCTTTGTACTATTTCTGTGGCCTTTCATATAATTCTTAATATATCAGTGATGTCTGCAGAGAATGTGTCATGTCAAAGAGAAAACTAAAGCTCAGGACAGAGGAACTGATTTGCCAAATTAGACAGACAGAAAGGAGAGAGATCAGAGAGTTGGGGTACCAGTGTGCCCCAACAATGTGTAACTATACTACTAGGTCTAAATCATGAAGATTACCTCTAAAATATCTGTGATATATCTCAAAGAACTACACATACAACTGGTACTTCATTGTGTGCAATTTTGCAAGAGGCAAACATGTTCTACTTCTCGAATTTCTACTACACAAAACTGATTTTTAAGCTTTTTTGTTTTAAGGAAAGATGTAAGAACCAACTGTCCAGCAAATAAAAAAAATTAAAATACACATCTACAATGCGTTTTATGTGGTAAATTCCTCTCTAGTTAGATTTGAGCCAGAATCACTAGAATTATAATCCAAAATCAAGAAAAAAAAATGACTATGTATTAAATATCAGGAATAAAGACAGAAAAGAAGCATTTAAAGGGCTGATACACTATAGTGCAATATGCTTACCCTTGCCACTGACGAAAGTATTCATTGTTGGAGAAGCACAACTAGAAGAGAATGAACATTAGCCACTCCTCACCCAGTATTTACCTCTGACCCAGATTCTGGAGTGGCTTAGGTGTGTTCTGATCTTGGGGTGTGATAGTCGCAGAGTTTTAAAGTTGGCAACAGATAAGGAGAAACACTATAGGAGAGGTAGATATCAATCTTCTTGAGTTTTTTCATATTACAGAGTAATGTAGACACTGTGATAGGTAGTATGAGGTGATAAGAGGCTAGTAGCATGAATGGATGCACTATCTAAACAGAAAGATCTTAAGCAGCAGTGACATGAAATTTTCTTTTTTCTTTCTTTTTTTTTTGGGGGAAGGAGGGGTATTTAGGAGCTGCTCCCCACTCAGGAGTTGCTCCTAGTGGTGCTCAGGAAACCATGCTCAGTATCAAAGGATCAAATCCAGGTCTCCTGCATATAAATCATTCACTCAGCCTGTTGTACTATCTCCAGCAGCTGGGTAAACTTTAAAACCTATATTCTTATTAAGTAGGGAACTTTAAAATATGAGATAAAATGGAATTAAGGCTTAAGGAAGTTTTCAAAGTTTGATTTAGATATAAACATAATGATTTAAAAGTGTTGAGAGAGAGAAACAATAAAAATAAAGTCAACAAGGATAAAGAACGAGTTCCCTCCCTAACTCTCTTATACTGCTGAATGAGGAACTAAGTGATGGAATAAATGCATATAATCAAAGCTTAGAGGGCACAAAACAATACCCAGAAAATAGGGAAAGAAGTCAAGAAATATGAACCTGAATATTTTTAGAAAAATAACAGGTCTTTGAAAATCTACCCTGAACTAAATATGACTTAACCCGAAAAAAATTAAAATAGCTGAATAAAAGTAGTATTATTAGAAGGCATGAAGGAAATGTAATATGGAAATTAATTAAGGAGACATGTAAGACGAAACAAGAAATAATGATTTCTTTCTACTTCCAAGAAAGATTCTTTAAAATACCAGGCGGGGGATATGGTTCAACTAATGAAGTACAAACCCGGCATATGCAAGACCCTGGGCTCAATCTCCAGCAACACAAGCTCCCTACAGCCCTATCCAGAGACACTGGACATAGCCCTGGTGATTGGTAATCACTAGGAATGACTCTGAGTCACAGAATACAGCTGTGAGCTGTGAGGAAATAAACTATGTTAACTTATTAGCAGTATATTTTATAACAATGCATATTTTATATGAATAATATATATCTCAAAATGGAGACGTTATTGGTGCCTGCTCGATCAAATTGATGAGCAATGGGAAGACAGTAACAGTGACATAGTATATTTCATAACTATGGAGTAATTTCATGATTAATTAAAACAATAGGATAAATAAACTTTGTAAATTTAATCCGCCTCCCCCCCAAATTCAGATGACTTCTTTCTGGAACTTGAGAAAATGAACAAATTATACTTTTAAAAATTAATTATCCAAAGATTCCTGAAATATATAAGCAAAGATGAAAGAACTACCCTAAGAAATAACAAAATTTATACAGCAAGAAATGGAAAGTGTAGTAATTGAGAATAAGATGAAAGAACAATTTAAAGAGCATAAAAACAATTTGAGGATGTACTTCACTGTCACTGTCACTGTCACTGTCATCCTGTTGTTCATTGATTTGTTCGAGCGGGCACCAGTAACGTCTCTCAATATGAGACTTATTGTTACTGTTTTTGGCACATCCAATATGCCACGGATAGCTTGCCAGGCTCTGCCTGCGGTCGCGATACTCCCAGTAGCTTGCCAGGCTCTTCAAGAGTGGCAGAGGAATCGAACACAGGTTGGCCGCGTGAAAGGCGAACGCCCTACTGCTGTGCTATCGCTCTAGCCCCTAAGGATGTATTTACTATACAAAAATGTGAAATTTCAAATTGATTGTGGGAAAAAGAATATTTAATGAATATGATAATAAACAATTGGTTAGGACCCAAAAGTAGAGATAAGAGTGAAATTGTCTGCCATAGAGGCAGGGGGCAGGGTTGGATGGGTGGGGGTACTAGGGACATTGGTAATGGAAAATGTACACTGGTGGAGGGATGGGTTTTGATCATTGTATGACTGGAGCGATAGCACAACAGGTAGAGCGTTTGCCTTGTACGCAGCCAACACGGGTTCAATTCCTCCGTCCCTCTCCGAGAGCCCAGCAAGCTACTGAGAGTATCCCACCCGCACAGCAGAGCCTGCTATCTGTGATGTATTCAATATGCCAAAAACAGTAACAACAAGTCTCACAATGGAAACATTACTGGTGCCCACTCGAGCAAATCGATGAACAATGGGACGACATTGCTACAGTGCTATGACTGAAACTCAAACATGAAAGCTTTGTGACTTTGGTGCACGGTGATTCAAAAAAAAAAATGAGCTAGAAATTTTCAAGAAAAAAATACACAGAATATATAACGCACAGGTTTCCACATTAAACTAAAGCATTTATAAGTATTACCAAAAATATTTTATCACCTTAGCAGAGAAAGACCTCCTTCTACACACAGGGCCTGTGTCACAGACAATTCTTTATTTTGGTATTCATTCTTTCCTCTTCATGGAGAACCCCATCTACCCCACCTACCATTCACCCTCGATCCGATCCAGCATACACAAACCCAGCTTTGACTGGACACTTTTGGTAAGGCATAAATTAGTTGTACTCCCAGAGCTCTCTTGTAGCCATGTGACTAAGTTTTGGAAAACTTGATTATCAACCAAGTTATTTGTGTAACTTACAAGCAGTTGTCTTTTTTTTTTTCTTTTTGGGTCACACCCAGCGATGCTCAGGGGTTACTCCTGGCTTTGCACTCAGGAATTACTCCTGGCGGTGCTTGGGGGACCATATGGGATCCCGGGGATCGAACCCGGGTCGGCCGCGTGCAAGGCAAACGCCCTACCCGCTGTGCTATCGCTCCGGCCCACAAGCAGTTGTCTTAAAGACAGGCCTACCTTCCACCTCCTGTACCTTCCGGGCAATGCAAAAACAAATGCAGCCAGTTAGGGCTCACAGATGGAATTCACAAGGCAGGAATGACAAAGGCACAGTACCCACACTATCATGCGGAAGAGAAATAAAAGTCCCCTCAATTTTAGGCCTATAGCCTTGGACTTTTAAAATCATAATAATTTCAAACATATTCAAATAACAGAGAGATAAAAATGCAAAGAAAGAACACACACACACACACACACACACACACACACACACACTTTGTGCAAATAGCAGTCTGGTTTGTTGAGCTCTGGAAAGCACTGCTTACCAAGTCCTGCCAATGAACCAAGCATCTCAAGTCCTGGCTCCCATTTTCCCTGAACACTACTTAGAATACCTTCACTCTGCCAACCTCAGTACTCAAAAAAAAAAATTTTTTTTTTAATTGGTTCACTGAGAGCTACAGTCACAAAGCTTTCATGTTTGAGCTTCAGTCACACAATGATTGAACACCCATCCCTCCACCAGCGCACATTTTCCACCACCAATGTCACCAGTATCCACCCCTGCCCCCACCTCATCCCAGTCCTCACCCTGCCTTTATGGCAGACAATTTTGCCAATACACTTTATCTACTTTTGGGCATTATAGTTTGCTCAAAATTTCCCACCACTATTCAAGCCTTCCTGTCAGGCTCAGGTGCCAGATAATTTATTTTCTATTGCTCATTTTGAATATAAGCACTCAAAAGTCTTTCACATACATAGTATACAACTAAACTTATACAAAGATATAAAGAATAAACTATGAAAAACATATCCCCAACATATTTCTAAAACTTTCAGTCTTATGAATAAAAATGGAATATGCTCTCAAAGGAAAACTGTAAAGACATATGAGCGGCTATTTTCTTTCTTAACCACTGAAAATAGATAATTTAATTAAAAAATAGTCTAAAAAACACAAACCTAAATAAGATTTAAATAATTTTATTTATGAGGAAGGCAAGGCTTAAAAGTATGGAGAAGTGTGAACCTCATATTGTTAATTAAAGTATATAAATGTACATAACTCTATAGGGAAGTTGCCAAAATAGATAAAATTTAATGTAAACATTCTTTTATCTGATAACTATACTTCATCCTAATAAAAATCAAATGAACATAACAATATAAGCAACAGTAAAAAGCTAGAGATTAAAATTTCCAGAAGTATAATGATTGGTTACACAAATTAAAAAGTAATTAACAAAACAGTATTTTACTGCCATTTAAAAAAGATACAGTTAGGGGCTGGAGTGATAGCACAGCGGGTAAGGCATTTGCCTTGCACGTGGCCGACCTGGGTTTGATTCTCAGCATCCCATATGGTCCCCTGAGCACCGCCTGAGTGCAGAGCCAGGAGTGATCCCTGTGCATCACCAGGTCTGACCCAAAAAGCAAAAAAAAATAAAAAAAGTTTTAAAAAGATACAGTTGAATATATTGGCATATTAAGATACAGAAAGTTATTCATGATGAAGTTGAATGAAAAATATAGTAAAAAAATGAAAGTACTGTGGAATATTGATATCTATATCTGAAAATACTGATATAGAAAAAAATTTACATAGAAATATTTAATAGTGTATCTGGATATAATACCTGCAAAAAGTTAAAGACTGTAACATTCTTAACAACAATAAAAAGAAAGACTGTCACTTATAAAAAAAATAGAAAATAAGACAGAGTTTATTTCTACAGAAAGATCATGCCTGAGAAAATCCAATACTGAATTTAGCAATGAGTAACTGTCACTGAGAAGAACATTTGCACTGGAGTAAAGGGAATAAAGGACAAATAGAAGTAGTGTGCATAAGAAACAGTTATTTCCTTTTTTTTAAATTTTTTATTGAGTCACCATGTGGAAAGTTACAAAGTTTTCAGGTTTAAATCTCAGTTATACAATGCTCAAATACCCATCCCTTCACCAGTGCTCATATTCCACCACCAAGAATCCCAGTATAGCTCCACCCCGCACCCCCCACACCCCTAACCCCCCCACGCCCCAGCCCCCTCACCCTTAGCCCCCCCCGCCTGTGTAACTAATAAATTTCACTTTACTTTCACTTTGATTGCATATGATATTTCAACAAAACTCAATATTATTGTTTGGAGAGTCTCTCCCCTAAAGTCAGACCTGATGAAAAGGAAGCATTAGAAAGAAACAGTTATTTTCAGGTTTACCTTCTTCTCCAATCCCAAACTCCTTTTAAACCAATCAAACTATTAACCTTCAATAGGATAGATTTTAAGATTCAATCCAACTGTTAAAGACTACATAGTCGACCACAAATTGCTCATGTACCATCTTCCCCAGTCAAAATTTACTATGCAATTCTCTGGCTCTACACTGTATATGAACTCATAGATAGTTAAAGCCCTGAGATTTAAATATATAAATGTTGTTATTTATATTCAAATAACCCATTATGTTTAATTGCCCTGGTATCAAGCTGAATCATTACATTAGTTTCTCAAAACTCTTAAATTCTAAATCACTGTGATAAATCTGGACCTCTTCTCAAATAAAATGCAAAAAAGAAAAAACTAAGCAAGGAATTACTTTCTATTTTAGAACAATCGGCACACAAAGTTAACATAGATAATCAGCTTCCATGATTGCCTGTGAGCATTTCAGTATTTCATTTATTCTTAAGAATACAAATTAAAAAAAATCCAAATTAATCATATGCATGACTAGGCAATGAAGTTCAAATACTAACTACAAGTGAATAATTACTGGAATATGGTTTAGACACACTGTCACCCATCTATTCTTGAAACTTGGAAATGAGTCAACTTCCAAAGTCTTCTGACTTTATTTCATTATTCCTTACTTTAGACTATCACTGTAAAAAGGGATGAGATAACAGCACTGATCTTTATAAAAAAAAAAAAGTCTGAATGGACATATTACTATATGCAAGGAGAAATAAAGAAAACAGGCTACCTGAGCATCACATGAATGAAAACTATTTTCCCTTTAAAAAAAGTCTTGTGTTTAACTTTCCTGTTTGAATTTAAGAAAAAAGTACTAAATGAAGATTAAATTCGTAAGTGACAAAGAACTGTTAAGAAACTGAGAATATGGCTCAAATTTTCCATTAACTCAGTCTCAACTTCCTTCCAAATTAAATATTAAAAAGTGACTCTAAAATTTAAAATATATTTAAAGGAACATTAGTGAGATGTGACACATTACTTAAAGAATAACAGGTTCTATGAAAAGAAAGTCTTACTGGTGAAGTAAATTGAGGAAATCTGCACACCACATACCCTCACTGGAAAATCATAATGCACTATAGAAGAAAAGAAAATATTTAACTTTGTATAACCCACTATTTCCTATAATTAGAGACAAACCAAATGTCTGCCAATTAAGGAAGAATTAAACATTATATACCATTGTATAATCTTTATAAAGACAGACATTTTATATACTAGTAGAAATTTATGTGACAGAAGGTAGAAATTGAAAACTAGAGAATAAATATTACTTTTATATTTAAAGTTAATTATATCTAAAAGTCTACATAGTATAATAATTAGATTTTTAAAATTATACATTCATATTAAAAGGTCACAGAGCAAACTTTATGAATTATTCTGAAAATAGCAATTGTCAAGACTAAGACATTTACATTATAAGACATTTACCAGAACATTTACTTTATAAACTGAATACAGTTGTGCTTTTCTAATAAAAACACATCCTCCTGTAATAAAAACAAATATCAAAAATACAATATATATTTACTACTATCAGACATGGATGATAAAGAAAAGAAACACGAAAAACTGAAGAAAGTATGAATGTTAAGGAGGTCAGCCTTCTTCATGTCAAGGAGATCATGCAGATTGATGAGTGGAAGCGGCCATACAATAGTATCTATGAAACCCATGAGCCCGAAGAGTTAGAAATGGATGCCTAGAGAATGAAATGCCAGAGGCCAGGTGACCCTATGGCCTCCTTAGGACAGTAGACACTAGTCACAGACATCACCCCAGATACACAGTGAACTCTCTTGCGGAAGATGAGAAATGGAAAAAATCATGTCTGCTCTTCATGCTGCCTGACTTAAATAATAAAACTTCCAGAGGTTACATAGTAAATTCATTCCTCTCTACAGTGACGATGGACTGGAGCGACAGCACAGCAGATAGGGCGTTTGGCTTGCACGCGGCTGACAGGAGTTCGATTTTTCCGTCCCTCTCGGAGAGCCCAGCAAGCTACCGAGAGTATCGCTCACGGGGCTGAGCCTGGCAAGCTACCTATGGTGTATCCGATATGCCAAAAATAGTAACAACAAGTCTCACAATGGAGACGTTACTGGTAGAGCAAATTGATGAACAATGGGACAACAGTGCTAAAACAGTGCAACATTCATTTCTTGAATTGCCTGCTTAATTTTATTAAATTTTGAAAGTAAACACAACAAAAAATTGTGTATAATATAGTAATCCCAAAATTAAATTTATAAATATAAGTGAAAAAAATTCAATGTTATGATTATGTTCTTCTAAATAAGAAGTGCATGTCTTTATAAATGAACCAGTGAAGTTCAACCTATGAGCTAAATTCTGAAGCAGACTTTACATTTTTTAAAAGTTGCAGCACATGCTCAGGAAAATTTAGAATCAAGTGAAAAATGACTAATTAAATAAATTATACAACTATAATGAGATTTAATTATTCCTTAACACCCTATCCATCTATATGTGAGATTCTGTATAAATACTATTCACTGGTTATCAGACATAAAAAAAATTCTTGCCTTCTTTGAGAAAAAAAATTCTACAGTATCAATATTTAAAGGCCAAAAAATATCCCTATATCCCAAATAAAGACACCACAAGAAAAGAATTTGGCGCTAATAATCCTGGTAGATAGTTACAAAATTCCCCAAGAAAATCCTAGAGAACCATATTCAACAACACATTAAAAAGATCATGAGGGATCAAATAAGATTTATTTCAGTAGTGCAAATAGTTCAGTATAAACCAAATAACTGGTAGAAGTGATCCTCAAATCAATGTAATATACCATATTAAAGAAAACTAAAAGTTGTATTATTATCAATAAATAAAAGCATTTGATAACATTTAGGATTCTAAAAACTCAAAAGTATGGATATAAACAATGCATTTCAACATAACATAAAGGCCCTATATGACACTAACATCATACTTCATGGTAAAAAAACTGAAAGTTCTTTATTTAAAATTTAGACAAGATTAGAATGCCTATTCTTGCCACTTTTGGTTAGTACTAAGAAACCCTAGTTGGGGAAATTAGACAAGAAAAGGAAATAAAATGTACCCAAATAAGAAAAGGAAGAATTAACACTGACCCTTATTTGCAGACAAAAAATTCATTATTTAGACAACATGTAGACACAATCAAAAACTATTAGAACCCATAAATTGAGTGGAGTTCTGTAATACAAAATATATAGAGCTGGTACTGAATAGCACTCTTTTTGTTCCATCATCTCACTATAATGTTGATGAGAAAAGAAAATTGATTCTTGGTGGAGTCTAGATTTGATATATATTCTTACCATGTCTGCTTAGTCTGCTCTGAGTATACCTGCTTCCTCCCACTCACCAAAGATGCACATTTTAGATTAATTGGCACCGCTTAATTGTCCCAGTTTGAGTATGTATGGGTGTATGTGAGAGTGATCGATTGCAATGGAATAACACCCTGCGTTAGCACCCTGCATTTGTTGGAATAAGGCTCCAGCCACTTATGACCTTGAATTGAAATAAGCAGACAGGAAAATAAAAGAATGAATACAAATTACTGCAAAAAAAAATTAAGCATGTGATAAGCATACAAATGCAAAATAATACATGATGCAATGCAAAAATGCTCAGCAAGCCCACTGTGTTTATTACTGTTTGTTTTAACTGTGCAGGGGTAGGAGGTATTCCTCATAGTTTTCACTTTATAAACACTTGTTTGTTTATTTAACCCTATTACAACGAGTACAAAAGGTGCATTGTACATCCCTGAAGTCCAATAGTCTAATACACACACAAACACACATACAGAGTAAAAAGTGTGATATCAGAAAGAAAACTACACTCTTTCTCCCTTGTGTTTGCTTTGCTGTTATCGACTGTTGAGAAGTCCCAACAGTAGCATCATTGGGAGAGCACTAGACAAAATGTGATGGCACCATGGATCAAGTTCATGACCCTACACCTAGAAGGCTGATGCTAAACAGCTTAGTCAAATAAATTACTGTGCTCAAAAACCATATGTTTTAAAGTTTAATGGTGGATTGCAAGGCGTAGATGTTTGAAGTGCTCAGGATCTATTACAAATACCTGCACAAATGACCCCCCCATAAATTCTTAGAAATTCTGAAAATATTAAAACTTGTGCTCAATATATAATATCTTAAGTTACTACAAAGTAAACCTGGAATAAAAGCAACACAATGAAAAAATAAGGGAAGGAAAGTAAGTTGATGAGATATTTAAGTTTATATTTTCTACAATGGTAACAAAAATGAAAGACTTTATTTGAAGTTTGTTTTTTTCTAAATAGGGTTCTAGTGCTTTCAGTGAAACCTTCTTGGGAAACGCTGGCTGATTTGAGCTTTTAGAAAAAAAAATTTAAATTCCATAACACACAAATAACAGGTGAGTTTGGCAAGAGCCAATAAAGAAGCTTCAGCTGCTTATCAGCTTTTTTTGGGGGGTTACACCCGATGATACACAGGGGTTACTCCTGGCTCATGCACTCAGGAATTACTCCTGGCGGTGCTAGAGTATCATATGGGATGCTGGGAATCGAACCCAGGTCGGCCGCGTGCAAGGGAAATGCCCTACCCGCTGTGCTATCACTCCAGCCCCTGCTTATCAGCTTTATTGAAAAAAATTATTGACAAAGGAGTATACACACAGCAGCAAATTTTTAATGGGGACAAGACAGGCTGTTTTTGGAAATGAATGCCAAAACAAACTTACCCTTCAAATGAAAAATAAGCACCAGGCTGCCAAGATTATAGGACTCTCCTGCTTGGTAATGCCTTGGCAGATCTAAAGCTCATGCCACTGTATCATTCTCAGGGAATAAGGGCTAGGTAAAGCTACTATAAAACTCATTTTCAAGAAAAGGATGAATTACCAGGACTGTGTTCTAAGAACGTTTGCTTTATGTTCCTGTTATAAAATACTAAGAAGTTTGAAAATAAAGTTTTGTTTTCTGGACAAATCTAAAGGGTACCCACCTAATCTGCATAACCTCACAGATCACAGCAACTTTTCTGCTTAAAACACAAGTTTGATTCGACCTATGGGTCAGACTGTTACAGCAACATTAAAGGCTTAGTGTCTATGAAGCAATTTTTAACATTATTACTCATAATTACTTTGAAAATTAATAAACAAAACCCAAGATAAGGGAATTTTGGCATGATTGCCATTTCATAAATGTTACAGACAGTTTGGCAGACACATAGCTAAAAGTGAAAACCACCACACTGAATCTTACTTGGTGTAAAATGTATCTATCAAAAGGCACTGCAGATTTCCTGGAGCCTGAATAGCAATTAAAAAAAGTTCATAAGGAGACTGTTGGGCTGGTAAAGCAAGCTGGATTTAATGAAATAAATAAAAATGTAGTGTAGTGGAGTTACACAGAAAGCATATGGTAAACAACTATCAAATGAGGTCTTCGTGGAGCTGGAACAACATACCAAAGTGGAGGAAAATGATCAAATTGATGTGAAACCACTACAAATCTTAACTAAAGTTGTTTGACGCTTTCTAGTTATTAGATTGAGCGACGGCTATTTTCAATGTGAAATATCTACAAATAGATGAGTTCCGAAGCAAGTAAGATATAATGAATGAATATAACTTCTATAGGCCATTACATAATAGGAGAAAAATAGATCAACAAACCTTGAAGATACTTTTTAAGACCCCAGCTGATCAAGGAGGCCAGAGTGATAATTTAGCAGGTAGGGCATTTGCCTTGTATGCAGCTGACCCAGGTTCAGTCCCCAGCTTCCCATATGATGCCTGAGTAGCACTGGGAATGATTCCTGAGTGCAGAGGCAGGAGTAAACCCTGAGCACCACTGAGTACAGCTCAGAAAACAAAAATGCAAACAAACAAAAAAGACTAGCTTATCAAGAATTTTGAACAGTTACAACAGTAAAGCCACGTATACCAGTTATCACTCTGCTTTCATATGATAATGCCAAAGCTATTTCTCTGAGGTTGGTGATCATGAAGATAATCAGGACCCCAACTTATCTCTAGCCATCACCAATGATGAGATTTAAAACATTCCTCCCCTTTCCATCCACCACTATTATAGCCAATACTACTTGCAAATACTTCAGTATATACAGAGCAAATAATTATCTTATTTTTATTCATCTTCCTTATATACAGAGCTCATATATATATATGTATATATATATATGTTTGTATATATGTGTGTGTCACATTTATTCCAGTGGTTAATATTGGAAGAACTTAATTTTTTAGAAATTTGGTGATATTCTGTGACCAGAAATATGCAAATAGAACTTAACTCTTGTTTACATCAATTAGCTTTGGGGGAATTTGGTTTTGTTATAGGACAATGTGGAATTGTGTCCAAATTGTATACAAATTGTTATACAACAATTTGGAAGTTATAACCTCCAAGAAACTGACAGAGGGGACACTATCACAATAATAGTTGGAAATGATCACTCTGGACAAGAACTGAGTGCTGGAAGTAAGTAACGGGATATGCATAATAACCTTTCAGTATCTGGATTAGAAGGTATAATGCCCAAAAGAAAAGAGAGACAGAGAGAGAGGGGGGGGAGAGAGAGGAGAGAGAGAAGTGTGTGTGTGTGTATGAGCGAGAGCAAGCGAGCGAGCGAGCGAGAGAGAGAGAGAGAGAAAGAGAGAGAGAGAGTTAGAGAGAGAGAGAGAGAAAAGTACCTGCTATAGAGGCAGGTGTGAAGAGGGCGGGAGGGTAACTAACTGGAAGGGAAGGGTGTTGGAATATTGCATGACTGAAATCCAATCATGAGCAACTTTGTAACTGTGTATCTCAAGGTGATTCAATTTAAAAAATGAATTAACAAAAAACTTAAGGGGAGAATCTAAACAGGACTATAGTATTATAAAATTTTATCTCAAGAAGGCAATAGTGGATTTATATTAGAAAATATCACATTATAGATTTTTGCTTATGTGTCTGCATCAATAAGGATTGTAATAAAAAATCTAAGATGTAAAAAGATAAAAAAGAAACTATATTAAATGAACACTTACATCTCCATACACTAATAAACCATCTGAAAGATAATTTTTAATTACCTAATTTATAGCACATTAAAAAAAGGAAATGATCTAGGTATAAATTAAATAAAGGAGATAAAAAACCTGTAGACTGGAAAGAACACATTGATGAAAGAAATTGAAGGTGCAAAGAAATGAAAAAATTTCCAGTGTTCATGACTTAAAGGCAACTGTTAAAATATTTACACTGTACAAAGTAATCTGTAAACTCAATGCAATCCCATCCACAGATATTAATAACAGAAAAGTAAAACTCAAAATGTATATAGACCCATAAATTACTCCAAATATATATATATATATATATATACACACATATATTTTTTAATGTACTTGTATTGAGCCATAATCTACAGTGCTCAAAAGACTACTTCCATTTAAGAGCAAAGGAGGTTCTGGCAGTACTGTGGGAGGCTGGGGGTAGGGGAGGGGTGAGTGTCATGCAAGGACAGGGACTGAAACCAGGCTTCCTGAAAACAAAGTAAGTCCCTTGAGCTATCTCTCCAGCTTCAAGACCCCAAATATTTTTTTTTTAATTTTTTACTTTTTTTTTTGCTTTCTGGGTCACACCTGGCAATGCACAGGGTTCACTCCTGGGTCTGCACTCAGGAATTACCCCTGGCGGTGCTCAGGGGACCATATAGGATGCTGGGAATCGAACCCAGGTCGGCCACATGCAAGGCAAACGCCCTACCCGCTGTGCTATCGCTCCAGTCCCAAGACTCCAAATCTTGAGAAAGAAGAAAGATGAATAGGACAGAGAGACAGCTTAATGGACTGAGCATATGATTTGCATGCAGGGGGCCCTGGCAAATTTCCCCATAAACTGTCCAGTACCCCACGCACTGGAGCTGAAGTAGCCCCTGACACTACTGAGTGTGGTGCCAAAATAAATAATGTTTAATTTTTAAATAAGAACAAAGCTGGACATTTCATGCTTTCTGTTTCAAAGCTATAATAATTGATATTGGCATAAAAATAGACAACAGATAAAAAAAAGAAGAGAATAGAGAGCACGAATATAACCACACATATGGCCAATTAACTTATGACAAAGAAACCAAGAATGCACAATGGGCAAAGAATAGTATCATCTATAAATAGCATTAGGAAATGCTGAACAACCACATGGAAAAAGAATTAAACTATATTATTATCTCATCACATTAAAAATTTACACCATATACAAAAATTAAACTGGACTTAAAAACCAAATATCATACCTGAAAATATGAAATTCCTAGAAGATAACAGAAGAAATGATCTCCTTGACATTAGTTTTTACAGTAATTCTTTTGTGAACCAAAGCAAAAAAAAAAAAAAGAAAAATCAAATGAGACCACATCAAATTAAAGGCTTCTACACTTGAAAGGAAGCCATCAACCACATGAAAAGGCAACCTACTTAATGGGAGAAAATACTTTCAAATCATACATCTCATGCAGGCCTAATATTCCAAATAAAGAACTTATATAACTCAGTAGCAAAAACAAATAATCTAATAAAAAAAAAATGGGCAGAAAATCTGAAGAGACTTTTCCAAAGATGACATGTTGCTGGCCAACATGTATCAGACTAACATTTCTAAACCTCCAGGAAATGCAAATCAAAAACCACAATGAGATGGCATCTGATACTGGTTAGAAAGAGTGTCACCAAAAAGATTAGAAATTAATGTATCAAAAGGAAACGCTGAACTACTGGTGACAGTGTAAACACATTGGCCACAGAGCTGTATCTGATCAGGCAGCTGTATAGTAACTGGGATAAAACTCTGGACTCCCCTATTTTAGACATAATTTACCACTGGAGCCATAGTCAAACCCCACTTATAATTACTTGCAGGACGTTTGCCCCTACCAGTCTGTGAATAGGGAGAACAGTAATTGTATTTATCTCTAGATTCTCAGCCACTAGCCCAATGTTTCCCCCAAGTGAGTAATATTGGCCCTTGTGGGGCACTGGAATAATACAGGTACAAGGGCAAGAGTCACCTTTGATGTAAATGACAAGGGCAGGAGGTGGGGGGCACTTTGTTTACTTAAAGAAGGCAGAGTTCCAAGAAGCACTGAGCAATTTTTTCTGAAAAGGGGGCAGGAGGCCAAATAAATTTGGGCATCTCTGTACTGGCCAAATGAATTACCATTAGTAGTAATTTCTCGCTCATTGTTGCAAGAAACTTTATTTAAAATAGCATGAGCAAAAATTATTTGCCAATAAAGGGAAAGTGTCTTACTTGTCATTAAATACACATTCAAATAAGGTTTAAGTTTAACTTACAAATAAAAATGCTCTATGTTGGGGCTGGAGAGATAGCACAGCAGGTAGGGCGTTTGCCTTGTATGCGGCCAACCCGGGTTCAATTCCCAGCATCCCATATGGTCCCCTGAGCACCGCCAGGAGTAATTCCTGAGTGCATGAGCCAAGAGTAACCCCCGTTAATTGCATGGTGTGACCCAAAAAACAAACAAAAAAATGCTCTATGTCTATTAACAAACGCTAATTCCAAACTATGATTTTAGCCCAGCGTTTCACAGGTACTAATAATACCTTGCAATGAACAATTTTTCAGTGGAAAGGCTGCTCCCAACTTGCTGATAGCTGGCACTGCTGTCCCTGCCTTCTCAGAATCGGTGGCTCCCAGTGGTCTCTATGGCCAATCAAAATATCCTGTATGTTTGAAAAATCCCACTGTGACTAATTCTCCCCTGAAATGAGAACTCCTGCTTAGTTTTATGACTTGATTCAGCTCTATTAGCAAATAAATCATCTTACTCCATAGATAATATTGCTGTTTAGTTTTAAAACTAATAATTAAAAAATACCTAAAATTAAAAATTCAGTATGAAGCCATTCCTTCCAACTTAATACATATAGTTATGTTAACGTAAAGAGAATAAGCAAAAAGGACTAAATGCAATGTTTAATTCAGGTGGATTTTAATTAAACTGAAGTGGCTCTAATGCTAAGGTGTATCTTACATAAGCAAATGAAAAGGTAATTCTGTCAACGTTTCAAGGTTATGAAATGAAAACTTAAGGACAATCAAGCACAAAGTGCCAACTGGCCAACCAGTTATTTCCTTACATTTTTTCCGCTTTCTCTCTATAAAAGTCTCCTCCTGAGTTCCTGTTACTGGAGTACTCTACTACTTGCAATTTCACCCGAGCACAGCCCCTGAGTACTTCAGCCTGGCTCAAAAACCTCCTTTCCCCCAAAATATGTGTAGAAGTATTTTAAAACATCATATTGTTCAATTTTCATTGAAAAAAATTACAACTACTAAAATATCTGATATGTGGACTGAAAATGGTGCCACCCAAAGGACTGAATATTCGGCAGTTATGCATCCCAAAACTATCCCATGGGAAGGCATGAATACCACCCTGTAGACATGTTCATGTGTCATATTGTCACTCATTTTGTCAGCACATTGGTTAGAATAATAACATATAAGTTTATGGGTAAGTAGAATTACAGATTATAAACTACTTTATAAACCATTTTTCACAAAATGAAATGGGCTTGAGGCCGAAGTGATAGTACTGCAGATAAGGCACTTGCCTTGCATGTCGTCGACCCCCGTTTGATTCCTGGCACCATGTATGGTCCCCAGAGCCCTTCTAAAAGTGATTCAGAGCTCAGAGCCAGGAGTAAGCCACCAGAAACAGCACAAATGTTTTTAAAACAACCCTCCCCACCCCCTGAAAAATAATATGGGATTAAATATCCTTCAAAAATATAATGGGGACCAGGGCGATAGTATAGTGGGTAGGGTGTTTGCCTTGCATGAGGTCAACCCGGGTTCAATCCTCGGCATCCCATATGGTCCCCCAAGCACTGCCAGGAGTAATTCCTGAGTGCAGAGCTAGCAATAACCTCTGAGCATCACTGGGTGTGACTCCCCCCCACAATATATATAATAGGTCAGATATGAAACAATCTAAATGTTTGGGACCTTGCAAACTTACAGTAAAATCCTAACCTCAAATGTGATTATATTAGTAGTCTTTTAAGAAATGGTTAAGTGATGAAGGAAGAAACCTCATGAATTAATGAAAGTAATCTAATGAATTATTAGTGCCCATGTACAAAAAGACTCCAGGAATGCACCTTTGCTCCTTCCCTTGGTGAAGACACAACCAAAATATGGCATGTTCTATAAAAAGAAAAGAGAATATGTTCTTAACAGAATCTTAGTCTTTCAGTTTCTATACTCTAAGTCCCCCAGAGTGATGAGAAATAAATTACTGTTGTTTATAAGCCTACATGTAGTCTATGGTATATACTATCATATACATACCAGAAAGGATATATTTCTAATATACTAATTAAAATCACCAAAAACTTGAGTCATAAGAGACAACATAAGCATTTTAAATCTTGTTTCTGTTCTTATATGTACTATGATGGGGGAAAAACAAAGATTATCTCAGCTGAAATTAATTATGTATTGAACAACAAACTATTCCTAATTATCTTCTAAAGTAAAGAATCATCTCTGTAAATGTCCATCACCCTGTGAACACCCTACTAAAATGACTAGTAGTAGAAATTGATGACTGAGAAAAGAGGCAAATAGATGATCTTACTCATATATGAAGTAGAAAGAAAGAAAATAAGGGATTAGACAATCCCCAAGAGAAAAAAAAACTCAGATATGGTCAACAGAACTGAGAACTAAGGATGACAAAGGGAAGAAAGTGACCTTGAGTTAATGGTGGAGGGCATATGTAGCAGCAATGCAAGTATAAAACATATTGCCAACTATAGTACATCAAAAAAAATGATAGCAAGGAGTCAAAGAGATAATATAGGGATTTAGGGTGCTTGCCTGATGTGCAGCCAATTTCAGTTCGATTCCCAACACTCCAGAAGGTCCCAAAGAATCCCTAGGATTGACCTCCCCTGAACACAGAGGCAGGGTTAGTCCCTGAGCACCACTGACTATGGTCCCAAATCACCACCCCTTCCCCAAAAGAGTTCTTTGGACAAAATAAGTGCCTTTGAGAGAAAAGTTTTAACGAAACAATTAAAATCTTAGTAAGTAACAACCATAGGAGAGAAGCTTTAATTCACATTTGTAAAGGAAAGACAGGTAGACACTACAGAGGGAGGGAAAGAGAAAAAGAGACAGAGAAAGAGAAAGAGAGAGAGAGAGAGATTACATCCAAGCCTAATTTTTAATAGAGTGCTATTATTTCCAGAAAGGGAGAAGTTGAAAGTTAACATGAGGAATCTCTGATAGAGTATCAGGTGTATCTAAATTATCTACAGAGCAAAACAAGGCTGTCAAATAAATACTTAAAAAATGCTATCTCAAAAGCAGTATTTTAGGGGCCAGGCAGGAATGTATCTTCAAACTCTGGTATCACATGGCTTCCCCAACTCTGGCACTGGCCCCAAGAACTTCGAGAAGTGTCCTCAAGAAGCACCAATGGCAACTGAGTGTCACCTGGCATGGTCTCAGGCCTTCTAGGCATGTTGGGGATGCCCCCCAATTTTTACTTATTTTAAAATATGTCTTTCTTAGCAAAATAAATGTCCAACAGTCGGATTACATTATTACACATAATATATAGGTATATATTTGTTATTCTGTTACTTTTTAATTGAAGTAACACTGATTTATAATCTTTTTCAGTTTTCAGAGTTGGTTTTTTGTGGGTTTGTTTGCCTTTGGATTTTGGACTGCATCCAGCTGTGCTCAGTGCTAACTCCTGGCTCTGTGCTCAGGGACTCTGGCAGGGCTCCTGGATCAAATCTGGGTCAGCTCTGTACAAGGCAAGTGCTTACCTGCTATACTGTCTCTCCAGTCCTAATCTATATCTGTTTATTAGGATTCTCACATGTGTAAAAACATTTTTCCCACTGTAGACTTGTATCAAATAGTATCAAATATGATTTCAAAATAATGCATTATTATAATAGCTATGAAAATAGCACGTTACAAATACTTAAAGGTAAAACAAGAAATGAATAACAGTGTAAACATTTATAAGAATTAAATGCTCTATTCCAAGCTAGTCAAAGAGCTCTTTCAGAACAGCTTTCTAGGCAAACAGACAACTCTGAGGTAATTAAGAGTTAATTTTCCAGGCTATATTCCCCTCCAACTCAACACGCCTTACATCGCTCACATATTTCCATTGAAACAGGAGTTGTAAAGGAATAGGATAACTACAGGTGAAGAGTTAGAATGCTCATTAATTTTAGTTGCTAGTTGTCTTGCCAGTTCCGTAGTCCACTTTGGTTCCCATGGTAACAAAGACAGATCCAGGAAACAGAAGCAAATACTTTAACATGACAGCTAAGAGGGAGAGAGTCAAGTAGTGAATGGCATAAACAGTAATTTAATTTTATGAAAATCTAAAACTTAAAAAGAAAGAAGAGATTTAAAGTTAATATAATTAAAGATATTAAAAGGAAAGACCCTGTTAATCTAGCCTTTTTCCTTAATAATTTGCATAAAAAGGTATCTATATTTTACTTACGATGTTTTTAGAATTTTCTAACAATTTAATTGCTTTACCTCTATAAACGGCCAACAAAATAAAGCTGAATAAGGCAAAAACCTAAAATCAACAAGACTTTAGATTCACTTTCTTGCAAAACCACAGGAGTAGAATTAAGGACTGTAAGTAAGATCGCATATTGTGATCTTAATCAGCAATTCATTTTAGACTTTGATACTACTTTAAATAGTTTCTAACACAACCCTTGAAATCAAGCAAAGTGCTACCTTCCAAAAGAAAAGAAGGAGAATGGAAAGAGAGCTGAGTACAGCACATCTGCCCTCCCTCTGCAGCACTGCTGGGAGTGACCAGCGCACAGAGCTATAGACCATGAACACCATTGGATGTGACCCGGTTTCTCCCCTCAAAAAAAATGTATGGCAGAGGATGTGGCTCAAGTGATACAGCACATGCCTTACATGTGAGAGGTGCTGCATTTGCTCTCTGAAACCACGTTTCTTTCCCTAGCCCCCAGCACTGGCCACCACCACAAAAGAAACCAAATAAACCTTTTATCAATACCAATATAAGCATTGTTGAAGGAAGGGTAGGGGAGAGGGTGAGAAGGAAACTGGGGACATTGGTGGTGGAAAGTGGACTCTCTAGTGAAAGGGCTGGGGTTGGAACATTGTACTCCTGAAAGTCAATCATGAACATCTTTATAACTTTGTAATTCAGAGATTCGATTTTTTAAAAACTACTGTATGTGTAACTTGTAAAACAGAATACATATGTATTTCTCATGCTACGGAATTATATACAATGTGCCTGAAATGGGAGTTTCTTGTAGATTTTCTATATACTTATTGGATTATCTACGTCTGTTGGCATCCAACATCATAACTTTAATTAATAGCTTTAAATTCAAGGTTACAAATTGCACTATGTGAAAAATTTTCCTTTTGTACATTATCTGCCTCTGAAATCACTCTGAGGAAAGTTAGCTGCCAGGATAGAGGCAGCACTGTGAAAGAGACTCTGTGACAACAAATCAAGGTTTCCTGTCAACAAGCAGCATGGTGCTAAGACATGTCAATAACCATGTAAGCTTGAGAGCAATCTTCCAGTCCCAAAGAATCTACAAATGATGACTGCTGTTCCAACTGAATGCTTGATAAGTCACCTTATCAGAGACACTGGCCTAAAAACCCCTAAACTAAGCCAGCTCCAAATTTCTGACCCTCAGAAACTATAATACTTACTATTTGTTCATTTAACCTTTTTTTTAAACCTACCTGCTTAAAAAAAGAGTATTTTGCTCAGGGACGATAAAGTAATAATGTTACTTATTCATCTTTGTATTTCCTCCTACTCCAATTCAAAGAGTAATACTGTACTCTTACAAAGCCCAGCCTAGAGTGAAAAATAAATAAACGACACACTAAGCATTGAGATGTGCTACAGTTTGGTCAAAATGTATACAAATTGCCTGCAGAGCAGGCAAAGAGAAAAACTTAAACATCCAGTTCCACCTGACAACAGACACAATGAAAATATTTGTTTAATAAATATTTGCTTAATAAAACATAATGTGCTAACCCTATAAATATCAGAAAACAAAGAGTATGTTCAAATGGATATTGTGACTCTATCTACCACTATTATTCCATAACAAGCACTCAAACTTTTGTATCTATAGTGACCGAGAAAAGTGTGCCTCAAAGTTGTTCTATACAGTTGATCTTATCTCTGTTAAAACTGTTCTCATAGGGAAAAAAAATTGTGGAAGATGCTCAGTGACAAAAAAGAAAAAATGATGTTACAAATACTTTATGACGGTACCAAGTTATCTGGCCTTTTACTGTCTTTTCTTTTTCCATGTTCTTCTTTTTTGGTAATAAAATATGTATAACGTAACATTTACCACTTAGCCACATATTTTTCCTTTTCCATCCCTTTTCATTATTTTTGGTGTTTAAGAGATCCAGGGATCAATCACACAGCGGTAGTAGTACACCAGAGGGTCACACTACATGGGAATCACATTTGTGGCCTCATGCCTGCAAAGCAAGTGCTTTACCAAATAAATTTGGCCATTTTTAATTTAGCTATTATAAAACTGGTATATTTCCAAAGCATTATGTATCCTACATTACTGTACGCTACTATCCATTTCTAGGTCATTTATTGTCTTTAAACAGGAAATCCCAGAGAAAGAAATTGAATTTGTGATACATTAAATAAAATAAAATAATTTAAAAAGCAAGCCAGGAACTTTCAAGAAAACAAGTTTTCACAAGGTAACTCTTTGGTAATTAGACAAATTTTGCATTAAAAAATTATGGCCTGGGGCTGGAGCAATATTACAGCGGGCAGGACATTTGCCTTGCACGCGGCCGACCAGGGTTCGATTCCCAGCATTCCATATGGTCCTCTGAGCACAGCCAGGGGTGATTCCTGAATTCAGAGCCAGAAGTAACTCCTGTGCATTGCCAGGTGTGACCCAAAAAGCAAAATAAAATAAAATAATAAAAAAATTATGGCCAAATAGAGAGATGACTCAAAAGAATGAAGTGCCTGTGCTTTACATACAGAATCTCTGGGTGTGATCCCTAACAAAAAATAGTTACCTGAGCACTGCTGGGAGAGAGCTCCCACAACATGATCAGTGTGCTTTCAAAAATAAGAAGGGGTTCAGAGATGTAGTACAAGGTAAGGGCTCTTGCATTGCAGTCAACCACTTCAAGTGCCAAAACAGCATATGGTGCCCAACAGGGATTGCCAGGAGGAATCCCTTACTGTCAGCAGTAAGCCCTGAGTACTACCAGGTATGGACCAAAAGTTCCTCCAAAAATAACATAAACTTCAAATAAATTTCAAAAATTTTGAAGAAAAATTAAAAAAACAAAGTATGGCTTTAGGGTAAAAGAGAAAATTCTAAGGGCTGACAACATGCATCACATGTGGAAGGCTGAGGCTCAATTCCTGGCACCACACTATTCCCCAAGTACCAAGAGTGACAACCAAGTACAAAGATGGGTGTGGCCATACCCAAAAATAAAAGCATGGCTCTGACAAACATTAATTTCATATGACATTTATAATTTTTCCTCCCCTCACTTTCCCACCTTGTTATTGCTATAAGCAGGGGCCACATATGTGCCTGGCTGTGGTTCTCTCACATATTTTAGCTGTGATGTTTTCTGGGAGAAAACATCTCTGACCCCCTTCTTATTTTTGAAAGCACACTGATCATGTTGTGGGAGCTCTCTCCCAGCAGTGCTCAGGTAACTATTTTTTGTTAGGGATCACACCCAGAGATTCTGTATGTAAAGCACAGGCACTTCATTCTTTTGAGTCATCTCTCTATTTGGCCATAATTTTTTTATTATTTTATTTTATTTTGCTTTTGCACATCAGGTTGTAGTGCTCCATACTTTATTTGCAATACTTGCACATGAGCTCGCCAGAACTCACACTCTGGGAAGGCAGACAAGTGGCAGTAGCAGTATTCACTGGGGGTGAATTCTGGGCTTAAACAACTGCTTGTCACAGATCATACTGTCTGGTCATGGCATTTATACTTCATTTCAATTGTAGTGTATTTGCCAGGGGTCACTCACCTTTTGTGGTATTTACACACAACCACGATAGTGTTTACACTGCCTGACTGTGATGTTGGCTGGTGTGAAGCTACTTGCAATGCCAGAGGTCACAAACAACATATGTACCAAGCTGAAAGTTGCCTGGACAGTTTTCAGCACATGTGGGACATCAGAGATTTGAACTCATGACCATTCACTTACAAAGCAGACACCCTAAGTCACTGCATCCTGCCCTGCCCTGCCTTGACTGCCCTTTCTTCCCTTCACTCTCCCTCGGTCCCTCTGTAGCTAATGTGATAATGACCAGGGCTCAAAAATTCTAAGTTTTGATGTTTGCACACCTGGGCATGCTCACTGCGGTGTTTACACACATTTTGCCAGATATTACACTCATTTACTTCTGATACTCATCCACATTCTGGTTGTAGTGATCACAGGTCACTACAGCACTCACACCTGAAGCTGCTCTGGGTCACACTGCTGGCCTTGGTGCTCACACACTTCTTTCTTTGTAGTGTTTTCCAGGGTATGCATACTTTTATAGTGTTTGCACAACCTAGCTGTGTGCCAAAGGTTGCACATTGGCACTGGAGGACTCAGAGACCCAGTCACCAGAACCCCACTTACCACAGATGTGTGGTACTGGGATGAAACTCATGACCTTACCCTTACAGAGAAGGCACTTTCAACCACTGAACTATTTCCAAGGTCCTATGGTCTGTTTTTTTCTTCTGTTATTTATTTTTAAAGCAGTTTTATTTTCTTTTTTGGGCCATACCCAGTGATGCACTGGGATTATTCCTGGTGGTACTCAGGGGATCATTTGGGATTCCAGGGATCGAATCTGAGTAGGCCAAGGGAAAGGCAAGTGCCCTCCCCACAGTACTCTTGCTCCGGCTTCCCAATGGTCTGTTTTCAATCAGGTAGTGAAGAGTAACTTTATCTTTGAGGAAGTCTGTTTATACTCGGGTAGTGATGAGTGACTTTATCTTTGAGGAAGTCTGTTTATACTTTGGTATAATGTGCCTAAATAGCAGAAATTCTGCTACCTACCAAAATAATTATCTACTCTTTATGTTGCCTTCATTATATCTTTGATTATAACATCTCATAAGTTATGTTTCATAATAATTCCTAGAAAAGGGTTATGCCCTTGCTACCCGCTTTATTTCCACCCTTGCCGTTAATACTAATGAAAGCATTTTAAAATAGTTATACACTGAGTTGTAAAGACAGCTCAAAGAGCTGGAGAATGCCCTGTATGCCAAAGTCCCAAGATCTGACACCAAGTACCATTGGTTACTAGTGACCTGATCCCAGGAACCACCGGCTGTGGTCCTAGTGGCCCCAGCAGTGCTAGGTCTGTGCAGCACCTAACAGTGTATTTATATTTAGTTTGCTTGATTTTCAGACCACAACTAGTATGCTCAGGGATTCCGGTTGTGGCTGTGTACTCAGAAGTGACTCCTTGTGGTGCTCACGGGACCATATGTGGTGCCAGGGATTCAAATTAGGATTGCAGTCACCACAGCTGCATGAAGAGCAAGTATCTTCTCTCCTGCACTGTCTCTCTGGCCCCTGGGACTGAAATGTTAAGTATGTGCTGCTGGGCCAAGCTGGACATGTGCTCCCAACCAAAAAAGTTAATATATTGTACATCCTATTCTTCCATTCTGACATCGTAAAATAAGGCAACAAATTAACCGTAGTTATTGTCTGTTTTCTACAGATAAGTTTTGTTTTATTCTGATACTCTCTTTCTTTGACAAGCTAGAGGCTTAACAATTTCCGAGTCTGTGGTAAAGATAGCTACCAGGTACTTCAAACTATTATCTTTTTAAAGAATGTAGTCTGATAACCAGCTTCTGCAGTGACTTATCTCATACAACATTTACACTATTTTGACCTAAGTCAAGATTTCCAGGATATTTTAAAATCTAGAAACACATACAGCAAAGTATTAACTCAAATCCAGAAAAACAACAAAAATTACATACTACCGAATAAACTGACAACAGAAAATTTTATTTGATTTTAATAGAGTTGATACTCCTTTAATATTCTTTCTCTCTTAAGCTACGAATGACCACAATTTTGTGGACTTTGTTTTTGCAAACTAAAACGAAACATTTGGAAGTGCTAGCCCTAGTTGGCCCTCAGAATTTATAAACTTGAAAGAATCTCCGTTTCATAACACATTATTTGAAATAGTAAGAATCTGCCTTCCTATTATCAGGATAAAACTGGACAAACTGATTAAGCAACCAAAATTTTATCTGGAGTGTTTCATTCAAGAACAATGTACATATAAACAGGTATGACAGCTCCTTATAAGAATCTAATGTTGACTTTACTTAAGGATCTTATGCCTACAGAACCCTTCCAGAAAAACAAGGATATCCCTGGCTCAGAGGGGCCCAAGGTTACAGGAAAACTAAAAAAAGGTCATTTCCTGGCAGGCCAGGAACCTTAGGAAACTCAAGGGATATTTAAAGGTTCTGATGCAGATAACCTGGTAGTGTCCTGGGCTTGCTCCCCTAGCCTAAGAAAAACAAATAAAGATGACTTCAACTGTCTACAATTGAGATTTCTTATGAAAAGTTACAGCCAAAACTAATTTTGCAAAATTTACAGTAACAATAAGTCTCTCAATCAGAGACATTACTGGTGCCTGCTCGAACAAATCAATGAGCAATGGGATGACAGTGACAGTGATAAATTTACAGTAATGTAAAAGCTTCAGATATACTAAATCAAACTCAAGGAACTTTAACACTCTGCTGTCCTGATGAAAATAATTAGCCATACCCCATAATGAGACAAGACTTGGGGGCTGGGGATAAAGCAATCTAAGATTATGATAACCAACATCCAAAACTCTACCAAAACCATTCTCCCTAAGCAAGTCAAACATAAAAATAGTTCCCTAATAAACTTAGAAACAAGTATGCAAATATTAAGAATAAACCAATACATCTAACTGAGTTAGTCCCATTGTAGGAATGCAAAGGGAAAAAATTCTGAGCATCTAATGGCATAAAAATAAAATGCAACAACCTCTTCAGAGGTGTATTATATGGGTATGTGAAAAGAATCTGAAAATCTAAAAGAATCCGTTAATATAATTTCTCCCCAAAACCCACCAAAAGATCAATATAGCGAAGGAAAATGTCAGCATCAAATAAGCAAGGAGTGGGCTGGAGAAACAGTTCAATGGGCTAAGCACATATTTCTTAGGCACTGTATAGTCCCCCAAGTACCACAGGGAACAACTCCTAAGCACGGATCCAAGAGTAGCCCCTGAGTACCACTGGGTGTGGTCCCCCTGACATCTCTCCCCCCCGCCCCCCCCCCACACAAAGCAGCAGATAGGGAAATGCCAATACCATAAGACCCTCATTCAATACTCTAGGGGCCCTGGATATAAGTAAGAATCAGGATATAAGTGAGAATGTTCTGAAATCTCTCAACCCCTAATCTGCAGAAATTAAGCTCAGAAACTGTAAGGAAACAGAAATTAAGCTCAGAAACTGGAGATTACAGGGCTTTAGACACATGTTCACATGAAAGGAAAAGATCAAGGCTACCTTTTGGCATCACTGAATTTTCCTCAACCTGTCATTAGGCTTGAAAAGGAGTGAGGGTTTCAGATGAAGATCAGACTTACCTTGGCAAGTATCAGTAAAAGCTAACTCACTTATCAGTAAAAGCTGACTCACTATACAAAATTCACAGTCCACATGGTATTAACATGACCCACCCTCCCCCTCCTGACATGCCCAGCTGCAGAAGCAGGCTATCCTTAAGCAGAGTTACTTTTAACATCAGAAATTGACCCTCAATCAGAGGATCACAAGTGCACCCACAGCAGAGACATCGAGAGATTCCCAAAAAAGTTCTAATAGAAAACACACCCAACAGACTGAAGAGATTGTACAGAGGATACGTTGCTTACAAGCATCCTGCCAACTCGAATTCTGACACTACGCATGGTCCCTCAAGCACTGCCAGGGGTCATTCCTGATCACTATTATGCACCCCCTTCTCCCCCCCAAAAATAAACACATTCAAACTCAATTTCCTGCTGTCCAGTTCACCTCAGCACTTATCACAATAAAACAGTCCTGCTATGCTGGGCCTGAGAACTGAATCATCAGGTTCACACTGTCATATGGAGTCTCACAGAGAGTGATTCCCTGGCTGAGAAGCAACACCCAGCCCCTAATTTCAACTTACTTTCTGAAATTGTTTTTTGTTTGGGGGCATCCCCTGGCATTTTTCAGGGGCTACAAGAAGCCACTCTGGGCAGTGCTGGGAAAGTGGGGAAGGGTAGCAAAGGACATGTGATGTTGGGATGGAACTAAGAGGTCTGAACATGCAAGGCATGTGCTCTTCCTCATGAGCCATATTCCTCATGCCTTGTGGTGCTTAGGTATTCCTTCTGGCTCTGCATTCAGGAATCTCTCCTACTTGGAAGACCCCAGTCAGCAGTGTGCAAGTCAAGAAAGAGACCCTATCCGCTGTATAATCTCTCTGGTCCCAATTCTTTAGTTTCAGGACATCATTCTACCAAATTACTACTACCAAGGTCACAGACATTCTTGTTGCTTAATCCAGTGTTTTTTGGAGAGGTTCTTTGTTATCTGATATTACAGAAACATTTTATGCAGTACCAACTTCTCCATTTTCACTTTTTCAACTTGTTGTTTCATTTTAGTGCTTTGATTTCATTAAATTTCAACATAAAAGAAATGGAATGTTCATAAAACAGAAATTTGGATATGTGAAAACATTAAAAGTTTTCAACATATTTGATAAAGAAAAGTTGAATATCAGAAAATAAGAACATGATGCCAGAGAGATAGTAGAGAAGGTAAAGTGCTTGCTTTGCATGCAGTCAGCCAGGTCTAACGTCTGCACTGGGCACTGCATAAGGTTCCCTGAGCAGCTCCGGAAGGTGCAGAAGTAAGCCTAGAGCACATGTAGCTGTGGCACAAATACTAAAATTAAAAAAAAACACCATAAACATAGAACAACTAAAAAACCTAGCATGGAGAGCTATTATAGGGGGATAGGGTCCACAAACAAACTGTTAACAAGCCTTACTCTTAGCTCTGTACCCAAGATCGCTCCCTAGGTCACACTTAGTATAAGACGTCACACAGCGAGACCCACCCAAAAACAGAAAGCACTTGATTCATGTCTCCTGCCTGAAGTATAAGTTCACCAAGTAAATGATGTCTATTGAAATTGCTTTCCTTTCCCACCCTTAATTTTTTCCTTAGCCTAAATAACTTGAACTCCCATGAGTAAAAATTACAAAAGATGAAATCTCTATGTACAACCTTTCTCTCTAGGTAAATTATAAACTTCTTGAACACCATGATCACACATTTTATTTATGGGTACCTTGAATTGTTTCCAGTTATTAAGAAGTAGATGTTGTCCTGAATCTTACTTACAATTTAACTACCAATTAATTTAACTAATTCCTACCACATGAGACAGGACTAGAATATTACAATACTAAACATGGAAACTAGTTAAGTGATGTTTATTTTTTTGATAACTATATACCTATATTTAGTTGACCTGTTAAATGCTAATGTTAAAAACTTGCAAACATGCATTTTACCAGATACATATAATTAATTGTTGCTAACTTGGGAGTTCAACTGCAATGTACCAAATATGAATATTTGAATGCTGAGCACACTAATAAAATACTTACAGTAAATTTCTATAATAAGTGATCTATTTTATGAGTTCTTACATTAAAATATTTAAAACAGATTACATTCATAGAATACTTTCTTTAAAAAAAAATTCACATCACATTCTACCAATTTTTTCTTTTCTCTGAGCAAGTTTCACTGTTACCCTCCCGCTCAATCATAGTACAAAAGTATTTACACATTCTTTAAGACAATTCTCCCTTGTGAGTTTTGGCAGGTATATCCAGGAACGGGCTTTCTGTAGTGGAAAAAGAAAGAGGGGGATTTTAGCAAACTGGCCACAGTTTTACATGCAGTCATCCTGGGCCAACTGCTTACCACTTACACAACCTTCCCTACCACTTCAATTTCCTATTTCAAATCCTTGAGGTTAACATAATAAGGTATTTTTTCAACAAACTGCTGACAATATTAACGGCAATGCATAGGAATTTAATGCTAACAGACCAAAATGAAGAAAATTTTGATACTTTCCAAGAGGATTCAATTACATAACCATGCACCACTCCTCTTAACTCCGTATCAAAGCCTTCTTTAATAAAGCTCTTTGTCTGGATCTGGAACACTCAGTGGCAAAGTGTTTGCTCGCAAGCCTGAGACCCATGAGGCCACCAACTCAAATCCTGGCTCTGGCCCATGTGCTTATCGCCAATCCCAGTACAGGTCAGCTATTTGTGATCCCCAGAGCCACAACAAAATGTACACACTCCTGTGTACACAATCACATTGTCCAAGCACAACTAAAGTGTGAGCTCCACAACCAGGCATGAAACCCCTGGTGCCAACACACAAGAGAGCAAACAAGGGTGTATATCCTCCTGTCACCCTGTAACAATAAAAAGGAAGAAAAAGCAATATATTAAAATATACAGAATTTGTCTCCCCTTCCTGCTGTTGTTACTATGTGCCCCCAGTACTCCTCCATCAGCTCTGACAGTAAACTCATTTAAAATAGTTTTGACCCACAGTCTCTGTCAATTACAATTGTTCTAAAGCTCCTGTTTCTTTCGGGATGCTATACTAACAACCTACAAAAGACGAAATACACCCTCCTGAGACTTGCAGGCTGCTCACTTGTTTTTTTCAAACGCTCAAGATGGTCTTGGCTGCTTTTTATGTCACCATCATGCTCTATGTTAACAATAAACCTTTCCCAAAGAGATACAGAAGTATGTTTCAACCACCTTCTCATGGAAACCAGAGAGTAAAGTAGGGCTTCTAACAACCTTTATCTTGGACACTATTCTTCCATTCCACTCATTTCCTCCTTTAGCTGAATATAGGGCTGGAGCGATAGCACAGCAGGTAGGGTGTTTGCCTTGCACGCAGCAGACCCGGGTTCAATTTCTCTGTCCCTCTTGGAGAGCCAGGCAAGCTATCGAGAGTATCCTACCCACATGGCAAAGCCTGGCAAGCTAGCTGTGGCATATTCGATATGCCAAAAACAGTAACAACAAGTCTCACAATAGAGATGTTACTCGTGCCCGCTCAAGCAAATCGATTAGCAATGGGATGACAGTGACAGTGACCATAAAAGTAAAGTGTTGAGGTTTTCTATACATCTTTTGCAAGTAAATGTTGCTTACCATACCGGCAATAAGGAAACTCAGGGAGTTATTCAATCCATCTTAGTGCAGCAACAAAGAGGTTAGTTATAGTCTAATCACTGAAAATTAAGACTTTCTTGTACATTTTTATTTGAACAATATTGACTATTTGGCTTTTTATACTATTTTTAGTAGGATTTCTGTAAGTTGTAAAGCTCTGCAGGGATGTTGCTAAAAAGCTAAGAATTTTGTTCCTTTATGTCCCTATAAGTGTCCAATTACTGCAAGCCCAAGAAGTTTTGTTTCTCTTCTTCATTCAGCCAAAGAAACTAAAAATAGTATAAATAATTTTAGATCAAGTTTATCAAATCCCCCTGAAAATCTACCTCACAAAACATGAAAAGGGAAACAAAGAAGACATCCTCTCTGCTCAATATGGTTAGCAGGTATGACCGTTTATTCGGTTTCAGAAAAACCGTTTACAAAAGCATAAGAAAAGAAAGAAAGTGGGAGTGGTTCTGGCTAATCTCACATGAAACACAATATTTGAATAATGCTGACCAGAAAGAGCAGTTTTGTCAGTTTTAACTGACCTCCACAAATAACAAGCCTATCACTGAAATGAATGATTTGAAACTGATTAATACAACCTCTCCAGAGAAATAGGCAATTGTGAAAACAATAAAAGAAAAGGATTCTCTAACATTTTCCTTTCCATCTTGAAGAAGTATGGGTTGGTGCAACCTCAAAAAAGTTTCTGGAACCATGCTAAATATCCAGCAGTACTAACTTTATGGTTCTATATGGGATTCATGCTGTTCTTCTGTTGTAATCCTTCTTCTTGACCTCTGAACCTTGTCCTATTTTAATTCTTCTTGTTCAAATGCAGTCCTAGCAAAATCAAAGATTCTAATTATCCCAAAGAGAAGTCATATATCCCCCAGATATTTTTATCCATTTTTTTTGGACTTTTACTCATAGCTATCCAAGTGTATGCTTAAAGTCTATATTCAATACAAATATTATGGATGAAGGTATCTGTCTGTGAAAAAGTCTCCCTATTATTACTGGGACAAAAGGGTACTAAGGAGCTGTAAGGATAGTATAGAAGTTAAGACATATGCCTTGTATATGACTGACTCTGGTTTGATCTCCAGCACCACATGGTCTGTTGGGCATTGTTCAATGCAGCCGGAAGAACCATGGCACCTCCAAGAATGGCCCTGGAACCTCATAGTTGGCAAAAATTGCCAGTGTGACCCCTGGGTCCCTTGAGCACCAGTTGGGATGCCCTATTTCCAGTAAAAAAATGAATGTGAATGGAACTAGAGCAATAGTACAGAAGACAGGGTGCTTGCTTTGCACAAGTCCAACCAGGTTTGATCCCCAGCAGAACATATGGCCCCTCAGAGCCCTGACATGAGTGATTCCTGAGCACAGAGTCAGAAGTAAGCCCTGACCACAACTATATCTGACCCAGAAACAAAACAAAAAAATTTATACTGCTGCAACAAGAACCAGAAAATACAAATGACTTCTTAAACAACATATTTTAAAAGGGGGGTATAAAGGAAAACCTTTTTAATTTTTATTCATTTACTTGGCTTATATTATGATGAGACACTAAAGAGCACAGAAAAAAACTGAAAGAACAACAGTTTAGGGGGGAACAGAGAAAAGAGGTATATGGTAATTTAGAAAATAACTAAAGTAACCTCACATAATGGCAAGTTACTATACATATAAAGTTATTGTCTAGGCAACTCAGAACTAAAAACTTAATACGTTGTCCTTTAATAACCTCTGAATTTATTATTTAGTAAAAAAGCATAGCCTGCTATCAGCTAGATTAAATCTGCCCATATATTGTGTTATATTACCAACACATCTAGCCATTTGTGATTCCAAGAAAGAGTAAAAGGCACTCTTAGGACTGGTACTCAACCTTGAAATGCTGAAAGCTATTTCATCATCCAGTGTGGGGACAAACACACGCATGAGCATGTAACCCTAACACTGCTGTACGGAAAGCCCAGAGTAACCACCATCACTGTAAATCACTCAGACACAGTCACTTGTTCTAACACACACCAATCAATGAAGACCTTGCAGGATTCTGTAAGGATGTCTCAAATCACAGTTAACATTTTCCCCTATCACTCCTTTCACTAAAAACCCAGATAACAGATTTTTCTTCAATATATTTAGTCAGTACTATGGAGGACAACAGAGAGGAAACTACGGACTAGTTTATACATACCATTTAAGTACTGACAGAACACAAATGTGCTTAGTATTACACAAGTATCCTCAAAAGAAGCAACTGCTCATTAGATTCTTCCTTAAAAACTCAAGAGTAAATGTATAGTTTAGGATTAGCACTATTCTAATAAAATTATATTGTCAATATTCCTTTCTATTTTGCCTTACACCATTCATAAACTAAAAGTTCTATGTATTAGATGGAAATTTTGTTAAAGACTAATTATAATCTACTGTTTGTGTTGTTCTCTAAAACTACATATTAGTAAAATGAAATTAACAATATTTTGAAGTCAGGGATAAATCAGTTATTTATCTATAAAAACAATAAAATAATCGTCCAAAAATTAAAGTGGCTATATAATAGGTTTGGGGCCAAAATGAGCTACATGGTGGGTAATACATAAAAGACCTTTACACTTGGTTCGAAGCATCTTCATTTTATTCTGCATTTAGTTTAAATTAAATATTTAAAACCAAAGCTGTTCCATGTTGCAAACACAGCTAAAATGAAGAGCTTCTTAGCAGCAGTGACCAGATTTTAAATGCAGGTAGATCAATAAAAAAAAAAAATCCACCAAGCATAGGCTCCATGTGTGAGTGGAATGGTTTATAATAGCTTGCAAATGACTATGTGCTTGCTGTAACCAGCTGTTCTTAAATTATGAATATGCAACCAATTCATGTTAAAGCCAAATCCCAGCACTATTTCTACAGAGAAATCCCAGTAGTTTTGCTTGTTCTACATGTTAGCTCTGTTAAGGATACAAATGGCAGTAAGCTTCCGAACAAATAGGACCAAACTATTGGCATTTCATGCACTGGGTCCATTATCACAGTGGGGGATGTCAATCATTGGTACAGTCCTATAACAGCTCAGGCAATATGACAATGATCTCGTAGGAAAAAAAATCAAAATCTCTGCAGCATACTCTAAGTCCTTCTGACAACCTAATGCTTTCTTACTTCAGCCAATCAGACAGTCAGACCTGACCTAGTAGAAGACTTGCATCAAGCTTGAAACATTTAAAAACATCAATCATAAAAACAAAGACAGGACATTGAATTATACAGTATTAACCTCCAGGGTTTGCATACAAAGACCTTAGATTTATTTATGTCCCAGCGAGTTAAGAGCTTCAGTACACCGTTCTTTACACCAAACTGACTGCCAATTTGATGAACCTCTCTGCCCTCAGCAGGAGTGCACCGTCTTTGATTAATGAGTGCATGCTTGTGGAAAAGTGTTAAGAGGAGAAAACAGAGGAAAAACATACAATTATGCTTACATATAGTTGCAGTACTAGTGCAATAATTATCCTCAAACCAAATACTCTTCTTACCTTATACACATAAGTATACACATTTAAAAAACCAGTAAAGATACTTATTTCTATAGTTTACCTTTTTATTATCTCTAATATAATTTTTATTTTAATAAAAGGAACTTAAAACCAAATATAAACAAAATCATACTATAAAAACAAAATTTTAAGTATTAAGCTTAATTTTAAAGCAATCTACCTGATGTAATTTTTAAAACACATGGAATAAAAATCTAATTTTCATCTCAAATATTTATGAAAGCCTACTTATTCAATTTTACTTATTTTTGCTCTTAGGACCACACCCAATCGTGTTCAGATATTATTCCTAGCTCTGTGCTCAGTGATCACTCCTGGTGGTGCTCAAAGACTATATGCCATGACTGGGATCAAACAGGAGTCAGCTACTTGCAAGGAAAGTGCCTTAACCCCTATATCTTCAGCCCAAAATCCACTCATTTAAAAAACAAAACACTTAGCAATATCAGGATTTTATATCTCAATCTGCAACCGTATTATGCCTTATCACAAATCACAAAACACTCAAATAGATTTCTAAGTCTTGTAAATTTGGGAAGGGAGATTGCTCAAAGGGCTGGAGCACATGCTTTACAGACTGGACACCCAGGTTTAATCCTCAGCACTACATGGCCCGTGAAGTACAATTATGGATGACTCCTAAGTAGCAAGCTGGGAAAAGCCCTTGAGCATGACTGGGTATGGACCCCAAACCAAAACTTAATACACATGTCACGTTAACTCATTTTATTTTGTTTCAGGAAATAATCAACACTAATAGTCAATAGAAAATTTAGGAAAGTTTAGACTTTTTAATGACTTCTATTAAGCATTGTCTCCCTTATGAAACCCAATGTAGTATTGGGGAGATAGCTTTGCATACCTGGCAAATTAAAAAAAACTAATGCAAGATCCAGGACTTTGGTTCAGTGATAAAGCACAGGCCTTGTTTGATTTGATCCCCGAGAAGAAAGGAAAAAGAGAATAGGAAAGAGAGGAGAAGAGAGAAGAGGGGAGAGGAGGAGAGAGGAGGGGAGGGGAGGGGAGAGGAGAGGAGAGCAGAGCAGAGCAGAGCAGAGCAGAGCAGAGCCCTGGTTAAAGTATGGGATGATTAATTATTTACTCTGGAATTAACACAATATTATCTCTTGAACAAAATATTGAGATTTTAAAAAAATATTTGCATTGTTTAAAACTCAATTTACACTGTTCATATCAATAACTAGATTCAGTTATGAGTAAAATATATTTTTTAAATATTGAATTACAGGGAAATACAATAGAATAATTTCTTTTTAAAGAACTATATGTCAAGAGAGTAAAGGAAATATATAACCTGGATACAAATCTTAATGTTAGCCTCAGAAATATATATTTTATGGTAAAGTATTTCTGAAACTTCTGTTTTCAACATATCGCAATTCTAGAATCATTCAGCAGTATAAGTACTTGAAATTTCTCTATTATATAAAAAGTCCATAAGTAAATTATAAATTCTAATCAATTTCACAGTATTTTTAGAAGTAAACTATGTAATCATAATTTTAAATGTTTAAATTTCATGCTAAATTAAAAATTAAAAATCAATATTCAGACTAAGTTTAGTAGGGCTAGACTTTTAATATAGCTATAATAGTGCTAAGCTATCTTATATTCTTAACCTAGTCATCCTAAAGAACTTTTATACAAATTGCTTCAAATTCTGTTGAAATCATTTTTCTTCTTGCCGCCTTATTATTATTACCTCACCAAATAAATAAAATCAAATTATTTTAGAAGTAAAGAACACCTATGTACCAAGAGTAGCTGAGATCTCATGCCATTTTAGTATCAGCTTTATAGTTTACGCTGCCATTAAAAGTTATTAGTAAAATATATTTTAAATCAGTAAAGGACTAATAATTATTTAATAATTTCTTCACACTTTATAGGTAAAATTAAGCATTTCCCAGTAATTCTTTTTTTCTTCTGATTACCCTCTGCAACAAAAGTTTAAAAAAACTGATTCAACATTTATTCAATAAAGAATATTATTTTTAAAACCTCATGGTATTAAATATTTAATTTTATATAATAAAAAACCTCTTAAGATATCTAACTGATTTAATTAATCCCTCAGGATATCAAACATATTAAAAATCATTAAACCTTGATGATGTAATTTTATATAAGGGTCAAAATCACCGTATTACTTTGTTTGCACTAAATCATTTCTTCTAATAATTCTAGCTATTAGCAGATCAAAAACTTAGAAACTACAACTTAAAATCTCTTTTGAGAAATCTTTAAACCCAAGGTAATCAAGTTTTAGAACACACTTTTACTAATTCATGGAGATAAGACAGAAAACATGAACTTTTGTGCAACTGTGATATCCTACATCTTGTATAGTAACACAAAAGTAGCAACAAAGACATTAACAATTGCAGTTCAAGCTGGGAGTGACTGTTCTGTTTCAATTCAATGACACCACTAATGGCTTCTTAGCAGCTCCATGAAATCAACCAGCTGTCAAGTTGATGCATCAGAAGGAACAGTTATGCACTCCCATAAGAAAAAGCAACACATCAGGATGTTTGGCAAAACATCTGCTCCTTTACACTGCAGTTCTATAATAAACATGCAAACAAAGAAATGGGAGAAAGGGCAACAGAATTAAAATTCCTAGGTTTCCATTACAGTCTTATATGCATGTTAAATAAATGACTTATAAAAATAAAAACAAATTTCTGCCAACTTGAATACTTTGTTATTATAAATCTTTTGAAAATCCTAGATGTAATTACTCAAATTCTTCTAGAAAGACACAAACTACATAAAAATCTGCACATTTTTTACATTAGGACTACACTACATTCACAGCAAGAAAAAGAATCATTATGTTATGTACAAAATTAAAATATAAACACTAAATATATCCTTATTTAATTTAGTATTTAGCAAATAATGTCAGCATTATCATATATATGATTCCCAAATTGAAGTCTAAAACTAATTTTGGGTAAAAGAATGCATGTTGCTAAAAGTTGAGGACTCATTTCACATGTAAGAATGGTAGACATTATTGTCTGGATTTTAAAGCATGTACCTATCTCTTTTTATCTCTAAATCAGTATATGAATACAGCATTATGTTTTCATTAATAAAACTTCCCGTTTTAAAAGCCTACAATCTTATTTCCCTTTTTCTTAAAAGAAAATAAAACAAACACTTTCTTGTCCTAAGCAAAAAACTGTATGTATATCAGCCATAATCACAAATATTTATGAAATCTTACTTCTTCCTACCTGAAACTTACAAGTGTTTCAATGTTGGTTAAATTATTGATTATGCAGCACAGTGGCGATAATATGTACAGTGTTTACAATAGGTGTGAGACATCAAATGTACTTAACTACCATTTTCTTAAACTGCTTATCCTGTTGCTTGCCATTTATAATCTGCCAAATCTTCTAGTCCTTTGTTGCATGTATAATTTAGAACCATCTGTTCTTTGTGCTTTTTAACTATTTAAACATTTTTCACCTATCTACAATTCACATAAATGGGATTGAACTCAAGTCAAGCTTTTTTATGCAGCATTTTACATCAAGCAAATTTCTACCCCCACCCCCCCAAAAAAGCTATCAGGTAACCTCAAAGAAGACTGCCACAGAGATAATAAACATACTACATACAGTTTTTATGTTAGACAAATCTTTTGAATGTATTCAGAATTGGTTCTATTAGCTTTTTTGAATTAATTGTAGTCAATGTTATACATACACACACACACAAGACAAAGAAAATGCAAATTAAATGCAGACAGTTTCATGTCCTACTTAGAAGAGAGGTAAATATGCTGACTGAAAATGACTACAGACAGAATTCTACTTTGCCATTCAATTTACAGAGCTGCTTCTTTAATGTACAAGTCAGTGTATCATTAGGTTTGATCATGTGACCAGCTAAACTTTTGTGAGGTGAAAAACTATTTTAGACAATTAAAACATCACTAGTTTTTATTTCTCTTTCCATAATGGCTGGCAAAGCGCTCATAGTGAAGAGTTATAAATTTTTAAGTCAATCCCACCTTTCAAATAGACATTTCTGTCAATAGTTCGACAATATCACTAAAATTTTAAGTATACGGTGTCTCCAGGTAATTACAATAGTTACTCTATTTTTAAAATGTAAAAAGAAAAATATAACATTTAACTTTAAAGGGGATCTAGGCACCCAAGTACACATAAATATTAATCAAGCTGATAAAAAGAAGAAAAAACCCTCAGCAGAAAGGGAAGCAAATAAGAGAATAAACACGTGGACAAAAACTGGGTGAACACCAAATGACACTGGAAGCTTACACCATTATTTTCCCACATAATTTTCCACCTGTTACCAAGGCCTAAAGTGCGTAAAACAGCGTGGATTATTTGAGAACACAAAAGCAACACAACCGAACGTTAACCTGTATATTACCCGATCCTTTAAACGGGAAGAATTAAGGAGAAACATTTACTCTTGGGAAATTTCTCTAAAGTTTAGATGACGTCACTAGACCCTCTGAACAGTCCCTAAACTTTGAATCTCATCCAGACACAGGGTTCGTCTTTCCCTTCCTCAAAAATTAAAAAAAAAAGGAGGGGGGGGGGAGGAAGAAGCGACTTGGGAATAAAAATTGCCCAAGATGGCGAAACGCTTGTTGTTTCGAGGGCGGGGGGGGGGGGGGGTGGAATGGAGGATATTGTAATATACACAAAGGGATAAATTTCACCAACTCGGCCAAGGGCTGCAGCTGCTTCTCGCTCTCTAAGGAAGCAACACACAAAAGATAAATACAGAGGGAGAGGAGCGAGAGGAACCTCCCGCACACGCAAGGCCAGCTCCGTCTCAACAAAACACACACCACACTTCCTCCCTTTCCCAAATCCTAGGTTTTTTTTTTTTGGGGGGGGGGGGTATCGTGAGGGTGGGGGGATTTCGTGCAACTACTTTAAAGGGGGAGGAGAGCCCCGAGAAAGGGGAATAAAAAAAGAGAGGGAGAAGAAGCGACCCGATGAAAAGGGCCAAGCCGAAGTGGGGCGCTCGGCGGCGGGTTTCGGGGGAAGAGCGGCGAGGCAGAGGAGGGATCTCGGCACGGCCCCGACCGTAGGCACAGCCCGGCTCCTCGAACCATCTGTGCGCCGACACAGAATCTTTCCAGGTACCCAGATTCCCCCCCACACCCACCCCCGCAACAAATCCCACCTGCCCCCCGTCTCCTCCCTCGCGCATTTTCTGTCAACTCCGGAGCAGCGAGCTACGCGGGGAGAAAAAGAGCAAGAGGCCCATATTGGGGGGCGGCGGTTGCAGGCGCAGCTAATCAGTCCGGGAGGGAAAAGGGGGCGGAGGCAGAAAAGAAAAAAAAAGGCAGCAGTAGTAGGCGGACGGTTTTTTTTTGGGGGGGGGGGAGGGAATAATCTTGAAACTGCCCCGGCGTAGAGTTGGGGGGGGGCGGGGAGCAACGGATATTCCTGGGTAGGAATCGAGATCCCCACCAGGCCAGAGGTTGGGGTGAGGGGGGCGGGGGGGTGGCGATGCGCCTTTCCCACCCCACCCTGCCAGCAGCAGCCGCCGCCGCCGCGAGAACTGTTGGCGGAGACCCGGGCTCTCCGAAGGGAATTCGGGCGGCGCTCCGCGGCCGCGCGGGGCTCACGGCGCCGGCACAAAGGGAGGCTCGAGTCGCGGGGGCGGCGCGCCGGGCCCGCGCCGGGGGAGCAGCGGCCCCGCGGCCCTGCTCGATCGAAGTCCCCGCACTGGCGGCTAGGAATAAAGTTTACGTTCTCCCGAGACCGCACCCCCCCCACCCCAACACACACCCCTCAACCTCCCACCCACGACCGCGCATCTCCGCGTCCTCCTCCTCCCCCCCCCACCCCGCACCCCCGCCACCGACCAAACTGCTGCACTCGGGACCCCAACCGAGCACCGTCCCGAGCCCTCCCGGCCGCAACAACAAAGAGCCACGGCGAGCGGCGAGGGTGTAGACGGCGGCGAGCCGGGCGGGCGGCGCGAGCTACGCGGCTCCAGACTCTTCCCCAGCCCGCCCGAGCCGAGTTTGCTCCTTCTCCGAGCCGGCCGGATCGCTAACGCGGCGAGTTTCTCCGCACCCGCACCGCACCCCTTACCACCCGGAGGGGTTCGGGGGGCGGGGGGGTTGTTGGTTGGTTTTTCTTTCCCCCTTTCTTTTCTTTTTTTCTTTTTGAAAACTCACCTTTACTTTCGAAACTGAGAGTTGCGTTGGATGGGATTTTGCCTTCCCCGGATGGTTGAAGATTTTTTTTTTTTTTTGCTTGTGGAAAACCCCACCGCCTCCTTATTTCTATGATTATTTTTGCGAGAAAGTAGAGAGAGAGTTGGAGTGGAGGTGAGACTGGTGATCGGGAAAGCCCTGGACTCCCTCCTTCGCCGTCTTCCGCCTCTCTCTCTCTGATTAGTTCCTATCCAGCCGCAGATGGAAGCAGGAGATGATTCTTCTCAAGGTTTGTTCAGCAGCTTCACTTCTAGGCGAAGGCTTCATGAACCAAGTGACGTCAACCAACAAGGCTTCTCTCTCTCTCCTCTGTCTAACAATGAAAGTTGCTGTTAACAAGGGAAAAAAGAGAGAGAATTGTTTATACCATTTCGGTTCCAATAATAAATGACCTATCAGCTCCTAAAGGAGCCGAGGGAGGGAGGCGGTTGCTTCTTCCTTCCAAGAATACTAAAGCTTTGAGTTTACACCGTTCCTGGTCCCAGGAAAAAGTTAAGAAACTTAAACGGTTTTTTTGCATTGCTACTAAAAGCACAACGGACAGAAAATGGGGTTGAAAGCCTAAATTTTCTGAAAACGTAAACGACAGAACAAGAAACAAGGAGCATTTCCACCCAAAGTTTTTTTGTCCGTAAACTGAGAACTCGGTTCAAGCCTATAAACCAACTAAACGTATATGCCAAGAATTCGTGCATGTTTGTAACCCAAAATAAAATAAGAGGCAGGACGCAAGATAGTTTCGGGATAAAACTCTGCTGCCCTAAACGGGCAAATTAAGCTTGCTGTAATATTTATACACTGATTTAAAATTTAAACAACACGTTAAAATAGTAAATCGTTTTGCTAAATCTGTAAAAGATAATCTCAGTGGTAGCTTTCACCTCAATCTCTGGGAGGTTAAAAAAGAGGAGGGAGGCAAGAGGCTAGATAATTGTAGGAATTGAAACTTTTAAGAAATCAAGTTAATACTGGTCGTCTGTTGCTTCATCTTTAAACTACACTTGAGCTATATTATTTGTCGGGCCCCAGAGCTCTTCCAACTTTCAGCTTTTTACCCCTGGCAGCCCCCACCTCCGACTCCAACATTCTGAAATCAAGTTAAATTAAAGGTAAAGTACACCCATTCCCTTCAACGGTACACGACTACATAGCACCCTACATTTTTTTTTTAACTTAAATACTTAGTTACTCAATAAGCTTCTTAAATGTTGCCATTGAAGTTCTGCCCCCTTCCAACATTTTAAGTCCCAAAGTTCACATCATTTAAAGTTGAGTAATTTTTCAGAATGAAGAGTGTGAAAATCAAGGTACAGGAGAATAATTTCACCCTATATGTAAATTCTTTACACATATCTGTGGATAAATGTATCTTAAAAGATGCTATTGTTTTATGTTTCCTCTTAAACCACTGGCTGTGATTTTAATTGTGTTGGAGGATCTTCATTAGTATTAACACATGGGAAGATTTCACAAAGCTGCTTCATTAGGAAAAAAAGAGCTTGGCAGACTAGGTCTTTTTGCATGCACTGAGAATGTCAGCCTTACCTCGGTCATTTGTAACATAATAAGTGCAAGTACAATGATTGCAATGCAGGAGCACTGGGGGAAGGGCAGAAATACTGCCTGTCTAATAGGGATATCTGAAAAGAAGGCTGCTCATTACATAGTAAAATGTATGCTAAAAATTAGTGAAGATGATGTCTCAGGAGACTGATGCTAAATAAATTAATGTGCTGATATGTTTTTAATTATTATTTTTGTAGTAGTTTATTTCATTCTCAGGATTCACATTGAGCAGCAAAGCTGTGCTTGCACTTATTGATTTTTTTCCCCTGCCACATTCCCGGAATACAGATTTTAATCATTTCACTACACCACACTCAGTAATTTCATTAAAAACTGGAACCTTCCATCCCCAGAAAAGCATTTAATTTCAATGACATACAATTTCTCTCTTAGCAGAAAACTGTCTCTACAGTAAAAGCTGGCCCTAGGTTCAAATGCATAATTTAATCCTGAGTTTTCCATGCTTTGCATTCTTTTGAAGCTATAATTTGAGTAACTACCTAATAACTGTAATAAGGGCAATAATTTCCTTATAATATATTATTAACTCATATTTAATTAACTCAGAGGCCAAGCTATGTACATGTATGACTGGGTCAACAGTTCTGCAGTTCCAAAATTTACTAATATTTCAGAAAAAAAGAGAAGAAAATATAAATGTGAGCACTAGCATTTATTCCAGCCAGAGTAACATACCAAAAAAAGGTACATGTTTATTTATATAATAGTGGCCATTACTGAAATAGTATTTTAAAACGTTTGAGGTAAGCAGGGCAGTTCAATGATATTTCTATATAAGAAGTATTACTTTTTGAACAATTTATTTCTAATACTTTGCTTAATCCCTAGCATTACTGTGAAAATATCTAATTTTAAAAAGATAAGACCTATACATCAGTTTTCTTAATTTTCATAAATTGCGAAAACATCTCTTGAAATTAAGTTACGTTTCACACCTAAGTGACTGAGAACTGCTATATATTTTAATAAGTAGTTTGAATATGCTGCAAAGCATGATTCAGTTTTTGGTTCCAAAAATATTTGCAAATAATTCTAGGTTTGAAAAGAGGGCATTAGTTGCCCAAACAGTAGGTCTCATAACTTATGAGACTATGGTTTCTCATACTAAGGATATGAGACTTACTCATATAATTTACATTGCCTTGTTTTCAGAGAGGAAACCTATGGGGAAAGAGCTGAACAAAATAAAATTCTTTTACTAATTTAAATTTAGATCTATAGCTAATCAATAGAAAATAATGGTACAAGTGAAATGAAAGCAACCGATTTACAGAAAAACAGTAAAAACTACTATCATTCTGATTAAAAACCCAGTCCAAATAGTGTTATGTATGTATATATATGCATATGTATACACATATATATAATTTCAAGTTGAAGTTCACATACAAAGCTGACCTTCCTTCTGCTGAGAGATGAGGTAATTTACTACAAAATAAACTTTAGTGTCATTCAAGAGGTTTGGATAGAGGGCAAAAGTAGTGATGGTGAAAAAACTTGACTTTGTAGCATATTTCAAAATATTTAAAAATTATTATCATCAAAGGTGCTTTATAAAATTTTGAAAATATCATTGTAACATTTTCAAAGACAAAATGCAGATCATCAAAACCAGTAAAAGATCAATTTTATATTTTTAAGCTTTGATTTTTATATTAAAATATATCTTAAATTTTTTTGGTTTGGTAATTCAAACATATTAACTATTTAATTCAATCTACTTTTATAATAATTCTAAAAAATAAGGGTACATTAGAAGTTTATAGTTGTATTATTCTAGGTTTATGGTGCCCTTTTACTAAAAAATAGTACCTAACTTATTTTTAATATAATTCCTCCCCTTTTTCATGTTATGACATTTAATAGTTTCAAAAATTATAACATTGTAATAGAATTTTGGAGATATAAAGAGAAAATTACTGTAGTTGTAAAATAATTTGGCTCCCATGGCACTTAGTCTTCTAACATTTAAATTAGCACTTCACTGAATGCTGTATTGTAAGAGAATTTAATGATCAAACATCATTTCCAATATTACTGATAATTATTTCTGAACTTCTATGCAAGTTATGTACCTACTCCATAGACTAATTATGCCACCTTATAGACTAAATTGTCGCACTTTCTTCTGTAAAGCAGCATCTATTTTTAGGTCCTAGACAGAACTTAATAGGTAAATATAAAGATGGAGAGATGCCTAATTTGCTACTGTAGGTGTAAATGGATCTTCAAAGAGTAAGGAATTGCCATGTACAGTGAACAAAGTATAAGAAAGCAGACTACAAGAACCCAAACAAATGAGAAATTTCAACAGTGGAGAATAAGCTGGCCACTGTCATGTCTTGTTTCTGTTTCAATTGGTATAGACTAATGATGCTTTGTTTTCATTCATTGAACAAACATTTGAGTGCTTGCTCTCTGCTATGCACTCTGCTTGAGGCTGGAAAAAAAATAACATGAAAAGCTCACATACTGGTTGATGTTGAAAGTGTGAAATCCCTGAGAGATTAGAGACTCACATAATTCACATTATAAAGGTACAAGTAATAAAATTTTGTGCGAATAAAAGAGGAAGGGACAATGAATTCCGACCATCATCAAAAAGATGCTATTTGAACTACATCTTAAATATTGAGAGCTTACCCAGTGGAGTAGAGGGAAAAGACAAGGAGAGGGAGGTGATTCTAAGTGAAACAAATCATAGGTTTAAATACAGAAAGCTACTTGTGAGGTCTACTGTCAATCAATTAGTGAGAAATTCAATGTAATAGGAATATTTCACTTGAGATATAGAGTATGTGGGATAAAGGAGAAAAAGGCAGGGAACTGGGAATGAAAGGCCTAACATGCCCTGGTATAGTAGCTGTGTTTACCCATAAGAGACAACAAATGGAAATACTCACAGAGCTAATGTGCATGCTTTGCATGCTGGATGCTGCGGTTCAATTCCCAGCATCACAGGATTCCCTGAGTCAAGAGTAGCTACAGAGCACTGCCAGGTGTGGCCCACAAAACCAACCAAGAAACAATGGATCCAAGAAAAATGTAGTGAAAGAGCAACATGTTTTTAGAAAATAATAAGTGTGTAGGCAGTGCAAATGTATTTTCCAAAAATCACTTGAGTACCATGACAAAATGGTAAAAAACTGTAGCACTAGAGTTAAAGCAGATACTTTTGAGATAAAATTTGGATTTGGTGATTACAGTTCACTGAAAACAGTTATGACAGAAGTATTGAAGGAATAATAGAGAATTTCTAGCTTATAGAACTTGGTAAATAATGGAATCATTAAAATTCAGAATACATATAAGGGGAAATAGTTAAGTAGTCTAGAATTAGACTTCTAAGGTATGCTAAAATTAGATTGTATATAGGTAATTTTAAAATATTTTTAAATGGAATTGTCAGAATCAGCTGGATGGCCTTTCTCAAAATGTGCATGTCCATAAACAAACTGCAGAGATTCATTAGGTTTGGGGTGGCGGTCAAACATTTCTTCTCTTATTTTTTGTTTTAAATTTTGAAGGTGCTACCTGATTGAGAACACTTTTTATGAGCATAAACTGATTATAAAATTGATTGGGGAGAGGGGAAAATGAACACTGGGAGTGGGGATATGTGTCAAATCATATACTATAAAGCTTTTATAATTTAATAGTTGGCATTGAAAATGACCAGCAGAGGGACCAGGGAGATAGTATGTACTAAGCCCTGGGTTTAAATCCTCAGCACCACAAGGTTACATGAGCACCACTGAGTGTGGTCCTGGTGACCGCCCAAGCATTGCCAGGGAGACCCAAGTGGCCCCCCTGAGGTAACTGGGCCAGAGAAGGAGCATCACAATGGCACTGAACACTAACCAACAAGCCTGCACAGTGGGGCTAGTATCACTCACTGGGAATGGCCCCTGAGACTCCTGAGCACTACTTGGGAGTCCTGCCCCTCTCCCCCAAGGACTGGAAAGAGAGTTCAGGGGTTAAGGCACTTCCTTATATGCAGCTGACCCAGGTTCAATTCTCAACACTGTATATTTCTTTCCGATTCCCTCCACGAATAACTCCTGAATATAGAACCAGGAGTGAGCCCTGAGCACTACTGGGTGTGGCCCAAAAACTGAGAAGGTTTAAGATATTGGGCCCAAGAATCCACTCAAAAAACTGGAGTCTATACCTTGCATTCAGGAGCTTTGAGTTCCATCCCTGGCACTGCCTGGTTCTTGAGTACTGTGACAAAAATGACCCCTTACCTCCACTAGGTACGAAGCAAAAAAGGAAAATTAAGAAATTGACCCAAACACATGGAAATTTTATGTAAATAAAAGCTTTATTTCAAGGCAGCAATAAGAGAGAAGCTTTTTAACAGGTAATATTGAGAAAATTGAAACTTTATATGATCTTACAAAATGAATATGGATCTGTGGGGAGAACAAATTTCAAAAGATCAGATATTTAAACATAAGGATCCAGCAAGAACACCATGGCAGAACATGTGCCTTGTAGACAGGAAGTAAAGAATTCCATCCCTAGCACCACCCCACAGGCTGAGTCTTAGCCTAGCTAGTGTCACTGCATTTGTGATCCACAGTGCCACAAAGTATGCAGTAACCAGCCCACTAAACCAAGGGTGTGCAAACACAAATTATGTGTATAATTAAGCAACCCTCCATCAAGTAATGGAGCTAAGTGAGTGAGCACTGTGATCAAGTGTGCAACTCGAGCAGGCACTGCAGTCAGGGCATGTGTTAGTTCCATAATCAGCTCGGTAACCATGGTCATTGTCACAATCAAAACAAATTAGAAAAAAAATGGAAGAAAATTATAATTTGCATCACACAAGAATAGAAATTACAGATTAGTTCTCCCATAATCAGAGTAGGGGGAAATTTCCTAAAATGGTCTAACTAGGTACAGAAAAGAAAACATTAGTAAATCAGAATAAATGAAAAGGTTTTAGATATGACACACATGAAAGAAAAAGGGGGCCACAGAAATAGTACAGTGTGTTGGTATCTTGCCTTGTACGTGGCCTCCCCTGGTACAATCTCCATACCCAATATGGTTCCCTGAGCTCTACCAGGACCCCAAACTCTACTCTGAGTTTCGAGCCAGAAGAAAGCCCTGAGCACTGCTGAATGAGACCTCCCCCACCCCCCAACCCCCCAAGAAAGGGAAAAGAATATCAAGAGTATCAGTTTGGAGATGTAGCTCAGTGACAGAACACAGGCCTGACATGTATGGGGTCTGCAGTGTCTCACGTGTGCGCATGTGCACGCACATAAACAAACACAAACACATACACACACATACATACACAAAGGCACACACAAATCTCGACTTTACTCATAATAAAAATTCTAATAAAGGATTACTCAAACTGTTTTTATCCAAGAAACAGGCAAAAAGAAAAATAATCCAAGTTTTACACACAGCCTATTGGTATGGCTCTTATAGGGGAAAGTAATTATTTCTTACAGGGTGGAGTGATAGCACAGAGGCAGGGCATTTGCCTTGCACGTGGCTGACCCGGATTCGATTCCTCCACCCCTCTCGGAGAGCCTGGCAAGCTACCTGTGGCATACTCAATATGCCCAAAACAGTAACAAGTCTCACAATGGAGACATTACTGGTGCCCGCTCGAGCAAATCGATCAGCAACGGGTTGACTGTGACTGTGACTGTGATACTGTGTGAAGAAAGAAAATTCCAACAAGAGACAATTTAGCAAAGTTATAAATGCCTTAATCTATTAACTTATTGGGCGCTTGAGTGAGGGGAGCTCTAAAGTAGCATTCAGAGGACCTGGGATACAACCCCAGATATTTTTGAGAATTACTCAGCCCAGAACAGCAGTGCTCAGAGACCTCCTGAGTTGGTCCTATTGATGCTTATGAGACCATGTGTGCCAGGATCAAACCATAATGAAATACATGCCTTAACTCCTGTCCTCTCCTCCTTCCCTCCCCCCTCCCTCCCCCTCTCTCTCTTCCTCCCTTTATTCCTCTCTCCCTCTTAAAATATATTTTTTTTGACTAGCAAATCCCATTCACAAGAATCTACCTAACACTGACAAAAATACTCGTTTTTAATACATAAAGTGTTGGCTCGGGAGAGGGAGCGCATATTTTGCAGACCGCCAGCACTGCATGTTGCCCCTATAGGGAAGAAATTTCTGTTTAAGTACCACACCATGAGTCACCGCTTACTGCTGCCTGGTATGGCTACTAAACCAAACCCAAACAAAAACCAACCTGTTTAGTGATCCTACCATGGTAGCTCCAACTGGAGCGACAGCACAGTGGGTAGGGCATTTGCCTTGCACACGGCCGACCTAGTTTGATTCTTCCATCCCTCTTGGAGAGCCCAACAAGCTACTCAGAATATCCCACCCTCAAGACAGAGCCTGGCAAGTGCTACCGTGGTAGCTTGAAAATGATCATAGTGGGAAAGTTTGCACTATAGCACTGTCATCCCGTTGTTCATCGATTTGCTTGAGCGGGCACCAGTAACATCTCCATTGTGAGACTTGTTACTATTTTTGGCAATCGAATAAGCCATGGGTAGCTTGCCATGCTCTGCTGTGCGGGTGAGATACTCTCGGTAGCTTGCCAGGCTCTCCGAGAAGAATGGAGGAATCGAACCCAGGTCAGCCACATGTAAGGCAAATGCCCTACCTGCTGTGCTATTGCTCCAGGACGTGAGGGCAATCTGGTTGTGACATCTGTCACCCCATTGATCACCAGGGTTGATTTGGCTGATCTGGCTGGCTAGGTGGGTGTCCCCTTCCTCCCTCACCGTTCCATGCGCATCCCTCCCAAGGCTGCACGCTCAGTGGAAGAGGACAGCCTTCCCCAATAGAGAAGGACTGCTCTTTGGTCGAGGGTATATGAGTAGCTGGGCTCCCCTGCTAGAATCTCCAAACAAGCTCTCAAGTGGGAAAGTTTACACAGAGAAATTGACAAACATTGTAAATCTGGGCTTATTTTAATATTCCTTGATGGTCTGAACTTAAGGAAGTGGTGAGAGAACACCTCTGACCCTGAGCAGCATTGCTACCAGGGCTGAGTATTGAAACATCCAGGCCACACAGCCAGGAGAGGTGTTGGTTCTGAGACCCCAGGGACCCTCAGCACTACTTGGGTGCCCCTCACCATGCCAAAATAAAAAAAAAAGTGGTAAGAAAAAGCTACTGTAAAGTGTTACACTGAAGTACTATATAAAATGGGAAAATAATCTTGTAAAATTTAACAACTAAACAAGTTAGCCAGAAGTCACTTAATATTGATAAAAGATTGGTCATTTCATTTTCATCTTACTCATTTATTCAAACAAAAACTATTGATGGTTTGTTCCATTGGCTAGCACAGTGATTTAGCTCAGTGGCTTAGCACCTAAAATTGCAAGTCTAAATCCACAAATTTAAGACCAATTGCTACTGTGTGAGCCAAGTGTGATCCCTAATGTCTCTACTATGCCATCTCTGGACACTCCAAAGTCAGGTGTACATTAGTGCTGTACTTAAAGGAGTGCAAAAGCTAACAAGCACTGCAGCCAGGTGTGTAGACACCACAAACTGATATGAGACCCCCAGCAAGTCTGGAAGTAAATGTGTGACCAATAACTGTCAGGCGTATTTCTGGCCCATAGAAAATACAACACTACAATGAAGAAAGGAAGGGAAGAGATGAAAAGCATCAATGACCTTATGTGTCAGAACGACATTATCAACAATTGTAAAACATAGGTTAACCACAGAGAGGGCCACACAATAGCAACTATAAAGCTTTATGTTTATAAATACAAACTTATATTTATAAATTTAATAAATCAACTGACCATATGAGTTTTACAATGCTGCACAGTAATTATATGTAGATCTGTACTTAAATATGTGCACGTGAAATTATATATATGAATACATACATATATAAGCATACATTTTTGTTGAAAGGGCAGGAATATTGTTCTAAAGTCTAAAATTCTTTAATAACTTCTTTAATTACAACACTATAACCTTTTGTTCAGTCAGCATTTGTTTATTTTAGAAATACTTATTCAGCACTTATGATATGCCAGGTACTAGTCTAAATGCTAGGATTTCAGTAGGGAATAAATAACCTGCTGTCCTGGAGAGATAACATTTGCCTTGCATGCAGCTGCAGGCACTACAACTATGGTTCAAACCTCAGCACCACTTAAGGTTCCCTAAGTATTACCAGGGATCACTCTAGAGCCCAGAGCCACTGGAACCTAGAGGAGAGAGATGGAGAGGGAGAAGAGAGGAGCAGGAGAGGAAGAGAGGCAGAGAGGAAGGAAGTGGGAGGAGCAGGGAAGGAGGGAGAGGGGGATGAGAGGGTGGGGGAGAGGGGGGAAAAGAGGAAGGGAGAAAGAGGGTGAGAAGGAGGGAGAAAGAGGGAGAAGGAGGAGAGAGAAGAGAAAATAACCTGCCCTCATAGGGTTTAAGTCCTTGTGAGATTCAGGCAATAAACATACAAACAACTACATTGTACATACCAAGATTAGCAAGCTTTTTTGTTTGTTTTGGGGACACATCTGGTGGTGCTCAGGCTTATTTCTGACCCTGCACTCAGGTATCATTCCATGAGGGCTTGGGGGGCAGGGTGTGAGGGATAGACGGGAGGTGAGTGGGGGAACCAGACCATATGGGGTGGCAGGGATAGAACCAGAGTGCTTCTGTGCAAGGCAAGTACCCAACCTGCGTACTATCTTTCCAGCCCAGCAAGCTTTGAGCAGTAACATGTTTTTGGTTTTCTGGATTTTTTTTTTAAATTTTTTTGGTTTGAGGCCACACTCCTTGGTGCTCAGGGCCTATCAGAGACTGCTTCTGATGGCGCTTGAGGGATTATATGTGGTTGCAGAGATCAAACCAGGGCCCGTTGCATGGAAGACAAGAGCACACTTAGTTCATTCAAGAAGAGTAAATAGGTTGATGAGGTCAAGAGAGAACCATTAGAGAAAGTCACAGAGTGCCAAAGATAGTCCTTATGTTTTGAGACTTTTAAAGCCATTTAAGACTTGGAATTTTTACCATGAGTTGGAAACCAGTGAAAGATTTTCTGTTTCGGGAGGCCAAATGCAGTGCTGGAGAGAAAACCAGGTTTGGTCAAGGGCAAGGCAAGTGCTTTCACCCATGTATTATCTCTCTAGCTCCAAAACCTTTTGGTTTTTTAGTTATAGTTAATATTTACAGTCTCATACCTTTGAATACATTTTAATTCAAAATAAATTTTAATTATATTTTTGGAAGTTTCGAGATATATAAATCTTTATTTTGCACAGCAATGTAAGACAAAAATGACTATGCAAGACCAGAACATAGCTCAAGTGGTACAGTATATACATAGCAGATATGAGGACCAAAGTTAAATCTTTGGCACCTCATGCATATCCGAACCCCATAACCCTCCAGATGTAGCCCTTGCAGCCTAGAGCACCCTGGGGCCAGAGCAATGTCCATTTGGTCTGAGCTTTAAAGGCAAATGGGTCTTATGGGAAAAAAAATTCAGTAAAAATTGAAAGCACACAGTAGTTGCCTTCTTCCCCTCTATCTTAAGGTAAGAATGAGCACCTGAACACCTTTTCTATGCCTTGAGAAATTCCTTATTACTTTGTAAGTCTTAATTGGATCGCAACACTATATTCTTGACTCTTTCAATGACATAAAATATCTTGAAAAGGTATTTTGGAAACTGTTTGCTATATATCTTCCTCTGGGACATAATCCTTTTCATCACAAAGACTTTCTTCATTTATATTGATAACTTCACCTTCACTAAATTCCTGTGACTTAATATCTTGGATCTTTTAAATCACAGCAATGTCAACATTCCCAGGTACTTAATTTATAACTCCATTTAATATGTCTGAATTTCACTAACAGTATTATCACTTTTTCTTTTTTTTTCCTTTTTCTTTGCAGCGTTTTCATCTGTGTTAACTGCTCAGCAATTACGAAATGCCTCAGACAGTGATTTAAACAACTGAAATTTCTCACAGTTGGAAACTCCAAGATCAAGGGGCAGACAAAGAACGCTTCATTTTGAGTTCTTTTCTCTTAGCTTGTAGGTGGCTTCCATCTCATTGAGTCTTTACATGGTGAAGAGAGAGCTCATTCTTCTGTCTCTTCTTACAAGGACACTAATCCTTTCAGATCAGAGCCCACCCTATTTCATTCAGCCTTAACAATTTAGAGGCCCTATCTCCAAATACACTCACTTGAATTCAACATGAATTTAGGATGACATATTCAGCCAATAACATTCTGTCTCTGGCATCCCAATATTCATGCCCTTCTCAATGCAAAATATATTCCATTCTCAATAGCCCCCGAAGTCTCAACTCATTCCAGCATCCAATTTAAATCTAAAATTCAGGGGCAACATGTGCTTGGCCTTGCATGTGGCTAACCTGGGATTCCATCCAATCCTCAGCACAGATGTATGATCCCCTAAACACCACCAGGTGTGCAGTAAACCCAAACTCTAAAGTAAAAAATTCATTTAAATATTTAAATCAGATCATAGGTGAGATTGCAAGGTACCACTTCACCATAAGATTCCTATCTGGCTATAAGGCTGAGAAACAGATAAGTTAGCTGCTTTAAAAAAAAAAATTGCAAAACAGAAATAAGATAAGACATTCCCATCTGGAAGGGGGAAATGCAAAAGATACGACTAGTTCCTGGCAAGTCCACCCTAACAAGGTAAATTCTAATTGTTATTGATGCATGCTTTATATATGGAGGGTGATAGTGGTGGTGGTGTATGTATATGTGTGTATGTGAGTGTACACTCAAGTACCACCAGGAGAAAACCCCCACACCCAAGATGATCTGCCCCCACCAAAAAAAAAAAAATTAAGGTTTGGGGGCTGGAGCAATAGTACAGCAGATAGGGTGTTTGCCTTGCATGCGGCCGACCCAGGTTTGATCACCAGCATCCCATATGGTCCCCTGAGCACTGCCAGGAGTAATTCCTGAGTGCAAAGTCAGGAGTAACCCCTGTGCATTACCGGGTGTGACCCAAAAAGAAAAAGAAAAATTAAGGTTTAAGGGACCAAAGCAATATCACAGTGGTTAAGGCCAATCCAGGTTTGATACCTGGCATCCTTTCAGGGATGGAGCAATAATACAGCAGATAGGGCACATGCTATGTATGTGGCTGGGTTACTGGCATCCCATATGATCCCCTAAGCATGGCACCACCAGGAGTAATTCCTGAGTGCAGAGCCAGGAATAAGACCTGAGCACTGCTGGGTGTAGTTCAAAAAAAACAAAAAAACCAAAAATTCCTTTTGGTTTGAAACTTGACCCACTGGGACGGTAGTTTCCTGCCTAATAGCCCTGCAAGGTTATTAAAAGCCCTGCCTTTAAAGCTCTTTGTGAGGACCCGTCCATTAATTTTTCCCAAATATTAATTTATTGAATTACAAAGTTATTCATAGTTGGGTTTTTGACATACAATGTTCCATCATTGATCCCACCACCAATGACAATTTCCCTCCATCGGTGTTCCCAGATGACTTCTGCTTCTCCCCCAGCCCAGCCCCCGCCTGCCATCTTGACAGCAATCTTTTAAGTTTGGTTATTAAAGTTTGGGTATCCTGATTTCAGTGTGGTTGACACCTTGGTTTGAATATTTAGCTCTATCATTATTTAACACCACCTATGTTTGTGGGTTCCCTTGTGTCCTGAGCCGGTTGTTTCTCATCTACCCCTTCCTCCTCCCCCTTCACTCTATTTCTTTCCTCTCCTCCCTATATTCTGGGGCCAAGGGTGATCTAGGCACCCCTCCCCCTTTAAACCATTGTATTTCTTCACCCCGTTACTCGAAATACCACATATAAGTGATATTTTCTGAAGACTCCTTCATTTAAAACTGAGTAGGAAATAGCCTTGTTAGTCCTGCAAAACAGTGGAATCCCCAGGATCTCAAACTCAAAGCCATTATATAGTAGAACTTTGCACCGGAGAAGACCCTCTTAGAATCCAGGAAGTTATGCAGTCATACTTTATTCAGTCCTGTTTTCTCCGTAGTCTTTGGCACAAGGTGCATGCTGGTATAATCCCATCTCTATTGCAGCTTTGTTGAAATTCTTAAATCCATGAGTTATAGACAATCTCTTTGTCAAATAGATTGTTCAGTTATATCCTAGAATCCTCTTCAGCATAAGCTTTTCAATTTATGCCTTCGATATCATATATTACTATATATTATAGTATATATAGTATATATATACTATATATATTATATATATTAGTAATATCATATATTACTATAAGCAATAAGGAGGACTCAAGCCACACTTTGATACTTGACTTAGAAGTTTCCAGTTCAATATTCAAATCTCATTGATCACAAATTATATCTTTATAGTACATATAAACATGGTTCAGCAGTTTATAATATGGCTTGCCTTTCCCCGTTTCAAAAAAAATTATCGTCATTTCCATCCAAGACCTTATCAACATAGCCTTGAATACCCATATTTCTATGAACATTTGATATGATTATGTGTTTTTCAAGAATATGGAAGTTTTCCCTTCAACTATGTCTACCCCTCACCAAAATTGTCTGTTGATATTTCTAGCATGCACCTCAAAAGTCTTCTAGTATATATATATATATATACATTACTCAGTTCTAAAGCCACTGGTACACTTTTTAGGTATTTAATATATAGCAGCTCCTTGCCTCCATATTAGCATCACCAAGACCCATGTTAGCCAAGGATCTCCAGAGAAACTGGGCTAACAATATACAGCTGTAGGTGGAGATATAAGTATTAAACCATATGATTATGGAAGTTAGAAGTCCCATAATCTGTAGCTGGCAAGGTCTAGGAGGAGTCACAGTATAGTTCCACACTAAACGGAAAAAATCTTGAGTCTAGACATACAGCAGCTAAGGGACTGGCTTTGTAGGCAGCTAGCCCAGGTTTAATCCCCAGCACTACATATGGTTCCTAAGCCCCACCAGGAGTGATTGCTGAGCTGAGAGTTATTTGTAAGTCCTGAGTGTTGCCTGGTATGGCTCCAATACCAAACAAACAAGCCTAAGAAAGAAAATAGAGAGGTACCTGAAATGTACTCACTCAGCAGTCGTGTTTTCCAAGAATATGGAAGTTGATTTACATGTGTTATGTCCTCAGCTGAGCTGTACCAGCAGTAAAAAAAAAATTAAGTCCAGGAGAGGTTTTTTGTATTTCAGTCCCAAAACTGGCTAGTTGGAGACTCAAGAAGACTAAAGACAGAAAAATACATGTCACCCCTATGCTCATCAGTCAGCAGGAATGAGTACCCTCCTACTCTTAGAGGGTATTTTTTGTTGTTATTCTATATAGGCCTTTATTTGATTTGCTGAGGGACAAATGTTAGGGAGGAAATCAGCTTTACTCAGTTTTCAATATACACATGTTATATCAGAAAGCACTCCTAGAGATACAAGCAGAATGACGTTTGACTAAAAATCTGGGCACTCCATAAACCAGTCAAGTTGACATATATAATTAAACACCACAGCCAGCCAGTTCCGTCTTTTGATTGATCATTTTAGTAAAATGTCATATGAGCTGCAAGGAGGCATTACAACTGCAAGTAATGTTGTTTGTGCATGAACTGAAAATCAAATGTGCAGTGAAAAATTACCAAGAGATTTTGTAACCAGTAATATAACTGATCTCTGATCATATATATCTGTAGCTTGTGAACCAAAGAGCTAGCAGCAAGTTTGTAATGTCCATAACATTTACAAAGAATAGTTTATGGTAAGCTAAATGTGAACCATTTTTGAGGCATTAGCCATAATTTAACATGCAATTAAATTATACTTAATTTATGCAAGCTGTGCATACTGGAACTACACAAAGTGAAGACTTATTATAACTTGTATACAACAAATTGCAAATACTTAAAATTTGCAATTAGATCATTTTCATATGTATATACCTGTGAAATTAATAATGTAATTAAGAATATGGTAAATCCATTATCCTAAGAAACTTCCTCATAGTCCTTTATAATATTTTCCTTCAATCCCTATACATTACCCCTATCTGGGCTCCCAGAAAATCACTTGGGTATGGTTTCAATCAAAAAAGATTTAGTTTATAATTTCAGGACTTTAAATAAGTTGAAATATGGCATTTATTTTTATCTGGTGTTCTTCATCTAGTAAAATAATGTTAAGATTTATTGATTTTGTTGTATGTGTCAATTACTTAGTTGTGTTCCACAAAAGTAGCAGATTTTATCAGCTGATTGATATTTGAATTGTTTTATTTTTTTATTCAAGTAATGATGACATAAACATTTCTGAACATTTATGCAGATATATGTTACACTTCCATTCAGTATATGCCAAGATGTAGAATGGATGAATCACTCACAAAATTTTTAATTTCAATGGAAGCCACTAAATTGGTTTGCAGAAAGACTAACATTTGAGTTTCAGCAGTAGTGAATGAGTGCTCAAGATCATCTATGTTTTAGTTAAAACTCGAGTTGATTTCTTTTTTAATCATACTAACATGTATGTAAAGCTAACTAATTATATGTTCTCTATAGATTATAATTTTATTTCTTCATATGCCTATTTAATGCCTTATTATTTTGTTTGTTGCCCTAATCAAAATATATGCCTATTTTTAAAATTAGGTTGTAAGTTTCAATATCAATATTGCAAACCACAATGCCCAAAATGTGAGAGAGAGAGAAAGAGAGAGTAAGAGAGAGAGAGAAAGAGAGAGAGAGAAAAAAACGCCTGCCAAAGAGGCAGGCAAGGTGTGCGGGGTAGGGCGTGATGGGAGGGATCCTGGTGCTAGAAAATGTACATTGGTGGAGGGATGGGTGTTGAAATACTGTATGACTGAAATTCAATCATGAATGGCTTTGTAATGTTCTAAAAATAAAATAAATAAAATTAGGTTGTAAGTTTTATCATTAATGCTTTCTGAAAGTGGGCACTGACACTATTCCTATCTCTTTGAGAATTCTGTATAGTCTTCCCAACTTTTAATCTTCTCCATGGTTATTTGCCCAGCTTCAAGAACTTTCTTTCTATGAACATCTGATCATTACTCATCTGTAAACTTGAGTTAGATCCTCTGCAGATTCATTTCCTCCCTTCCCCTTCCTTCCCTCTTTTCCTTCCTTTCTGTTTTGGTGCTATATCCGTTGTGCAGTGTTTAATCATGACTTTCTGCTCAGGGATCCCTCCTGGTGCGTGTAGAATCAAACCAGGTCAGCCAAGCGCAAGGCAAGTGCCTTACCCCTGTCCTATCTCTCCGGCCCTCTGCAGATTTCTTATAATAGCACACCTTCTGCTCACCATATGGATTGTGTTAAACTTTGTGGTCACAGACACTCAACAATGTCTCCTTAATTTAAGAAGTCTCTGCACTCCATAGGGCCTGAGACAGTACAGTTTGTAAGGTTTAGGCCTTGCATGTAGCCAACCCGGGTTCGATTCCCGACATCCCAAATGGTCCCATAAGCACAGTCAGGAGTGACTCCTGAGTGCAGAGCCAAGAATAATGCCTGAGGATTGCCAGGTGTGGCCTCCAAACAAAAAGCAAACAAACAAAACAATAAGAAGTCTCCATGAACTCCAAAACTATTTTCATGTTCTGTGACAGGCCCTGGAACATCTTTCAAGACAATAAACTGAGACAACAGTATTCTCACCCTATTTGATTTCTGTCTCTCAGTATAAAATTTCTCTGTTATCTGATGTTCAGTGTTCTAAAATCATTTGTTCATGTATATTTAAATTTTCCATATATGTCAAATAGGTTGTTAAATCTTACTCAACTACATTAACTTGCTATAATTTAAATTCCACCCCCTCTTTATTGTTTTTGTGGTGAATGGGTGACAGACAACTTAGTTGTCATCCAGCAGTCACACACTTGGTTGCAGTGCTCACACATCTGCTTGCTAGGGATCAAACACTTTAGTTGTACTTGGGCACTTTGTTTTGCTTGCATTGTTCACCAGGAGTCACACAGTTGGTTTTGGTTATTACCAAAGGTCATATACTTGACTGTTGTACTAATACAATCCTTCTTTTTTAAAAAAAAATAATGTAGGAGTGGGCTGGAGTGATAGCACATTGGGAGGGCATTTGCCTTGCACGCAGCCGACCCGGGTTCGATTCCTCCACCCCTCTCAGAGAGCCCAGCAAACTATGGGGAGTATCTCGCCTGCACAGGAGAGCCTGGTAAGCTACCTGTGGCGTATTCGATATGCCAAAATCAGTAACAATAAGTCTCAAAATGGAGACGTTACTGGTGCCTGCTAGAGCAAATCGATGAGCAACGGGATGACAGTGATACAGTGAATGTAGGAGTACTGCTATTTATTCAGCCATTGATTAAGCTGATTGAATTGGGCATGAACTCCACATTGTCACTGTCACTGTCATCTCTTTGCTCATCGATTTGTTTGAGTGAGCACCAGTAATATCTCCATTGTGAGACTTGTTACTGTTTTTGGAATATCAATACTCTCCGTAGCTTGCCAGGTTCTCCGAAAGGAGCGGAAGAATCGAACACTGGTCGGCCTTGTGCAAGGTAAATGCTCTACCCGCTGTGCTATCGCTCCAGCCCCCGAACTACACATTACTTTTAAAAAAAATTCTATTCTGAATTTTAACTTTATTTTATTATTATTACCCACCCTTTTTTTTGACTCACTGTGAGATACAGCTATGTTTGAGCTCCAGTCATATAATCATCAACACTCATCCCTTCACCAGGGCACAATTTCCACCACCAAAATCCCCAGTATTACCCCCCCCACCCCATTCCAACCCTTCTTCTGCTTGTGTGGCAGACAATTTCCCCCATACTCTCTCTACTTTTGTTACATTCGATATTTTGACACCAGTTTTACCTGCCGAAAAGGTAATGCTAGACAATTAGTTTCCTATTGCTTTTATTTTCTTTTTTTAATTTTTATTTTAATAAATCACCATGAGATAGTTACAGACTTACAAACTTTCATGATTATGTTTCATTCAGTGTTCGAGTATCCATCCCTCTACCAGTGCCCATTCTCCACCACCAATGTTCCCAATATCCTTCCTGCCACCCCCACCCCTTCCTACCCTCTGCCCCCCCCCTCCTTTTGGGTGTTATGGTTTGCATGTATTTCTTATTATAGATAGAATATAATGCCCAGTAAATTGTCTCATTCTTTCAGGAGCTTTATAGTCTCTGGGTCTTGCCCACTGATGAGATTACATGGTGCCAGGGGCAGTTTGTGGGTGAGACTGCCAAGCCTCTGGAAAACTGGGGACCTGGGGAGAGGAGGCCCAGTCCCAACTCAAGCAGGTTTGGAGATCTCAGTCATGGGTTCCTGCATATCTGGGTTTTCATGCCAGTCCGTTTTCTGGTGAGGTTCATCCCATTTTGAGTGAGACTCATGCCCTCTTGGGTGAGGCTCATCTGAACATATGGAGAGTGGCTTTGGATGGCGGTGGTTGGATTCTGGAGGTTTTTGGCTGCTGGGTTTTGCTTGGGGCAGGGAGGGGAACTCAATACACTGCCCCTCCGAGGTGTCCCGGTGAAGACAGCTGGCACAGGGTCAGGGCATTCTGTGGCACTCTCTTCTGAGTACATTCCTGTTTTGTGTGTGCCAAGGAACACATACTTGATATGGCACTTGAAACCCCCAATGGCAGTAGGGCCATGCTGGCTATCTAACTCATGGTCCCTAACATGCAAAGCAGATGTTCTTCCATTTAGCCGTTCCTGAGCTGCTTATTATTGTTGTTATTGTTGTTGTTGTTGTTGTTGTTGTTGTTATTATTTTGATCTGGAGGACAAACACAGCAGTATTCAGGGACCCTGTGCTTAGCAGTGGCCCCTGGCAGTGTTAGGGGATCATATGTGGAGCTGAGATTCAATCCAGGGTCTGCCACACACAAGACAAGCATCTTACCTTCTATACTGCCTCATCAATCCTATTATTTTATTTTTAATTGCTAAAACATTCCTTTAAATATATAGTAGTTATAATCCCCAATATATAATACTTATAAGGTGCTATATTTCTTCATTTATGTAAGAACCACATATACAAAAATGGGATGCATTTATTCTACCAATCAACTGTATGGTAAATACAGAAAAATGTTCTATACAACATTCTGAATAATGCAAATTTTATCTCAATCAGGGGGGCTAATAGAAGAAAGAAAAAAATTCTAAATTTTTTTCAATGTCTAAAACTCTTAAAAGGAAGCACGGGAGTTTCACTGTCTTTTGCTTTCCACTCCAGCTCTCCCTTTACAGTTATTACATATACCTTGTACATTCTCATAATTAATTTGCCATCTTAACTTTTGAAAACCCTGTAGGCTTTCATTTACTGCTTTGTTTTCACAGTTACATTTTTGGGATCAGCTGTAACAGGTATGCTAGGAAGAGGTCATTAATTAAAATGTCTTTAATTACTGAAAAATAATTTACTATAAAATCATCCTATTATATTAAAGTATAAAATTCTGTTTTTTCAGTATATTCAGTTCATGCAATTATTATTAGCAATTACATATTTTTATCATCCCAAAAGACAACACATTCCCATTAGCAGCCACTACAGATTCTTTTCTTCCCCTTGGAAATCACTTATTGACTTTCTGTCTCTTTGGATTTAAATACTTTCTTCTATGTCTATAGATGTTACCATACAAAATATTGTGTTTGGCGCTCAGGTCTGGCAGTGCTAGGGGTCACTGTAGTAACACCTGATAATTTAGAAGGCAATGGCATGCAGTTTGGGATTGAACTCAGGACATTTTGCATGCCAGGCAAGTGTCTTTTTTTGGGGGGGGTTCACCCCCAGCGATGCTCAGGGGTAACTCCTGGCTCTGAACTCAGGAATTACCCCTGGCCATGCTCAGGGGACCATATGGGATGCTGGGAATCAAACCCGGGTTGGCCGCGTGCAAGGCAAACGCCCTACCCACTGTGCTATCACTGCAGCCCCCAGGCAAGTGTCTTTGAGTGATGTTCCCAGTTCCAGTAAATATCCAATAATTTTGTAATGGGTTTCCTTCACTTACAATGTGCATCTTTATTTGTTTGCTTGTTTGCTTGACCAAACACATTGTTGTATGGGCAGACACATCTGGCCATATTCAAGAGCTACTTCAGACTATATGCCTGGGGGTCACCTCCAGCATTGCTCTGGGCACCATGAAGGGCCAGGGCTAAAACTCAAGGTCCAACATGCGAAGCCTGCACTTCAACCCTCTCAGCTATCTATCTTCCTGACCATATCATTATGCCTTGGAGATTCATGTACTCTATTGGAACATGTATCAGTATTTTATTGTTTTAATTCAAAATATTTTATTAAATGAGTACTCATTTTATTTTCCTATATTATAATAAAGCACATTTGGGTTATTTCTACCATGTGATTTATAAATAATTATGCTATAAGTATCTAGGTACAATTTTTTTTGTCTAAGCATGTTTTCGGTGATTTATGTAACTTAGAGTGAAATTGCAGAGTTACAAGGTAGCCATATTTAAATTTTAAGAACTATACCAAGTTCCTATTCAAAGTGGCTATAAGATTTTACTTTCCCACTAGCAATGCACTACAGTTACAATTTCTACACAATTTTCAACATCACCTGCTGTTTGTCTTATCTTTTTTACAATAACCATCCTTACTGGAAGGGAAAGGTGTAAAAAGTGATATCTTGTGATTTTTATGGCATTTCCTCACAATTAATGATGTTGAGTATGTAAAGTGCTATTTCAACAAACCCTACACACTAACTCTGAAATACTGCACAGATTTAAAGTTTTGAATCAGATCGACATACAGCAGGTACAGCAAGGGTATTTGCCTTGAATGTGGTTGACCTGGGTTTGATCCCTGACACCCCATATGGCCCACCCCCAAGTACCACCAGGTGTAATTCCTGAGTGCAAAGCTAGGAGTAAGCCCTGAATACTGTCAGGTATGGCCCAAAGCTTTGTTAAAAATTAGGTAGCAAATACCAGGTAACCATTTGGCATTCGTTTATTGGTTGTTTTGCCTTCAGGGCACACCTGGCAGTGTTCAGGATGACTTACTCCTGGCTCCAGGCTCAGGGATTACTCCTGGTGGTGCTTGAAGGACCATGAATGGTGCTGGGGATCGAACTTGGTTATCTGAGTGCAAGGCAAGTGCCCTATTAACTGTACTACTCTCTGACCCCTGGCTTGGTTCTTTGGGGTGTTTTTTTTGGGAGGTGGCAGTGGAGAGGCACACCTGTGATGGTTATGGATTACTCCTGGCTCTGCGGTGCCCAGGAGTATATGGTGCCCAGGACTGAACCAGTATTGGCTATGTGCAAGGCAAGTGCCTTAACCCTGTAATATCTCTCTTGCCCTGATATATTGTCTTTGGTTTGTGGATCACATTGGAGGTAATCAGAGACCATACCTGGCTCCAGGGTCATGCCTGACAGTGCTCAATAAGTCATATGCAGTGCTGGGATTTGAAACACGGTGGCAGTCACAGCTGCATACAAGGCAAGAGCCTTAACCTTTGCACTATATTTCTGCCCCTATATTATTAGTATTATAATTATATGCTAGTTCCACAAAACATCTGGTAGGATTTTATTTGGGGGGATGGAAGTTTGAGGCAACACCCTAGGGCACTCAGAGGCTACACACAGCTATGTGCTAAGAGTTCCTCCTAGTGGTGCTCAGGGTACCATGGGTACTGGGAATCAAAACATACATTCAGCTCGTTGAGCTATCTATCCAACCCCTAACCATGTGCAATTTGTTCAAATGTGAACATAACCTGATCTCTGTACAACTGAGTCAATTATTCTATAATTCAGTGAAAAGAACCAAAAAGAGAACTTTAACTTATAGACTCTGCGTATGTAATTCTCAATAAAACTGAGTCTTTTACTTAGCATTTTAGAAATCAAAATCACTTGAAGGGGATAAGACAGGGAGGAGGCAATGACTATGGTAGAGGGAATTGTTCAACTGAGAGGAAGAGGTGGCGCTAAAAGGTTATGTGCAAAACCTGATTAGTAACACTACTATAACCATAATGCAGAAACACACACACACACATATACACAATGTATGTATATAACAAAAGCACCTCTTATAGAGGCAGACTAGTAGGTACAAGGCAAAAGAGCAGAGGTGGGGGAGAGTAAACAATGGTGGAGGGAAGTGGACACTGGTGAAGGGATTGTGTTGAAACACTTTATATCTTAAACTCAATCATGAATTTTGTCATTTCATGTGAAAAATAACTTAAAATTTAGTTTTTAAATTTAAAGAGATCTTAAAGAAAATCTACACCAGTTAGCTTATATGGTCTGTAATATAAATTTGGGGATGGAGGGTTGGATCACCTAGCTACACAAGGGTTACTTCTGGCACTGTGCTCAAGAATTATTTATGGTGTTCAGGGGATTATGTACACAATGCCTGTATTGAAATGGGGTTACCTTTATGTAAGGCAAGTATCTTAAGCCATGTACTAACTCTGTGGCCCTTGAAATATAATTTAAAATAAAGTTGGGTGACTTCCAAAATCATTGAGCTAATTAGCGACACACCAGTCACTAAACTTTAGATATGTTCACGACTATACTTGTGTTCCTTTTGAATTCAGCAACAAATATGCTTAAAGAAATCATGGCAGAACATAATGGCAAAGATAATGGTCTGATAATCAGGAAACCAGTCTATCTTATTACATTGGCTGTTATTAGAATAATGCTAATTTTCCCTCTGGATAATTTCTTCATCAAACTGAAGATTCTACTAATCTATAACAAATTCTTCCACTTTCAAAATGCATTACAAGTCACTGGAATACAAAAAAAAGTATTCACAACTACACTTTGAAGTCAACCATTAAAAAAGCATAAATATTTAAACAATGAGAACCAAAACATTAGCAAAATTTTCACTGCTGTGAAAACAGTAACTGAGGACCAGAGAGATGTACAGAACTTAAGATGCAGTTCTGCCAACCGGGTTCAAAACTCTAGCATCACGTATAGTCCTCCAAGCACTGCCATGGGAAATAACTGAGCACAGAGCCAGGAAAAGCCAGAGAACAGCTGGGTATAACCCAACTCTTCTTTCCTCCCTCCCTAAAAGAAAGAATGATAATTTATTTTAAAGGTAATTGAGCAGTTAGAGAGATAGCAAAGAGGTTAAGGCACTTGCCTTGTATGCTACCAACCCTGTCCCTCATAAGGTCTCACGAGCACAAACAGGAGTTACTACTTTGTTCTGAGAAAAGAGTAAGGCCTGAGCACTACAGGGTTTGGTCCCCTGCACAGGCACATGCACATGCAATGAAAGACTAAAGTGCATGTTTTGAAATATGTATGGCACTCATGCTTGATATCCAGTACTGCGTAGTCATCTTAGTATTGCCATAAATGACCCCAGGCCCCAAGTACTACTGATTGTGACCTTAAAAAAAAGGGATTTGCCTCAGTAATGCATTCAAAGACAGGAGACCTCAATTTCCTCTACATTGTAAAGTCCAAATCAATAAAAGATAGGCATGTCCCAATTGCAGAGAATAATAGACTGAGACAGCTAGAATCAAATCTACTGAAAATCCTGCCATAACTTCTTTTCTCTATATTATCTTCAGAATTTAAAACTGCCAACATTAAATAAGAAGCACAGGGTAAAATAAAATGCATAAAATAATGCATACTGAGAGTAAAATAACATAGAATGTAGCATACATTTTAAAAAATTTGTCAACTGAAGTCTGACACTAATCTATACTCTAGATATGAAACACAAGAAAAATAATGTAACAGTTCAAATAGATCTATACATGATAAACAGAGTAAGTATATCAATCTGAGGTAAAAAACTTATTTTCAAAGATAATGCTTATAAAGTAATTTGCCAGTAGTAGATTTAAAGTGAGGACATTTAGGGTTGTAATTCAACACTGCATTAAACATATAAAAAGAATAAGCCAGATGAATTTAATTCATACAGGCAAAAAGAGAAATAAAAAGGAAGGGTGAAATGGCTTTGAAAAGAAAATAGAGAAAAGACACAAAATAGTATACATTCTGTAAATGATTTGTTCTGATCAAATATAAACATTTTGTTTCAGTCTGCAAGGTTAAGTATGATAACATAGTACCAGTCTGAGAGAAATTAAAATAAGGCAATATGGATCATAATCAAAAGTGATTAACCAATACAAAGTTTACCCAATACAAAATAACAAAAAAGTTAAATATTCATTTAGCAGAAAAAGTGAATAAAAATGTAAAACAGATATTATAATACTTTTAACTGAAGAAAAATAAAGATAATATTGAAAAATCCTTAGATGAGAAGACTGAAGATATGGAGGAAATACAATAAATATTTTCAGCCAAGGTTGCTTAGGACACAAATGGCATAGTTAAGCTGGAATAATTCAGGAGAGGTTAATGTCAAAAGAAACTATAAAAATGAGGGTGAAAGGGAATAAGTAGAGCAATAACAGAAAAATAGTAGAAGAGCTTTTATTGTCCTTATGCCTAGAGATTTGTGGAGAGGATTGAATTGCTATAAACAGAAAAAGGGAAAACTACGGAATACATCATCCAGTGAATACAGGTGTACGAGGTGACTTAATATACACTTAATATACCTTAATATACACTTAATATGCTGGTACACTTAATATACCTCATACAATTAACATGTGTATGAGGGGAAGCAGGAAAATGCTTGGCCCACAAATTTCTCTCTTTCTCTTGTACGCTTGAATACCTCCTCTTAAATAGCAGACATGGGTCTCTCTCTCTCTTTCTCTCTCTCTCTCTCTCTCACACACACACACACACACATTAACCCATATAATCCAAATACATCAGCTCCCAAAGTAGGTTCTTCATCATCATCATCATCATCATCATCATCATCATCATCATCATCATCTTCATCATCCCGTTGATCGTTGAATTTCTCAAGCAGTCTCAGTAATGTCTCCATTTGTCCTAGCCCTGAGATTTTAGAAGCCTCACTTGTCCTTCCCAGCGATGCCGCACTGGAGGCTCTTCCAGGGTCAGGGGAATGAGACCCATCATTGTTACTGGTTTTGGCATATAAATACACCATAGGGAGCTTGTCAGGCTCTCCCATGTGGGCAGGAAACTCTCAGTAACCTGCTGGTTCTCTCAGAGGGAGAACTAGGCTATAAGTTCTGGGAGCTTGCTTTTAAGTCTCTGGATGTTGGCTGTTGATGGGATTACAGGGTGCCGGGGGCAGTCCCTGGGTGTGACTGCCTAGCTACTGGAAAATGGGACATCTGGGTGGAAGAGGCCCAGTCCCGATCCAAACAGGCTTCGAGGTCTCAGCCCCGGGTCCCACAGACCTGGGTTCCTCTGCCGGTACCTTCATGTGTGAGGCTTGTCTGAACGTATGGAGAGGGGCCTTGAGCATGGCTGGGGCTAGCGCTCCGGAGGTCTTCGGCCAAGGGAGCTCTGCTTGGGGCGGGGAGGGAAGATGGAGCCCACCCCCTCCAAGGGGCCCCAGGGAAGACAGCCAGGTACTCGGGCCAGAGACTCAAAGTAGGTTAAGGAGAAAAATAGATTTAGAAGAGCTCATGGAAGCTATAATAATGTTCAGTTAGGTCAAGAGAAATAGCACAAGAGGTAAAGCATTTGTCTTCTATGCCAAAAAAACAAACAAAATAATACCGTTTTACAGGACAAAATTAAGAATCTCAGACTTTGGGCGGGGGGCGGGGGCTATGGAGGCAGGGAGGAACACATCCAGCAATGCTCTGGGAACCATCTTGTGCCAGGAATCAAACCTGGGTTTGCACTTTGAGCCACTTCTCCTTCCTCTCAATCCCTGCCTCTTGACTAGTCTATTCATAATATTTTGTGTGGAAAGGTCTCTCATGGGGGGGCCATGCCATGCTTGGGATTAACTCAGGCCCTTATGCATAACTTATGTGTTCCAAACTTTAGAGACATCCTGGACTCTCCATTCATTTTTGCTTTAATTATTTTGATGATATTGGGTTTTATTTTCCATCTTGGTATTTATTTTCAACATACTCCTTTTAGCGAAGTGGTATTTCTTGCTGTATTTTACATTAAATATATATGTTTTCAATGCAACATAATTCTTGTTTTAAATTAATGGATGTTTAAAGGTTTGTTTTCAGCCACTGTTTTAGGAATCACAAATTGATCTTGCATTTAAAATATTTCAGATGAATATTGACAATTCTATTATAGCAAATTTACACCCACATATTCCTTCCCATCATCCTTGGTAGTATTAGTGTTATTAATAATTATATAACCTGTATGTGCCATAAGACCAACAATAAAGTAGCACTGTAGCACTGTCATCCCGCTGTTCATCTATTTGCTTGAACGGGCACCAGTAACGTCTCCATTGTGAGACTTGTTGTTACTGTTTTTGGCATACTGAATATATCACGGATAGCTTGCCAGGCTCTACTGTGTGGGCATAATAGTTTCGACTGGAACAATAAAGTACTATAACTATTTAAACACTTTCATAGTTTATCTTGTGTGGTGCTGGGGATCATACCTAGGAACTCACACATGAAGCTGCACTATACTGTTTACTCACATCTCAACCCAGGTTTAGGTATGTTGAATTTATAGATCAATGTTCTTACCAAAATTGGAAAGTCTGTTTGGGAGATGACTCAAAGGGCTTGAGTGCATACATTTTGTGTGGAGCCCCTGGTTCTGTTCCCAATACCACATGATTCCTGGAGCACCAGTGGGAGTTAATACTACTACAGAGTGAGGAATAGGCTCTCCTGCGCTGCAAAGTGTGGCATAAATTTTTAAAAATTAAACGAGATTTTCATGAATTATCTTTCAGAGACTCTGGCTACTCCTGCAATCTAGGATGCCTATAATCTCTCTGTCTCTGTCTCACACACACACACACACACGCACACACACATTAGAATACTTCCCTTTTCTATAGCTTCCCTGGTGTTCTCTTTATTTTCCATCAATCTTTATTTCTTTTTTTTTTTGTAGTGCTGAGGATTGAACCCAGGACCTCACACATGAGAGGCATATACTACTACTGACCCACATACTCAGTCGGTATTGGGTAACTTATAATGAGCTTCAATTTTTCAATTGTACTATTCCTACTACTTGGGAAAGTATCTACTAAACATTTCATTTTGTTATCATATTTTTATGTTCTAGAAAATATATTTGGTCCTCTTTTCTCTTTGGTCCTTTTCCTGTATCTTTTATTCCTCTAAAGTCCAGTTTGTTTGTTTTTTTTTACTATTATAACTTTCAGTTAGTTCTTTTCAAGTAAAATTTTAAATATATATCTGATAGTTACTTTGAGGTCATTGTTTTCTAAATCTAACATGTGAATCTAAATAAACTGAGTCCCTTAGTTTGTGTCACTTTCTCATTTCTTTGCATTCTAGTATCTTTGAAAAAACATTTAGCAACACTAGATTCTGCTCAATTTTTCTAAAAGTTTTGTCTATTTTAGTAAGATTACTAAATTTCCACAATAAGATCTATTATTGAATGCAATTCATATTATGTCTCAAACTGGGGAAGAAAACCACTTTTTTAGCATAGTTATCTTTAAGGAAAAAATATGGAAGGTACGGTTTCAAATAACCCCCTCATACATATTTATTTTATTAATATCATCATGGTACACTAGTGAAAATTCAGTGTTATACTGGTACATTATTATTATATAGTCATAGATAATTTATCTATGTTATCAAATATATTTTATAATTTAGGGTCTTAGATATATAGGCTTTCCTAGATTTTGGACTTAATATTTTGGAGGGCCACACGGGCGATGCTCAAGGATAACCCCTGGTTCCACACACAGAAAATATTCTTGGTGCTGTTTCAGGGACCACATGGGATGCTGGGAATGGAACCCAGGTCAGCCATATGCAAGACAAACTCCCTACCGGCTGTACTATTACTCTGGCCCCTGAACTTATTTTTTAATATGAGGTTAAAGAAGTTCATTTTTATTCTTTTGTATGTGACTATTTTACTAAAACTATTTGCTGAAGAGCTTTTACTTCATATCTCCATTGTGTGGTTTTGGATCGCTTGTCATAAATTAAATAAGAATAAATAAGAATAAATGTTTGGGTTTATTTCAGAATTTTAGTTTGATTCCATTATTATGTATGTACTTTTTTTTTTATTTCAATACCATACAATTTTGGACTGGAGCGATAGCACAGCGGGTAGGGCGTTTGCCTTGTACTCGGCCAACCCAAGTTCGATTCCTCCATCCCTCTTGGAGAGCCTGGCAAGCTACCGAGAGTATCCCGCCTGCACGGCGGAGCCTGGCAAGCTCCCCATGGCGTATTCAATATACCAAAAACAGTAACAAGTCTCACAATGGAGATGTTACCAGTGCTCACTCAAGCAAATTGATGAACAACAGGATGACAGTGCTATCATACAATTTTAATCATTGCTGCTTTGTAGTAGTTTTTAACTATGCTTTTTTTGTCCCGTCAGGATTTTTTTTTTTAACTCTTAGGGAGTTTATTCATGACACTACTTAATTTCCTTCTTAAAACACGGATTGTTCCATCAGTCTAACAAAGCCCAGGATTTCTGTCTTCATAATAAAAGATGAAGCTTAGAACTGGATCACTTGGCCCTTTCTCTTTTTATCGCTTCCCAGTTGCAAATGCTTGCATCTCTTAATGGCCAGCAATCTCTTAGATCTGCAGTTGGGCTCAACACATTCAAGTCACAACACAATCTTCTTTGTAGTTTTAGCCTTTTTTCCAGAAAATAGGCTTAGTCTGACCTCCGTAACCACTCTGCTTCCTATCATAACGACGCTTTCCCTGGGCATACAGAGAATCTTTGCCCTCTTGTACTGTGTGACTTTGTGGGGCTGACTTTTGCCACATTTCTTACAAAAAGTCGGATGGTTTTTGGTAAGTTCACCATGCTTGTAGCAGCAGCATCCTCGAGGAAAACGTCCCCTCGGGATTGTTTTAACTATTTGAAGTTTTTATAATTCCATATAAAACTCAGAATATTTTTGTTCTATTGACTTAAAAAATTATTGGGATTTTTTGAATTATATTTAAATTCCTATATTGCTGTCCTTAAAATGTGTATTTGTACTATATTCTTCCAATCCACATACACGGATTTGTTTTATAGTTCCTTTACTCCCATTGTTAAAGTTATTTTTAAGTATTTCTTTTCAATTCAACAGTGAATGAGATTATTCTTAATCTTACATTCTTAATTTTCCCCTCTCATTCATTACTTAGAAATAGAAACACAAGAGACCTTTGTATATTGATTTTGTAACCAGCCATTTCACTGTACTCATTAATAGTTTCTAATAGCTTTTTAATGGAGTCTTTCTGGTTTTCTATATGTATTAGCATATCATCTAAAATAATTATACTCATTTATTTTCCAATATAGATTCCTTTTACTTCTTGTTGTTAATTGCTCTGGGTAAGATCTATAATTTTAAATTAATAGACATGGTATAAGTGAACAATCATGATTTTGATTTTAAAGAAAAATCTTTCAGGGACCAGAGAGATAGTACAGAGGTTAAGGAACTTGTCTTACTTGTGTCTGAACCTTGTTCTACCACCTCATTTGGCCCAAATATCCCTCAAGAAGAAATAAAGGCTTTCAGTTTTTCAGGAATGAGTAAAAGTTTTGGCTGTGACTTAATATCATATGCCCTGTATTATGCAGCGATTTTCCAGATGTCCCCATTATACTGTCTTTATTATACATGGATACTGAATCTTGTTCAATGCCTTTTCATTATGTTTTTGGTTTTCCTTTTTGAGACTGTTATGAATTGATATGTATGTCAAACTCTCCATTCACGCCTGAAATAGACCCCACTTGATCATGACCTATGTTTCTTTAGATATATTAATCTAATACTATATTGAGAATTTCTGTATCTATATTTATCCAAAATATTTTGTGTAATGAATGTCCCTCACTGGTTTGGATTCAGGATAATAAAACATGTATTTGAAACAGTCCTTCTTCAACTCTATGAAAGAGTCTAAGGATAGTAGGCTTAAGTTTTTCCTAAGAGCTTGGGAAAATTCATTAATAATGCCATATGGTTTAGGACTTTTGGATTTTTGGTGAGGCAGGAAAAGACCTAATTTTCATTATTGGTTCCATTTCTGTGCTTAAGAATGGTGAATTCATGCTTAATTCTTCTGTTTTAGTCTCAGTAAATTGTTATTTATCTAAAAAGTCATCATGCCTTCTGGGTTATCAAACACATTACCATACAATTGTTCATAACAGCCTTTTATAATCCTTTCTTCATAAAAATTAAAGATTATACTTGGACTCACTATTTCTATTATTCATTCTGTGACTTTTGATCAGTGTGTAACAACATATAACCACCATTACAGTATTATCCAGAGCAATTTTACCTCTCTAGAAATATTTTATGCTCCATGTATTCATTGCTCTCTTCACATCTCAAATTCTGGGCAATGATATTTTTACCATCTCCATAGTTTTGCTTTTTCCGGAATGCCATTTAGTTGGAATGATACAGTATACAGTCTATCCTGAGAGATATCTTTCACTTAGCATTCGATGAGTTCTAAGTTTCTTCAACAATTTAGTCCCTTCCCTTCTTGTTGTTGCGTTACCAAGGCCCCAACCACTGTATAAGCATATGTGGTGGTAGAGTGCTAGTGTTCACACTCTGCTGTGGCACTAGGAATCACAAATTGTAGAGCTGCCAGGATTTCACTCGGCATGTGAGGCGGTGCTACAGATTGAACTTAAAACCTTATGTATATAAAGCAGGCAGCTCTACCACCTAGCTACACCCAGGCCCCTTCATTCCTATCATTTTGTGACATAACGGCTCATTTCTTTTAAGTAAGGAACAATAACCTGCTATATATGTCTAGCAAAATTTATTCATTACCTCTTCCAAGTTTTGGAAGTATTACATAAACTACTTTAAATATGTGAGGACATATTTTCAAATCACTGCATCACTGTCATCCCATTGTTCGTTGATATACTCGAGCAGGCACCAGTAACGTCTCTATTCCTCTCAGCCCTGGGATTTTAGCAACCTCTCCTTACTCATCCTTCCCAACGATTGGAGGTTCTTTCAGGGTCAGGGGAATTAGACCTATCATTATTGTTTTTGACATATTGAATATGACACGAGTAGCTTGCCAGGTTCTGCCCATGCGGGCGGGATACTCTCAGTAGCTTGCCAGACTCTCCGATAAATATTTATATACGTATATAAATATATAAATACCTATATAAATATTATATGTATAAACATATATATTACTCTCTATGATTTGTTGCCTTTCTGAACTCCATCAAATATGGTGTGGTAATTATGGAAAATGAGTAGGAAGTGTCTTACGGCTGCACAGTCCGGAAAGCGGCCTGGAGCTTGAGCGCGGTTGGGTAGTGGAAGTCAGCTGCCGGGGCTGGGTCCCTTGGGATGGGGAGGGTTTTTTACCCGCCCCCCTCTGTGGTGCCCCAGTGAAAACAGCCTGGCACAGAGTCCAAAAACATGACATTGCCAATTTTTCCACGGCAGACTGGTCTGGGATGAGACTGGTCTGGGAAGCCTCGGAGCGGGGGGAAGATTCCCGTCTGCCTAAAGCCAGAAGCCCACAGCCCCAACCAACATGCTCCACAGATGAACCTCAAACTGCCAAGCCACCAAACTGTTCCAGTTCTACAGCTCCTGGTGGCGCACCACCTCAGAATTTCATAGTCCTATCAGCCCCATCCTGCAAAGCTTTACAGAAGCCTCGGGGGCAGGCCCTGGCACTGAGGGCTAGTCTAGTACCAAGCAACTCAGCACATCCTCAATGGCTTTGGTAAAGTTCTTGTGACAAAGAAAAACTGTATCAAATTGACTCTTGATAATGCAATTTGCTTTTGTGTTGTAACGAACAATATGAAGTCAATTTGTACCTCAAAGGGACAGGCTGGGGAAGAGGGTGGGAAACTGGGGACACTGGTGTAGGGAAAGTCACACTGGTGTTGGAACATTTTCAAATAATTTGGGTAAATATCAAGGAATATTATTAATAGGTCATATGTAAGAATGTATTTAGTTTTGTTAGAAATTTTAAACTATCAAAGTGTAATCAAATTCCTGATTACAAATAGCAGTGAGTGATAATTCCTCTAGCTCTACTGTCAGAACTTGGTGGTGTTGCTGTTTCAGATTTTTTTGTTGTTGTGCAAGTCACTCCTGAAGATTACTGGATGCTGCAGTATGCACAGAAGCAATCAGAGCCACACCAGGTATAGCATAGGGGCGATGCAGCACTAGGGATTTAAACTCGCACATACAAGACCTATCTTCTACCACTACATCTATATCCCAAACCAGTGTTTTAGATTTTGACCATCAATTGTGTAGCAGCATCTTGTTTTAATATTCTATTCTCTAATAATACATGATGTGCGTATAGTTTCATTTGCAATTTGCCCTATATATCTACTAATCTTAGTTAAGTAAGGGTATGTTCAGACCCCTTGCCCAGGTTTTTGTTTTGTTCTGGGGCCACAACCACTGATACTTGAAAGTGACTCTTGTCTCAGTGTACAGTGATCACTCCTTAGTGGTGCTTGGAGGCTCACACCTAGGGGCTGGTGACTTGCAAAACATAACCTGAAGCCCTTTGAGCTATCTCCCCAGCTCTATCCCACTTTTTAAAAAGGATTTTTAATTTACTTATTCAGTGTTAAAACAGTCTATGTATACCATGCAACTAGTACTTAATCAGATGTGGTTTATTAATATTTTATCTCAGTCTGTGATTTACTTTTTGTTATAAGTGTCTTTTTCAGAGCAGATTTTAATTTTAATGATGTATAATGTTAATTCTTTAATACCAAGCTGCACTTTTGTTGTGCTTTTTCTCTTATTTTTCTTTATGTACATTGATTTACAATACTAGCAATATTTTCATTGCATATATTGTTCCACCACCACACCTCCACCAGAGTGACTGCAACCCAATGCCCTAGGGACCTTTCCTCTGCTATCCTGAGGGAGCTCATTTCTGTAGAGCGAATCTCCAGTACTGTTGCCTTTGGTATCCTTTATATCCCATATATGAGAGGACATTTTATATTGGTCCTTCTGACTGATTTCACTCAGCTTGATGCCCTTGAGTTCTATGCATATGGTTACAAATTACATAACTTCACTCTTTTGTAGCTAAGTATTCCACTGTGTATATATACAAAAGTTCCTTTATCTATTCATCTCTCTTTGGGAACTTGGACTTTCCCAGATCTTGACTATTGTAAATAAGGCTGCAATAAACATAGGGGCACAAATGCCTTTCCAAAATTATATTTGGGGGCTCTCAGAGAAGATACCGAGAAGTTTAATGACTGGATTATATGAAAGCTCAATTATTTCTTTTCTTTTCTTTTGTTTTTGGAGAATTGTTCATATTGTTTTCCAAAGAGGTTGAACAACTTAACATATCCAACAACAGCAGATGAAGGTTCTTCTCTTCTGACATCCACGCTGTTCTTTTTCACGTTTGTCAATCTGATAGTTATGAGCTGATATCTCACTGGTATTTTGATTTGTTTTTCCCTAATGATAGTGATGAGGGGCATTTTCCCTTATACATATTGGCCATCTGTATGTTTTCTTTGAGAAAGATTCTGTTCATCTCTTCCTTCTATTTTTGGATTAGATTGCTTTCCTTTTTGTTGCTAAGTTTTACAAGTCCTCTACATATCTTGGACAGTAACCTTTGTTAGAGAGTGGTGGACAAATATTTTTCTCAGTCTGGTAATTTCTTTTTATTCTAATCATCTCTTTTACAGTGCACATCTGTAAGTTCACAGCAAAGTCAACTAGATTTTTTGTTAAATTATCATGTTGGAGTTTTATTGTTTTGAATTTTACTTTGTATAATTTTTTTGTGAAAGTTGTAAGGTCTGTTTAGATTCAAAAATTTTGGAGGGTTGGAGGTGACACCCAGCAGCGCTTAGTGCTAGACCATGCAGTGCAGGGATCAGACCCAGGGCCCCCAGCCGTGATTACAGAATGCAGATTGTGCACTCGAGCCCCTTGAGGCTCACCATGACCCCAATTTTGGCTCCAGACTTAGAGTGTTTTAACACCATTTGTTAAAAACTTCACTTTCTCCATTGAATTGCCTTTGTCTTTTTTCAAATATTAGTCGACCACATTTATGTGGAGCTATTACTGGGTTTTCTATTCTATTTACCAATATGTCTATTTTTCATTAATGCATCTTTATCATAAATTTACATGAAATATTAAACTTTATCATAGATTTACATTAAATGTTATACTTTATCATACATTTGCATTAAATATTAAAGTTAGAAAGTTTTAGTTCTCTGACTTGTAATTTTAAACACTCTTACTCTGGGCCTTTTGTTTTCTATGTAAGTTTGAGAATCACTTGGTAAATATTTACAAAAATAACTGGCCAGTATTTTGAGAGAGACTACATTGAGCCTATAGATCTATAAAGAACTGGCATTATAACATATTGAGTATTCATATAAACATAATACAATATATTTCAATTTATTTATTTTATTTCCATAAGAATGTAATCATTTTCCTCAGAGAGATCTTATATTTTGTTGTATTTTGTGGGTTTTGGTGATAGTGGAATTTTAACTTCATATTCTGGTATTCATTGTTTATTACAAGAAGGTATTTGGTTTTTTTATTCTGTGACCTTGCTATATTTGATTATCAGTTTCAGTTTTTTGTTGATTCTTTGGATCTGAGAATAATTTTATTTGTTTTTTTTTTCTTTTTGGGTCACACCCGAATGCTCAGGAGTTACTCCTGGCTTTGCACTTAGAAATCACTCCTGGTGGTGCTCAGGGAACCATATGGGATGCTGGGAATCGAACCCAGGTTGGCCGCATGTAAGGCAAATGCCTTAACCGCTGTGCTATCATTCCATACCGGTTTTATTTGTTCTTTCCAATTTGTATATATGAAACTTTTTCTCATCTTAGTTCACTAGGTAGAGATCCCAGTATGATATAATGAGTACAGACACTTGCCCTGTTCCTGATCTCTGTAGAAAAATTTAGCTTCTAAGGAGGGTGTCAGTTTTATTTTTAACATTATTATTATTATCATCATCATCATTATTATTATCTGAGTGTGTGTAAAGGGCGGCTACACCTGTGGACCATGCAGTGCCTGGAACTAAACCCAAAGTTCTTGCATGCATGCAGAACTTGTTAAACTATGTATACAGTTTATACATAGTTTATTAAAATAACTTAATGTTATTTTTATCATGTTCCAATCTATTCTCAGTTTGATGGGGGAATGGATTATCTCAAATTCCTTTTTTATCTAATTAATATGTTTAGATGATATTTCTTCTTTAGCTTGTTGACATAATGGAATACATCAGTTGATTTTTGAATGCTGATCCAACCTTACAAACATGGAATAAATTCTACATATTTGTGATGTATAACCATTTAAATACATTTTTTACTCAGCATGCTAATAATTTGTTGAGATTTTTTTACAGCGCTGAGAGATAACGATTTGCAATTTTCCTTCCATGCAATTTACTGGTTTAGGCATTAGGGTAATGTTGGCCTCATAGAATGATATATCATCTCTGCTTCTATTTTCCGTTAAGAGATGGTAGTGAATTGGTGCGATTTCTTTTGTAAATATCTACTCTCAATGCTTACTTCTTTAGGTGTAATTGTATCCCCCCCCTTTTGATGCTGTTGCAATATTGGCAGCTGCACACACATTTAGTTCTGGTGCTTGCAGGGGTCACATATAAAATTCTGGTTCTTGGAGCTGGAGAGATAGCACAGCGGGTAGGGCGTTTGCCTTGCACACGGCCGACCCGGGTTCAAATCCCAGCATCCCATATGGTCCCCTGAGAACGGCCAGGGGTAATTCCTGAGTGCAGAGCCAGGAGTAACCCCTGTGCATCGCCAGGTGTGACCCAAAAAGCAAAAAAAAAAAAAAAAAAAAAATTCTGGTTCTTACACATTTGACCAAGATGTCCACCAGGGGTATAACTCTTTTAGTTGCAGCCTTCAACGAGGGGATTAATTGAGGGGATTAAACAAACATATCTGGCAATGGTATGTATGGAAGTTGCTCTGGCCATGGAGATCACAAGCAGAGATTTCTGAGTTCCAAAAAATAAAGAGTGGAGTTGCCAGGACACTCTGTACGTGTTGGTGGCACTAGAGATTCAACTCAAGGTTTTACACTTGTAAGTCAGGTGCTTTATTTAATCACTAAAGAATCTCCAGTCCCCCTTCTGTTGTTTATACTTCCTATTATTAGTTTACAGTCTAGTTTCCTACAAGTTCTCACTTTTCATATAAAGTGATGCTTGAGATTGTGTTCAAAATCTTTGCCTTAAATAAGGGTAGAACCTTATTAAGGAAAAATTGTAGTGCCCTCCCAAACTTGTTTCATTCCTGTGGCACCCCTGTCCTACTTGTTAAACTCATAATCTCCTTCTATAATCCTCGACTCATACTATTTGCACCTGTGGCTCCCTTGAAATATCCTCGGAGCATCAGGGAACATATGGTCCCTGACTGAAAAACCGAGTAAGAGAACAAATTCAAAGTTCAAGCAAGTTCTCTAGTTTCTTTTGCTCTTTCCATAGATTTTTAAGGTTTCGTGCATATGATAGAGCCCCTGATTGTTAAAGATGTGTATGGTGCTTACCTGATTCCCTATATACTTGTATCATTCTCAGTAACACTAATCCAATTTTGGCCCTGATCTACTCAAATAATCAGGAACTTCAATTTCTGGTCAGCAAAATAGAGGTGCCTCCATATTATTTCCAACAAAATATATTGGTTACCAAAGATATAAATAAGCTTTCATTCCTCATATCTAATATCTACCCTAACATCCAATGTCCTAGTTTAGTATTTGTACTCACTGGGCACTGAAATAGCTCCATAGAGAAAAAAAAAGCACAGATCTGGGTTGGAGGAATAGTACAGCAAGTAAGAAATTTGCCATGCATGCACCAACACAGGTTTCAGCACCCCACTTAGCCCCTTGAGCTCTGCCAGGTGTAATCCTTGAGCAAAGAGCCAGGAATAAGACCTGGGCACCAACACACACATACACACACACACAGAAAAACCTCACAGATTATCACTATTATTACCTAAAACTGTGTTAGTTTTTAAGGAATAAAGATTTCTCATTGTTTTGGTTGATGATGTCCAGTGTCTTGAACTGAATTTTCACTAATTTTTTCTACCTAAAATTCAGTGATAGGACTGAGGAGATAATATAGAGAATAAGGCAGGTGTCTTATTCTTTATATTGATCCTTGTTCTATGTTTCCAGGGCACCATCAAAAGTGACGTGAAAAACTAGTGGGTGTGACCCAAATGCCCACCACCACCAAATACCAGCAATATTAAAATATAATTGACATATAAATTACATTTATATTATTCACACCATAGTCATCTGATACTCATATATTGAGAAATTATCCAGCCCTACCTATAGAATTAATGCATTCATCCCCTTACATATTTAGAGAAGAACGACTGTAATTTTTCTTCCCATTATTTTATGGAGAACTGCCAAACACATCCAACCACTGAAACTGAAAGTTGCCTATTTACTAGATTAAAATAGTAATTTACTAGATTAAAATAGATTAAAATTTTGTTATTAAAAAATAAACAATTTAAAAAAAATAAATAAACAAAACATAGGTAAGTGACTTCAATAGTTTTAAGTTTATAGTTCAATGGCATTAAGCATAATATCTTTACAATTATGCTACGTTTTAGTTGCATATATTTTCAGCAGCCAACGTGAACTCTGCAAGAAGTAACTCATTATTCCCTTCTCCCACCAGTAACTCTACTTTGTTTCTAAAAATGTGTCTATTCTTAGAGCACAGAGATAGTACAGGATTAATTTGTTTGCATACAGGTGACCCTGGTTTCCTTCCACACAATGGCTGTGATACTGGGCATTGCCAGGAGTAATCCCTAAGCACAAAGCCAAGAGGAAGCCCCCAAACACAACCAGATATGCCTCCTGTCAAAATACTTTACAAATAGATTATACATTACTTTCCCATTATATTATTATTATTGTTTTTGTTGTTGTTGTTGTTGTTTCTGGGTCATCCCCAGCATTGCTGAGAGCTTAGTCAGGGCTCTGAGTTTAGGGATTACTCCTGGCAGGCCTCAGCAGATCATAAGGGATGCCAGGGATTGAACCCATGTAAGCTGCCGACCCACTGCCCTACCAATACCTTTTCATCTCCAACATGAATTTAAATAAATAAATTTCCCATACTCTAATATCTGTTATAACATTATTATAAGAGTTGAACTGGCAAATAATAAACTTATCTCAAGTGTGTTATCTGATAAGTTTTAACATGATTACACCTGATGCTATCACCAGAGTCAAAACAGTGAATCACCCCAACATAGTTTTCATCACCCCTACAAAGTTTTCTCTTCCTCTGCAATGTATATACTTATTTGCTTTGGGGCCACATCCAGCAATGATAGAAAGCAATGCCAGCTATCCCAGTTGCTCAAGGGTTGCTCCTAGCAATGCTGTGGTGCCCGAGCCTCCCTCATGCAAAGCACTCGGACTTTTGAGCTCTCTCTCCAGAACTTCTAGTTTTTAAATAATTTCTCCCCCATCCTGTTTCTATCCCTGACCTCAGACAACCATATATTAGTTACAATTATATATTTGTAAGTTTGGAGGGATTTTTATTTGGGGGGGATGCACATCCACCTATGCTCAGGGTTTACTTCTGACTCTGTGCTCAGGGATTGATTGCACCTGGTGAATTTGGAAGACTGCAGAGGGTCCAACGGATCAAACCTGGGTCAGCCTTGTACAAGCCAAGTACCCTACCTGCTATACTGTTTTTCTGACCCCTAAAGAGTTTTGCAGAAATTATATAGATTATATTCCTTTTCTCACCAAAAACAAATTCCTTCATTCAGAAGCATTGTTTCGCACTTCATTCAAAATAATTATTTTGAATAATTACTTTAAAGAAAATGTTTTATTAAAAATCAAAGTAGGGGCTGGAGCGATAGTACAGCAGGTAGGACGTTTGCCTTGCACGCGGTCGACCCGGGTTCAATTCCCAGCACACCATATAGTTCCCTGAGCACCGCCAGGAGTGATTCCTGAGTGCAGAGCCAGGAGTCAGCCCTGAGCATCGCCAGATGTGACCCCCTCCAAAAAAAAAAAAGCCAAAAAGAAAAGTATTTTTTGTTAATATTTCATCCATATGTATTATTGTTAAAATTATGAATATATTAAAACTTGCTTATCCATTAAGTTGGTGATGTTTTTAGATATTTCCAATGATATTACAAATAAAGTTGCTATAAACATTCCAGAATAATAGTTTATGTGGACATTCGCTCTTTTCTCTTGGGAAATTCCGAGAGATTAAAAAGGCTGAAAAATATGGTAAGCATATGTCTGACTTTCCAAGAAACTTTTAAACTATCTTCCAAAGTGGTGTCACAATTTTACATTCTTAACAGGAGTGAATGACAGTCTATTTCCTTCACAATCATGATATTTTTTCTTTTTGGGTCACACCCAGTGATGCTCAAAGGTAAGTTACTCCTGGCTCTGGACTCAGGAATCACTCATGGTGGTGCTCTGAAGACCATATGGGATACTGGGGATAGAACCGTGGCCAGCCATATGCAAAGCAAGCACTCTATCCACTGTACTATCACTCAGGGTCCACGGTTTTTAATTTTATTCACTCATTAGTGTGCAGAGATATGTTTATTAGTTGGAACTTCATTATTTTATTAAATGTTTTTGATGTTTACTTTTGATTTTGAGTCACATCACAAGCTACTTCTGGCTCTGTGTTCTCAGGAGTGCCCCATAATGGTGCTTAGGAGACTATATGCAGAGCTGGGATCAAACTGAGATCAGCAGGATACCAGACAAGCACCTTAACCTCTGTACTATCTTTCCAGCTCTGTTCTTTTAAAATTATAGCTTAGATAATACAGTTACAATAGTGTTAATGTTAATGGTTTTGATGTAAAAAATAAGGGCATAATTCACTGAAAGTTAGTAAATTCCTAATATTAAGCAATAACAACTATATTATCTAATTGTAAAACATTTCATCACACCAAAATGAAATCCACTGCTGAGTTATTTCCCATTATTACCTTCTCCTTTCCCCCTCGGAGAGCCCGACAAGCTACCGAGAGTATCCCGCCGTACAGCAGAGCCTGGCAATCTACCCGTGGCGTATTTCAAATGCCAAAAACAGTAACAATAAGTCTCACAATGGAAATGTTACTGGTGCCCGTTCGAGCAAATCGATGAGCAACAGGATGATAGTGACAGTGACCTCCTAACCACTAACAACCACCAATCTGCTATCTTCAAGTTATACCCATACTTGATATTACATATTAAAAGAATTTACAATCTATGGCTTTTAAAAATCTTTGGCTTTTTTCAATTATCATCATATTATTGAAGTTCCTTGGCATTGTGGCATATACCAATTTTCTGTAGATGAGTATCACATCGTATAATACAATTTGCTTATCCACTGATCAGCTGCTGGACACTTATGTACAAGCATTTACTTAAATATGTTTTTAGTTTTTTAAAAGGATTAATATCTAGGAATGGGATTTGTGGGTCATGTGGTAATTGGATGTTTAAATTTTCATGAATTAAAAAAGTTGATGAGGTATTTTATATTTCTAGCAACAGCATACACTTAAGAGGTTCCAATTTCTCCACATTATTTTTTTTAGTTTGCTCTTCTGTTGGGAGATGAGGGGAGTATGGGCAACATCTAGCAGTGCTCAGGTGCTATTCCTGGCTTTGTGCTCAGATGTCAACCCTGGCAGTACTGAGAGGAATTTAACTTGGGTTCACCATATTCAAGGTATGGTTCTTACCTCCTGTATTTTCTCCCTCACCTTCCCAAGTTTTCCATATTCTCAGCTACAATCATTGTATTTTTTTGTTAGCTTGGCTTTGGCTTGTTTTAGGATCACAACCCATGTGCACAGAATTATTTGAGGGTCAGTACACAGAAGTGGCTCTCTTCAATGCTCATGGCACCATGCAGTTTCAGGGATCAAACCTGGCTATCCTGCATGCCTAAAAGATTTGCTTAATCCATTGAGCTATCAACCTGTATCTTCACCAATTTTTTTTGTTGTTTTGTCACTGTCACTGTTACTGTCATCCCCTTGCTCATTGATTTGTTCGAGCGGGCACCAGTAACATCTCTCATTGAGAGACTTATTGTTGCTGTTTTTGGCATATCCAATATGCACGGGTAGCTTGCCAGGCTCTGCCGAGGGGGCTCGATACTCTCGGTAGCTTGCCAGGCTCTCCAAGAGGGGTGGAGGAATCAAACTTGGGTCAGCCACGTGAAAGGCGAAAGCCCAATTTGTATTTTTTGTAGTTTGTAGTTTGTATTTTTTACATTTTGTATTTTCTCAGTACACTTGATAGTACTGACAGGTTACTCCTGGCTCTGTACTCAGGAGTCACTCCCAATAGGCTCAGAGGATGGGATGCTGGAGATCAAACTTGGGTCTGCGGCTTGTAAGGCAACTACCTTACCTGCTGTACAATCTTTCCAGTCTCAATATTCTTTCTTAATGGCTAATCCAGTGAATGGGACGTAGTATTTCTCTCTAGTTCAGAGTTCTGATTACCATTTCCTTTCTGAAGCATAATGACATTAAGCATCTTCTCGTGTATTTAGTCATCTATATACTTTCCTTAGGAAAATGACTATTCAGACTCCTTGCCTGTTTTTCAGGGGTGTTTTCTGTCTTATTACAAACAAAAGATTTAACAGGTCTTTTTATATTCAACATACACTTGATAATTTACTTTGAAGCAAAAAAGTTTTTAATATTAATGAAGTCCAATTTGTTTTATCTCTTATTGCTGTCAAAAAATTGCCAAACCATTTTCCAAAGCGGCTGTACCATTTAGTATGTGACCAGCTGTATTTGACAGCTCTGTTACAACTCCTAACCAAAATCTAGCATTGGCATCTCTAACAATATTAATGAGTGAGAAAGAAATGTCAGTTTTATTTGTATTTGCATTTCTCTACTGACAATTTGAGCTAACTTTCATTTGCTTGTTTATCAATTCAGATATCTATTTTGTGATGCACCTATGCAAAAGTACTTGCCCACTTTAAAATTGGATCATCTGCTTTTTCTTAATGGGTTGTAAAGTTCTTTCTATATGTTGAATTCCAATATATTAAAATATTAAAATATTTATGCAAACACATTTTCTCATACATGTGCTTTTTTTAACTTTAAGGGGATTTTCTAAGACCAATATTTGTAAGTTTGATTTTAAAATCCCAGTTTGTTTTTTCAGTTTAAGCTCCATGTGTTGTTGTTAAGAGAATACAGAACTTCACACACAGAAAGACTGCATTCCATATTGAGCAACATTCTTGTCCTCTTGTCCATTCTTTACAAAAAAAAATAATTTTCATACCCCAAGATAGCAAATACATTTCTAGCCCAAAATTTATAGATTAGATTAACATTTTCAGCTATGGTATATTTAGAGGATTATTTTTTCATTCTGAGGTGGAACATAGTAACATTTCTCATATGGATTGTGATTCACAGATAAAAATTAGTTAATTAAGTCTGTATGCATTTAATACTCAATTTAGTTTCATTTATCACTTTGCCAACACCAAATGGTCTATTATAGCAACTTTAAGTATTAAAAACATTTAAGGCAAGAGCTCCAATTTACTATTTTAAAAATTACTTTGCCTTACTCTAGGGTTTGTTTTTCATTTCCATATAAATCTTGTGATAAGCTTCTTATCCTACTAAAGCAATTTAATGTGGTTTTGATTGTGATTGTATTGAGCATTTATATTAATCAATTTAATTAAAAATACATTTGCACTCTTTAACATTCTAATACATAAATATTACATATTTTATTAATGCTTAATCTTATTACAATTTTATTTAACTAAAACATTTTGGTCATTTAAAAGGTTATCATAGCTTTAACTTTCATGGTTCTGATTATCCATGTTAATGCACCTTCACCACCACCCAAGTGTCTGAGGCTTTCCCATCATTGCTTCTATGCTACCCTTAATCCAACCCTCCCTGCCATCTCTTCCCACTGCTTAATAATGTTTTGCATTCAAAAGCAACAGTTTTGTCCTCATTATAGTATATGCCCTTACTATATTTCTCTATATACCACAGATGAGTTAGATCACACAGTATTTATTGCTTTCCTTCCAACTGATTTCACTCAACATGAATTTCTTCAGTTTCATTCAATTTGCAGCAAATTGCAAGATTTCACACTTTCTTCTAGCTGCATAGTATACATAGTATTCCACTGTATGTATGTACCACAACTTCTTCATTGATTCACCTGTCTTTGAACATTTGAATTGTTTCCATATTCTGGCAATTATTGTACTTAGTGCTTCAATGAACATAGGCAAGAAAAGATATTCTAAAATTAATGTCTGTGTTCTTGGAATAGAAATATTTCAATACTCACAAAGCTTACTTATGACAACAAACCAACAACAAAAAAAAAAAACCCTCAATAGTCCACCAACAAATGGTGCAATGAAATAAAAATGACATTTCTCTTAAAAGGACATATATACTAAGCATATTAAAAATGTTCATCATTACTTCTTATCAGGGAAATGTAAACCTAAATGACAATGAGATATTATCTCATACCAGGAGACTGGCACATATCCAAGTGTGTAAACCAGTGTTGGCAGGGATGTGGTGAAAAGGAATCTTTTTTCACAGTTGTTGAGAATGTCATCTGGTCCAACCTCTGTGACAAACAATACGAAGACTTTTAAAACTAGGAAAAAACTTCTTTATGACTCTAAGATCCCATTTCTTAGCATCTAGCCAAAGAACACAAAAACATTAATTTGAAAATATGTTGCATATCTAAGTTCACTGAAGCACCCATTTTGTGATCTTCAACATAATCAAACCATTCATCAATTTACTTATTTTATTTTGTCTCCCAAGTAGTCCTCAGAGAGGCCTGGGGGCTACTCATGTTGATAAATCAATCAAACTCTTCTGACAGGCTGCATCAATGCTCAGGCCAGGTGATACATTACTGCTTAATCCTGACAATGCTGGGGGATCACCAAGGCCACCCCTTTGGTGTTTGGGGAAATTAAACCAAACTCGGGGTCTTCAAATTCAAGGCATGTGCTCCAGTCCTTTAAGCTATTTCCCAAGATCCCATTCATTTAATTTAATGACTTTAAACAGTATTTAAAAAAAAGTTTAAAAAATGTTTAAGGTATTTAATACAACAATAAAAATAAGTGATTCATCTTTCCATGACTCAGAATTTGAGAATGAAATAGTATTTCACAACAAAGTAGAATGATAACTGAAAGTTAGCAAAAGGCTCTAATCATATTATCAATCAGAATATTCATATCTTCCAAAATTTTTATCATGAATGTGATTGTCAACTGTTTTTATCAATTGCCTTTTAATTCATTTTGAAATATTTTTTTTCACTTTAAATGTTTTAGTAAAGTTAACAGAAATAAGACTTTAAAATATTTTACCCAGCATCATTCCTTGATAAAATGCTCTTCTGCCCATGCTATATAATCCTTTCTGTATTGTTTAATTTAGTAACCTTATATTTTAAAATGTTCATGTTTGGGGGCTGGAGCAATAGCACAGCGGGTAGGGCGTTTGCCTTGCACGCAGCCAACCCAGGTTCGAATCCCAGCATCCCATATGGTCCCTCGAGCACCGCCAGGAGTAATTCCTGAGTGCATGAGCCAGGAGTAACCCCTGTGCATCGCCGAGTGTGACCCAAAAAAAAAATGTTCATGTTTATGTGTATGAGCAATATGTGTAACCATTTTTTTATTAAAGTGGTACTCAATTCATAAATTGTACTGGACATTTGGCATTAAACCAGATTCTCAACCTTTTTCTGACCCTGGTCTCTTCCAAACTAGTTTCCTTCCTATGCCCACCCCGTCCTATTGGTTGGTCTCCTAATCTCAGATCCATTAACATGATTTCCACCTGTGGTCCCTGTTTGAAAAACACTGTACTATTTATTGTTTGAAAAGATGGTAAACTAGCATTCATATTTGAGACATTTGGCATACATTTTAATGTTTTTAAAAATCAATCTTACTTAAATTGTAGGATTTGATATTAATGTCATCTAGTTCTTACTAAACTTTAATGGCCACAGATATACTGATGGACTGGAGCAATAGCACATCGGGTAGGGCATTTGCCTTGCACGCAGCCAACCTGGGTTCAATTCCTCCATCCCTCTCTGAGAGCCTAGCAAACTACGGAGAGTATCCCGCCCACACGGCAGAGCCTGGCAAGTTACCTGTGTCGTATTTGATATGCCAAAAACAATCACATGTCTAATAATGGAGACGTTACTGGTGCTAGCTCGAGCAAATCGATGAACAACAGGACAACAGTGCTACAGTGCTACAGATATACTGATGATTTCCCTTCCTCCCTCTCTCACTCCCTTCCCCCTTCCTCCCTTCCTTCCTTTTTGAGGGGCAGGGGAGAAAGGGCATGGAGGTCTCCGAACAGTGCCAGGAGTCCCAGGAGGCCCTTACCACTGTTCAGCAGTTGAATGCGAGGGTCGGAGGATGCAGTGCTGCTCAGGCACTGCTGCTTGGTACTTGATTACACAGGAAACACAGAGGTGATTGGAGGCTTTTAAAGCAGCAATTGATGGTGCTAAGGGAGTCCTGGGGTCCAGTATATGCAAGATATGAGTCTTAATCCTTATATTATCTCCTGGGTCCCAATTTTTACTCCCATTCTTTATTTTCTAGATACGGAATTGGCAATTGTTTCTTTTAAAATAATCAGTTTTTTGTGTTTTTTTTCTCTTTTACTATATTTGAGGTTGGTTCTTAAATTTATTATTTCCCACCTCTAATTACTTTTCCAAGCTTTTCAGTGTGGAATATTATGTCATTGATTTGAGAATGTTATTATTTTCTAATTTAATCAATTTATGCTGCTGTTTTCCCCAATTTTTTGTATGTTGTATTTCACTAGAAAGTATTTTCTGATTTCCCCTGCAATTTGTCCTTTATAAATAAATATGTATGCATATTATATATTACACATATATAAAAGAGAACAGCAAGGCATTAATTGAGGTGGCACAGGGGTGACAAGAATGGTATTTGGGGCCTGAGAGACAGTACAACGGGTTTGCAAGCAGCCCATCTGGTTTGATCCCTGGCACCCCAGATGGTCCCCTGAGCACTTCCTCTGAGCACTTCCCTGAACAGAGCCAATAGTAAAGCCCTGAGTACCACTGGTTTTAGCACAAAAAACAAAACAAACACACATACTCCTCTTCCCCTAAAAGGGTATTGAAGTGCACAGTGCTAGCTATTTGTTGATTACACACCAAAGCTTTTCTAGATCTTTGCTATTGTGAATAGCGCTGCAATGAATATAGGAGTACAAATATATTTTTGAAATACTGGTTTTGGACTCTTCAGTAGATGAGAAGAAGTGGAATTACTGCATCATTTGGGAGTTCAATTAACCTTTCTAGAAATCTTTCTGTTTTATATAATAGGGTGAACCAGGCGACATTCCCACCCATCATGGAGAGTTCCTTTTTCTCGTTTTTATAACTAGACAGATGCCATCCTTACGATAGGGTTTATCTTTGCCTGCTGTCACCTGAGGCCGGAAGGCTCTGCCTTTAGTGTTGGTGGGAAGGGATTTCTGTGCCCATGACTACACTTAGGGCTGGAGTGATAGCACAGCGATAGGACGTTTGCCTTTAACGCAGCCGACCCGTGTTTGATTCCTCCGCCCCTCTCCGAGAGCCCCGAAAGCTACTGAGAGTATCCCGCCTGCACAGCAGAGCCTGGCAAGTTACCCATGGCGTACTCAATATACCTAAAACAGTAACAACAAGTCTCACAATGGAGATGTTACTGGTGCCCGCTCGAACAAATCGATGAGCAACTGGATGACAGTGACAGTGACAGTGACTACACTTAATCTGGCACCCCCCATACACATATTTCAGATATTTCAAATACTTTTTAAATTATTTCATTTAATGTTTCAATTGGCTTTGGATTAACATCTCGTTTGTTTTTTGTTTTGGGACCACACCCAGAGGTGCTCAAGGCTTACTCCTGGTTCTGTGCTCTGGGATCACTCCCAGTCGGGTTTGGGGCACTAATGATCAGACCTGGGTTGGGCATATGCAAGGCAAGTGACCTACCTGTTGTACTATCTCTCTGGCCCTCTTTTTGTATTTTTTAAAAGTGATTTCTATAAGGAATTCACTAAAACATCCTTAATCTTTTGAGTTCATCCAAAATACTATATATACTTTTTAATGTAAAATATAGACATCTTGAAAACATAATAATACCTTTACACATTTCCTATACAAATATACCATATGCACTGCCATAATTTTTTATTTTAGTATTCATATATATTTATTTAACTGTATACTTATCTACATCACATACAATGAAAATTCCAAAGAACAATTTATAATTTTGCTTTAACTTCCAAAGGTCTTCTTAAAAAATTAAATGGAAAAATATTTTAATTTAAAAAGTAAACTGATATTCAGTACTTTTAAGGCTCCTTAGATGCCAATTTTCTTTGATCACACCTTTGCCATCTGAAAAACTTTGCTAACATTTTTCAAAGAATAGGTGCCATTAGAGATAAATTTTGTTTTCTATTTATAAAGTTCTTAATTTTGCCAAAATTTCTGAAGGTTATTTTCATGAGACACAGAACTTTGAGGTGGTGAATTTATTGCTTTAACATTAAAATAATCTGGTCATTGTGATTTCTAAACACTGCTAATACTCAAAATGTGTAGGGGGCTAGAGAGATAGCACAGTGGGTTGGGAGCTTGCCTTGCATGCAGCTGACCCTAGTTCTCTCCCCGGCATCCCATGTGGGATGGGGTAGTACATCCTGAGTACCATCAGGAGTGATTCCTGAGTGCAGATTCAGGGGTAACCCCTGAGCATTGCCAGGTGTCTCCCCAAAACAAACAAAAATTTCAAAAAATTAAATTTTTACAGGGCCAGAGAAATAGTATAGTCTTAAGATGCTTGCCTTGCATTGTCAACTCTGGTTTGTTCCCAGATACCATATATGGTACCCTGTGAACCTCAAGGGGTCACTCCTGAGCACAGTCAGAAATAGCCCCAGAGCAATGTCAGATGTGGTCCAAGCCCCTCCTCCTTCAATGAATCTTTTGTATATGCATCATAATGAATGCATCATAATGAATGTATTTAGGTAAAATCTTTCTAGAAGCATCTTAAAGGTTCAGAACTTCACTTCACCATACCTCATTCTTGAATTTTATATAATAGTCAATTGCATGATCCTCTGAATTTGTCACTCCCTTACTATCTTCATTTATAAGATACCAATGTTGGAATGGTCAGAACTGTTTTCTGAAAGTTTATGTTTTATAACTTAACTGCACCCTCACAATAATTAGCAATGCTTAATACTTCAATCATCTCTGAGGACAATTTCAGGGCCAGAGAAATAGTACAGGGATTTAGGAGCTTGCTGATCATGTAGCTAACTGCATATGGTCTTACCAGTGGAGTGATTCCTGAGCACAGAGCCAAGAGCATAGCTTGGTATGTTCCAAAAATCAAAATCAACAAAAAGACCATTCTAATTAAAATTGCACAATGGAGTGATAAATTTTAGTAAGCTAAATAGTAACTACAATGAATATTGTAAAATACCACCTTAGACAAGGTACTATTTCAAAACCTGATTAAAGTATGTATTTTTTAAAAGTTCAGATATGAGGGATCAGAGAGATAGTATAGTGGGTGAGCCTTGCACACGACTGACCTGAATTTGACCTTTGGCATCCCATATGGTCCCCTGAATACCACCAGGAGTAATTCCTGAGGACAGAGCCAGGAGTAAATCCTGAGCATCACTGGGTATGATCCAAAAACAAACAAATAAAAAGTTAAATATGATACCTTTTAAATCTACCTTATAAAATCATCAACAAAAATAAAATCTTCAACACTACTGCAAACAACAGTACCTGAAATATTTTTTTAATTTTAAAATACCTGAATAAACCAGATAAATATAGTTCAACTCTACTGTGCAATTTTGGTAATTAGGTAGAAGAGACTGTTTCCAGTCCTACTAAAGTCATCAGGGGCCTGATGAATCAGTGAAGGTGAAAACAAAACATTACACTCAGAAATATTCAGGATACTTGTCAAACAGTGGAAAGAAAGAGATACAATATTCTGAGCAAATAATCTAACACAGTTATATACCAAGATCAAGACAGAGATGATCATGCTAATTACCACTCAGCATATATCCCCTACCACCATCACTAATACCAACTGTCAAAGATATACAGCATGTAAACAAAATTTTTTATAAAACTAACAATAAACTCAAAGTACTAGAGTACAAGTTTTACGAGTATATGCTCCACCTTTGATCCCTGGCAAGGTCCCCAAAGCATTGGGCATAGTCCTGGCAGCTCAGAATCACCCAACTGGAGCATGGAGCAGCACTCCTCACTAAGCCCAAGCACTGAACCTTCAGGCCTGCCAGCTGGCTCAAGTATTTTTGGGGTAGTCATGAGGAACCCAGAACACTGAAATAAAAATCATTTTAAAAAGTAAAGCTATCAATAAATCTTAATTGGAAATAATAGTGTTCCACTTCTCTCTGAATGGGTATCTCAGAAGCTTCCCAAGGATGTTACTATGCTACTTCAAAGGATTCTGATCATTTTCTACTTCATTGTCATGATAGAAAAACCTTGCTTCTTTTTTTCCAACTGTGTATCATTAGGATGCTATAGACAAAATTATTTCATTTTTTACATAAACATTCTAAGAATGTGTATATTATATAAAATATTTCATGTCAAGAAATAGCAACTATTACAGGGAGCTAGAGATGAAGTAAAGAGGTTAGGGCATTTATTTGCCCTGCATGCAGCCAATCCCAGTTCAACCCCCAGCATCCCATATGGTCCCCAAGACTTCTGAATGCAGAGCCAGCAGTAAGCCCTAAGAACTGCCAGGTGCCACCGAAAAACAAACAAAAAAAAAAGTAAAATGAGAGAGACAGAGACAGACAGAGAGACAGAGAGAGAAGGAGGAAAGAGAGAAACAGATTTCTCTCCTGAGTGTAAGCACCTCCAGAGCTTTTTCTGTGTGTGTGTGTGGTGTTCAGGGACTCTTCCTGGCTTTGTGCTCAGGAGTGATCCCTGGCAGTGCTCAGGAAACCAAGTGTGCAGAGCTAGGACCAAACTGTGGTTGGTTTCATGCAAGGTAAGTGTTTTACATCCTATACAAATCTCTGTGGTGCCAAAAGGTTACGCCTAGCTCTGCACTCAGGAGTCACTCCTGGTGGGCTCCAGGACTATACAGAATGCTATGGATTGAACCTGGTGTACTATCTCTCTGGTCACACCCATCCCGCACTCCAAGGTGTTTTATTCTTGATTTTTCTATAGTATTTTACTAATTGTTTATTATCATACTTAGAATAGTTTTACTCACTCCTAGGTAAGAAATGAACTCATCAATGATTTATAACAGCAGTTCTTTAAATTTACATTTTTTTTTGGTAGTGGTGGTGCCAGGTTTCAAACCCGGGGCCTTTCCACAATCAAGGAAAGTGTACAGGTACTTTCATTTCTCTTCCCTCTTATTGTTCTCATTACAGGGTAGCACACATGGCAAAAGAATTAGCACACTGGTTTCAATGCTCACAGGGAGCTGCTCACTTTACATTTTGTGGTGCTCATATACATTTGGTTGCTTGTGTCTGCGATCACAAACCTTGTTGTGGTATCACAGATCCTAAAGAGCAGAATCACTGGGATTGTACTTGGGCTTGGAGGGCAGTCACAGGGATTGGCATTCACCAGCAACTGGCACTCAAGTTCATGGCTTGACTGCCCGCAGGCTTGCAAGGTTCACAAAGCTCACAGGGCAGAACTCAGGAATTATCCCTAGGCCCTAGACACAGTTATTTGAAAGTTGCTCTTGGGGCTTGCTTATCAGGCGGATGTTCTGTGAATAAGAATCTCGCTTGCTGGTCTCTCTGTTTCTGTGCTTGCTTATTTCCACTTTCCCTTTTTCCTATTTACCATGTTGTGATAGTTGGCAATAAGGAGAAACCTGCGGACTCTCTTGGACACAGGCTTCCAAACTGACTCCTTGATTGCTACATATTTCATTGTTGGAGTTTAGGTCCCATGCTTACTTTGTATGCCTGAAAACCCACAGTAAAAATTTTTAAACATGGGGCTGGAGCAATATCACAGCGGGTAGGGCGTTTGCCTTGCACGCGGCCGACTCAGGTTTGATTCCCAGCATCCCATATGGTCCCCCGAGCACCGCCAGGAGTAATTCCTGAGTGTAGAGCCAGGAGTAACCCCTGTGCATCGCCAGGTGTGACCCAAAAAGCAAAAAAAAAAAAAAATTAAACATTTTAAATAAAAGTTTCAAAGATGAACTTAGAAGGTGTTAAATCTGAAACTCTGCTGAGAGAGAAAAGCAAAGTGCTCGCTATTGGGGGTGGGCGTTGGAGGGTGGGGCAGGAGGAAAACTGGGACACTGGTAGTGGGAAATGTACACTGGTGAAGGGACGGGTGTTGGAACATTATATGACTGAAACCCAATTATGAACAACTTTGTAACTGTGTATCTCTGGTGATTCAATTTTAAAAAGTCACACTGAAATCTCCAGGCTTTCTTGGGGTCAGGATGGGTTACTGCCCCACACCTCCCTGAACTTCCAGAAGCCTTGGCAGTCATGTCTACATCCAAAACTGCCACCCAGTTAAAAAGGTACTCCAGCCTTACCATCCTGATAAAAATACTGAATGCCATGAATAAACATGACGACCTCTTAGTACGTGTATTGCAAACCATAATGCACAAAAATAGAGGAAGGCTGGGAGTGGGGGGCGGGTTGGAATTGGGGGATGATGGGAGGAAAATGGGGGACATTGGTGGTGAGAAACGTACACTGATGGAAGGATGGGTGTTGGATCATTGTATGACTGAAACCCAAATACGAACAGCCTTGTAATAGTCTATCTCAGGAATATTCAATAATTTTTTTAAAAAAAAGTAATGTGGAAAAAAAAGTAATATAGAGTTCATGATGCTTCAGTCAGCTTAATCTGTGGCTGTACTCCATTTAAAATAAAATAAAATGAAATAAATGAATAAAAATAAAAGTCATACACAAAAACTCTGAAACTTATCCAAGATGTTTTTAGATGAGTATTAAAGGTTAGAAATAGGTAAGAGAGAAATAATAGTATTCCAGTGTTCAAAACCAAAAACCAAAACCATACCAAAACTGACCTATTTAAAAAATAATTTTTTGTTTAGTTTTTGGGCCACACCTGGCAATGCTTAGGGCTTACTCCTGGCTCTGTGCTCAAGGACCACTCCTGGCTATGCTCAGAAGACCATAAGCTGTATCAATGATTGAAATGGGGTCAGCAAGGCAAGCACCTTATTATCTGTATGATTTCTCCTACCCCAGTGTTTCCATTTTTGGTTTTCAAAAATGAATGTGGAATCACCATAATGTTTTTCATTGAGGCGGTAACAATTTACATTCCTAAGAGTACTTTTTCCTCCACTTACCTGCCAATACTTATTGTTTCCAATCTTTTTATAAATGTCATTTTTATGGCTGTGAGATGATATATCATTCTGCTTTTGATCTATATTTTCCCTGATGACAAGTAATATTGAATGATTTTGTGTCTTTAGCCAATCTGTGCATCTTTAAAGAGGTGTTTATTCATATATTTTGTCCAATATTTGACTAGTTCATTTTTATTGCTGAGTTCTATGATGTCATAATAGATTTAGACTATTAACCCCTTGCCTACTGTAACATGTACAATACCTTCTCCCCACAAAGGCTGCCTATTTTGGTGCTAAGTTTCTTTTGCTGTGTTGACAGTTTTTTCACAGGATATAGCCCCATCTATTTTTCTTTGCCATTGGCACTGACTTTATAAACGAATGCATTTATGGTTCAAGTACAGAAGTGTATCACCTATGTTTTTCCCCTTGTGTTAATGATTTCAGTTTTTAAAAAAACTATCTTTAATTGATTTTTCTATATAATACAAAATTGCATAGTTTCATTCCTTTCCAAGTAATTATTCCATTTTTATATTTCTTTTGTTAAAATGCTTTCCCCTTTTCACTGTATGACTTAGACTGCTTTGTTATGAATTAAATGTTAATATAAGAGGAGGTTTTATTTCTGGGATCTCTATTACATTGGTCTGTGTCTGATTTTATTCTAATACGTTATTGTTGTGCTGGAGCAATAGCACATCAGGTAGGGTATTTGCCTTGCACGCGGCCGTCCGGGTTCGATTCCTCCATCCCTTTTGGAGAGCCCGGCAAGCTACCGAGAGTATCTTGCCCGCATGGCAGAGACTGGCTAGCTCCCTGTGGCATATTCAATATGCCAAAAACAGTAACAACAAGTCTCACAATGGAAACGTTACTGCTGCCCACTTGAGCAAATCGATGAGATGACAGTGATACAGTGACAGTGATACCTTACTCTTGGGTGAATTTTGTTTTGAGGGGGAAACACAAAGATGTGCTTGGGCTTATTACTGGCTCTGTACTCAGAGATCATTCCTGGCAATGATCAAGAGACCATGTGCACTGCCAGGGATGGAAACAGGGTCGGTCTCATGCACGGCAGGCACTTTAACTCCTATACTATCTCCTGTACCAATGAGACCTTTTTTTGAATACTACTGCTTTCATGAGTATACAAATCATGAACTGTGATGTTTTCATTTTTCTTTTCTTTCAGGAATGCCTTATTCAATGATTTCTGTGTTCCCTTACAGATGTAAGAATTGTTCATTTTCTAGAAGAAATGCTATTGGGATTTCAGTAGAAATTGTACTGAATCTATATATTGCTGTATACTGCAATGTAGATATTTTAATATTAATTTTTCCAGTTCGTGAATATGAAATGAATATATTTTCATTCTCTACTTTTTATCATTTTATTTGGGGGGATGGCACTGCTTTGAGGCTACCCTTTGGTCTGTGTTTAGGGTTCACTCCCAGGGATGCTATGCTTAGGGACTATGTGGTGGAAAGGGATCCAATTACGGCATCCAACATGTAAAGCATGTACTCACCTCTGTGAACGGTCTCTCTGGCTTCTATTGATTTTAAATGCTGTTTTTACAAATATCTTTGGGCTTAATTGTGTAGTTTAATTGTGTAGTTTATTTCAGTGGATTAAAACATTTTCACTTACAGTTGCTATGGTACATGTTTGAATATCTAGCAAAGCAAGTCTTTTCTCATTACTCTTTTATTTCATAATTTTCATGGCTATTATTTTTGTTCTTCTTAATGAAGTTTATGATTTACTTTTATATCTGAAAAACACATACAAACCCAGAAGATATTTGTACTTATGTTTAAGTTTGAAATTGAATTGAATTTCTAGGAGTATTATATTTTTTTCATGTTTTAAACCTTTGTTAAAAAATTAGCTATTTGTAGGTCTAACTTTAGGGGAGAGACTCTCCAAACAATAATAGTGAGTTTTGTTGAAATATTGTATGCAATCAAAGTGAAAGTAAAGTGAAATTTATTAGTTACACAGGCGGGGGGGGGCTTAGGGTGGGGGGGCTAGGGGCGTGGGGGTGTTTGGGGTGTGAGGGGGCAGGGTGGAGCTATACTGGGATTCTTGGTGGTGGAATATGAGCACTGGTGAAGGGATGGGTATTCGAGCATTGTATAACTGAGATTTAAACCTGAAAACTTTGTAACTTTGTAACTTTCCACAATAAAAAAAAAAATTAGCTATTTGTGCTTTCACTGCTTTTGTTTTGCTATTGTAAACTCAGTCTTGTCTTCCAGTACATCTTACAACTACCTATTTCTGTGTAAGTGTAAAGATTTTTTTCAGCTACACCCTGCGATGCTCAGGGCTTATTCCTGGCTCCGTACTTAGGGATCATTCCTGGCAGAGCTCTGTGTGTGTCTGTCTCTTCTGTGTGTGTATGTTTCTCTTAATTTTTTAAGAGAAAATTTATTTTTTCTCCTAATTTTTACTAGTTTTTCTGTGAATTATTAAAAATACTTATTTCATCTGCAAAGAAAAATCATTTATGGCTTCCTTTGAATTTCTATGCTGATAAATTCTTTGTCTTGTCTAAAATTTCCATATCAGACATATTTATCATTTCCTAACTTAGTGGCTAAACTTCTATTTCTTCCCTATTATCAAAGACATATTTGTTTGTTTTAGATGGTGGAAGTGGAGGGGAGGGAAGGCAGGGCATTACAGACAACACAGCTCTTTATCAATGAGCCGTATCCCTGCACCAACAAAAACATCAGTACAGGGAACTGGATGAACACAAAAATGAAAAAAAAGCTGAAGAAACAGGTTCTAACGAGACTTTACAAAAATGAATTATTTGTGGGTATGGTGCCTTCATCAGATCAACCTGTAGCTGTAGGGTGAGTGCAACAGCAGTCTGATGGTGCTTTCAGACTCCCAAATACCCCAAAATTGCTTCTGTGCCTTTTGGCCAGACCCCAACAACTTGGGGCCAAGTTTACCAAGAAATTGAATGGCCAAAAGGTAGGTACGGGAGCCACACCCACAAACCACCTCCGGTTCAGCTATATAAGCTCATTTATTGGCCTTATTTCAGAGACCCATAAATCTTGAAAGAGACCAAAAGACACAGGAACAGTGGTTCGGAGCAATGTGGGCAAGCAGGCACACCCTGCAGGGCATATGCCAGTAGTTTATTTCTCTGGAAAAGATGGAAAAAAGGGCCATGGTGCAAAGACAAAGAAACGAATCTCTGAACCAACCAGCTCACTGCAGAGATGCCTCCAAACTTTAAGCCAGACCAACTTCACTGAGGTGCCTCGGACAGGGGCAGGCATTGTCTCTCCACCTGTCCCCTAAAAACCCGGGCAGGGAGGAAATAATAATAAAATAATAAAATAAAATTAACATTCTGAATAAAAAAGAAGTAATGTGGAGTTCATGCTCAATTCAATAAGCTTAATCTATGGCTGAATAAATAGTAGTACTCCTACATTAAGAAATAATAAAGGAGCTGGAGTGATAGCACAGCAGGTAGGGCATTTTCCCTGTACACGGCCGACCCGGGTTCAATTCCCAGCATTCCATATGGTCCCCTGAGCACCGCCAGCAGTCATTCCTGAGTGCATGAGCCAGGAGTAACCCCTGTGCATCGCCAGGTGTGACCCAAAAACAAAACAAAAACAAAAAATAATAAATACAAATAAAAAATGAGTTCTTAAAAAAATTAAAAATTACCAGACATCTTCCTGAAACAGCTGGCTAATAGCTAAGACTTCATTTTATTTCTTACTTTCAAAATTTTCAAGAATGCATCTAATTGGATGGACCTGATGTGCATTCACCCCACTATAACCACAGGGAATACAATTTTAACTCCTCAGTTATTTCTGGGGAAAAAATAGTTTCAACAGGGACTGAAGAGATTAGTAAATTGCTTACCTTGTATGTGGTAACATGAGTACAATCCCTGGCACCACATATGGTCCCCCTAGCACCACCAGAAGTGATTTCTGAGCTAGAATGAGGAATAAATCCTGAGCACAGCTAAGTGTGGTACCAAAGCTCCAACTGAATGATTATGTTGTAGGAACTTAATGATTCTAAAATCTGGTTTTTCAGAGATAAGAAAAATTTGGATGCATAACAAATATTCTCCATAGATGTAATATGGAAAATATGTTTAGGGTAAATAATATGGTAACAAAAAAAAGAGAATATGAAGAATATGTTTAAGGTGAATAATATGATAGCAGTGAAAATAAAACAAAATAAAAAGAACTTTTTAAAATGAAATTTCATGTTTGTATTTGGTTTACATCCCTCCACCAGTGCCCACTCTCCTCCACCAATGTTACCAGTATCCCTCCCATACCCCCACCCCAACCCCCACCACCCCACTCTGCCTCTGTGGCAGGGAATTCCCTTTTGTCCTCTCTCCTGTTGGATGTTGTAGTTTGCAATAGAGGTATCAAGTGGCCATCATGTAAAAAGAACTTTCTGATTATAGAATTATGTAACCTAAAAAAAGCCATGTTGACGTTATAAAATTTTCTTATAAGTGGATGGTCACGGACAGTATCATCCTAAGATAAATGAATCAGAAAGAGAGGAACAGACATAGAATGACTGAACTCATTTGTGGAATATAAAATAACATAGTATCAGACTGACACCCAAGGACAGTAGACACAAGGGTCAGGAATACCGCTCCATAGTTGGAAACCTGCTTCATGTGCTGGGGGAGAAGGCAGCTGGAATAGAGAAGGAATCACTAGGTCAAGGATGGTTGGAGGAATCGAGGAAACATTCAGGATAGGAAGATGTATGCCGAAAGTAGATAAAGAACCAAATGTAATAGCCTCTCAACATCTATATTACAAAACATAATGCCCAAAAATAGAGAGTATGGGGGAAATTGTCTGCTATAAAGGCAGGGGGATGTTTGGGGTGGGGTTGGGGAGATACTGGGGACATTGGTGGTGGAAAATGGGCACTGGTGGAGGAATGGTGTTTGATCATTTTATGAGTAAAACTCAAACATGAAAGCTTTGTAACAGTATCTCATGGTAACTCAGTAAACATTTTTTTAATTTAGAAAATTTTTTAAAAATAAAAGCTATCTCAAGAGATCACAAAAATAGTTTAGGTTCAGTGATTATTTTTCTGGAACTAAGGCACAATATTAAGGTACAATATTATCTAAAACAAAACAGCAAAACAGTCTGTAGGTTTCCTCTGATTTCACTATTACTGTTAAAACTCTTGGTGTATCAATTTGTTAATGAATACAACAAATTATTAGTTTTTTTTGTTTTCATTTCTTTCAGGGCCATATCCAGTGGTACTAAAGGACTACTCCTAAGGCTTTGTGTTCAGAGGTCATTCCTGAAGGTGCTCAGGTGACCGCTGAACACCTTTTAACTAGGACTAGGGGTTTAATTAGAACAGGCCACACGGAGGCAAGTGCCTTACCCTGTCTTCTTTCTTAGGCTCACTTAAAAAAGATGTTCTAAGTGAAACATTTCTTCAATTATCATTTTTTAATTTAAAAATATTGTTATTTGGGGGCCAACCTGACAGAACTCAGGGCTTACTTCTAGAGGTCTTGGGGTGGGGGTCGGCCACAGTTTTCTAATATTTACCAGTGTTGTTCATATTCAGAATGATATGAATCAAACCATCAATCTTAATATGAAGTTCAATAAGATTGTATTCATGTATTGATCTGTTTACTATGTAGTTTCTTATTTGGTAATGCCAAAAATCTTAAGTTTTTTATAAAATAATCAATCATGCCTAACTTTCCTTGTCACAAAACTGCAGATGTACACATTTAATATTGACTCTTCAGTGTTATATTTTACTTATTCCAAATGTCAACCACAGATCTTTGCTGCATTAAATATTTTGTCCAAAAGGAAATTTTAATATGCAATCATACTGAATTAAATCTTCATCTCACTTATCTGTGGTATATAAAATCCTGGATGAAGAAATGTACTGTACTAAAAGGTGGATGTCTAGGTCACCCTTGGCCCTAGTGTTTGGAGAGGAGAAAGACGGAGAAGGGAAGAAACCTAGGGGGGAAGAAGAGAACTGGAAGTAACGGGTGAGCTGGCATCAGGGCTTCAGTTACACTGGTAATATGGGGGAGGGGTATAGCTATATAACCAAAACTGAAAACATGAGATCTAAGCTGCAACCAGTGAAATTTTGTAATGTATCTGTCAAGTTGACAGGTGGGAAAGGATGGAAGTTTGGGTGGGCAAGGAATACGGGAACATTGACGGAGGGAAGCTGACACTAGTAGTGGGACTGGTGTTGAAATATATGCCTAAAACTCAACTATCAATAATTTTGAAAATCAAAGTTCTAATTAAAAAAATACAGATAAAAATTTTAATAAAATTGAATCATTCAAGACAATAATGATAAAAGATAGAAAGTAGATTAAAGGTTTTCAGTGCCTTGGAGGAATTGGAAGTTATTGTTTAATGGCAACAGTTTCTGTTTGTGGTAAGGAAAAGTTTGGGAAATAGTGGTCACTTGCACAACAGTGAGATGTAGTTAATACGAACAAATTTTACATTTGAAATATTCAAATGGTAAATTTTATGCTACATATACTGGTCTGTTCTAAAAATGTCCACTTGCTTATAATAAAGATATCTTGGAAATTATGAAATTTGCTTCAACAAGATGTAAACATTATACATGTCAGAGTCTCAGAGTTTTCTGAGGATATTTTGTTTAAGAATGTAACACATATATGATTTATTATTCACTCCAACTTTGCTAAAAATTGGCATGGGTATTCATTAGATAAATAATTGAAATTATAATATGCTAAACTCTTATTTTAAATTTTTCATTATTTTTAAAATTGAATCACAGTGACATATACATTTAGGAAGTTGTTCATGACAGGATTTCAGTCATATAATGTTCCAACACCCATCTCTTTACTTTTCCCACCACCAATGATCCCAGTTTCCCTCCTCCTCCCAACCCCATCACACCCCCTGCCACCATGGGCAAGCACAAGTCTTTTACTTTTTATCTGAGTCAAAATCCTGTGAATGAAGCAATGAGCAACTAACAATGCAAAACAGACTCAAAGTCCTGTATTGCACTGATAGGTATTCTTCAGTAATGATCTGATGCATAGATACCAAAGCTCATAGATGCCAAAGCTCATAGAATTATCTATAATTGTGATTTTGCCTTAAAAGCAAAAAACATTATATAGTATATAAAAATTTAAGAAACGATATGCCAATTTTACCTCGAATATAAACAATCACTTAATTTAGTAATAAAAAAGGGGGCAAAGCTTGTCTCCCCTAATATTTTTTCCTAAAACACATTTCAAAGACTTTTGCAACACAGCACAATGGATCATGTTACAAAGCAATTATTTATTCATTTAGAGGAGGAGGTTGGGGCCAAACCAGACAGTACTCAGGACTTATTTCCAGCTTTGCACCCAGGGATCACTTCTGATGGTACTCAGGGACCATAAGGCAGTGCTGAGAATCAAACAAGAGTTGGCTGCTTATAAGGCAAGCACCTAAATCAATGTGGCCCTAAATCGATTCTTAAAAGATATGCTTAATGTTTTGGGTCAGAAGTTCAATGGGCTGGAGCAGATGCCTGGCAACAAGGAGGCCTGCATTTGATCCCCCACACTGCACTGTAGCCTAAGCACTGTCAGAAGTCACATCCCAGCACAGGGCTGGAGCCACTGAGCACCACTGGGTGTGGCCCCAAAGTAAAAATAAATAAAAATCAATAACTATATCGTTAATGTTTTTAAATCTGTGCTTTGATAGATATATACTTTTTCTATAAATAGATTTTTCTATTATATAGTTCTATATCTATTTTTTTACATAAATAATAAAATTAACATTTAAAAATACCTTTTAAAAAGACAAATGATCATTCATTCATCATTATATAAAAGAGGATAAAAACTGAAAAAAAATAAATGTACTTTAAATTATTAATTTTATTCATAATTCACATCATTAAACATAGAGAAAAGTAAAATCCTTTAAAAAAAGGAGTATCAATATTGTGTGTTACAATGGAAAGTGTTAACAAAATTAGTGGTTTCACACTATCTGAGCACAGAACATTTTATTCACAAACCAGAAAATTATTTTCCAAGTCCAGAATCTCTCTACCTTTAGGAAGTTAAAAACTTACGAACTTGTTTCCTCCCCTCTTTTAGAGGAATTATACTTAAGATTGAATCAAGTTCTTTCTAAGCACAAGAGAATAAACATTGCATTGTTTACATCCCCACCTAGTGGTCTAAAATTTGTTATGAGCATGATTAAGAAAAACTTAAAAGCTACAAAGTTATTTGACAAAAATAAAACAAATCAAAACCTTTCAGCTAGAGAGAAATGTTCTTTTTTAGTTTTTCTAGTCTCATGCTATTCCAACTAGATGAAAATTATGTCAGAAACTGTAACATAATCAGAGAGGGAGGGAAAGGATTTTCCTAAAGCATCTATTTTAACTTAAAACTAAATTAATTCAGAGGATATATATTCTAAAATAAATACTTATTGAGGGCATTTCAATCTGGAAAGCACAGTATGTCATGGGCAAGTACAGCAGGTAGGGCGCTTGCCTTGAACTAGGCCAACCCAAGTTTGAGCCAGAAAAAGGAAAGAAGGAAGGGAGGGAGAGAGGGAGGGAGAAAGGGAGGGAGGTAGGAGGAAATCCAATTATCTAAGCAATGAGTTTCTCAAGGGACTGGGGAAATATCAGTAGTGGTAGAACATAAGCAATGAAGGCTACGCCTGACCCCTGGCAGTGCATCCCCCCACCTGCACCAAGCACGGCTGAGATTGATGCTTATTAAGATACAACTTGCTGAAGTTCATTCAACAGCACAGTGATAGAGCAGTATCAATATTGCTGATACTCACTCACCGCCTGAAGTAGACTTAATGTCCCTTGATGCTTAAAATTATAAATTTGAATTTTGGGGGAAGTAAATAATTTTAACTCATATATGCATATATGTGAATTAAATTATTAAATTTAAGAGATTACTTCTATTACCTCTCCTACCTTGTCACCTTCAAAATCCCTTCCTCTATGCTTCAGGAGCGACACATTATTACAATCCATAGTCCAAGTCAACCACTAATATGTTTTTATACTATTATAGGCTTAACTTTATACTATTATAGGTTTAATTTTCAGTACTCATTTATTTATAAAGGAATCATACAAAATGTAACATCTTGATAACAGTCTTCATTTCAGCATGAATCCTTTGCAATTCGTTCCAACTGTTTCATGTACCCATAATTCACTCCTTTTTATTACTACCCTATAGATTATATATTATATTAAACATCATAAGGGATAATTTATAGTATATGTATAACCTCGGGGCTGGAGCGATAGTACAGCAGGTAGGGCATTTGCCTTGCACACTGCCAACCTGGGTTCAATTCCCAGCATCCCATATGGTCCCCTGAGCACCACCAGGAGTAATTCCTAAGTGCAAATCCAGGAGTAACCCCTGAGAATCGCTGGATGTGACCCAAAAAGCCCAAAAACATAAAATAAAATATAGAATATGTATAACTTCAATTTTTCCCAGAGCGCACAGCCGCGACCTTTTTATTTTTATTTTGACTTTATTTATTTTATTTTTTATTTTTTTTAAATTTTATCCCGCACACCATAGGCTGGCAAGCTACCTGTGATGTATTTAATATGCCAAAAACAGTAACAACAATGTGCTCTTCATGTTCCGGAGAGAGCAGACATCATTGGGACTAGCATGCACACAGGGACAAATGAAGATGTTACTGGTGCTCATTTGAGCAAATCTATGAACAACAGGATGACTAATACAGTGATATGTATAACTATATATTACACATAATAAGGAATAATTTATAGTATAGGTATACATTTATAACTAATACATCTATATTAACACACATTCAATAATTTATAGTTTAGGTGTATATAAATACATATGTAACTATACAGAAAACATATGGTGTAGTTTTTGCTTGTTGTGTTTTGTAATGTGCGTGTGTGCGTGTGTGTGTATGTGTGTGTGTGTGTGTGTGTGTGTGTGGTATTTTAATGGTGCTCAGAGTTTACAGCTTGCTCTATACTCAGGATCAATCCTTATAGTATCTGGGATTCAATCAGGGTCAGCAGTATACAAGGCACGCACCTTACCTCTGTATTATATCTCTGGCCTCAAGTGGTGTTTATACACTCATTGAAGTACAACTGGAATATTTCCAGTTTGGTATTATTGTGAAAAAGAATCCAAACATTGGGGTCAGGAGATAGCATAGATATCACATGCCTGGCATGCACCCAACAAGGTTCGATTCCTGATACCAAATGTTTCTCAAGGACAATGGGTACAGTCCTTGAGGGCCCAAAACACTATTAGGTGTGTTCCTTAAGGTCCCCATCACTCCTAGAGTGGCCCAGGTATTCCTGGCACTGCAGGGCTGGAGCAGCAACACATCCTTGGGCCCGTATGCAAACTGATGGCCAGGTTCAGTCATTGAGAATCTCCTGATAATCTTACCAGTGGGGTCCCTGAACCACCATTTGGTAGACATAATTAAAAGTCTTATTTTCAAAGAGTCAAAACATTTACATCTAAGTCTTTTCCAGCTTTTAAATATATATGAAATACTATTAGAACCTTTTTCTGAGGGGTTAAGGAGGCTTTTCAAGCATTTCATGCAAAAGCCCAAGGGTGTGGTGCTACTGATTCCATGTGATGTCAGGGATCTTAAGTGATACTATATAATAATGCCTCATGTGACTTTTGGTGTGTCAGGCAGCACAGGAAATGCTGGGAGAACTCCAGTGCCACACCCAGGGCTACTTGGACACCTGCAGGGCTGTACTCTATTATGCAGCAAGAGTAGTTATAAGAAAGCTCAAAATGATAGAGAAAAAGAACCCTGACATTAAGAAATCAGAAATATCTCAAATAACCTCATTTGAAGTTAATAAATCCATGCAGGAAAAGTGAACAAATTAAGTTCAAAGTTATAAGAAAAATAATAGCAAAGACTGGAGCAGAAATAAATGCATTATACTGAAAAACAAAAAATAGAAAGGAAACTAAAAGTTGTTTCATGAAGGAAAAATCAGTAAAACAAAAGAAGAAGAAACTACAATTTTTTACCATAGAAATACAAAGAACTATGAGATTGCTACAATTACATACCAAAATAGAAAATCTACTAAAACTGGATAAATTTTAAAATACATAATTTAGCATAATTTAATCATAAAGAAAAAAGAAAACTAACCAGACCAATAATGAGTAACAGATTACTTATGCTCTTATGTAGTATGACTTTTTCATCTTTTTGGGTCACACAAGTGATGCTCAAGGGTTATTCCTGGCTTTGAGCTTAGGAAGCACTCTTGGCAGTACCGAGGAGACCATATGGGATGTCAGGGATTAAACCTAGGTTGGCTGTGTACAATGCAAATGCCCTACCCTCTGTACTATTGCTCTGGCTCCAATAGTATGATTTTTTTTTAAAGGCAGAAAAGTTCATTTTCAGATGATTTCTTTGGTGAAATCTACCGTACATTTAAAGAAGAATCAATACTAATCCTCAAAACTTTTCTAACATTTTGAAAAGAATGGATACTTCCAAATTTATTTTACCAGTTCAGCATTATCCTGATAACACAATCAAATAAAGACAGTGCAGTAAAAGAAAATTATAGTTCAGTTCCAATGATGAGTATCACAGCGTTAATTCGCTGCATGGGATGCATGGTAACTTGCTGAAAAACTGCCCAACTGTGTTGCATATGTTGGTGCCTATATGCCTTCTCTCTTTTTTTTTCTTTTTTTTTATTAGTTTATTTTTAATTAGAGAGTCATCGTGAGGGTACAGTTACAGATCCATACATCTTTGTGCTCATGTTTCCTCCATACAAAGTTCGATAACCCATCCCTTCACCAGTGCCCATTCTCCACCACCAGTAAACCCAACATCCCTCCCTCCCCCCCCAGTCCCGTCTCCCCCCACCCCACCCTGCCACTATGGCAGGGAATTCCCTTTTGTTCTCTCTCTCTGATTAGGTGTTGTGGTTTGCAATAAAGGTGTTGAGTGGCCATTGTGTTCAGTCTCTAGTCTGTATTCGGCCCGCATCACCCTTCCCCCACATGACCTCCAACCACATTTTACTTGGTGGTCCCTTCCCTGAGTTACCCAGAATGAGAGACCAGCCTCCAAGCCATGGAGACAATCTCCTGGTACTTATTTCTACTATTCTTGGGCGTTAGTCTTATAGTCTATTATTCTATATTCCACAGATGAGTGCAATCTTTCTATGTCTGTCTCTCTCTTTCTGACTCATTTCACTTAGCATGATACTTTCCATGTTGATCCACTTATATGCAAACGTCATGACCTCATTTTTTCTAACAGATTATGCCTTCTCTCTTACTCAAAGTTCACCAATGAGTTGAAAACTTTTCCTTTAAGGTTGAAAACTTTTCCTCTGGAGTCAGGAATAAAACAAGTTATTCACTCTTATAAATCTTTTTCAACATAACACTAGAAGTCCTAACTGGAACAGGAGAGAAAGAAATAAAAAGTATTCAAATAAGAAGGAAGGAAAAAATTGTCTGTAGAGAATCTTTCATGCAAAAAATCCTATAGGCTTTTTTGCATATAGGGGGTGCGGTGCTGCTAGCAGATCAACCTGCACCCATGGGGTAAGTGCTTCACAGCCTGATGGTGCTTTTAGGCTTCCTGATACCCCCAAACAATCACTGTGCCTCTGGCCAGACCCCAACAACTTGGGACCATGTTTCCCGAAAAATTAAATGGCCAAAAGTTAGGTATGTGGGAGCCCTGCCCACAAACCACCTCCAGCTCAGCTATACAAGCTCATTTACTGGCCTTGCTTCAGAAGCTCATAAATAAATCTTGACAGAAATCAAAAGCTGCAGTTAATCTCAGACTTTCACGAGGCTGAATAACCAATCAGAGGCCGGTGGGTCAGCTTGGTGCCCACCCAATCAGAACCCCAAGCAGTTGCTTGCTTCTACATTCCAAAATCACAGCCATGCCCCCAGCCAGATTCCACTGTCTCAGGACAGACCTCACCAAGACACAATCTGCTGAAAATACGGGTATGCCGATTTTTTAACTGAAATTGCCAGGCTTCTTGGGGTCAGTATGGATTACCTTCCCCCATTTCCCTATACTCCTGAAATCACCAGTATTCAACCTCATGAACTAACTCCAGCACCACCACGTAAGCTCTTCTACCAGCCTTGCTCCAAAGATCCATAAATAAATTTTGAAAGAGATCAAAAGCAACAGTTAATTTTGGACCTGTGCAAGGCTGAACAGATCAGGACAAATTGAAGAGAGATAGGACAGCTTGGTGCCCACCCAAGCAGAGTCCCCAGCAGCTGCTCGCTTCCATAATTCAAAATTGTCGCCATGCCCCCAGCTGGGCTCCATTTTCTCAAGACGGACCTCACTGAGATATAATCTGCTGGAAAATTGAGTATGTGACTGAAATCTCCAGGTTTTCTTGGGGTCGGGATGGGCTGCCTCCCCCACCTCCCTGTACTTCCAGAAGCCTTGTCAGTCAATCCAAAGCTGCTACCCAGTTCAAAGAGCTACTCCAGCCTTATTTTCCCAGTAAAAATACTGAATGTCCTGAACAAACACAATACTTCCAAGCACCTCTATTGCAAACTACTATGCACAAAACAAGAGAGTGAGAGCAAGAGAAAGGCGGAGAGAGAAAGAGAGAAAGAGAGAGAGAGAGAGAAATGGGGATAGAGAGAGAAGAAAAGCACTTGCCATAGAGGTGTGGGGGGGGCGTTGGGGATGGTGGGAGGGAAACAGGGGACATTGGTGGTGGGAAATTTACACTGTTGCTGGATCATTGTATGACTAAAACCCAAATCATGAGCAGCTCTGTCATAGTCTATCTCATAGATATTCAATAAATTATTTTTTTTAAAAAGTAATGTGTAGTTCCTGCCAGCTTCAGTCAGCTTAATCAGTGGCTGAATAAATAACAGTACTCCTACATTAAAAAGAAAATCCTCAGGGCTCTACAACTGCTAAAACAGAATGCTAAGTGCCTGAAACTATTATCAACAGCTTTGTAAATAATAGTAAATAATAAAATCTGTTAAAAATGTTAAGATATACATATACTTAGGGGGCAGATAGTACAGCAGATAAGGAGCTTGCCCTGCATGCAGCTGACCTTGTTTAGATACCGGGCATTTCATATGACAACTGGGCCCCTACCAGGAGTGATTCCTGAGTACAGTTGTGTGTGGCCTCCTACACACACAGTGATATCTCAGTCGGCTGAAAGTGTGGACCTTGAGCACTCCAGATATGGCCAAACAAAACAAAACAAAATATTTTAAAAATGTTGAAACAAATTTAAAATATCACTAATATAATAGCACTGTAGCACTGTCGTCCCGTTGTTCATCGATTTGCTGGAGCGGGCACCAGTAAACGTCTCCATTGTGAGACTTGTTACTGTTTTTGGCATATCGAATATGCCACGGGTAGCTTTCCAGGCTCTCCAAGAGGGATGGAGGAATTGAACCCAGGTCACTAATATAATAAGATTACAAAATTAATAAAGTGATTAATGTATTACACATTAACAACAAAACATTTGAAAAAAAGAACAATCCCATTAAATATTAGACATATAAACATTAGAAACAACTGAAGGTCTGGAAGATTTGCACACTGAAGACAGTAAGATTTTGATGAAATAAATTTAAAATAGATATCTGTGTTCATGAATCAGAAATAACATTGTTTATATGTCCATATTACCAAAGCCAACAAGAGATTCAATGAAATTTTTCCAAAATTCCAATGACAATTTTCACAAGAAATCCTAAATTTGCATGGATAAATAAAATACTCTAAATAGCCCAAGCAAACATATAAAAGAACAATTCTGGAGACATCATGCTTCCTAATTTCTAACTAATCATCATAACTATAATATATAAAAGGGCACTGGATAGAAATAAAAACATTGGCCAAAGGAACAAAGTCCATAGTTTAAAAATTAATCCTCTAATAAACAACTAATTTGATCAGGGACACAATCCATAGGAAAGAAGAGTCTTTTTAATAAATGATACTGCGAAAACTGGACAAATACTGAAGAATAAAATCGAACCCTTCATATCATACCACTCAGTAAAATAAATTCAACTAGAATAAATTCAACTCAAGTAAAATAAATTCAAGTGGATTAAAAACTATGTATACGACTTGACTCTATAAAACTTTTAAAAACACATTAAGACAAAAATTTATATTACCTTTGGTAGGAATTTCTTGGATGTAAAACCATGAAACCATATAACAAAAGAAAAATAAACAAGTATGAGTATATAAACACCTACTCAGACTTCTGCACAGGGGGAAGTGATATGGATTGATTGGCAGACTTGAGTAAGACCCTGGATTCTATAACCCCAACATAACATAACCCTAGTTTTGGTGACCAACTGAGGACTGGTGAGCACTGCTGAGTCTGAACACTGTCATGAGTGGCCCTGAGCCACTAAGTACTGCCAGGAGTGCTTTCCCCCAAACAAATATTAAAAGCTTCACACAGCAAAAGACTGAATCAACGAAATGGAAAAAAAAATCTACAGCATGAGAAAATACTTGGAAAATAGTATCTGATAAGGAGTTAATATTCAAAATCCATTTTAAAAACTTACATAACTCAAAAGTAAAAAAGAAAACAGAGAGGGCCCTGAACAGCAGGTAGAATATTTGTCTTGAATATGGCTGACCCAAGTTCAATCCCCAGCATCGCATATGGTCCCCCAAGCACTGCAAGGAGAAATTCCTGAGTGCAGAGGTAGGAGTAACCCCTGAGCATTGCCAGTGTGGCCTCAATACAAAAAAAAAATAAGAGTAGTAACAAAAAAAGAAAAAAGAAATAAAGTAAATGTTAAAGGAAGCAAGAGAGAAAAAAACAGTAGATAAGTCACTTGCCTTGTATGCATCTGAGTCCAGTTTGATCACCAGGAGTGATCCCCTAAGTATATTATTTGTTGGTATAAACTTATTTTAAAAAGAAGTTCTCTGGGGCCAGAGAAATAATACAGGGCACTTGCCTATCGGGGGGCCAACTGCAGTGCTGAGGATTAAATCCGGGTCTACTCCCTGTAAGGGAAGCACACTACCTGCTGTACTATCTCTTCACCTCTGAGAAAGGAACACTTGTCTACTGTTGTTACAAATGTAAATGGTATAGCTACTGTAAAACTCATTATGATATAATAATCCAATATTCTGGATACATGTCCAAAGAATGATAATGGAAGGTACAGTGAAAAATACAAAGATGCTATAGTTTTTCAAAATAATATAAGTAGAGGAGAATTATGAAGAGAGAGCTGCTGTAGGTTGAAATATAACTAGTATTCAAGGGACACATCTGTCAAGGTGATCCTTCAAAATGGGAATCAGGTAATAAGTACCCCAACATCTCTTCCTCTCTCTGATTTTTGCAAAACTATTTCTACTGGTAAAGTTAGTGGAAATCAAAAGGGAAATCCTGATAGCTATACAGCTCAGTTATCCAGAAACAGTACAGGATAAAGACCATAGTAAAAATGTGGAGTTCACAGAAGATATATTGTACATGTTTTTTTCAGCTACGTATAAAAGGAGAACCAACTAAGGGATTGTGGGAAACAATGATTATCTCATAAGAAGACATATTTAGGACAGTTCTAGGCTTGACTAATTCATCAGCTTCAGAATAGAACACTAGCTTGACTTTTCTGCAATTCCCTTGGCTATCTTAGCTGCAGAATTTCCAAGCACTATAGAATCTCTCACAATTATTTATAGAAGAGAAAAAAGATATTTAATCTCCCACAACTGCTTGCTAGAGGAAAAAACCAAAATCACAAGCTCGCAAACACACCCACTCATTCATTCACTTTCTGGGAATCCTCTGCGTAAACATTCCTTTAAGCTTCTTTTAAAAAATTCTTATAATATTTTGGTTTGATGAATAAGAATTCTGAAAGCATTTCCTATGTAAAGCATTATTATTGTAATTTCAATATTATTTATACTCGGTTTAACAATAACAGAAATGGCTTTCTGTATTAAACATTTACGTGCTTGCACATTTTAAATGTTGCAATGCTTGCACACCCTTCTACCCACCTAAGGTGCAGCTGGAAATCATTGTGCTTCAGCAGAGGTGTCAAGGTCAAAGAGCAGTCTTTGGGACTGCACTCTGCATGCAGTGGCACCAGGGACTGAACTCACAAATTAATCTTGCAAGTCAGGTGCTCTAAGTCACTGAGCTATCCCCTCAGGTCTCTGTATTACACTTTTGATAAATATACAGACTTTAATGGTTTGTTCAAGATCATGCCTTTTATCTAAGGGAAAATTATTCTAAATAAAACTCTTTATGTCACGTTTGCATGTGAAATACAGTGAACTGACATTTAGTGTACCATTCTATAAAACAGTACAGTTATATTCATGAACATATACAGAAATATAAATATAAGCATCACCACCATTAACTGGTAGATTAAATCCTATAAAACATAGTTCTATTAAGATAGAATATAGTTATTCAAATATATTCCAATATAACTCTCTGTAATTGTATTAGCTTCTAAGGTGCTTCTGTAACTCACAACTTTAAAACTGCTGTCTTAAAAAAATCTTCTAGAGGGCTGGAGCGATAGCATAGCGGGTAGGGCATTTGCCTTGCACGTGGCCGACCCGGGTTTGATTCCCAGCATCCCATATGGTTCCCTGAGCACTGCCAGGGGTAATTCCTGAGTGCAGATCCAGGAGTGACCCCTGTGCATCGCCGGGTGTGACCCACAAAGAAAAAAAAATCTTCTAGTATTTCATGTCAAAAATTTGGAATGAGAGGCCAAAGCAGTTGTGCAGCATGTAGGGCACTTGCCTTGAACACAGCCAAACTCCAGTAAGATCACTGGCTCACCATATAGTCCCTTGAGCCCTTCGAGAATGATCCTTGAGCACAAGAGCCAGGAGTAAGCTTGAGCATAGCTGGCTGTGGTCCCCAAAGCTATTTGAAATGAATTATAATGGGGAAGTAGACAAGTCTAGCTCCCTTTGGTGGCTTTGTGTATAGATGAGTCTTCTAGCTGTTAGAGGCTTCCAGTTTTCTCTGGTTCATTGCCACAACATTCAGGCTCTGCTCTGCTATACCACTGCTAATTTCTCCCCTAGTAGTACTCTGATCTCCTCTGTAAGAACCCTTATCATTATGTGTATGGCGTATCCAGATAATTTAGGATGACTGTCCAATCTTAAAATGTCCAACTTAGGCACATCTACAAGTTCCTTTTGCTATATAAGGTAATGTTTGGGAACTCCATAAAATAGAATGTAGCTATTTCTTAAGACATCACTACTCAGCCTACAATAGTCAATGCTTCTGTCTCCAGCTGCTTGAAAATCACAGCTATTACTTAGTTCTATCCTTATAGTTTTAAATTTTCCAGAATAATAAAAGAAATTATTAGAGGCTTTCATGTCTGGCTTCTTTCATTGAGCATAAACATATGATATTCATTCATGTTATAGCATTTATCAGTAGTTAATTCCTTTGTATTCTGGAGAACAACTAATCCTGTAATTGTACACAAACTTGTCTATCCACTCACAAAAGCATTTGTACTATTTTCAGTTTTTGGCAAATATAAGTAAAATTGCTGTAAACATTAATAAGCAGGTTCTTGTGTGAGCCATTTTCATCTCTTAGGTAAAGAACTTGGAATAGGATTGCTGGTTTACATGGAAAGCTTATTTAAAAATATTTAATTTTTTAAAAACCATTAAACTGAGTTTCAATATACTCATGTCATGTAGATCTTTTTTAAAGTAATTATGTTTCCTATTACATGAACAAAGAAAAAAGTGAAGTAAAAAAGTGTTGATGGTAGGCTTTGAAGGGGTATAGAACTATACTCCTGAATGTTACAAAATGTTGTAAATCAATGTTACAAAAATTTTTAAAAATTAAAATAATTTCTATTTAAAACTATAAATTTGATGATCACAAGAAATCGTGATAAGGAAGAGTGGAGTACTAGAAGTATAAAGGAAATAAAATAAGATTACAAAATACATTTTTTGTTTGCTTTTTGGGATATATAACCTGTGGTTTTCAGGGGTTATTCTTGGTTCTGTACTCAGGAAACCATATTGGAAAACTGGGCCAGGGTCGGTTGCAGATAGGGTAAGCACCCTACCTACATCCTGTACAACCAATCCAATATTAAAAACTTTTTTAAGTACAGCAAAAGTAGGGCCAGTGTGATAATAGGGCAGAAAGCTTGCACATCACCAACCTTTACATCGACCCTAACTTTGTTGGTACAATTAAGTCACTAAATTGTATGATTTTGTTACCTAATTTTCTGTACTATATAGGGAAAAAGAATACAGAAATAAATGTTAAGAAAATGGCCAAGTGATAGATCAAAGGGTAGGATGCTTGCCTTGCACACAACTGAGTTGGGTTTCTTCTCTAGCACCACATATTGTCCCCCAAGTCTGCCAGGTGTGATCCCTCCGTGTAGAACAAAGTCTAAGCTCAGAGCACAGCCATATTTTGCCAAAAATCCAAATAAATATAAAGGATTTATATTTTTATAAAAAATATTAGCTTCTAAGTTGCTTCTATAACTTAGGACTATAAACTTATGGTCTTTAAAACAAAAACTTTCAGTATTGCATGTTAAAATTTTTAAATAATTCTTTTCTTTTAAAATTTCTCTCCTATATAATTGCCTAAACTCCACTGAAGTCTGCTCTTAAATACATTTAGTCTGTAACTTTAAAACCTATTTTTAATCTGTAATTTAACCAATAATATTAAAACATGTTTTAAATATTTTATGACTTAAAATAAGAAATGTATTTAAATATCAAATCCCCAAATCAAATAAAATTACTTGTTCATACAAATAAACCCCTAAGATGTTTTATTACTAAGTTACATTTATGTGCCACACACTGCTGATATCTGTTGTTTTATTTAAGTTAAAATAAGGGATCAGAAAGATAGTAGTGGTTAAGGTGCCTGTCATTTTTAGTTTTGTTACATTTTTAACTGTCTTATTAATAAGGCCCACCCCAGTTGAGCTCAACCTGTGGTACTGGAATGGCCACTTGGTGCTCATGCCTGACAAAGCAGTGTCAGCAGTGTTTGGGGGCCACTGCGGTCTTACCATGAAGTGCTTAGGGCCTCTGCCAGGGTTGAAACTCATGACTTGGTTGTTGGTAGGAATGCTGACTGGCCCAGCCTTTTTGGAAAACAATATGGGCATTACTTTAAAAACTAGAAGTTGAATTCCATATGACACTGTAATACCATTCCTGGGAATATATCCCGAGGATGCAAAAGAGCACAGCAGAAATGACACCTACACCTATATGTTCATTGCAGCACTGTTCACAATAGCCAGAATCTGGAAACAACCCAAGTGCCCGAGAACAGATGACTAGTTAAAGAAACTTTGGTACATCTACACAATGGAATAATATGCAGCTGTTAGGAATGATGAAATCATGAAATTTGCTTATTAGTGGATGGTCATGAAGAGTATCATGCTGAGTTAAATGAGTCAGAAAGAGAGGGATAGACATAGAAGGACTGCACTCATTTGTGAAATATAAAATAACAATATGAGACCCAAGGACAGCAGACACAAGGGCCAGGAATATTGTTCCATAGTTGAAAGCCTGCCTCATGAGCTGGGGAAGAAGGCAGTTGAAATAGAGAAGGGATTACTAAGTCAATGATGGTTGGAGGGATGGTTTGGGATGGGAGAAGTGTGCTGAAAGTAGATAAAGGACCAAACTTGATAGCCTCTCAGTATCTAGATTGCAAATCATAATGCCCAAAAGTAGAGAGAGCGTATGTGGGAAATTGTCTGCCACAGAGGCGGGGGAGGGTTGGAATGGGGGAGGATACTAGGGACATTGGTGGTGGAAAATGTGAACTAGTGGAGGGATAGGTATTCCAATCATTGTATGACTGAAACTCAAACATGAAAGCTTTGTAACTGTATCTCACGGTGATTCAATAAAAATAAAATAAATAAACTCATGACTTGGAGTACTACTAAAACACTTCCCTCAGTGCCACATTTCTTTATCTATTTGCTAAGACTCTCCCTGTCAATAAGTAGCTAAAGTCTAGATATGTTCTCATACATATACCTTCCTTATTCATCCTACATTCCACAGTATTTTATTTAGCTTATTTTTAGGTGCTGGGGATCAAAACCACGCGCTTCCTGCATACACAGGGCTGTGCCATATCCCTAATTCTAATTTGTTTTGGTTTGGGGACCAACTACAACATGTTAGTGCTCAGGGATCACTCCTGGGGATGCTCAGGGAATTTTATAAGGTGTTGGGGGTTCAGAGTCCATCACATGCTAGACAAGAAGTATCTTAACCTCTGTCTTATCTCCCAGTCTTTTGTTTTACTTATTTGTTTTTGGTTTGTGGACCACACCCAACATTGCTCAGTGTTTAATCCTGACTCTGGTTCAGGGATCACTCCTGGCAATCTCAGGGGATCATATGGAATGGTAGAACCAAGTTCAGGTTGGCCGCATGCAAGGTAAGTGCCCTAGCTACTGTATAGCATCTCACCTTACATTCTTAAAGAAATAATTTATTTTGTCTTGGTTTTCTAAAATACAAAAGAGGATCATCAGGTATAATAGTAAACTTATATGTCAGATCAATAGGGTATGTTTAAAATCCTACCTAAGAGGCTTCATTTTCATAAACAGAATTTCCTGTCAAACAGGTCAAGCTGTTCACATCAAGCTTAATCACTAAGGTGGAATTGAGGGTGGAGGTATCATTATTTCAAAGAGTCATTCATGACTAATGTTAAGATTGCTTTTCTCTATACCCCTGCTATGCTCTTCTATGTTTACATGTTAGACTGCTTACTTACTAGTTTTGCTACATGAAGTTTTACAGATATACTCACAGATCTCTATACGGGTTTTTTCCCCTAGTTTCTGGAGCCACACTTGGCAGTGTTCAGAGCTTACTCCTGGCTCCGTACTCAGGGATCAATTCTGGCAGTGCTCAAGGTACCAAATGTGCTGGGGAATCCTTAATGGGGTCCTTGGGATTGAACTCAGGTTGGCTGTATACAAGGCAAGCACCCTATTGCTGCATTATCTCTCTGGTTCCTATACATTTTTATAAAGAATCTAAATATGAAATATAGTCTCATACTATTAAAAGGTTCAAATAAATTATATAGAAAGTACTCAACTGAAGTAATAGTGTATAGTATGTTAATAATTTAAATACCCAAAGAGAAATTATTTACTTTAGAAAAAATTAGCATCTAAGAATTTTTAAATGTGACAATTGTAATGTCATCACACTTTAAGTAGAACACTTAGAAATAAAAAATAAAAAACTTTAAAATGTATCATTTGTAAATGAAATCACAGTTTAAGTAGAACACTTAAAAATAAAAAATGATAAACCCCTTACAATTTTTAGCTTTTAAAGCTTTTTTTCTTTTGCTTGACAGCAGGGGTGAGGGGGGTGAGCAATGCAGTGCTAAGGATTGAACTCCACTGTCTTTGCATGCACGGTATCTGCTTCAGCTCCAGATATCTGTGCTTTAAACATCTCCCTGTCCCTTAATGGTTTGCAGTTTGATTTTTTTTGAGGCTGCCAAGCAATATTCAGGAGACCCGAGGACACCACTGACAATTCTAGGCCAACTGGGTCAATGGTTCAAGGCAAGGGCCCTAAGATGTGGTGCTGCTTGGGCCCTGCAATGCCAAGGATTATCTGAGCCACCCTGGTGGAGTGGGGGCTGCCTGGCTCACACTCTGCGGTACTGGGGGACCACATAATATCAGGGATTAAACCAGGGACAGCAGTATGCAAGGCATGTGCCTTAACCCCCAAAATACTTATCTAGTCCTTATTTTTGTTTTTGAAATGATTTCAGAATTAGAGAAAAAAATAGCAAAATAGTACCAGATAATAGTACCACATAATGTGCCAGATCTTGGTTTTAAAATCTCATTTAAAGCGCGCCAAAGCTGAATAAAAGGCTGTGTCAGGGAAAATATAAAAAAGCAGAAGCATTTCTGTAATACAATCAAGGAAGGAAATGGCCCTAAATCCAAAGAATGAGTGAGGATAGTTCAAAAAGCAAGAATTCTAATGGTCAAAGCTGAAAACTATGAACCAGGTATATACTCCACAATACAGCATTTGCCTTGCACTGCTGAGGTTCTGGGATTTGTCCTCTGGCACCAAAAATCAAACAAACAACCCAAAAGTGGACACTGAGTAACTAATTATAAGATACTACATTTTAGCTCAAGAATAAACTTAATATACATGAGACCGCCACTTGTCCCTCTAAGAAGTTGGGGGATCCGACCACTCAGTGGTCACGTAACTAGTTACCATGCCAGAGTCTCATTCGTTATCGGAATTAACCAGACAAATTGCTCCACCAACTAAAAACGGCCAGGCACGACCACCCACAGAATCGAGAAAGAGCTATCAATCTGTCAATCCTGTCCATGTCCGGGCAGGGTGAGGTTTCCCATGTTGGAGCGATAGCACAGCAGGTATAGCGTTTGTCTTTTACACGGCCGACCTGGGTTTGATTCCTCTGCCCCTCGGAGAGCCTGGCAAACTACTGAGAGTATCCTGCCTGCACGGCACAGCCTGGCAAGCTACTTGTGGCATATTCGATATGCCAAAAACAGTTATAACAAGTCTCACAATGGAGACGTTAATGGTGCCTGCTTGAGCAAATCGATGAACAACAGGATGACAGTGCCACAGTGCTACATACATGAGATCACACTAATAAAAAATAATTAGGGGAGAAGAGTTCAATCTTTCTTACAAATGGATCCAAATAAGACATGTAGAAACTAGGGCCAAAGAGATGGTAGAACAGAGTGCTTGCCTTGCACATCCCTGACCCAAATTCAAACCCTAGCACCCCATCTAATCCCCCAAATCCCATTAGGAGTAATCCCTGGGCACTAATCCACAAATAATCCCTAAAGGTGCGGCAAAAACAAAAAGCAAAATGAAAATACCCACCAAAAAACAGACTTGATCATAGTTAAGTGAAGCCTAATCCATCTATACCCCTAAATTTCTAATCCATCTCTTCCCCTAACTTTGAGAGTAAATGGTACTTTGTGATTTTCTTTCAAATAAGAGAAAAACTGGATCTTCACAAAGGAGAAAAGTGACAGACACACCACAATCTTAACAAAGATACTAACGGCAAGAGTACATCCAGAATCTCTAGAGACCATATTGATAACATCTACCTCTTGATATGTTTCTTAAAAAGAGTACTGCATAGTAATTAAAACAGCATGGTACTGGAACAAAGGCAGAGCTTCAGACCAATGGAACAGGGTTGAATACTCTGACACACACCCCCAAATATATGGTCATCTAATCTTTGATAAGGGAGCAAGAAATGTGAAGTGGAGCAAGGAAAGCATCTTTAACAAATTGTGCTGGCAAAACTGGACAGCTACATGCAAAACAATGGGCTTAGATCTCCACCTATCACCACGTACAAAAGTCAGATCAAAATGGATTAAAGACCTAACATTAGACCAGAATCCCTAAGATACATTGAAGACAAGGTCGGAAAAACCCTCCATGACATTGAAGCCAACAGTGTCTTCAAAGATAACACACCTCTGGCCAAGCAAGTGAAAACAGAGATAAATAAATGGGACTATCTTAAACTAAGAAGCTTCTGCACCTCAAAAGAAACAGTGATCAAAACACAAAGACAATCTACATATAGAAAACATCCCTTTAGTATAGTAGAAATGACAGTTGCATTTCTATGTTCATTGCAGCACTGTTTACAATAGCCACAATCTGGAAAAACTGGAGTGCCCAAAAACAGATGACTGGTTAAAGAAACTTTGGTACATCTACACAATGGAATACTATGCAGCTGTTAGAAAACATGAAGTCATGAAATTTGCATATAAGTAGATCAACATAGAAAGTATCATATTGAGTGAAATAAGTCAGAAAGAAAGAGACAGACACAGAAAGATTGCACTCATATATAGAATATAAAGTAGCAAAGAGGTACGAGCTTGCAATGATGCAATTTCTGGCAGAAATTTCTCTGGACTTAGTTTCTAAAATACTAAAATACAGAAATCCAAAAGAGCAACCTCATGTCTCTTAATTCTCAGCAATGGAAAACAAATTATCAAATGCTTTCTTTTCAGCAGGTCTGACGTTGGCGGGGAGGGGGGGGATCTCCAAACAATAATAGTGAGTTTTTTGTTGAAATATTGAATGTAATCAAAGTAAAGAGAAAGTAAAGTGAAATTTATCAGCTACACAGGCGGGGGGGGCCCGCTGAGGGTTGGGGGGGGATATTTACTGTGATTTTTGGTGGTGGAATATGTGCACTGGTGAAGGGATGGGTGTTTGAGCATTGTATAACTGAGACTTAAGCCTGAAAGCTTTGTAACTTTCCACAAGGTGATTGAATAAAAAATAAATAAATAAATAAATAAATAAAATAGTACCGCATCTGTTGTATTTCTTTGTTTAAAATCTACAACCTGGGGATGGAGACATAGAATGGTGGGCAGGGCACTAGCCCTGTACATGGCAGACCAAGGTTCCACCCCCAGCTTCAATAAAATGTGTATATATATAGACAGAAATTATTATAGATCTACTTTGTACTATTATAGTTTTGTTACACCTAGTAGTGATCAGGGGCTACTCTAGCACAGTGTTCAGGGTTAGGGGAGTCTCTCCTCCGGGTTCTCAAGGGACTGTGTGGTACTCCCTATAGAACCTGCACCATCCAAATGCAAAACATGCACTCAGCCTGCTCAGCTTTGCCTCTTGCTTTCTGTTTAACACTAAAAAAATACATACAACTTTTCCAAGAAGAAAAATATTTATAGAGTGTATATTAAAAGATCTATAGGGTCAAAGAGATAGCCCAGTGGGCAAGAGTGCTTGTCACATATGTAAAAGGTCTAGGTTCAATCCCTCACACCATGTGGTTCCCCTGGTACCAAAAGGCATGACTTCTAAGCACTTAGCCAGCAATAGCCTGAACACTCCAAGGTGTGGTCCCCTCAAAAAATGAATACATAACAACAGCATCTGTAGAAATTTGAAATATGAACTAGGATTAAATCTTCAACTTAATGATTTATTTTGTTATGGTTTGGGAGAAGCAGCAATACCTGGTAAGGTTTTGGAGCTACTTCTGCTCAATGCTAGGGGGCCTATATGGTGCCAGGAACCAAACTGGGTCTCATACCTGCAAAGTAAGTGCAATACCTGTGTCAGCCATAGAACCAGCCCTCAACTTAACCAATACACCTTTCTCAAAAATACTTTTGAGACTACAACAGTGTTCAGGGGCTACTTCTGGCTCTGTGTTTGGGGTTCTTCTCAGCAGTGCTCAGAGTATTATATAGTTCAGAGTATTATATAGTTCAAACCAAAATGCATGAGCAAAAAGCATGCATTCGGGGACTGGAGCAATAGTACAGGGGCTAAGGCACTTGCCTTACACAAGCACCATTAGGAGTGACTCCTGAGTGCAAAGGCAGGAGTAACCCCTGAGCATTGCTGAGTATGGTCCAGAAACTGAAGGGGAAATAAAAAAGAAAACAAAAGAATGCACTGACCCTGTTGAGCTATCTCTTTGTCCCAAGTGCTTCCTCTTCTTATAATAGCTCTAATCCCATTATGAAGGTCCTACCATTCTGACATAATAGAAACCTAATTGTTTCTAAATTAAATCTAAATCTAAAACCTAAACAAAATAAACCTAATTTATATAATATAAATCTAATTATCTCCCAAAGGGCTCTAATTCCTAATAACAATGTACTATGGATTAAACCCCCAACAGATGAATTGGGGGGACACAAGCAATTCAGTCAACAACACAAATGCAAAGGATAAAAAAATTCTCTCTCTCGGGAGCTAGTGATAGCACAGCGGGTAGGGCATTTGCCTTGTATGTAGCCGACCGAGGTTCGATCCCAAGCATCCCATATGGTCCCCAAACACCACCAGGAGTAATTCCTGAGCCAGGAGTATTCCCTGTGCATCGCCAGGTATAACCCAAAAAGCAAAAAAAAAAAAATCTCTATCTCACAAAGTAGTGTAAAGTCTTAGAAACAGTTGTTCAAGTAGAATGTATTACTTACATAAATTCTAGGTGTTCTGTAGACTTCCAGGTTATGTTAACCATGTAATCTACCTATCATGGCAAACTTGAAAGCAAATTCAACTGGAAAATTTTAATTAAGGAAAAATATTATGACATGCAAAATAGAGCATTACTTGATCTTTAAAAAGTACAGAATAAAAATATTTTTAATCAGTGGCAAAATACTATAAATTATCCTATACATTATATCTTTGGCTGCGGGCACTCAGCTCGGGGCGGGGAGGGAAACTCAACCCACCCCCGCAGAAGGGCCCCGGTGAGGACAGCCAGGCGCAGGGGCAAGAGACTCTGCATGGCTCTCTTCTAGGAGCTTGGTTTTATAGTCTCTGGATGTTGGCCATTGAAGGGATTACACAGCGCCAGGGGCAGTTTCTGGGTATGACCACCTAGCTACCGGAAAATGGGGGATCAGGGCAGAAGAAGCCCAGTCCCGATCCGAGCAGGCTTGGAGGTCTCAGCCCTGGGTCCCACACACCCGGGTTTCTCTGCCAGTTCCTTTATGCATGAGGCTCGTCTAAACGTGTGGAGAGGGGCCTTAAGCATGGCTGTGGCTAGGCTCCAGAGGTCTTCGGCTGCTGGGAGCTCTGCTTGGGGAGGGGAGGGAAACTGAAGCCCACCTCCTCCGAGGGGCCCCGGTGAAGACAGTCAGGTGTGGGGGCAAGAGACTCTCCCCACCCTGAGCAGAGCCCCGCAAATCTTAAAACAGTGTTATTCAGTTATCTATACTCAAAATCTGGTGATTTTTGGTTTTTACATTCCTTAGTGTTTTGGTTTTGTTCTGTTTTGTTTGGGGACCTGTGATGCTCAAGAGTTACTCCTGGCTCTGCACTCAGGAATTACTCCTGGAGGTGCTCTGGGAACCATATGGGATGCCAGGGATCAAACTCAGGTTGGTTGCATCCAAGGTAAGCACTCTACCTGCTGTACTATGGCCCAAACATTCCTTAGTTTTTAAGAAACATTTTATATTTGAGTGCTTTTAGGACTGAAATAAAGATGCTATAAACAAATTCTATAGATTTCTTGCTTCCACGGACACTGCCTCCCTCATTATCACTTATTAAAAAGATACATTCTTTTCTTTTTTTTTTTTTAACCAAGAATAAGCCTACACTAACACGTCATCATCACCCAAAGTCTAAAGTTTAAAGTTTACCTTACCGTTCAATCTTGGGTGCTGTATATATCATGTTTAATCAAAGTAAAATGACAAAACTCATTATACTTTACTGCCCTAAAAATTCTGTTGTGACTATTCATCTTTCCCCAGCTCCAGCTATAGCAACCACTAATCTTCCTATTGTCTCCATAACTCTGCATATTACAGAATGTCAAATACTTAGATTCATATAGTATTTAGCTTTTCAGCTTGCCTTCTTTTACTAATACCCATTAAAGTTTCCTACATTAATTTTCATATATTAACATCTCATTTCTTTTTAGTGCTGAATTTCATTGTATTCCTTGAATGTGCAAAACCTTGTTTATCAATTTGGGTACCATCTAAAGGACATTTTAAGTCTTCAAAGATTTAGAAAATTTTAATAGTTGTTACAAAACATACTTATATAGTTTTTTTTATCACTGTCACTGTCACTGTCATCCCGTTGCTCACCTATTTGCTCGAGTGGGCACCAGAAACATCTCCACTGTGAGACTTGTTACTGTTTTTAGCATATCGAACATGCCACAGGTAGCTTGCCAGGTTCTGCTATGCGGGCAAGATACTCTCGGTAGCTTGTTGGGCCCTCCGAGAGAGATAGTTTTTTATACAGACATAAATTTTCAGCCAAGGAATCTAAGTGCTGCATTGTATGGCAAGAGTACATTTCATTTTATAAGAAGCTGGTAAACTTTCCTCCAACATGATTATACTATTTTGTGTTTTCCCAGCATTGGAAGGAAGTTTCTACTGGATCTAATCCAAGGCTCCTGCATGCAATGTCTGTACTTCAATCCTTCAAATCATCTCCTGTGTCTCCATATCAGATCTTTTGCCCAATATTATATTAGTTTATATTTTTCTTATTCTTGAGTTTTAAGTATTTTGTGTATTTCAGGTGATAATCCTTTATCAGATATGTCTTTTGGAAATACTTTTTCAGTCTGTAGTTGTTCTTTTCCCCCAGTGTCTATACTTAATATAATCTAAAATCACATCATTTAGAAAATAACAAAAGAAATTATATACAGGAGTTCATGCAATTGCATTTGGATAGAGCTGGTAAGTTCTTGCTACTAGCATGGACCACAAACACCACCAAGGAAACATAACTTGTGACATATGTGTGACTTGCTAAGATTGATAGCTCTTTGAATTTACCTGAAGCTGTCAGTGTTGGTACCGATGTAAAATTCATCAGTTATCCTGTGACCATTAAAGACTTTTCATATCATGATAGCACAGCGGGTAGGGCCTTTGCCTTGCACACGCCAACCTGAGCTTGATTCCTCCGTCCCTCTTGGAGAGCTGGCAACCTACTGAGAGTATCTCGCCCACATGGCAGAAGCTGGCAAGCTACCAGTGGTGTGTTCAATATGCCAAAAACAGTAACAATTCTCACAATGGAGACATTACTTGTGCCTGCTCGAGCAAACTGATGAGCAACGGGATGATAGCGATACAGTGATAATTAAATTGGGGAGGAGGAAGTTTGAGTCATGTTAGTGGTGCTTTAGGACTACTACTTGCTCTGTGCTCAGGCACAATACCATCTCTGTCCCTTGGATCTAAATTTAAAGAGATTGACAACTCAGAGGCCCAAATCTTCTGGAATAGTCAGTAATGTGAATCTTATAATACACAGAGAGAAACTATTCCATTAAAACACAGCTTAAAAACGGATACAAATACTTCCTTACTTCCAGTTCTTAAATCTTGCACTTGTTCCCAGAATTTGAATTTATCACAGAATGAGGTGAAAAAGTCCCTTCATTCAAGGCTTGATGCAATGCATACCACATCAATATCAGCACCTAATGTATGTAATCATAATCTGAAAGATCCAAATGTAAAAGTGCTTTTCTGAAAATTTTTTCATTTAAAAATTAAGACAGATTCTTGCTTCCATTGATTTCTAGTATCCATTCTTTTACTAAGATATTCACTTTCCCCAAAATTAAAAATCTATGCTGCAGTTACTTTCTCTTCAAAAACCCTATAAGGACTTCATAGTCAGTAGCTCAAACTCAGTGTTCCATGAGATACTGAGAATCAGATACTGTTCCAGCCCTTTGAGCTACCTCCAAGACCAGAACATTTTAATCTTAATGAGGTTTAAGTAATCAATTATTTATTTATATCAATGTTCTGGCATTATATCTAAAAAGGCATAACCTTATCAGTCATCAAAGTTTTCTCTTATGTTATCTCTATCATTTTATAATCCCAAATTTCATATTGAGGACTATGATCCATCCCAGTTTTTTTGTTGTTGTTGTTGTTGTTTTGAGCGGGGAGGTCTTCATGTCTGGAGTATGAAAGTGAGGGCCTGAAGATGTATTACTTCTTGGATACTGCAGTCAAGGGATTATCTGAGCCACACTAGGAGTGCTTGGACCTTCAGGCCATGTTTGGCAGTGCTCAGGGGACTACATGGTTTCAAGGATTAAACCAGAGTTTGCTGCATGAAAGACCCCTGTATAGCCCTACACCCTTCTGAGTTAGTATGATAACAAGTCTAATAACTATATTTAGATTCATTTTCTTACATTCGGATATCCAGTTCCAGCACTTTTTAAAGATTGTAGCACCTGTTGTGGTGATCAACCTCCAAAATGCACATTCCAGCCCTCTGACTTATCTCCCAGTGGGCACCTAGCACCATTTCTTTTCTTAGTTTTTTGGGGAGCCACACTTGGCGATCCACAGGTGTTACTTCTGGCTATGTGCTCAGGTATTACTCCTGGATGTGCTCTGGGCACCAGACATCAGGAGTTGAACACATGAAAGGGAAGTGCCCTACTGACTGTTATCACTCCAGCTCTGCCCCAGCACCATTTCTTGAAGAGACTATTTTATTCATAGCTATATCTACTATCACAGATTTTCTGGACTATATTTATGGGAGTCCATTCCCGAGGTCTGTATTGTTCCATTGATCTGTCTATTCTTTCACCAGAACCACACTCCTGATATCTATAGCTTTATAGCAAAACGTAGTTGGGTAGTATCATTCCTCCAACCCAATTTTCCTCTTCAAATACTATATTGGCTATTCTGATTTTTTTGTTTGTTTTCTCTACAAACTCAAGTCAGTTTGTCAATATCCCTAAAATAACTTGCTGTGATTTTGACTGGGATAGCTTTGAATATATATCATTAGGAAGAACTGACATCTTTCTTGGCAACATTAAGTATTTCTATGAACAAGGAATTTCTTTCCATTCGATCATGTTTTAAAGGAGTTTCTCTCATATGATTCTTTTTTTTCTTTTTTTGGAGGGGGTGTGATCATACCCAGCAATGTTCAGGGGTTACTCCAGGCTCTACACTCAGGAGTTACTCCTGGTGGTGCTTGGGAGAATATGGGATGCCGGAGATTGAACCCAGGTCGGCCACGTGCAAGGCAAACGCTCTACCCACTGTGCTATCGCTCCAGCCCCTCATGTAGTTCTTATATATACTAAGTTGATTTACACCTAAATTTCTAATTGGGGGGTGGAGAGGCATTTCCAATGTATATAGTACCAAATTCTACTTGTTCACTATTGGTACATAGCAAACATAAATAAAACAAAACAAAACAAACTTCTGCATAAAACCTTGTACATTCTAACTATAACTGCCTACTAGTTTTAGGAGATGTTTTTGTTTTTGTACTGTTAGGTTCGTTTACTTTTAGGTTCTCTACATTCATCTTACAAATGCTTGTAAGTGTTACATTGTCCTCCCCATCCTATATATTTTTTCATTTTTAAATTCCAGCTTTATATAAGTATACTCACATGTAAAATTTTAAGACACTTCAAGTGTATAGTACAGTGATAAGTTACATTGTGAACCTTTTATCATCTTATCACTTGAGTAATGAGTTCCAGTATAATGGGTTTTTGTTTTGTTTTGTTTTTTAAAGAAGTGGTAAGAGGAGATCTACTTGCTTTACATCTGGGCTTAGTAGAAAATTTTCAAGTTTTCTACCAAGACATATTGTTAGCTATAGTTATTTTGTAGACAGCATTTATCAGGTGAGAACGTTCTCCTTTATTCCTTGTTTGCTCAGTTTTTTGAGAGCTGGAAGATAGCTTAATGGGATTGAGTGCCAGCCTTTCATACAGAAGATCCCGTGTGAACACCAGCATCTCGTGATCTCCCCAGCATCAGTACCAGAAGCCAGAAACAGCCACCAGCACTACCAGATGTGGCTCAAAATTAAAAAACAAAAACATACAATCCAAAGTATATACACAAAGGTGTTGTTGTTGTTGTTTTTTAATATAAAAATAGTTGTTGGACTTTGTCACATGCCTTTTCTATATCTACTGATCTAACCATGCAATTTTTCTTTTTTGAGCCTATTGATGTGCTAAATTACATTCTTGATTTGGGGATGGGTGTAGGTGCCTGGGGTCTACTCTAAGCTCTGTGCTTGGGGGATCACGCAGTGCTGGGGATTGAACCAGATCAGCCACTTGCAAGGCAACTGCCTTAACCCTGTACTAACTCTTCAGCTACATTCTGACTTTTGACTACTGAACAAACCTTACATACCTCAGATAAATTCCATATGGCTATGTAATTCTCTTAATACTTTTGTGGATTTTAGTTGACTTTATTTTTGTTAGGATTTTTTTCTTTTTTGCATCTGTATTTACAATATTGATCTGTTTTTGTTTCACTTGGGGGCCACACCTGGCTGCACTCAGAGATCACTACTGGCAGTATTGAACCTGGATTTGCCACATCCACTATACTATCTCTCTGGCCCCCAAGAGATGTTGATCTGTTGTTTTAATTTGATTTTGGTATTAGAATATTTGTCTCATATTTTTCGTCTTTTTTTTTTTTTTGCTTTATGGGTCATACCCGGTGATGCTCAGGGGTTACTCCTGGCTCTGCATTCAGGAATTACTCTTGGTGGTGCTGGGGGGACCATATGGGATGTCAGGGATTGAACTCCGGTTGGCTGAGTGCAAGGCAAAAGTGCTACCTGCTGTACTATCACTCCGACTCCCTGCTTCTATCTTTTGAAGTCAACTGCAGTGATTTGATAAAAATATTCTTTAGATATCTGGCAACATTCTGGAGTGAAAATGTGGGTCTCTTGCTGTTTTAGGGTGTACTGTTAATATTAGTTCACGTATCAGTCTATTTATATCATCTGTATCACTGTGCTTGAGTTTTGAGTTTCAGAGTCTTTCCTTTAGGTTATTAAATTCATGGCAACAGAGTTTTTTGTCCTTTTCATTTCCATAGATTCTGTAGTGATGTTACTTTTTAAAATTTTGATATTAGAAATGGGGGTGGGGAACCATTTGGATTAGAGGTCCCAGCAGGCGCCTCAGTTCTTGAAGCCATCTCTGGGCACAGCGAAACTATGTCAATGGCAGCAAGGTTGGACTAGGGTACTGTGTTCCACATTGCTTCTGCAACCCAAGAGCAAAGCTGAGAGGATGCAACAGGGCAGGAAGGGCCCATAAAGCATCCACATTTCCAATCTGAACATTTTCAGAAAGCACTGGCTAGCCCCCACATCTCAAGATAAATAGGTAAGACCCCTCCAGAAACCCATAGTCTAATAATTTCATAGTACAGAAGTTATGGGCTGGAACTATAGTACAGCGGGTTGGGCATTTGCCTTGCATGTGGCCAACCCAGGTTCGATTCCTCCATCCCTCTCAGAGAACCTGACAAGCTCGAGCAAACTGATGAGCAACGGAATAACATTGACAGTGACAGAAGTTATGCCAGAGATTTACAATTTTAGTAATTCAGAGATTTTTTTTTTTTTTAGCTATTTGGGTCACACCTGGCGATGCACAGGGATCACTCCTGGCTCTGCACTCAGGAATTACCCCCAGTGGTGCTCAGGGGACCATATGGGATGCTGGGAATTGAACCCAGGTCAGCCGTGTGCAAGGCAAAAGCCCTACACGTTGTGCTATCGCTCCAGCCCCTCAGCGAATTTTTTAATTTGATTTTTCTCCAGTTTTGCTGATTCCGATTTTATGGAGCGATAGCACAGCGGTTGGGCATTTGCCTTTCACGAGGCCAACCCTAGTTCAATTCCTCCGCCCCTCTTGGAGAGCCTGGCAAGCTACCAAGAGTATCGAGCCCAAGCAGCAGAGCCTGGCAAGCTACCCATGCGTACTGGATATGCCAAAAACAGTAACAATAAGTCTCTCAATGAGAGACGTTACTGGTGCCCGCTCGAACAAATCGATGAGCAACGGAATGACAGTGACAGTGACCTTAATTTATTACATTTTCTCTTCCCTTCCTTTCCTCTTGTTACTGTTGTGGCTGGAGTTGCAGGGGATCACATATTGGCTGTGGTGATTAGTGAGGGCTACACATGTTTGTGTTGCTCATATATGGCATAAGTGCTTGCTCAGAGTTACACTCAGTTTTTCTAATGTGGTGATTGCAACACATTAATATTTTACTGCTCACTATGTGTCACACTCCTTGTCAGTGTTCACACATCTTTAGCTGAAAAACTCACTGGTGCTTGTACACTCTAGTTGTGAGCTCACTCTCTCTCTCTCTCTATCTCTCTCTCTCTCTCTCTCTCTCTCTCTCTCTCACACACACACACACACACACACAGAGCATTCAATGCTATAATTTTTCCTCTAAGAAGGATTCACTGCATACTAAAAATGTTGGTGTTTTCACTCTCAGTAACTTCAAAATATTTTAGTATTTCTCTTAAGATTTCTATACTGGAAAGGTACAGTCTTACCTCTATGTATTTTGAAATTTTCTCTTTCTGTGGTTGGTCTCTGGTTTAATTCTGTTATGATCTAACAGTTGGCACTGCATAGTTTTTATTAAATTTATTAATACATACATATGTGCATATATCACAGAATGCAGTGAATGTTCCAGATGAGCTAGAGAAAAATGTAAATTCTCCTGTGAAATAAAGTAACCTACATGTCAATTATATCCAGTTGATGAAAGGTTTTCTTGAATTCACAATGTCCTTATTTTCTGTTTTTGGATCTGATTTATTTTTTCTCTTTAAGTTGTTTTGGGGCCACACATTGACTCCAAGCTCTATACTCAGGGATCAGTCTCAGCTGAACTCAGGGACTATATGAGCTGCCAGAGCTCAAACCTGGGTCTACCACATGTAAAGCAAGTGCCCTACCCACTGTACTATCTCTCTCCGACCCTTCCTTCCTTTTTTGTGCTTTTGCAATGCCTGAGATTTGAAATTTTCTACCTGTCTTTCTGTGGTTGGTCTCTGGTTTAATTGTTATGGTCTTGGTTATGATGCTTGATTGGCTGTGGTACTTGCTATGAATCTATCACATGCTTAACTGTGACACTCACATATAAGCTTGCCATGTGTCACACACTTTGTTTTGGGAATCATACACAATTTAGTCTATTGCAGTGCTCACATAAATTTAATTGCAATTTTCCAAGGGTCATATACTTTAGATACTGCTGGATATTAACCCTAAGTGTTTTAGGCTTCATCACTTTGAATTTCACTTTAGGAAATTCAAAGTGAATTTCCCCTTCCCTGGAGCTTACAGTGCTCTTATGAGCACCCCTAATCCTTTGAGTTTATCTTTAACCTTCTCTTTGCTATACCTCTCATTGTCACAATTCCCCAAGTCAGGGTTGGTAACTTTAAGTCAAACTTTCTGATAACTCTAGACTTTGTATTTGTAGTGAGTTACTTGCTTTTCTCTTCCCCCTATAGCCTTTTCATATTTTACTATAGCGGAAAGACCATTAATGCTATGCTCTGAACATTTGAGAGTTGATTGACTCTGAAATATATCTATTCCTGGGCATCTGTCACAATTACTTGACTAAGGCATTGGTTGTAGTAGTTCCTAACACCCCGAAAATGGGGGGGGGGTCCCACTGCAGGACCTGGATGGATCCGGGGCAAGCAGTAAAGCTATTCTGGCACTGGCATCAAAATGGGACAGATCCAGAAAGCAAAGAAACCTGGTTTTGATGCTAGCCATTATGACAAGATACATGACCACCCTGGGGAAGGAAGAACTAATCTGGCCTAAGTCTGGAATTTACAGTAGGAACCCAGAATCCTTGCCCTCGGAGTCCAGAGAACTAAGTTTTGGAATCTATATCTCTTACTGTGTTTATACAAATAATTGCAAGTATTAATAAGAAGTAAACTTTATTGTTTAATATTTACTAGTAGCAGGGAAAGAGAAAAGCAATATAATGCTTGTTGCCCCTGGGCGAACCTCTCACAAGATACAATGCTCACACATTGTAAGTATGCCAGAAACTGATGCTTTGAATGATTCTGGGCATCTCTGGTAGTGCTATCAGGATTCTACTACAGTAACTTCATATCGTAAAGAATTATAGCTGGAGTTTCTTTTTCAATATTTTAAATATTTCAGTCTATTTCCTTAGTTGGCAAAGTTCATAGAAAGTTGTATATAATTCTTATCTTTGCTCCTCTGTAGATAAGGTATTTTTTAAATTCTCTGGATTCACTAGAATATATTTGGTTTTCTGTAACATGAAAGTGATACAGTATACTATCACTGCTGATAGTATAGGTGGTGTAAATACTATCCTGCTTAGTGTTCTGTGGCTCCTGGAAATTTTGTTTTGATGTCCAACATTAGCACTGTAGCACTGTCATCCTGTTTATCAATTTGCTCGAGCAGGCACCAGTAACGTCTCCACTGTGAGACTTGTTACTCTTTTTGGCATATCGAATACACCATGGGTAGCTTGCCAGGCTCAGCCGTGCAGATGAGATACTCTTGGTAGCTTGCCGGGCTCTCCGAGAGGGACAGAAGAATTGAACCCGGGCTGGCCTCGTGCAAGGCAAATGCCTTACCTGCTGTGCTATCGCTCCAGTCCATGTCCAACATTAATGGGGGGGGGGGGAATTCTTAGTTGTCAATACATTAAATACTAATATTCCATTCTTTTTTTTTTTTCATGATCAACTGCTGTTTATTCTTCGTCTGCCTCCTTCCAGTCTCACTCACTTCCCATATTCCTCCTCCACCAGCCCACTCTCACAGCCTACTTATAGGGAACAATCACCAAAGGCTGGGGGTAGCAATTCCACAGAGGTGAGGTAGCACAATCAAGTCAGTCGAGTCAATATGTCAGATGCCCAGGAGTAAATGTTATTTGGAGTCAATTAACTCCAAGTTACAAAGGCATAGCATTAATTGTCTTCCTGTGTCTATACAAAAAGGACACTGCTCTGAAGTAAAGTATGCAAAGGACATAGGGAAAGAGAAAAGCAGTATTTCACTTACAAATACAAAATTCAGAGTCCTTAGAAGGATCTGACCTTACAAGTCACAGGGTCTGATTTGGGGATATAGGTGATTAACAGATAGGGGAAGCAGAGCACAGAGGAGAGGTTACAGATAAACACAGGTGTTCCATTCTTCTGGTATCTCCACTTATACATTTCTATCAGTTGCCTTTACAGTCCTTGAATATTCTTTATGAAGTGTTTTTGTTTGAAGTATTTGTTTTTTGTTTTTTGGGTCATACCCGATGATGCTCAGGGGTTATTCTTGGATCGGGACTCAGGAACTACTCCTGGCAGTGCTCAGGGGACCATATGGGATGCTGGGAATCGTATCTGGGTCAGCTGAGTGCAGGGAAAATGCCTAACTATCGCTCTGGCCCCTGACTTGGGGAATTCTGGGGGACCCACTCACCATAGCAAGGCAAACACCCTACCCTCTGTACTATCGCTCCAGCCCCTCTTTTTAATATATATATTCTCCAGCTGATTCTTTACTAAGCTTTACTGAGTCTTGTAATAAGCCCATCATATTTCTTTGTTATGTTTCTTTTAATCTCTAGCAATTTTTCATGCTTTTTGTTCTTTTATTTGGGGACACATCCAGAGTTGCTCAAGGGTTGCTTTGTACAGTGTTCAGGGTCCCAGGCAGTGCTAGGATCAAATCCAGGCTTCCTGCATGCAAAGCATATGTGGAGTCTATAGAACTACCTCTTTGGTCCACTGATTGGTTATGATTTCTCTCTTTGCTCAAATTGGCCAGCTGTTTCTGTATGCTATCTACTTTTACATTAGAAACTAAACCATATTAACCAGTTTATTTAACTTTTTTTCCTGATGTCCCATTCACGTCCTGCCTGGGTTCAATACTTGCTTTATCTTTATAACTGTGATTTTAGGGATGCTTTGTACATTTTTCTTGATAGCTAGAGACCATAGACTGAGTAAAACAAAATTTTATAAAAAGACACTAAGATGGGGTGTGAGGGAGTGGAACTGTTCTCCAATTCTCTGATTAGATATCAGTCTTAGTGAGTCATTGTCTCTGGACTGTCATTTTCAATTTTTTTTTTACAGGATGGCAAGTTGATTGCAGCTGGTTATTTCTCTTACCAGGTCATTTGGACTCTGAAAATACCTCAGCAAGTTAGATTTCAATTGATTCGGTTTGAGATCAGATTGTGTTAAGAATGTTCCAAGGGCTAAAGAAATAGTAGTGGGTAGGGTACTTGCTTGCATGCAGCTGACCTGAGTTCAATCCCTAGCACCTCATATGGTTCCAAAAGCACCACCAGGACTAATTTCTGAGAGCAGAGCTAGGAGTAAGCCCTGAGCATTGTCTGGTATGACCAAGGAGGAGGAGGAGGAGGAGGATTAGGAGGGGAACGTAGAGGAGGAGGAAGAGGTAGTGGTTCTGGTGTATTTTATAATGATTCCTGTTCCTGTTCCAACCTTTTAGAAGCTTAAGAGTATGTTTTTCTCTGGTATTTACTGTGGGGATCTGGTAGAAATTCTGGAGGTGAATCATATCAAAATATGGGGGTATATCTCTATCACCAGGTATTCCTGGATTTTTAAAAACTGAGTTGTATACACCGAACTGTAATTTGCCAATTACAGTTCAGATTTCTCTACTTTGGTACTAGTCCTGTGGTGGTCTCATGCATAGTCTCTGGTTCTCTAAGCAGCAACTCCCTGTATTCAACTGTTTGTCTCTTGGTGGTAGAAGTTTGTTTGTGTCCTCCTCTTACACGGATCTAAGAAAAGTCATTGGTTTTTCAGTGTCTAAGAGATTTTTTTTATATAAAAAATAGAAAATGGAATCCTAGTCCTTGATTTTAAACAGAAATAGAAATATATTAAGAACTGGGAAGCTGTTCATAACTTACCAAAAATAATTTTATTAATTCATCTGCATGAATTAATGGGATACAAAATTCGAATTGTTTTTTCCTCTTTCCTTCCTTGTTGTTTTTGTAGGGTGTGGGTTCCCCTTCTACTCCTCTCTCTCTCTCTCTCTCTCTCTCTCTCTCACACACACACACACACACACACACACAATTTAGGGGACTGAAGAGATAGTATGGGGTTAAGGCCTTTGCCTTGCAGACAGTCATCCAAGTTTGATGCCCAGCACCACAAACAGTCCCCTCATACAGCCAGGATTGATCTTTATGCACAGAGTCAGAAGTGGCCTGAACACCAAAATTAACTATAAACATAATTTAAAATATAAATGATAATGTAATTCCAATGTGTGACAATAAGTCTCTCAATGAGAGACGTTACTGGTGCCCACTCGAACAAATTGATGAGCAACAGGATGACAGTGACAGTAATTTCAATATATGTAACTGAATTATAAAGATATACACTTCCATTTCTCTAAAACGATTTTTCAACTTTCATCTATATTTATTTCTGTTCATTTTTAAAATGTCATTTTCAACATAAAATTAGTAATATTTCAAAGAGTGTGTCAATTTTGCTGTGAACAAAGCAAAAATCCTTAGTTCTGTAGCAACAATGAAAACATTTTTCTCTTTTCTTGGGGGGTGGCCATACCGGCAGTACTCAGGTCTTGCTCCTGGCTCTGTGCACAAGGATCACACCTGGTGGTACTTGAACCAGGAATGGCAGCTTGCAAGGCAAGTGCCCTAGCCCCTGCACAACGATGATACGAAAACTCTTACGAGCCATTTTGTATACAATAAAAATAACCACCTTATAGGGAAAAAAATAATAAGGACTCTGTTAGAATCCTGATACACAATTTCACAAAGCTGCATTTTAGCAATTTGTATTACTCACTAGCAACAAAACAGATGTACCAAGAAAGCATACAACTGTCAACCTAAGGAAGTAATGTAAAACACAAATAAGTTACATCAGATATTTATAAAGTTGTTAAATAATATGAGAAGAGGGCTAGGAGAAGGTTTAAAGAGTGGGAACCTTCAGTTCAATCCCTGGAACCAGTCTCCCAAGCACTGCCAGGAATAAGCCCCAAGCACGGAGATGGGAATAGCTCGAGCATTGCTCAGTATTGCACAAAACCTAAAACAATAAAAACAAGTGTGAAAACAAAGTAGTCATTAAAAAATATATTTTATATCTTCATTTATATCCCATGACCCTAATATAATACATCCAAAAATTCAATTCACTTATAATTTCATGAATTAAAGTTTACAATATCATTTTCCTAAGAAAAACCTTCTAGAAATTTAGGAAAAATAGGGGCTGGAGGGATAGTACAGAGGGTAGAGCATTTGAGGTAGAGCATTTGCGTCATAGGTGGCCAAACAGCATTCCCCAAACACCACCAGGAGTAATCTCTTATTCTAAGCACTAGAGAGCTGGGTGTGAACCCCCTCCATCAAAAACAAATAAATTTAGGAAAAATTTAATCTATGTCAATAATAAAGGTACTGATTAATATTCACCAAAATTGACTTAAAATATAAAGTTCATTTCATAATAGCTCAGAATTCTTAACTCTTAAGAAAACATTCAAATGATAAAAAAAAACAACCAACATGTTTATGTGGTATGCTAGTGCTTAGAATTAAATTTCAAATATGAGCAAAATATTTAAAGTATGACACCATTCTCGTATAATTTGTGATTAATGTAACAAAACATAAGATTCCTTCTTCTTCAATGGTACAAAAGACCAATCCAGGGAATGGAGAGAGAGTACAGCAGGTAGACTGGTGGTCTAAGATGTACTAAATGTACTGTATAATTCTGAAGGAAATTACTACCATTCCTTCTGATTCAACAGGTGGTAAACATAAACAATATTAATAAATAAAAATGATTCCTAAAAGGGAGATTTAGTAGCTTTGTGAGTAGTATATCCTTCGGAAGAGTTTTAAAACTATTTTTTAAGAGTGTACGACATACAAAAACAAAAGCAGAATAACACTAATAACACTAATTTTGCAAAGATTTTGTGGAGTAGTAGATACAGGTGAGAGTCTAATTGAAAAGAAATAAGAGTAGAAAAGAGAGGGGGCAAAGAAAAGGTACTTAAAAGGAGCCAGAGAGACCGTATAGGAAAAAAGGCACTTGCTTTGCAAGTAACTGGCACTGGTTTGAGCCTAACCACCACCGATAGTCCCCTAAGCATCACCAAAATGATCCCTGGGAACATAAGCAGAAAGGAGTGACCCAAAAAGAAAAAAACATAAAAGAGAGAAGAAAAGACATATAAGCAATGTTGTAAATACATGGAGATAAAAAATTAAGGGGAAAAAGGTCTTTGCAAATTTCCCAGGTGGAATACCTAAAGAACTTATATCTGTTATTTGGATAGTTTTCTACTTGCAATATTGTAAAGCATAGCTTCAGGTGGCTATAGAAGGTGTAAAGTCTTCTCCACTGTCACTCTAAGGTTGTGTATGGTTTAGCTTGACAACATTTAAGGAACAGCAGTCAGTTCTGGTTTTACTGTTTATTCCCAGGGTTAACAAACTTTATGTAAAGAACCAAATAGTAAGTATTTTAGGCTTTCTGAATCATGATTTCTGATGATCTCTGACGTAAACGTAAATCTGTTGGTTGCCCAGTGAAAGCAGTGATACAATGCATGGTGAAGTTAGAATACCAGTTATTTAACCAAACATTTATGTAGATATTACAGAGTAAATATTTTGTAAATGAGGTTAACATAGTGTGTTCCTTTCAGTGAAATTACCTTTGACAATATATCTCATCCAATCAGTTTTTAGAGCAAAATCGGATTTTGGGGGTAAGAAAATTTAGCCTCAAAAGTATATTGGGCAGGAGCTGGAGTTATAGTAGTGAATACTGCGCTTGCCTTGCACTCAGCCAACCCAGGTTTGATCCTTAGCACCACATATGGCCCCCAAAGCCCACCAGGAGCGATCCCTGAATGCAGAACCAGGAGTGAACCCTGAGCACCACCAGGTGTAGCCCCGAAACAAAACATAACAAAAAGCACAGCAGGCAGGGTGCTTGCCCTGCATACAGCAAGCTGGGATTTATCCCTGTCATCCTATACAGTCCCCCAAGCACTCCCAATTCCTGAGGGCAGAGCCAGGAGTCACACCTGACCATTATCAGGTGTGCAAATCTGCCAGGACTAATAACTAAAAAATTTATATCTGTTATTTGAATGGTTTAACAAATTCCAAAACAAAAAACCTGCAACAACAATCCTTGAGTTTCCAGTTTTTAGTTCTACAAATTTCTTGGCAGACCACACAACTGTGAGTCAATTCTCTAGATATAGAGATAGACAGATACATAAGACAATACATAAACTAATGGGCCTGGCTGTGTTCCACAAAAAATACTTTTATTAATAGCAAGTTTTAGTCTCTGCATAATAATTTGCTAATCACTAGTATTATGTGTAACAAAAGATAGCTGCTTATACTAAGAACTCTATGTTTCAGGCAGAGTTGATTTATATATGGTTTTCAAGCATTCCATATATTGGGAGTTTCTCCTGACTAGATCAGATAATTCTGTAGCAGTTATATAAACAGGTATAGTTATCCTAGAATTAGTGAGATGTAGCCCACAGAGTGTTAAAAAAAAAGGGTTTCCCAGAAAGTTTCAATATGGTACTCTCTTGTTCTCTTTGACCTACTGACTTTGGAGCAAAAATTACTGTTACTACTCCAGCATTAACCAACCAACACACTCTCTCAGATATTTATTTATATAACTTAGTAGGGGGGATTCTAATTCACAAAATCACTCAATTGCCTATTTTGGACACAAAATTGTTTCATTATAATAAAGATTTAAGGAAAAGAGCCTTGGAGCCAGAGCTTGCCTTGCACACAAACTCACCAGGGTCTGATCTCTGGCACCCCATTATGGCCCAAGCCCACACACACAATCAGAAGCCATGACCACACTGAATGTGCTTCCCCCCCCCATTTGAAAAAAAGAATAAAAAGAAAGCCAAAAACACTGTTTAGAATCAAGAAGTTTTAGGGTCAGATATAGTATAGGAGTTAAGGTGCTTGACTTGAGTAAGGCAAATATCAGCACTACATGACATAAATACCTCTGCAAGGGACCCCCACCCCCAAGCATAGATAGGAGTCCAGACAGCAGATGTATGGTCCAAATCCCCTTCCCCCAAAATAAATGGAGAATTCTCAACATTACACTGTAATTATTATACATTTGAAATTTACAACGTTAAAATGCAAATCCCTCAAATTTGGATAAGGCTACAAGATTCCCTTCTCCAGGAATTAGCAAGATTACTACTTAAGAAGAACTCATTATGTTGTTTCCCACTCAGGGGCTTACTTATTTCATTCCAGATATCCAGTTCCTCAAAAGTTTAAAAGTAACCTGTATTTAGTCCCAGAGCACTGCTAGCCAAATTAAAAGCAAACCATTTGGTAAAGGGAGAAAGAAAACTATGTTTCAGCATATACGTTTTTTTTCCCAAAAATCAAATTTTGGGTTTTACAGAGGTGATTAAACAAGTATATTCTACTCATATTGACAAAGATAACCCTCTGGATAATCCAGAAGAAACTTGGCAACTGAGAGCAATAGTCTAGTTCAAGAAGGAACTCTAAAAGCCACATATGTCGTTTTTAGTCAGTCCAGAATAGGAAAAGCTAAAGTCTTGCCAGGGGGAAGACTCAAAAGGCAGAATTGCTCTCATCATAGCATCTATACATATACAAGGTCCTTTTCAGTCCTGATTTCCTAGTTCTACATGCTTATACTGCAATATGGAAGGAAAGGCAGAGAAATTTAATCAAACCCTAAGAAACACACAAGAGAAATTATGTCAAGATACTTGAGTCTTGGCTCTCTAGTTCAGCTGTCTTAGACACAGAGTAGCTCCTACAGTAAACATCATCTTAGACCCTTGGAACTATTGTATGATAGGCCCTTTCTCACAGATTTCTTATTGGATTAAGAAAGTTTAACATGAAATGTTTATCAATTTAGGACAGGTTACTAACTCAGGTAGTTCAACAAAATGTAAATACTATTTTACCTCACCCAGAGAATTAATCCAAACCAAAACTCAACCTGGTAGTTGGTCTTATTAAAAACCTGGAAAACAGGCTGGAGCAATAGTACAGCATTGCCTTGCATGCGGCCCATCTAGGTTTGATCCATGGCATCCCATATGGTTCCCCAAGCACCGCCAGGAGTAATTCCTGAGTGCAGAGACAGGAGTAACCAGGAGTAACCGCAGCATTGCTGGGTGTGACCCAGAAAGCAAAAAAAAAAAAAAAAGCAAAAAACTAAAGTTAAGTCTCTTAACTCTGAAATTGTCTTTACACACTGCCAGTAAAAGCAGAAACTAGTCATTTCTTTTGCAACGGATTTACTAATATGCAAAAGGAGGAACTCAATGGTCCTAGAGTATTTTATTTTCTTATTACAACAGGTCCTCCTCAGGTCAGAGAAAAAGACTTTAATTCCTACAGATATATCCGTGTTCCCTGCACCACACTGGACCCAAATAAATCATTGCCTGGGCCAAAATTAGTATTGTTAGAGATTTTTCCCCCTTACATAGGTAGGGTCTATGTCCTTTTCTCAGTTCTTTTGTCAGGGTTTGTGCTCTTTTGTTTGTGCCTCTTTTGGACTTTCATCCACGTATCCCTGTGAAGATTTAAGGAGGGTAAAATCTCTGGGGAAAAATTCTGTAGGCAGAGATGGGAGTGGAAGAGCTGGGGAGAGAAGGGAGACCTTGGTAAAGTATGTTTGGAAAGAACAGCCTGAAATCTAAACCAGTCTAAGGACATGAAGACCTCTGAGATAAAAGACCCATCTTAAGAGCTAGAAAACCTTTGGGATGCATAATTCCAGTCCTGGAGCACTAATGGCACTAGGAATGAAAGGACAAAGGTTGTGATTTGAACTCAAGAATGGACCACCAGACGTTCAAAGTTACTGCCCTAGGAAAAGTCCCACTAACTTCCACTTGTGTAAAGAATTTGGGACAAAGGCAGTTATGAAAAATATGAATACGTAACTTTCTCCAAAAGCCACTGTGGTTTTCTACTCTGGAGAAGTCCAGGTTCTCTCTTGAGCTTTTTCCGTCTTTATTTCCCTAATAAATGTTGTCTTACCTCACAAAAAAGAAATTGGTACCACACTCACCTCTGATGATATCATCAGTGCTGGCTGGAGGTAAAGCTATAATCAGCCAAAATATAAACCATTCTCGAGAAGTTTGGGAGTTTTGTAGAGAAGGTACCTCTACTAGACATGACTGCCATAGATCAGAAATGGTACAATCATTCCTCTTAGCATAAAATATACTTGAGAATGCTTAAGAGACCTATGTAATATCAAGCCCCAGTAAAATAAGATTAGTGGTGGTTTAGAGGAAATATGGAATGTAATAGCTAACAATTATGGAATGCTTACTATGTTCCAGGAACTGATGCTTTATCAGTTTAATTTTTCAACAGCTCTGTGGGATAAAGATATTATTATAAATCCTATTTCATAGGACACTAAGGCTGAGTATAAGGCTGACCAGCTTCTTAAGACAATAATGGGCAGTCAGAGTCAAGTCTTGGATTTGAACTCATGTCATCTGGAGCTTTAGAATATGAATGTCCATAACTACAATGTACAGATAGGCTAAGAGAGTCTGGAAAAAAGTTCAGATTTCTAAAAAGGGGAAATTAATTTCCTCAAAAGTAACTGTTCACTTTATCCCATACCAAATACTTCAGATTGAACTCCCATTCTAGAAAGTTAAACCGGCATTCACATGCCAATTTAAAATCATCATCATCGTCGTCATCGTGTTCGAGCATTGTATAACTGAGACTTAAACCTGAAAACTTTTTAACTTTCCACATGGTGATTCAGTAATATAAAATAAATAAATAATAAATAAATAAACAAATAAATAAATAAAAATAAATAAATAAAATGTATGTTACACAACTTACAATAAGAATGAAGCATGTACAGTGTTTTAATTTTCAAAGACAGTTGACATGATGATAATGATAGTCCATTCTCGTCCCCGGACACAATGAAGAAATAGGTATTAAACTCACACTGCCCTAACGAATTATTTGGACGTCATGAATTGCTGAAAACAACTTAATGGAAGAGTTCACAGTAAAAGTTAAGGGCAGTTTTAGATATGCCTGCAAGTTTTGACAATTCCTCATTGCCATCAACTTCCAATCCATTATTCCAAAATCCACACATCAACTGAACCCAATACAGTATATCTCAATTCAGGAAAAAAAAAAACCCAAAAAACAAAAAACTACGGCTTTCCCTTCTCATCTCCTCCCCCACATCTTGGTTTAACAGAGGTACACAGCTTTAGAAAGTTTTTGCCTAATATTCACCCATTTCCCTCATTTCCCTTCCACCCTCCCTCCTTTCCCAAGGATGAATTTCTACTGCAAAAGATGCAGCTCCGCTTATCACAGGTGCGTATCACGATCTGAAAACACACGGCTTGTAAAGGCACACCACCACCAAGGCAGAACGACCACGAGGACCCAAGGGCCCCGGACTAATTCTGCTCCAACCCTCAACGCTAAGGGGGGCTCGCACGCAGATCCACCGCGACGGACAGCGGGTGGGGAAGGAGGGCAGGTAGAAACGGCCGTGCTTGGCTCAAGTCCATCAACATTCAGGGCGCCACTTACCAGGCGCAAAAAACAAAACAAAAAAAAAAAAGAAAAGAAAAAGAAAAAAAAAAGCAAAAAAGGGAGGGAAATGGAAAAGAAATAATAATAATAAAAAAAGGAACAGAAGGAACGATATTTTTTTTAAAAAAAATATGTTTAAAGAACTGAATGGTATTCGGAGTAACCGGGCCCTGCAGGTTTGCTGGAGGGGGCTGGAGCCAGAGCCAGGGACTCGGACGCCGGGGAGCGGCGGGGCGGGAGAGACAGCCCCACGCCACCTAGGCAAGGCGGTCAAGCAAGGCCCGGCCTCCAGCGCCCGGATCCCGGCGACAGCACACTCGCCGGCCCAGCCGCCAGCCCGCCGGCCGACCAGCCGCAGCCGCTTACCGGTGGCGCCTCGTTGCCTCCCCAGGGGCAGCCCGTCAACGGTTGCCGCAGTCAGAGCACCACCCCGCGGTGGGGTACGACGAGCCAAGCCCGCAGCTCTCGGATCCCCGCAGAGCCGCCACTCTCGCGAGAAGCCGGCGGAGTGCGCGAAGTGGGGAGCGTGGGGGAGGAGGCGGAGAGGGGAGGGGCATTTAACGGTGGCGGCTGGTGCTGCGCCGGATCCGGGAGAGGGGCGGGCGCCATTGTGCTTCGCTGTCGACTGCCGGGTCTCAGTTACGGGCCTAGAACTCGGAGGGAGAAGGCGACGGGGAGCTAGCGACGAGCGGGACGCACCCTGTTCGGGGCCATCTGTGGAGCAGGGGTAATGAGAGCCGCGGGGCTCGGGCTCCGACTCCCCCCACCCGGGGGTGGTGGTTCGAGTCCAGGCCGTGAGTGGGGGAGGGGAGGGAGCCCCAGTACGGGCCTGAGGTCGCGGCGGCCGCTGCCTCTCCCCTCCGCGGGCTGGGATCGCGGCCGGGAAGGGGAGCCGCGCTCAGACGTGTGCCGAGGCCTGCGGGGCGGGGGCTGGAGTGGGCCCTGGCTGGACTTTGTGACGGCCGGGGAGGGCGGATTGTGCGTCTCTCCCTCACAGGGGTGGGCGAGGGCGGGGAGCTTGACAGCCGCCCTCGGCTGGTGGCGGCCGCCGGTTTGGTTTTTTCTTTTTTTTTTTTTGGTTTGGGTTTTTTTTTTTTTCCCCCAGTCTGGGTGAGGAAGGTGCCCCGAGAGTGGGCCGGGAATGTCACGGGTGAGGTGTCGGGGGCCCGCGGCATCGAAGGCGCTGGGGAGGGGCGGGCTGCTGCCGGGCCGGCCTCGCCTCGGGAAGGACCGGGGCCGGCCCCTTCGATGGCGCTGAAGACGGGCCCGCGGGTCGCCGGGCCGCGGGACGCGCGGACTTCGGGGGAGTTCTTTTCGTAGGTGGCCCGGCGGGGGCGGGGTGTGGGGGGGCGGCTCGAGCGTCGAGGAGCCGGCCCGGAGGAGGGCGCGGAGGGGAGACCTGTTGGCGTGAGCCGTGCGAAAGGCGGAAGGCTCGAGGCGGAGGACGCCCCCTCGCCGGGTGGAAACTGCGTAGTGCGGTGGAACGCGGCGGGGACGGCGCGGAACCGGGCTCCTCCCGGCGCCGCGCCCCCACCTGTCTGCGCCCCGGAGTAGGATGAGGAAGTGGAATAAATGTGTCCCGGCGGGTGGCACTCCTCCAAGTGAGAAACTCGGAGGAGGGCTCGCCCCGGGGGCGCGGGGTGGGGGCGGCTCCGAGTCGTGTTGAACGCGGAGAGGAGGCCCCGGAGTGGGGGACGGGGGGGGGGTGGGGTGGGGGGAGGGACGAGATGGCCGAATTATTATTCACTCGAGAAACTTTTGATTGGGACCGTGGAAAGGTGGGGCGGAGGGGTCGTCAGTGAGAGGTAGGACAGGATACCTGGAGAGGTGGGAGTAGCCTCTTAAAGACTTTCTGAACTCGGGGTGTGGTGGGGGGCGGGGGCGGGGGGTTAAGGCCTTGTGAGGCCGGGAGACAAAAAGGGTGGGGTTGTGGGGGTGGCTGCTGGCGAGGCTCTGCAGCTTTCAGGTGCACGTCCTGGGCCCCTGCTCGGGACATTCCACCCCAGGACTTTTCTCTGGGGCCATTCTGCTTCTAATCTCACCCTACCTAACCTCTTTCCTTCCTGCTCCATAACGCCTGAGCTGTGTGTAGGCCCTTTGCATGCCTTTTGTTTTGTTTTGTTTTGTTTTGTTTCGTTACCCCCTTCACGATCTTGTGGTTTCTGGTCAGAACTGAGAAAAGTAAGAGTAATGGTGGATTTTTGAGTAAAGTTAAGAATAAAATGAACTTTTTTTTTTTTGGATTGAAGAATCAATCAGGATATAGTTAACAGTGAGTGGCTAGATTGTTGTTCGCAGGTCCACAGAATTGTTCTTTGAGAAGTGGCATATCCCAACTCCACAGTTTTTCAACTCTATTTGGTGGAACAGAAGTGTGTTTTAGGTGTTAAACGATCAGAAAGTCTGGTTGTGAGTCTTGATTTTGCTGTCCTTACAGAACGCTCCAGATTCACTGCAGTAACAAAGCAAATAATTCCTAGAGATGAGCTGAGGCTCAGATTATGTGAAATGAGTAGCAGTTAACAACACTGGATTCATAATACTTGGAAAGTTAATTTTAAGTGGATATTTGAATGTTTATCCAGAGTTCAGATGTTTATATTCACGTGTCTTAATTTTTTTTTTTTAATTCTACCTGGAAAAGTCCTCAACCCTCAGACCACTACTTCTCCTGCACAGGAACATATGTTTCATACAAGAACAAACACTTCTTTGCCCTTTGCCTTAAATTTTATCAAATTCACTCAAGCCTGGTTGTTATATATAGTTAGGATTTTTCCCCAAAGTTGCATTCTGGGCCAGACTATTCAATAAAAATAAACATTTCTACTTAAGTACAAGATTGATTAACTTTCTGTCAAATAGTCAGCTAAGTCACAGAGATGCCTCTGTACTACACAGATGGTTACAGACACATTTATATGAAGATAGGAGATGATAAGATTACCTAAAAGCCTGAAAGGCACTTTTAAAAATCAGCTCCATGTCCATATTTGATATTTGTAATTCCTGACCAGGACTAGGTATGGCTCCAAACCAAAACACAATTGCTCCCCCCATTTTAATATATTTGAAGAAACAGTATTATATTATTAAATTTTAATAATTTTTGTGTTATGATTAGGGATGCCTATATGAGAAAGCTTTGTAGAATTGTCTGCCCTCCACAACTCAGTTTAGTCTAATGACTAGTGTAGAACTGCTTTTAGCTTTGTGTAAGTATTATGTTTTCGGAGCACAGAGAAAGAATACTTAATCGTGGCGTGTAGTTTTTTTATGATACTCATTACTTGAACTGAGATGTTCAGAGGAAGAAATTTGTAACTAACTGCAGAGTCATGGTATCATGGCTTTAGACTTAACAGTTTGTTACCAATAGCTAAAACAAATTGAATGGAATGTGGAACACAGCATGAAAGACCTGTACTGTTTAAGAAAATGTTCTATGCTATTTGGAATAGAGATCACTATTGTGTCCCTAAACCAAATTTTTAGATTATTTTTGCTGACATATCTTTCTGTTACAATGGATAATTGTCAGTAATAAGTGGGATATGCCCAAGTGAAATGGAGAACTTATATCAAACCTGATTTTTAAACAGAAAATTTAAAAACTATTGAATCTTTTAACTGTTAATCAAAAACTGATCATATTAGAATTGCTTTTTAAGATTGGGTATGACTTTCTAGTTTCTAAAATCTTGAATTTGCTAAAGCAAAATTTCTCTACATTGAGAAACCATTGACCTCATATATCATTATTTTGCAAAACTTGCATTTAGTATGATGACTCTAAAAAGTGAAGGAGTGGGGAGGTAAATTTACAATTTGACAGTTTGGGGATTAATTTTTGTTGGTCTGAATTTTTAGCTATTTTGGTCTGGTCTGAACTCATGAACAAAGCTGGTTTTTCTTGCTCTGAGATACATTGGTAGCTCTACTGGTTAGACTAGATAAGTTGAACGCCTGGTTATAAAATCATCAGCTCCACACCCATTGTTGTCAACAGCATTAAAGCAGGACAAATTTTGAATCTTGAAAACTAATTCTTTTTTTCCCATTATCATTGTTGTTTCTCGATTTAAAAAAAAAAAAAAGCCCTAAAAAGATAACTCTTGGTGAGTACCGAAATTTAACTCTTAAAACTGTACTTAAGAGAACAGTTTATCTCAAGAAGTACTGAGATTAATGTAGACTTACACTTTACACCATAGTAATACTGTATCACAGACTAAACTTGCTGTCTTTTCAGAATTGAGTATATTTTTGTGTCTTAAGTATTTGTCAGCTAAAGGCACCTCAAAATCTAGGGATTAAAACGGCTATTTACTTTTGTGTGTGTGTGTGTGTGTGTGTGTGTGTGTGTGTGTGTGTGTGTTTACAGTTCTGTGTGCCAGTTGGGCAAATCTGGTTTTGCCAGGGCTCACTCATGTATCAGCATTCAGCTGGAGGATATCTCAGTCTTGTCGGTTCAATATGGTATCACTCGTGTCTAGCAGTTGGTGTTTGTTAGCATTTAGGATTTGCTCCATTTGTTTTTTTTATGACATGGGAGGGTGGCTGGGAGATCTCAAGACAGCAGTTGAGGAGAGTGAAATGGAAGTTACAAGAGTTACTGCTTTGCAAATCTCATAATGTCACTTACACAGTATTCTCTTGGGTCTAAGTCCCACAACACTAGTGCATATTCAGGGAATAGGAACATAAGATTCTACCTCTTCCTTGGTGGACCAGCAGCTGCAGGATGCAAAGAGATATGCATATGTGGATTAGTAGCTATCATTTATTACAAGTTGTTCAGAACACTTTAAGAGGAGGCATTCTTTGTGATGATGATTGGTATTTGCTTTAAAATAGACAAGATATTGGGAGTACAATGGGCTAAGGTGCTTTGTCATGCATGCTGCTGACCTGGGTTTGATCCCCAGCATCTTGTATAGTCCTCAGCCTGCCAGGAGTGAACCCTGAGCACAGTACCAGGAAGTAAGCCCAGAGTTTAAGACCAGTGTGGCCCAGAAACCCCTCCAAAAGGAAAAAAAAAAAAAAGGACGTCAAATGATTAGTGTTGGGGATAATTGGTTAGTACATGGAAACTCATTACCTCCACTCCAGTCCCAAAAGGTGGCTTCTCCCCCTAGCTTAGCTATGTTGGGCTTACTCCTGACTGCACTCAGGAATTTCACTTCTGGTATGGCTCAAGACTATGAGGCGCTGAGTGGGAATCAAGCTGTGGCAGGTGCATGCAAGGCAGACACCCTACCCACTGTACTATCCACTGACCCAGAAATTCGTTATCTTGGTAATTGTAAACAATTGAAGCTTTTCATAGGAAAAAAAAAATTGAGTCGAGCTACTTGTTTGTTTGGGGGCACTGGCAATCTGTGCTCAGGCTTAGTCTGGCTCTGAGCTCAGAGATCACTCCTGGTGAACTCAGAGGACCATATGGGGTATCCAGGATCACTCTATCCACTCTACTATTTTTATGATGTGTTAAAGACTTATTGCACATGCAAGGAGGAGGCCCAGGTCCTAGACATAGCACCCTTAGCAATACTGAGTGTGGTACCCAGTCTCACCAGTTATGATCCCCCAAGAACAATTCTAATAAGCTAAGTATTTTTTTTTAATCCTGGGATACAATATTAATGTATCCTCGCCCCATTTTTTGTTTTTCTTAGGTAAATAAGAATTGATACTAGCTTGCACTAGTTACCCTCCTTTACATAAATCTGTAATTATTTAAAAATTTTGTAGGACCGAGGAAATTTCGCAAAAGCTGAAGCAAATGATCAGCATATGAGAGCCCCGGATCCTAATCCTAGCATTGCAGAGGACACCCAGCACCCATCATGGTTCTGGGTAACCCTCAGATCTAGAATGTGTGACTCAATTCCATCTCCTAGCACCCCCAAATTAACTCTAGTTTCTTTACTATGTGTTAAAGATATTTTAGTTACTTTAATTAAAAAGTCAATGGAATGTATGATCATTTGTGAGAAAAACTTTTTTTGTTCTAATATTAATGGCTAGATTTTTTTCTGAATGCATAATATGTATTTGCAAGGCTAACAATGCAGCTGTGGACTAGACAGTTAATTCCCATTTATAGGTGTAGACTTTAAACATTAGTTACAAGTAAAGTGCAAAGCTTATTTGCCCTTTTAGCTATCAAGTTTCTACACATAGTATAATTGAGCTAAAAATTGAGGTGCTTGCCTAATCTCAGTTTTCTGTTTTAGAAAAATAAACTATTAATGAATATATTTAATATAAAGGAAAATAGGGGGTTTCACTGTTAATATGGGTGGCAGCTTTCTCTTAGTTGGTTTATTCTTTTCTTTCTTTTCTTTTTTTTTTTTGGTTTATGGCTATGCGATTCGTAACAAATCCTAAACAGATCTTTGTAGTAATGAGACACAGTGATCTGTGGAGTGATACGAAAGGATAACTATTTCAGAGATCTCTTTATAAGCAACAAAAATCTTTTCAGCATTACACTGCTGTTTCTCTGCTCTTAGGAATGAGCAGTTTTCCAAATTTGGTAAAGAAAAGCTCCAAGCCCTATTTGGTAGACAGTTTGCTACAGCTCACAGAAAGCTTTACTCTCCAGTAGAATAATTGATAGAATTTCTTTGCTGCACATGTTTTTCCAGTTGAGTTTTTCATAGTACCCCAAATTCTAATTGTGCATAATAATTAACAGGTGAAAGGAGCACTGAGAAAACCAGTAAAAAGTACAAAGTAAACTGAAGGCTAGGAGGTGACTTTTATACATAGAGAAAGTGTGAAGACCACTGTGTAATGTTTGACTAAAAGATAAGCTTGCCTTGAGGCTGGAGTGATAGCATAGCGGGTAGGGTGTTTGCCTTGCATGCGGCCGACCAGGGTTCAAATCCCAGCATCCCATATGGTACCCTGAGCACCACCAGGAGTAATTCCTGAGTGCAGAGCCAGGAGTAACCCCTGTGCATCGCCAGGTGTGACCCAAAAACCAAAAAAAAAAAAAAAAGATAAACTTGCCTAGCTTCAGTTTTCTGATTTGAAAAATAAACCATTAATACATTTAATACACAGGAAAATTGAGGACATTTTAATTATTATGGCATAATTAATATGCCAGCCTAAGTAGCCTTTCTGTATTCAAAAAGCTATTACAGTATATGCTTCTGGACCACTTTTGGGGTCTACAAATGATTTTTTCCCTATGTTTGGTTTTAGTCTTGTGACACCTGATTGTGACTCCATGGTTCATTGCTTGTGAACCATGTTGTGCTGGGCTCCATTCTGCAAAATATTTACTCCAATCCTTTAGCTATCTCCCCCAGCCCTCAACCTTATTTTTTAAACCAGTTCAGCTTGATGTGGATTCTTACACTCAACTCCCTGAAAAAAAAAAAATGAGTAATTGTACTTCATCAATACTCTAAATCCTCATACCTCCCACCTTCTCACTGTTAAAGTAAAATTTTTCTACTTGAGATAGACTTGTCTTTTTTCTCTATCTTGATCCTTGTGTTGGAAATATTATCGTTAGTAACTTGTTAATGGTACTTTAACTTGGAGGGTTTAATTTTAATTGTTTCAGGATCTTTTGTAATTTCCAAGCCCATAAACTACAGAAAGTTTCTTCTCATAATTCCACAAAAGTATAAAATTCATAACTGTCTTTTAGTCTTATAAGGAAAGAAATTGTATATTAATCAGTTATTAAGACTAGGCAAAACAAGGTAGATTGGTGGATTACCGATTTACTTTTGAAAGATCTATTCAGTATGTTTCTGGAATACTTACTGGAAATAGTACATTTTTTGGTGATTAAAAAAAAAAAAGCTTCAGTACTTTTAGCCTTAATGTTTCAGGCAAACTTGATTACACACTTGATCACTGGGCAGTTGCACCATTTGCTAAAGTGAGGAGTTATGGAAGGGGATTTTGCTGGGTTGTGGCACATAGACGCATCTGGCTATAGGTTCAGGTGAAAACCACTTGTGGAGATGGCAGAGGCTAGTACTGGTGTAAGATCTTGAGCAACAGATGGGCTATTCTACCCTTCTAGTGGCCTGAGATCTTTTTGATACATCAATGCAGGATCCTGACTGAAAGTGGGTTTCCTACTTCTTAGGCACAGCTAATTCCATCTTGTTCTTATGCAGAATATGGAACATGTTCAAGTTCTCTTTAACATAAGCAGGCCTGCATTCTCATGCAAAGAGAAGAGATTCCAATCTTCTGTTGTCTCCAGTCTTTTCTGGAGGGGAAAATGTAGGACTCCCTCTGTGTTACTCTGACCAGCAGTGTGAGTCTATTAGTTGACCTACTCAGTTGTGGCAGTACTATGCTCCTTAGGCTTATCAGGTCTGATGGCCATATGGCATTGGGGATAGAACTTTCTGCCTCAAGCATGTAAAATATAACATTTCAGCTTTTTGAGCTAGCCTTCAACCTCTGAACTAATTGAGAGCATTCAAAGGAGACAGGTAGGCAGTATCCTGTTAATTTTCACAGAATTTATGTTTGGGGGGGGGAGGAGTTTGCATTGTAGCCATTGCTGATCAGGGCTTACTCCTGGCAGTGCTTGGGGGACCACCTGCCATGCCAGGGAACAAACTGAACTCAACTGCATGCAAAGCATGCCCCTTACGCCCACACAATTTCTTTGGCCTGCAAACACAAGTTTAATGACGACATTAAGTATTTCAAGTAGGGGATGCAGGAGGACTCCATGATGAAAGTGCCTGTCTTACAAGAGTGGGTCCGTGAGTTCTCTTCCCAGTGCCACTGACATAGGCCTATTGTCATCCCTTTGCTGTGTGTACTCTTGGTGCAGCAAAATGTGTTATTTTTGATGCAGTTGTGTAGGCACCAACAACTAAAGTGTGGTCAGTTGTACTATTACCAAGATCAAGGATATGTGCATCCCCTGTCCCAAGTCACAACAATAAGAACAAAAGAAACAAGGGTAGGAAAGAATTTCTCAAGGGGCCTGGATTGGGGATAACTTAGTTGTTGGAGTCCCTGGACTACCTGCCTATGTGTTGTTAGTCCTGGAGTCACCACCAATCAGATGTGTTAGCCCTAAAATTAAAAGGTGGGAGCATCCAGAAACACTGAATTAAGTGTTACAAGCACTATAACCAAGTGGCCCAAGAGTTGGGCTTCAGTCATCACAAAAAGGGAGGGAAAATGGAGGTGGTGGGGGTACAGGAGTTGCTCTAGGAATTTCTAGGGGCCAGGTGTGACGCAAGTTGGAGAGGACATGCCCTGCATGTGTGAAGTCACTGGCACTGAGTGACTCCTGAGCAACACCAAACATGGTGCCTAGGTGCCACAGCAACCAAGTGCAAAATTCCTTATGTACATTTATCATCAACTGTGAAATAAGCACTGGTGGTATTTTACAGAGCTTGACTGCCCAACTTTAGAATCAAATCTAAAGAAATGCAGTTTTTTAAAAAGTCTCATAATCTACTGGGCCTGAGAGAAGCAGGCTCAGGCAGAAATCTGGGTCCGATCCCTGGGACCATGGACATGTTTCCCCCCCCAAAAAAAAGAAAAGATCACTTAATGACCACTGAGGAGAGATGGTATATATGAACTTTTTATGTGCTGTGCTTCAAATGCTTAACTAAAAAAAAGAAAGCACTAGGCTTCCAATATCTTTTCCCTGCTACTATGTTTTGTTTTTTCTTGGGTATACTTCCCACCCACCCTATAGCATTTTTTAAAAAAGTTATGTCGAAATTTGTGTAGTTCTTTACAAGACTACATCCTTGGTACTCTGAATATGTTCATTGTTGGTCCTCTTCAGAATTAAATGCTGAGCACATATTACATTTAAAAACTTGATTGATTTTGAAAATGTCTAATTTATAACTTGTAAATTGTCTGGTAGCTTTTTAAGGACTGCAAATTTTAATTTTTTGGCCATTTTTATGCTTTTGACCTACAACTTATGCAACCAAATTATGTAAGATTTTTTGTACCACCTACATTGTCAGAATTCAATCAATTTATGTAGAGGAGTCGCCCAAAATAGTTTAATGCAGTATAAATAATAGCTCTCTGGAGGACTCTGCCTCTTTGCCATCTCCTAAGAGATTTGTTTTGAACAGATTTCCTATTAGGTTAGTCTTGTTCTGCAAATAGAAATTGTGTACAAATTTACTCTTAAGAAGTATGATTAAGAAGCATTCGGTTTAATAGTTGTGGACTTCTTAAAGCAAATGTTTTGTCACCTTGTTTATATCCTCAGAACACAAAATCATTCAGCATTTTTATAGCCTTTTGGATAAATGAACAGTTCTACTTAGTTCGTTCTATTTCTCCTATTGTATGCCTTTTTTAAAACGTCCTTCAGTTTTCAGTTGTGCCAGTTTCTTAGTTATGTGTTTGTTATTCCAAGATTTTTCAGTTTTACGTGTGTTGAATTGACAGTCTTTGTTTACCCCCACATCTCCATCCCTTAGGATGTTTGTAGTTAAAATTGATTTAGTATAGGGGCTGGAGTGATAGCATAGTGGGTAGGGCGTTGTACGCGGCCGACCGGGGTTCAAATCCCAGCATCCCATATGGGCCCCTGAGCACTGCCAGGAGTAATTCCTGAGTGCAGAGCCAGGAATAACCCCTGTGCATCACCAGGTGTGACCCAAAAACCAAAAAAAAAAAAAAATTTGATTTAGTATAATTGATGTACGTTTTTACAGCCGTATAAATATTCACCCAAACACAATTATACCTCCTTTCTTAATTTTTTTTTTCCAGTTCATAATTTCAGCCACATGATTTTTTTTCCCTCCTCCCCCCTTCCTTTGGTCCTTAGAATTTTGCTTCCATTCTATGTTACCGTAATGTTCAGTCTGGATCAGTTGCTCTCTATGGTTTCTACATAACCTTTGTAACTATTTCCTGGATTACAATTCTATTTCTTATGTGTAGATAATAGTAACTCTTGACATAGACTGAAAAATGCTGAGTGAAAATTTGAAAGGTATTCTGACTTTCAAAAACGGAAGATATAAAGACGGGAAAGAAAATTCTAGCATGATGTTACATATAGTATGAACTCTTAAAAGAATAAATGAAGGAAAATGCTTTTATAATCAAAAATTGGATGGGGGGGCTAGAGTAATAGCACAGTGGGTAGGGCGTTTGCCTTGCACGAGGCCAACCCGGGTTCGATTCCCAGCATCCCATATGGTCCCCCAGCACTGCCAGGAGTGATTCCTGAGTGCAAAGCCAGGAGTAACCCCTGAGCATCGCCGGGTGTGACCCAAAAAAAAAAATTGGATAGGAAATGCATGCTTAACAATCAAAAAAGTTTATGAGACAATACTCTAGGAATGTGGGGGAAATTCGGTGTAAGTATTGGAACAGTGGTAGATAAAAATAATACCTAGTGAAACATCCAGAATTTTAGTAATAAAATGGTGAATGTAAAACAATAATATGGGAATTGTACAAATTTACTCTTAAGAGGTATGAATAAGAAACATTCAATTTAGTAGTTCTAGGCTTCTTTAAAAATTTTGTTATATTTTTAAATCCAGAACACAAAATCATTCACCACAAAAATTCACCACATTGCCAGGAAAGCCTAGGATATAAGAAAACAAACTTCAGTTCTCTGTCTCTTATCACCTTTACTTTCAATAGGCAACCTTTGAACTTCAGCACACGGCCTTTTATTTTTACTTATTTATTTATTTTTGTTTTTCTTTTGGGGTCTCACCTGGCGATGCACAGGGGTCACTCCTGACTCAGGAATTACCCCTGGCGGTGCTCAGGGGACCATATAGGATGCTGGGAATCGAACCCGGGTTGGCCGAGTGCAAGGCAAACTCCTACCTGCTGTGCTGTTGCTCCAGCCCTTTCACAGTCTCTTTTAGAATAGGGGTCATGACTTGGTTGTCGGACTTGATATGTTTGATTTGCATGATTGATTTTTTTTTTTTTCGATTTTTGGGTTACACCTGACGATGCACAGGGGTTACTCCTGGCTCTGCACTCAGGAATTACTCCTGGTGGTGCTCAGGGGACCATATGGGATGTTGGGAATCTAACCCGGGTCAGTTGCGTGCAAGGCAAACGCCCTACCCGCTGTGCTATTGCTCCAGCCCCGCATGATTGATTCTTGATTTGAACTGACAATTGAGGATTACCGACCTAAGGTTGCATGTTTTTGCCCATGGCAATTAATCAAAATTTGCATTCCACAGGAACCTTAAACATGGAGTCCAAACCATCTCGGATTCCAAGAAGAATTTCTGTTCAACCCTCCAGCTCTTTAAGTGCTAGGATGATGTCTGGAAACAGAGGTAGTAGTTTAAATGATACCGTATATCACCCACGAGACTCTGCATTTAGACTGGATTCTGAATATCAGGTAACCATTTACTTTGTAATATATATGCACAGTCCCCATTTCAAAACCCTTGGATCTAAATGTTTGAATTAAAAGGATTAGTGAAAATGGAGTGTTTATTTAAATTTTTTTTCTTAAATACCTAAATACCTTTTCTTAAATTAGGCTGGTCAATCTGGTGGCTTTGTTGATTGAACCAAAGCTAAGTTCTTTCTCTTTAACATTACTCTCATTTTTTGGATTATCCTGCATGTATACAAAGCATTGTGGAATAACAGCTGTTAGGTGTCAGTTTCTTGGTGTGTTGTTTTAGAATATGGCTTCAAAATACTTTACATTTAAAGAGGTAGATGGTTTTCAATTGACTGCCTTTTGGGGAAGTCACATTACTCAATAAATTTTTAAAAAATGTTTGGATTTTGAGTACTAGGTCATTGGGTTTTGAACTACCCCCATAGTTGCACAAAGTGTTACTTGGTATAGCCCCAGGACCCCTGAGCAATGCTTGGGAAACTCTCCTTCAAATGATGACAGGATTATTTTTATAGTTAATAATAAGTACACTAATTTACAATCTGTATTAAGCTACCCTTAGGTTAAGTCTTCAGATTTACTGCACTTGTGATTTGAAATGACATAAGTATTATAATAGGCTGAAAAGGTTAAGTATCAAAAGGCGTAATTTATTGGTTTAATGCAATATGTACCGTTCACGTTTCATATTTAAATTTATTATTGACTGAATAGCTACTTAGGTCATGTGATTTGTCAGTCTACTGTTTAGGTAATTGAATCTAAAAGTAAAATTTCTGAGGGATTGGGAATTTTTAGGGGGGGTGGTGCTAGGGATAAAGACTCCTAAATCTTAAATACTTGTAGGAGAGTAGATTATATAGCAACCTGATTTTAAAATACTTCTATATAGTAATAAGCATTTTGTATAAATTACAAGAGACTGAGGTAAAAAAAGGTATTCCTCTAAAATGCCCCTAATCTACAACCCTCTTTATATGAGCTGTTTGTTCTTAAATGTTGAACAATTCTTTTAAAAGTTAAAATTTTAATTGTTTACCAGAGGGGTGCATCACATATTTTACATCCTTTATTAATGTTTTGAGTAAAAGACTTTTATTAATAAGAGTACAAGCTGTTTTTCTCTGTTGCCTTTATAAAACTTGGCCTGCTCATCTTAGATTTTTCAGAGCTAACTAGTGAGGAACGTAGATTCTCAACTGGAATTAAATACTTGTCTTTCTAGGCAAGTTACCTTACACTCTTCTCATTTTCCATATAATTGAGTCATTTGGGTTGTTAGCACAAATAAATTTACACATTGAGAATAGTATTGCCTTTCTTGCTGCATGATAAACACTACATAAATGATAGCTGCTGAATTTATTTTTGTTGTCAGTCAGTCAGTCAGTCATCCTGTTGCTCATCGATTTGCTCGAGTGGGCACCATTAACATCTCCATTTTGAGACTTCTTGTTACTGTTTTTGGCATATTGAATACGCCACGTGTAGCTTGCCAGGCTCTGCTGTGTGGGCATTTTTGTTGTAGTTATAATTATTTAGTGCTGACGGTCTTTAATTAGAAAACTTAACAATCTAGTTAAAACTTAACTGTTTTGAGACTATGCCTCTTAGCTTCTTTTTTTAATTTGTTTTTGTTTGGGGTCCATACCCTGAGTTGATCAGGAGTTACTTCTGTTTCAGCACACAGGAATCAATCCTGGCGGGTTTAGGGGACCTTTGAGGATTCTGGGAATCCACCTGCAAGGAACATGGGTTGGACTGTAGCTTGCACCCCATCCTCCTAGCTTTTTAATATCAGTGATCATTTTTATGTCATTAACATTATAGTAGTTAAATCGCAGCATGAAAATAATTTTGTTTAATTAAATTTAATTCTGTTTTGTATTTTGGGAAATGATAGCATTTTAAATCATAACTCAGTTGTTACTGGTTTGCTTTGCTTTAAAATTTGATTTAGAAATGGAAATGGGCTGGAGCAATAGCACAGCGGGTAGGGCGTTTGCCTTGCACGAAGCCAACCCAGGTTTGATTCCCAGCATCCCATATGGTCCCCTGAGCACCACCAGGGGTGATTCCTGAGTGCAGAGGCAGGAGTAACGCTTGTGCATCGCCAGGTGTGATCCAAAAAAAAAAAAAAAAAAGAAATGGAAACATTTTTTGCTTGAGGAAAATAATTTTATTTCTGCTTTTCTTTTGTGTAAAATGGTGAAAACAGCTTTTTCATGGATTCGTTAAGATTAACTAAAAGAAGTAACATATAAAAGCATTTAGAACAGAGCTTGGAACATCAGTTCAAATATCATTTATTATCATTATTACAATTACTTTGGTTATTTTGCAGCTTTACTTTGGTTTGTATAATTGATGATATACTATGTTATCACAGTATTTAAATTGCATGTGGCTAGGTTTTATTTAATTTTAAGAGGGGCCTGAAAGATAGTACAGCGGGTAGGACAGTTGCTGTGCATGCAGCTGACCTGGGTTCAATCCCCAGCACCCCATGTTGTCTCTCTTCCTGCTCTCTCCCCTTAGCATACCAGGAGTAAGCCTTGAGCACTCCCAGTGTGACCCCATGCCCCTGCCAAGAAATAAATATTACAGTTATTCAACTTTGTGGTTCATTTAATGAATAAAACCTTTAAATATAAACAGGAGCATAGTTGCTTTCCCACTTGTATTATGTATTATACTTCTGGCAGGCTCTGGGGACCACATGGATGCCAAGAATTGAACCTGAGTTGACCTTGTGCATTGCAAGTATGCAGTGCAACTATCACTTTGCCCCTCTTCCCCCTCTACCTCCCTTTTAATAGTACAGACACTTATGTCATTCCATACATTACACATTATACTTAAGAATCTAAGACTTCTAGGTAGAATTGTTTCCTTAAGAAGATACAGATTCTAAGTTCCGAGTAATTTAGAAAGTAATATTTCTGAATATGTTTTCATTCTCTGCCATTTGTAAGCTTGCCTGCTTCTGTTAGTAATCTTGTGGGTATTACTCCTCTTAAACTAGATTTTGAAAGGAGTGCTAGATGATTTTTTTTCTTTTCTCCATGAAAAGGGCTGTAGCACTGTCGTCCCATTGTTAATCCATTTGCTCGAGTGGGCACCAGTAATGTCTCCATTGTGAGATTTGTTACTGTTTTTTGGCATATTGAATACTCTACGGGTAGCTTGCCAGGCTCTGTGGTGCGGGCAGGATATTCAGTAGCTTGCTGGGCTCTCCAATGGGGACGGAGGAATCGAACCTAGGTCAGCCGCATGCAAGGCATACACCCTACCCGCTGGACTCTGCTTTCTCTTTCACTATTTTGTCTTTTTTTTTTTTAATTTTTTATTAGTGAATCATCCTGAGGTACAGTTACAATCTTAAGAACTTTCATTTCATGTTTGCATTTCAGTCATACAGTGAACATTTACATCCCTCCACCAGTTCCCATTCTCCTCCACCAATGTTCCCAGTATTCCTCCCACCACCCTCACCCTAACCCTCTCCCACCCACCTCACCTGCCTCTTCAGCAGGGCATTCCATTTTGTTCTCTCTCCTTTTGGGTGTTGTAGTTGCAAAATAGAGGTATTGAGTGGCCATAGTCTACTTTCGGCACACATATTTCAACCCGAGTGGGTCCTCCCAACATCCTCTACTTGGTGTTACCTTCTCTATCTCAGCTGTCTTTTCCCCCAGCATGTGAGGCCAGTTTCCAGGCTGTGGGGCAGACCTCCTGGTAGGACCCTACTAATTATTCAAGAGACAGCTTGAACATCCACTCCGTCATACTTTCCTATCTTTAGCAACTGCCTCTCACTTAGCATATCTGAGTGCTGATTTACATTGTTGGCATATGTCATTACTTATATTAATGGATAATTAATATTTTATAGTATGAATACTACATTTGGGTTATCCACTAATGGATATTTGAACTCTAAGGTTCTATTTGAACTTATGTTTTCAGTTAGTATGGGATTATTGAAAGTGGAATAACTGAGCCATAAGTCCTATGGTACTATGCCCAGTTGTATGGTAATTATACATTCAGTTATTTGAAGAATTGACACTTTGTCAAACTGACTAGACCATTTTTGATGTCTACTAACAGGTATATATGATAGTTCTGCCACTGCCAGAACTTTGCCAATACGTCTTTATTTTTTAAGGTAGTTTTTATTAAAACTCAGATGTGAGGGGAGAGAAAGAGAGAAGTACATTTCAAAGAGAACACGGACTTCTCCGGAGTGGAAATAGGCAGAGACAGAGAAAAGCAAATAATAGATGCATTCAAGGGAGAACACAGGCTTGAAAAGCAAGCCCATCTTTGCCAATACTTAAACGTTGATTCTGGTTATACTATGTCATATGTGAGGCAGCATCTCATTATAGTTTTTTTAAAACCATTGTAAAATTTTATAAAAATCATTATAGGATTTTCTTGTTGTGTTGAGAATAGAAAACTAAAGATAAATACTAGCTGTTCTTAGTATTTTGCTTTGCTTCCTCTGCTTTTTCACATATCTGTAAGGTTTGGTAGTACCATAGCCTTTTTCAGAGGATTGAAACAGAAGGAATATTTGCAGCAGCAGACTCATTCTTGCAGTCAGCATTACCCACATACCAATACGTAGACATAACAAGAAGAAAATTATAGACTTCTGTCTTTTCCTCATGACATTTATTACTATCTCTAACCAGTTTAGAGATTGTATACCAAATGCACTGTGTGCATCTATCTCTGTCTCCAGAAAAGGACATCATTATGACAAGGTTGAAAGTTTTATTTAAAAACAGCATGATTTTTGTAAATGTCCTTTAATTATACTCATTTTTGCTTAAATGTTTAAGATCAACTAATTATCCTTTTTACATTGTACTAGTTAGCCAATGAAGATTTTTTTGAGATACTGTTATTTATAATGCCATTAAGTATACTTTGCATGCATATATTGCTCTGATGCCACTTCCATCACCCAGCTGTCTGCTTCCTTCTACCAGCATTTCCAAAGCACTTCCCAGCTACCACTCAATCCCAGGGAAGCTCAGTTCTTTTTCTTCTCTTTCCATTTTTTTAGTTTATGGGCTTCACCTAGCAGTGTTCAGGGATTACTCCTAGCTTTGTATTTCACAGTCATTCCTGGTGGACTCAGGGGGCCATATGAGATACTGGGGGTGGGGGGTTGAACGTACATCCGCCACATGCAAGGCAGGTGCCTATCCACTGTAACATGTCAGAGTTCAATTTGATAGGAATTTCTCATGCATAGTTGATTACAATCTATTCTCTCATCTATATCATGCATAGTTGATTGCAATCTTTTCTCTCATCTTTACATTGCAAATGCTTTCTTTGGTTGCTTGTGTTTTTGTCTATAATTATTTTTTTAATTTTTATTAGTAAATCACCATGAGGTACAGTTACAAACTTATGAACTTTCATGTTTGTATTTGGTTTACATCCCTTCACCAGTACCCATTCTCCACCAATGTTCCCAGTATCCTTCCCTAACCAATTCACATAGAAGCCTTATTAATCTTAATGACTGCCCAACAAAGTACCATTACAGAATAAAAGGAACAAATGTATAAAAGGGGGACAAAATGGGGGTTGGACTAAAAGACTAAAGAAATCTTAATATGATTTGAGAACATGAGCTTGTGAAGAGTAAATGGTCTTGTATTAGAGCATGGTAGATTATATTTAATTCTAAGTACAAGTTTAATAATTTTAAAACTTTTTTCACCTACAGACCACATCAGCATCAGCATCTACATCACCATTTCAATCTACATGGTATGGTGAATCTGAGATAACTCAGGGAGCACGCTCAAGATCACAAAACCAGCAACGGGATCATGACTCAAAAAGACCTAAACTTTCTTGTACCAACTGTACATCTACCTCAGCTGGGAGAAGTGTTGGACATGGTTTAAATGCAATGTCAGGTAAGAATTAGATTCGTGTAAAAGTCGCTATCATTTTTGAACTAAAATTTTTTTCAAAAATAGTGTTTTCAAGTAATATATGTAAGACATGTCAGCAATGTAGTAGTGGCTTTCCAAAATATATCTTGTTATACCAGAACTGAAATTTACTTTGGATTTTTAAAAATAAAAATGTCCTACTCAAATAGGTATTGGCAAATTCTAATTAATTAGAATGGCTCGAGTTGATAAAAGTGTTGTGCATTCTACTGATTATTATAGAGGATAAATTTGGTTGTTTGGGGGCCATATCCCTCAGTGTGTAGCTAATCTACTCCCAGCTTTGTGTGGGGTTGTGTCTAGTAGTATTCACAGGTGCATGTTGTTCTGGGGACTGACTCTTGAGTTCCAGCATAGAAAGCATGTGCTCAACTCTTTGAGCTGTCTCTCTGACCTCATTTTAAAAATAGTTTTAGAGGAGTCACGTTTACTACAAAAAATCAGGCCTATCTTTTTAAATAATACCAAGGAGGTACATGATGAAATTCTTAATGAAAAATAGTTGGTTTTATTCTAATTGTTAGGTACAAGAAATTAGAAAGCCAGGATTCTATCCCTCTCACTAGATATATGACGTTAGATGAATTAACTAACCACACTGGAATTTAGATTTTTTTTTGTTTGCTTTGGAGAGCCACACCTCTGGTTCTTAGTAATCACTCCTGGCAGGATTCGGGACCATACAGGGATTGAACCTGAGTCAGTTGCATGCAACATAAGCGCCCTACCAGATGCACACTCTCTAGCCCCATTTATAGATTTATTAAAGTTACATATTTGTTAGATTTTTCATTACTGTTTTCCATGCTTAGTATTTTGTACTCATACATTTCTTTCTCAAATTGGAAAGATCCAGAGAGGATCAGGGTCTCCTTCGTCATGTAATCCTTTTCCATATAAAACAAACACTAGCCAAAGCTGAAATAATTTAAGGTAGGACAGAACTTGTGATGACACAATTGGAGATAAAATAATTGATTTAATAATAAGTTAATATTTCTACTCTAATAGTACTGCTGTGGAATGGCATTAAGTATTGTAATAGGCCATTGAATATTGACTTTGACTTTGTGGACAAACACCGTTTTGTACAGATACTTTTGTTCTTTGCTCTGTAAAGAACACACATTTCCCATTTTCTTGCATCTTTAGCTATTTTCTAGCATTACTTTTATTTACTTTAATGAAATATCTTGTAGTTGGCATGTTTCATATTTTTTCTAATCATTTTAATAGTTCTAGAATGGAACTATTAAAATTCATAGTTTTAATAGTTTCATTCACATCCTGGAGTAGATTTAACTAAATATAATAGTTATCATTACTACTGAAGATTTGTTATCAGCACAAGCTTTAAAAAGTTTTATTTGAATTAAACTTCTTCATTTATTTTAAGATTCTTCTTGGAGGCATAGTCAAGTTCCCAGATCATCATCAATGGTACTTGGATCCTTTGGAACAGACTTAATGAGAGAGAGGAGAGATTTAGAAAGGAGAACAGATTCTTCCCTTAGTAATCTTATGGATTATAATCATCGAAGTGGTGATTTCACAACTTCATCCTGTATGTATATTATATATAGCTTATAATGTTAGATTTTCCTACTTTAAGATCATAGTACAGAAGAATAAGTGAAGTTAATTTTTTAAGATACCTTTAGTATATGTTTTCTACTATCTTTTAAACAGTATATACTTATAAGTACTCAGATTGTTAGCCCATAAATGTTTACTTACTGTATCTTTTTTAATGTGTTATAAATATACTAATTGTATACTTCAGTATAACTTGTGTTAGTGTAATGAGAGTTAAAAATTTGAGTTTAACTAAAGCTTGGCATCTTTGTAAGGCATAATCTAAAATTAATTGACATTAGAGTCTTTGTTTTCATTCAGTTAAATAAAGGACCATACTCTTTTTCTGTCCAGGTAAAAATGTAGGTTATTCAAAAATAAATACCGTAGAACAGTAATGAAAACCAACCAGATAAAGGTGATAAACACAAGAGGTAGTATGTAGAAAATAGCAAGTTTGTTTTTTGAAAGGTTTGGGTCAATAATCTTACTGGAACAAGACCTCCCCCCCTTCTAAGATCAATAAGTCATGTTTTTGTTGCTTGGCTTTGGATAGGAGGTACTTTCATAGACAGTGTTCGCTGCTTCTGGGTTTGTATATAACAGATTTAGTTCCTAATAGTTTATCCTTTCATGAGACCCATGTATTCTCACAGTACCAATCTAGTGCTTAGTATATCGATGAGTATATTTTATAAAAAGAATGCTCTAGTGATTCTCATTTCATTTGAAGATTAGAACTACCAGTAATCAATAATCTTATTTTTAAAATGCAGTTACTACCAGCTCAAAGCCAGTATTAAGAAGCAAATGATGTTACAGTGCTGCTAATAACCTGAAAGAAAATATAGAAGATTGAAGAAATGCTTAGCTGTTAGCATGGTCTCTCTAAAATTATACCCTTTCACAAGGATAATAATAATTATATGGAAAAAATACCTATCTTTACTACAGAGTCAAAAGTATTTAAAACATTTCCCTATGATTTTGCTCTTGTTAGTAATTTAATTTAATAGTAGCATTGAATTTGGCCTATTTCAAATTCCTTATCCAAGAGCTAGAGAGATGGTACAGCGGGTATGGCACTTGCCTTGAATGCAGCTAGCTGACCCTGGTTTACTCCTCAGCTTCCCATCAGGTCCCCAGGCCCCAGCAGAAGTGACCCCTAAGTGCAGAATCCTGAGTGATCAATGAGCACACCGAGTATGCCCCCAAAATGAAATTCCTTGTCCGTACAGACAGTAGATACTCTTCTACCATTTTGTTTTCTGATTAATAAATCTCGCTGTTTGACCTTAATCAGATTAGTATGATGTTTGCCTCACAAGCTATAATGTATTTTGTGAAATAGTAGTAGATATGCAATAGAAATTGTCTTTTATAGTAATGGTTTAGCTTTATAGTTATATTTCAGTAATCAGTTTGAATTCTACATCTCATTTTTGTAAAACTAGTAGTAGCAAAGTAGAAATTTCTTAATGCTGAAATTATTTCATATAATTGGCATTATTTTTCCTTTCAAAATTAGATGTTCAAGACAGAGTTCCTTCTGCGTATTTACAGGGAGCAAGACCAAAAGAGAATTCAATGAGCACTTTACAGTTGAACACACCATCCACTAACCACCAGTTGCCTTCTGAACATCAAACCATGCCATGTTCTAGGGACTCGCGTAGAAATTCTTTAAGATCAAATTTTTCTCCAAGAGATTTGGAATCTCCTCAAGTACACAATATACAGCCTGGGTTTTCTTATATTTCAAATAGAGATGAAACTTCATCCATAACCAGTTCGGATAGAGTTGGTTCATCTCAAAGACCGTTTCAAGTATCTTCTGACAATGAAGGTAGACGAACAACCAGAAGATTGCTGTCACGTATAGCATCTAGTATGTCTTCTACTTTTTTTTCACGAAGATCTAGTCAGGATTCCTTGAATGCAAGATCATTGAGTTCTGAGAATTCTTACATTTCTCCAAGAATTTTGACAGCTTCACAGTCTCGTAATGCAGCATCAACTTCTGACCTTCCTGATAATAGATCATCTGAAGCTTCTCAGGGATTTCGATTTCTTAGGCGAAGATGGGGTTTATCATCTCTTAGCCAAAATCATAGCTCTGAGCCAGAGTCAGAAAATTATAACCAAGAATCAGAAGGTAGAAGTACAGGACCATGGTTATCATCTTCACTTAGAAATAGATGTACACCTTTGTTCTCTAGAAGGAGGCGAGAGGGTCGAGATGAGTCTTCAAGAATATCTACCTCTGATATACCATCTAGATCTCATCATATTTTTAGAAGAGAATCAAATGAAGTGTTCCATCTTGGAGTACAGAATGATTCCCTTGGCGCTGCTGCCACCAGACCACAAGCGTCTGCAGCTTCCAGCAGTGCAGCCATCGGTAGTTCTGCATCAGATTCAGCTTACAGTGGAAGGAATACAGGAATAACCGGAATTCTTCCTGGTTCTTTATTTCGATTTGCTGTCCCCCCAGCACTTGGAAATAATTTGACCGACAATGTCATGATCACTGTAGATATCATTCCTTCAGGTTGGAGTTCTTCTGATGGAAAAAATGATAAAACTAAAAGTGCACCTTCCAGAGACCCAGAGAGACTTCAGAAAATAAAAGAGAGGTAAATTTAAATCCTGTCTTAAATTGTAAAGTGAGAGATTTAAAGATATATGTATTTCTAAAATGGCTTCTCAAACATTGGTATTTAAAGTCTCTTCTTTAAATTTATATCCAGTAAGGTATATATCTCAAAGCAAGTGGTTAAATGGATGAAAGTTAAAAGATAGTAGAAACTAGAAGTATAAAGAAGTTATCTATAAAGATTATTGTTTTTATTTGGGGGCCACACTTAGTCATAAGAGACTTTGTTGTACCAGGAATCAAATTAGGATTCCTGTATGCTTTGCCTTCAGTCCAGCCCCTGTAAGTAATTTTTCTCATTTTTTATTTTGGATTTTTTTTTGGGGGGGGCTACACCCAGTGGTGTTCAGGGGTCACTCCTAGCTCTGGGCTCAGGGGTCATTCCTGGCAGATTCAGGAGACCATAGGAAATACCAGTGATCAGACCTGGCTAACTGCTATATGCAGGGTAAGTGCCCTACACACAACTCCATTTAGCCCCTTTTCTCTGGTTATGATACAGATAAAGAACAAATTTGGTAGGTTGTATTGCTAAACCAATTTTGTAAGGACATAGAGTCATGAATTTTCTAGTCTCAGCTTTTATTAGGATGATTGATTTAGCATTTACTATATTCCTTACCTCATATCTTTTTTGAGATGAAGTAGGAAAAATTGCATAATTTTAAAATGTTGCTTTTGAAGTCCAGAGGAGTATCATGAATACCATTTTAAAATCTGATCTGGGGGCTGGAACGATAGCACAGCGGTTAAGGCGTTTGCCTTGCACGTGGCCAACCCGGGTTCAATTCCCAGCATTCCATATGGTCCCCTGAACATTGCCAGGAGTAATTCCTGAGTGCAGAGCCAGAAGTAACCCCTGTGCATTGCCGGGTGTGACCCAAAAAGAAAAAAAAAAATTTTAAAAAGGGCTGGAGCAATAGCACAGCGGGTAGGGCGTTTGCCTTGCATGTGACCAACCCGGGTTCGATTCCCAGCATCCCATATGGTCTCTCTGAGCACCGCCAGGAGTGATTCCTGAGTGCAGAGCCAGGAATAAACCCTGTGCATCACCAGGTGTGACCCAAAAAGCCAAAGTAAATAAATAAATAATTTTTTAAAAAAAAATATGATCTGGGGTCCAGATGAGGTATTTTGAGTGGGTCTTTCATAAAGACCTAATCTGAATGAATTGTTTAATAGCATACTTGTTACTGTTAGCTTAGATTATTGTATACTTAAAAAGGAATGCATTTAAATATAACTGGTTTTAAAAGGAGTTGACTTTTTTGAGATGTTAATTATCAGGCTACTATGCACTTTTATTTTTCTTATGGGGGTGTTGGTTACCATGTGATTTATTCTTTTACTATTTGCTATTTTTCCTTTCTTGCGGAGAGGAGATTATTTTACCCTGATAATCTTAATTTGGGATGGAGGGGTGGGAGTGGGGGCTGCTTGGAACATACCCAGGAGTGCTCAGGCTTATTCCTGGCTCTGCACTCAGTATCACTCCTGGCAAACGTGGGGACCATATGGGATGCTAGAACGAACCTGGGTTGGCACTTGCAAGGCAAAAGGCCCTACCCGCTTACTATCTCTCCAGTCTCAATCGTAGCTACTTTATAACAACTTTCTTAGATTTTTAAGTACATGCTGAGGTATATAACTATTATAACTCTTATGCCAATGGTTGAGTTAAATTTTTTATTTCAGGTGAACTTGAGCCATAGTGTTACAGCAAAGCATTAGGGATTCTCAGAAGAAACAGATAAGCCAGTATTACGCCATCATTTTAAACTAGCTTGTTTAAACTTGTTATTTATTTCGCCATAGAGCATGTTTCGTCTTCCTTTTACTCATACATGATTGTGTTAAGACATTTTAAATAAGAGAATAATATTCTAGAATCTCAAAGTTAAACTACTGGAAACTATGATGTGAAGAAAGTTAAATTTAAAGGTTCAGATAGATTCTTATGTATCAGATTGGCTCTGTGGTTAATCAACACATGAGAATCACCTAATATACTTATTATACATAACTGTATTTAGGAATTAATGTATTTGAAGTTGTGTAACAAAAAATTTTAGCCATCGTTCCGCATCTAAACAGTTTGTATTGACCTCTTAGAGGACATAGGTAGATAGCAACTGTTCCACATTTAGAACTCTTACAGAAATCAGAACGATTCATAACACTGCTCGGTTTGGGAAAATGGACAATTAAAATATGCAAGCATTTTTTTTGTGTGATTTAATACAAAAAGCTTGCCATTTTAAACCTAGTGATTGTAATACCATATAAATGAAAAATCACAAGTCAGGTTTTAATTGTTATAATGTAAGTTGTCTTTAAATTTTAAGTTGCTTTCAGTGACAAGTATATAAATTTATGCATTTGCAACCGAAGTATTCTGTCTACTATAGAAATTAAAATCTTAGGGATATTTGTAAAGTGATTTTGAAAACAGGAACTTAAAACTGCACTACTGAGGGACAAAATTGCTTAAATCATTTTACTCTAGTGATCTTCAAAATTACATAATTTTCACTCTCATAGAAATATTGGGGTACCTCCCAAGCAATCCTCAGGGCCCAGATAACACCCCCAGCAATACAGAAATAGTCCAGATGATTCAGTACTCAGCTATGTGTTACTTTGCTTTTCTAAACTGAGCAGTACTGAATTACCAGTGCCACACCTAGTGGTGGTAAATCTTTAATTTCTGGGGGATGGAACTCTGACCTCCCAGATGCAACGTACTGAAGTGCTAAAGCACTTAGAGCTATCTCTCTAACCATATCAGAAATGTATTTTCATGATGAATGCAGTTTATCATTGTTTCTTTGTATTCAGGTAGAGCATGAATAGAAATGCTTCCTGAGCAGAAAAATGGATATACTTTTGGGGATTGTATACATTTTGAAGTGACCAACTTCAGTAAATCATGATGGTCCTATTTAGGAAATACATCTTTTTTCCAGCCTTCTTTTAGAGGACTCTGAAGAAGAAGAAGGTGACTTGTGTAGAATTTGTCAAATGGCAGCCGCATCATCATCTAACTTGCTGATAGAGCCATGCAAGTGCACAGGAAGTTTGCAGTATGTCCACCAAGAGTGTATGAAAAAGTGGCTACAGGCCAAAATAAACTCTGGTAAGATTTTGTTCAGAACTTATGCAAAAGATTCATGTATGTATGTATGTATTTTAGTTAACACATCTGATCATCAATAATTTCTTGCTAAATTTATATTCATCAGAATCTTTTTTTTTTAAATTTTATTGAATCACCATGTGGAGGGTTACATAGTTCTCAGGATTATGTCAGTTATACAATACTCAAACACCCTTCCCTTCACCAGTGCCCCTATTCCATCACCAACCACCCCAGTATACCTCCCGCCCCCTCCCGACCCCCACCCCCCGTCCCCGCCCTTGTAAGTGATAAGTTTCACTTCATTTACGCTTTATCTTGGTTACATTCTATGTTTCAACACATAACTCGCTATTGTTGCTGGGGTTTCCCCCCAAAAAGAAAAAGACAGTCCTATTGTCAAGGAATCATTTGATAGTTCTCCATTGCTGAGAATGTAGAGATATTAAGTCCCGCTGTTTGTTACATAACTTTTCTATTTTTTCCCCCTCGTCCCGCGCCACCGAGTTCACGCCTGTTTAGTATTCACCACGCTGCCTGACAAAAGGAAAAAAAAACCGAAAAAGATGGTTATTTCCCGTCATCAGCCAGCGTGGGGCTCTGGCTTAGTTGATAGTCTGGTAGAAAGTCTGCAGTTTCTGGAACCAAAAGTAGTGTGCTGGTATCGGCCCCAGCTCGAGATTCCACCAGCGTCCCGCTGTTCCATGTACATAATACTTTATTCCCTTGTATTCCATTCCCATGCCACCAGGTCTGTGTCAACTTAATGGACATCATACTATGGTTAACGCCACGCCGCGTTTCTTCCCGAGAAAGAAGGATATTTCTTCTCAGCTGGCGTGGGGATATGGCTTAGTTCAATCTAGAGAGATGGCTACCACTTTGGTTGCATTCAATGTTTCAACAAAAAACTTACTATTCTTGTTAGGGTTTCCCACCAAAGTCCGACCCGTTAAAAAGGAACCATTTCATATTGCTGATGATTAGATGATATTAAGTCGCGCTGCCACGGCAGCAGCCACGCGGTTTTGGGTTTCTGTATAAAGTCCAGGGAAAGTATAGCCAGAACTTACACGTCACTACAAACTTTTACCCTTTTTTGGTCCCCCCAAAGTCCAACCCATTACTAAGGAACCATTTCATATTGCTGATGATTAGATGACATCAGGTTGCGTGGCCGCGGAAGCGGCCGCGCGGTTTTGGGTTTCTGTATAAAGTCCAGGGAAAATTCTGCCTGAAATTCTATCGCTACAATCTTTTACCCTTTGAAGGTGCTCATAAGATGGGAAAACCTAGAGAAATACCGGGTCCCCACAGGGTTGGCCTGGCGGAAATGCTCAGTTCACATACTGCAAGTTGTTCAGTGGACTGCTGGTGTCCAAAGCAGCTCCCTTGTCCTCCTCGGTCATACTGGAGCGGCGGGCACGGCGAAGTGGGAAGCCCACGTGGCTTCACTGTCCTTAAGTGTCCGAGGTGGGCGGAGACCGGTACTTCCCCGCCCCTCGATCTCCCGCAAGCCTCGCTGCGCATTTGGGTGCGTGTCTCCATTTTGTGCTCAGAGAAGTGGGGTGGAGGCTGTGCTGTGCCCAGGAGAGGTTGAGAGAGAGAGAGAGAGAGAGAGAGAGAGAGAGAGAGAGAGAGATTAAAAAAAAAAAAAAGAGGAACGCCGGGCCCCCGCACGGGCGGCCTGGCGGAAACGCTCAGTTCACATACTGCAAGTTGTTCAGTGGGCTGCTGGTGTCCAAAGCATCTCCCTTGTCCTCCTCGGTCATACTGGAGCGGCGGGCGCGGCGAAGTGGGTTCATCAGAATCTTAATTGTCTTAAACCATATTTGAAGCAAAGGTGTTAAAGAACATTAGTCTTAACTTCATAAAACTAAATTGTGTATCTTAAATTTCATTTACTAAAAAACTTCATGTGCAGTAAAAGTGGTTTCATTTTTGTTGTTGATCCTTAGATTATGTAAAAAAAATCTCTATATCAAGTAGTATACTTTTTACTGGTTTTCTGTCTTTGAGAAAGATTCGGCTCTGATACTGTGGTGTCAAGTTCTGTGTACAGCATAGCTAGGTATGGCACCAAAATAAAAATTTTTGGAAGAGCTCCATCATGTAAAAGATATATTTGATACTCATTAAAATATTTATTAAGCAGTTTCTGTATATGTACTGAGAAATAAAACAGGCAAGTTTTATTTTGTTTTGTTTTGTTTTGCCTTTTGGGTCACACCTGGCAATGCACAAAGGTCACTCCTGGCTTTGCGCTCAGGAGTTACCCCTGGCTGTGCTCAGGGGATCATATGGGATGCTGGGAATCGAACCTGGGTCGGCCGTATGCAAGGCAAACACCCTACCCGCTGTGCTATCACTCCAGCCCCCAAACAGGCAGTTTTAATACTGAGAAATAAAATGTACTGAGAAAATGCAGCCAAGGTCTACTGAATGAGAAGGTGGAAAGATAAAAATCTGGTTTTAAAAAATGCAGGGATAAAGGGATAAACACATTCTGGTTGTGCTATTTTTGAACAACTTCTGTAGGAACTTAAATGCTATAGAAGAGTAAAAAGCCCAAAGATATAAAAGAATTTCTATTAAATTATCTCCATATTAGGTGTATTTTAATAATCATGCTTCCTGCTTCTGAATGAGTAGTTTTGTTAAGGGATTTGGGGCATTTAGGCAGTATTCAGTTGTTACTCATGAATGGTCAGATTTATTCCTGGCAGAGCTTGAGGATTATAATAGCCAGGGTCAGATGCAGGAAAGCAAGTGCCTTGTCCCCTATGCTATCTCTGTGGTCCCTGATTTAGCACTTTTTAAAAAATGTTTATTTAAAAAAAACCTTTATGAAATCTCCCAATTTCTTTATCATCCTCATTGGATTATATATGGATTCTTGAGTCTAGTTTAAAATTTTTTAAGTATTTGTGGCTGGAGCGTTAGTATAGCAGGTAAGGCGTTTTCCTTGCATATGGTTAACCCAGGTTCAATCCCCAGCATCCCATATGGTTCCCAAGCACTTCCAGGAGTAATTCCTGAATGCAGAAGCAGGAGTAACCCCTGAGCACCACTGGGTTTTTGGCTCAAAAACCAAAACAATGTTAATATCCACATCATTCTTATGTTCTCATGTCTGCTAGTCTTAAAAACATGCCTTATTCATTTATTTGAACTATAAAGAATATGTTCGGTAATTTAAATCAAATTCTGAAACATAATAAATCATCTCATTATAGCACTCAGCTATTTCCTAGACTGTTAAAGGTTACACTTGCTCTTTTAATGCCAAATTTAGATATTAAAGCAAGACTCAAAATGGAGTCATTCATGTTAAAGCCTAGGTCACAAAACCAAACCTTATTGCAGTTTCGACCTCACCTAGTAGTGGAATTTTAAACCAGTCAATCAGGAATCATTTGATCAACATTAATGAGGTAATCTTCCTGATAGAGTCTAAAAGAATTTCCTAAAGGAAACTGACTTGTTTGCTTCAGCCACTCTGCTTTTGGTTTTTAAGTTTCTTTTCCTATTCTCTTCCTTCTATAAGTCTTGTTTTACATTGTCTTGGACTCCTTTCTGTCTTCCTGGTATATGCCTTCAGATAAATGAGTGGAGTATCTATTAAATGTTGGAACAGAGGAGCTTTGTATTCTTTCAGTGTGATGAAGTATAATGTAAAAGATGTCCTTTGACCCATTACTTATTAAGTGTGTAATTACTTGACACCAAGTTAATATAGAATGTTCTGATCATTACTGCTATTTCCTAAAGTTTATATGATCATCTGGCTGTGACCCAAAAAGAAAAAATAATAATAATACAGTTTATATGATCCAAAACAGAAGCTTATTCATTAAATAGTATCTTCATCTCCCCATCTCTTAACCACAACTATCAGTTCCTCCAATCTCTGGTAGATTTTGTTGTACATTTTTTCTAAGTTTACCTATTATGTGTATTTCTTATAAGTTAAATGATAATTATTTACTAAAACCTTTGAAGTTTATGTTGCATCAGGACATTCCTATAACTGAATAATGAATAAAAGTGGATTTTTTTCATTTTCTCCCCTGCCCAGTACCAACATTGTGTTCCTTGGAAAGGTCTTTGTATGTTACTAGTTGTTATAAGATATATATTATTAGATGGTTTTTGTTGTTGTTTTATTGTTTGTTTTGAGTTTTGTGACACATTTGGTGATGCTCTGGGCTTATTAACACCTGACTCTACGCTCAGGGATTACTCCTGGTGGGCTCAGGGGACCATATGTAGTACCAGGGATTGAATCGGGGTTAGCTGTGTGCAAGGTAAATGCTCTACCCACTGTACCATCTCTCCAGCCCTTTATTATATTCTTTCTTGTACCTTGCCACAGAAGAAATAGGTAGTAGAGATGACATTCCATTTGTCAGTTTCCTGCACTCAGGTATGTAAATATCTGGAGGGAAAGGAAAGCAGTGACTGGATATTTAAATAACATAAAATAGGATCTGACATGCGCATTAGGGCTTGGGTTTGCTTTATTAGAGAACAATTATTGGTTTATGGCATACTATAATCTTTCTTCCTTCTTTCTGATTTTTTCTATGTTACAAATTTAAATCCATGTAAAACTGTTTTGTGAAGATAACAAAACTAAACTTTTTGTAACTTAATTTTTATCAGGTTCTTCATTAGAAGCTGTAACCACCTGTGAACTCTGTAAAGAGAAGTTGCAGCTTAACCTGGAGGATTTTGATATTCATGAACTGCATAGAGCTCATGCAAATGAACAAGTTAGTATATTTTGCCTAATTTGGTAAGTGTCTGTTCTATGCTTAAAGGACAACTCTTGAAGAAAAGATTAAATGGTCAGAAAATCTGCATTAACATAGTGTAATAGTAATATTCCTAATATAGCTAATATTAGGAATTTCTATTAGTAAAGCCTGTATTCAAGTCACAGGTGTTTTTATTATAATTTTCATCACGTGCTTTCTAAGTAAACCTTTAGTAATAAAGACTTAGGAAATTGGTACCAGAGTAGGTATTCTGTCCTTACCTACACATAGCTGTCTTAGATGGTAAAATAAAAGCCTTACATGCATGAGAGCTGTATTCGATTCCCAGAACTACACAGAAAGAAACATTTAAGTCATATATCTACATCTACCCACTTTCTTGTTAAAAGGGAATGATGTTTCATATAACTATACCTCCATTTCTTCCTGGTTTCCTTCACTCTTCTGTCTCTGCCTCCAGCTTTATATTGAACAGATTACCTTGTGAAACCTTCATTCTAAGTTCTGTGATCTTTTTATTCTCTTTTTGTTAGTTTCTTTACAGTTACTTATTTAATATGATGTTACTATTTCTTTTTTTTTTTTTTCTTTTTGGGTCACACCCGGCGATGCACAGGGGTAACTCCTGGCTCTGCACTCAGGAATTACTCCTGGCGGTGCTCAGGGGACCATATGGGATGCTGGGAATGAACTGGGGTCCGCCGTGTGCAAGGCAAACGCCCTACCCGCTGTGCTATCACTCCAGCCCCTATGATGTTACTATTTCTCTGGTCATAACTTTTTCTAATTTTCTCAGAAAGTTTGGTAGGTATTGTTCACTCTTTCCTCTCCAAAATGGATTGGTTCCCTTAATTTCTGTTAAACTGAATCTTGAAAGATTTTATTGCTTAAAATTTTATCATTAGAATGAACTATTTTTCTTTTCCCACTTTTTTGTTGTTTTGGTGTCATTCCTGATGGATCTTAAAACTTACTCCTGGCTCTGAACCCAGGGATCACTCCTGGCAGGACTGGGGGGCTGGAGGGATGGCAGGGATCAAACCCAGGTTCACTGCATTCGAGGCAAGCGCCTTACCCGTTACCCACTATACAGTCACTTCACCTGTCCCTCTCCCAACACACTTTTTTTTTAATTTTATTGAATCACTATGAGATAGTTAAAAGTTTTTATGTTTGGTTACAATCACACTATGATCAAACACCGATCCCTCCACCAGTGCACATTCCCCACCACCAATATCCCCAGTATACCCCCCTTTCCCATCCTCCCCCTCCCTTCATGGCAGATAATATTCCCCATACTCTCTCTACTTTTGGGCATTATGGCTTGCAACACAGACACTGAGAGGTCATCATGTTTGGTCCATTAACACACATCTCCCATCCTAACCAAATCCTCCAGCCATCATTTTCTTAGCCAACACACACTTTGAAAGAGGAATTCGAGGAGGTAAAGGAGAGAGAGGCCATCCAGTTTTGCTTACCATACTGTAGCACTGTAAGTCCTGCTGTTCATTGATTTGCTCAAGTGGGCATTAGTAACGTCTCCATGGTGAGACTTGTTACTATTTTTGGCATATCGAATACGCCATGGGAAGCTTGCTAGGCTCTGCCATGTGGATAGGATACTCTTGGTAGCTTGCCAGGCTCTCCGAGAGGGACGGAGGAATTGAACTCAGGTTGGCCATGTGCAAGGCAAATGCCCTACCCACTGTGCTATTGTTCCAGCCCTTGTTTACCATATTTGTTATAAATGTAATGGTGAGAGAATACATAACAAGTTTCTTAAATAGAAGAACCCACTCACCTTTGTTTGAAGTTGAGTTAAGAACCTTTTTTGGTTGCTGTTGTTACTAGATTTGAGGGCGTTAGTTTTGTTGAGGAAGTAGTTTACAACAGGTTCCATCCATATTATTCATACTCTTGAATGCTACTTCATAGGAGTCATCATTAGTGTGTCTGTAATCCTTCACCCCTTTCCAAGATTTTCTTCTAACCCTTCCTTCACCCCTTCATGTAGCTGCATCTCCCTGTTGGCAGTAATTTTAGGGTTTGTTTAGCTGGGAACGTCTAATCTCTTCTGTTGTTGAAAAAAACACTTTCAAGTGAATGTTTGGTAATAACATTTCCATTGTTGTTTGTCTATCAATTCTAAGACACTTTTTTTTATTTTAAATTTATTTATTTATTTTTAACGTGTTCTTTTATTGAATCACCATGTGGCAAGTTACAAAACTTTCAGGTTTAAGTCTCAGTTATACAATGCTCGAACACCCATCCCTTCACCAGTGCATGTATTCCTCCACCAAGAATCACAGTATACCTCCCCCTCTACCCCCCCACCTCCCCTACCCCCCACCAGTGTAACTGATAAATTTCACTTTACTTTCACTTTACTTTGATTATATTCAATATTTCAAAAAAAAACTCACTATTATTGTTTGGAGTTTCTCCCCACTAAAGTCGTACCTGCTGAAAAGGAAGCATTTGATAATTGGTTTTCCATTGCTGAGAATGAAGAGATATGAGGTCACTAGTGGCCGCACAGTTTTGGATTTCTGTATTTTAGTATTTTAGTAACTAAGTCCAGAGAAATATCTGCCAGAAATTGCATCATTGCAAGTTTGTACCTCTCAGCTACTTTATATTCCACAGATGAGTGCAGTCTTTCTATGTCTGTCTCTTTCTTTCTGAGTCATTTCACTCAACATGATACTTTGTATGTTGATCCACTTATATGCAAATTTCATGATTTCATGTTTTCTGACAGCTGCATAGTATTCCATTGTGTAAATGTACTAGAGTTTCTTTAACCAGTAATCTGTTTTGGGCACTCTGTTTTTTTCCGGATTGTGGCTATTGTAAACAGTGCTGCAATGAACATAGAAATGCAGATGTCATTTCTATTATACCTTTTTGCTTCTCCGGGATATAATCCCAGGAGTGATATTGCTGGGTCACATGGAAGCTCAATTTCTAATTTTTTGAGAATCGTCCATATTGTTTTGCAAAAGGGCTGAATCAGTCGGCATTCCCACCAGCAGTGAAGGAGAGTCCCTTTCTCCCCACATCCACGCCAACACCAGTTGCTTTTGTTTTTTGGGATGTGGGCCAGTCTCTGTGGTGTGAGATGATATCTCATTGTTGTTTTGATCTGCATCTCCCTGATGATTAGTGATGTTGAACATTTTCTCATGTGCCTCTCAGCCATTCGGATTTCTTCTTTGGGAAGTTGCTGTAATTCTAAGACACTTTTCATAACAATATTCTGACCTCATTAAGAAGTTTCCTATTCATCCTAGGCAGCTACCAGTCTATTATAAATCTGTATTCTGTGTCTGGATTATTTACCTATTCTGGAATCATGTACTATGTGATCTTTAAACATAACTTTCTAAATGATTGAATTACAGATGCTCTTTGAAAATACAGTTAAAGCCAATCTGCGTATAATTTATGATTTCCTAATAGTTTAAGTGGAAGAGCCTGGCAAGCACCCCATGGCATATTCGATATGCCAGATACGGTAACAATAACAGGTCTCATTCCCCTGACCCTGAAAAGAGCCTCCAATTGTTGGGGGGGGATAAAGAGAGGCTACTAAAATCTCGTGTTTGGTATGAATGGAGACATTACTGGGGCCCGCTCCAGTAAATCCATGAACAAAGAGAATGACAGTGATACAGGCTATCTTGAGGAGTTCTTGAAGCTAATTGCTTAGATAAAGGTTAAGAATCATTGATGTTGGGATGATATATTAGGCAGTTGATATGCCACAGGTGCTATGTAATACTATTTTTCTATTCTTTATGAGCCAGTTGTCCAGAAAGAATACAACTTACAGAAAGAAATTGACTCAAATCCTCAAGGAGCCTTGCTAGACAGCTGAGCATTGTTATTTTTACAAAAGTGTTCGGGCTGTGGGGTGGAGTTTTAAAAAGGTGGAAAAATAATGCAAAGAAAACTCTTTTTTTGTCTTTTCAGAATAAGAGTAGGTTTCAAAGGATGGTTTTCTCCTGCCATTCTTCCTTCTCTAGGTACTCATCATGTCTCTTAAAGGTGGTTCTTTATCTTTTCAACCAGGAATATTTTATATCTTTCTCTTTAAAAGTGTTGAAAATAATAGCAAGTCATTGTAATTATGCAATTCTTCATTAAGCTTCTTGATCTTAACTTCTTTTTCTGTAGATTTTCATGGCCTAATTCCTGTTCTCAATTTAATTGAATAGTTTGATTTATTTTACTTTCTCAAATTCAATGGTTTCATCTTTTACAATGTGAAGATCATTAATATTTTTTCGATCTTTTGGTATTTTGATGCTATATTGGTGATGTATGTGCTTAGCTTCTAAACAACAGTAGTTTTGGGCTGGAGAGACAGTATAATGAGTAGAGCATTTGCCTTGCATGATGCCTATTCCAGTTTAACCCCTTGCACTGTCTGTGGTCCTTTAAGCGCCCCCAGGAGTGATCTCTGAACACTGCTGTGTATTTTCCACCACCCTCTCCCCCAAACACTGTTAAGCTTAAAAATATATGCTTTTACCCACTACAGATTTCTTGTGAATCATATGAGGGGCGTTCCTTTATTTTTTTTCTATTTGCGGTCGCCATTAATTATATAAGAATCTAAAAAATAATGAGTTGATCTAACAGAACAGGTTCTTACAGTAAACTATATGATTTAATGGTGGGAGAAATGGTCATTTGAAAGGCCAGAACAATAGCGGGTAAGGCGTGTTTGCTTGTAGCTTACAAACGTTCTACCCTCACCCTATCTTTTGGTCCCCAGAGCACCACCAGGAGTAATTCTTGAATGCAGAGCCAGGAGTAACCCCTGAACACCACAGGGTGTGACCCAAAAACAGAAAAGGAAGTGGTAATTTTTAACACTCATAGCCATTTGTGAAATGAAATTGAGAGTCAGCACATTCATTCTTTCCTAAAGTGATTTAAAACCCTTCTCTTTAAAAATCATTAAAGAAGATTACATGAGAATAAAAAATGATACATAAAATCATGAAGAATTGGTGGTGTGTGTATGTTTGTGTTTTTTTTTTTTTTAATGCCTTGCATCATATCCCTGGCTAGGAATTAGATATGAACAAAAACTCCTCTAGTTAATCAGTATATTCAGACTGCCTCACCTACTAATTTTTCATTTTCCATATCTCTTTTGTTTGCTTCTCTACTGAAGGCTGAGTATGAGTTTATCAGCTCTGGTCTCTACCTAGTTGTGTTACTGCACTTGTGCGAGCAAAGCTTTTCTGATATGATGGGAAATACAAATGAACCAAGCACACGTGTTCGAGTAAGTAATAATGGAATTGGGGAGAAGGGAGGGTATGATAGAGCAAGTGTTGGTTTTCAAAAGAAGATTGTTCTAAATGTTCACATTCTATTTGAAAAGTTTTAAAATGTTTCTTAAAGATACTATGGATTTAATGAAAATTGCTGTCTTCCTTGTGTTATCTATCAGGCAGCCAAATTTTCTCATAAAGCCATGCTAGAAGTAATTTTCTAGCTCTTAAAAATAATATATTTCAGTAAAAAGCAAACAAGAATGAAAAACAGCAACACTCATTTTTATTTTAAGTTTGAAACCTGATGTTGAACTCCAAAAATCACAAGTGTGGGAGATTGACATCAGTTTGTTACTATTTTATAAAAAGTAACTACTAATTTTTGAACATCCTTGTTAAAAACTACTTGCTATGAACTCTTTTTATTCTGTACAGTTACCTTAGTATCACACTTAAGCAAGATATTTGAGGTATTTGCGTTTAAATGGTACTATTTTTCTCAGTGTACACGAACTGGGTTTTTGCCCTTTTGACACAGAAAGGCCTATGTCTAAGTCTTGAAGTGTGATCACAAATGTATGCTTGAATTGTAAATATTTTCACTTTATTGATAAAAATTTAGTAATGGGCAGTAAGTTGGAATGTTTTATCAAATAACCAATTTAGTGTTTTATATAACTTCTAAAAAAGTAAAATTTGTATGTTATGTAGGTATTGTTTCTAAGAGCCAGGTGTATAAAAAGAACTGTGAAGAACATTCAGAATTTGGGCAAAGATATTTGACTCCTAGATACTTTAGAAGTCATAGTACCTAAATTTAGTTAAGCCATAGAATTATTTCTAAATAAATTATTTCATAAAATTAATCTGTTTTCATAATGAATAAGTTATTAAAAATATCTAAATTTTATTTGATATCAACAAGTTACTAGTAAAGTGATCGTCATTTTTAGGGTCTGTTTAAGTACAGAAATAAATGTAACTCTTGCCCTTTTTTTTTTTAATTGACACAAATTAAATTCATTTGGGTGCAAATCTCAAGTTTCAATTTTTTTCTCCATGGTTTTTTAAAGTGTTAACAGTTATGCAAGAAGATAGTACTATTAAAAAAAGTTGTTGCATTGCTTGCAGTTTCTACATGATTTTTACATTAGTAATGATTATATAAAACACTTCAATATGATATCCTTGAGCTTGTAGTTTCTGTTGTGGGGTAAGAAAGACCCATTTGTAAAGTCTTAAAATGGTGTTTGACTTCATAAGTAGAAATGAATCTCCTATACTGATTCTCTCCTTAGATCCATTTGCAACATTTAAACTACTGTATTTCTTTCTGCATTGTTTCTAGTTTATTAACCTTGCAAGAACTCTTCAGGCACATATGGAAGATCTCGAAAGTAGGTGGAATTTTCCCTCCCCAGGCTTGTTGAATTTATTTTTGCAAATTAAACCCACAGAACAAAAACTTAGTGTATACTTCTTAACCAACCACACCCCTCAAAAAAAAAAAAAAGGCTTTATAAGATTAATTACCAAAATATTGGTGTGGGGAGTATGGGTTGCGCAGCTGACATTGGTGTTTATAAAGCATATTTTTAAATTTATACTAACTGAGGTCAACCTCTTCACTTTTATTTTAGACAAAATTTTTAACACCCTAATTTTAACACTTTTTGTCATGTTTTAATTATACAAATAATTCATCAGTGTTTTGGTTTTTATTTTTTCTTTATTAATATAAAGTATTACTTATTCAGCTTAGCTGGATCATAAAAGATTTCCTCCTAGACTTATTGTGTCCAATTTAAGGAAAATAGGGCAGAAAGATCCTACTAATTGTGAGTTCTTCTGCTTGGGTTCCTATGTGAAGCTACTAATGCCCAAATTTTCACAGGCGTCTGCAGAGCCTCACAAGGTATTAAAATATCTGGGGCGCTTCATACCAAATGGACACAGATTATGTTGGCTTTGGAACAGTTCCTAGGAATTTAAGATTATCCCACACACTGATTTTCACCCAAAAGTAACTTTATTTTCCCCATGATCAAGTTCCTTTTGCACTTTCAAAGTGTTTTTAAATATGTGCATGGTTGATTTTCCTGTTTACTCATCTCCAAAATACACTTGAGATTGTTTTAATTATGTGGATAACAAATTTATCTTTTGAGAAATCTCTAGCATCATTTAAGTTTGAGAAGAATTTGGTCATTTCATAAGAAACCTTCAATTCATTGGACATTTTATAATGGGATTTTTTACATTATGACTACTACTCTTAGGTCTTAAAAGGCAAAATAATGTATTTTTATAATTTTTATGTTTGCAAAAGTGATACATGAAGGAAGGAATCATGGTATATTAAGTAAGAATTTATTCTTCGTAGCTTCTTAGTTCAAATGCTTCATATTGGAAAAAAAAAATTTCCCTCCCTTCATTTGTAAATTGTATTTATACTTTTTCAGTGCACTTGTAGTTCATTGTTTTAGTGTTCTTTTTTCCCAAGATGGCTTATTTCTTAAAGCTAATATTTGCACTTAAAACTAAGTTTCCTCAACATAGTATTTGCTTAAATGTGAGGGGAAAAAATGGAAATAATTTATGCTCAAACTCAGCTGAGAATAAAAGATAGAATAAGTTAATTTCTAAGCACCAACGTTTGTACATTCTGAAAATTGACTCAAACTATCTTCTGTGGATTTTATAAAGAAAAAATACTGGTGTCTTTCTGAAAAGCCATTTTACTTTTCAGTCTGATTTCCCCCCCCCCCCCCCGCTTTGATAAAGAAGAAAAGTTAACCATAATTACCATATTCATGGGCTAAGTGCATGCTAAATATCATTTGTTAAAAATAAATTTAAGAATTTGACAAGTGAAGACCATGGAAGCAAGTTTTTATGTTTTTGTGCTAGCATACTATTATTTTTTATTCTATTATTGTGTGCTCTTAAAAGTAAAAAATCTTGCTACTTTTGATAATGGGGAGATGTTTGTTTTCTGTGAACTTCATTTTCCTTCTCACACGGAGCAAGTTTACAGAAACTTAGTTTTATACTTACTATGTCCTTCCCGAAATAAGTGATGGAGGAAGTTTGTATTAAACTTTTGAGCTACTAATGAATAAAATAAATTGAGGTCAGAAATGTTAGGAAAATGTTTCTGACAGTTGTGGAGGTAAAGAAATAACCTCAGTAAGAAGTTTTTAATAGATCCAGTTATTTTTAACTTAGGCTGTGTCTATATAAAGTATTTTTTTAATTAAGTAGATCTTTTCCTTGACATTTATAGACATAGCTTTGATGTAAAATGCAAGAACACCCATAACCTATTCTATGTACATTTTTTTTCATTCTCATCGGATGCATCAAACATGCAGCGGTAATAAGCCAGATTCTACTCAGGTGTGTGAGAGCACTTGCCTTAAGTTCACTTTTCTCTGGTACACTTTTCTAAGTACACTCTCTCTAGTGTGTATGTCATTAGCTCCTGTGAACACAAGTTGATCTTGGAAACTTTTTAGAAGATGTTCTTGAATCACATTTTTAAACATTTTCATTTTTATAAAAACTAACATAAAAAGAAATGGGGGTGGGGGCATTTTATATGGACATCACCCATAGTCAAACCACCCTAACTGTCATGAAAACCATTTTGATCAAACTATACTAAATTGGGGTTTTGTTTTGCAAGTCATTGCTGTTCTTTCTGGCTTCATATGTATACTTCAATTCCCATCCGTCCTAAAATCATTCTTGATCATCCTGTTTTCTTTCAACAGCTTCAGAGGATGACTCCGAAGAAGATGGAGATCATAACAGAACATTTGATATTGCCTAACCTCATAAAAGACAAATGGATGATCTGTGAACAAGTGTTTATTAAAACTGGCAATTAAGTATGAGTTAATTTTGTGGGGAATGCCATTTGAGTACATTGACCATAATGAATATACATCTAGATGTATATTCATTCGCACGTGTTGCTGAATTAAAATTCTTCTACTGGGCCTTTTAACATGGCCAGTCAATCTAATGTTTATAAACTGGTGATCTATCTCTAAAGTATTTTTCTTTTAGGTGAGTAGGAAAGGTATTGCTTTTGTTTTAAATAACTAAGCAATGCCAACACCCTTTTTTGTGTTCTGATTACTGTAGTCATATTTATGAAAAAAGTTCGTGTTTTAGTCTCTTGCTAGTGAAAAAAGTGGGGCAAAATATGCTTTTGAAATAAAATGCCAAATGGCACCCAATTTCTTTTCTTTTTTAAATGCCTTAAGTTGCAGTCTCATTTTCATAATCATTTCTCTCCAGTGTTTAAAAGGGTGGGGGTTTGTGATGAGCATTATATTAGGTTTCCAAATTTAATTTGAATTCTAAATTCACTTAGCAATAAAATCTACTTTTTAGATAAAGTATATAAAATATAAATGATGGATAATTTTTTATTGATTTGCAAAATGCAGGTTATATTTGATAGGCCATAGTATGTATATATTCCTCTTAGGAATATTACAGCTGTAAATTTTATCAGAATTGTCAGTCAAGTGCTATTTGGTTAAAAAAATTACTGCAATCTCAAGTTAAAGGAATATTTTTGAATCCCACATTCAAAGTTTAAAAAAGAAACACTGGTTTTCAATGTGTTTTTTAGTGTTGTCTCTTCTTTATAGATAAATATGATATAAATAATCTATTTGGATCTTGGTCTTTTCTAAGTTCCTTGGAACTATTCCTTGGATAATTGTGAGCTTTCATTTGATGACTCTGTACTTTTCATTATCTTTGGAGAACAGATGAGTGTTAACATGTTCAACATGAATAGATCTATATTGTGGTTACAAGTTGTGTATTCTTCCATAACTGTATTTTCTGTCAACTCATAAGTACACTTTTAAAGCACCTTCAGGTGGTTTCTGATTAAATAAAGTCTTCATGTCATGGCAACAAATGACTTTCTCAGAACTGAATCAAAACCGTGTAATTTCTCAAATGTGAGTCAACAGTTTGCCCACACTTAAGTCAATTTGTTGGTTTAATGTAAAACATTGGCTTTAAATAAAGTGCATACTGATTGATTTACATTTAAGGTTTGAAATGTTTCCTTTTATTATATTGATGCTGAAAGAATTCCGACTATAGATCAAGAATTTTATTTCATACAAAAATGTTTCTGCATCATTATTCACCTTTTGCCTGTTACTATTATCTTATCTAAACAAAAATATAAAATTTGAAGATGCCAGTTTCTCTTTTCTGAGTTAAGACTTTTGAACTGAAAAATTCATATCTCTAATTTACATCTGAATTTAGAACAAATTTATTGTTTTTTGCCTAACAGTTAAATTTTTTATGTGATAGCAGTTTTTTGACTTGCATACAATTTACATTTAGTATAACTTAAGTGTTAAGTACACTTACATTTATATAACTTAAATGTTTAAGTTATATACCCAGAGACTGCCCCCAGCACCATGTAATCCCATCAACGACCAACATCCAGAGACTATAAAACCAAGCTCCCGGAAGAGAGTGATGCAGTCTTTTGCCCCCGTGCCTGGCTGTCTTCACTGGGGCCCCTCAGGGGGGACAGGTTGCGTTTCTCTCCCCTCCCTCCCTCCCAGCAGAGCCTCGACAGTTGAGGACCTCCGGAACCCAGCCACGGCCATGCTCAGGTCCACTCTCCACACGTTCGGATGAGCCTCATGCATAGGGGAGCCGGTGGAAGAACCCTGGGTGCGGGACCCGGGGCTGAGATCTCCAAGGCTGCTCGGATTGGGACTGGGCCTCTTCCACCCAGATCCCCCATTTTCCAGTAGCTAGGCAGTCACACCCAGAGACTGCCGTGTAATCCCATCAATGGCCAACATCCAGAGACTATAAAACCAAGTTCCTGGAAGCCGAGTTCTGATAGCCTAGTTCTCCCTCTTGGAGAACCTGACAAGCTACTGAGAGTCTATTGCCCACTTGGCAGAGCCTGGCAAGCTCCTCGTGATGTATTCATATCCAAAATACAGTAACAGATACATACATACCTCTCGGAGAGCCCGGCAAGCTACCAAGGGTATCCCGCCCGCATGGCAGAGCCTGGCAAGCTACCCATGGCGTATTCAATATGCCAGATACAGAACAATAACAGGTCTCATTCCCCTGACCCGGAAAGAGCCTCCAGTCGTTGGTAAAGACAAGTAAGGAGAGGCTGCTAAAAATCTCAGGGCTGGGGCTGGAGCAATAGCACAGCGGGTAGGGCGTTTGCCTTGCACGCGGCCGACCTGGGTTCGATTCCCAGCATCCCACATGGTCCCCTGAGCACCGCCAGGGGTAATTCCTGAGTGCAGAGCCAGGAGCAACCCCTGTGCATCGCTGGGTGTGACCCAAAAAGCCAAAAAAAAAAAAAAAATCTCAGGGCTGAGTGTAATAAAGACGTTACTAGTGCCTGCTCGAGTAAATCAATGAACAATGGGATGACTGATATAACTTAAATACAGATGATATACACAATGGCTTGAAGATACTTGGTATTCTGTGTTTTAGTGGTTAGCTTCTTAGCTTCTGTAAATGTAGGTTTGGAGAAATGTCACTGGTTATTTTATTGGGTATTTTCTATCATTGTTTATTGAAACTGAAGGAAGAGATTATGCATTACTAACTATAAAGAATATTAGTTCCTAAAAAATGCTAGTTAAAAGTAATGCTGGTCTCAAGTATAAAAGTAAACCAATTGTGTTATGTCTATGTCTGTCATCCCGTTGCTCATTGATTTGTTCGAGTGGGCACCAGTAACATCTCATTGAGAGACTTATTGTTACTGTTTTTGGCATATCAAATATGCACAGGTAGCTTGCCAGGCTCTGCCGTGCCGGCTCGATACTCTCAGTAGCTTGCCGGACTCTTTGAGAGGGGTGGAGGAATCAAACTCGGGTCGGCCGCGTGAAAGGCAAACGCCCAACCGCTGTGCTATCGCTCCAACCCAATTGTGTTAATACCTATATAAAATACTATATGACAAAATTGATTAAGATTATATCTAAATACTCCTAAAATAATTTCTGTCTCTTAACATCCTAACCACTATAGATAGATTAGGTAGGGGTGTGTGTGTGTGTGTGTCTTTAGGTGTTTGTGTAGTACATCTTTAAATTTGTGTTTCCTGGCACATTAATAAAATTGGGGTTATTTTTATAAATACATTCTGTGACTTTTTCTTTGCATATATTTAATTTTGTTGATTTGTTGGCGTCCATTGCATTTTCTGATTGTAGTCAAGTGAGTTATAAAACATGTTTTCCTCTTTCAATGAACTATTTTCAGTTCCCAAACTTATTTTAAAGATTATATATTCTCTTTAATAATGACAAAAAAGTAATGCTACTCTCAAAATTGGAGAATTATATTGTCATTATTTGTTATAATCAAGATGCTAAAGAAATTCCTACGTTCTGGTATGTCAGATAGATAGCATAAGATTTGAATGAATTAAATCATCTCTGACCACGAAATAGTTTAACTGATGTTCTGCTCTATAAAGAAAATGTATGATTTAATGCTTTATTGGCAGGAACCTTTATTTAATTTAAGAATATCTACATGTTTCTTACAAATACCACCACTGAAAGTAAACATGTTCCCATATGGTATGAAATGATAAAAAATTGTAATTTTTTTCCTACGGTAGTAGAGCAGTATCCCTGACCTTACAGATAATCTGTAGCATACCAGTAGAATCATCTATTTTCAGATAGGAGGAGCAACTTGAGTTCAGATAGACCTTTTTTGGTTTATTTGTTTTTAATGTAGGAGTACTGCTATTTATTCAGCCATTGATTAAGCTGATTGAATTGGGCTTGAACTCCACATTACCTTTTTTATTCAGAATGTTAGTTTTATTATTACTATTTTTAATCACCGTGAGATAGTTACAAAGCTTTCCTGCTTGAGTTTCAGTCATACAATGATCAATCACCCAACCCTCCACCAGTGCACCTCTTCCACCACCAAGAACGCCAATATCTTCCCTCCCATCTCACCCTCCCCCTGCCTCTATGGCAGATAATCTCCCCGTACTCTTTTGCATTACTTGTTATGAAAAAGCATAAGATGTGGCACAGCTGCAAGAGCAGCTGCGTGCTTCTAGAACTCCAAAATTCCACATACTTAGGGTCTAGAGAAATCTGCAGCGAGCTGCTCAGTTTGGAGATTTTTGTGTGTGTCTCTGAATCATGCCCGCTAAGGAGCTTAAGTAGCAGCCCCAGGCAGTTTGTGAATATTACCTCCAGGGTCCCATGGGGGCATCAGTGAGGAGGACTGGCCCATCCCCTATCCCTTGAGGCCTGGCGTTTACCGTCATTTCACCTGATCATTTTAAAGATTCTACGGCAGTATTTCCCAAATAAAATTACCACCTGCGAACAGTGAGATGATAGGTGGGATACTTTCTGCTTGTTCTCAAAGTAAATTTCTGGAGGGGAGTTAGGGAGACACAGTGATTTTTCAACCTTTAAAACCTAGGATATTAGACATTTAGAGATTTGTAACGGTTTAAAAGAAGAGATGATTAGTTTTTTTTTTTTCCTTTTTGGGTCACACCTGGCAGTGCACAGAGATTACACCTGGTTCTGCACTCAGGAATCACCCCTGGTGGTGCTCAGGGGATCATATGGAATTCTGGGAATCAAACCCAGGTCAGCTGAGTGCAAGGCAAATGCCCTACCCACTGTACTATTGCTCCAGCCCAAGAAGAGATGATTAGTCTTAGCTCCTAAAAAACTACCAGGATTAAAATAGGAAAAGCAGTAAGGAACTCTAGTCTCATCTTCACTCCTAGCTCTCAATCTTTCAATAATTTTTGTCACCATACAAATAAAAAAAAATGAAGTTCTTACAGCACACAATAGATCATTTAAGATCATTTATCTTAAGTGTCTTGTATACAGGAACAGAGGGATTCCTAGCACACAACACATTTGTTGCTGTTTTGCAACTTCTGGTCCATAAGGCATCATTTTGAAGATGAAAATCATCAATATTCTCTGATTTATATCACTCTGCTTTCGGCATCTGTTTGGGGATTTCATCAGATACTGCTAGTAAGTGCACAAGCTGGTAAAAAGCTCTGGTAACACTATTAGAAGTACTAATAACACTTTATTAGTACTATTAAAACGTACTACTAACAAAGTGTTATTAGTATAATACTACTAAAACTTGCTCTTTCACTGTGGGATATATATATGTATATAGTCTTCCAGTTGTCACTTGCCATTACATCACAGCCCTTTGGGCCTTAGAGATCACTGTCAGGGGTCAGAAATGTGTTTGATTCCTGTCATTGCTGAGTTCTCTAGCACTAAAAGAGCAACCCTAGTTGCCTAGTATTAGCAGGAGTAGTTCCAGTTTGTGCCAGTCCCTTCAGAAACAAGAGTGACATTGATTGGGGTTTTCTTGATTCATACTGGCCAGTGTCATATATTGGGACTTTGTTGCTCTTGGTCAAATTTGAGAAGCTTCTCTCCCCATATGATAAATGATAGGATGTGGGTTAGGATAAAACTGCTTAAACTTGAGTGCTTCTAACCCCTTTTTTTACCAAAGATGTTTTCTTCAGCCCCAGGTATATAATAGTTACATAAATCAAATTTACTAATAATTATAAATATATAATGTAGAGGTTACTGAGACCGCTCAAGCAACTCAACGATCAACGGGATTTCGTGATCAAGATAAATCTACAGCAAATTTGGGGGGGGGGGAGGTTTACAAGCATAGTTTGAGAAGCTAGGGAGTTAAAAGGGAATTTTTTTAAAGTGTTCCTGTTCCAAAAGCTAGGATTTATGTCAAGTCCATAATAATATTGCAGTGCTGGGAATTAAACCCACTCATGCATGCAAATACACTATCACTGACTACACCCCACCATCTTAAAATGTTCAATGTGTTCTGATATTTTTAAACATCATTGCTGTTTTGCGTAGTTTTTGCTGAAAGACACTAGTTTTTATTGTGCTGAATGATAACTTACCATTGTTTGAGAAGCATGAGATACAGGAACAGCTGTGGATGCTATGAAAGAAATATCTAAAAATTAGACACTGTGTTTCAAGTCTTTCATTATGAGGATCCGCACCTTTTCTGGTACAGTTTTAGTTTTGGTTTCTAAGACTAGTCATTTGTGATAGGACCAAATTTTGTGGTTCAAATAGAGTTCTAAAAGTAATAAAATTGTATGAATTCTGTGGGATGTTATTTAAATCTGTAAAGTTTTCTATATCTAGTAATGAAGATAAAACCAACTGTCAGATCAACCCAGCATTAAGTTTAAAGCTAACTGTAAAATATATAGGGATGCACATGGAAAGGCATAATGTGCTCTGCCACTAAGCCACCTCCTTGGCACATCATATTTTAAAAAGCTTCATGCCTTATATTAGGTTTGTGTTAATAAATGGGCAATATTAGACCATTAGGTAGTTTTTTTCAGCTCACACAAGATAATTCAATTAAGGAATAAAATAATGCAAGTAAAGTAAGACAAGGAGAATAGGTTTTATTTCAGTTTGATTTTAGCTTCAGGTGAAGAACTTGGGGAAATGGTTAAAACAAATATATTTTTTCTTTGTTAAGAGTTTTGTATGAAGCTAAAGGGTTCTGTCACAGTGTTACCGAGATAAATATACATAAGAGCTGTAATTCTCACTTTTTATAAAATCTTGCTTGGGAAACACTGTCAAGATTTCCAAAATCTCAGTCAAATTGAACAGAATACTCATTTTCCTCTGCAATTACTAAAACACAGTCGTCATTATAAGGTGATTGGGGTGCAGAAGAAAAAACTGTGGTGAAGCCGGAATCCAAATTCCTTTTGTACAGGAACCAAATAACTGCTCCCAGAACTGTCAAAATTACCGTGCTAGCAATCACCAAAGTTGATATTAAAATATGGTTATCTGAAAAAAAAAAGACAAAAATAATGCAAAATTAGGGCATGCCAGTTTTCAGGACTGTAGTTTGGGAAGAACATGCATATTTTAATAGCAGTTTCTTTTGTTTCAAGAATTTCTTGGTATGATGATGAGAAATAGACTTTCGGGGGCGGGGGGAGGCACACACCTCAGAGCTTACTCCTGGCTCTGCATGCACAGATCACTCCATGAGCTGGGGGTTGGAACATAAAAGGTAACAGGGATTGAACCCAGTTATCCACATGCAAGGCAAGTGCTCCTATGCAATGTACTATCACTCAGGCTCCAAGAAATAGATTACACATTTTTGGGGGGATCACACCTGGCGATGCACAGGGGATACTCCTGGCTCATGCACTCAGGACTTACTTCTGGCGGTGCTCAGGGGACCATATGGAATCGAACCCGGGTCAGCCACGTGCAAGGCAAACACCCTACCCGTTGTACTATTGCTCCAGCCCCAATTACACCATTCTTAGCTATTAAGATTTTTCAGTTCAAAAAGTTGCTGTATTTTAATTTTAAAGTTTACAATTACATCTGCAGGGCGGGGAGGGGCAGGAGATTCTGCAGAACCCCACGCCAGGCTGTCTTCACCAGGCAACTTACAGGAGGACAGGTTGAGTTTCCCTCCCCACCCCAAGCAGAGCCCCAGCAGCCGAGAACCTCCAGAACCCAGCCACAGCCATGCTCAAGGCCACTCTACACGCTCGGACAAGCCTCACCCATGAAGGAACCGACAGAGGAACCCAGATATATGGGACTCATGGCTGAAATCTCCAAACCTGCTCGGATCAGGACTGGGCCTCCTCCACCAGATCCCTTTTTTCCAGTAGCTTGACAGTCATGCCCACAAACCGCCCTGGCACCATGTAATCTCAAGAGTCAAGATCTAGAGACTAAAACAAAGCTTCCAGAAGAGAGCAATGCAGAATCTCACACAGCTGAGTCTGGCAAGCTACCTGTGGCGTATTCGATATGCTGAAAACAGTAACAATAATGGGCCTCAGGGCTGGTGAGATAGCACAGCGGGTAGGGCATTTGCCTTGCACTCGGCCGACCCGGGTTCGTTTCCCAGCATCCCATATGGTCCACTGAGCACCGCCAGGAGTAATTCCTGAGTGCAAAGCCAGGAGTAACCCCTGTGCATCGCCACGTGTGACCCAAAAAGCAAATAATAATAGTAATAATAACAATAATAATGGGCCTCATTCCCTTGACCCTGAATGTGACAGCAATGAATGAGACATTGCTAGCACCCGCTCAAGCAAATCGATGAGCAGAGGGACGACAGTGATACAATTATATCAGCTTAATGGCTGGATAAATAGCAGTACTCCTACATTAAAAAAAAAATAGCTTACATGGCAAAACTGGACAGCTACATGCAAAAGAAATGGGCTTAGACCTCCATCTATCACCATGTACAAAAATCAGATCAAAATGGATTAAAGACCTCAACATCAGACCAGAATCCCTAAGGTACATTGAAGATAAGGTCAGCAAAACCCTCCACGACATTGAAGCCAAAGGTATCTTCAAAGCTGACACGCCACTGGCCAAGCAAGTGAAAACAAAGATAAATAAATGGGACTATCTCAAACTAAGAAGCTTCTGCAACTCAAAAGAAACAGTGACCAAAATACAAAGACAATCTACAGAATGGGAAAGGATATTTACGCAGTACCTATCCGATAAAGGGTTGATAACAGGGGTATACAATGCACTGGTTGAACTCCACAAGAAGAAAACTGCCAACCCAATCAAAAAATGGGGTGATGAAATGAACAGAAACTTTTCCAAAGAAGAAATCTGAATGGCTGAGAGGCATTCAACATCACTAATTATCAGGGAGATGCAGATCAAAACAACAATGAGATACCACACCACAGAGACTGGCCCACATCCCAAAAAACAAAAGCAACCGGTGTTGGCGTGGATGTGGGGAGAAAGGGACTCTCCTTCACTGCTGGTGGGAATGCCGACTGGTTCAGCCCTTTTGGAAAACAATATGGATGATTCTCAAAAAGTTAGAAATTGAGCTCCCATTTGACCCAGCAATACCACTCCTGGGAATATATCCCGGAGAGGCAAAAAGGTATAGTAGAGATGACATCTGCATTTCCATATTCATTGCTGCTCTGTTTACAATAGCCACAATATGGAAAAAACCAGAGTGCCCGAAAACAGATGATTGGCTAAAGAAACTCTGGTACATTTACACAATGGAATACTACGTAGCTGTCAGAAAACATGAAGTCATGAAATTTGCATATAAGTGGATCAACATGGAAAGTATCATGCTGAGTGAAATGAGTCAGAAAGAAAGAGACAGACATAGAAAGATTGCACTCATATGTGGAATATAAAGTAGCTGAGAGGTACAAGCTTACAATGTTGCGTTTCCTGGCAGACATTTCTCTGGACTTAGTTACTAAAATACTAAAATACAGAAATCCAAAACTATGCTGCTGCTAGTGCGGCCTCCTGACCTCATATCTCTTCATTCTCAGCAATGGAAAACAAATTACCAAATGCTTTCTTTTCAGCAGATTGACTTTAGGGGGGAGAAACTCCAAATCAATAATAGTGAATTTTTTTTTGTTTAAATATTGAATGCAATCAAAGTAAAGTGAAATTTACCAGTTACACATGCGGGGTGGGGGGCTGGGGAGGTGGGGGGAAGGGGGGAGGTATATCGTGATTCTTGGTGGTGGAATATGTGCACTGGTGAAGGGATGGGTGTTTGAGCATTGTATAACTGAGACTTTAACCTGAACGCTTTGTAACTTTCCACATGGTGAATTAATAAAAGAATTTTTAAAATTTTTTTAAAAAAGCTTACAATTACAGTCATACTTGAGATTGGTAGGGCTTTAAGGTGTGGAGCTTAGTGTTTGCATGTGGGGAGCTTTATGCTGAGGAGATGGCTCAAACTGCTGGAGCTTATGCTATGAGAGTAGGAGGCCCAGGTCTGATCCCTGGCATGTGCTGTCCTCTAACCACCAAACCAGAAGTAGCTCCGGAAAGCTGCCAGGTGTGGCTCAATAACAAAAGATCCTAAAACAGAAATTCTCCTTACCTTGGAAGGTACAGCACAATACTATTAGTCTAACTAATAGTCTTCTGTTGCCCCTGACTTCAAATTTGTATCTGCTGTGTTAGCCAATCTAAGAATTCTGCTAGACTTCACATTCATTAATCAGGACTACATATTATCTTTTTAACGTTTTCCCTGACTGATTGCTACTCTTTCTGCCACCTACATACCTAATGCTATCTTTCACTACTCACCAAAAGCGCAAACTCTGTCATCCATCTTCAAAACACTAAGACCTTGGGGCCAGAGGTAAGGCACTTGCCTTTCATGCAGCTGTCCTAGGTTTGATCCCTGGCACTACAATGGTCCCTAGAGCCCCACAAGGATTAAGCCCTGATTAAGCACTCTCATGTGTAGCCCAGAAAAACACAAATTTTAAAAAGATCTAAATTTATGTTGAACCATCACTGTAAGATAATCTGCTGACTGAGTGCCAATTTTGTATATAACAGCTCCCACCCAAATTTTATTGGGGTAGGGCCCACCCCTTGCAGTTCTTAGAACTTACTCTTGGCTCTGCAATCAGGGAATGACACAGATCAACGGTGTGCACAGCAAGTTCGCTGCCCACTGGAAGATCCCTTAAGCTCAAATTCCCAGATTGTTATAACCTCTTTTTATATATGAAGAAGTAGACAAGCTTTAAGTGACATGTTCTAATAGGTGAATGATCTACACAATTGAGTCTGGGAGAGGTAAAAGAGGAAAGGGAGATGTGGCACTTGGGGAGGGAGACAGATACACTGGTAATGGATGTGAGGATATGATATTTGAATTATGTCCATGAGAAACCATTATTAATAGTATTATAAACCAAAAAATATTCTTAATAATTTATGTTCTTTTATGTGTCAGCTAAAATTTAAACCATTCACTGATTATCTTTACCTATCTTAGATAACCCTCTTTTTTCCTACCTAATTCCTCTTTCGAGCCATTGTTGAGCCCAGTTTGGGCATATTTCCTCTTTCCTGAATACGTACTACACCATATACACCCTAGCATAGTCACTTTAATTTTCTTGACGCCTTATTAATTTTCTTAACTCTGGGATCTTCTAGACTACACTTACCTGAAATGGAACTCCCTGTTTTCCAAGACTCCTGCTTCACTTTGTTAATAAGGTACGCAAGCACCTTACCCACAGTACTATCTAGCCCCAAAGGTGAACTTTTCTTTTAAAAAATACCATTTCCAGGGGCTGGAGCGATAGCACAGCGGGTAGGGCGTTTGCCTTGCACACGGTCGACCCGGGTTCGATTCCCAGCATCCCTTATGGTCCCCTGAGCACCGCCAGGAGTGATTCCTGAGTGCATGAGCCAGGAGTAACCCCTGTGCATCACCAGGTGTGACCCAAAAAGCAAAAAAATACCATTTCCCTCAACAAAAAAATGAGAAAATAGAATTTGGAGGTTTAAAAATTTCATAAGTTGCAGTTATTTTAATATTTAATTAAATTACAAGATCTGCTACATTCTTATGAAAATTGTTCTAGGGCCAGAGATGTGATTCAAGTGGTGAATCATATGCCTCACATATGCAAATCCCTGGGCTCTTCCCCCTCATATTACACCACCTACTGCTCAAGTATTACCTTTCTGGACCTTTCATCATGCTTACAAGTCCCCACAATAGCAAAAAATAAAAATTCTACATTATATAATTGACTTTTTTGTTTGGGATTGGGGGGTACATATCTGTGGTGCTCAGGGCTTACAACTGACTCAGTACTCAGGGATCACTTACTCCTGGTGGTGCCTGAGGGACCACATATGGTGCTGGGGATCAAACTAGTGTCAGCTACATACAAGACAGCACTTGCTGTACTATCTCTCTGGCCATATAATTAGCTTCTTACGGGACTCCTTAGTAATGCTTTAATATGCTTAGAATATTAACATATGCTTACATTTGGATAAAAAGTATGATCATTTACTTACCTGATAAGTACTTTGCTTCATATGGAACTAAAATACAAAAGAAAATTAACATTTTAGTATGCTTTTTAAGGTATTTAAATTCAAAGTAATTTAAATAAACCCTTTAGTAACTTTATATTATATTTCTATTGCTTGGCCAATTGTGTTATCTAATTTGGTTTAAAGAAATGGCAAACTTCATTAGCTTAATGTGTAGTAAAATAGGAATTCAAGTAAAAGACAAAGGAAAATAGGATTTTTGGTTGGCAGGTCAGTAAATAATATAAAATTATACAAATGTGACTTACCTTGTTAGTACAGATTGTTCAAATATCTAATGATTTAAATTTATACTTTAATTAAAATCTTGCTTTAATACAATGTCACCCTAAGGCACTGCCAAAACATGAAAACAGCTGCTTTTTAAAAATCAAGTAAATATTAAATGCTACTACCAATAAAGACAGGTTTAAAATAATCACATGGCCAACCCGGATTCAATTCCCAGCATCCCATATGGTCCCCCGATCACTGCCAGGGGTGATTCCTGAGTGCAGAGCCAGGAGTGACCCCTGTGCATCGCCGGGTGTGACCCAAAAAGCAAAAAATTAATTAATTAAGTAAATAAAATAAAATAAAATAAAATAATCACAACTGTAGGTTCAAAAAATAAAATAAAGTGTGAACACTTTTTTAAGTGTAATTGGGGGTCACACCTGGCAATTAGGGGTTATTCCTGGCTTTGCACTCAGAAAGCACTCCTGATGGTGCTATGAGACCATATTAGGGGCTGAGAATCGAATCTGGTTCGGCAGTGAAAGCAAGCACCTTACCAGCTATACTATCTCTCTCTGCCCTCCACCCACCCAAAATAAATATACTTTAGGATGTAATGAAAAATAATCAGGCAGATAAGTCGTTTTGGTTCATAGGTAAAAAGGAATCTCTGGGTGCAAACTGGGGAAATGACTGTGTCATGTCTCAAGCATCCCAAAATCATATTCTGAAATTGTGTCTTCAATATGAAAACAATTATTCTTTCCAAAATAGATAGTACAGTTAGTAGGGCATTTGTCTTGCATAAGCCATGCCAGAATCAATTTCCAACTCTGCATATGGTTCTCTTAAGCACCGCCCAGAGTGATTCCTGAGCATAATCAGGTGTGCACGCCCCCCCTCAAAAAAAATCCTGTAAAATAAAACAGAACAAACCTTAGTGTTTAACAACATCAAGACACTGTTGTGGGTAGGAAACTTTTGTTAAAGAGAAAGCATTCTGATGGATCAGAAGAAAGCATTTTAATCAGGAATAAATTATAGACTACAATGGAGTTTTTCCTTTGCCTAAACAAAGGATGTTTGTTCTTGTACAGAATCAAATTCTTTGTAAATCAGCATCAGAATTATATAATCCTTAGCTTTCTGAAATCATATGTTATTATTCACCACTTCCACTTTTCTGTTAAATTATATGCAGAGAGGCAAGGATAAGGCCTTTGAAAAAAAGCAGAAATCTTTGACCTCTTGCAAGCTCAATAATAATAGCAAAAATAGAATAAAATCTGCCTGAGTCATGTGATCCAGCTATACCTGTAAATGTCATAGAATTAGATATTGAACATCAAGAAACTTGGGAGCAAATCATCATAATAACTCTGAAGTCTTACCTCTATTTGTTGAAACACACATAATGAAAGGAAATAACTTTAGAACCAGCTCTACTTTCCCACTTCCATTTGGAGCAGAAAAAGGCTTTTAATCATACTTACTGGCTGTTTTACACAGGGTTCCTTCCACAGAAGAAACTTCACAATTTCCTTTTTTCCATTCACCTGTCTTGGTGTGCAAAAATGCACAGGTGTCAATTAGATCTTCACCATCTTCTTGGTCTGTCCATTTATCAAATGTCACATTTGACTTATCGAACCATTTGAAACTTTCATCTGTCGGGTGAGGCATATTTTAAACATTATAATCATATATAAAAGGTATTAAAATCAAAAGGATGTCTAGATGTGGGAGTTAATATGGTATGTTTTATTTAAACTTTTGATTGGATTTAAATTTAATAGGAGAGAAATATCTTGTGTACCAACATATTAGAGGCAGTAATTCAAGAGGCTTTGAAGAAGATTCCATTTTTGTAAAGAAAATATATTGTATTTGATAATAAGTAGTTGGAAAAAACAATGAATAATAAGCAGTAATTGCATTTCAATTTGAAAATATTTATGTATTTTCTATTTTCTATAATGACAGTACACAATAGGATCTTGGATAGTTTGGTCTATCTTTATGCTATTGACTGCTGGCATTTAATACTAGCTTTTGTAAGACTATAATGTAAAAAATATGGACCCTATCACATTTTATTCTAGACAAAACAACCAACTTTGACTTAGGTGAAACCTGTTGAATTGGTCAGGAAAAAGTGATGGTTTAAGTCAGAGATGAGCATTGAAGTGTCAACATCTGGAAGTCAGAAAATATCAACTTGAATTAGAGAACTGAAGGATTTTAAAGCAAGTTATAAGTTTTTGTTTTGGGATCATACCTGACAGTGCTCAAGGCTTACTCCTAGCTCTGCACTCAGAGATCACTCCGGGTGGGCTTGGGTGACCAAATGGGATGCCAAGAGATGCAAGGCTAACACTCACTGTACTGTCACTCCAGCTCCTAGTTTTACTAACTTTAAGGAAAAAATTGACGCTCAAGATAAATATCACTTACCATCTGTATCAAAAAACATGCCCAGTAGGAGATCATCGGGACCCTTCCATAGGTTTTTCAAAGTATCCAATATAAAAGCATTTTCTGCTTCATTATGTATGCTTACCATATCTGCTCCTGTAAGTGAGAAATTATATTCCCAGTCAATAAAAATAGATATATATTTATTAAATGTTAAAGTGCAATATATATAATACTATATATAAGTGCAATATATATTGCATTTTAGCATTTTAAAATGACAATATCATGCCATTTATACAATGAATGGTTCTATACTCATTCATCTAGAATTGGTGATCAATTCACCTATGAACAACAGATAAAACAATGGGGTAGCTTGTACAATAAAACACACTTTCTGGGAGCTGGGAATGAGGCTCAAATGAGCTCTGGGGCCTAGGTAAGAGAGGTCCCTGGCAATTCTAGGAGTGCACCGGAAGTGGGCCTCAGAACTATAACCCAGAATCTCTGCCAGTGCGCAGCCCCTCCCCCCACAAGAACACTGGTGGCATGGGGCATAGCCTCCGAGGTGACCACCAGTTAATTACCCCTTTCATAGTGCATTAAACCCGCATCTCAGTCTCCTACACTAAACTATAAAGGCAGCCTGGCTACCCCAACCACAATAGTAGACTATTTATTGCCTACTAGCCTATTCCAAACAAAATACCCCTTAATGTCACCAAAATAATGGTGAACACAAGAATCTGTATAAACCTAATCTAAAAGAATGCCCCTCAAATCAACACTAGAGGCCCTACATAAGTCATACAGGAGCACCAAAGAAGAAGGTAATATCCTTGAGGAAAGAGGAGACCACCATTGACTGAGTTCAACCAGGGTCCTCCCTGGCAGTGAAAGAGGAACACTGATAGTGAACTGGAGGCATCCACCTCCAAACTACCACAGCATCATGAGGAAACAGCGCAGATCCCCACCACAAGTCGTGGATGAAGAAAAGAGCCCTGAAACCTCAACAGGGAACACCCACATACATAATCTCTCGATCATGAATTCAGAGATGAAATGGTGAAGATGTTTAATGAGCTCAAAGAAATGGTGGAACAGACATCCAATAAAATACAGGAGGATATGAAAGAAACAGTCAGTCATTAAAAGAGGAAGAAATGAGAGCAGAAATAAGAAAGCTATAAACAGAAGTGTCACTAATAAAAAAAATTCAGTAGATAAAATTAAAAACTCAGTGGGTGCCCTCAATAGTAGAATGACAACAGCCAAAGACAATCAGTGAACTTGGCTATGAGCTTCAGAAAGCACACAGTCAAATGAGCTCTGGGTAGGAAATGGAAACGTATACCCTGCTCGTGGATAGAGACAATCAATGTTGTCAAAATAGCAATACTCCCCAAAGCATTATACAGATTCAACGCGATCCCTATAAGGATACCCATGACATTATTCAAAGAAACGGATCAAGCAATCCTAAAATTCATATGGAACAACAAACGCCCATGGATAGCTAAAACAATTCTTGGGAAAAAGACGATGGGAGGCATCACCCTCCCCAACCTCAAACTTTATTACAAAGCAGTAACAATTAAAACAGCATGGTACTGGAACAAAGGCAGAGCCGCAGACCAATGGAATAGGGTGGAATATCCCTACACACAACCCCAAATGTATGATCATCTAATCTTTGATAAGGGAGCAAGAGATGTGAAGTGGAGCAAGGAAAGCCTCTTTAACAAATGGTGCTGGCACAACTGGACAACCACATGCAAAAGAATGGGCTTAGACCTCGACCTGACACCATGCACAAAAGTCAGATCAAAATGGATTAAAGACCTCAACATGAGACCACAAACCATAAGGTACATTGAAGACAAGGTTGGCAAAACCCCCCACGATATTGAAGATAAAGGTATCTTCAAAGATGACATGCAACTGGCCAACCAAGTGGAAACAGAGATCAACAAATGGGACTACATTAAACTAAAAAGCTTCTGCACCGCAAAAGATACAGTGACCAGAATACAAAGACTATCTACAGAATGGGAAAGGATATTTACACAATTCCCATCAGATAAGGGGTTAATATCAATGGTATATAAAGCACTGGTTGAACTCTACAAGAAGAAAACATCCAACCCCATCAGAAAATGGGGTGAAGAAATGAACAGAAACTTTCCCAAGGAAGAGATACGAATGGCCAAAAGGCACATGAAAAAGTGCTCTACATCACTAATCATCAGGGAGATGCAGATCAAAACAACCATGAGATACCACCTCACACCACAAAGACTAACACACATCCAAAAGAACAAAAGCAACCACTGTTGGAGAGGATGTGGGGAGAAAGGGACCCTTCTACAGGGCTTGTGGAAATGCCAACTGGTTCAGCCCTTTTGGAAAACAATATGGACTCTTCTCAAAAAATTAGAAATCAAGCTTCCATTTGACCCAGCAATACCACTGCTGGGAATATATCCCAGAGAAGCAAAAAAGTATAGTCGAAATGACATCTGCACTTATATGTTCATCGCAGCACTGTTTACAATAGCCAGAATCTGGAAAAAACCCGAGTGCCCTAGAACAGATGACTGGTTGAAGAAACTCTGGTACATCTATACAATGGAATACTATGCAGCTGTTAGAAAAAAGGAGGTCATGAATTTTGCCTATAAGTGGATCAGCTTGGAAAGTATCATGATAAGTGAAATGAGTCAGAAAGAGAGAGACAGACATAGAAAGATTGCACTCATCTGTGGAATATAGAATAACAGAGTAGGAGACTAACACCCAAGAATAGTAGAAATAAGTACCAGGAGGGTGACTCCATGGCTTGGAGGCTGGCCTCACATTCTGGGGAGAGGGCAACTCAGAGAAGGGATCACCAAGTATAATGCAGTCAGAGGCCATGCAGGGGAAGGGTGATGCGGGCTGAATGTAGACTTAGAGACCGAACATAGTGGCCACTCAACACCTCTATTGCGAACCACAACACCTAATTAGAGAGAGAGAACAAAAGGAAATGCCCTGCCACAGTGGCAGGGTGGGGTGGGGGGAGATGGGGTTGGGGAGGGTAGGAGGGATGCTGGGTTTACCGGTGGTGGAGAATGGGCACTGGTGAAGGGATGGGTCCTCAAACTTTGTATGAGGGAAACATGAGCACAAAAATGTATAAATCTGTAACTGTACGCTCACGGTGATTCACTAATTAAAAATAAATAAATTTTTTAAAAATGAGCTCTGGGTAGGATCTCCTACGTCACATACCCACCCCACACCTGCACCCAGCAACAATGGGAGTGGCTCCCACACTTTTTTCTCAAGCTGCACTTGCTGCATCTCTCAAGGTTCCTTTTTCCAACTCTCTTTTCTAGCAACCACAGCCTCTCCACTCTGAGTTCACAAGTGTAGGGAGGAAGTTTGATCACTCCTCAAAGAGCTGAAAAGTATCATGGTAACTTGATGGAACAGTCCCAAGAACCAGTATAAGTTCAAGCAACAAGTTGTCTCCCCAACCTGCCTCATATACAGGGTCCTCGTTTTCCTGCTACCTGAGACACATGCCTTTCCAGATTGCCCTCTCATCAGCTTTAGTAAAGTTCTGGTGACTGAAACCGATAAAGAATGTCCTCATTGAGATAGCTGAGTTTTCCTAGGGCTCTTAACCAGCTTCAAGAGTAAGGCACATGGGCTGTACATATAGTACAGCAGGTAAGGTGCATGTCTTGCATATGACTCAGGTTCCATCCTAGGCACCCCTATTTGGTGTCCAGAGCCTGGACATGAATGATCCCTGCCAAAGAGCCAGGAGTAAGCCCTGAGCACCATCAGGTGTGAACCAAAACAAACCAAAAAAGCAGTTCATATATAAGTTATATCCCATATTAACTTCTTTTCTCTCACTATAAGAAATTTTGCACCATATAAATATCAGCCATAATTTTCCTTTGCCAAGACATATTTAATCTTGTATCTTAGCCCAAGAAAAGGATCTCTCAGAAATCAAACATTCATTCTACTCTATGATGAGTAGAATGTTATGAGAAATGTTAATAGATTTAGTTTATTTCATGAACGGTTCTGCATGTGAAAACAATCAAATCATGATAGATCTTTTACTAGCATCAAGAGGTCTGGTTGTAGAAGATCTATATCCTGGGGAGAAACGGGAAGAAAACTCCCTTTCACCTCTACTTAGCTAAATAGGGACCATTATAATGTTCCTAAGAAACATGACTGTTGTCTCAGTAATTTAAAGTGTAATACTTTTACTATTTTCCAGATGTTATTGAAGTATGTAAAATATGTATGCACATCTTATTTTATTTTTCATTTTGCTTTTTTTTGGGGGGGGCGGGGGAACACCCAACTGTGCTCAGGGTTTATTCCTGGCTCTGTGCTCAGAGATAACTTCTGACAGGACTGGGAAGATAGTGCCAGGGACTGAATCAGCTGTGTGCAAGGCAAGCACCTAAATTCCTATGTTCTCTCCACATTTTAAAGTTATCATTGTGTTTTGTGTGCTATAACTTCATAACTCCAATACATGGAGATACAAAGTCTTTTCCGCTATTACATTTCATGTTGGGATTCTCAAAAACAAAAAACATTCTGAATTAACAAAAGCTCCTGAAAACTTCCCTCCAGCTGCTTTAGGGCAGTGGTCCTTCAACTTCAGGGTGCAGCAGAATCTCCTGGAGAACTGGTTAATAGAGACTGCCTTGGGGGCTGAAAGTGAGTATAGGGGTGAAGGCACTTGCCCGACTTTGCTGACTCAATTTGATCTCTGGCACTGCATATGAATTATGGTCCCCCAAATACTACCTGGGTACTGTGGGGACCACTGGGTGTGACCTAAAAACTAACAAAAGGAATAAGGTATTAGTATATATGCTATCATTCCAAAATCTAATTTTAATAATGAAAAGCTAACAGTTAAATAGGAGAAATAGCTCCTGAGCTGGGAAGATGCCTCAAAGGCCAAGCATCTCTGCTTTGCAAGCACGAGCCCTAAATACAATTCCCAGCACCACATGGGCCCTCGGGCACCACAGAGTATGACTCCCTCCACCCAAGGTACATAATCTCATGTATATGACCTATGGATCCTTAACACTTCCTGCTAAGGCAGTCATTAGCTCTGTGCTCAGATGGGCAAGACTATTAATGTTAATCACAGGTTTATGAGACTGAAAGATTAGAAATAAAAAGTGAGAAATAAAAAGATTAGAAATAAAAAGTGAAGCACTAGATAAGTGCTTCAATGACATGTTAATTTTTTTAATGAAATGTTTAAATGAAACAACATGATTTATTTCAGTTAAGGCATAATTACATAATAGAATAACGTAAAGAAATAAGCTACCTATATTTACTGCCATGGAAAGGCTTCCGTTTTGAGGTGGAGGAAGGCAAACCTGGCAGTGCTCTGGGGCTATTCTTGGCTCAGAGGTCACTTCGGAGTTGCTCAGGAGACCACACAGTGCCCCTAATTGGACACACACAGCCCGCTGGGCTACCTCCCCAGCTCTAGAAAAACATGCTTAAGGCAAAATGTAAATCAACGAACACTTGACCCAGTGTAAAATAAAAACATAAAATGCATGTTCTTGGTAGGGGAAGTCTAGAAAGATACCTACTGAACCTTAACATTATTTCTAGAGTAAACCAATTTTAGATGGTTTTATGGAACAAATATTTCATATGTTTTCCCAGATCTTCTATAGTGATCAGGTATTATTTAAAGACTTTCCAAAGAAAGAAAGAAGGCTACCCTTTTAAACTGCTTAGTAAATTAACTAGTCCTTTTGGACTAGGAGTTAGCCAGGTTCTCTGTCTTACTGCTAGCTACTTGTTTATCTTGGCCTCCTACAGGTTGCTCTTGTGGACCTACAGGACATCCCCAGGACACTAGGTCTAATGACAGCTGCGTGTTCTATCAGTGGTGTGGGATGAGAGATCCAATATATTTTATTTATGTATTTATTTATATGCTTTTTGGATCACACCCAGCGATGCTCAGGGGTTACTCCTGGCTCATGCACTCAGGAATTACCCCTGGCTCAGGGGACCATATGGGATGCTGGGAATCGAACCCGGGTCAGCCGTGTGCAAGGCAATCGCCCTACCCACTCTGCTATCACTACAGCCCCACATCTTTTAAACCCTAGGATGGCTTTCTTTTTCTCTTTTTTTGTCTCTTTCTTTGTTAGGGAGACACAGTCGCTGGTGCTCAGGGCCTATTCCTGGCTCTGCATTCAGGGATCAGTCCTGACTGGCTCAGGGGACCATATGTGGCACCAGAGATTAAACCCAAGTCAGGTATGAGCAAAGCAAGCACCTTACCTGCTATACTATCTCCGTGACCTGCTAAGATGATTTTCTGACCAGTTTCATATAGTGTCACCTCCTATCAGTCTTTTCCTCTGTTTTATCCTAGAACTTACTTGTGAAATGTGACCAACATACCACTCACCATAGAACAATCCTCAAAGCAAACACTTAACCAGGTTACAGTGTAAGCTCAAGTGTTTACAGATGAGATTTTCATCCTTTTCTCTGACCTTGTGCCAGTGAATGAAACTTTAATGATTTTTAGCATTGTAATCTAATTAAATGCTGCATAAACTTAAATTACTATGTCAGACAAATAAGATAGACTTCCATTTTCTTTAACGAATGACAGCCTAAGTCCCTGGAGTATGTGTGTGCTCAAGCACATTTTTTTTCAATGCATTACCGCTGACACCACCTGCTGAGGTGGAATTTAGGTCTTTAATTCTTTTTATGGTTAGTGACATAGCTCATAGATCACCATAAAAGGAAAGTTGGAAATCATTTATTCTATTATAATGATAATATATAACTTAAAGGTAAATGTAGCTAAATAAAAAAAATCAATCTCTCACAATTATTCCCTCTCCTCAAAAATAGTACCAAAAATGAAAAGAGATAAACAACTTAATCAGCATAAAGCACTGGGTATATTTCTAAATATAGCTCTCTGCAACCAAAAAGATAATCAATCAATGAATTCCAATCCCCAGAATAGGTTTAAGGTATTATTTTTACTGGTGTGAATATAAACATTTTATGAATATAAACATTTTGGTATCTTTTAAACTTCTATTTATACACCGCAAACACAATTCATGTCTACCTTCTAGTCCTAATACTACCCTTAGCCCAAAATAAATAACCTCAGCTAATTTTAGATTGCATCAGTGAGATGATTATTTCTGGAGTAGAAGATATATATGCTTAACAAGAAAATAGTGAGATAGGAAATGTAAGAAAGGGATAGAGAGATAGTATAACAATTAAGGTGCTTGCCTCGAATTCTGTCAACCCACATTCAACCCCAGGTACCACATATGGTCCTATGAGCCCTGCCAGAAGTAAGCCTTGACCACAGCAAGATGTGGCCCCAGAACAAAACAAACCATCTTCCATCACCAACACAAAAATGTAAGCAAAATAGAGGTAAAATGATTAAGACAAATTGAAATGATATAATTTTAACTGGGGAGCATGAGTGATAGTACTGTAAGGTTCTATCTTTAACTAAGTAAGGAGGTGCTTGCCTTGCATGTGGCAGACCCAGGTTTGATCCCTGGCATCTCATATGGTTCCCCAAGCAGTGCCAGGAGTAATTCCTAAGTGCAGAATCAGGAATACCCCTGAGTATTGCAGGATGTAGCCCCAAAACAAACAAACAAACAAATACAGTAAATTTCTACAGGCCAGAGTGATAGTACAATAGATAGGGCATTTGCCTTGCATGTGGCCAAAACAGGTTCGATTCCCAGAATCCCATATGGCCTGGAGTGATCCCTAAGCACAGAACCAAGAGTCAGCCCTCAGCACCACAAAAGACAGACAAACAAAACGAAAAATGTAAAATCCCTCAGCGTCAGAAATGACAGAAAAACAAAGCAAAAAATGTAATTGAAGAAGTTCAAGAATACCACAGAAACCACAGCGACAGAATTCTAAATGCAGGGAACCGTGAAGACAAAAATACAAGCCAGCAGCAATAATGAAGTGGCAAAAATAAAAGTGAGGTAAACGAATGAAAGAGAATGGAAGATTTTCTTTTCCATAATTTGTTTTTATTAGTGAATCACCGTGATGTATAGTTACAGACTTACAAACTTCCGTGCTTGCACTTCAGTCATATAATGGTCAAGTATCCATCCCTCCACCAGTGCCCATTTCCCACCACCAACAGTCCCAGCATTCCTCCAACCATCCCCACCCTGTACCCCCTTCCCCCAGACCACCTCTGTGGCAAGGCATCCCCCCTTGCTCTCTCTCTCTCCTTTGGGTGTTGTGGTTTAATAGATGTATTTAGTGGCCATCATGTTTGGTCTATAGTCTGCTTTCAGAGTGTGTCTCCCATCCCGAGCGGATCCTCCTAGCACCATTTACTTGGTGATCCCTTCTCTAACTGAACTGCCTTTCCCCCAGTATGTGAGGCCAGCTTCTAAGCTGTGGATTAATCTTCCCAGTGCTTGTCTCTAATAATTCTGTGTGTTAGTCTCCCAGAGAATGGTAGATTCTTGATGGATGTATAAAAGGAATAATCTCCAAATTACAGCAGAAGAAGAGGAAAAAGAAAAGGGGCATGAACAACTGGTGGAAGAAATAACTGAGAACTTCCCCAATCTCTGCACAGAGATTCTGCACAGATTCAAGAGGCCCAAATGAAACAGACGCTAAAAGAACACCAAGACACACAGTAATCCAGGACAGAGTAATTAAGAACTCTAGTCCTAAAAATCACACCAGACCATGGTTTGAATCCTCGATATGGTAAATCTTGTGTGACCCTGAGCAAGTCATTTAATTCTTTTAAAGTATACCAAGCCTGAGAATTTTGTTAAGATAAATCCAGGTAAACCTAGCCACATGCTTAATTAAGTATAATGCCTTGTTCAGTAAGCACACATTGACTTGGCCCTGCTCTTGCTAAGGTCTTCACTCAGCTGTGTACAGTGCTATTCAGCAACTGCTTTTGCTGTTCAGCAAGTCAACAACAGTGAGACATAACAGACCAGTCCCACAGTCTCTGGTGCAATGTGTATTGAGGACAAAGTGTTGTCTCTTTAATAAGGACCAGAAAAAAAGTGATCCTTTCATGACAGAACCTTAAAGATGGTTCAACAAGCTGAGCACACATGATCTGCACACAGGGTTTGATACCAGACACCACACAGTCCCCAAGCACTGTACTGGAGCATCCCCTAAGCACTGTGGTCACAGGCCCAAAACGGAAGGGAAAAAGAGAAGTGACAATGCCATTTTGTGTCTGTTCTGTTTTTTTAAACCACATCAGCAACGCTCAGGACTGACTCCTAACTGCACTCAGGGATCACTCTTAGCAGGGCATGAGAAACCATCCAGGGAGCTAGAGGTCAAAACTCAGCTTAGCTGCATGCAAGGCAAGCCCCCTGTTTCAGTTCCAGCCCCAACAAAACTAGTTTTTGAAAAAATTGTTATCAAAAAAACGTTTAAGTCAACTGACTTATGAAAAAACAAAAGGAAGAGTACGTTTCTTACCATAGGCAGTGCATTGATTTCTGATATCATCTATGCTTTCTACATTGATGGCTTCTTGAAGAAAAAGGTAACAACTGTCTTGGAACTGAACCCAGGTGGATGAAGGACAATCTGTGAAGAAAGAGGAAAAAAGTCATTATCAATAACTTGAGAATAACAACTGCACATTCCAGGGCCAGGGGAACTGCACAACGGCTTAGAGTGCCTGCCCTGCAAGCATGTGATCATGAATTCAAAGGCCCAGTGTCCCACAGGTGCCAAGCTCCACTGATCCTGTCACTGCAAGTTATTTTAATCCACACTACATCCAGCTGTGTGCATACACCACTAAGTAAGTGACCTCTAACAAGCACTGAAACTAAGAAGATTTGCAAGTGCCATCACCGGGAAATGTGACCCTGAGTGAGCACTAGAACCCAAACTTGTGTGTCTCGATGAAGATGTAACAACTGGTAATCTGGCAGTGATTTGCAAGCACTGCAACTAAAGGAGCACAAATCTGCACAAACAGCTTTAGTACAAGTACACAACCTAATGTGTGAGCTCTAGGGCATGCCCCAGCTACCTGGTAGGAGCAATTCTCGCCATTGCAAGAACATGTAAGGGGCTGTGAGGGAGGAGACAAAAAAAAGAAAAGAAGAAGAAAATGAGAAGCCGAAGTGATAGCACAGTATGTAGGGCATTTGCTTGGCACGCAGCCAACCTAAGTTCAATCCCTAGCATCCCATATGGTCCTCAAGCACCACCAGGAGTAATTCCTCAGTGCAGAGTCAGGAATAACCCCTGGACACTTCTGGGTATGGCCCAAAAAAACAAAAGAGAAAAAATTTTAATAAATTACTAAAATAAGGATATTATATATTAAATTTTCACCAGAAAGAATGGTGTGTCCCTTGTTATTTTAACAACTCTCCCATTAATTTTTTAAATGAGGAATCAATTATAGGTACAACCTCAGAAATACTGCAGACTCAGTTACATATACTGAAATAAAGCAAATATCACAATAAAGGAAGCCAACTGAACGTTTTAGTTTCTCAATGTGTATAAACATTATGTTTCTATGGTAATCTGCAAAATATGCAGCACTATGAAGCCTAATGAAGTACATGTACCTTAATTAAAATATATTGCCAAAAACTGCTAACCATCATCCAAGCGTAATTTAGCAAGTCATAATCTTTGCTGGTGGAGAGTCCCACTTGATATGGATGGCTGCTGACCTATCAGCATGTGGGGTTGCTGAAACTTAAAGTGTCTGTGGTATTTTTTAGGAATGGGGCATGGGTCATAGCCAGCAGTACTCATGGGCTATCCTTGGTTTGTTGCTCAGCAGTGACCAGCAGCAGTGCCCAAGGGAACATACGAGGTGTCCAGGATTGAAACTGAGTTGGCCATATGAAAGGCAAATGCCATAACTCCTGTAGAATCTTTTTGACCCATGTAGCTATTTCTTATACTAAGACAACAACGCAGTTTGTGTAGTCACCGGGAGACTAGGAAATCCCGGCAGCTCTCTCTCGCTGCCTGCGTTCAGTGGTCGGCCTTGGAGGAAATGAGGGCCAGGCTGGTTGGTGATCAGTTGCCATTTATTCCATTCTCCCCACACGCCTGTTCCTATCTCACTAAGCCTATCTCCTCTGGCTCCCTGCTCATCACTCGCAGCTCCCACTTGCTTTATTGTTCTCTCTCTGTCTCTCTCCAATTCTCCTGGGTAGCAACCAGCCCAGGTCCAGTAGCACTATCAACATATGAAAGCCCTTCCTGATCTCCAATTAGACTCAAGGGCAAAATACCATTTAAGGGTTTTCTCCTCTCCTTAGTCCAATACCTTAATAAACATCTTAATTAACATATTTATTCTACTTCTTAATATTAGTTATTTTGTATGGACACAATAAGAGATACATTAAGCTTATAAGGTGGCTCTCCTGGGGACATCTGGCTATAGATCTCAGACTACAGTGCTCAGGCCAGATTAATCTTTCCTAACCCTAGCAGGGTCCTAATCTAGTTGTTACTTATTGGGATCATGACAAAATTTGTCCATGACCATGCTATTAACTTATAGTTAAGTGTTATGGCACTTTGGCCAGGCCCATTTTGATGCCAGGGTAGCTCACAGCTTGCCCTGGGTTGATCCAGTCCCTCTTTGGAACCCTGCTTTTGGGGTACTAGCAAGTAAGGGCAACTGAGGCTTAGTTGAGAAGGCACATACCCAAGAGTGAATATTATTTGGAGTCAATTAACTCCCAAGTTACAAAAGCATAACATTAACTGTCTTCTTGTGTCTATACAAGAAGGACACTGCAGGGTTGGAGCGATGGTACAGCAGGTGGGGCGTTTGCTTTGCATATGGCGGACCTAAATTCAATCCTCAGCATCCCATATGGTCGCCCACACACTGCCAGGAGTAATTCCTGAGTTCAGGGCCAGGAGTAACCCCTGTGCATCGCTGGGTGTGACCCAAAGACCAAAAAAAAAAAAAAGAGAGAGACTGCTCTGAATTAACTATGCAAAGGACTTAAGGAGAAGAGAATAGCAATATTTTCAAGTTAACAGAATATGATTAGGAGATTAAGGTGATTGATTGGTTGGGGAAGCAGAGCACAAAGAAAGAGATTACAAATAAACACCGAGGAATAGGAGCATTGTGATGGGAGTAACTCAATAAACCTAAGTTCCCTGTGGCAAGGCAGAAAGGAAAAACCAATGTTATCCTACAGTTTGCTGCACCCATTTGCTCACCTTTTTATTAAAAACATTCCCTGTAGCATGAGATAATGTTTGATAACATTTTACCCACAGACTTCTTTCAAAATTGGAGTTAAATCATGTCGAATCCTACAACTGTTTATTAACTTAGTTTATGAGATCTTCTAAACCCTTTTGCTGTCATATCAATAATGCTCACAACATGTCGATTAGGAATGAATTTACACCTGAAAAATTCACATTGCTCATTCTTGAACAGCGTGCTTGTGTTATCATGAGATTCTAATCACATCTCCAGGCTCCACATGAATGATAATGCCATTGTCCCTATTTTAAATATTTTAAATATTGCAATATGTCAGGAATAGTGAGGTCAAGGAGAAGAGAGACAGAGATGGCCAGCTGAAGGATAGTCAGAATGAATCAACATAAGGTCACCATCTTCTGTGGAGGTGCTTCATGGCATGTCGAAAGAAGTACAGTAGTAACAACAAAGATCACAACCACCAGATCACTGTTATAACATGTAGTGATAAAGAATAGTGTTTAAAAGAGTACAAATAACCAAAATACAACACAAAGTCACTAAGTGAGCACATTCTAGAAAAATGATGTAAAAGGGTTGACTGAAGGTTACCTATAAACCCTCCATTTGTCAAAAATGCCATTTCTGCAAAGCACAATAAAAAGAGGTTTGCCTGTACTGTGATAGAAATTTAATTTTTCCTCACACATACCTGGGAAAAAAGAATGGTGCCAATGATTTTCTTCCTATTTGACAGAAGAAAATACAAATCTTTGTATTTTTAGGACTTAGGTCATATATATGACAGTATTATTATCAAGAAAACACTTTATAAGGATTTCAACCAATTAGAATTACAAGTTCTCTTTGAAAGTTATCCTTCTAATACATAGTAACAATTTCAGGAGACTTCAGAATTTACAAGATTTAGTGGCCAGAGCCCCTTCGATGCTTCACCATCTCATCTTGGTGAGGGGGTGGCAACGGTGCCAACTGGCGAAGAGTGAACCAACAGGTAGCGACCAAAGAAGCAGGCAGGAGCAGGGCTGGACTCCTTGCATCGACATCGGCAAAACTATCGTCCAATCTGCCTGTTGTCCGGTGTTTACAAGTTGTTCACTCGAGTCATTCTGAATAGGATTGGCAGAATACCAGATGAAGAACAACAATACAAGCAAGCCTGGTTCTGAAAAGGATTCAGCACAGTCGACCATACCCACACGGTGACCAAACTCATCGAAGTTTTGAGAGAGTTCAAGATGCTGCTCTGTGTAACGTTCATCGATTTAAAGAAGGCCTTTGATTCTGTTGAGACTGAAGCAGTCATCGAAGCCCTAGCCAAACAGGGCATTCAAACTCAGTACATCAGGATCCTCCATGAGCTGTATTACGGATTCATCACCAGGATCTCACCATTCTAAAAGAAAGTGATCACTGACTCTAAAGAGAGGGGTTCAGCAGAGCAATACTATTTCACCGAAACTCTTCAGTGCCACCCTCAAGAACGTCATGCAACGACTGGAATGGGAAGGAATAGGAGTGAAGATAGCACAACTACACCACCTCTGCTTCGCTGATGACATTATTCTAATAACACCAAATATCAGTCAAGTGGCACAAATGCTGGCTGACTTCGACCATGAGTGTGGAAAGGTTGAACTGCAGCTGAATCTCACGAAGACAATGTTCATGAGAAATGAACTAGCTCCTGACATTATATTTTATCTCAACGGAATGAACATATCCGAATGCAACAGCTATGTGTACCTGGGTCGAGAACTCAACGTGAGGAACGACTTGGTGCCAGAACTGCACAGGAGGAAGAGAGCAGCATGGAATACCTTCAAGAGCGTTGAAGAAGTGGTTAAGACGACAAAGAACCTCCAGCTCCGGGCACATCTTTTTGACTCCACTGTTCTTCCTGCACTAACATACGCCTCAGAGACCTGGGCCCTAAGAAAACAGGATGAGAACGCTATTCGGGTCTCCCAAAGAGGAATCGAAAGAGCTATGCTTGGAATATCACGTTTCACTCAAGTGAGAAGGAATCTGAAGTTCCAACCTCTGTCAACGATGAGAATCAGGGACGCTGACTTGTTTGCCAAGGTGTTGAAATTCAGATGGGCCAGACACATAATGCAATCTAGAGATGACCACTGGACTAGAGCTATTACTTACTGGATTCCATGGGATGTCAAAAGAATGCCTGGCCGCCCACCTACAAGATGGTCTGACCTCTTTGTCAAGACCCTGAACGAACAGTTTGATGCTCTTCATGATCCCGGAACGAATGGACACCATTGACTACATTATCATGTGACAAATGGAGGGATGAATGGAGACGTTACTGGTGCCTGCTCTATCAAATCGATGAGCAATAGGACAACAAGTGATACAAGTGAAGTGGCCAGAGATGTTGCTATAGCTGTAGGACCTTGCATGCAGCTGACACAGTTGGTGTCCCATACATTCCCCTGAGCACTACCAGGGATAATTCCTGAACACAGAGCCACCAGTAGCCCCTGAGTGTAAGTGGGTGTAGTCCAAAAACCAAAACCAAAACTAAACAAAATAAAAAAGAATTCAAAAGATTTAAAGTTTACAAGGCTGGAGAGGTATTACAGCCAGAACAACTTTTGTCTCATTCACAGCTGATCAGATTTCAATCTCTAGAACCACACAAGGTCCCTGAGCAATGCCAGGAGCCCCTGCAGAATCCAGAGCTAATAGTCAGTGCTGAGCAGAGTCAGGTGTGCCCCACAAACAAACAAACAAATAAAGAAACAACAACAGCAAGTCTTTTAAAAAAATAATAATTTACAAGATCTTTTTGTTATAGTTTTACTTCCAAGGGTCAGGAAAACACTCAATGGGCCCAAGCACATGGCTTTGTATGGAGGAAGCTTTTCAATCTCCCCACTGCCCCCCCGCCCCCACCAGAGTGATAGTGGTAAACCCACCACAGGCCTGAGCTTTCAGCTCCAGCTGGTCCAGCACTAACAAGCATCATCCCTGGCCTCCCAAGCATGGCTGAGAAGTCTTCCCCCATTTCTTTTTAAAGTGTAAGTCCAGGAACAGGAAAGAAAACAAGTTGCTGGAATGTGACCTTTCACCGAAGTTCATTGTGCACAGGAAAGAAAGATTTATTTTTTTAGTCTTATTTATTTATTTATCTATTTATTTATTTATTTATTTATGGAATCACCATGAGCTACACTTACAAAGCTTTCCTATTTGAGTTTCAGTCATATAATGATCAAACACCCATCCCTCCACCAGTGCACATTTTCCACCACCAATGTCCCCAGTATCCCTCCCCACCTCCATCCCAACCCACCCACTGCTTCTATGGCATTCAATTTCCTTATTCCTCTCTCTCTACTTTGGGGCACTATGGTTTTCAATACAGATACTGAGAGACCATCATGTTTGGCCCTTGTTCTACTTTCAGCACACATCTCCCATCCTGAGCAATCCCTCCAACCATCATTGACTTAGTGATCTCTTCTCTATCCCACCTGCCTTCTTCCCCACTTTATAAGGCAAGCTTCCAATTGTGGAGCAATCCTCCTGGCCCTGTCTCTACTGTCCTTGGGTGTTAGTCTCATATTAGGATATTTTATATTCCGCAAATGAGTGCAGTCATTCTATGTCTGTCCCTCTCTTTCTGACTCATTACACTTAGCATGATATTCTCCATAACCATCCACTTATAAGCAAATTTCATGACTTCATTTTTCCTACCAGCTGCATAGCATTCCATTATGTAGATGAACCAAAGTTTCTTTAACCAGTCATTTGTTCTTGGGCACTTGGGTTGTTTCCAGATTCTGGCTATTGTGAACAGTGCTGCAATGAACATATAGGTGAAGGTGTCATTTCTACTGTGCTCTTTTGCACTCTAGGGATATATTCCCAGAAGTTGTATTGATGGGTCGTATGGAAGCTTAACTTATAGTTTTTTTAAGGAGTACCCATATTGTTTCCCGAAAAGGCTGGACCAGTTGGCATTCCCACCAACAATGAAAGACAGTCCCTTTCTTCCCACATCCGCACAGTAAGATTAATTTTTGTTTGTTTGGGGGCCACACCTAATGATGCTCAGGAGTTACTCCTGGCTCTGCACTCAGGAATAACTCCTGGTGGTGCTTGAGAGACCAGATGAGATGCCAGGGATCGAATCCAGGTCAGCTCTATGAAAGGCAAATGCCCTACCCCCTGTACAATAGCTCTAACCCCTAGAATGATATTCCTGTGAATGGTCCTAACACCTCATCAAAGCAGGTTCTTTGAGCCAGTTGCATGAACAAAACCAGATCTGCTCCATTACTGTGGCAAGAGGGATGTTGCTGTGGCTATCTTGATATCTATCACTTTTAATATTTTTAAGGGTGGCCATTTGTAAGCCCCAGTTCTGAATAACGGGGCATGAAGTATTACACTTTATTTTAGGACTCCACTGAGGAAATCACAAAGATTTTGCCTACTTTTATTTTAATTTGTTTGTATATATATATGTATATATATATATATATATATATTGCTTTTGGGGTCACACCTGGCGATGCACAAGGGTCACTCCTGGCTCTGCACTCAGGAATTACTCCTGGCAGTGCTCAGGGGACCATATGGGATGCTGGGAATCGAACCAGGGTCAGCCGCATGCAAGGCAAACGCCCTACCTGCTGTGCTATCGCTCCAGCCCCCAAATTTGTGTGTATTTTTATGAAATATAAACAGTAACACCTTACTACAAGGATCAGAACTTAACAGCCATGTTAACCTTAATTTAATTGCCTTGACTTTAGTAATCTCTGTGTTTGAGCTCAGCTGCTTCTTTTTGTTTATGTTTTGGGGCCACACCTCATTATGCTAAGAGGATATGTGCCTGGCTCCATGCTCAGTGGTCACTCCTAGCACTGTTTAGGGATCATGTAGTACAGGGATCAAATCTGGGTCTCCCGTATGAAAGCATTCACTCCAGCCTATTTTAACTATCTCTACCAACCTTAAGTTCAGCTTTTCCACTTAGGAAAATGAAATTAGTTATATTTTGGAAGGAAGGGTATTTTTAAGGGCCACCCCAGTGATGCTGGGCCCCAAGGTTCTGCAGGCCCTGGTGGCAGGGAACACACTGAGGGCCTTGGACATGTGAAGCTTATGCTCTACCACCTGATTAAACTGCCTGCGCCACTGAATTAGCTCTTTAACTATGTCTACAATAGAACCAGCCTAGAAAGAGCAGCAGAAGGATCAGGTTTGGAAGTCAGAAGGACATTAGAGAAACCATTATATTACACTCACATTGTCAAAAGAGAAAATTTAATATCTATCTTGTAAAATCACTGCTAATTTAGGTCACTGTTATAGAAAAAATTCAAATACGACAGACTCCTTAAAATGATTCTGATGAGTGAGACGTTCTACTTTTTTTTGTTGTTTCTGTGGTTCTTTTTTTAAATTTTATTTTAATCTTTGGCCACACACCTGGCAGTTCTCAGGGATTACTCCTGGATGGTTGAGGTGGGGGGGGCATCTGGGATACTGGGGGTCGAACCTGGGTCAGCCATGTGCAAGGCGAGCACCTTACCCACTGTATGATCACTTCAACTGAGACCTACTACTTTCTCCTCACCTCATACTGCTATATGTGCTGCATCATCAAGAGACATGAAACCAGGTGCTCCAAAGCAAATCTTTTGTGTACAAATTTTTCTTCCTGATATTTAGTAAAATCCTTTAAGTACACATGTAAGAACCTTGCCTAGACCTTTTCTATTCTATGGATATTTGTTTGGGGATTAAAAAAATAATAAAAATTGTAAAGAATCTTTTTAAAGAACTTTTAAAAATTTTATTTATTTATTTTTAGTTTTTTGGGGGGCATGCCCAGCAATGCTCAGGGATTATTCCTGGCTCCACTCAAGAATTACATCTGGTGGGCTGGAGCGATAGCATAGCAGGTAGGGCATTTGCCTTGCACGCGGCTGACCCGGGTTCCATTCCCAGCATCCCATATGGTCCCCCAAGCACCGCCAGGAATAATTCCTGAGTGCATAAGCCAGGAGTAACTTCTGTGCAATGCCATATCTGACCCAAAAAGAAAAACAAAATTACCTCTGGTGATGCTCAGGGGACCGTATGGGATTCAAGGGTCAGCTGTATGCAAGCCAAGTACCCTCACCTCTGTTCTATCACTCTGGCCCCTTAAAGAACTTTTAAAAAACGTAATATAACACCACCTGATGGCTTAAAGGTAGAAAGGTAAGGAATTTTTGTTTTCCTCTCTTTTTGGGTGAGCACACCCAGTGGTGCTCCAGCTTTACTTCTGAATTTGCATTCATGGGTCATTTACTCCTGGTTGGGCTTGGAGGACCATATGGGATACGACCTATTGGCCATGTGCTATGTAAATACTTTAACCACTCTGCTATCTCTTTGTCCCAACGTAAGAATTAAGAGTGACCGGGCACCCCTGGAGAGAGTCTAAAGTCTGCAGAGAGCAGTGTATGTGAGAACACTCTCTGCCAGCTTTCTGCACACTCAACTGCCTTCTTTGAAGTTTGGTCTTGACTTGCTCAGAGGAAAACACCTTTATTTTCTGAAATTCACTTGCAGACCATCAAATAGTTTTTCCTGTCTGCTCATCCTTTGAGTACCAGGCTGTCTAGATCAGACAAAGGGTCCACTCGTGACCCTTTTTCACCCAAGAGATGCAACATGGATGAACACTGCCAGAAACACCTAAGATTCATTCCACAATGAATTCTAAATTCACTTCTGGCTGCTGAACGTTCAGAAAACCCTTTTATCTCCCAAATGTTTCATGACCCCAGTGGCGAGGATGCATATAGCCTTGCCAGTGTCCATCACTGGAATTTTACTTTGACTTTCACTCTTTCATTCACAATTTCATCACACAACTCATTTTCTCCGGGCCCACCGCCCAAACGCAGTTAGTCTTCACAGAAGAATCGTAACTTTGAAATCAGAACTTGGGTTTTTACCTTGGTGATTAGAACTTGGTCAACTGCTGTGCTTCCTTAGGGACAAAGGGATATTCACCTCACTGTATTATTCTGAACATGAGATTAGATGCTATAAAACTGCACATCACAGTGCCTAGGAGGGAAAGGGCTCAAACTATGTAGCTTTTAGTGCCATAAATGTCACGTTTGTCTTTCTTCACCTTGAGACAGTGACGATTCTAAAGGCAAAGACTAACCGGGTTCGATTCCTCCGTCCCTCTCAGAGAGCCTGGTAAGCTACCTAGAGTATCCCCCCGCCCTCCCCACACAGCAGAGTCTTGCAAGCTACCCATGATGTATTCGATATGCCAAAAACAGTAACAAGTCTCACAATGGAGACTTGCTGGTGCCCTGGAGCAAATTGATGAACAATGGGATGACATTGCTATAGTGCTACGGAGTTTCAACATATCCACAGCTCTTGCACCATCACAGGGACTCAAAACAATTTACTGATTGAATAAATCTTATCTATTTTTTACCGCTGAATCACTTAGTTACCATGGCTTCAATATCTTCAAGCACTCCTTTTCCAGAGTTTTATTTCTCTTTCTTATACAACCATCCTAAGTTTCTGACATCCTAAAATGTTACTGGATTGGCCGTGCCTCCATTTCCTATACCTTTACTGGCATACACTTGAGAACATTTGGGAACAGGAAAAATAATACATAGATAAAGTTGCTAGCCTTGTAATGCAGCTCACCTGATTTTGTCTCTCTCAAGAGAACAAAAAATAAAATTAACACCAAGTGAAGTAAAACTTAAAACTACTTCTTTGTATACTTGTAATTCTAGTGCTTTGTAAATTATAATACACTTATATTCCACTTCTCTAAGAAGTATTACCTCCCCTTCTTATCATTTCTTACTCCTCTAAATCCCTACAGGATTTTGCACCACACGCACATGATAGGCCTTTTTTGAACTACAGCCTTCTTCAGATCTTCCTAGATGACTGAGTTCTATTTCAAGCTACTTGGGATAAGGCTGAGGGGGACAGGGATGTGGCCCAGTTAGGTTAGATTGCACACTTCACATAACGAAACAGAAAGCCTGAGAAGGCTGAGGATATTATCTCGGCAGTAAAATATGCCTCCCAGGACTCATATTCATGTAAGTCACTTTCTCAGATGGCTACCTAGAGTAGTGAGCTTTTGACCATTCTAACTCCAAAAAGCCAGGTTGATGTACAGAATATGCACAACCAGAGCCCAGGAGATAGCTCAAAAGACTGGAGTGCATTTTTGGCACAGTGGATACCTGAGGTCCATTTCTGGCATCATATGGTCTCCCAAGCACCATTAGGAATAAGCACTGGGCCAAAAGTGGCTGCAGAGCACTGCTGGGCTTACCCCCAAGCCAAATATCTATTTCCATATTTGGATACCTATATGTAACAACAATGTATAGTACGTTTTCCTGCAAAAAGATCTGTGTTACCCTTGATGTTTTACACTCATTCATATACACTGATCAAAGCCTATTCTATTGGGTTGGTCTGAGTTACCTTATTTCCAGCTGGACATTGAGCTGAGTGAGAGCAGAGACAAAGTCTTTACATCGAACTGTACCCCACGTCACAGTGACTTGTATATAAAACTAAACAGTATTCAGAGAAGTGGGGCAGTACGGGTTATGCTCTTTTGGACATGAAAACCAGGAAAGTCTGGTTACATGATCGTGGTAATTTACCCTTACTGGCCCTCATTAAAAAAAGTTCATGGAAAAGGGCTAATTTATAGGAAGGGACTTTCTCACAAAGAAAACTACTATAGGTTTTAGTGGTTCTGTAATGACAAATAAGCTGTATGTAATGAGAATTATAAAATTGTAATGAAAATTAAGAAAATGATGTGGACTAGGAAACTGAAACCGACCCCCTAAGTTAAACAAAAGAAGGGAGGGAGAAGAAAACATTTTATAACCCCCAATTAACCAAGTTAAGAATCTACCAGCCTAGGTGGGAATGCCGACTAGTTCAGCCCTTTTGGAAAACAATATGGACGATTCTCAAAAAATTAGAAATTGAGCTCCCATTTGACCCAGCAATACCACTGCTGGGAATATATCCCGGAAAAGCCAAAAAGTATAGTCGAAATGACATCTGCACTTATATGTTCATCGCAGCACTGTTTACAATAGCCAGAATCTGGAAAAAACCCGAGTGCCCTAGAACAGATGACTGGTTGAAGAAACTCTGGTACATCTATACAATGGAATACTACGCAGCTGTTAGAAAAAATGAGGTCATGATGTTTGCATATAAGTGGATCAGCATGGAAAGTATCATGCTAAGTGAAATAAGTCAGAAAGAGAGAGACAGACATAGAAAGATTGCACTCATCTGTGGAGCATAGAATAATAGACTATAAGACTAACACCCAAGGTTAGTAGAAATAAATACCAGGAGGTCGTCCCCATGGCTTGGAGGCTGGTCTCTCATTCTGGGCAACTCAGAGAAGGGAACACCAAGTAAAACGTGGTCGGAGGTCATGCGGGGGAAGGGTGATTGTGCCGAATATAGACTAGAGACTAAACACAATGGCCACTGAACACCTTTATTGCAAACCACAACACCCAATCAGAGAGAGAGATCAAAAGGGAATACCCTGCCATAGTGGCAGTGTGGAGTGGCGGGAGACGGGACTGGGGAGGGCAGGAGAGATGCTGGGTTTACTGGTAGTAGGGAATGGGCACTGGTGAAGGGATGGGTTCTTGAACTTTGTATGGGGGAAACACTAGCACAAAAATGTCTAAAACTGTAACTGTACCCTCACGTTGATTCACTAATTAAAAATAAATAATTAAAAAAAAAAGAATCTACCAGCCTAAATTGATGGGAGTGCAATGGGCCCGACATATTTATGGGCATGCATGAGAGATGGTACCTGAAGGCCGTACCAAAAATGGACAAGATATACTGACACTGACTTTTTCTTCTGAGCACCTGAAGGACGTACCATGTAGGAACGATGCATTGATTGTTTTTCTTTTACTTATTACCTATGTATCCTGTCTCACTGATAAGAATATATGTATATTGTAGCTCACCTTTAGGAGATAAAAGAGAGACTTCCTCTGCAAAAGGGCTCTGGATCTCTTTCTTTTCTGACTTTATTAGAAGCGCTGAGCTTCTAATAAACTCACTATCCTATCCTGAGCTCTCTCTCTGTGTTCATTCGTGGCTCGTGCCAGCACAACAGTACCACTCTGAATAAAAAGCAGAGCGGGGTGTGAGATGAGATGGGGGTATATATACCTGGGTATATATACAAGAATATACTTGCCCTCCTGGGGAATATATTCTTGCTAAGGTAGATATAAAAACATTTAGTGATCTTTTAGTAAGTAAAAAATTTTAATCTTCATAAGAAAAGGCTTGGGAGACATAAGTTTGATCCGAGTATCACAAGCTTTCCTGAACAGCACTAAGAGAGTCAGTGTAACCACTGAGCACCATTGGTTGTGGCCCCCTAATCGATACAATGAAATCAATTTCCTTGTGTTTTATTATCCGTAAATGTTTGAGTTGTATGCCTAATTCATATAGGCATATGCTGGGGGTTGTGTAAAATTATCTTAGGTGAAAGGGACCATAAGGGGAACAAGTTGAAGAGGTCCTGAGACAGGCGCCCTATCCAGGGTGGGGCAAGCTAAATAGGAGTACAAAGGTCAGGCATGCTCCAGGGAGCTCCCGGAAATCCCCATTCAGGAAGTATGATTTCTCTTTATAGGTCTCTCGTCCTCTCTCGACCTCCCTTCTCCATTCTGTCATTTCCTAAAAAAAAGAAAATTACTGGTGGGGGTGGGGGTGGAAGACTGTGCATGGGTCACAATCAACTATGATCAGGGCTTTCTCCTGGCTCTGCTCATTGGTCACTTCTGGTGGCGCTCAAAAGAGCACACATGATGCTGGGCATTGAACCAAGGTTGGCAGTATGCAAGGCAAAGTGCGTCACACCTGTACTGTCTCTTGGACCTGGTACTTATTAATTTTTTTAAATACAAAAGCCAGGAGGTAAGAATCACTATGGATATTTTGGAGGCCAACAACCAAAGAGATAAACAATAAGAGAAAAAGTCAAAGAGAGAAGCAAGATCTGGAGTATGAGGTTAGGACGGCTGTTTTTGTTTCATTTTGCTTGGTTTTTGTGCTATACCTGGGGGTGTTCAGAGCTTGCTCCTGACTCTGTGCTCAGAGTTCAATTCTGGAGAAGCTCAGGGACCATCTGGGGTACTGGGGACTAAACCTGAGTCAGCTGCATACAAGGCAAGTGCCTTATACGCTGTGCTATCTGTCTAGCCCCCTAAGGTTGCAATTTTAGAATGCTGTCTTAGAAAGACCTCTTTATAAAGGTGACATTTAAAAACAGATCTGATGAGCTGAAGTAAAAAAATAACCACATGTCTCTCTAGGTCAGAGGGAGTAAGCATTACATACAAGCCCTGAGATGGAAATGAGATGAGAAGCCGAACCATAAGGGTAACTGAGGCAACTGCAAAACCACTGCTGAATAATTAAGTAAGCAATATGTGACAAGAGTCCGCTCCACCCACTAAGAACTACAATCAGAAAAAGAGGAGAAAGAAGACACAGAAAGCAGACTGTTGTTTCACTTTCTCAGAATATGCAGCTGCTTTCTCCTCAGATGCATTTAAGTATGCGCAGTAATTCAGCCAATTCAGCACCAACCCCTTCTCAAGCTCCAGGTCAGTGTGAGTGCACCAAAAATAAATCTTAAGCATTACAGAAGAGAAATACATTTACTCTTGGGTACACCCGGCGGTGCTCAGGGTCCACTGTGTTCTGTGCTGGGATTTGAATCAGGGTTAAAACCACAGCTGCATGCAAGGCCAGCACCTTACTCAGTACTGTCTCTCCCACCCCAGGAGAAATATTTGTGTATAAGAAGAACAATTCAAAGAGTTCAAATAGTCTGATAGCTCCTGGGAGCAAAGCTACAAGGTTCGTGTGCTTTACAAGCTAGAAGCTAAATCTGGGTCTGGGATGTGACCCAGAAGTACAGCTCTGCATGTGTGAGGTCCTGAGCTCTGTCCCTAGCAACATAAAAGTTTATTTACTTATTTATTTGCTTTTTGGGTCAGACCCGACGATGCACAGGAGTCATCCTGGCTCTGCACTCAGGAATTGCCCCTGGCGGTGCTCAGGGGACCATATGGGATGCTGGGAATTGAACCTGGGTCAGCTGAGTGCAAGGCAAATGCCCTACCCACTGTGCTATCGCTCCAGCTGACAAGTTTAAATCTTCTTCATAGAGCTAAGTATTTTTGCTGTGGTTCAGTTGTAGCTAAAAAAATCTGCCTCCGTAAAATATAGCTGTAGGTTTTCAATTGCTGATTTTTTCCCTACAAAAATATATTTCAAAAACAGAATGGAGCAAAAGCAAGCTACAGTGCTTGCTTTGCATGTGGCTGAACCCAGGTTAATCCCTGACACCACATATGGTTCCCCAAACCCCACCAGGAATGATAGCTGAGCACAGAATTAGTCAAAAGCCTTGAGTACTGCCAGGTGTGACCCCCATAAAACAATAAAAAATTATTTTCTATAAATATATCCTGCTCATCACACTCTCTGCAAAGTGCTTTTTCTGTTTTTCTTTCTCCTTCACAGCAGTCCTGAAAGACAGGTTATTAAAAATGCACCTAAGTTGCTCCTTATGGATTTTGTAATTTTATAATTCCATTAATTTAACATGAATGACATTTAAGAGCCTGATTAAAAATAAATTAAATGCTTGCATTTAACATGGCTCCAGTGCTTTCCAATAGATCCTCTGCCAGAAATTATCAACAGGAAAAAAAAACAAAAACGCCCTATCCACAGGAAGGTTTTGTAACACCTTTCGGTTCCCAGTTTTTGTATACCTTTTCAACAAGGCACAGCCTTAAAGTAAGTGATCCTTGGAACATACCTGTTCTGAATGTTAACACTAGCACTATAACACCGTCGTCCCGTTGTTCATCTATTTGCTTGAGCAGGCACCAGTAACGTCTCCATTGTGAGATTTGTTGTTACTGTTTTTGGCATACTGAATATGCCACAAATATGCCAGTCTCTGCTGTGTGGGTGGGATACTCTTGGTAGCTTGCTGGGCTCTCCGAGAGGGATGGAGGAATTGAACCCGGGTTGGCCATGTGCAAGGCAAACGCCCTACTCGCTGTGCTATGGCTCCACTGGATAGGCTGGATAGTAGAGTCAACACTAAAATTGCTTTAAGAGAAAACACCTCTCAGTAGCAAGACCTTAGCCCTCTCCCGTGAAGATAGGAGTAGCAACACTGATTCAGCGATCCCCTGAGCAGGATAGGGAGACCTAATTATGCCTGGGGAAGGAGTGGCTGTTCCAAGTCCCAGACTAATTAAGGGGATCTGGGCAGTACCCTAAGCTGCAAAATTTCCTGAAATGGCAAGGAAATTCACAGTCACTCCAACATTCCAGACCTTCTCCCATTCTGCAGCGCGGCCTATCTTCCACCACATTCACCTCCACATTCTTCGCTCTAAAACTTTTCCCATAGCTGCCATGATCACATTTCATAGAACGAGAATTCTGCCTTTCTCCCTGGGAACCAATGGTCCAGTTACTTGTAGAATCAGCTTCAAAAGCTTCCCTCAGGGGCTGAAGAGATAGAACAGTGGGTAGGGTTCTTGCCATGCATGAAACTGATGCAGATTCAATCCCCAGCATCCCATATGGTCCCCTGAGGACCACCAGGAGTGATCCCTCAGTGCAGAGCCAAGAATTATGGTCATATATGATCACAATAAATAATGCAATTATAACAGTTGAGTGTTTAAGGAAAACTAGTTTATTTTCACCAGCAAAATTACTTTCTATCTCTGGGATTGTATCTTGAAGCAATATTGGGAAGAGATACTGAATGGAAAAAAAATGTTAAGGTAAAACAAATTTTGCAAAGGGAAATTAGAAATATATAGGGTTTTTTTATGTAGTTTATACAAAGCAAGTATAAATGAACTAGCCATTATCTCTGTGAATAAATCCAAGTCTTTAGAATTCTCTCTTATGTCCAGGAAAATTATTGATAAGTGGATGTAATAAGTATCATTAAAAATGGATTTTCATAAAAATAAAAAGAGATACCCCTGAGTATTGCCAGGAGTGGCCCATAAAACAAAATGAAACAATAATAAAAACAAAATCTGCCCTCAAACCATAAAATAACACACAAAAGGAATGAAATACTTCCTGTAGGGTATAAAAACTATGGACAAGGGCTGGAGTAGGGTGCTTACCTTACATGCAGCTGACCAGGTTCAATCCCCAGTATCCCTGAGCCCTGCTAAGAGTGATCCATGAGCACAGAGCCAAGAGTCAACCCTAAGCACAGGTGGTTGGGTGTGGCCCTGAAAGCAAAACCCAACAAAATTCAACAATCATTCTACTGCAAAAATAGTTTTTAGCACAAAAACACTTTCTTCGGGGTGCAAGGGACTCCCAAGGAGTACTCAGGGGGTATGGAGACCACTACTGACAAAATTTAGCCAATAGGGCCTGCCCGGTGCCACTCTGCTGCAGTACTACCTGGACCCGTGGTGCTCGGGACCAGCCGGTGGCATCCTGGAGTGCCCAGGGGATTCAGGGTTGTACCCACATATGGACATTTTGAAAGCTCCTCAACAATAAAAGAAGTTCTGAAATAATATATAGTTATAATTTCACTTTTCCACTAGGAAAAAAATAAACCTCTATGAACAACTCAAAATAGGAAAAAGCAGGTATGTTGTAATTTCCCCCTTAAAACTATGCCTACCACAAGGGTCAGAAATAGATAAAGTTGATTTAACGCTTTAAGTTTTAATTATGAGATGAATTCAAGACAGAAATAAAATAACTTCAAAGAAACTGCAACTCAATTATTTCCCCCAAATTTTAAGGCACTGATCTATTGACCTTTTTATAATAAATTAGAATCAAGTAAACAAACACACAATAAAGCAAATACCACAAAACAGTAAACTTTGTGCTGTTATGGGGTTACCTTTGACAAGCCAAAAGACAAGGAATAACTCACATCTCAAATTATTATTATAATGAGTACTTTGAAGAAGATTAAAAAAAAAAACCGAGCGGCTAGAGAAGTATAGAACAGGGGTTAAAGCATTCACCCTGCATGCAGCGGACTCTTATTTTATCCGTGAAAACCTGGTCCTCCAAGCAAGGCTGAAACTTACAGGCCAACACAGACCTGGCAGCAGCCCCTGAGCACATCCAGGTATGGCCCCAAAACCAGAAAAAAATAAACAACAATAAGCCAAAGACAGAGACGTGACAAGCGAACATAGATGTTTAGAAAAGGCACGATAAGCTGATAAGCTGACACGTGAGCAAAGACCTGAATGATGAGGGTGGAGGGAGGCAGATATACTAAGGACGAGGGAAGGGGCGGGAAAGAAGACCTGGAAGGAGAAAGTGGTTCAGACAGAAGAATCAGTGGAGGGGAGTCAGAGCAGATAAAGAGACATGGCAGGAAGTGCAGAAGAGATCATATCAAAGAAAAGCCGTAGGTGGTATTTCAAAACGAGCAACTTGGATTCCGACCCACATGATGATCACAAAATGAGAATTTACTGTGAACAAGTTTCTAATCCCTTATCTCATGGGAAATCACTAACCCATGCAAGGCAAGTGTCAATAAACACACCCTGATTCCACTGTCTATAAAAAGCAGCATCACAGAAGAGTTTACAGAACCATACTTAGGAATGTAAAGGATGTTGTGCTCACTGTAATTTTCGAAACAATTACTAATAATAGCATGAAATCACTTCCACTACTCAACTCCAAAATAACAAAGCAGAGAGAACAATAACTGCGTTCTCACTGCAACATCAAATGTAGCTACACAAACCCATAGGAGCTTGTCAGTTAAGATCCTGTCATTCAGCCACTTCTGTGATAATACTGAAAAGCTCTTTCTTGACTTGGCCCGAGACCAACAATGACTCCTGATTTTTGTCTGGATAAGAGATATATAAAGTACCGTCTCTTGCCCGCATGCTTGGCTGTCATCCCCGGGGCTCCAGCTTCCTTCCCCACCCCGAGCAGAGCTCCCGGTGGCCAAGACCACCAGAACCTAGCTACAGACACACCCGAGGCCCCTCTCCACATGCTCGGACAGGCCTCATGCATGAAGGTACCGGCAGAGGAACCCAGGTGTGTGTAAATCAATCAATGGCCAATATCCAGAGACTTAAAAGCGAGCTCCCAGAAGATATCTTGTAGCCTACTTCTTCCTCTGGAAAAAACTGGCAAGCTTCTGAGAGTTTCCTGCCCACATGGGACAGCCTTGCAAGCTTCCCATGGTGTATTCATATCCAGTAACAAGCTGGATCTCATTCCCCTGACCCTGAAAGAGTCTCCAGTGCGACACTGTTGGAAGGGCCAAGTCGAGATAGACTTCTAAGATCTCAGGGAAAGGATGAATGGACAGGTTACTGAGCCCGCTCAAGATATCGACGATTAACGGGGATTTCGTGATTCGTGAAAGTACCGTCAACCTTCCATACTTGTGCAGTCTGCAGCTGCAGATTCAACCATTGTGGATCGAAAATATATAATAGGGAGCTGGAGAAGTAATACAGAGCACAGAGCTTGGAATAGCCCTGGAGCACTGTCAGGTTTTTGACCCCAAACCAGCAAAAGTAAATATGCAATAGGTAGTGGGATCTAAGACTATGTTTGTAGTGAACATGTGCAGATATTCTTATTCTTGTCATTATATTCTAAGCAATTACAGTGTAGCAGCAATTTACATGATTTACACGCTTCAGGCCACTTTCCATACACTCAGACGGAGTCTCACGCATGAGCGAAGCCCCACGGAAGCCAGGTAATGGGGAACTTTGTGATCTTGGACTCTGGGCTAAATGGGATCAGGGAGAAGAGAGCCTCTGCCTGCTTCCCCCAGTCTCTGGCCACCCAGGGGTCATACCCATAAACTACGTCCTGCCAGCGCCAGATAATCTCTTCACCAGCCACCGTTCAGAACTCACAGGTGCTTCTCCTGGAAGGGACCATAAAATGAGGCCCCCATAACTATGCCACCAGACTTCACACCAGCCTGTTTCCACTCGGGACGCTCCAGAGGGGGGTGGGTGAGAGCCCTCTCCACACCAAGGGACCCAACTCCGGCAGTCGACCTCCACTACCAAACTGCTGCCACACTCCAGGCCACTTTCCAGACACTCAGGCAGAGCCTCACGCAAGAGTGAACATATTCCTGGACCACTTTGCAGCCGTGTGATACATCACCATAGAAGGAAATAAATAAATAAACATATATATATGTGTGTATATATGCACATATATATACACATATATATGTGCCTCTCGGAGAGCCTGGCAAGCTACCGAGAGTATCCCGCCTGCACAGCAGAGCCTGACAAGCTCCCCATGGCGTATTCAATAAGCCAAAAACAGTAACAATAACAGGTCTCATTCCACTGACCCTGAAAGAGCCTTCAATCACTGGAAAAGACGAGTAGGGAGAGGCTGCTAAAATCTCAGGGCTAGGACAAATGGAGATGTTACTGGCGCCCGATCGAGTAAATCGATGAACGATGGAATGACAGTGATACAGTGATACACTGATTTAGGTTTAAGAAATCTACAGATGACTTAAAGTACTCGGCAGGGCCTGGAGAGATCGTGCAGGGATAAAGCAACTGCCTTGTAGGCGGCTGATCCTGGTTTGAATAGTTAGCATCAAATATGTTACCTCCACTGGTGTTAGGCCACCCTAAATAAAATAAATGAGATGGGAGGATGGCATAAGTTAATGGGAAAAAACTATGCCATCTTATAAAAGGGACTTTAGTCTCCATGGATTTTGGTGTTTATTTACTGGGCTCCTGAAACCAAATGCATTAGTCTTCCTGCATTATGACAAAAAATCTACACAGTAACTTTTAAGCCATCAACATGTGAGTGTATGTGCTAAATTTTAATCCATCAGCATGTAAGTATATGTGTTAAGTACCCATAAACACCCACTGCATGAAGAGTGGTACGCATAAACTCTTCTAGTGATAATACAACCCTTGGTTAATTATGAAGAAAACAAAAGGAAGGAAACCGAGATTTATGATGACTGGAATAGGTACCAGATGGAGTCCCCAGCTAATGTCACAGAAGCAGAGATAGCCCTGGGCTGTAAGCTCCAATTTAGAGCAACGAGTTTAGTGCAATAACTTGATCTAGCCACGTGTCTGCACCTAACTCCAAAGCTCAGCCTATCTTCTAAAGTAAGCCTCCCAATGGTATCTGATTAATAGCCTAATTTATTTAACATCAACTTTAAAAGCCTTTTTATCCATGCTGAACGTTAAAAGAGGGAAAAGAACACATCTTTCCACAGATAGCTTGTTCTCTATTGCTGACCAGAGCAGCTTCTGTGTGTGTGTGTGTGTGTGTGTGTTGTTGTTGTTGTTGTTGTTTTTGTTTTCTTCATTTTAGTCTCACCAGCATCGCTCCTGGATCAGCTTCCTGGGATCACTACTGACTGTACTCAGGCGAAAATATTGGTGCCAGGGATTGAACCAGGATCTGCTACAAGCAACCCAGGCACTTTAACTGTTGTATTATTTCTTTGGCCTCCCAAAACAGTTTCTATGAAGAGATAATGTAGATAAAAATTTTTTTTTAATTTGTTGGAGGAGGGTTTTTGGTGGTGGGGCAGGGTGTTGAGTATTGTGGTGGTAGTGCAGTACCATAATTTTGAATGTTAATATCATAAACTTTAACACTACTATAACTATGTTACAAAAAACACTTAAAAATTATAAGAAAGAGTTTTAATTTTAACTTTTAAAATCCTGATTTTCTTAAACAATTGTGTTTTTTTTTTGTTTTGTTTTGATTTTGCTTTTTGGGTCACACCCAGTGATGCTCAGGGATTACTCTTGGCTCTGCACTCAGGAAACTCCTGGCAGTTCTCAGGGGACCATATGGGATGCTGGGGATCGAACCGGGTGGCCACGTGCAAGGCAAAAGCCCTGCCCGCTGTGCTATTGTTCCAGCCCCTAAACAATTTTTTAAATTAAAAAGTTAAACAGAGGTTGGAGAGTTAGGCCAATAGGTAGGGCAGTTGCCTTATATGATACCAACCCAGTTTTGATCCCTGTCACCCCCTGTGGTCCACTGAGCCTGCCCGAAGTGATCCCTGGGCGACAAACCAGGATTAAGCCCCGAGCACAATGGGTCTGGCCCAAAAATCAAAACAAAAAAAAGTTTTAAAAATGTAATTAAAAGACAAAAAATAAAATGCCCCCGAAAGGACAGGGAAGACAGATCACAGGGCTATGGTTGATAAGGATCCAAGTTTAATTCTCACAAAGCAGGCCGCCTGGGCAGGAGCAAAACCAGGTGCAGTCCTACTGACTTCTGGCACCAAAGGGCTCCAGCAGACCAAAGCCCTGGTCCCTGACACTAAGTCATCAGGGCCACACAGCCCACCACCTTTCAGAATGGCCTCTCGTTTCCATAAGCAGTTTGCCTCAACTTGACAAGAATAGTCTATTTGACGAGCCAAAAGCACTAAAGAGTGGCAAGGCAGAGACTAAATTAAACGGAGTTTAGAGGATCCTGGCAACAAAGCAGGCAGGAATCTCACAAACAGTTGGGCCACCTCTAGTGCAGGCCCTTCTATGCAAAACTATGGCTCGGCCTGCACAGTGAGAGCCTCCGCCTGGTTTCTGTTCCTCTACAGGTGCATGCGGCCCAGCTGTTCAAGAAGAAAAGGGTCACCTCTCAGAAAACGGGCTCCCAGCCATAGCTCAGGCTCTGAGCTGTTCCCTTCTCTGCCGCCGCCTCCTGCACCCAGCTCCTTTCAAACACTCCTTTCTCCCTTAAAATATCTCCGCCTATGGACAGTCTTTGCACAGGGATTTATAAAATGACAGTAAAAGTCAGGGGAGTGGGCACCCAAGCTTTTACGTAATCATTTTATTCAACCCCACACAAGTATTCACTGACTTCTTATTTATTTTGCTCTTTCACTCCTGACATTGTCCAGGCAAGGGTTATTCGGGTGGAATCTTTCCCCAGAATTCCCCATCCGCATTTCTGACATGCTCGCATTTGTGGAAACTGTTGTTGTTTTCAAACACCATCCAATGGAACTGTCTGTTTTCGCCAAGGAGTCGTTTTGGGGAAATGACTGACGATTCCTGCGTGATTTTTTTCAGACGTCTCTTACACAACCGCGGGCGGAAAGGGTTTCAAATCACAAGATTTCGGTGGAATCCAAGCCTCGCCTCTCGAAGCCTGCATCGATCTGGGGCTTACATGCCGAACTGTTTTCCTATTTCAACAACTTAAACAAGCAACTGAACAAACAAAACGAGCCCTTGTGCAAAGAAGGGCCTGCTTCCACCCCTTCCCGCACCCCTTCCCTGCACCCCCATCCTCGGCCGGGGCCGCTGCTCCAGCAAAGAACTCTCAGCGGACAGCAGCTTTCCTGCAACTCGGGTCAGACCCCAGTGGTCCTGAAACGACCGTGGTGAGACCCTGACGTCTCTCTGCTCTCCTGTCAATCAGCCCGGGTCCCGGGGAAGCTGCACAGAAGACACACAAAATCCAAGAGAGGTGCACTGGATGCAAAAGAGAAGGCACTCGCGGACGCTCAGCGGCCTTCGTGGCCCCCGGGTCGCTGTTGGGAACCCACCCCACCAGGACGAGCGCGAGGCCGAGCGGACTCCTGGGCTCCCCGGGGTGGGGGCACGGGCTGGGCGTGCGGGTGACAGCGACCTGCAGGGTCTGGATGCCACCCCCCTCCCCCGCCCCAGGGAGCGACCCCGGATGAAGCGTGCTTGTTCGCTGGGCGGCGGGCTGCAGCGGGCGCTCTGGAACCCGGGGCGGGGGGCACCGCGGGGCTGCGGAAAGGGGCGAGGTCAGCCGGGAACTTACCCGCGACGGCGGCGGCGGCGAGGCCGAGCAGCGGCAGCAGAAGCGCGGACAGCGCAGCCCCGGGCATGACGGCGGCTGCGGGGCAGGCGGCGCCGCTCGGCAGAGCAAAGCCAGGCCGGACCCGCCCACCGAGCGGGTCCTCGAGGGGGCGGGGAGCAGCGCGGACGGAGAAAGGAGGGAGAGCGGGGGCCGCACCCTGAGCCCACCCGGCCCAGAGCCCGCCCCGCTGGCCGGCAGCGCGCCGCTTCCCCCACCCCCCAGCGGCTCCACGCTGGTTTGGAAAACTTTTGATTCGAGCTGAAGTAACTTTGGACTTGCAGATTGCAAAATCTTCCAGAGACTTTCCGGAACCTGCTCTAAATCATCTAGAATGCGGGAGAAAGCCGGGAAGTGAACACTGGCCGGGTCTAGGGAACTAACCACAGCCCTGGCCACATGGAATATATATATATATATATATATATATATATATATATATATATACACACACACACATATATACATATATATTCATACACGCACATATATATATATTTAATTGAAACACTGCGGGATACAATTGCAAAGCTTTCATCATCGTGTTTTAGTCATACAATGATCGAATACCCATCCCTCCATCTGTATACCTTTTCCTTTCTTTTTTTCAGTATACATTTTCCACCACCAATGTCCCCAGTATCCCTCCCACCCCACCACCCGACCCGCCCCCCTCCCCCTGCCTCTATGGCAGACAATTCACATGGAACATTTTTGGAATAGTGCAAATGCATCTTGTTCAGGGGCATAGTTCAGAGATAGAGGGTACTTCTCACATGGGCAAGGACTGGGTTTAACCCCTGGCACTCAAAAAACAAAACAGAACAAAAAATTAGGGTTGGGGCTGTGACTAGATGATTGAGCATGTCTTACACGTGCAAAGCCCTGGGTTTGATCCTCAGTACCATACACACACAAAAAATAAATTAATAAAATTAAGTTATTATGGCAAGAGGTATTGTTTTACCTCTAAAATAAGCATGCCTCCATGTTGAAGAATTTCCAGCAAATGCCACATAGAACTAATTTGAAACAATATTGATAATATTTAGTTGCAGTTTTACTTTGACTCCATTAAAAGCTTCTGACCCTAGTGTCCTTGGATTTCTGCTGGCTGGCGTTTCTCCCAGAAGGCTGTTGGAAGAACAGGATCTGGGCTTCAGGTTGTTGTTTGTGTGGCGGCAGATACTGCAGACGTGATGTGTACTGATGGTCCTGGAGAGTCCCCAGGTCAGGATGGCACAGTTGGTGTTCATGTCACTAACAGTCACATTGACCAGAGGCCCTGGCAAAGGCTCCTCCCACTGGACTGTGTACTTCAGACAACTTTTCTCTGCCTGCCACCGGTCTTGTCCTGTCACCAGCTTCTAGAAACAAAACTAGCTCAGCTCTTGCCACCACCTTGGTCTTGGGCCGGCATGTAGATTAGTCTGAGAACAGTTTCCTTGAATGTGGAAAGCCACAGTTGGATCAAAAAGAATTTTGGGTATTTGTTTTTCCAAACATGATTTTTCAAATTATTAGTATAAACATCTTTCTTTAAAAATTTTTGTAGCTTTACTTATTGTCCAGTAGAAACCACTCCATCTATTGAACAGTATGCTGACTGCACAGCTTCTCTTACCGTTACTGATAGATAATGACACTATGATACACCGCCCAGTCGTGCCACCAGTGCCCAAAAGCAGTGGGAGAAAAATTGCACATGAATTGTTGGGATTTGGACAGTTGTCCCTGTTTCCTAAGGAAGGCGCTCTTTCTGCAGGTCTGGTGTGCTCCACCAACACTATACAGCTCCCAGACTTTGGGAAAACATCAATTTTTTACAAAAAGATTAAAAATTTGAGTGACACAGTTCATATATTTTCTCACAAGTTTTAAAATCATAGTTTAGGTAACATGGTTACAATCATTTTAATATTTATGGGAGTCATGTTTAGGGGAAGTTGAGGCCACCCCCTGAGGTGTTTAGGGCTTATTCCTGGCTCTGTACTTAAGGATCTTCTGGGCAGTATTCAGGGGAATACGTGGTGCCATTAAACTGTTCAACCCTAGACAATTTGAAACCTTGGAAAAAGGTTGCTCGAAGATATTGACTAAGTCAGTAGCATATGAAGTAATACTTGCTGTACCCTCTCCAGCCCACCCATATAGTATGGATACAAAGTTACTGCATCTTCAAGACCAAAGTGTCTACATCCCTCCACCACCTTCCTTACCTTTATGTCACTTCTGGTTAACCCCCTCTCTCTTCCCAACCCACACCCCAGACTGCTTGGTAATCTCAGTTCTGTATTCAAAAATCAAGGATTTGTCATTATTGATATCGCATGTTCTTTGTTTCTTTCTTTATATAGCACAGTTGAGTGAAATCATCTGGCATTTGTTCTTCTCCCTCTGACTTATTTTGCTTAACATGATGCCCTTCAGGCCCATTTAAATTACAGTAAACTGCAACACTTCATCATTTTTTATAGCTGAATACTGATATTTCACTGAAACTTTTTTTTTGGTCATAGGTGAAGTTACAAAGTTATTCATGATTATGTTTCAGGCATATGATGTTTCAACACTGATCCCTTCATCAATGTCCACTTCCCTCCACCAATCCCCCTGCCCTTATTTTCCTCCCCTCTCACCAGTCTACCGCTAATGAGGTTTCATACATTACTGTACTACCTTACAGTACTACTGTACTACTGTATTACAGCTCCTCTCCTCTGCCTGGCTGAACGCTTTTCTCTACCAAAGGCCTTGCGCTTCCCCCACCCCCATCCTATTCCCCAGCCCTACCAAGTGGCATGTTTCCTACAGAATACCAGTTCTCATTCCACTAAAACATCTCAAGCCTGAATTTTAGCTTCTAGAATGGAGATAATGAATTTCTGTTGTTTAAGCCACACAAACGTACAAGTTATACTTGTTGCATGTGTAGGTTTGTACATGTATAAAACATGGGATTATAACTTAACCAGTGATGGTCTCAAACCAAACAGCACGATACGCAAACCAGGGATAAATAAGATTGTTGAATTTTTGAGAGGAATTCATTTCATTAGTGAAAGAGTGCTTTATAATAGAATTTGAGGGAACTGGAAGACAAACCTAGTGGTGAACATGTGCCTACCTAGCATGTGTCTGGCCCGGGGTTCAATCCCAGGTACTAATTGCTCTGAGTATTCAATCAGATCACACCCTCACTATTGAGAGTGGCCCATAAAGATAATAAGATAAGGCTTCATAGGGACAGCTGAGTGGCTTAGAGCATCAGCTTTGCAAGTCTAAGGACAAGAGTTTAATCCCTGGCAGTGATGCATGCATGGGATATAATCCTGGCAGTTCCACTGTTTGAGTTCTGTGACCCTAGTGTTGCAGCGACTTTGAGCTGCCATGTGTCGAGGTATGTGTGAGCACCACAATTCAAGGGGGATGCTTTAATCCTCCCAGCAAGCATTGCAACTAAATGATGTGCAAGCACCCCAGTGCACCCCTAACCCCCAGTGAGCACATACATGAGAACCACCAGCATCCACTGGAAAGGGATGACCCTGTGGTACTACAAACAGAACACTGGGGTGCCACAAGCAGAGACCCCTGTGAGCACGTGTGCAAGCACTGAAATTAAAGGAGTATAGTCTTAGGCAAGTAGCATGGTTGAGTGTGCGAGAACCACTACCACAGCTAAATGTGTGAGCACCACAGCCAGCTGAGTGGTCATTGCATCAATAACAATGAAGGGAAGAGGAAAGTAATAAGATAATACAATAAAATTTGAAAAGCAACAATAAAAATATAATTTCAAAATTAGAAGTGGTTTCAATAGATACCTTTCCCAAGAATATATACCAATGGCAAAAGCATATGGAATCTCAACACCGTGTCATTAGGAAATTACAAATAAAAAGAGAGAGAGAGTGAGCGATTCCAATTTACAGCTACTAGAATGACCTTAAAAGAAAAACCCTGGCACCCCCACATGTGGCTGAACAGGTAGTAGAAAACCCACTTTTACTCATTGCTGATGGAAATGTAAAATGGCTCAGCCACCTTGGAAGGCAGGTTTTCAGTTTTTATTTTTCGGGGAGCTTGGGGGGCCATGCTCCCAGAAAATGCTCAGAGGGCCTATGAGTCACTTCTAGTGATATTTATCAACCAAACTGGACAGTTCAATGCTTGGTTCTGTGACATGATGTTGCTTGGGTCCAGCCCTCTGGGGTCCACTAGGATCAAACCCAGTGATACCAGAAGGGCCTGCATTGCTTTGAATTAAACTTGGTCTTCAGTGCAAATCTAACCTTTGTGCCAGATCCTAGACCCCTAGCTTGGAAATTTTTAGAAAAAAAAAAACTGTCACTGCCACTGTCATCCTGTTGCTCATCGATTTGCTCGAGCAGGCACCAGTAATGTCTCCATTTTGAGACTTGTTGTTACTGTTTTCAGCTTATCGAATATGCCATGGATAGCTTACCAGGATCTGCTGTGAGGGCAAGATACTCTCAGTAGCTTGCCAGCTCTCTGAGAGCGGCGGAGGAATCGAACTTGGGTCAGCCACATGCAAGGCAAATGCCCTACCGCTGTGCTATTGCCACAAACAAACGAACAAACAAAAAAATCCCAACCAAACCTTAATGTTCTCTTCCCATATGATTTAAAAGTCATACTACAGGTATCATGGTATTTATTTAACTTAAAAATTACAGATGGGTGGGGGAAAATAAAATTACATACATATAAAACCTGGAGCGTAGTTGTTTAAATAAGATTTATTCATATTTGCCTAAACTGAAAGTGACCAATATTCTTTCAATAGGTGAATTGATACATCCATACAGTGAAAGATTCTTTAGCACTAAAAAGAAAATGAATGAGATTTTGCTAAAAGGTATTGTGTATGCCATGCACATATTTGAAGCCCTGGATTCAAGTACAATACCAAAAAAAGAAAAAGAGGAAGAGGAGAGAAAAGGAAGGAGGAGAAGTAGAAGAGTGAAGAAAGGAAAGAAAGTAATGAGATCTCAGGCTCTGAAAGGCATGGAGAAACCTTATAAATATACTGCTAAGTGAAAGAAGCCAAACTGAAAAGGTAACATAATGGATAACAATAAATGTGATATTTTGGTAAAAACCCAAATAATGGCGACTATAAAATATTCAGAGGTTGTCAGGGCTGGGAATGGGTGGTGAATAAGGAAAAGTATAGAGACAAGAGTAAGCAGAGTCTAGGGGATTGGTAGAGCAGTAATGGTGCACTGGCCAGCATGTTCTTGAGTTTAGTTCCCAGTACCTGACCCCTTAGTACCACAAGGCATAGCCCTGTGGCATCTACAGCACCAACTGCCATACAACTTAATGGTCAGAACCAAGTGGCACCCAGAGCCTCTCCACAACCCCAAAACTGCCAGGAGCTGCTCCTAAAAACTTCTAACCCTTCTTACTCTTTTCTTGTCTCTGACAGAACCGTCTGAAATGGAATGAGTGATTGTTCCCAAGCTCTGATCAAGGAAATACCATAAGGAGAGTTGTAGGTTGTCAGAGATGGTAAGAGGCCATATTCATTTTCATTTACTGAGAAGGAAATTGATCCCAGATGATCCTGGAATGGGAGGGAGAGTCAGAAACACATGGGATCTGGTTCATTTTTCAGCATCCGCTGTCTAAGAACTTTTTGCATCTCACACTATTTGTTTTTCAGTCTCACAATTATTTGCCTACATTTTGGCCTCATTCCGGATTCCAGTCCCTAGATTTTATTTTCCCCAGTCCTTGCCTCTCCCTTCGTCATCCAACCTATATATACATATATCTCCTTTTTGTTTTTCTATAGTATTCACCTGACCAAATTTGAATAGGTAGTGTCTTCTTTAAAAATACATTTTTTCCAGCTTGAAAAATATTGACATATGTTTGACATTGTGTAAGCATGCAATATGTAATGGGTTTTATACATATTTATTTCTAATTTTATTTTGAGGTATTTGACCACAGCCAGCAGTGCTTGGGGAACCATATGTAGTGCCAGGAAGGAATTGGAATTAGTCCTTTGCGTAGGAAACTCCTTAACCCCTGTGTTCTGTCTGGTCTCTGGCACACTTTTATTTTGCAAAATTATTATTCCCATCTTTTCCACTTAATTATCATTTATTTTCAGTGTCAAAACATGTAAGAGTTACTCTCTTAGCAACTCCCAAGTAAATAATAGTTTTATCAATGACAATTACCATGTTGTATTTGGAAGCCCAGTCTTACAGTTTTCTTGTCATTTTTTTTTATTCCTTGCCAGTGGCAGGAATCAAATTCAGGGTCTCACACATGCAAGGCATGTGCTTTACCACTGATCACATCTTAGATCACATCCTCAGAGGACCATACAGGATGCCAGGGATCAAACCCAGTAATTTACATGCAAAGCAAATGCTTTACCTGCTGTACTATTGCTCTGCCCCCTTGTTACTGTCTTTCGGATGAGACTATTCACTAATCATCTTTCTCCAAAGAAGTTCTCATTTTCTTTGCAAAATGAAACTGGAGGCCAAAAAAGATACAAACTTCTCTGTTTTGGGAGGAGGAATACACCCATTTATGCTCAGGGTTACTCCTGGCTCTGTTCAGGCATCAGTCTTTTTGGTTTTTTTTTTGGGGGGGGGTGTTACACCCGGTGTTGCACAGGGGTTACTCCTGGCTCTACACTCAGGAATTACTCCTGGTGGTGCTCAGGGGGACCATATGGGATGCTGGGAATTGAACACGGGTCGGCCACATGCAAGGCAAATGCTCTACCCACTGTGCTATAGCTCCAGTGCCTTGGTGGTGCTGGGGACTGAACATATGTGTTGCTAGAAATCAAAGATTGGCTGCATACAGGGCAAATGCCCCACCTACTGTACTATCTTTCTGGCCCTAGACAAACATCTTCATACTCACCTACTCCTTTTCCTCTTTTGTGCGGTTATATCTCTTGTGACCTCAAACAGTAAGGCATCCGAATCCAATTCTTCTTTCTGTAGACTTTGAACAATCCCTCTCCTCCCATCTTTTTCACAATTTGCCTCTCTTCCCTTCCTGTGCAATTATTTTGTTTTTACTGTTTTTCTTTCCTCTAAGCTTCTAAATAGTATAAATTTTTAATTACTTTTTTTGAAAACAAAACCTAAAAACAACTTTCCACTCTCTCTGTGATTATGGCCCAGTCCCTCTCTTTTCCATTATATTCTATTATACTTTTCAAAGTTTTATTCTTTGTATTTCCTAATTTCCCTTTTACTTTTCAGCTCACTGCCATCTAAGTTATCTCCAGCACTGTGCAATATTTCCAATTGCTAAAATCTCAGTAACTTCCTAATTACATGTGTTTCATATGACTTTGCCCTTCCATTGCTTCACAATAGAAAAAAAATTTTTAAAAATTTATTAATGAATCACCATGAGGTGCAGTTACAAACTTATGCACTTTTATGTTTGCATTTCAGTCATATAGTGATCGTTTACTCATCCCTCCACCAGTGCCCATTCTCCTCCACCAATGTTCCCAGTATCCCTCCCACCACCCCCACCCCATCCTCCACCACCCCTGCCCCCCCCTCTGTGGCAGGGCATTCCCTTTTGTTCTCTCTCCTTTTGGGTGTTGTAGTTTGCAATAGAGGTATTGAATGGCCATTATGTTCGGTTTATAGTCTACTTTCGGCACGCAGCTTTCAACCTGAATGGGTCCTCCCAACATCCTCTATTCTTTATCTCAGCTCAGAAAACTGGCCTCATATGCTGGGGTAATAGAAAAAAATTTTTTTTAATGTAGGAGTACTGCTACTTATTCAGCCATTGATTAATCTGATTGAGCTGGGCATAAACTCCACATTACTTTAAAAAAATTTTTTAATTGGTTATCCATGAGATAGACCATTACAAAGCTGTTCATAATTGTGTTTCAGTCATACAATGATCCAGCACCCATCCCTCCACCAGTGCACACATCCCACCACCAATTTCCCCCATTTCCCCACCCCCTACCCCCAACCTCCCTCTATGGAGGAAATTTCCTTCTTGCTCTCTCTCTCTCTCCTTTTCCTTTTATGCATTATGGTTTGCAATACAGGTGCTAAGACGTCATGGTGTTTGTTCAGGGCATTCGGTATTTTTATTGGGATGGTAAGGCTGGAGTAGCTTTCAATTGGGTGGCAGCTTTGGAGTGTGGATGTGACTGCCAAGGGTTCTGGAAGTACTGGGGGAAGGTAGCCAATCCCGACCCTGAGAAAGCCTGGAGATCTCAGTCACAAAAACCCGCATGCCAAAATTGTCAGCAGATTATATCTTAGTGAGGTCTGTCCTGAGACAGTGGAGTTAAGCCAAGGGTATGGCGGCGATTTTGGATGTGGAAGCAAGTAGTTGCTGGGGACTCAGCCTGGGCCAGCCACCAGGCCAACCCAACCCCCTCTGACTTACCCCAGTCTGTTCAACCATGTGCAAGTCTGCGATTAACTGTGGCTCTTGCAAGATTTATCTATGGGTCTCTGAAATAAGGCCAATAAATGAGCTGGTATAGCTGAGCTGGAGGTGGTTTGTGGGCATGGCTCCCCAATATCTAACTTCTGGCTGTTTAATTTCTTGGTTAATTTGGCCCCAAGTTGTTGGATCCAGCCAAAGCCACAGCAGCAATTTTGGGGTGTCAGGAAGCTTGAAGACACCATCAGGCTGCTGATGCACTTGCCGTGCAGGTACAGGTTGACCTGTTGGTGACACCATAACCCCCACAATAGGAAAAATATTGATTTGATTCTTATTGAATTGAAAAGGTATTTGGCCAGAGAACCAAAAGCCTAAGACTTCTCAGGATAGGTCAGTACCTCACAGAGATGTTCCTTGGATGAGAGATCACTAACTTCTCTTTATTAATGTTATTGTTGTTTTGAATCTGTTTAACAAAAACTCACATCCACAGAGGGTAGGGCATTTGACTTGCATGCGGCTGGCCTGGGTTCGATTCCTCTGTCTTTCTCGGAGAGCCTGGCAAGCTACCAAGAGTATCCCACCCACATGGCAGAACCTAGCAAGCTACCCATGGCATATTCGATATGCCAAAAACAGTAACAACAAGTCTCACAATGGAGACATTACTGGTGCCCACTTGAGCAATCAATGAATAATAGGACTACAGTTCTATAGTGCTATTGTTGTTTTGGACCACACCCAGAAGTTCTTGGGTGCTGTTTCCAGTGTGCTTAGGGAAGCATGTGGTGCTGGGGACTACATACAAAGAATGAGCTCCAGTTCTAACAGTCATTTTCCTGGTCCTTACTAAGCTCCTGTTTTGACCTGAGATAATTAGGCCTACAGAAGTTGAGATCAAAATAGAGGGTGAATCCTCCTCTGTATATTTCAGTGCTCTTTTGTCCTCTGAAGTAGGGAAAATGGAATGAAGAAGACCAGAGAAGAGACTGATGTACATAATCCAAGGGAGGGGATAAAAGGGATAAAAGCATTAACTATGAAGTTCTCAATATTACCTAGCTTGGAGATCATCTTACCTTTCTTATTTTTTCTCATATAAAAGCAGTATTTTGTAAGGAAAGACTAGAAATGCCTGTTATAAATTCTGGGACATCTAGAACAGGATTGAATAGGAGCAGAAAGACAATGTTCGTGGTCATGTTGAGAAGACTGTTCAACAGGAGTCTTGTCGAATGGGAGACAGAAATAAAAACCTAGACTTATTTAACCAAAACACATTGTCTATAAGTGGTGAGAGAGTGCCATGGTCGTAGACAGGACCTCTTGAAGGGAGCACAAAGGGTGAGAAGTGAATCATAGAAGGATTTTCTGCTGATCCAATAGTAAAAGACATAGTCAGGTGAATCTGGAAGAAGACTAAATTCATACACTCAGAGATGTAGGAATGATTATATTTATTCTTTTTTAAATGCACACAAATTCTTAAGAATGACTTTACCATAGCTGGACCCACTTTTTCACTATATGCTATCATAATAAAATACAACTTAGATAACATTATTTTCCACAAGGATCAAAACAGTTTTATTTTAAAAAATGGAAAAAAAGCAATTACTCTATCACCCACAACTCTACATAGGTCCACTGTTCCCATCAATTTGGTTTAGTTGTTTGAAGAAAATCTTAATAACTAAAAGCATACAGATCAAAGAATGAAAATCCTAATCTAACAACTGAATATAATTTTCCCAAAAAGTTATACTATAGTTGTAGACTGTACAAAAACTCTCAGAAAATTATTTACAACTTTTTCATAGTACAAACAGCCTAATCTTTAAACTATGAATTTCAAAAAATACATTCTAAATACACAAATATAAGTTAAACATAAAATAAAACATTTATATGTCCAGTGACAGTTATTATTAAAAATCTGTTGTAAAATTAATAAGTTTGAATTTTTAGTAGTAATCACAAGGTTGAAAGTTTTACCATAAAATTTTCATCAGTACAAATGCAAGATATACAATAATTTTCACAGATCCTCTTCTCTCTTTAGTTCATATAATATTCAAGTAATAAAAAAATTTATTCAAAAGTTGGAATGCCATCTAAGGTATATAAATTGCAAAGTTCTTGAAAAATCTTATCCTAGTTGTCTGGATGTAGCTTTGTGGTAGAGCACTTGCTTTACATGTATGAGGCCCTAAGTTCAATTCTTAGTACTGAAAAAAAGTAAGAAATAAGCAAGCAAACAAAAACATTTATTCTAAGCCACACCCTTAAAAAAGTTTATACACAAGAAAGAAATAAAAAGATGTTGCTACAGGGTATGTACGATTAAGTACAAAATATTTTAAAAGCTAGTTTCATGAATACAAAAAGTAGACATTTAGGTAATATTGACATGGAATATTTTTAGAATAGTGCAAAAGCATCTTGTTCAGGGACATACCTCAGTGGTAGAAAGTACGTCTCACGTGTGCAAGGGTTAAATCCCTGGCACTCACAAAACAAAAACAAGAAATTGGGGGCTAGGTAGTTGACACATGTCTTACATATGTATAGTCTTGGGTTTGATCCCCAGTACCACACAAAAAACCAAAAATAAATTAATAAAATAAAAGGAATCATACAGCAAGAGGTATTGTTTTACTATATGAAAAAAATAAGCATGCCTCCATGTTTAAGAATTTTCTGCAAATGCTACATAGGACTATTTTGAAACAATATTGATAATAGTTACAGTTGCAATTTTACTTTGAGGTACTAATGTGTTTGGCCAGACATTCTTCAAAATAGCTCTTCTTACAAAAGGTAGATGTGTGTCAGAGCAATATGCCCATTTAAGTTTTCTAGGAAGTTGTGCTAAAATATCGTTAAAACATACATTTCCTGGGCTGGAGTGATAGTACAGAGGGTAGGGCACTTCCTTGCATGAGGCTAACCTGGAGTCCATCCCCAGAACCCACACATCTCCTGTGCCCCACCCGGAGTGATCCCTGAGTACAGAGCTAGGAGTCAGCCCTGAACACTAATGTGGGTGTGTCCCCAAAACAAAACAGAAACATTATCCTAATGACCAACCATATTCTTACAGAGAAAATGAATATTAAACTTACTATCCAACAAATAGCTTGGTCTTCCTCCCCATATTATTAGCTAGATAAAAATACACTTTGTGAGAAAGTGTGCGTACCAGCATTGCAACTGAGCAACTGAGAAAACTACTTAAGGCTTCTACTTTGGAACACAGTAAATACTGACACTGGGAAAAATTTCAATGGCTCATTTTCCCTAACACATTAGTGCAAACCAGCAAACTTTTAAAAGAATTTAGTCGTGGAAAGTAGGAAGCATAATCTCATCTTCATTTACTCCTTGTTCATAGCGAACTGAAGAGAAGAATCCCGGCCAGTGCAAACGCTTCCTCTTCTTGAGGAAGAAAATTAGTCCGATGATGAGAGCGAGGATACTTAGCACAGCAAATGTGATACCAATTCCTCTGTAATCAGGACCTAGACGAGGTAAATGTTTGACAATGGAGGAGAGAGTATAAAAGTGATCATTTCTGATTTTATATATACAAATTAGATACAATAGCTACTTGATTATTTCATAGCTTTAATATCAATTTTAAACTTATCATCAAACGCTTCAGTGCTTTCTTCTCAAATTCAGCTGTTTTCCTTTTCATTCAAACCCCTCTTCATTGCTATAATGATTTTCTCCTAAAGAAATTAAAGCACTACCATTTATGCTCACTTTTCCTTTTCATTTCTCTTCTGAGAATACTACTCCCAGTCTATTCCCTGACTTTGATAGCACAGAGCTAAAAGTTGTAAATTTTTGTGTATGATTTACCTCGGGCCAAATAGCTTTAAAATGATTTAAGCCTTTAGGATGATTTCACTTAGCTCCTAGCTATTCAATCAATTTCAGATTTTGTACCGAATCTCTTCTCTGCATGTTGATAAAGTAAGTTCATTGCTCCCACAGTTGCAAGGCCACCTCTAGCTAATCTCTCTCTCCCTCTCTGTAACTTATTTGAAGCATTATGACTTATGTTAAGGTTTCAAATATACAACATCTCAATGTCACACCTTCCACCAGAGTGTCTGCTTCTATCCATCTACCATTGTCTGAGGATTCCTCGCCCTGCGCCCCTCCCCCATTCATACCCACTCTATACACCCTTCATGCCCTTCCCTTCCATTGGTATGCTCAGTTCTATAAATCAGTTCTCAGTTTCTATTGCCTTTGACTATTTCTTACATTCATTCTTTTTTTCTCAAATGTTCAATTTTATAGCAGACTTTCCACCTCTACACAGATAATCAAAATGACCCAAACCAATTCAATGTCAAACCACCCAACCCTGATCCACATGTTCAACCCAATGACTTTGTGTCCCACTTTGACCCTTGCTTCCAGAGTCCTAGGTGTCTGGCACCTATTTAGGCTCCAGCTCTCCCATGAGTGCTCAAGATCATTCTGCCACAGGCTCTTGGCTCCAGCTGGTCCTTTTGTGTGATGTGCTTTTTCCCAGTGATGTTTGCTTCTTCTCTCTGCTTTGATGTCTCCTACTAGGAGGCGTCTTTCCTGATAACTCATCTAGAGTAGTTATCAGGAATGCCCTAGCCTCGGGCACTTGAGTTTGTGACTATTCAGATAGTTTCTTCTCTTTTCAAAACTGACCTGATTGATTATTATTATAAATCTTCCTTCACTGGATTGTAAATCTTGGGAGAATAGTTATCTATTTTGTTCACTAGTCCGCTCCAGCACATGAACAGGGCACAGAAAATGGTAAACACTCAATATTTACTGAGTGAGATGTGAATATACTGATAAATATCACCAAGAATTGGGGCTCTATCATTAGTGCTTGTACACCAGAATGGACATTTTTGTATTAGATCTTTAGGAGTGATCAGAGCACAAGGTTTGCTCGCCACACACCAATGCTGCTGTGAAAAAAGTTACAATGTTCCAGGAAGTTATTTTATATATAAATTTATGATTAAGTTTAAATGATTATTTCCTGTAGATAATAACCAGGATGTTTTGATTAATTAAATTTAGCTTTGTATTGCTTTAAAGGTACATCATGAATTTTATGTAAAGAGGATACAGGAAGGAAACTAACTGCAGAATTTGACCATTGAGCTTTAACATATTCAAACTATTGAATAGGATACATATGAAAAATATTTTCGAAAGCCTGGGAAGATAGCCTGGAGGGCTCTAGCACAAGTGGGATTCCCAGTTCAATTCCAAGCACTGCCACAGGTGCCCCCCTCCAAAATAACTTTCCACTTATAATGGCTGCTTCAATTCTTCTTAGAAAGCAATTGTATACAATTTATACAATTTTTGTTTGTTTTTGAGCCACAACCAGTGCAGTGCTGAGGGCTCACTCCTGGCTCTTTGCTCAGGGTCACTGGCAGTGTTCAGAGAAACTTATGGGGTGCCAGGGATCAAACCCAGGTCATCTGTGTGCAAGGCAAGTGTCCAACCTGCTATCTATATCTCCAGTCCCTAAATAATTTTCAACTGGTGCTTAGGGGCAATTCCTGGTGTGCTTACGGGATAAAACCAGGCTCAGTTGCATATAAGGCCAGCACCTTAGCCCTGCACCATGTCTCCAACCTCCCCATCTAGGAGCATTAAAGATCCTATACACTAATTATTGCTTGTATTTTTTCCATGGAAAAGAATTTCTATGACAATCAAAAAATTTTGCACATTTTTAATTTTTCTTGGGGTCATACCAGGTGGTGTTTAGGAGTAACTCCTGACTTTGCACTAGGAATCGCTCATGGTGGGCTTTGAGGACCATATGGGACACCAGGGATCAAAACCAGGTCAGCTGTGAGCAAGGAAAGCGCGCACCCTACTCACTGTACTATCTCACCTGCCCTGCACATACTTGAAAGACTGCATACTTTTCATTTGCTAATTTGGTTTTTAGGCCACATCCCACAATGCTCAGAGATTATTCCTGACGTTGCACTCAGGAGACACTCCTGGCATGTTCAGGGGACCATTTGGGATGCCAAGGATCAAACCCGGGTCGGCTGTGTGCCAGGCAAGCACCCTACCACTATATTATCTCTCAGGTCCCTAGACTATATACTTTAAAACAGAATATATACTTTAAAACCAAGAACAAACATGGAACACAATTAAATCATACGTTTATTCTTTGTCCTGTTGTGCAAAAAAAAAATCATTTGAAAGTTCATGTTACTTACCTAAAGGAATTTTGCAGACAACTCTTCCATAGCCAAGTGTACAATCAACGTTTTTCCAAGTTTCATTTGAAGCTAAAAGAATGCCACATTTCCCACTACCACGCTTACTTTTATCTGCCCATTTGACAAATTTAACCTCTGATCCATCCAACCAATGTGAAGTCTTATCTAAAGAAAGAAATGTAAAATAAACACAACTCTACACAACTCTTTGTTGCCACTATTACTAAGGGGGAAAGCATGAAATTACTTAGAACTGTATTTACAACTATTTTAAACGACCTTAATAAGGACCAGATGTATAGTAGAACAAGTACTTTTTATGTTTGAGGTCCAGAGTTTGACTCCCTACAGTACTTGCTCTCCATCCCCTAGGCTGGCCTGATATGGCCTAAGTGGCTCCTGAGAACTACTGGGAGTGGTCTGATACCTGGAGCATCTTTGGATTGACCACCACAATTCACAGCAGAAACAACTTAATGAAAGTGAAAAAATTTAAAAATTAGTCTTTTAGGAGTGTGCCATGAATGTGTATGGGATCCTGAGTTTAATTTCTGGCACTACACATACACAAATCAATCCTTCAGTCTCACCTTTCAGGTGTTCAATAGCCACATGAGGTTAGTCATTACTGGGCAGTACTTATACAGAACAACTGTTCACAAAGTTTTATTGCCTAGCACTGGAAAAGAATGTGGTTCTTTGACAAAAGTGCAGAATGCTTTCACATTAATTGTGTGAGGACAGATTTCTACACACCTATACCCACCCCACCATCAATCCTCTTTTCCTTATCATTGAAGATTCACTGATGGTGGATGAAGGTCAAGGAGGGTTTCTGTACCCACCACACCCCCGACTATGGTTCCAATTTTGTTTTCTAGCTGAGGTGATGCCACCTTGTGGGGATAATGTAAACACATTTTACAATTCATTTTAATGATCAAGTTTAAATCTTTTCACTTGGTTGGCAGTGTTTAATATTTCAGAATCCATATTTACGTAAATTATTTGGAATTCAACTTCAAATAAATTGTGAAATAGACTTTCTAATTTTATATAGAGTCTGTTTATTTAAAATTTTTTTCGGGGGTGGGGACAACACCTAGCTGTGCCAGGGCTTATCCTTGACTCAACGCTCAGGGATCACTACTGGTGGGCTGGGGGATCATATTGGATGCCAGGGATTGAAACTGGGTCAGTTCCATGCCAGGCAAGCACCCTTCCTGCTGTTCCATCTCTTTGATGCTGAATCTAGTTCTTTTGTAAATTTTTTTTAATTGGGGGTGGGCGTTGGGCCACACCCAGCAGTGCTCAGGGCTTACTCCTGACTCTGTGTTCAGAGATCACTCCTGGCAGGGCTCAGGGAACCTTATAGCATGTCAGGAATCAAACCTAAATTAGCTGTATGTAAGGCAAGTAACTTATTTGTTGTACTATCTATCCAGATCACCCAAAATAAAATTTTTTATTCTACTTTAGGTAACAGCATTACAATAATGTTAATGTTTATATCACCCAAATCCTTATTATTTCTTATTGTAATATTCTTCCACAAATTTTGTTGAACCAATTCCTTTTAAATTTACTAAGTTAATTTGAAAAAGTATCTCACTATTAAGACTTAGTACCAGAGTCCTATGAGGTGTAAACACAGGTTGCCAAAAAGTAGAATACTAAGGGTAGTCCGGTACAGCTCACAGTGCTGGGGGTGGGGGGAGGGCGGGGAGGGAGAGAAGGGAGGGGGGAAAGCAACACTTGTTGATTTAAGTATTTTCATAAATCACTCTAGCTGACTAAACCTAAATTCATTCGGAATTTGTAAGTCTCTACTCTAAAAGTAGCCAGCATATCTAGCTTATTCATTAATAAGGCAACTTAAATCAGTGACAACTTGAGATTCTTTAGCAAGCCTACTCAATATTGAGAACAAGCTAGAATTTTCAGCATATTTCACATACAAACATGTCACTTACCAGAACGTATAATCATTCCAAGCCAAACTCTCATGGTAATATTGTTATTTTCCCTCATCAGTTTGCTCACGAATTTATTCTCATCCTCATCCATTATGGTAACAACACCTGCAGAATTATCTTTTTAAGGGAGATAAAAAAAACCCAAGCTAATTAGATCTATGAAAACCAGGAAAGTAGGTTGTTTTCAAATAGTCATTTGGGAAAATAAAATCTATCAATATCATTGAAAAATTCAATTTTCCCACAGAAATCATTTTAAAATCTGATACTTTTATCATTTTAAAAATAGAGCATCTCAAAATTAAAATATTTCTCAGATTAAAACTTTATACACATAAATTTTGTTTTTCAAATTGTTTACCTAGTAAAATTTTCTATCCTAAAACTGTCAAAAAGAAGGGGCCAGAGCGATAATAACAGCATATAGGGCATTTGTCTTGTACAAGGATGATCCAGATTCTATCCCGGCATTCCACAAGTTCCCCCAAGCCCACTGGAGTGATCCCTGAGTACAGAGCCAGGAGTTAGCCTTGAGGAGTGCTGGGTATGGCCCTAAAACTACACACACACACACACACACACACACACACACACACACACACACACACACACACACACACACACACACACACACACACACACACACACACAGAGTTGTAGGGAATTGCCTCTCTAATAAAGACCCTACGGTCAGGGCAGTCCCCTGGGTAAAATAACTCTAGTTTAGTTTAAATTATGGAACTGCAAACATGCACCCAAGTATGTGTACCCAAGTAGGTCTACTACTAGAGCATGACTGAAGATAACCGTAACTTCAGTGTTATTATCAGAACGTGCTCATAGCTTATCACCCTATGGCCACAAATTGTAAATATTCCAAGTATTGCTCTTCTATTTAAAAAATAATTTTATTTTAAGCACTATGATTTATTTTTTATTGAATCACTGTGAGCTACACTTATAAAGCTTTCATGTTTGAGTATCAGTCATACAATTATTGAACACCCATCCCTCCACCAGGGTACATTTTTCAGCACCAATGTCCCCAGTAACCTTACCCCCCCCCTTTACCCCCATCCCCACGCCTCTATGGCAGACAGTTTCCCTTTTACTCTCCCTCTCCTTTTAGGCATTATGGTTTGCAATAAAAATAATGAGAGGCCATCATATTTGGTCCTTTATCTACTTTCAGCACACATCTCCCATCCCGAGCGATCCCTCCAACCATTATTGACTTAGTGATCCCTTCTCTATCTATCTCAGCTGCCTTCTCCTCCAGGTCATGAGGCAGGCTTCCAACCATGGAGCAATCTTCCTGGTCCTGTCTCTACTGTCATTGATTGTCAGTCTCATATTATGTTATTTTATATTTCACAAATGAGTGCAGTCATTCTGTCTGTCCCTCTCTTTCTGACTCATTTCACTTAGCATGGTACTCTCCATGACTGGCCACTTATATGCAAATTTCATGACTTCATCTTTTCTAACAGCTGCATAGTATTCCATTGTGTAGATGTACCAAAGTTTCTTTAACCAGTCAGTCATCTGTTCTTGGGCACTTGGGTTGTTTCCACATTCTGGCTATTGTGAATAAAGCACGATGATTCACATTACTGATAATGGTCAAGGTTTCATACATAAAACATCCTAACACCAGAGTCTCCATCAGAAGGTTTGATTCTCTTCACCACTGTCCTAGTGTCTCCTCCCTCCTTCTATCCCCTACTCTGGTGATATGCTTCTCACTAAAGACCAGTTCTCAGTTTCTGTTGACTTTGACTATTTGTTGTTTCTTTACAATGTTTATATTCCACATATGAGAGACATCATTCTGTATCTGCCCCTCTTCTGACAAATTTCGCCCAGCATGGTACATCTGATCCATTGATCCATCCACATTGAGGCAACTTGTATGATTTTATTTTTTTTTCTTACAGCCAAGTAGTATTACATACTGTCTATGTCACAGTTTCTCCATTCACTCATCTGTTCTTGTGTATTTGTTTCCAGATTTGACCTATTGTGAATAGTGCCTATATTCCAATGAATATAGGAGTGCAAATATCTTTACTGAACTGTTTTGGGGCCCTTGGTATATATTCCAAGGAGTTGAAATGCTGGCATATGGAAGCTCAATTCCTTGTTTTTTGAAGAGGTGTCCAAATTGATTCCCCAGAAGGCTGGACCAATTGACATTGCCACCATCAGTGAATGAAGGGCCCTTTTCCCTGCATCCATGTCAATACTGGTTGTTTTTGTTCTTTCAAATTTGTGCAGTCTCTTGGGCATGAGGTGATTTTTATTACTGTTTCATTTGCACTTCCTTGATAATTAGTGATGCTGAACATTTTCATATGCCTTTTGGCCATTTATATGTCTTATTTGATTTCTGTTCATCTCCTACCCCACCCCCAATTTTTTATGGGGCTGGATAATTCTTTTCTTAAAAGTTCTACTAGTGCTTTATATATCTTGGATATTAACTCTTTATCAGATGAGTGGTGAGCAATTTTTTCTCTGAATCTGTAGGTATCTTTGTGTTAAGGTCATCAATTCTTTTAAGGTACAGGAGTTTCTTAATGGGTCCCATTTGTTAAATCTTTGCTTCTGTTTGATTGGCTAATGGTGTTGAATTTTTAAAGTGCCTCTAGCTTCAATGTCTTGGAGAATTCTGCGTATGTTTTCCTCAGGTCTGACACTGAGATCTTTAGTCCATATTGATTTGACTTTTGTGCATGGTATTATGAAGGGGTTTACATTCTCCCTCTCTTTGCAATGTAATCTCATCAATGGCCAAGATCCAGAAACTACTGTAGGATGACATAGTACGAAACTATGAAACAAAGCTCCCAGAAGAGAGCAATGCAGAATCTCCTGCCCCCATGTCAGGCTGTCTTCACCGGGGCCCCCTCAGAGGGGGGTGGGTTGAGTTTTCCTCCCCATCCCGAGCAGAGCCCCGACAGCCATAAACCTCCAGAACCCAGCCACAGCCATGCTCAAGGCCACTCTCCACTCTCTTGGACGAGCCTCACCCATGAAGGAATCGACAGAGAAACCCAGGTGTGCGGGACCTGTGGCTGAGATTTCCAAGCCTGCTCAGACCAAGCCTGGGTCTCCTCAACCCAGGTCCCCAGTTTTCCAGTAGTTTGGCAGTCACACCCACAAACTTTTTATTTTTATTTTATTTTTAAAATTTTTATTATGAATATTTTTTCCCTGCACAGCAGAGCCTGGCAAGGTACCTGTGACATATTTGATATGCCTAAAACAATAACAACAACATGCTCTTTGTGTTCCTGGAGTGAGCAGATGCCATTTGGCTACATGAGCACATGACAGGGACATATGAAGACATTACTGGCGCCTGCTCAAGCAAATCAATGAACAACAGGATGACAGTGATAGCGACAGTGACAGTGATACCTTAGGATCTGTCTCTGGATTTTTAATTCTATTCCATTGATCTGAGGGTATGCCCTATTACAGTGATATGTTTTAATTACCTAGATCTTTGTAGTACAAAATGAAGTTGGGGTTAGCAATGTTACCCATATTCTTTTTCCCTGTGTATGTGTGTGTGGGAGGTATTATTTCATATAAATTTCAAGAGTGATCTATGTCTTTGAAAAATATCATGGCTCCTTTCTTTTGGACCCGGCTGTGGAAGGAGCATGATGGAGGGGCCCGAGGGAGCGCCCTCGGACCCCAAGCAGCCCACTGAACTAATTCCGGCATGGGACCAGAGACCCCACGGCGTGCTGAAGCTGTGGGACCCGGGCATCCCCCAATTCTTTTAACCTGTCTCTCTCTCAACTCCTCCCTCCTGAGCACAGCACAGGGGCCGCGGTTTTCCTGAGCGCAAAACGGAGACGCCGATCCAGCCAAAACAGGACGTGACCGCGCTTGCGGGAGTCCCCAGGGGGCGGGGGCGGCGACCCCCGCCCACCGCAGTTAGATACTTAAACCCACCTCCCCCACGTGTGCTTCCTTTTGGACCCGGCTGTGGAAGGAGCATGATGGAGGGGCCCGAGGGAGCGCCCTCGGACCCCAAGCAGCCCACTGAACTAATTCCGGCATGGGACCAGAGACCCCACGGCGTGCTGAAGCTGTGGGACCCGGGCATCCCCCAATTCTTTTAACCTGTCTCTCTCTCAACTCCTCCCTCCTGAGCACAGCACAGGGGCCGCGGTTTTCCTGAGCGCAAAACGGAGACGCCGATCCAGCCAAAACAGGACGTGAGCGCGCTTGCGGGAGTCCCCAGGGGGCGGGGGCGGCGACCCCCGCCCACCGCAGTTAGATACTTAAACCCACCTCCCCCACGTGTGCTTCCTTTTGGACCCGGCTGTGGAAGGAGCATGATGGAGGGGCCCGAGGGAGCGCCCTCGGACCCCAAGCAGCCCACTGAACTAATTCCGGCATGGGACCAGAGACCCCACGGCGTGCTGAAGCTGTGGGACCCGGGCATCCCCCAATTCTTTTAACCTGTCTCTCTCTCAACTCCTCCCTCCTGAGCACAGCACAGGGGCCGCGGTTTTCCTGAGCGCAAAATGGAGACGCCGAGCCTCTCTCTAGGTTTCTCCATCTTATGAGCACCATAAAAGGGTAAAAGTTTGTAGTGATGTTATTTCTGGTTGTACTTTCCCTGGACTTTATACAGAAACCCAAAACTGCGCGGCCGCTGCTGCGGCCGCGCGACTTAATGTCATCTTAGTATGAGCAATATGTAATGGTTCCTTTCTAATGGGGCGGACTTTTGTGGGAGATCCTAATAGTAAGTCTGTTGCTGAAATATTGAAGGCAATCAAAGTGGTAGCCATCTCACTAGACTGAACTAAGCTATATCCCCACGCCGGCTGAGAAGAAATTTTCTTCTTTATCGGGAAGAAACGCGGTGTGTCATCAACTACAGTGTGATGTCCATTAAGCAAACAGACCTGGTGGCGTGGGAATGGGATATAAGGGGAAAAATTATGTACAAGGAACAGCGGGACGCTGGTGGAATCTCGAGCCGGAGCCGATACCAGCGCAAGACCTTCGGTTCCAGAGACTGCTTGCAGATACTCTACAAGTCTATCAACTAAGCCAGAGCCCCACGCCTGCTGATGATGGGAAATAACCATCCTTTTCGGTTTTTTTTTCCCTTGTCAGACAGCGTGGCGATTACTAAACAGGCGTGAACTCGGTGGTGCGGGGCAAGGGGGAAAAAGAAAAACTATGTAACAAACAGCGGGACTTAATATCTCTATATTCTTAGCAATGGAGAACTATCAAATGCCTCCTTGGCAATAGGACTGCTTTTCTTTTTGGGGGGAAACCCCAACAACGGTAGTGAGTTGTGTGTTGAAACATGGAATGTAATCGAAATAAGGCGTAAACGAAGTGAAACATATCATGTGCAAGGGTTGGGACTGGGGAGGTGGGAGGGGGCGGCAGGTATACTGGGGGGGTTGGTGATGGAAGATGGGCACTGGTGAAGTGAAGGGTGTTTGAGAACTGTATAACCGACATAATCCTGAGAACTATGTAACCCTCCACATGGTGATTCAATAAAATTTAAAAAAAAAAAAAAGAAAAAGAAAAATATCATGGCTATCCTTACTTCACGAGCCCTGTGTGTAATGTGTTGGAGAGTACTGCCATTTTGACAATGTTAATCCTCCTCATCCATGAGTAGGAGATATGTTTCTATTTCCTTGTGTCTTATTCCTTTTAATAATATTTTGTAGTTTTCTTTGTATAGGTCTTTCATCTCTTTTGTTAGGCTGACTCCTATTTTCTGAGGCACAATTGTGAATGAAATTATTTTTTAAGTTCTTTCTCTTCTATTTCACTATTTGCATGAAGAAAAGCCATGAGATTTTCCATGTTGATTTTGTAGCCTCCCACTTTACTATACAAGTCTATTATCTCTAGGAGCTTCTTCTGTAGAATCTTTGGGCTTTTGAAGTATAATATCATGTTATCCACAAATAGAGAGAGTCTGGCTTCTTTTTTAACCTGGATGCTCTTAACTGCTATACGAGTGACTTCCAAATATTATATTGATAGTAGTGGTGAGAGTGGGCACCTTTGTCTTGTATCTGATCCTATTGGAAGACTTTCAGGTTTTCACCATTGAGTACAATGTTTAGTGATACATAATCTTGTAGAGGAAAATATGAGGAAACCATTCAAAGAAAGTAAGTATATGGGCCACATTTATACAACCAGCTAGTTATAGAATTATAAAATCAATCTCAATCTTTCTCATAATATAGTTGTAAAATATCACTATTTGTGGTGTACAGTGTTACATCTGAATACATTATCTCATGTCACTCATTCCTATAACCTGATCTTTACATAATCTTTAATTAAGAACTATTTTCATTCTCATTGTTTAAATGAGAATATAGGAAAAAATGATATGACTATCACAGTATTGCTCAGCTAAATGATTACTCAATGTATTAGAGTAAGAGTAAAACTTTCTATTTTTCCCTTTAGGGTAAGGATGCTTATGACTTTCAGAACACAGACATAACTCACAGGGGTGCTCAGGAGTCTATGCATATTTGTGTAATACACAATAGCTCACACAAGCAGCAAAGCAGCAACAAGGAGATTTTTTAATCAGTGAAGTGTTCCACAAGAGTTAGCAAGATAAATGAGATAAATACCACTTGCCTGGCTAAAATTTCAACTAACAATCAGGTTTCAAACTACTCACAGGTGGTCTCCTGAGAAGGCATTTAATTTTTTACTACAGGTAAAATTTATCATAGGAAAGAGTAAATCATCACTCTTTTTTATAAAACAGTTAAAACTGGAGACAATAAATTTTATTCCTAAAGGTGTTCAGAGGATGTGGCAGAATGGATGAACTATAGAGATTCTTCCACATTTTGTTACCCTTTCCATACTGTTTATTTATCTATGAATGAGTGAAGAAAAAATAACATTTTGCATTTATAAATCTATTTAACCAACTTTACCACTTAACTCCTTCTTGTAAGTATATCTAAGTATATTTTTAAAATTTCACTTACCAGTAACCTCACATAAAAATTCACTTAGCACATTTTTATTCTTATTAATGGTTATCCCAATATTCCATTAGGCTCATATATCATAAAATAATTTAACACTTCCCTAATACTGGGCAATCAGGTCGCAATGTTATTATAAATATTTAGTGAGAATATTAGAAATACTTTCAAAAACATGATCATTGTTTTATATGATCTCTTTAAGAAAAATTCTAATCACTAAATTATTGAGTCAAAGTAAAGTTGACAAATTTTAACTCACCAAGTTCTGAACAAAACTGTTTGGCTTCTAAGAAACTGTGCAATGACTGGTCAGATGTGTAACAGTGACCCTTATATTGGATCCACTGTGACTTATTCTGTTTTGCTGCTGGACATCTTGAGGAATATGTATAAGAGGAAACCTCTTTACCTGGAAAAGTGTTAGACAAAAGTGTAAAATGAGTAGAAAATTGGCTGAGTTTTAAAATCTCATTAAAGGCCCTAACTTGATATTGGGGCTCCTGTGGCTACGAAACATTCAGCTCTATATACATATCAGAAAGAGCTACACTTCATTCCTAAGAGTTTATATTCTAATTAACTTTTGGGGACTATTTAAAAAACTTAGAAAATACAGAAAAGTATGCAATCCTCTAAAAGAAATTTAGAGAATGGTAAAATAAATAGGAAAAATAAGAAAAGAAACAAAGGGTGGGCAGACTGATAATAACTTTGAAATCATTGAAATTCTTTGTTAGAATTTCTTTTCTTGACGATAGAAAGCTAGCATTACTTTTCAATATTAAAACATTCTGAAAACCACAGCCTGCCTCTATGGAAGGTGTTTTTCTTCTCTTTTTATCTCTTCTCTATCTCTCTTTCTCTCTCTTCTTTTGGGCATTGTGGTTTGCAATATTGATACTGAAAGGTTATCAAGAATATCCCTTTACCTACTTTTAACACAGCCTACAGAACTATTTTTTTAAATTAAATTAAATTATTTATTTTGCTTTTTTGGTCAGGCCTGGTGATGCTCAGGGGTTACTCCTTGCTCATGCACTCAGGAATTACTCCAGATGGTGCTGGTGAACCATATGGGATGCTGAGAATTGAACCCAGGTCTGCCGTGTACAAGGCAAACACCTTACCTTCTGTGCTACCGCTCCAGCCCCTACAGAACTATTTTTAAAAGGAACATCTCAATCCTTAAAAAACATTGTTGAGTGAGTTTAAAATTCATAAATTCTAGAGCAAAATTTACCTCATCATATAGAAGGATAAGTCTTTGAAACAAATTTCTTGAGTACTGACTACATCTGTTTCTCTCTACAAAGTACAAAAAATTGTATTCATAGGACTCGTGAATTAACTTTGAGAAAATATAAAAATTCTTCTGAATACTTATGGGCATAAACAAGTGTTGTATTTTAGTAAATGTGTAGTTATTCAAAATGAAGACTCACGTGTTTTTAATGTATAACAAATAGCACCATCCTTAATTGAATTGCATTTTTCATGTTTCCAAATTCCTTTTGGATCCAAGACAACACAATTTCCTTCAGATATTTTCTCTTTCCATGGAATGTAGTCAAATGCACTGCCATCAGACCATTCAAAGTTTGATTCTCTTCCCTATTTGAAGAATAATAGAGAAAAACTGATTCCAGATATACAACTAAGAATGTACTGACACATCTACACAATGGAATACTATGCAGCTGTTAGGAGAGATGAAGTCATGAAATTTGCTTATAAGTGGATTGACATGGAGAGTATCATGCCAAGTGAAATGAGTCAGAAAGAGAGGGACAGACATAGAATAATTGCACTCATTTGTAGAACATAAAGTAACATAATATGTGACTGACAGCCAAGGACAGTACACACAAGGGCCAGGAATGTTGCTCCATAATTGGAAGCCTACCTCATAAGCTGGGGGAGAATGCAGCAGGAATAGAGAAGGAATCACTAAGATAATGGTGGTTGGAGGAATCGTTCGGGATGGGAGATGAGTGATGAAAGATAAAGGACCAAACATGATAACCTCTCAGTGTCTGTGTTGCAAACCATAATGCCCAAAAGTAGAGAGAGAGTTTGTGGGAAATTGTTTGCCATGGAGGTAAGGGAAAGGGTTGGAAAGGGAGGGTATACTGGGGACATTGGTGGTGGAGAACGTGCACCGGTGGAGGGATGGGTGTTTGATCATTGTGTGACTGTAACTCAAACATGAAAGCGTGTAACTATATCTTATGGTGATTCAATTTTAAAAAAAAGTACCAACAAAGAACACTCATATTTTAAGAAATATTAGGATGTTAATTACTTACTTGGGTAGATCCATTTGCAGGATCTTTTAATTTTAATTTTAGACACTGAGATTTCAGGCAAAAAATACTCCAGCATCTCCAACACACTCCAGCACAGAGTCCTTCCCTCCACCAGTGTCCCGGTGTCCAACACCCCCCCACCCCCCATCTCCCCATCACCCACTATGGTAAAACTTCCTCCTTAAGTCCAGTTCTCAGGGCTGGAATAATAGCAGAGCAGGTAGGGCATTTGCCTTGCACACAGTCAACCCAGGTTTGATTCTCAGCATCCCATATGGTCCCCTGAGCACTGCCAGGAGTAATTCCTGAGTGCATGAACCAGGAGTAACCCCTATGCATCTCCTGGTGTGACCCAAAAAGGAAAAAAAAAAGACCAGTTTCTTTACCACTGGGCATTTGTTATTTCCTGACTATGTTTCTTTGTATCTCAGGAATTCATTTTTTTATATACTCAACTAAGGCATTTGATCTGGCACAATCCAAGTAGGACTTTAAATTTAGAGACAGAATTATTAAATTCTCTAAATTTACTCTATTGTTTATGGAACACCTATTTCATGAGTTTACATAATACTTGAAATTAAATGATGTGCTTCCATTTGTCACCGTTATAGATTTACTATCCAACCTTCATTTTATACTAAATATATATATTTTTCAGTTCTACAGTTTTTGTGGTGTGGATGTCTGGTTACCTTTTCTGATAACTGAGAAGTCATTCAGGAATTAGAGTAAGAAAATACTTCCCAAGAAACCCAGAAGGGAAGATTACTTTTCAATTTTTCTCATTCTATAATCAGAATTTACCATCCTTTTAAACCTACCCCCCCCCCATTTTGTTTTAAGACTATTTAAATTTAGCCTTTAATTTGAATCTCAATAGAGGTCTATTTTTATATATGCAACATGACTATATATGTGAATATACAAATTAATTGCATTCAAACAGACACAAAAGACAAAAGACATGTCTACCAGCATAAAAGTATTTCCAAATAATGCTATAAACTTATAGGAAAAAATGGGAAGAAAATATACATTTATTAATCCTGACACTTTTAAAGAATTTTACTTGATCCTTATATTAACATTTGTATTCATCTTCAAAGTAATTCTGTATTAAAGAAAATATTATCACCCTGGTTTTACACATGAGGTAATAAGTTTATGAAGTTTTTAATGCCTTCCTCATGATTATCCAATACATAAATGAAAGACCTAATACTAATAAACCAAGCTATTAGTATAAGAACTCGGAGGGTTTTTTTGATCTATGCTATTCCTTTTCACTACCTTTTCAATTGGTCTGAACCAAATATTTTATTATTTTTATTTTTCTTGGGGGGGGTCATATTCGGCAATGCACAGGGGTTACTCCTGACTCATGCACTCAGGAATTACTCCTGGCAGTGCTCAGGGGACCATATGGGATGCTGGGAATTGAACCCTGGTTGGCCTCGTGCAAGGCAAACACCCTACCTGCTGTGCTACCGCTCCAGCCCCTGAACCAAATATTTTAAAGAAAGAAAAAGAGGAAGAAGATAATAGTGCCTGACATATTAGAAGCTGGTTAAGGGTGGCAGGAGGGAAACTGAAAAAATTTGATGAAGGGAAGTGAACACTACTGAAGGGACTGGTGTTGAAATATTGTACTCCTGGAACTCAACCATGAATAACTTTGTAACTATGTAATTCACAGTAGTTCAATAAGAAAAAACTCCCCAGTGTTACAGGGGTAGTGTACATATATTAAGCTACTGGGTCCTTAGGATGGCCTGGTATTATGCAATACAAAGTTGTCACGGTCACTTGCTGTAGAGTACTATTCAAAAATAGTTTTCTTTTTTCAAATGTTTATTTTATTTTGTGTGTGTGTGTTTTGTGCTACACCCAGTAGTACTCAGGACTTATTTCTGGCTCTGTGCTCAGTAATAACTCTCGGGGTGCTTGGAGGACACTGCAGTGTTGGGGATTGAATGGGGATTGGTTTGCATAAAGGCAAGGAACTTATCCCCATGCTATCACCGCAGCCCACAATTCTGGTTTTTCTCTTGTTGTGAAAAGATAAAAAATATTGTTGTGCATTATTTAAAATGAACTAAATAAATTAATCAGAACTTAATCTGGCATTACACTCCAAATTATTATCTTTTGCTCAAATTTCCAACAGACAAAAAACAGATCTGAAAAATTTTTGGAAAACAAAAAAGACTTACATCATGACTTGAGAGCCCAACCCACAGTGGATATCCATCACGTTTTGCAATATCTTCTAGGAAGAGCTGGCCTTTTTGGTCATGGACACTTGCTAAATAACCTCCACTTTGAGAACATGTTTGTAATGCTTCATACCATGTTAGCTTTTTTTGAATAACATTATAAATAACATCTTCATATGGAATAAACTGTGGCAGAGTAGTATTATATTCTTCCTTGTATTCAACTATAATATTAAAATAAAAATATTAGTAATTACAGTTATTAAAATATATATTGCATAAAACTGGATTTTTCAAAAGTTGTAAGTTGAATTTTTTGTAAAAGGGAAGGTCAAATGCTTTACTCCTTATTGACATAGCATATATATATAAATTCTTAATATTATAACGTTTAGGTAGTTAAATAAAACCCAAATCAGGGGCTGGAGCAATAGCACAGCGGGTAGGGCATTTGCCTTGCACGTGGCCGATCCGGGTTCTAATCACAGCATCCCGTATGGTCCCTTGAGCACCGCCAGGGATAATTCCTGAGTGAAGAGCCAGGAGTAACCCCTGTGCATCGCCGGGTGTGACCCAAAAACCAAAAAAAAAAAAAACACACCAAAAAAAACCCCACCCAAATCATTGTTTTTATCTAAAGAGCTCACTTTTCTGTTTTTGGCCACATCTGGCAATGCTCAGGGCTTACACCTGGCTCTGTTCTCAGGATCACTCCTGGCAGGCTCAGGGAGCCATATAGGATGCTCAAACCTGGACTGGCTGTATGTGAGGCAAATGCCCTATGCACTGTACTCTTGCTCTGGCTCCAGAGCTCACTTATTAGTTGGGAACAGAAAACAGCATTTGAATGGAAGGGAAAGAATAACCTATTGACATATTCAGCATTAACTAAGGAGATTCTTCTGAATTAAAGGTGCCAGAGAGTCTATTGGATAACCAGGTCTTCTAAATTTAGATCACGTAAGATTAAGACTTAAATAAGGTAACAGGAAAAAAAACTTTTGAAAACAACACACTAATAATAACAACAAAACCACTAAGACAAGTGTATTTCAAAGGAATGTTGGAGTCAAATGAAATCATAGCTCCCAATGATCAAAACTGAAATAATTTAAGCAGTACAATAAATAACATTGCATTATAATCTAAAGTATAAATCACCATGAGTTCATACTGATACAATAATGATTGAATACATTTTAAAACTTGGGAGAATAGACAATTGTGTTCAATAAAATTCCAAATAATTTATATATTTATTTTGTCCATTCAGAGAGGTGAAGGACAACTTTGTATTTTATAACTCGTGGATTGATTGAGCAGTGACTTGATGTCCTTATAAGAATATAGCATGAAAAATGGAAAAGGAATCACTTCATTGTGGAGTAAGCTAGTAAACATTACCTTGAGCCATGTGATGAAGGTTAAAATCAACAGTAATAGTGATGTGATATTCTCCATGATACTAATTCTATGGATTTCTCCCAAACCTTATTCCAGAACCCCAATTTAATAATGAGAAAAAAACATAGTCAATCTAAATTCTACAAAATATATGACTGGTGTTTTTACAAAACTGTCAAGGTCATCAAAAGTAAAAAAAAGCCTTAATAATACCATTGAGGCTATGAGCTTTGTGTCAGTAGAGAAGCCTTAGACATTTAAGCTATAAGTTCTTTTTCTTTGGGTTGAGGGCACACCAAACATTGCTTAGGGTTTGTGTTCTTAGGGATCACTCCTGGATTCAACCTTAACTGAGTTGAATTCAACCTTAACTCAGTTGGATCTGACCATACCAGGTTCTGGGGAGTGAACCCAGGTCATCTGTGTACAAGGTGCAAAGTAAGCACCCTACTCTCTTCAGGCCCTGCTATGAGCCTTTTAAAGGCTGACATATTTAAAAACTGATTTAAGGAATTAGACAATATTGAAAGATATTCATTTTTAACTGAGGATACCAAAAATCTACCCAATTACATTTTGCTATGTATAAAGATGTATAACAAGGTATATTTTTTATATATAACATTTATGTGTCAGTGTATTTTGCATATAACACTTATGTGTCAACCTTAATGTCCGACCAGTATTTACCTCTAATGCAATCCATTTTTTCATTATTGCTGTTTTTATTAATCACTTTTACTTCTTCAGTAAAAGTGATTAATAAAAAAAGTGATTACTAAGCCAATATCAAATAATCTAAGAATAGCCTACACAAAATAAATAATGCAAAGTGGGATAGAGATGTGACTCAGTGGCACAGCAGCTGCTTTGCATGTAAGAGGCTTTGAGTTTGATCCCTGTCATCACCCTGCATGCCACATGTGATCCCAAAAGTTGGGATCACTGGTGACACAGCAAAAGTGTGTGAACTACTCCACATCAAGGGTGTGCAAGAACTACACGTGAAATGCAATCTCCCCAACAGGCACTTCAACTAGGTGTGAGAACCTCGTGACTGCAACAATAACTAAGAGAAGGGGAAGGCCTAAATAACAGCAAGGAATTTAGACATTAGTGTACTTACCCATTTCAATCTTACAAGCAAGAATGCTATGCTGTTGAAAATACAGCATTTCTTCAATAACATTAAAGGTCTGAATATCCCACAAGCCTTCAGTATTCAAGCCAGCAAAGAATTTGCTATTCTTTAGAGCCGGTCTCCCTCTTTTCCAGTTTGTATATGACAGCATGGTCTTGTCAGTCCACATAAGGGAATTATCTAAAGGAAAGATTTTTTTTTATGCGTAGAGATTAAATCAAGAACTAAATTACAGTTGTGAGGTTAATACTCAAGCTCAGCTATGTTTTTTCTATTTCCTCTCCATCTAAAGGTTGCATGCGGTTAACCCTGGCATTGCATATGATACTATGAGCTTTAGCAGGAGTGGATACCTGAGCACAGAGCCAGGAGTAAGTCTTGATTACTGCCAGGTGTGGCCCCAAAGTGGTATGCTCATACTTTAAAATATTATGTGATTAAAAAACTTATATACAGTGATAGGAGTTCTAGGACTATCTGCATAAACTTTGAAACCTTTATGCGGATTAGAAATCAATCACAGTCCCCCCAATTATGGGCTCAATCCCTGGTGCTGCAAAAAATAACATATTGCATATCATTTATATGAAATGTTCAAAATAGTGAATCTGTAGAGACAGAAAGTAGGTTATTGGCACTTGAGAGCTGGAAGATGGGACAGGAAATGAGAAGGTATGTCTCATGAGGATAGTGTTTGTTTTTGCAGAAGTGATGGTTGTATAATTCTATGAGTACACTCAAAGTCATTTAAATTGTGAATAATAATAAATGGATAAATTATGAGGTATGTAATATATATCTCAACAAAACTGTCAGAAAGAAAGTTGATATGCATATTGAAATTATGAACTTTTATGAAGAGTCATATTACTTACAGATAGATTATACAAATTGTATGTAGGTTATCACCTGTATATCTCTTGCTGTCCTGATTATTTCCACCTTCTTTTGAATCTCTGACAGCAACAAGCCTAAATGCTTAACTCTAGCACTGATACAAAGAAGCACTGTATTCTGTGGCACTTGTTTACTTCTTTATATAGCAATAAAACAATAAATGTAAATAAACAATAAAACAATGTAAATTAATAAGCACTATATTTACACTAAACTTATATGTTGCTTGAAACAGCATTCTATATATATTACAAACTTTTATAAAGAAGATTATTGAAAGGAATTCTACAGTTATTTTTTTAGAGAAGTACTTTCTAGAACACAGAAAGTATCTTGTTCTATAATATGAGACTGACACCCAAGGACACTAGAGACAGGGCCAGTGACATTGCTCCATAGTTGGAAGCCTGCCTCATGAGCTGGGGGAGAAGGCAGCTGGGATAGAGAAGGGATCACTAAGATAATGGTGGTTGGAGGGATTGTTTGAGATAGGAGATGTGTGCTGAAAATAGATAAAGGACCAAATGTGATAGCCTCTCATTATCTGCACTGCAAACCATAATGCCCATAAGTAGAAAGAGAGTAAGAGGGAAACTGTCTGCCATAGAGGCAGTGGGAGGGGTGGGATGGGGTGCGGGGAGTGGTAGGGATACTGGGGACATTGGTGGTGGAAAATGTACTCTGGTGGAGGGATAGATGTTTGATCATTGTATGACTGAAACTCAAACACGAAAGCTTTCAAGCTGTATCTCATGGTGATTCAGTAGAAAAAAGAAATAAAATATCTTGTTCTTCTGTTTTATTTTTAAAAAACCCTTAATTTTAAGATTACATTATATTTTTAGGTCACACCTGGAGGTACTCTGGGATTAAATACTATTTTGGATACTGAAGTAATGAAACAATAAATGTAAATTAACTTAATATGCATTATATTTACACTAACTTGTTGTTTATCCATGAGCTGGAGCAAGGAAGGCTTCAACAAGTGTTGGAAAAACTGGTTGGCCACATGCAACAAAATGAAAGTGGTAACATAGGGTCCTCTCACCAGCTATCTGACCTAGTTGTTCTAGAGTTGTTGGAAGTGGTCCCTGGGCACCCTGAATAGGACTTAGGAGACTCTCTCCCTCAAATCAAATCACAACTGTCCTGGCATTTATATAAATTATGCTAAGCACACAATTAAAATTATATTAATAAATACATATTTTTAAAATCAATACATAAGTAGTTTTGAATATAGTATGATATAAGTAGGGAAAAAAGTATATTTAGAACTTACTTTCATAAGTGAGACCTAACAGAACCCATGAAGCCATATAATTGAAGTGTAGAAGTTGTTCAAGAACAAAGTTGTTCTCATTTTCATCTCGAATACTCAGAATATGTGATTTGGGATCTGTTAAAGAAAAAAAAAAGTCACAAATTTATACAAGTACTTATTACTTGTTCAACTTACTTAAAAAATGAAACATAAACTTAATTATCAAATTACTTTACAATTAGCTATACACAGTTACTTAATTTAAAATATATGTGTTAGGCAGATTTGGAATAGTGGATGTTTCTCAGTCTTATTCTAAGAACGCTTCTTCGTAGAATGTCTTTCAAGACTAATTCTAGAGAGCACACTTTGGAAAATAATTATTTGATATTTTGCATGGAAAATTTCCACCAAATTCAAAGATTTGTTGTTTAGCAATCACAAATTTTAGGTGAATTTCATAAGAAATATCTAAAGAATATTAAGAAATAAAAATGTGAAATGTATATTTCTTTCAAGCAGGACTGTTTCTTTGTGATTTATCTATGCTTTTAACCACTCAGACAAACCTATTTTCTCTTTGCCCATAGCCAAGCTTGATTTAATATGCAGTCCTTTGCTTCCTACAGTAATTTCTCTTTTTTAAAAAGTAGAATCCATTTTGTTTAAACATGCAAAAGTGGAATGAATTCTGCAATGAGCAGGTTATTGCTGAAATCCTCATTTTAAGTAAACACCAATTTCAACACTTAAACACTGACAATGTAGAACTCAGGAGATATATATTTTTGAAATCCTGTTACAGTGGAAATAGGAAACAATTATAATACACTGAGGTAAACTTTTAAAAATGAGTATAATACAATATGTAATAGCAATAAAATATACATACTCAATTTCTGGCATTTAGAGTGAACTTCCTCTTGTGTTTTTGCTGTATGTCTATTCTTTGTAATCAGGAAATTGTAGCAACTATTCTGAAATGGTATCCATGGAGTATTTAGAACAGGAGATGGACATTGAATGTTGTAAGTGGGTTTGACCTCTTTTGCAGTCTCATCTAGAAAAAGAATTAATGGAAAGAATCATTATTTCAGGTATAAATGTTAAATCCTGCTCACAGTAATTATACTTGATTTGTAGGACATATCCAGGAAGCCCAGAAATAATAGCTTGGCAATGCTTTCTCTGTTTATGTTAAATATAGTGTGACCTATTAACTGGCTTTCATAGGAAGGAAATTATCACAATTTTCTTTCCCTTGCTTCAGAGTGAGTGGGAAAATGTAAAAATCAATAATATCAGTTTAAATGCATTTTCTGTTTTCCTTCATCATTATCTAACTTCAAAGAAAAACTATATATCCATTAATAACACACCCATGTGTCACTTCAAAAATTCACCTTTAAGTTTCTTATTTATTCTCTAATTTTAAAGTAAAATTTAAATGAAGTAATTAATACTTTAAATGAATTATTGCTTTAGTTACAATAGAAATAGTTTAAAACCTGTTATTTAGAAAACTCTATGGGTTCCCCCATTTTATGAAAAGGCTACATATTCAATAATAATAAAATATTATAATACTCTTAGAAACAAATAAAACTGATTTAATATATAGCAGAGATTATTCAGTATTTCCACAACTCACAATTCTGTCTGTGAAGCAGTGTTTAGTTTTTGCTAGAAACCATAAATGTAGATTTCCTGGTGTTTATAAAACCACTTTCCTCTGACTGGGCCAGAGATAAGCACCTGACTCAAACTCAGTCCATTAGATTCTCTCTATGTGAACTCAGAGTTAGTTAATTTGACTTCAACTGTGGTTATAACTAGAAGCTGGAGAATGTTCTCACATTTCAACAGAAGCAGAAGAAGCAGAAATCATATAAAGAGAAAAAGGCAGGTCCATAGACAGATATAGACAGGATAGGTAAAGAGAGATGATCTTTGGGCTCTTGAATCCCATTCAGCTCTTTACTGCCATTTCTCATGAGACAAAACTCTCTTTTGAGGGGTGTGAAGGGGAGGGACTCAAAAGCAGGGCTTAGGAAACAAGGGAACTATTACTGACAATACTCAGTCAACTGGGCTTATGGTTCAATGCTAGAGCCTGGTGATGAGGGAACGCTTGAGTTCAGCAATGCAGGGGGTCACCAGCACTATATTCTATGGTGCTCGGTGGAGCCTGTGTTGCCAGAGATCAAACACAGGTTCTTGCACATTCAAAGCATGTACCCCTAAGCTAATTTCCCAGCTCTCCACATCTATTTTTGTCTATAGCAGTGTGGACCAAAAACTGAAAGAAAAAAAAAAAAAGACAAGAACAAGATAAAAATATAAATGCAAAATGTATATAGATGAAGCTATTAGGGTTTTTAAACTAAAGTTTCAATAACCATTTTCAGCTGGCATAAGAATAAAGATAAACCATTTTCAAAAGTGACATTACTGATAAAATATTTGACATGCAATTATATTCTAATTGAATTCATATTTTGTTGTAAAAAAGGGCAATTCTAATTTCTGAACAATTTAAAAATTTAATTAAAAAATTCCTCCAAAATTCTATTCATGGGAATGTTAATAATATATAAATTATTTGAAATCAACATACTTCCTGCAGCATAGTAGCAAATAGCACCTGGTTGATAAGCATTGCACTCTGATGTTTTCCAGAATCCATCTGTGTCTAACACTACACAATCTTCAAGTTGCTCATTATTATTATCATCCCAGCGACTAAACTGAAGACGCTTCCCATCTGACCAACCAAAATTGAGTTCATCCTATAAGGAATAGACACACACTTCAGGTCACAATATTTCACTTATTAGTGTATATATATATATATTTTTTTGCTTTTTGGGTCACACCCGGCGATGCACAGGGGTTACTCCTGGCTTTGCACTCAGGAATTACTCCTGGCGGTGCTCAGGGGACCATATGGGATGCTGGGATTCGAACCCGGGTTGGCCGCGTGCAAGGCAAACGCCCTACCTGCTATGCTATCACTCCAGCCCCTATTTTTTGACCCTCATGGTCAGCCTAATAATTTTCACTTTACCACATATTTAACACACACTCAATGTGCTGGACATTGTTCTAAGTATTCTACAAATATTATCATGGGGCTGGAGAGACAGTACAGGAGGTATGGCATTGTTGCCTTTAATATAGCTAATCCTGATTAAAATCCTCAGCACCACATATAGTCTCCATGAGCACTTGCCAGGGGTAACTTCTAAGCACTGAGAAATAAATATTCCCTGAGCACTGCAGGATATGGCCCCCAAGCAAACAAACAAACGAAAAACCTGAAAAAACTACTACTTCATTTAATCCTCATAACAACTATAAGTGATAGTTACTATTATTATGTTTATTTTACAGATGAAGAAACTGAAGCCATGTAATATGGAGTAAGTGACACAATATAACCGTCATTGCTGGGTTTCTTATCCAAGCCACTAGGCCTAGAGTCCTTCTATTGGCCCACACATAACTAAAACTGTTGGTTGCTGGAAATCAGAAAGCTAAAATGGAGTAAAGACCATTAAGCTAATGACGATAGAGTTCAGTGGAAAGAACATGAGCTTCAAATCTAAGATACCTAGTTTTAAATTCTGCCTCAGTTATTTACGAGTCTTGTTTATTATGAATTTTATCTTGCCAAGTTTTCATCTCCTTACCCACTAAATGGATGTCACCAAACATCATGAGGCCAGAATAAATTTGACAACATGTGTAAAACACATAAGTCGTGGCTAGCCATACATTAGAAGAGCTACATAAATCTCAGTGCCCTTCCTCTTCATCCTGCATCATCTCACCCCACTGTTTTCACATGTCTTTGAGAAGCTTATGCATGCATAGTGTGTATATATATATATATACATATGTATACATACATATCTATATGTATGTGTGTATATATATATAATATATATATATATATATATATATATATATATACAGCACAGCATGTAGGGCATTTGCCTTGCATGCGGCCAACCTGGGTTCAATTCCTCCGTCCCTCTTGGAGAGCCCGGCAAGCTATGGAGAGTATCCTGCCTGCATGGTAAAGCCTGGCAAGCTACCCCTGGCGTATTCAATATGCCAAAAACAGTAACAAGTCTCACAATGGAGACGTTACTGGTGCAAGCTCAAGCAAATCGATGAACAATGATACATACATACATACATACATATACACACATACATACCATACACACACACACACATATATATATATATATGTATATATATATATAGTGCATTGAAAGTTTGTGGCCATTTATCTTAACATCCTAATACTGGCTTGACCACCCAGTCTTACACAGAAGGGCTGGAAATCTAGGAGATGGATTGTAAAGTGCAGATCTGATGCTGCTAGAGCGACAGGTCTGTTCTCCAGGTGCTAGAGCCATGCTGTTCTGGTCCTAGCTGACTAAGGGACATCAGTGTTTCTGGGAACCACCCCTCCAGTTTCCAGTCCTTTCTGACTTCTTCAACTTCTATGTAATTTCACTTTCACTTACTTGAATGTATACAGTTACACTCTAGACTTTATAGTCTAGAACTCCAAGGAACTGCTACATCTCAGATACTGAAAACATTCTGTTAGTCAGGCAATTTTCCTGCATAAATTTGGGAAAAGCCTCTAAAGGGTCTCTGAGCTCCTGAAATGTTTACTTTTTCCAAACTCTGCCTAGCATAAATTTTTTCTGAAGTCAAAATCTGGTACTGTTACTACTGTGCTTAAAATCTAATACTTTCCCATTGATTTTAATTTGTTTATTTATACTCTTTCTGTTCCAAAGATTTAAGGCAGTTTATGTGGGTGCTTTCTCTCTCTGTCTATCCCTCTGTTTCTCTCTGTGTCTCTTTCTCTGACTGACTCTCCCTCCCCCTTCCCCACACTAGAATGGTTGGGGAACCATGTGATGCAGGGGATTGAACCCGGGGCTCCCTCAAGCAAAACATGCATCATTCCAACTCTTTGAGCTATCTCCCTCCCCCTAAAACTGCTTGTGAAGAAACAAAATAAACATAATAAATGGTGAATATGCTCAAATGAAAAATAGAAGGAAAAAATGAAAATAGGTTAAGGGGCAAGATCCAAATTATTATTATTATTATTATTATTATTATTATTATTATTTTGCTGTTTGGGTCACACTTGGTGATGCACAGGGGTCACTCCTGGCTCTGCACTCAGGAATTACCCCTGGCGGTGCTCAGGGGACCATATGGGATGCTGGGAATTCGAACCCGGGTCGGCCGAGTGCAAGGCAAACGCCCTACCTGCTGTGCTATCACTCCAGCCCCAAGATGCAAATTGTTAAGTGGGGAAGATGTCACAGACAAGTATGATCCTAGTTGTGTTCAATATAAGTATGTTTTAAATGAGCTGATATTTTAAAGGAGTTGATGCTGTCAATGTAGGCAAGTAACTCAGTCATATTGGTGATTTGTCTTGATTTGGAAGTATATTTTGGGATAAAGAGAGACTCGAAATGAGCATTCTTCAAGACATGCATATAAGTATAGACATTACTACTCCTTTAAACTGAGATTGTGAAGATTACTGGTGGCAGTGAAAACAAGATTTGCCATTGGTAATATATTGTAGGTTTTCTCATTCATTCTCCAGTTCAATTCTGTTTATTTTTCAATTGTGGAAAAAATTATCTCCAATCACATTTTCTTAAGCCAAGTGCATGTTACTCTAATATATACATAACTTAGGATTACTTAGTACAGCAACAGGTTTTTCCTCGTTTGCTATTAATCATTTCTGAGACTGGATTATAAACAATGATCTAGGAGTCATTTATCTAACTAGGGCTATAAGTCACACATTGCACAAGTCAAGTTCACATCACATTCCTGTAATTGGCACCCTTACACAGTACCAAATGTATACAGCCTTAGATAGCTTATCAAAGTCTTCATATAATCTTTCCTGATCTTATGACTATATAAAAATATTTGCTTAACCTATGCATTTTTTGTTTGTTTTGTGGGCCATACCTGTAGATGCTCAGGGCTTATTTTTTGGCTATGTGCTCAGGCTATGTGCTCATTCCTGGCAGGTTTCAGGGGATCATATGAGGTGCCAGCAACTGAACTCAGGTTGGGCCCATGCAAGGAAAATGCCCTACCTGCTGTGCTAATAAACCAAATAAATAAAGAAATCAGGTAATCTGAGAATATTATATTTGAGCTAACAATTAGCAAGAATATTTTAGGAATGATACTCATTTGAAATGATATAGTAAAGAAAGTAAGGCTGTCTTTGATCTGGATTCAAATGCTGATTGTGAGACTTCTGGCTATACATGACTGCAATGAACTTGAATAAAGACAAGTAACAGAACTTCTATTTAGTTTGAAATGTGATAAATATTTAGCCTTGTATCATGCCCTTTGATATGTCTCAGTGTGCAGGATGTCAAATTATTGTACAGAAGGTTTAGAAAAGAAGCAAAAAGCATCCTACAATGCTGAGAGGAACACTTCACACTCATTTAAAAAAGCCAAGCAACACACACACACACACACACACACACACACACATTCTCTACATCTATCCAGGACTAGGACTTGATATGTAGTGAAACACTATTCTAATCTCCTTGTAGTATGGCTTAATTTCACTCTGCTGATTCTGAAAAGGCACTAATCATAGAATTTTACACCTGCTCAACTCCATATACTTTAAAAATTCTTCCTCCTCTTTTTGATGGCTAAAGGAACATTAGAAGCCTCTGATTATAGCTGAGTCCTTGATTCAAATAAATATAAAGAATTGCTCAACTACATATGTCCATTGAACTTTTTCTTAATATAAATAAGACATCAAATCTTTCAACTGTGTGGAAAGACCACTGCCACTAAAAATTATGCAAGTATGAAACTTATTCACTGGAATTTTAATTTTTCTGATCTTAGATTTCTTTCAGTCTGATATGAGAGGTTCTAGCAGAATAAAAAAATGTCACATTCTGGGCCAGAACAACAGTACAATCAGTAAGGCATTTGCCCTGCATGCAGTCAACTCTGGTTCAACTCCTGGCATTCCACGTGGTTTCCCTAGCACTGCCAGGAATAATTCCTGTGTGCAGAGGCAGGAATAACCTGTAAGCACTGGCAGGCGTGCAACCCCCACCAAAATAAATAAATAAAAGAAACACCATATTCCATTATCCAATTATGACAGCTGGGACACCAGCCCTGAAAACTTACATCTTGACTGGAGAGTCCAATCCATAAAGAGGCGTTATAGTGGGTGGCCTGCACAGTTAGGAATGCCTGCTGGTAAGGGTCTGTGATGCTAACCAGTTGCATATTAGCTTTGTGACACTCACTCAGAGCATCAAACCAAGTCATATTCTTCAGGATTATTTTATACAGATTATTGAGATACTTCACAGTTTCTGAAGCATTCTTCGGGGTCTGTCTGTCTTCCACTTCTGTACATAAAAAACACAGCAACACAAAAACCATCAAGTCATAGAACTTTTGCCAAATTTCTTCCCATATTAATTTACCTTAGAAATTACTTATCTACTTATTGAGAGTGGAAGAGATGGGCATGTTTTGGTGTCTGAGCAATAGTACAGTATGTAAGGTGCTTGCCTTGCAAGCAGCCAACCTGGGTTTGATTCTCAGCACCTCCTATGGTTCCTGGAGTTCCGCTGGGAGTGATCTGAGTGCAGGGCCAGGAATAAGCCCTACACCCTGCCAGATGTGGCTCCCAAACAAGACAAAACATAAAGAAACAGGTATATTTTGTAATATATCTTGAGTCAAATGCATAGTTTTCTAAAATTGGAACAAAACTGTGTTTTAGTTGATCAAATTTATGAAGGGAAAAGATATAAACAAAAAATCCCCTACAAAACAGTTACCAAATCAGGATGGGGTCAAATGCCTTCTCTGAACTGCTTCGACAAGTGAATGTGTTAGGTGTTTGCTTACAAAAATTTTATCCCTGGACAGCTCTTATGAAAAAATGTAAAAAGCCATACATAAGAGGAAAATTGTATTTGAATTGTTGGTTTACACTATTTTTCTGAATAAGGCAGTTACAAAGAGGCGATAAAAATGAAAAAGCCCACTCTAAAAAAAAAAAAGTTCTCCCTTTGGATCCGGCTGCGGAGCGAGCATGAAGGAAGAGCCCAAGGGAGCGCCCTTGGACTCCAGGCAGCCCACTGAACTAATTCCGGCATGGGACCAGAGACCCCACGGTGCGCTGAAACAGTGGGACCCGGGCATCCCCCAATTCTTTTAACCTGTCTCTCTCTCTCAACTCCTCCCTCCTGAGCACAGCGCAGGATCCGCGGTTTTCCTGAGCGCAAAATGGAGCCGGCGATCCAGCTGAAACAGGACGCTTTCGCGCGCTTGCGGGAGACCCCAGGGGGCGGGGGCGGCGACCCCCGCCCACACCAGATAGATATTTAAACCCACCTCCCCCACGTGTGCTTCCCTTTGGATCCGGCTGCGGAGCGAGCATGAAGGAAGAGCCCAAGGGAGCGCCCTTGGACTCCAGGCAGCCCACTGAACTAATTCCGGCATGGGACCAGAGACCCCACGGTGCGCTGAAACAGTGGGACCCGGGCATCCCCCAATTCTTTTAACCTGTCTCTCTCTCCCAACTCCTCCCTCCTGAACACAGCGCAGGACTTCTCCATCTTATGAGCACCATAAAAGGGTAAAAGTTTGTAGTGATGTTATTTCTGGTTGTACTTTCCCTGGACTTTATACAGAAACTCAAAACCTAATGTTATCTCAGCATCAGCAATATGTAATGGTTCGCTTTTAATGGGTCGGACTTTTGTGGGAGATTCTAACAAGAATAGTAAGTCTGTTGCTGAAATATTGAAGGCAATCAAAACGGTAGCCATCTCTCTAGACTAAACTAAGCTATATCCCCATGCCAGCTGAGAAGAAATTTTCTTCTTTCTCGGGAAGAAACGCGGCGTGTCGTCAACTACAGTGTGATGTCCATTAAGCAAACAGACCTGGTGGCGTGGGAATGGGATATAAGGGGAAAAATTATGTACATGGAACAGTGGGACGCTGGTGGAATCTCGAGCCGGAGCCGATACCAGCGCAAGACCTTCGATTCCAGAAACTGCTTCCAGACACTCTACTAGTCTATCAACTAAGCCAGAGCCCCACGTCTGCTGAAGACGGGAAATAACCATCCTTTTCGTTTTTTCGTTTTTTGTTTCGTTTTTTTTTTTTTCCTTGTCAGGCAGCGTGGCGATTACTAAACAGGCGTGAACTCGGTGGCGCGGGGCAAGGGGGAAAAAGAAAAGTTATGTAACAAACAGCGGGACTTAATATCTCTATATTCTTAGCAGTGGAGAACTATCAAATGCCTCCTTGGCAATAGGACTGCTTTTCTTTTTTGGGGGAAACCCCAACAACGGTAGTGAGTTGTGTGTTGAAACATGGAATGTAATCGAGATAAGGCATAAACGAAGTGAAACTTATCAAGTACAAGGGTGGGGACTGGGGAGGTGGGAGGGGGCGGCAGGTATACTGGGGGGGTTGGTGATGGAGGATGGGCACTGGTGAAGGGAAGGGTGTTTGAGAATTGTATAACCGACATAATCCTGAGAACTATGTAACCCTCCACATGGTGATTCAATAAAATTAAAAAAAAAAAAAAAAGTTCTTTAAAAGCACATAGAAAATCTATTTAAGATTCTAACTGTACAATAAAAGTCTAAAAACTAATTTGTTTAAAACTCACTGAGATCCATAAAAATATTTTTATTGAAAACATGGATGATTCCATTTATATGTGTGCATACATAAATATTGTTTTGTTTTATTTTGTTTTGGGGGGCCACAGCCAGTCTTGCTCAGAAGTTAGTCCTGGCTCTGCACTCAGGAATTACTGCTGGTGGGCATGAGGAACCATCTGGGGTATTGGGAAATAAGCCCAGATTGGCTGTATGCTAGGCAAATGCCCTACCCACTATACTACCACTCCAGCTCCTTCATTTATGCATTTTATTTTTTATTGGAATACAGGATATGTTTATAAAGTGTCACATCCTTTTTTTAGTTCTAAGTTTAATAGCTAACATTTATGGGCTGAGGAAATGGCTCAAGGGCTGGAGCACATGCTGCTCAGGCAGAATCCCAGGTTTCATTTCTGGAACCACATGGTTTCTGGAGCACCACTGTAAGCAGCTGTGTGTGGCCAAACCCAAACAAGAATTTTATGTTATATTAAGTTAAAAACTACAAGTTTTTCTTCCTTTTACCATGATGTGAAGTCACAATAAAAATTTTTACATATATTTATAAAATTTATGTTCCTAAGTAACACAAGTCAATCATAACATTACCAGGAGACAACTGCTATTAACAAATTTCATCTGAAGCTTAATTTTGATACTTTATTAAGCATAGTGCTGGTCCTTGAAAAGATAGCATTCTGTTTCAGATCATCTGACTCACTAAGTCAAAATAGATTTATTCAACTGAAGTTTTAAGGTACATGATTATGAGTTAATATTTATTCTTAAGCTTTTATTAAAAATTAAGATATATACACATACACATAAATAGAGTCCTAATTACCTACATAATAATCCATACCTGAATATTTCTGACAGAGAAACAGAGTATGGTATTCATTGCAGGCAGTAAAATTCCATGTTCCAATAAAACGTGACTTTGGGATGTTGACCATCATTGCACAGTGGTAGTGGGAATCTTCATCAAAAATCTAAGCAAATATATAGAAAAAATTATGTGGCTAATAGTTTGAAGACATTACCAAGAAAACTTTATTTTTTTATAATTGAATTTTCCTTCCTGTAAACATTTTACACAGGAACTGATCATGAAATTACAAGGTAAATTCTATTATACTTCCAAAGCTATAGGAATGGGTAATTAATTTCAGATGTTAGAGAAGAAAATAGGGGTGAGCTTGATAAACATATCTTTAAAATAAATTGCTAGAAGACTAAAATATAATTATACAACAATGAATAGTTAAAACAAAAATAAAAAACAGTTATTACTAATTTATTTAACATATCCAAAATTTAATTTTAGTTAATTCATTCAAATATTTTATTTGATTTGGGGTTATAGCTGGTGGTGCTTATAAGCTGGTCCAAGTTTGTTACTCAGAGAACCATAAATTGGGGATATAATCTGAACCTCCTGCACGCAAAACATGTCCTCAGTCCTGTGAGCCATCTCCCTGGCACCACAGATATACTTAAAATTTTAGAATGACAAAGTGTGTACCACACAATTGATAATTCACATCAGATAGATAATTCACATACTATACAAATAGAAATGAAAACATTCATCTACTTAGATTTCAATCAATTATATGAGACATAAAAATTTACTCCACATGTATCATCTCTGTATCTTTCTGTTATTTTTGGAACATATCACACTTAGAAATAGAAGTTTTGACTAGGAGCTATGGATTAAAATAAAAAAAAACATGTACATATATATTACTAAGTAAACCAAAAATTAAATAACTGTAGGAAAGACTATAAAAATATGAGTGCATGAGCCAGGAATAACCCCTGTGCATTGCCGGGTGTGACCCAATGACCCAATGACCCAATGACCAAAAAAAAAGAATGAAAATAAAATATAAAATTAAGGTTCATGAAAATTAAAGTTAGCAAAAGTTTATGTGCAGTCAAACATACATTATCAAATGTATTCTTCCCCTTAAAAAGAAGATGATCAAAGAATTCAGTAAGGATATTAGAAAATGAACAAAAATGTTACTGTAGGAAAACAGCATAGAAAATCAGTAAATACACACATATCTCAAGCAGTTATAGTAGAAGGAAACAGAAAGGAGAAACCCAATAATGTAGCTTTTCTTGCACAAAATGAAGTAAAGAAGAAAAACACAATGTAAGATATGATTATTCAAGAAGATTGTATCATCATGTCTATTCTACTAAATTTGAATATCTAAATGTAACAGCAATTTTCAGAAAATCATAAACTAGGTTAATTTGCAGAAGTAGAAACTTCTCTGTATGTATCTTTGGAGGAAGCTAAAATAATAATTATAGCTCATTTTGCCTCCTTTTCTTTCTCTAGTCATTGTGCAGTGACAGGGCAATGCACATACTAGACTGTAGAGCACACACACTTGATTTTGGTGCTTGAAAGGGGTCACATTTAGCTACAGTGCTCACACATGTGGTCAAGGTGTTCACCAGGGGCTGGACACTTTAGTCACCATGTTTACACCAGTGCTGAGGGCTTACACTCACAGCTGCAACACATGCACCTCTTTAGCTGTGGTGCTTGAACACAGCTGGCTTGTACTTAATATCACATATGCTATTGTGGTATGTTCCAGAGAGGGTTCCAGATAACAAACCTTTCAGGACTTAATCTGGTGCATTTGTATGTGCACTGGGAGTCAATCTGATGGTCTTAAGCTTGAAAGAAAGGTACTTGTAGCCATGAGCAATCCTTGTAGCCATGAGCAATCTGGCCCAATAATTCCTTATATTGAAAACTAAAGTGGTACTCAATACCCATCAGATAAGGGGTTGATATCAATGGTATATAAAGCACTGGTTGAACTCTACAAGAAGAAAACATCCAACCCCATCAAAAAATGGGGCGAAGAAATGAACAGAAACTTTACCAAGGAAGAGATACGAATGGCCAAAAGGCACATGAAAAAGTGCTCTACATCACTAATCATCAGAGAGATGCAGATCAAAACAACCATGAGATACCACCTCACACCACAGAGACTAGCACACATCCAAAAGAACAAAAGCAACCGCTGTTGGAGAGGATGTGGGGAGAAAGGGACCCTTCTACACTGCTGGTGGGAATGCCGACTAGTTCAGCCCTTTTGGAAAACAATATGGACGATTCTCAAAAAATTAGATATTGAGCTCCCATTTGATCCAGCAATACCACTGCTGGGAATATATCCCAGAGAAGCCAGAAAGTATAGTCGAAATGACATCTGCACTTATATGTTCATCGCAGCACTGTTTACAATAGCCAGAATCTGGAAAAAACCCAAGTGCCCTAGAACAGATGACTGGTTGAAGAAACTTTGGTACATCTATACAATGGAATACTATGCAGCTGTTAGAAAGAATGAGGTCATGACGTTTGCATATAAGTGGATCAGCATGGAAAATATCATGCTAAGTGAAATGAGTCAGAAAGAGAGAGACAGACATAGAAAGATTGCACTCATCTGTGGAATATAGAATAATAGACTATAAGACTAACACCCAAGAATAGTAGAAATAAGTACCAGGAGGTTGTCTCCATGGCTTGGAGGCTGGTCTCTCATTCTGGGCAACTCAGAGAAGGGAACACCAAGTAAAATGTGGTTGGAGGTCATGTGGGGGAAGGGTGATGCGGGCCGAATATAGACTAGAGACTGAACACAATGGCCACTCAACATCTTTACTGCAAACCACAACACCTAATCAGAGAGAGAGAGAACAAAAGGGAATACCCTGCCATAGTGGCAGTGTGGGGTGGGGGGAGACGGGACTGGGGAGGGGGGGAGGGATGTTGGGTTTATTGGTGGTGGAGAATGGGCACTGGTGAAGGGATGGGTTATCGAACTTTGTATGGGGAAACATGAGCACAAAAATGTATAAACCTGTAACTGTACCCTCACGTTGACTCACTAATTAAAAATAAACTATTAATTAAAAACTAATAATAAAGTACAATTTATATAATATAAAAAAAAACTAAAGTGGTACCATGCCCAAAGCTTCAAATAAATTATCTCATGTAATTCTCACAGTGTATTACAAGGATGACAGAATCAGAACTTATAGGAGCTGGAATTGTAGTACAGCAAGTAGAGCATTTGCCTTGCATGGGCACAACATGGATTTAATTGCTGGCATCCCATAGGGACTCCTGAAGCCTATCAGGAATTATCCCTGAGCACAGAGCCAGAAAGAAGCCCTGAGCACCTACAGGTATGGTCCACAAAACAAACAAAAATACATAAGGTAAGCAAATATTTTTATATAGTCATAAGATCAGGAAAAATTATATGAAGATTTTGATAATCTGGCAAAGAACAGTAACAGTCACACTTGAAAAATTTTTTTGTAGGGCTTACAGAATATTTCATTAGAAATCAGAGAAATTGGGGCTGAAAAGATAGTACAGCAGATTGGGGGCTTGCTTGCATGTTGCTAACCTGGGTTTGATCCCTGACATTCCATATGGTTACCCAAATCCTGTCAGTAGTGATCCCTGAGTGCTGAAACAGAAGTAAGCCCTGAACATCAATAGATATTGCCTCAAACCAAAAACCAAAACCAAGCAAACTTATAAAGAAATGATGTAGTAGAGAAGCGAAGACAGTCTCTGTGAACTTCTGGATGGGGATTCAGACGCTGAATCCCCAATCCAGGGATTGTGAGACTGCTGGCTATCTATGGCTGTGATGAACTTGAATAAAGACAAGTAACAGAACTATTTCAAACCTATTGTGCAAACTAAATAAAAAAATATGTAATATACTAACAGAGTGTTTGATATATATATACATACATATACACACACACACATATATGTATATGTATATATATAATTTCCAATGTTAGAAATGCCAGTATGGATAGAAGGGCAATCACAATCTATCACTGACAGAAACAAACTTAAGCATTATGAGAAAGCAATTTGGTAACCAGAGCTTTATAACTATTTCTATCCTTTGACTAGGCTGTATCACTTTCAAACTTTATCAGAAGAGGCAACCCCGAACTTTGTATGAGGGAAGTATAAGCACAAAAGTGTATAAATCTGTAACTGTACCCTCACAGTGATTCTCTAATTAAAAATAAATAAATTATAAAAAATAATAATAATAAAGTAGAATAAAATAAAAAAAATATAAGCAAAAATTATACACAATGATATTTGTTGCAACAACTTGGTTGCAATATTGTATGTATCAAGAAATATTGCACAACCACTTAAAATGTTTATGCAGGAGACAGGAAGATAGCTCATTGATCAGGAACACATGCTAAAAGCCCAAGTTTGAAACTTTAGTACCTCATTGCTCTCTGACTGTGGTCCTGAAAGACCTTAAGTATTGTGAGATGGCCCTGGTGGTCTGAGTGGCTTGAGCAGCTCTGAATTCTTGGACCCTAGCATCAAACCCTGCAGTCAAATTGTCTAAATATTGCCAGAATGTCCGCTGGGACTTCTGAGCACTGCTTGAGAGGTCCTACCCCACAGAAAGCTTCTAGAGTATATATGTTTATGGCACAAGAAACTCATCACTAAAATGGAGTGAGCAAGGTCATGTGGATCAAACTGCAGACTTGAGCCTTAGAGATACTACTTACAGGTTGTGTGACACAGGGTAACTCCTTTTGATAAATTATTAGAAGCTTTGCTCATGATTGTCTGGAATTTGTACCTGTTCGTATTTGTGAGTCAGTGGTGTAGCCATATACCTAATACAGATTCAACAGAACTGAAAACAAGATTTAAGAGTCAACCACTGAAGCTTTGTAATGTGACTGTCAAGTTGACAGAGAGGAATGGTATGGGGGTTGAAATGGGGAGGAAATCTGGAGATGCTGGAGGAGGGAAGTTGACACTGGTGGAGGGAGTGGTGTTGAAAATTTATTAGAAGTTTTGCTCATGATTGTTTGGGATTTGTACCTGTAATAAATATTTATGTAGTAAATGCTTCTAATAAATGTTTATGCCTAAAATGCAACTATCTGTAACTTTGTAAATCATGGCTCTTTAATAAAAATTACTTAAAAAAATAAACTATTTGCAATATAATTCTAAGTGAGAAAAAAAGCACTATAGTGTGTACACACACACACACACACACACACAGACACTAAACCCTTCTCTATATAGAAACAAAAAATAAATTAAAGCCCATGAAAAAAAAAGAAAAATGCCCAAATATTGTGGTTTCCTAAATAGGATTCAAGTATGGTTTGAAACTCACTCATAAATCAGCTAACTGACTCTACTTAAATTTGCAGCACTGAAACAGGCTAGGATACCAAATTTAGTCTAAGCTATGTTAAACTAAAGAGAACAGATTAGGCTAGATAGAGTGGAACAGAAAGAAAATATTAGTGTGTATAAATTTTAAGGGTAAGTGGTGTTTTCTGAAACTCTTGTTTTAATTCAACATTATATACATGTGCGTGTGTGTGTGTGTGTGTGTGTGTGTGTGTGTGTGTGTGTGTGTGTGTGTATAATTGGGGATTGGACTCAGGTCAGTCACATGAGAGGCAAGTACCCTACCTGCTATACTATCTCTCTGGACCCTCAATTTATTTATATTTATTTATCTATGCACCAGATAGTGACCTACCTGTATTTCTGTGAGGCATGGTTAAAAGTTTTGGAGCTAGGGATGTGGGGGTGGCGGGAGGAGAAGAGAGCAGAGGAGAGGAGAGGAGAGGAGGGGAAGGGAGGGGAGGGGAGGGGAGGGGAGGGGAGGAGAGGGGAGCAGAGGGGAGGGGAGGGAAGAGGAGAGGGAGAAACAGAGGGAGGGAGAGAGGGAGAGGGCGCGCTCATGAGTGATGGTCCAACCCTAGGTACTGAATGATTGCCTCCCTAAAACCACTGGGTCCAGCCCTGGTGGCACCCTGCAGGTCCTCAATGCTGGGCTAACATCACCGGTAAGTGGACTCTGGGTCCACAAGCACTACTGGGGAAGCCCCTGTCAAAATAAGAAATTTAAAGCTGCTAGCCTAAGTATAAATGGGATCAGGGAAAGTAAGATACTTTTCTTTATTGTAATCACTCCTATATAACTCACAAATTTTCTATTTTGGGTGGTGGGGGAGAAGTTTTGGACCACACCCGGTGGTATACAAGGCTTACTCCTGGCTTTGTGCTCAGAGGTCACTTCTAGTAGTGGTTGGAGGACCATATAAAGTGTCAGGGAATGAATATGGCTCAGCCATAAGAAAAGCAAACACTTTACCTCCTGTACTAGCTCCCTGACCCACAAGTTTTCTATAAACAAGTATTATTTTGTTTGTTAATTTGTATGCAATTATGTATGATTCAGAGTTCTTTTAGCCATAAACAATGAACAAAGTAACACTGTATCAGGGATATCAGTTAATTTCTGTCTAGTATTTATTTTTCACTTTGATTTTAATGTTAATTTCTTAATCTTTGCCCTTTGTACAAAAGGTTGCTAGTATTCAGCAAGTATAGAGGATCATGATATAACAATAGGACAACTATTGTTAATATAAAACCATAGCTTTTCATTTAGTTCTTAGGGAAAAATGATCAATTGACCAATTTTGCACTTTTTTTGCCTCAGGAGACAGGAGTTGACAGCTCCTGATAACCCTTGAATGCTGAGCAATGCACTTTTCTCTGCAAAATATATAAAACTTACTTGATGATTATATATCACTGTGAAATTAGTGCTATGGAGACTGAGACTTCTGTTAATAAAAACATAGAATATACCTAAAGACTGCAAAATCTGGTTGCTGTTCTTTCTTTTCCTCTTAGAGTTATTGAGATATAATTCATATGATGTGATTCACCCATAAGGCATATATTCCATGGTTTTAATGTGTTTGCAGAGTTATGAAACCATCAGCTGCAATCAATTTTAGAACATTTTCACCACACCCCCCAAAACCTGAAACCCTGTACTCTTTAACTCTCATCCCCAGTGCTTCCATCCTTAGTCTCTGGCAACCACTTACATACTCATATAATAGGACCTTGTTCTTAATCCAGTGATTTATGGAAACCTTGGGTACTCCACAGAGCTATCTGGAGTACTGATTCATAAACACTTACATTTGTTGGTAGTTTCAGCCACCGACCAACCAGTAGTGGGTTAAAGTTACTGTACGTTAGCTCTCGATTATCCGTCCATCTGTTTATCCTTTCATAAGCTGTCCAGCGCAAACCAATCCATAAAGTTGTTTCCATACCGGGAAGTAAGTGTGTAATAAAATCTTTCGGAAAGATATTTTTAAAAACATTGGGTTAGAATATTGCATGAGACTCAAATGTTCATTGATGAAAACTACTAATTTCAACACTAACAATCAAATTACACCCTCTACTATACAGTTATCCCCTTTGTCCCAGTTTATCCACTCCCTTTTTCTCTTCCCTTCTGCTAATCACCAGTTGGTATTACAGTTTAAAAGTTAACTTTGTATGCAGTTTATATATTATTTTCTCTATACAGCACATGAGAGTGAAAATAAAGATGTTTTGAAAGCACTGAGTTATTAAAATTAAGGATTTATTAAAAATGTCACTGAATACATACATTTTGCTTTTCTACCAAGATTGCATTTTTCTACTCTGTACTAAGTAGTTTAATAACGTTATTTCTATGTCAATTTTACACAAGTGCCCCCAACCAACGTGGCCTCTAGACCAGAATAAAACATGTTTCCCAAATGACGCTGCTACCTTGCTCTGTCTGGCTCAACACTGAAGGAAGGGTCCCACCATAGGACTGGCAAACATCACTTGCTTGAGTAAATGTCAAAGTCTTGGGTTTGATCTTTAGAAAACACTGCAAACAAAGAACACACATTAAGTTTAATATTGCAACACAAAAAAGTTTACAACTTTGTTGGAGTTTATTAGTATGTGACATGGAGAGAGTTACTGGTGCCCGCTTGAGTAAATTGACGAACAACAGGATGACGATGATACAGTGATGCGACATGGAAATTTACACAGTAGTACCACGTGAATATAGGTCTATTCTCTCAAATAACTAAAGACTGGTTGTCAAATTATTTTTTATAGTATATGTTAAATAGTCCACAGAAAGTCAAATGACTTTACCCATAAAGTTAGATAAAGGCAGCATTTTGTTGTTGTTGTTTGTTTTTTAAAAAGTTTCCTTACTGGGAACCTTAGACCGTGTGGTGGTCAGGATCATCTTAGCACATACTTGTTGCACCAAGGAATAAGTTTAGGATCTCATACTTATCCTGGGTACATTCTAAGCCAGTGAGTCAGCTTCTGTGCCATTTCTTGCTGGAAATTCCTTTTTGTTTATTTTCAGTCACACCCAGTAGTGCTCATGTATTACTTCTTTCTTAAGGGATCACTTCTGGTAAGGTTCAGGGGACCATATGGGATGCTGGGGATCAAACCTAAGTCTCTTTCATGCAAGGCAAGTGCTCTCCCTGCTATACTATTGCTCTGGCTCTTGTTTTTCCTTTTTCAAAATATTGTTGACGTTAAATGACTTAGATGTTATGCCTTTTGTAATGGAACTTTACAGTAGAGGTTTTTTAGACATATCCTTTCCTTTATCTGGTACAAAGACATTATGATACTTGCAAAGTAATCCCAGTCTAGTAATCTTTAATGAGACAGAGAGAGAACAGCATTTTCCAAGTCTATTTTATCATAAACCACTCTTTGGAGAAAAGATCAGTGATTAACACCTGCTGGCATATGTGCAGCTTCCAAAAATAATTTTGGAAATGCTGATCGAATAGGTGGGTACTATTTATTTTTCTGATGAGAGTAAATATATTAGCCAGGAAATACATGCAATGAAGGTATCCTGACTACTTAATGTAGTAAAGCTTACTAATAAATCATCTCCGGTGGACCTTAAGTGTTATCACCAATAGAATAGAATATAGCAACAATAGAATATAGTATAATTTAATTTTATATTATATATCATATAGCAACAATCGAATAAGAACAAAGGCAATAGAAACAGAGAACATGAGAACTGAGTTTCAGTAAGAAGACTGCTACTGGGGGATGGTGAGGAAGGGAATAAGACAGGAAAGGGAACACTAAAGCAATACGCATGAGATCCTATCAGTAACAGTATTATAAACAACAGATCCGAAAAGAGTAAGAGAAAACAGGTACCTGCCACAGAGCCAGGCACAGCGGATGGGAGGGAAACTGGGGACATTGGTGGAGGGAAGTGGATAGTGGTGAATGAATTGGTGTTGGAACAGAACACTGTATGCCTAAAACTCATGAATAACTGTAACTCAGAGTGGCTCAAAAATTTTTATTTTTAAAATTTTTTTTAAAGAACATATTGCTCTAAAAACATTTATACATGGCTAACATGAAGTTAACTTGGTTTCTGGCAATGTAGGGAATCAGGCGAGAAACTGAAATGTGTGTAGAATCTATCGTCGTGAAGTTTATCTGATGGGCTGCAATTCTGTCACAGGTCATACAGTCATAATGAAAGCAACTATTATTTGCACAATGTAGCAACTCTCTTTGTACCTTATTTTGAAAAGGAATCCAATCACCAGAGCATTTTATTTTAGCTGCAGAATCCGGACTATACTTCTCTAATGAGGAAACATTATATTTTTCACAGATGAAGGGTAACTTGGTACCACAGTCTGTTAGTTTATTTAAATCTGAAAAATTAAAAGCAGGATTACTGAGATGATATTTCTTAATTCAGCACATTCTGAAAACAACCCAGTAGTAAAGAAATCCACTTTAAATCAATATTTCCCAAGTGGTTCAAATTTATTCATTTTTATCATGGTCACTTTTCTCTTCTATTATCATTCACATTAGTAGGTTTATAGCATAACAATATTACAAAAATGCACACATTTGTTCTAATGACCAGTTATCTCCATTTCTGATGGCAGGAAATGGGAAGAGAGCTGAAGGAGAAGGCTAACAAGGAGTTGAATTACATTTTTTTTTCTTTTTGGGTCACACCTGGCGATGCACAGGGGTTACTACTGGCTCTGCACTCAGGAATTACCCTGGCGCTGCTCAGGGGACCATATGGGATGCTGGGAATCGAACCCAGGTCGGCTGCGTGCAAGGCAAACACCCTACCCGCTGTGCTATTGCTCCAGCCATTGAATTACATTTTGAGTTACTGCCTGTTTCTTTGTAAATAAGTCTCTATGCTTATCAATTATGAAAATGCTAAGTTTATTTTTAAGTAACCACTTTAGGATAAAGGAAGTACAAATTTCCCAGTAGAGCCCCTATACTTGCATTTGGAATTTAACTATCAATAGCAATAAATCAGAGCAAGATGAAGCTATCAAACATATAATCAAAAGAAAAACAAGATTAAGCTAGTAACTGAATCGGAAATTCACTATTGCATAATCAACATGAAAGATTTGGAATTAAGTTTACCACTAAGCCAGGACTTGGCAGCTATGGATAAGCACTCCTCTCCAAATATTGAATGAAAGTGATGCCATGGATAGCGTGAGCTGAAAGATAATGAGAGATGTGACAACTCATAAAGTAGTTACATTTTACTTTGCACCATAATTTTAACTCAAAATATAGTGTTAGGCCATTATTTTACACCAATATTTTTCTTAATGTCAATATGCAAAGGGACTTGGTTTTTAAAGTTTATGTAGCTCATAGAGATTTATGTTCAAGACTCATTATAAACTGTAATCTATTTGGCAGGGGAATTTTCTTTGGGGAGGAGGGCCACACCCTGTGGTGCTCAGAGGTTACTCCTGACTCTGTATTCAGGAATCATTCCTTTTGATGCGCAGTGAACTATATGGGATGCTGGGGATTTAACCCTGGTCAGCTGTGTGCAAGGCAAATGCCCTATGGCAGTACTATCTTTCTTTCCCAAAGCAAGGGAACTAAAAGTGTTTCTCTTATATGCTGACTTTGCAAAAGTAGAATCCGTGATGTCACCTACTAGAGGAAACGATGATCTATGGACTGTTCAATCGTTCTCAACCACCACCTCTGTTCTTCACCAGATATCTAAAAAACAAAACAAACACCCATTCTTATGTGTGCTGAATTTTTCAGGAGAGTTTTGATTTAAATATCTCCCACTAATTCACTAAAATGTCCTGCCATTCCATTACTGCAATCTCCAATTTATACAAACCAGATACTTTCACTGAAATAGTAGACTGAAAACTTTTGCATATTCGCAGACCCCATTTTGTATACAGAAAATACAACTGCTGTAATTATGGGCATACATTAATCATACATAGTGTCTTATTGAAACAAATTAAAAAATATATTTTTTCTTCAAAAAGTTATTTTGCAGTTAGTTATCAATAGAAAACTAAAGTTAACAATAAATTCATAGAATACATATCTATGCTAAAAGAATATACTATCTATGCTAACTTTTTAAACAGATCTGCATATTTTTTCTTGACTGTTTTAAACATTAAGCAATTATATTTAACTTTCCTAACACAAAATGATGAATCTAAATGTTGCGAGGCAAATTTCACCTTAGAGGAACACATACTTTTGCAGACTTTATAAAAGATTTACAACATTTTAACACAGCAAATATAAAAATAAAAAATTTTAAAATAAGTTCTTTTAAATTACATTTGCTATTTTGTTTTTGATGGCTTTGAGATCTGTAAAAGATGTTAAGGTAGCCAGAGAGCTATGATTGCCAGCACAATACAGGACAGCTTCTTCATAGTTTAATTGAGGCTCAGCAACAAACCAATATTCACTCCCTTCTATTATAACTGGAGGTCCATGAATTCCAGCACGCTCTAAAGAAAAGAAGAGTATCAGAATTACAACCCTGCGTCCAAACTGCATCCTCTAAGCATGGATTAATGTTTAAGACTATTTATAAATAATAATCTATTTAGATGACTAACTCTAGCAAGGGGAGGGCTGCCTGAAAGAACCAAGGATTCCTAAATCATGCTTTCATACATAAAGACAAATTTAGCCTCATAGTCTCATCACATACCAACTAATCACCTCTGCCCAGGGAGATTTCATTTCACTAAAGAAATGACAGAAAAATCCTGGATGTAGGCTGGGCTCCAATAATTAACTGAATGCATTGTTGAAAGGTAAAAGTAGCTTTGACTAAATTTTAATGTTCTTTACTCACCTGGATTGTACCAGTCTGGTGTTTTAGGAGTTTGACCTGTAATAAGGAAGAAAACAAGTGGCTTAAGGGCAGACTCTAAGTGGGCCTTTAACGTAACTCAAAACAACCTAAGCATTGCTAAGTTTGTCTATTTCTGGTCAAACCATTTCTTTTCCTTTTACAATGACTTCATTTTGAATTTTGTTGACTCATGCTAAAGTGGCCTCAGTCAGATAGTTAAACATTAGTAAAATATTACTAGTTGTTATCTACCTCATAGCATAGAAGTCTTAAGTAATATTGCAAATGCTATATAGAAACATGCACCAAAGTAACAATCACTGTAGTATGAATTTACTCAAGGATGATTTCAAGCACTATAATGGAATTCTCAAATAACTGTTCTATGGACCTGCATGGGTAGAGTTTACTGAATCACCAGGACATTATTGGAAATTATATCTCAATGATATCAAAATGATACCTTTTGAGAAGTCAGAGACAAAATTGGCAGGAAAATAATAAAAAATCACCTAGGAGTTCTGAATATAGAAAGAGGAAGTATGATACCTCCCCCAAGATTACAGGCTTTGAGGCTGGCTATGTGAGTGCCTGCATGCTCCTGCTTGCTTAACTTTATGAGTCTCCACTTTTTAGTCTATAAAAAATGACACTCTAATACCTAACACACAAAGGCAGTGTAGTGATCAAAGATCATCCCTAGGAAACACCTGCAAGTTCCATGCACAGCATTTCCTCTTGGGATGCTGTTTCTCCACCTACTCATGTTAGTTGTCCACAGAACACTATTTTTGAAATTAAACACTTAATTTAATTAACTTTAGGAATTACAGAGTAAAACATTGTTCTAAATGTTGCTATCACATCAGGGTCTAATGCACAGGAAAGACAGTACTCAGAGGTCTACCTATGTATCCAACATCTTTAGTTGCTTTTTGTAAGCAAGTTCTCTACATAACAAAATCTTCATCAACAATGTTTAAATAAGTTAAAACTTTAGATTCTTAGAATTGAGACAACAATAGAGTGGGTTAGGTGCTTGCCTTGCATGAAGGCTACCTGACCCAGATTTGATTCTGAAACGACATATGATCCTCTAAGCATGGCTAGTTTTCCAAGAGTAAGTAACCTTTCAGGTGTGCCCCTCTCCAAAAAAAAGCTTTAGAATCTTCTCAAATACTGGATGATGTCAAATATTGGAAACTGCCTTTTCATCCTTCTCTCCTTCCCTTCCTTCTTTCCCCCTCCTCTCTTCTCTTCCCTCCCTCCCTCCCTCCCTCCCTCCCTCCCTTCCTCCCTGCCTTCCTGGCTTCCTCCCTTCCATTGTCTTCCCTTCCTCCTTTCCCTCCCTTATCAGCAGCCATTAGAGCTTATTGCTAACTCTGGAATCACTCCTGGCAAGACTTGGGTGACTATATGGAGTGCCAAGGATCAAACCTGAATCAGACATGTGTAAGGTAAATGCTCATGCCTGCTGCATTATCTCTCCAGCCATATAACTTCTAAATTCCTTTAAATTGGTGAGAGAAACAGAATTCAAGGTGTTTTTTAAACACATGATTACAAATACATATTATGTACAAGGCAGCAAGTTAAGTAATATTTAAAATTTTGTGAAATAGCATTATAAGTAATTCCCCCAAATACATTTTTATGAAGCTATATGGCTCAGTAAAGCACTTTCCTTGCATGTGGAGGGTCTGGGTTTGATCACTAGACCAAAACACAGACAAAAATGACAACAAAATATTTTATGAGCCTTTCATTGGCATTGCTTCCTCAGCTGAAATATTTTTAAAGTATATATATTTGTAATAGTTAGGGTTACTAAATATGTTTAGGTTATTAAAAATCTTTTTACAGTTAGAGTTAGCTGAATCCAGTATTTATCAAAAGGCATGAGCCAGAGAAAAGACTTGATGATCTAGATAATTAAAGATAAATACTTCTTAAAAACAAAACAAAACAAATGAATACAGAACATTATAGTGGACTTCGACTGTTCTATAATCAGAAAACACCTAACTAGGTGAATGTGTCATATTGTACCTTAGGGGCTATCAAAGGGGAGTTAACAAAGCATTCCAATCTTGGATCAGGCAATAGTTGATTACTTCAAGTAATTGCAAATAGCCTGAGATGGTAAATTCCTTAGCTTCTAATTTTGTTTCTTCATGGACAGGAAGAAAGTACAATTATTTAGAATATTTTTCATTTAGTTGACTAACTGGCTTATCTTTTCTAAGTAGCCAATGCTCTTCTGTTTTGTTTGAAATAAAAATAAATGATCTATGTCTAACCTCTTGACACCACACACACATAGACAACAAATGCACAGAAAAGAAAAGAAACCAGAAAACCACACACTCTTTGTAATACTTCCTTGGTGCTACTGGTCTGTCATATCAAAAGTTGCCCTGATGTAAACTCCTGGATCCACCCACCACTCAAACAGGAGGTAAGTGGCAGCTACCATTGAGAAACACTGTGGCGGGAACAATGCTGCTGCTGCATCCTAGCAAATGCTGAGGAGCAGTGAGAGCATCCCAGTGTTTCTAATCAGAGACATTGTTCAAACTTAATATCAGCAGTTCTGGAGTTTGCTGAAAATTCCATTTGTAGAGTGAGTGTCAAATTTTTGATTTCTTTATTTTCCCCACAGAGGTAACATGTCAGCAAGCAAGCCTTAAAGACTTCATTCTGCACCACACAAATATTTCTCTTCTGGGCTAGAAAGGTAGTACAGTGGGTAAGGCACTTGCTTTGCTTGTGACTGACCCAGGTTTGATCTGGGGCTTCTCACGGATCCCTAAGCACAGAGCCAGAAATAAGCCCTGGGCACAGCCAGGAGTGACCTCAAAACTAAAATAAAAAACAAAAATAAAATGTATTTCTTCTAATTTCTCACATCCCCCTTTCATGGCTCTTTTTCTATCTCCCAACAAGGGAAGACATCCTTCAGCATCCTGTGTTTGAAGCTGAGCCAGACCCAGTATGAATGCAGGAGAGGAAGAGCAAACAGGTCCTAAAGGAACCCTCCTGAAGCTTATCATACTGAATATCAGCCCCTCCTCTCACCCTGGAGAACAGCCCACACTGGGACGGCTGAAAAGATTTCCTGAACCTTATCAGACTTGATCTTCTTACTGACCCACTTTTTTTTTTTTTTTTTGCTTTTTGGGTCACACCCGGCTATGCACAGGGGTTACTCCTGGCTCTGCACTTAGGAATTACTCCTGGCGCTGCTCAGGGGACCATACGGGATGCTGGGAATCAAACCCGGGTCAGCCACGTGTAAGGCAAACACCCTACCCACTGTGCTATTCCTCCAGCCCCTCTTACTGACCCACTTTTTGTAATTTTCTGCAAACACACCTTTACCTATATAAGCCACTAACCCAGACTGAGAGCAAAATGGCTTTCTGGGACTAGTAGACCGTCTTCTTATATTATGAGCACAAGAATAAACCTATTTTTCTCACATTAACCTGTACTCTTGAACATTGGCCTTCCAAGTGACAGGCACGAAAACTTGGGTTTAATATCCACAACAAAGGGTGCTTGGGAGCCACACCCTGCAGAACTCGAGAGGGGAGGCATGCACATGCTAGAAACGTGCTCGGCACTTGAACCATATCCCCAGCATCCTTCAAATTTGATTTCTTGACTCTTGCATCATTCTTACCAAACTTGTATTTCTTTATTTCTCTTAATTTTCCATAAAATCAAAATGTTTCCTTCTGCTCTCTATTTTTCAGTTAAGTATCTTTTATTTCAAGAACAAATCTCTCCAAGTTAGATTTTATTTTCTATACAAATTCTTCCAAGATAAAAGAGAAAAGCACCAATGTCAATAAGCCATTCTTCTTAAATATTTTTTAATTTTTTAAATTTTACATATAATTTTATTGAATCACTGTGAGATAGTTACAAGCTTTCATGTTTGGGTTACAATGATGCTAAGTGAAATGGGTCAGAAAGAGAGGGACAGATGTAGAAGGACTGCACTCATTTGTGGAGGATACAATAAGCCATTCTTGATACTTATCCCAACCCTGTCTGGTCTCTGAAGACTTCTGGGGTGGCCCCACCCATGGTAAACAGAGGAGCTGGAATTCGAAATGGCTGGGCCTTGGCACTAGCCAGAATTCGAGTCCAGCTTCCAGCTAGCTCTCCTGGACCCAAATAACACCCGTCTCTCATGTCTGAACTTGACAGGCTGCTGAGCATCCTGTCTCAAACTAAGAATGCAAACAGCCACTGATATTGACTATGGACTCAGTCCATGCACCCTGGTCCTGCTTGAGTCTCAGGAGAAAACTCTCCTGCGACCTGCTGAGACTAGATCCAGGCTGTAACTGAAGCTTTGTGTAAGCTTAATTTCAGGCAGACAGCAATTACCATCAGGGTGGCTGGTGTCATTGACTCTCTATAGTTGAGCTTTTGTAACTGAGGAATCCTAGTGGGGTCACATGACTGAGTGTAGATACTGCAAAACTGCTGGCAATGATAAAGGTTTTCAAACATACATTCCAAAATTAACTCAAACTCAATTGATAATGAATCCTAGGTATTTGGTTGCATTCATCTGTTTGAAATTTTTTAATTTTGGGGGTGAAAAGAGGACACAAGTGGAAACAGTTTAAGAAGCCCTGCTCTATAGTATCAAAATCCTTGTTTCCTGCTTCTCCAGGTTCTACCCGGTAGACTGGGTTTTTGGATCCCACCTAGTACTGTCTTTTGGGCTCCAGACATCCTGTGTAATGATGAAACTTCATTCTCTCACAGAATAACTCAAAGTCCAACATCCAAGGAAAACACCCTAAACCAATACTTTGCAATCTTCGACTTTAACTTAGGACTGTTACATCAAAACTAGGAAGCAAACATGTTCAACCTAATCAATAGATGAAAACATATAGCACCAAACATATGGAGAAAACAGAAGAATTCACTCAATTGATAGATCAAGACAAGATCCTGGAGAAAACACCTAATATAAAAGAAGCAAGTAAATGATTTTAAAAACAATTCATAGCAATATCATAATAGTGTAAAATAAGAAGTAATAGTTGGATTAAAGAACAAAACAGAGGTGCTCAATAGTCAACTTAATGAAGCTGAGGATTAAATCTGAAATCTGGAGTAGAAGATAGTAGAAAGCATCCAAAATGACCAAAAAAGAAAAAAAAAGATCTGAAAATGAAGAGAGCATAAAAGATTTATGGGAGGAATAGTATCAAGAGGAATGACATGACATGAATTCTAGGAAAGAGGAAAAGGAGTATCAATGTTATTTGATGAAATAGTAGCTGAAAATCCCCCAACTTGGGGGAAAAAACACATTTCCAGAGCCAGTTAGCTCAAATAATTCCAAACAAGATAGGGTCAATGGATGAAAGTCAAAAAATATATATAATTAAGTGACAAAAATGAAAGCCAAAAGGAAAGATAAAATTATAATCAAAAAATAAGCCAAGACTCACTTTTTTTTTTTGGTTTTTTTTTTTTTTTGGTTTTTGGGTCACACCTGGCGATGCACAGGGGTCACTCCTGGCTCATGCACTCAGGCATTACTCCTGGCGGTGCTCGGGGGACCATATGGGATGCTGGGATTCGAACCCAGGTTGGCCGAGTGCAAGGCAAATGCCCTACCCGCTGTGCTTTTTGCTCCAGCCCCAAGACTCACTTATAATGGAAGTTCCATAAGGCTTTTAGTACATTTCTCAGGAGAAATCATACAATATATTCAAAATATATTTAAAGTATGAAATCAAAATGATCTCTAGACAAGAATTCTCTGTCCAGTTAGATTTTTACTCAGATTTGAAGAATCAATAAGAAGCTTTTTTATAGGGGCTGGAGTGATAGTATAGCAGGTAGCACATTTGGCTTGCATGCAGATGACCTGGATTTGATCCCTGGCACCCCATATCAGGAATGATTCCTGAGTGCAGAGCCAGGAGTAAGCCCTTAGCAATTCTGGGTGGTGACACCTCCCCTAAGCAGTTTTATACAAACAATAGATAAAGTTCATCTACCAGATCAGTCTTACAAAGAATTAATAAAAAGACTTCTACAAATGAAAAAAAGATTGATAAGTAGCATAATGCCTAAAAGAAATGCTAAGGGGTGGGGATGGCACAAGGAGAGGAGAGCAACAATCGGGATTTATGAACTTGAAATTACCTTTCTTCAATTTAAAATAGATATAACTTTAGAAACCTATAACTAAGCTATAGGACAACCTGTAAACAAAACTACTTAGAGCAAATAAAACAAAAGAGAAAATGAAACAAAAAAATTTCAAAAAAGGATAGATATCAAAATAAGGAAAGAGGACAGGAGAACAAAAGAATAGAGACAAAATACAAACCTAGAAAACACCTAGAAAAACGTCAATGAATTCTTTTTCTACTGTTATGGGGGTCACACTTGATGGTGCTCAGAGATTAACCCACCTAGAGGTACAGGGAAGGAGTTTCTAGGGTCTAAACTGCAATGCCATATGCTCTACCATCTGAGTCACATTCTTGACCCAATAAATACGTCTATACCAACAATTTCCCTAAGCATGAATGACCTGAACCAAAAATTTAAAAAAGCATAGAATGACTGGATAGATTAGAAAAAAATCCAATTTTCAAGACATTTAGGAGATACACTTGAGCTCTAAAGATAAACATAATTTCAATGCAAAAGGTTAAAACATAATCCTACAAGCAAATGGTAACCTAAAAAAGGGAAAAGATCATAATATTAGATAGAAAAAAATTCTTCAAGCTAAAAACTGAAGAAAATGTGGATTTGAGTTATGGTGATATGCAGGGCAGTGTTTCTTAATCAAGAGGTCACAGGTAAAATCACATAAAAGGAGGCTGGAGCACCAAACTAGGGGAACAACAGTACAGCAGAGAGCCACAGGAAGGAAATAAGGTTGGTCAGAAAAGGTTGAGAACACTGGATATTCCTTGTATATACATGACTCTGGTTCAACCCTGTCACTGCAAAGTCCCATGAGCAGCACAGAGTATAGTCCTGACAGTCACCAAGTACTGCTAGGTATAACCCTGGTGATATGTGGGTCAGATTAGCCAAGGAATATTGTAAGTGGGTTCTGGACCCCAAGAACCACCTTCCCATACACATAACAAAAAAGAAAGAGAGATGGACCTTATCTCCTACTACTGGAATAAAAAATAAACATACTGCACATTTTATAGAAAGAAATCAATGGTATAGAAATAAAAACCAGAAATAAATCCATACATCAACGGACAGTGAATTTACATGAAGGAACCAATTATGTATAAAATGGGGAAAGTCTCTTCATCAAATGGTGTTGGGAAAACTTGATAGTCATAGAAAAAAAGAAAAAACTATACCGTTCTTTCACACCATATAAAAAAATTCAAAATCAATTAAACAGTTTGGTATAAGGATTTCTTCAGGATTTAGAAATCTATTTCTTTTCCTCAATGAAGTTATTAAATTTTTTCTCATTTAAAATATATTTTCAGGGGCCGGAGCAATAGCATAGCGGGTAGGGCGTTCTCCTTGCAAGCGGCCGACCCGGGTTCGATCCCCGGCATCCCATATGGTCCCCCAAGCACTGCCAGGAGTAATTCCTGAGTGCAAAGCCAGGAGTAACCCCTGAGCATCGCTGGGTGTGACCCAAAAAGCAAAATATATATATATATATATATATATATATATATATATATATATATATTTTTTTTTTTTTTTCAAATGGCTTAAAAGGAAAGTTAATCTTCTACTAGGGTTAGGAGCCAGGCAGGATGGCACTTGGTATAGTTACCACATCTTCATAGGCACTTAGAAATTATAATTAAAAAGTTCTCTAAGGCATTCTTGGATCAGTATTCATAATGTTAACGTAAGAAAATTACAGAAAAGAAGTAATTACCACTTACCTTTTGGAATCTGGCATACCCATTCAAGTTTTGTGTCACAAGCAAAAGGTCTTAAATAAATATATTCTCTGTCATGATAGAAATACCTGCTTCTTCGCCATGGCCAATGAACAGCCTAAAGGAGGAAGATTACAGAAAATTCTGTAGTTGATACACTCCTGTAAAGTATTAAACTATAATCCCTGTGGTCTTTCCCTCTATTTTAGCTCTAACACCTACGATAGCCTTTAATGAAGGAATAGTGTTTAAGTAGTATGCATATTCAATGGAACATATAATGGAAATATAAAGCAATGTTTATCTCCAAATGCAACTTATTAAGTTTTAACTACTTTTGTTGCTACAAAATTGTAGAATCTAAATTACATTTAAGTTTGAGACACATCAAGAGCATTTTTTTTAAAAAGGGGGGGGGGACACAAAAGAGCACATTATATAATTCAGAGGTTTCTGAACACCAGCATACAATTAAAGCTGATTTGTGAAAATGTGACATAAAAATCTGGAACTAGGGGTCAGGCTCCTTCTTTAGGGTTCTGCAATTCTAGAATTCTGCCTTCTGCGAGTATGGTCCAAGATGGCTCACTATAAAATACAGACTTAGTAAGCAAGGCAGAACAAAATAATAGGATGTGACATGGGACAGAAGACCAGTGCCACAAAAGCAAGGCATGTTGAGTTTTGCCATTTGCCCTCAAGATGAGTCATCTTCAACCCTAACTTGGTTTATGTAAAAGACCTTTGATAATATAATGTCATTCTATGAAAAATACACAGATTCCTTAACCTGGCGTCAATATAATGTCATAACTTTGTTTTCAGCCACAGCACCAATTGAAACTGCATTATCAATCTTCTTTCTGCCTCCCTCCTTTGTTCCCTCCCTTCTACTCCCACTTTGTTCTATGCTATCTCTTCTCATCATTCCCCAGTTTGAAGGCCAGGGATCACAAGCAAAGGCTTATCTTACCCAGGCCCACTCTATCCATCCTTCAATGCCCAGTGTCTTTTGGAAATAGGAATCACAGAACTCTCTTTTGTGAGTTTTTTTGTGGCCCTCCACAGACTCATGGAGCCTACTTCTACATAATAGTAAGAACTGTCTTTCTTGAATATAAACCTGTTGCCTAACTGCACACAAGCTAGGTTTATTTTTGAAATATGTGGATTTTTATTTTCTTTTCAGGTCACACCCGGCGATGCACAGGAGTCACTCCTGGTTTGTGCACTCAGAAATTACTCCTGGCGGTGCTCAGGGGACCACATGGGATGCTGGGAACTGAATCCGGGTCAGCCGCGTGCAAGGCAAACACCCTACCCGCTGTGCTATCGCTCCAGCCCCAAAATATGTGGATTTTTTTAACATTGTACTGACCTTGACAGCAGCACAGTCTCTGATATCATAATCCTGCTGCAATTCATTTGGCATGGTAACAGTAGATACCTTAAATGATAAAGAAAAGCTTGAGAATATAAAACTGATATATAAGTATTTAGTTTAGATATAATTTAGGCAGTTTTAATCATTAAAATGTAGTCATATGCCACAGAATAAAACTATTTCAACATATTTATGTTACTTTTTTAAAATCAAGATGCTAAACTGAAAGAGAAAATGCTTTGTCTTTGATTTCCAAAGGAGGCCATAGTTTAGGATGATAAAGCTATCACCATAATAATTTCTTAACTGGAGTCAAAGAGAATATGGAGCTTGCAAGGGACTTTCTATTTTTATATGTATTGAAATGCTAGTTTTTTTTGTGAACTAATTTCAGAGATGCTCTAATTTGAAAATTAAAATGAGAAATTTTACATTTAGAAAAAATACAAAATGAATTGACAACGATAATGTGAAACATTTCATATTTGACCATAATTAATTCCTATGAGTTTTACATAAAATCTATCTATAGGATAATTTAAACATTTGAGATAGTATTTTAAAAGTTACCTTAAACATTTTCCACCTTTTTTTTTTCTTTTTGGGTCACACCTGGCTATGCACAGGAGTTACTCCTGTCTCTTCTCTCAGGAATCACCCCTAGTGGTGCTCAAGGGACCATATGGGATGCTGGGAATCGAACCTGTATCGACTGCATGCAATGCAAATACCCTACCTGCTGTACTATTGCTGCAGCCCCATAAACACTTTTTTTTTTTTTTTTGCTAACAAGGATACTTTCTTTTCCATTACACATTTTAGATAATAAAATTAGTTTCTGACCAAAATAAGGAAAAAGGCATAAACTCATAAATTATCATTATCTGTATATTTTTAAGTACATATAGAATCCAATTATGTAATTTTTAAAAATTAATTAAAATATTTACTAATTTATCATGATTTATAAAGCTGTTGATAACAATTTCTGGCACTCATTTTTGAAATGCCTATTTTTTTTTTGGCTTTTTGGGTCACACCCGGCAATAGACAGGGGTTACTCCTGACTCTGCACTAAGGACTTATCCTTGGTGGTGCTCAGGGGACCATATGGGATGCTGGGAATTGAACCCGGGTTGGCCGCATGCAAGGCAAATGCCCTACCCACTATGCTATCGCTCCAGCTGCTTATGTTTTTTTTTAAAAAAATAGAAATGGTGTCAATAACTTGGTTTTCCCCTACGTAGACATGTGAGTCTATTTTCATTTCCATAAAGAAAAATCTATGTAATTTTTAATAGTTGTGTGTCATGTGGCTATATTACTTAATAATTAACTTATTAATTATTGAAACAAATAATTCTTCCATATTATTCCATACAAAAAAGATTCAAACTTACAGGTGTATAATCACTCCATTGCCATGATCCTTGTAAATCTGGGCTCCTTTTATTCAAACCTATCCACATCCAACGCTGGTCACTATGTGAAAAGAAAATGTTAAATGGGCTTACGTATCAATGAATGCAGGATTTTCTTTTCATAAAAAGAACAAAGTGTTAAAAATATTTTTGAGCATGGCACTTGGATAAAATTTAAGCATTTGCATGTAAAATTCTCAAGACTCCCACTCTTGTTGTGAGGACACTGGTGGACAATGTGGTACCTGAGCTCAAACCTGGAGTTTCAGCTGCAAAGCCTGTGCACCAGAACTTTAATCTATCTCCTCAGTTTGACTTCTGATATGAAATCAAGCCCTAGATAAAAATAGTGTATAAATTTTAAGTTAATATTTTAGGAAGTGCTGGGAATTAAACTCAGGGCCTCTATATGTACGGCATGATCTATAGAGCCACATCCCTGACATGTTATTTCTCTATCACTTTGTTTGTTTGTTTGTTTGTTTTTGCCACACCTGGCAGTGTTCAGGGATCACTCCTGGTGGTGTTCAGGGAACCATGAGGGTCTTGGGGATTGAACCCATGTTGGCCACATGCACATGCCTTGCCTCCTCTATATTGCTCTGATCCCTGTTTTCTTATATAAATGGCAGAAACTATTCTGCTTTAAATGTATCACTGTATCACTGTCATCCCGTTGTTCATCTTGTTGTTACTGGAGTGGGCACCAGTAACATCTCCATTCGTCCCTGTCACATTCAGGGTCAGGGGAATGAGGCTTTAAATGTAAGAGGGGCATGCCCTGGAATACAACTCAGAGCTCCAGGCAGCGGAACCATTCTATTGTTTTGTTTGCCAGAAAGTGCACCCTGTATGGTCTCCTGTCTAAGTTGGAAATATTATGCATGTGCAGGACTATTGAGTATTTTACAAACAGTAGCAAAAAAAAAAATTAAATTAAATTAAAAAAAAAGTAAATGTAAGAGGGGGAAAAATAGCATACGATTATTATGAAACTTTTCCTACAGAACATTAATATTAGGCAATGGCTTCAAATACAAGAAAACACAATAATAGTTACATTTTTATTAAACAAAATTTAAAAAAATAATTCCCGCTATCCATCAAATTAATAGTAAACAAGTATTGTAGCATTTTAAAAATTGAAACAGCATGGGTTATGCCATAGAAATATAATTAAGTTATAATAATTAATTGATTAGCTGATAATATTTAATACTCATAATCATGATACTTTTACGTACAAATAATTGAGTTAAGCAAAATACTGAAAAAGTGAAGCACAAGACCTAACATCTAATCATAAGGGGCAAATAAATTATTAAGGAAGAACAAATATACATAGATATACATCTATATGTATACATACATGAAAATGTGTATATACAAAAAATATAAAGCATTTTGAAAAACATCAAATGATATAAATTTTGTGTGCATCTTTTTAGTGATTTATGATACGCATAATATGGTTTCCTATTTACATAATTCCAAGCCACACTCATCACCAGTTTAAATTTTGAGCATTACAAAAATTTCAGATGAGGAGAGAGAATTGTGGACTATAAGAAGCCAGTGAATGTTTGTGAGATTGGTAGGAAAGTCTTCAAAGGATGGTTAATGCTTCTTTAGAGCCATAACCTGAGTATTTAACATGTACTATTATTCAGACTGCATCCAGGAGAGAGAATAGGCATTTTAAGAAAGAACGGGGGCTGGAGCGATAGCACAGCGGGTAGGGCGTTTGCCTTGCACGAGGCCGACCCGGGTTCGATTCCCAGAATCCCATATGGTCCCCTGAGCACAGCCAGGGGTAATTCCTGAGTGCAGAGCCAGGAGTGACCCCTGAGCATCGCGCTGGGTGTGACCCAAAAAGAAAAAAAAAAAAAAAGAAAGAACATATCCACAAACCTATAGGCAAGACATACATTTAAATGCTCCCTTCTCCTCAGTTAAACCTAAGCTCTATTCAAGAATATATTTCCAATATAAGTAAATGACAAAAACCATAAAAAAGTTTTCTTTAACCTCACTTGTAAAATACTTGCCCAAAAGTATAACACCATAGGTCTTTATAGACTATCTTCCTTAAAACTTAATTTTCTACCAGCTTTGTGATCAGAATAAAGGTTACAAATTATATATTCAAACACAATACACACATAAATGTTTTATGTTTGTAAATGCAACAGATATTAGAGAAAAGATAATATCCAAATATAAAATTAACCCTTATCCCAATACTTAGAGGGATGTATAACATATAGAAATATGCAGCTTTAAGACTACTGGGAAGTATTGAAATAATTTTTAGTACATTATAGACTAAAGTAAGCTTAATCTTAAATTAATTTCTCACTTTAAGATAAAAATCATTGCTTTTTTTATCTTTTGTTCAGCATTCCCTGCTTCCTATCAAGAAGTACTTTTTCATCTCTTTAGGCCTCAAGCTTTTCAATCTTATAACAACTGTGCCCCTTTCACTTTTTATTGCTATTTCGTTTTCTTGCATAAAGAAAGATCACCGATTTGTATACTTAAATACAATGAAAACAATTAAGTCCAACTGAGTTTAGTAGCTCTGAGAGAAATTTACATTTGTGTTTCCCAACTAATTTGAGCTATTTTTACAGGATCCCAAATATCAGACTTCCCAATGCTTAATCACAGGGTGTAGATAATTGCCATACAGAATATAACTAAAGTCATGGATAAAATAAAGAGGAGCTGAAACTTGTTCCCTTATATTTACTTCATGGGAGAGCCTGTGTTGGATATCATTGGTTTGTCCTTTCCCCCTTGCCACTAGGAGCTTAGGTTTATCAGTCACACCCATCAAAGTGCTCCCGAGTCACTCCCATTCCTTTGTTTATCTGTAACCACTTCTACCAGTTTATCTGCTCTTCCTCTAATCAAACTCTGTTAATTGGTAAGGTCAGAACTCCCTAGGACACTGAATATTATAATATTGTCTTTCTCTCCTCTTTATGCCTTTTGAATAATTTACTTTAAAGCTATGTCTTTTTTGTATAGACACAAGAAGACAATATTATGTTTTTGTAACTTGGGACTTAATTGGCCTCGAATATTATTCCCTCCCGGGCATCTGCTTTCTCCACTTAAGCCTCAGTTGCCCTCAGTTCCTAGCACCCCAAAGTAGGGTCCCCGACGTGGGACGGGAAGGATCCAGGGCAAGCGGTGAGTTATGTGCTACCCTGGCATCGAGATGGGCCTGGCCAAAGTGCCTAATTCTTAACTATAAGTTAAGAGCTTGATCATAGACAAATGCTGTCATGATCCAATAGTAATTATGAGACTGGGACCCTTGCCAGGGATAGGAAAGACTGATCTGGCCTGAGCACTGTAGTCTGAGATTGAGATGGCCCCAGGAGAGCAATTCTATAAGCTTTAATGCATCTCTTATTGTGTCCATACAAAATGATTAATATTATGAATTCTTATATGTTTGCTGGCTGAGGAGAAGAGAAACACATTCATGGGACTCTGCCCTTGGGTGGATCCTCCTGCTGAAAGAGAATTAAGTCCTAGGAGAAGCATCCCCTGAGGGAAAAGAATCTTACCCTATTGCTGACCACACCTATGTGTATGCCCCAACCCCCTCATGCTGTGGAGATTTAATGAGGCTGTAAGAGTGGGTTGGGGGCCAGATCCACGGGGGCCACAGCCACAGATCGAGAGAGAGACCGAGAGCCGGGAGAGAGGCAGAGAGAGAGAGAATGAAGTAGGATGGGGGAGAAAGAAGCAGGAGGATAGTCAGAGGAGAATGGAGATGAGATTGGAATAAACTGCAAGTGAGACCAACCATCTTGGCTCCGTCCCTTCCCTTGCCCTCGCCTCTCTTTTTCTTTTTCTTTTTATACAACTGGCGTCCCTGGGTGGGCCCGAACCACCAACCTCTCGGTTCCTGGAAAGCTCCCTGTGGTGTATTCATATGCCAAAACCAGTAACAATTATGGGTCTCATTCCCCTGACCCTGAGAGAGCCTCCAATGTGGCACCGTTAGGAAGGACGAGTAAAGAGAGACTTCTAAAATCTCAGGGCTAGGACAAATGGAGACGTTACTGAGAGTGCTCGAGAAAACTGACAATCAACGGGATGATGATGATGATGATATTTACTTCATTTCTTTCAAATCCTTGCAGATCATATATTTGCGGCCCAGGGAATTTGGTACACAGCCAGCCATGCCACAGGTCCACTGCAAGGGTCTGAAGATGTGGTACTGCTCTGACCCAGGAATTATAAGGGTCACCCCAGTGGAGTTTGGAAGCCTCTAGTGCCACAATGCATGAAGGTCTTCAGGGCCTCACATGTCAGTGCTCAGGGACATCTGGAGCTGCACCCAGAAATACACAGGGCACCATGTGGTGCTGGCCATAATATAGGGATCAGCTACAAGAAAGGCATGCACCTTAACCACTGAACTATCTCTCTGGCTCCCAGGATTTATTTCTTTAAATTAAAGTAGGTATTAGATATATTGTTTTCTTTAGATAATAAACAGAACAACCTGGAAGATAGTAAAGATCATCTGCGTTTACTCTGTAGTCACCTTCCACAGAAATCTGTTTCCATCTTTACCACCCAGCCTTTCTCTACACCACTTCTTCCCTCTTACAATCCTCTGCTTTCAAGTCCATTTCTGCTTCCTCTGCTATCTTTCAAGGCTAGTTTTCTAGAGCACAGTCTGCCCCATTGTTAGACGATTGCAATCTTTACTATTCCCAAAGATTAACTTCATTTCAACCACACATTATAGCTTTGGGTTTCTGTTTCTATCACATTTAATAGTGTGCTTTAAGTATAGAAAATAATAGCTACTTGGGTTTTGCATGTATGGTAAGAATGGGAAAATATCACCACAATTGTAACTTATTCCTGCCTTGGTTTGGTTTATCTGTGTGCAAAGAAAGGAAGAAATTAAAAATTGCCTTCATCATTGAACACTTCTAATATGATTTTAGAAAATTTGAGGGAAAAATCTGATCATTACTGGAGAATCAAATCAAACTCAAATTCTTTCTCTGTATATATGAATACACACACTATATAAATATGTATATGTATATATGTATGTGTATATAAATTTCTTCTATTTCAAGCACTCAGAATATGGTTTTGAAGATATTAGGGTAAGAAGACATTGCATGAAAGGTTAATATGTGTATCGGTGTTAAAATTTCTACTCTCAGTCAATTTTTCTGCTACATTTGGTATCTAAGAAAAGTAGCATCTCAGTCATAACCCCCCACAAACACTATTTGATGAGGACGCTTAGACTGCAAAGCCTTAGATTTATATCTAAATCCATTCATGCTACAACACAGCAGGTAGTGCATACAGCAGCACAGGCATTGCAAACAAGGTTTCTCTAATCCTATGACTAGTTTTGTTCTACAATGGTTGTCCCTGGTGGGTAGCAGAGTCTTGGCACTCTAATGACTTGGTGCCCCATGAATCCTTTTCACTGGAATACAAACAAAGATGTAGAATTTAGATTAGGAGGAATAGAGAGGTAATCTGACTTAACTCTTGTCATGTAATACACAATTTGGTCAATGGACATCTTGCAGAGAAAGGTTAATTCCTACAATGAAAACAAGATATTCAATGAGTAGGCTTTAGAACCATTTTCTGGTATAAATGAGTTTACTTCCTTCGTTTTTAAACCATGATAAAATGTTGGTCTTAAAATATGTTCCTTTCCTGAATATATCATGGGCAAATAGTACTTTGATTAATGGAGCATGTATTATGGAGCAGCACAGTCTGCTTCATACAGCCTGTGCTAGCTATAAAAGAATACAAGTAAAGTATGGTCATATAAGTGAACTGATTACAGTGAGTTATTTTTTTGTACTTTTCTGTTTTTTTTTTATTCATTACATATTACCTTTGTTATTAGGAAAAAATAAGTACTGCATAGTATTTACAATAAACTAAATGGAAAAATAAAACAGTTTTACATTAAATGTTAACTATATTTATAGTGAGAGATGGGACATGAAATAATATGAAATTTAACATAGATAATCTCTGAAAGTATTACCTGAACTGGTCCATTAAAAATTGAAGAAATTCCCTCATTTCATTCACATGACTAAAGCTGGGCAGGTGTGCTCCAAGTGCCTGGCAGAATCTTTCAGCTTCTTCCCAGTTCCTCTTTCTTACAATTCTCTCTCTGTGAAACAGCTTAACAAAATAGAATATTAATTTGTTTTCTGATAATTATAAAATAACAAATAATTTTAAAGTTACCATCAATCATGGAGGCACCAGGATGAATTCTTATAATGGAGACATACATAAATGCATATTATACTGGGGCTCAAATAATTCTTACTAATAATGTCAACTAAGGGGCAGTAGCAGGTGCCAGGCACATTATTAGAAGGATGGCTTTCCTCAGCCAAGATGGGAAAGCTCTCCAACAGGATACCATGCTCTCCCAGGAACTAGAAGGAGAAAATGAATGGGGTTAGGAATGGGTCTGTAAAGGACACACAGGAATGCTTTAGGATTGAACTTTTCCATAAAGAAATGTATTAACACAGTTCTGATCACAATGCACTGAGATTTGAACAAGTACAGGACAATTTTCTGATGAAGAAGAATAAAGGAGTAGGATGCACTGGTATGCAAATCTTGACAGAGATGGCAAGACAAAACCTGTCACATTGTTTCCTTGATTTGTGATGACTAATTTAATACCAAAGGAAACATTTTATGAGGAAGAGAGCATATGACACAATGGTAGATGGAATTACTGGTCCTGATTCTTCATTTTCCTTAAAAAAATACACATTTGGTCATGGCCTCCAGATGGAATGGAGTATATTTTCTGCACCTTGACTCATGGCTCAGTTATGTTACTTGCTGTGATCAATAGGATGTTAATAGAGGTAAAGTGAAAAGAACTGGAACGCATTTGTATACTTGGGCTTGCACCGGTGATTGACCATGAGAAGAAAAATTCCTGATAGCTATTAACCATATAGTACCAGATTGAAGATGTGCAGAGTACAGTCAACTTGAATTAAACAATAAGAGCTGAACATTTACTTTGATCAAGCAAACAATAGCCCAAAGATTTGTGAATATGAAACACTGTTGACTTGCCACTGCATTTGGGGGCTGTAATGGTTAGACTGGTGTTGGGGCTGTACTGAGCTACCAGGGCGAGCCCATGTGTACTGTACTGTACTGTACTACAGACAGGAACATAGGGACCCATGAAAATGGGCGAGATTTCTCGTGTGTCCTGACTGGTTTGGATGAAGCTGAACATTTTCCCCCTTCAAGCTGCCTTCAGAAAAATAATTTCAGTATACTGAAAAGAGCAGTTTTCCTTCTCTCACAGAAGCCTGGCTGGTCTTTGACATGCAGATGGTGTTAGCCAGGCCTGACCTTTGATATTGTAAATTGTAGTCTCTGGCCCAGCCTAGTCTTTGGGATGTAGATTTCAGGTGCAGGGCCCAGTTTTGTCTTTGGGATGTAAATCCAAGTGCTTTTAGCCCAAGGAAGGTTTCAGTTTTGGTTTTGCATCTTTCAGAGGCTTAGATTACTGGCCTGCAGATACAAAGAAATAATGTTGCCTCAGTGTTCTTCCTGTAACATCTTTTGATGCCTTTGGTGATGTCACTATATTGCGCCTTTTAGAGCTACCATGATCAATAAAAGGAGGTCCACGAGGGCCTCTGCCTTTGCTAAAGAGCCAGAGAGAGCCTTAGTCCTCCAATCAAGACATTTCTTCCGCGTACCTTATCTCAGCGCCTCCGACCCCACGAACATTCACGCAACAGACTAGGAAACAGTTGACCAATACAGAACCTAAGATTAACATTCATGCAACAGACTAGGAAACAGTTGACCAATACAGAACCTAAGATTAACATTCACGCAACAGACTACGAAACAGTTGACCAATACAGAACCTAAGATTAACTTTTTTACATTAAAAGTAATAGAACACTTCCTTTTACAAGAATGAGAAGGATATGAAAATCATAAGCAAAGTCATCATGGCATGCAGCTTACCAATTTCCCCAAACAAAAGAAACATAGGTAATTGCCAGTTCAGGCTTGGGGCACCTTTCTCTTTTGGGTAGAGCATGAGTTGTGTGCTGATCAGCTGTCTGTTACCAGAGGTCACTAATGTGCCAATAAGGATTCTGTGCCCCAAACTTGGAGATAGGTCTGGGAAGGAATTAGGGTAGGTGTGAGGAGGAATACAATTTGCATAAGATCCTGGACTAGAATGGAAGACGGATAGTTTTACTGAGGGACTGAATGAGACTGTTACTTTACCTTATAACAAAAAGGATTTGAGGATACACTATGCCAGCCTTCAGGACAGGTTAAGTTTTTGGGCTTGGGAGCTGCTTCTTCTGTCTCAGTGGGTCCACTTATTTTCTTGCAAATTGAAAGTGCCCTAAAGCTATTGCAGTCTTTCACCTCCCACTTGCCAAGGGATCTTTCAGAAGACATAGCCACACAACCACCTGGAAAAGCTGGGGTTGAATTGGAAAATCATATTTAAAAGTTACATTTTAAAATGAAAGTTCAAACATTTTTAATGTCTATATTCTTTTATTGAACCAAGGAGAGGACAGCAAATTGGAAAGAACATGGGGAAAAATACGTCACTCATAAAAATGCTGCTGATGATGGTAACAGTGTAGCAGGTAGGAAGTTTGCCTTGCATACAGCCTATCTAGGTTCAATTCCTGGTACTCCCTATGGTTCTTTAAGCCCATCAGGAGTGATTCTTGAGAGCAGAGCCAGAAGTAAGTCCCAAGTACTACTGGGCATGCCCCCCCCAAAAAAATAGAAGTAGCTTGCTGACAATCATAATTAATGAGTGTTGAAAATCATAGTTTAATGAATAGGTAGAGCTAGGGCTTGAACCCATATTTGCCAGGCACAAGTTCTCTCTTCATAGCACCAAACTGACATAGATAGAAGAACCACAAACACTGAACAAAAATGGGGATAACTTCTACCACACTAGAAAGAGAAGCCAGATACTCTTGTGTTTTTTACTTACGCATGACAGCAAGAGGAGCAAAGGAAAATTGTTCAGTGCTGTATTGGATAGATTTGTGATTTTCTCTGTTTTACTCCTACCAATAGTTTACCATTGATAGAAGGAGCTGGCTGAAGCTAGGAGTTAAATACTGTGAAGAAACCTTAATGGCAGTCTTTCTAGCTACATGAGAGAGGGAATAGTCATTGCAACTACTTCCTAAGTTATTCTTTAACCTCTGAACTTACTGAGGAAGAATATAATATTGACTCTAAGATAAGATAAATCTCATGTGTGTTATACATTACAGTATTATAATTTGGATGGGTGATTGGAACATACCCTGTGGTTCTAAGGGATCACTCCTGGCTTTGTGCTTAGGAGTTAATCTTTGTAATGCTCAGGGAAACATCCAAACGTGGTACTGGGATTTGGATCACATAGGCAAGCATCTTAACTGCTATACTATTTCTTTAGCCCCACAGTATTATCATTTAAGATAATATTTAACTAGGATTAATATTTGTAACCGGGCTGGAGCGATAGCACAGCGGTAGGGTGTTCACCTTTCACGCGGCCCACCTGTGTTCGATTCCTCCGCCCCTCTCGGAGAGCCCGGCAAGCTACTGAGAGTATGGAGCCTGCACGACAGAGCCTGGCAAGCTACCCGTGTATATTGGATATGCCAAAAACAGTAACAATAAGTCTCTCAATGAGAGACATTACTGGTGCCCGCTCGAACAAATCGATGAGCAATGGGATGACAGTGACCTTGCATGATTAGTAAAAAGGACCTTGTTATTATCAATTCTTCTCACATTTATAGTGATGATCATGCATTATAAACTTTGTGGGCATTTAAAACTATGAATTCACATGTTCTAATTTGTGAATTATAAGATATAGTCCTCATGGTCACATTAGACAAACAATCACTGTCACTGTCATCACTGTTATCCCGTTGTTCATTGATTTGCTCGAGCAGGTGCCAGTCTGATTATTCGTCCCAGCCCTGAGAGCAAACTCTCCTTACTCGTCCTTCCCAATGGTGTCGTATTGGAGGCTCTTTCAGGGTCAGGGGAATGAGACCCATTATTGTTACTATTTTGGGCATATCAAATACTCCACGGGGAGCTTGCCTGGCAAGCAAAAAACATATTAATAACTCAAAGGTGAAAAAATAGAATGTATTACAACTATTATCTTATACAAAGCAAAACTCCGTTAAAAAGCAGTGGATGAGAAATTAAGATTTCTGGATCTTACTGATATAATAACTACGTAACCTCTGTCAAATCATCTTTCAAAGCCCCTGTTTTCTTAACTTTAAAATCAGAAGGGTATTTTAAGATCCTATCTGGCTCACACCTAATTCTGAGAAATTATTGTTAGTGCTTTTGGCTAGCTAACAAAGGATAAACTACATTTCAGAATACAAAATATTTACTATATATGGCTTGTTAATTCTCATCCACTGAGAATAATAAAAACATTAAGTCTTGTAGAAAAAAAGCTAGAAAACAGCAATATCAAAATAATAAGGCACTTTACACATAAAATTGAAGTGCTTTACAAAAAATCTTCTAGATTCTGTTTGTAACTTATATGTAAAAGATATCATATTGTTGCTCTAGCTCTTGTTGTTCAAGCTAAAAACTGAGTTTTCTAGCTTTTTATGTTGAGTTATGACCAAGGATTTTACAGAAAAAAAAAGTCAGTTTCTATTTATGGTTCCATAGATAAACAGGGTCCTGAAGATTATCACATTTTGAAGGTAATTTGAGAGAGATGCTATACTTCACAAGGAATTGTAGGTTCTCACCTGGCTCAAGAAAATTCCAGTTGGAAAAGGTGAGAGCCTGCTTTCTTCCGCCAGCACTTGACCAACTATACTCTCCAAATTTATCTTTATCTCTCAGGCCAGTCCAGAAATATTTATTTTGGGATTTAGTATACTTTTTAATCATATCATTCAAGAATTCTTGCTCAAATCTGTAAAACAATCAAATTAGAAAGTGTTTTTTCACAAAGGTAAAAATACTATATAAGTTCATCTTAGAAATATTATTTAGCAAAGAAACCCAGACTGAACAGTTCTTTGGTAAATGTTTACTTATATCATACCTGCTCGTTATTGTTAGATTGCACTTGGTTCCAAAAGGGACTTCATCCTTATATATCTTATAACACGTTTCCCCATGTCTTTTCCAGCCCTAAATCACAAGAAAAAGATGATCACATTATCTTCCAGACTGATGTTTCTCTTACAAGCAAAGTTGTGCTACATTGAGAAATCTTATAACTTGCAAGAAATGAGGACACAGTCTGTGAACGCATAGATATGACAAGGGTGGAATATGTCTTCACAGAACACTTTTGCAAGACTACAAATTCATGTCAGACAAAAAGTATATTCACTCTTTTGCCCTCTATACTTAACTCATCATAACAGCTGTTGATTGTATTATTTTTGAATAGGTATAATAAAGGTGAAATCAAGATTTCAGCACTGGAGACAACAATCACATACATTTCTAACGATGTTCATAACCAGAAAATTTTTATTTTCTGATATTATCAGAATGCCAATATATTGTAATTTACTATCCTTTGGCCCTCTCTAACATAAACAAAAAAAAGCTAGTAAATTCTTCTGTTATCTAAATCTGATCTGTTTTAAGTCTCACCTACCAACCTTAAGAAAGTGCAATCTTGCTGAGAAAAATGTATGTAAGGATTTTACATACCTCATCTGGAGGACATATCTTCTCAGAATCCGTATCATTTATTTTTTCTCCCTTCTTCTTACATACATATTTAAGTTTCTCTTCACATGATTGAACTTTCCATTGTCCGAGCTTTAAAAAAATTTTTTCCCACAAGAATAATTATTTACATTATACTTAGAGATGAAGAATAGCTTATTTTTGAACCAAATTTTTTTTCATAGAATTATGAGGGTAGGAGAGCAAGAAAAAGAGAGGAAGAAGCAAAGGAGAAGAAAGGGAAAGGATGAGAATGAATGTAAATGCATGATTAAATCTGAGAACATACTCCTAGAAATGTAGGCTCCTTTAGGACCATAGGTGTTGGATCACAGCCTGTCATTTCAGCATCACCCTAAGGTCATAGTGCAGATTAATTCCATTTCCTTATAATAATATTTGAGGAAATTCCATTTCTTAAAAATAAAATAAAACAATCAAAAGACACTCTACACAAGAGCAAGAGAAAATTTGGTTCATAATAGTTGCTGATATTCTAGATTTTTATTTATTTATTTATTTATTTTCATATGATATGACAAAAGTTCACCCACAGTTTTAAAATATTTGGACACAAGAAAAAGATGAAATCCTGATGTTTGTAACAACATGGACAGACCTATAGGTATTACCCTCAGAAGATAATAGGGTATTATCTCAGAAGAAAAATTGAAAAAAGTAGCTCAGAAGGAGAAAGACAAATACCATATGCTTTTTCTCATATACGGTACATAAAGAAACAAAATAAATGAATGAGCTAAATAGCTAAATAGCTAAATGAATGAGCAAAATAGAGCCCTATTATCTGGCCATACAAAGCAGATAGTTTCAGAATCAGATATAGATTACTTTGTTAATGATTTATCTTTTTAATGATTTATGTGATTTTAATGATTTATCTTTTTTACCTCCAGTAGTTATTAGAATATATTTTTACCTTAAACACAAATATCCCAAGGCAGGCAATATTTTAAAAAAATGTTTAAGATTGACGTTCAAAACCTCACAACAGTTAATTATTTTAATGTGGCATTTAGTAAAAAGGTATAGATCTGAAGAATACATGGAGATGCAGCCACACTGCATACACTAAGGAAGTAAGAGAAAGATGGAAGAAAGAACCTCGACAGTGTCTACAGCAGGGGCATGCTGAGGCTTGGAGGGGCCAAAAAAGGAGGTTTTCATGGCTAGAGGAAAAATTTTTCAAGGCTCTCACTTTGCTTTTGGAGAACCTGACAAACAATAAAATAAAAAAGTTCTCTGTCTCTTGTAGAGGTCATGTTTGATTTGTTCATTTTTTGGTTCATTTTTACAAATTCACGAATATTACTATTTTATACTTGTGGTGCAGCCACACTATGCTCTTCATTAGAGTGCCAGGATTCCCTGCACCACTATCTCAGGTATTACCCTCAGAAGATAATAGGGTATTATCTCAGAAGAAAAATTGAAAAAAGTAGCTCAGAAGGAGAAAGACAAATACCATATGCTTTTTCTCATATACGGTACATAAAGAAACAAAATAAATGAATGAGCTAAATAGCTAAATAGCTAAATGAATGAGCAAAATAGAGCCCTATTATCTGGCCATACAAAGCAGATAGTTTCAGAATCAGATATAGATTACTTTGTTAATGATTTATCTTTTTAATGATTTATGTGATTTTAATGATTTATCACAAGCTGAATCAGAGTCTTCTTACAGTTATTCTTAGCTACAACAATAAGAATGTAAACAAACCACAGAGGCTTCTTACAGTGGCTTCTTACCGTTCCAAAATAGGAAACGCAGTTGGGAGTTTTGTTATAGGGAACATTTGGCTGATTCTCATTCCAGTATGTTAGAGTAACTTCAGTCCCATCTGACCACTGAAATAAAGTTGGTGTATTTGTATTCTTAAGGCCTGTCCATATTTCTTCTTTGGTATCTAAAATAAAATGGTTTTGCATTTTAGGTTTTATTCAATAACATAAACATGTACATTGCTGCTGATTTGTATATTCTGAGAGGGATTTTTAAGAATTTTGATGGATTTCCATTAAAATGTTGCTAAATTAGGCATGTCTAGAAGTTCTAATACCTACAGGTCACTTTTGCAGGTACAGCAGACAGATGGGAAAAGTGATATTATGATCTGTCAGTGGGAGTCCCTGTTATCTGGTTTAGATAAACTTTATGGAAAATAATGAAATTCTAAAAGTACAATCATAGATGTCATATTAAGAATAAAAACATTGTTCACCAAAGTTTTTAAAGGACGGTACTACTTTCCAACATTAAAAAATATGAACATGAATTCAGAAAGTGGGAGTTTTCAGATTAAATTGTGTCTATCTGCTAAATTTTATACTAATCGTCCTGAGAGAAAGCAGCTCATTAGAACCAAATCTGGTATAAGAATCTGAGTTGTAAAGGGATTCTATTCATCTGACCAGGTAAAACAATTAGCACTCTACTGATAGAGAATAGGTATGCACTATTATTATTGAATTTTAGGAGGAAGTTCTAATACTGGCAGTCTAGAGTATCATGGTCTTATTTTTTAGTTTTTTTTGAATAATTACAAAGTGAGTTTGTAATAATTACAAATTACCATTACTGAAGCATTTTTGAGCAACTTCGAACTTAGCTTATGAGAAGAGGAAAGTTATTCAATCAATGGTTTTACTATTGAATTAGCAGCCACTGCCTATATCGGGCTACTTAAAATTCTAAATTAAGTAAAACTTTAAAAAGGTAAACATTCATTTCCCAGTAACTTAAACTATATTTCCCTTGCTCAAAAGCCACAAGTGTGTAGCTATTATTGCAGTGCACAGCATAAATTATAGAAAAGATACCACCATCCAAGAAAATCTTCCTAGATAGTGAAGATTGACTGGATCAAATGGCTAGTTTTTTATTCCAACAGAGTCTAGAAATAGGATTGCTTTACAATGCCTTAAAGCTTTAAGATAGGATATTTTAAAAACTTACCCCCATTATGGAGTTTTGTGACAACCACCTCCACGTCTGCTAAAGAATGAATGCTGATGAGATCACCACTGTAGGCTTTGCATCTCTTATGTGCGTTATCCCAAGAATCACTTTCATTTACCAGCAGATAGCAAAATCCATTATTCGGTTGCCAGCCTGTATCACAGTGGGTTTCTGAGTATGTCCAAACATCTGAGAGGGGAAGGAATTATTCATATTTCAGCCAACATACATCTATTTTGAAATCACTAATGCAAATTATTCTTCAATTATCATGATTCTGAAAAACTAGGGATTATAATATTATACAATACAGTGACATTAATTTATTTTGTGTCTATTAGGTACACAACATCATAAGAATAACTGCAGAGTTCAGATAAGATATGATTTCAGTGTGATACAAATGTGCTGCCCAGCAGTGCTCAGACTGGGTAATCACAGAGAGATTGCCCTTAGGACATAGAAGAAAGGTGTGAGGTAAGGCAGCTGCTGACAACCTATAACTGAGTTCTGGGTATGTTAGGATCCCCAACAGTAAAAGTTTATGATGATATAAAGGCTCCTTTGCAACTACAGTCAATATAGCAAGATGATGTATATTAATGTTCACTGTTGGACAAAGGATAAACAGAGTAAGACATATATTCCACATCCAAGAGATGGTAGCAACTGAGGAAAAGGGTAATGGACTTCTCTCCTCCCTTCTGATAGACCTATAGTTATGAAAATATCAGTGACCATTGGTTTGGCCATGATTACTACTGGTCACCAGAAAGGTTTAGAGAAAAATTGTGAGCATAAAACTATATAAATTTTTGTACTCCTCTTAATAAAACCAGAAAATAATTTTTTTCAGAATTATATATTTATAATTAGTTGGAGTTATAACATCTTAAATATGTGGACAATTTATTTTTTACTAAAGAATAAACCAGATTCAGCTAACTTCACACACTTGTAAAATAACTCAGTTAACTTCAAGTTTACAAAATAGCACTTATTATGTTTACAACAATGATACAGGAACAGAGGTAAAATCATCTACAATAAAATTTAAAATAATATTTTATTATTCTAGTCATTGTATTATGAGTACATATTTTTACAAGATTAAAGTGATAACTTGGCATATAACTGTATCTTCCCTTTAGTAAAGTATTTTAATAAATGCATATTATTCAGTCATGTGGAAACATCATGAGTTGCTTAACAATTGCTACTACAGAATATTTATTTCCTCTATTATCAACCATTCTAGTGTATTTATATTTGGGCTGCCTTTTCTATTACGCCTTTCTTCGTATGGACTTAATATGGTTAGAATCAACCTGGAAAATAAATGTCTATTTTTATCTATTAATTTAAAACTTCCCAACAGAAGGTAAGACATGTATATACTTAGTCTTAAAAAATAGCTTTATATTCCTAATTAAATAAGAAATTTTAATTTTTGTTCCCTTCCCCCCAAATTCCTTCACTGTACCACTGTCATCCCATCGCTCATCGATTTGCTCGAGTGGGTACCAGTAACATCTCCAATTCCTTGGGCATGATATTTTAAGATTTCCTTTTCTCCTGCCAATTTAAGTATTATTATTGTATTCAGTGAGGATTTAACCAATTTAGCCAAAGATAGGCATAGTGTCCTGTATGAGACAGGAAAGGAATCCCTCATCTCCATTCTTTCAAAGTCTCTTCAAACTTTCTTTGTACCTCAAGTACTTTGGCTATTCTTGGATCTCTTTTCCCTCCAGTCTCCCTGGAAAACACATCCCCCTCATATACATTTTATTGTTTTTTGTCCTTTATTTTCTACCTGATTTATAAACACAAAGACCTAGAGCCTGGCAAAAAAAAAAGGACAAAAGAGAGGTGGGAGCTGAGGGCTAGAAAAATCTGCAGAATTGCTTTGTTCATAACTCTTCACTTTTTTCAAGACAATACATGAGGTATGGCCTTAGGGCAGTGGTTCTCAAATTTGAATGTGCATTAGGATCACCTGGAAGGCTTTTGTTTGTTTTTGGGCCACACCCAGCTTTGCTCAGGGCTTACACCTGGCTCTGCACTCAAGGTCACTCTTGGCAGTGCTCAGGGAACCAAATAGGATTTTGGAAATCAAACTGAGTCAGTTGCAAGCGAGGCAAGTACACTGTATTAGCTCTCTGGTCCTGGAAGGCTTCTTAAAAACACAGACTGTTTGCTCCACCCTCATTGCCTCTTATTCAGGAAATTACGAATATGATCTCAGAATTAGCTTCCTGTTGTTTATTTGTGGGCCACACCTGGCAGCGTTTAGTGGCAACTCTTGGCTCTATGCTCAGGAATAACCCTTGGAGGTGCTCTGGGGACCAGATGTGTCAGGATGTGTCTGCCAGAGACACATGCAAGGTGCAAGGCAAATGCCTACTTCCTACATTATATTGTGATACTAACAGGTGATGCTAAAGCCTTTGTCTGGAACCACATTTTGAGAAAAACTCTGATAGAGAGAAAGAAAAAAGCCACCTCTAAAAACAAATATATTTCTATTTAGGATATCTCTGCTTATAATGGGGATTAAGCAAGCAAAATCTTTAGTCACATATAGCTGGTAACATATTAACCCATGAACAAAATCAAATAATTTCTACATTAGGTGAAGCAAAGGAGAAAAATCATTGCAAAATGGATTTACTTGACCTCACAAAACTGTAATTTTGAGATATTTTTAGAAGGAAATCATAAGGATACCTGCTAATTCCACCGTTTCAGTCAGTGGTTTTTTGCAGACGTAGGGCAGCTGGGACTCACAGGAATAACTCTGCCACAGACCAGACTCAGCAATCATACTTGCACAGCTTGACCCACCAATTGTCGGTGCACTAGGCATATCTTAAATGTCAGATTTTCAGAGTTAGAACAAGAAGGTTTTGATCAGAAACATCAAGAGAGAAAGGATTTATTCCTAATGTCTAGCTTTTATGGCAACACATAAAATAATTAAAACTTTTAACTAAATAAAAAGGTATACGCCTCAATGAGATTAATACATTAATGCAGGATTCAGAGTAAATGTATCCTGACATATTGTAATGCATTTAAAAGACAAAATATAAAATAATCACTGCCCCCAAACAACTTCCATGTTATATTCTGTGGTCAGTAAGTCTTAGTTGTGTATTCAATACAACAAATAAATAATTTATTTGTTCTGTAATGCCTTTAAGTCTTTGAAGCAACTATTAAATTGTCTCTAAGATTTTATCTTTTGTCAATAAAACTGCATTAACTAAAATGACCGATTGGTATATATTTTGGTTAGCTAGACTTTTATTTAATTCACTATAAACCTTCATTAAAGTATTTATTTGGGTAATAAACTCATTATGCTATAAGCACTTGGGTGCTATGGTGGAGAGATCCCAAGAGTTTGGAACTAAAGGAATTTTTGTATACTAAGAGTTAAGTTGAAGATGGAACACAATATGCATGAATCACAGACACATCTAGTTCCCCATGGAACACATAACAGCTCTTAGCTTCACGGCAGGGCTCAAATCAACTCTTACCTAAAAATGGCGGGTTGTTCTTGTAAATGTTAGAAATACATGCTCAGTTAGCCACAGTGTGATTAAACTTGGAAAAGTTCTTCTGAGAGGGAACTATAATGTGAGTTGTCAAGATTTGAAATCTGTGTAAGTTCTTCATGACTGGGAATTTTTTAAGTGTTTGCTCAGTGGGTTGGGGAGCAAAAAAAAAATCCATTTACCTGGATCCCAGTTGAGAAAGTTTAATGGCTTGTGGTCTGACCATTCCCAGCCTCTAGCAGTATACAGCTGATTTAAGCCAATCCAGAAAATTCTAGCAATGTCTTCTTTTTCTGTAATTAAATAATTTTTTAATTTATTATCAGTCAGCTTCTGTTTCTAGTTACAGCAAAATATCTGAAGGCTTTCACTCCATTGTAAGACATTTCAAATAGGCTATTCCACTAAACAGATATTGATGCTAGGCATAAAACTTGAGTATTTAAAAATCCAAAAACTGATAATTTAACTCAATTCTGCTTTTCCATTAGCTTGTTCATATCCCTTTCTCCTAAGGCATTATTTCTTAATGGGAGGTCACGTGGCTCACTCACATGAACCCTCAGGATATTTCAACAGGGCCCTGGGTTAAAACTGCATTAAAGTGGGCAAAAGGCTTGAAACTCGGGAGCCTGCAGGGGTGCATCTGATGATGCCTAGGAGAACCAAGACTAGGTGCTTTCAAAGTATGCACCTTAATCCCTGTACTTCACTCCCAAAATGCTACTTTAAACAGTACTGTTTTAAAAATACACACAGGAGTTGTTTCAAGGGCAATAGTATATATAGCTCCAAGCCTCAGAGTTCGGGATCCAGATTGGAAACATACACACACAGTGCATGCATGCATGCATGCATGCATGCATGTGTGTGCATGCACACACACACACGCACCACACACACATACACACACATACCTATACACAAACACTGCAGTGGAGGTGTATCATTCAAATAAATTATTTGAAAATCAGATGCAATTAGCAAAGAAGAAAGAAGCAAAAATAGTTTGAATCAGGAGGCCAATTACTTATATGTTACTCAGTGTCCCCTAAGCACCGCCAGGAGTAATTCCTGAGTGCAGAGCCAGGAGTAACCCCTGAGCATCGCCGGGTGTGACCCAAAAAGCAAAAAAAAAGAAAGAAGTCCCTTGATTATTTGGAATTTCTATAAATTTGTTAAAAATTTTCAGCAGTGATATACTCAATAATTTCTTAATTCCTCAAATAGTACATGTGGCGTCATATATGTGTATAATTTTACTTGTATGTACACACAAAATAATGTCACATTATTTATATGTACATTACACTGTAAACACAGAAATAATTCTTAAAATGTGGATATAGTTTTCTACCTGCAAATAAAACTAGTATATCTGATATCTGTTAACACACACATACACAGACACATACATAAAATTTTAATCCATTGCTATATCTGTAACTTGCAAACAATTACATTCCTATTTTATATGTGTGTATATAAATACATATATGTATATATTTACACATACATATGTATGATTTGCACATAGAAAACCAAATCAGTGCTTTAGGGCCATTTTGAGAGTAATTTTGATGATACACAATTTTTGCTTCCTGTAGAGTCTATAGCCAAATACCTAAAACAGATGATGCTATTAGAACTGACATCAGGAAGAGAAGAGCTCTCCTGGGGTGAGCAGAAATAGCAACAACAAAATAAAGTGGCTAAAAGCAGTAATTCAGACATCAATATTCAAGGAAAGGGCAAGAGTCTGGGCAGAGGGCAATAGGGACAGACGCCCAATTACCTCTCTACTGGTGAATGAAAGTGAGGTCAGGAGATAGACAGTGCTTTCCATAGCTTGGCTGTGAGAAAGAGAAGGGCTCTTTCTAGGAAATCTATATTTTATGTTGCTATAAAACATAATAGATATATTTTAACAGCATAAATTTAAATATGCTTATAGTCTGTTGAGGGAAGAATCAACTGTCAATGGAAATATGCAATATAGAAGAAATAACTGGTGTGAATATGAAAAGCTTAGGAGAGTTAATTCTGAACAAGCTATATAATAAGAAAATTAAAAATAAATATAAATATCCCTTTACCCAAAGAAAACTGATGCTATGAATATCAAGAAAGGTGAAAGTGATTATATGGGGAGATTGTTTGAGGAGAGTGCTGAAGAGAACTCAATCCTTTTATTTAACTTTTAGCATAAGCTATGAGTTCCCACACAGTGTACAAAGACCTTAAAGATTTAATCTAACATAAATTCTCTCAGTTGTAAAAGCAATCAATTTTCCAGCCTTCCAAGACCTGAAAGCTGACATGATTACGGTATTCCAGATACAATCATATCCTGACATGGTTTAACATTCACAAGTCAATCAACATAATCCATCATATCAATAAAAGAAAGGATAAAAGCCTTATAATCATATCAATAGATGCAGAGAAAGAATTTGACAACATCTAGTGCCCATTTATGATGAAAATTCTCAGCAAAACTGGAATTGAAGAAACTTTTCTCAATATAGTCAAAGCCATCTACCACAAGCCTATGGGAAGAATTATCCTCAATGGGGAAAAACTAAGAGCCTTCCCTCTAAGATTGGGGACAAGACAAGGATGCCCACTCTCACCACTTCTATTCAATATAGTACTGGAAGTACTTGCAATAGCAGTTAGACAAGAAAAAGACATTAAGGGTATCCAAATAGGAAAGGAAGAAATCAAGCTCTCACTATTTGCAGATGATATGGTACTATATTTAGAGAACCCTAAAACCTCTAGTAAAAAGCTCCTAGAAACAATAGTTTGTATAGTTAAGTTGCAGACTGTAAAATAAATACCCAAAAGTCCATGGTTTCCTATATGCAAATAATGAGAGAGAAGAAAATGATATGAAAAAAAGCAAGTCCATTTACAATCATGCCTCAGAAAATCAAGTACCTCAGAAGCAGCTTAACTAAGGAGGTTAAAGGATCTGTACAAAGAAAACTATAAAACCTACTTCAAGAAATAAGGACATGAGGAAATGGAAACACATCCCCTGCTCATGGATTGGGAGAATTAATATTGACAAAATGGCAATACGACCAACGCACTATACAGAATCAATGTGATCCCTATTAGGATACCCATGACATTCTTTAGAGAAATTGATCAAACACTCCTGAAATTCATATGGAACAACAAGCCCCCACAAATAGCTAAAGCAATTCTTGGGGAAAAAAGATGGGAAGCATCACTTTCCACTACGGAGTAGTAATAATTGAAACAGCATGGCATGGGAACAAAGACAGATCCACAGACCAGAAGAATAGGGGTTAAATATCCTTACACACACCCTCAAATATATGATCATCTAATCTTTGATAAGGGAGCAAGATATGTGAAGTGGAGCAAGGAAAGCCTCTTTAGCAAATGGTGCTGGCAAAACTGGACAGCTACATGCAAAAAAATGGACTCAGACCTCTACCTAACACCATGCACAAAAGTCAGATCAAAATGGATTAAAGACCTCAACAGCAGACCAGAATCTATAAGGTACATTGAAGAAAAGGTCGGCAAAACCCTCTACGACATTGAAGCTAACGGTATCTTCAAGGATAAAACTCCACTGACCAAGCAAGTGGAAACAGAGATAAACAAATGGGACTATCTTAAATGAAGAAGCTTCTGCACCTCAAAAGAAATAGTGACCAGAATACAAAAACAGTCTACAGAATGGGAAAAGATATTCACCCAAAACCCTTCTAATAAGGGGTCAATATCAAGGATATACAAGGCACAGTTAGAACTCTACAAGAAGAAAACACAAATCTCATCAGAAAATGGGGTGGTGAAATGAACAGAAATTTTCTCAAAGAAGAAATCTGAAAGGCCAAAAGACACATGAAAAAATGCTCTTCATCACTAATCATCAGAGAGATGCAGATCAAAACAACAATGAGATATCATCTCACACCACAGAGTCTGGTACACATCCAAAAGAACAAAAGCAACCAGTGTTGGCGTGGATGTGAGGAGAAAAGGACTCTCCTTCACTGCTGGTGGGAATGCCAACTGGTCCAGACTTTTTGGGAAAATAATCTGGACGTTTCTCAAGAAACTAGAAACTGAGCTCCCACTTGACCCAGCAATGCCACTTCTGGGAATACATACTGTAGATACAAAATAGTACAATAGAAATGACACCTGCACTTGTATGTTTATTGCAGCACTATTTACAATAGCGAGAATCTGGAAAAAAATCCGAATGCTTGAGAACAGATGACTGGTTAAAGAAACTTTGGTATATCTACACAATGGAATACTATGCAGCTGTTAGAAAAGATGAAATCATAAAATTTCCATATAAATGGATCAACATGGAGAGTATCATACTAAGTGAAATGAGTCAGAGAGAGAGGGACAGACACAGAATGACTGTACTCATTTGTGGAATATAAAGTAAGATGATAGGATACTAAAACCTAAGGACAAAAGAGATAAGGATCAGAAGGATCACTCCATGGCTTGGAAGCTGGTCTCATGTGCTGGGGAAAAGTCAGCTGGGATAGAGAAGGGACCACTAAGTAAATGATTGTTGGAGGGCTTGCTTGAGATGGTAGATGCCTGATGAAGTCGACTATGGACCAAACATGATGGCCGCTTAGTATCTGAATTGCAAACCATAACACCCAAAATGACAGAGAGAGTAAGAGGGAATGTGCCTGCCACAGAGACAGGGGGTGGGAAGAGGTGGGGGTGGCAGGAGGGATACTGGGAACATTGCTGGTGGAGAATGGGCACTGATGGGTGGATGGGTTCGATCATTGTATGACTGAAACCTAATCATGAAAGTTTGTAAGTCTGTAACTCTATCTCATGGTGATTCATTAAAATAAAAAAAAATTCTTCAAAAAAAATAAAATGTTTTTCAAAAACAATAATTTTATGCAAAATACTTAAAACATTGTTTTTTATATTGATGTACACAGTCACTGCACATATCCACCACTATCCAAGAGCTCATGTCTAGCCAAGTGCACTATAGAGTGCCAGTTCCTCTTATCCATCTCAAGTCAATACCCTCCCTTCCATGAAGTCTTCATAGATACCCCAGCAGAAAGTACAACCTTTCCCAAGTTGTGATCAGTAGGCTGGAGGGGCTGCTCAGTTATTCTTGCAGTGCCAGGTGCTAGTCCTGTGCTGGGGGGTAAGGCCAAGAAAAGCTTTTCAGGACCACACCCACAGGTGCATGAAGCACCTTGTGGTGCTGGGGATCAAAGTGGGGTTGGACATATGGAAGGTATTGCTTTAACTCCTAGGCTATCTCTTAAGCCACAAATATGAATCTCTTTGTTGCCCTAATATCTATCCTAAAGAATTCTTGTGTTTATCCAAACCCAGTGATAAGTATTTATAATGAAACAAAATGATCTTTGGAAGTGTCAGGTTGTTAATTTGCTTCATTACAGTATCTTTTTTGTGACTTGAAGTCACGTTTTATTCTTCACTAGAATCACAGGAATTAAACATTGTGATTGTGTTATGTGTCTTATACCAGGCGGATGTGAATAAGAAATGAAAATATTACGAGTCCTAATTGGGCAAATAAAAAGGGCAGGATTTATTCAATGTCCTGTAAAATTTGGAGCTGGTATTTCCTCTTTTAAATTTTGCTTAGAAGATTCCAGGAAAGAAATTCACTAACTTGAATTTTTGCCTACCCCCATTTTTGCCATAAGAGACAGGTCACTGCTAACATAAATCCTCACATCTTATCAAATAGACAAACGCAGTGATGTAGAGTGTTCTTCTGTTTCAGAGATCCTAGTTCAGACCTGCTCCTGAATTTCTTTTGCTCTCCTCACAATGAGAGCCCAGAGCCTTATAATGGTCATCCATGTGGGATGAGCCACAGAAAAGTTTTTTAATCAAGTTTTTATTTAGGAGCCACACCCAGCAGTGCTCAGGAACTATTTATGGCTCTGTGGTCAGGTATCACTCCTGGCAATGTTCGGGGTGGGGGGGGAACCATAAGTGGTGCTTGGAATTCAAACTGGGTCAGCTGTATGCAAGATAAGCCAGTGCCTTATTTACTGCACTATTCTTTCAACCTTAGATTCTCTTTTGATGCAAAAGAAAGGGTACTGCCAACAGAGACTCAATTGTCCTAGCCTTGGAGCACCTGTTCAATTGATTCAATGTGTATAGCTCTTCAGAGTAAAAGCAAATTAGAAAAAATAGGGTCTTGCTGTTCAACTCTTGGAAATACTGGTTGGTATATCTGGGTGAATTTTTGTTTGCCTTTGGGCCATGCCTGGCTGTCACTAGGGCTCATTACTTCTGATTTTGTGCTCGGGGATCATTTCTGGTAGTGCTCAAGGGACCATATATGGTGTTGGAGACAGAATCCAGATTGGCTGGATGCAAAGCAATGGCCTTACCCTCTGTGTTATCTTTTCTACCCACATTCTTCCTTTTATGAAATGAGCACAGTACTACCTTCCTCATTGGGTTGATATGTGGGATTCAATAAAATAATGTGCATTTCACTTGGGACATCATCATTATCATATAGTTTTATTAATTTTTATTTGTCAAACAAGTCACAGATTCTGTTATTTGGCTTTCTTGGGTTTTTATTTCTTTATTTTTTTTAAAAAAACACAGAATCTTTTGTTTATAAACTTTCTAGTAAAAGATGCACACTTAATCTGCATTTAGTAAGATTTTGATGGAACAAGTTACAGAATTTTACTGTGTGCATAAAAGAAATCCTAAATCAATAAAAAGGCATATCATTTTCATGGGTGAGAAGACTCAGTTATGCAGTGACAGCAATGCCTCCCTAATTAATCTATAATTCAATGCAATTCCAAAATCTCAATAGGGTTTTTCATTGAGATTAATAGCACGGTCTTTAAATTCATATAAAGGAATAATTGATTTTAAAAGACAATTTAAAAATGAATAAAGGAAGATTTTCTCACCCTGAAAACAAGATCTACTATATTTGGTTGAATTATAAATGGTATAGGAAATAAAAGGGGGAAAAGGGAAGAAAAAGTTCTTGGCTATTGACCACCTGGAGAAATATAAAGCTGATTCCTACCTCGATATTACAGATGTATCGAGGTTGTAAATACAAAAAGATTAAGGATTTAAACATATAATCAAAATAAATTCTTTAAGAAGAAAACACGAGAGGATGTTGTAATCATGCTAAGGGTAAGAAAGAATGTGCTACATACATAAGCACAAATCCTTGAGGAAAAAAAATGATAAAACTGAAAAGGACAGGGGTCAGAGTAATTGCATTGTGAGCAGCTAGCCCAGGTTCAATCCCCAAGATCTCATATTGGTCACCAGTCCACCACCAGGAGTAACCCCTGAGCACCGCTAGGTCTGGCCCAAAATGAAACAAAAAATAAAATAAAATGAACAAAGATTAGGAGAGGATATTTATAACACAACAAAAGATTAGTATTCAGAATATACAAAGAAATGCGATTGAAATGGGGGGAAACAACTCAATAGAAAACAGGCAAAGGATACAAACTAGCTAGTTTAAGGTGAAAATCTAATGGTTAACAAACACAAGATACAAACAAACTATCAGAGAAATGTAAAACAAAAAAATTAAATAATAGGACTGATCATACTCTATGCTATTGGAGGTACAAAGTGATAACAGCCACTCTGGAAAGCAACTAGAATTTTTAAATCTATGAGATACTCTGTCCTATGACTCAGTAAATTTTACAGTAGGAGACAGCTCTGAGACAGAGAAAGATCTTAGAGGAGTTTCCAATAGAACTTTCTCAGAGGGGGAAAGGGTATATTGTAGTTTGTTCAATGTTATACTAAAAAACAGCATTTAACAACAAACTTACAGACAGGTAAAGAAATTAGTATTTGCATTATTTTAAACATATAACAATAATATAATGAAAACATATACATATGTGTTTATGTGTATTTACCATTTATGTATAAACCTATGTTGTAAATTTAATTTTCTTTTCTTTCTTCCTTTTTCCTTTGAGGAATAGTATTTCTTTCTCATTCTCTTTTATTTTATTTTGTTTCTTTAGAGGGAAAGAACAAAGACCGAGGAAGAGGGAGAGAGCAAGAAGTACATAAAGCAATATAATAATGTATTAGTATATAACTTAGTTAGGGTAGTGGTTATATATCTCTAATTAAGTAATACACCATATGGGATGCAGGGACAGAACCTGGTATGGCTAGGTACAAGGCAAATGCCCTACCCACTGTACTATCTCTCTAGCCTCTAACATTTCTCTTTTTTGGTTGAATTCCAGGATTAGTCTATATAAGTTCTCATAATTATTTTTGAAAATTGATACCACACAAAACAGTTTTATCCATCCCCTGAATCTGTGTCATTAAATCTATTTTAAGATTTCTTAAAATCTCTCCTTGCCCCATGGACTGCACTTGTTAATATAAATGAGAGGACTCTGAGTTTATCTCCTGGGGCTCAGCCATCAGCCATCTTTTTACCTTCCTGAATTATATGATTATCAATGTTCAGATATTTTTCAACCCTTTCATTTAGTCTTAGCGTATCACTATATTCCTGCTATCCCATCCCATTTCCTTAATATAATCTCCCTTTAGGGTCTATCTCCAGATGCACTTTTAGGCAAGAGATGCAACTCAATGGTAGAAAACTTGCCTTTGCTTGTATGAGGCCCTAAATTCAATCCCCAGCACAACAGTGACAAACCAACCAACAAAACACAATGAATGATTTTTTCAATGAACTAAATAGCAGTGGGCAGTTAGAATCCTGAAAAAATAACATCTTTACAATTTCATTATCTGCTCTATGACAGTCAAGTGAAACCTACCTGTAAGGTAAGTTAATTCAGCAGCACTGTTGATACTCAATAAATCAGCTCCTTGATTCTGACATGAAACATAAGCTTCTTTCCAAGAAAGAGAGGCCTGTGTATTAAATTGGTAGCAACTTCCCATCTGCTCTTTCTTTTCCCAATTAGTGTCACAACCACTTTCTGTTGATTAAAAAGATAAACACTAGTGCACATAAAGAAAGGACATAATATTATTTATTGCTTAGTATGCACACACATACACACTACAATCCAGTTTGCATCTTTTTAAGAATATGCTAATATTGAGGCTGAGATTGTTTAATTAGGCCATATTTTGATTCTTTTGTTACACAAAGAAATCGAAGTCATGGAAACAATATGACTCATGCTGACTAAAGTACCCATTCACCCTCCAGGTTTCAGACTCCATTTATCCCCTTGTGTTTATAAAGCCACATTTTATCCCTTTCCTGTCTTCAGTATAAAGGTAGGAGTCTTTCACTGTGCTCAAATTGTCAAGCCTTTATATTACTGGTAAAATAAAATCAGAGAAAGTCTGCCCATGACTTACCATGAAACCATTGTGTGTGTGTGCATGTGTGCACATATGAATGCATGCAAGACATGCAGTTTAAATGAGGAAGATTTATATCCAAGTGACTGCCCTATTGGAAAACTGAGTCTAAGTCTTTAATATTTTAATATGTTTTAATATGAGATATATGATATATAATTAATATTTCAAATGTAAATTATATAATTACATATTTAAACATCTGAAGACATGTATACACACATGCAGATTTCAATGTATACACTTTTATTTAACAAACATATAAACAGCATGTATAATTACTGAGAACTTTCCATTTGTTTCTTAGATCAGCTATAGGGGTCAGGGATCTTGATATAACTAGTCCTCATATACACTCAGAGCCTCCCTGTATTCTGAGCAGATTATGTCAAATGGAACTCTGGCTCCGCAAATGGAGTCACATATTGTACTCATGGACCTTCAAGTTGGTAGGGTCCTTAGAGAACACCATGTTTAATATTCTCATTTCACAAATGTGAACAAAGAGCTAGAGGTATTTGTGACAGAACTAAAAACAGACCACTGGTCCCCAAATATGGGAGTGTTCATCTATTGAACAATATATACTGCTTCCTTAGTCACCTCTTGAATGACCTAAATAGCCACTGGGTTTTTACATATTTAGTGAAAAAAAATAGATCAACTCAACATGTATTACTACTTTATTACCACTTCCTGTTCAGATGAGCCTCACGCATGAAGGGACCGGCAGAGGAACCCAGGTGTGTGGGACTCGGGGCTGAGATCTCCAAGCCTGCTCGGATTGGGACTGGGCCATCTCCACCCAGACACCCCATTTTCCAGTAGCTTGGCAGCCACCCCCATAAACTGCCCCTGGTGCCATGTAATCCCACCAGTAACCAACATCCAGAGACTATAAGACCAAGCTCCCAGAAGACATATAATAGCCTTGTTCTTCCTCTTAGAGAACCTGACAAGCTACCAAGAGTCTACTGCCCGCATGGGAGAGCCTTGCAAGCTCCCCATTGTGTATTCATATCCCAAATACAGTAAAAGATATATACATTACCTCTCGGAGAGCCCAGCAAGCTACCAAGAGTATCTCACCCGCATGGCAGAGCCTGGCAAGCTACCCGTGGCATGATATGCCAAAAACGGTAATGATAGGTCTCATTCCCATGACTCTGAAAGAGCCTCCAATTGTTGGGAGTAAGGAGAGGCTGCTAAAATCTCAGGGCTGAGTATAACAGAGACATTACTGATGCCTGCTCGAGTAAATCGACGAACAACGGGATGACAGTGATACAATGATACCATTTCCTTATACTGAGAATTTATGTTTATTAATCTGGGAATTTCCAGTAGTACATCAATGTGTTTGCTCTAAAATAAATTCCCTGGGTTTTAACAGTCCTCAAGTTGAGAAACTCACGATTTTGCTTTCTTTATAAGAAAGGAGCTCTTGGAGGCATATGAATGCATGAAAAAAGCTCCTTACCACTCAAGGGAGGTTTAAGGTATAGAGACACATATTAATCAAGACAACATGGTAAAATGAAACAAATATTCGTGGGAATGAGGATCAAGAATCCTGAGATCTCCATCAAATTTTCCATGAGTATTATCTAAGTTTGACATGTCAATTCATCAATCTGAATGTCCTGCCTGTTATCAAAATGAAGGTTTGTGTCAAATAACTTCCAAGCTCCCTTTTGAAACTAAATTTCTGGTCCAGGCTAATGTAAAATTAAGTGAAATTGATGCTTGATTGACCAGAGTCTGTTTGCTATCAAAAATAATGAAAGAAAATATTAGTATTTAGAATTTCAGTAAGTTCCAGGATAAAACATTGGACCTTGAATTAAAGCTTGGACCTGCACTTAGAAAATTAACTCAAGGAGTGGTCCACAAAACATCCCAAAACTCATTACTCTGAAAAATTCTTGGGTACTGTTCAAAATTTATCAAATAACAAATTTTGGAGATATGGAGAGAGTTAGCCATATTCTAACTAACTATTTAATTCTGGAGATAGCCATATTCTAACAAACCTTTCAAGTGATTCTGCTGTATCCCAAATTTTGTCAATCATTGTCCCAGTATAACCTATTGAAATTTCTTAGCACTTGGATTTTGTTGTTGTTGTTGCTGTTTGTTTCTCTTTTGGGGTCATACCCGGTGATGCACAGGGATTACTCCTGGATTTGTATTCAGGAATCACTCCTGGTGGTGCTTGGGGGGTCACATGGGATGCTGGGAATCAAACTGGGGTTGGCCGCTTGCAAGGCAAATGCCCTATCCACTGTGCTATCACTCCAGACCCAGCACTTGGATTTTGAAGCTCAATTTCCTTTACTTTTGTAAGCTAATTTGTAATGTATTAGCTATGTGATTTTAGTCAAGTAAATTGACTAATCCCCCAGTGTCAAAGTTTGCTCATCTGTGAAATGAGGACAAGTACTGGCATCATCTTAAAGGGCTGTCAGAAAATAGAATAACAATACATTATTGATTACCTAGAACAGTAACCAACACTTTACATAGCCCTCTAAATATTGTGATTATTTAGGTCTGGGGCAAAATTTTCCTTTAATCTTAGATTCTTCCAGCCAACTGCCTATTAAAAATATTTTTTATTTTTATTTTTTTTGCTGTTGATTGACAGTAGTGGTGCTCTAGGGCTTCTCCTAGTTCTGAATTTGAGGGTTACTCCTGGCAGGGATTGAACTCAGATGTCCTGTGGGCAAATTATGTGCCCAGTTTGTTGAAATCTCTCTAGAAAATATTTATTAAGTACCTATAACAAACTAGGTACTGTGATTCTCTATAGCTTCCTTCTTGATTGGTGACAAAAATGTCTGTTATGTAACAAAAGATGATGCAAGTATTAGCCTGATCTCTTTCTTTTTCTAAAGAATAGTGAACCCCTTAACATACCTTGAATAGTTGGCCTAAAGTAAGGAGTAATAAGAAAAAATACTCTGAACAGTACACAGGAAGGGCTGAGGCAATGATGACACCAATTTGCAGAGGGCCAGGGATATCTGTCTGTTTTGTGCCCCTTTCTTTGCTTCATGCCAAAAACATACTTACATTTTCACCATCCTTTTTCCCCCCAAATTTTCACCTGTACTCTTTTTCCTTCTCAAAACTTATTCATACTTCAGTCCACTATAACCCAGATTTTACGAGTAATTGTCTTTTGAAACTACTCAGTTAAAGGTTAGCAGTGATTTCAAAACTGCTTCTGCCTTTTCTATCCTGAAATACCTTTGCTGCAGAGTACCTTCTCTTCCTCTTATGTCTTCCTTCCATGACATATCACTTTTTAATTTTCTTTCTGGCCTACTGCTTAAAGTAAATCCATAGCTACACATTTTAGCTCTCTCCTCAAATACACTTTACCTAGGACATATGTTGCAAACACTCTTTACCTAGGAAATATGTTGCAGTTATTGCTGAGTCCTCTTCCTACTACCATTTCAATATATGGTGTTCTTTTCATTTATAAAGTTTATAGCCTGAACATACCTGGCATTAGGCAGATACCCCACTTTTGATCCTCTTTGTAATTTAAGGTGGTGGCACACCATGGTCCAGTATGTTTTTCATCAATAATGCACTCATGATGCCATGTCCCATTAGCGAAGAATGGGAATTCACAAGCTCTTCCATAGGAGTTCCCGTCTCTGGTATATATCTCTGTGGGTTAGTGAAGAAACATAAAAAGAAAACTAAATACTAGATAATCAGCTTCAGTTAACGGATTAATTTATAAAATTTTAGTTAAGTTCTAAAACTTCTTTCAAAGAAAGACTGTTTTTTTCCACTTATGAAAATATATAGTATATTGATAGCACAGCGGGTAGGGCATTTGCCTTGCACGCGGCCAACTCAGGTTTGGTTTCTCCGTCCCTCTTGGAGAGCCCGGCAAGCTACCGAGAGTATCTCACCCACATGGCAGAGCCTGGCAAGCTACCCGTGGCGTATTTGATATGCCAAAAACAGTAACAAGTCTCACAATGGAGATGTTACTGGTACCCTCTCGAGCAAATTGATGAACAAAATGGGGCAACAGTGCTGCTACTACTACAGTGCTATAGTATATGGGTTGGTTGCACAGTGTGGAAATTAAGAGCATGGATATTAACTGTTCAGGTTTGGACTTGAATGTTGGCTCCCTCATAGCACAACTGGATGGTTTCGGGTAAATGATCTTTAATTAGCCTTATTAGGCTAAACTTTATTAGCCTATGTTTCTTAGTTTTTGCATATGCAAATACGGATTAATATTACCCAGGTCATAGAATTCTTTTTGAGAGATCAGTGAGATAATCCTTGAAAAGTTTTATTTACTCTGGCACAGAGAGCTGAAAGATCTGGGCTTCATCAGTTAAGGGTTAACTGACTGCTATGGGTGGCAGAGTAGTTTCTTTCCCCCAAGAAGAGGTGCCAAAGAGATTAATTTTATAATGTATTTTCTTTCATAAGAATGGATCAGAAAAATATCACTGAATCATTAAAGGTAGGTGCAAAAGGGCGTTCGCTTTTCACACGGCCAACCCGTGTTCAATTCCTTCGCCCCTTTCGGAGAGCCCGGCAAGCTACCGAGAGTATCGTGCCCGCACAGCATAGCCTGGCAAGCTACCCATGGCGTACTGGATATGTCAAAAACAGTAACAATAAGTCTCACAATGAGAGACGTTACTGGTGCCCACTCGTGAACCTTGGAACCAATTATGGGGTTAGAGACTGACTGACAGTCAGATTTACATATACCTGTAGATATTAAGGTTTGGGTACTGAGAAATAAGAGGAAGAACTATTGGCTCTCTGATGGATTCTTGGAGAATGCCAGGGCATCAAAATTCAGTCATAAAAAAAACCCATTGGCTTCATGTGGGCACGTCAGTGAAGTAACATATTTACTTTTCACTTAATAAATTTCTCTAGTATCCAAAGAAGACGTGAAAAATGATACCAACCTCAAATATACTTATAAATGCATCTAATACACCAATAACAGTTTTCTTGCAGAAGTATTTTTAAATATAGGCCAACCTTTATCTATTTTGATTATCTTTTTACATGTCCTCAATTTGTTTAAAACCATATATACTACCAGATCAAAATAGGATGAAACATAGTAATCAAAGTTCATCACAGAAACCCTCAAAGTGCAGAATTTGCTTTAAGGTGTGCTTAGAAAGTAGTTGATTCTTAAATGCTCATTTAAGTGAAGTGTGAAAACTAATTTAACATTTTCAGTTATATTAAGGAACAATGTAATCTGTATGCTACTATATATAATCTTTAAGGAACACAGACTTCTTTTCCTGACATATATAGTTGTAAATAATGTAACCTGGTAAAGGAAGTGTTAACTTTATGCTAATATGGATCTTATTTATCACCCTAGTTTTGTTTTTAACCATAATCAAAATTCCCAGTAGCTCATGACCAATTTCTCTTCCTATTTTAAAAAACTCAAAGGGTAGTCTCTGAGCACTGTTCCTTAACTATTCTTTTTTTTCCCCTAAATCTTTATTTTGTAATACAAAATGCTTTCAGTTTTTCTTTTACTTGCTTCTTCACCTTCAGTATGAAATATTAGGAAGGAATATCACTGTCACTGTTATCCCATTGCTCATCGATTTGTTCGAGCGGGCACCAGTAACTCTCTCATTATAAGGCTAATTGTTACTGTTTTTGGCATATCCAATACGCCACGGGTAGCTTACCAGGCTGTGCCGAGAAAGAAATATATTACACTTATTTGCAAAATATCATTCTTACAAAGTAATTGTGTGCAACATTCAGTCACACAAAAAACGAACTCTCTGATTAGAATTCTTGACCTGTAAGGACAACCAGTGACATCAATGGCTGCCTTCTGAGGTTTCAAGTTATGTTTCACAGTCCAAAGCTGGCATCAATTAAGAAGCTCTCCTACTCACACTCCCTTCAAAGACTGTTATGTACACAACACACTGAAATAGTAGCAGTTAAATTATGCTAAATATTCACTAAGAGTTTTAGTATCACCCGTTTTATAATGTTTCTGAATCTCTCTTTCTCTCTCTCTCTCAAAAATACTTTGGCCACTCTCAGCTGTGCTCAGGGCTAACTACTGGCTCTGCATTCAGGAATCCCTCCAGATGGTTCTGGGGGAACCATATAGGGTGGTGGGGATTGAACCCAGATCTTATACACGGTATTATCACTCCAGTCTCTGTTTCTTAAATCTCTCAAATTGCACAGGTTTTCTAGTGAAACAGAATTTCTAAAAATAATCTTTTCTGAATAAACAAATTTTTGGTGATAGTAGCCTTAAACCTCCGGTTTAGGGCCTGAGAGATAGATAGTTCAGCAGGTAAGCCATTTGCCTTGCACACAGCCAACCCGGGTTTAATCCCTGACATTCCATAAGATCCCTCAATACTGCCAGGAATAATTCCTGATTGCAGAGCCAGGAGTAACCCAGGGTGGGGCCCAAAATAAAATAAGCAAAAACCAGTAAGCAAGCAAACAAACAAACAATAAACTCCTACAATTTATTTTGAAACTGGTTCAACTTGGTGAGATGAAGAGTTTACATGGAAAAACAAAAAACCAATTTCTTTAGAAACATAAAACAACATAGCTTCAATGGTTAAACAGATTAGCAAGAAGAGTGTCTCAAAATTCAAGATAGTTTACTAAAAGTCCACTTCTTCCTCATGATTCAACAAACATCTAAAACTTGAATAGTGCTTGTGCTGTCTCAGCATCTTGATGATATAAATGCATTTATGGATATTAGCCCAAAGCAGCATATTGCTGAAATTTATTCAACTAAAGTTTTCTCTAAAACAAACATGATTTACCCTGGATGGGAATTAGGGACAGAGGCAATTCAGGGAAAATGGCAAATAAAGATTCTTACTAGAAGTGAAATATACGTATATAGCAAAAGCTGAGGGAGAAATAAGGGATTTATGTTTAAGGAACACAACCCTAGTCTTATGCCCTCCCTTTATTACAACAGATTGGGTAGCCTTGGACTTCACTGTGCTGAGACTCAGACATCTTCACTTCTCTTTCTTATCTCTCTACAGCTACACGAAGAGAAAGCAAGCCAGAGACCAACACTGGGGACCTGGAAGCAGACTTAGAAGAAATCCCCAACTACGACAGCAGTCTCTAACCTAAAATAGGGGGGAATCACATGTTTACAGGAACAAAATAGCCAGGACTTAGCGCCTGACGACATTTGAATGGTAGAAAGAAATGGAGGTCATCTCTAGATTGTAGAATTCCCCCACGGATTTGTGGCATGAATGTGACCTGGGGGAGAATGTAGTGACCTGGGAGAAATGCAGAAGTAGAGGTATGTTTGGCCCTGGTATCTGTGGCAGTTAAAAACTACATGTTCCTTTCTGGGAAATTTAGCCTTCTACATATTGCTTTTGGAAAGTCAAGAAATATCTTCTGTTTGTCCTTGCAAGTGTCACTCTGCAGATCTCTTTGGCATGGCACACTGGTTGGCTATTAACATTTCTGTGCCACTGATTACTTTGGCAACCACATGAAGCCCAAGAGGCTCCTTTTGTTTTCATTTTTTGGTTTAGTTTGGTTTGGGGGATGCACTCTGCACTGCTCAGGGATTACTCCTGACTCTGTGCTCAGGATTCATTCTTGGCAGTGATCAGGGATTTGTTTGGGGCCCTGGGGGATCAAAAACGGGCTGGCTGCAGGCAAGACAAATTCCTCACCTGCTTTACTATCTCTCTGCCCCAATTTTAGAAGAATAATATAAATATATGAATAAAATACATAAAATTTTAAAAGCAGATAAAGGATTTTTGAGAGCTTTTTGAGAGAATTTTCAATTATAACTCAAGATTAGAAACAGGAAACGGAAAGGTATCTGTCAAGGAAAAAGATCCTTCCTGGACCCTAAACAAATATAAGGAAACAAGTGAAACCTAGTTCAGGGGCATTTTGATTCATTCCTTTGTTATTTTTTTCTTAAGCATAAAATTAAAATTTGGCATTGATATTCATAAATCCATTACTTTCGATAGCCCAGGTAGTGTTCAAGTGCTATTCCCAGTTCAGCATCTGGAGGTGTTCAGATAGCCATGTGGTCCCAGGGAGGGAACCTCGACCTCCTGCATACAAAGCATGTACTCAGTCTATTGAGCTGTCTCTATGGCCCAGAAATTACTTTTTAACTCAGGAGAAAGTGAAAAAGCAGAAATTATATTTGTTTAACTACTCAAAGATGAAAGATGAAAAACCCCAACTCCAATTCTAATATCTCTCCACCGTGTATAATGTGGAACCTGACAGTCTCAAAAGCAGCTCCTTCTTTACTTGGCAAAAGAAAGAAGCAACCCCAGGAGAAAAGCACATGCAGATAAATTGGAAAGATGGGAGACCAAATTCAGTTTAAAAGAGTTTCTCTTAAAGAAAGGTAAGTATCTGAGATCTCTCTGGTATATGCATATATCATCCAATTTTTACTCCTATAAAGGATTTCCTAGGACCAGAGTGATAGTACAGCGGGTAGGGTGTTTGCCCTGCACATGGCCAACCTCAGTTCGATCCCCAGCACCCATATGGTCCACCAAGCTCCACCAGGAGTAACTCCTGAATGCAAAACCAGGAGTAACACCTGAGCATCACTGGGTGTCAACCAAACAGCTAAAAAAAAAAGAATTTTCTGCACAGATATTAGAGAGATCTCAAATCTAAGCTTTGCTATTGAATGACTGCATGAATTTTGACAGGCACAGAACCTCTCCTAGCCTAACCAATAACAATGACCTCACAAACTAGCCTAAAGTGACCGACACTTACTGCAAATTAATGCTACTTTAGTGCTTACTCTTCTCAGTGCTAGAACTTTATTTGTAGTCTATTGGGGTGTTAAATTCCACATTTACCAAAAAGCAACAGTAAAGAGTGAAAGACCCTCTCCAATACTTACCATGGTAAGGCTGATCACACAGGCCTTCCTCTGAACCTCCTTTCTTCCAGAAATCAGATGAATTTGTACTTGCTATGGCATGTCCATCCTTCAGCGCTAACTTATATTGAGCAGCGCCATACAAAGAAAGGCGCTCACATTTCCACCACAGCATGGCACTGGAGTCGCAGCTGAACATTCTCAAGGAATCCGTGGATTTGGTAATATCTATTCCAAGGCACTTTTGGGATTGCAAGTGAAAAAGTCTATGCTGGGATACCCATTTCCATAACATGTCCTTAGAGCTGTCACAGTCTTTTGCTACTATCCAGTCATTCAGTGGCTTGATGCACTTGCCTGTGTTTTCATTGATGATGGTGAATGGTTGATTACCTGAGTCAAGATAGTCAAAGATGTTTTAGGATTCTGAGTTATGAGGTCAATGTGCTTGGCTGCTGCTTGCTGATGAGTCTAAGATTGTCCCCACCCTCCAAGCTGAATAAATTATACTGTACGACTCAAGAACAGAGAACAGTGGAGATTGGAGAGACAATGGGGTAAGACTATGAATCAGACTCCTGAATTCATGTGATCAGGGCAAGTGATTTAACCATTATTATTGTTTCCTCCTTTGTAAAATGCTACTTTATAGGTGAATATGATGACATATTAAGCTCATAAGTATAGAGCACTAAGACTAGTGCATATAATTGTTACTGTCACTCTATAAAAGACCCCACAACCATAGGAGGGATTTGTAGCCAGCTCTATTATAGCACATCCAGAAAGTAATAGGGAGCTCCTGGGAAGGGTTTTGGGGACTGACCCATCAATCACCGGGGATAGCTAAACAAGAGTTCCAGAAATCACCTCACAATCAGATTAAGACATACTGGGTTTGGGCAATGAAATAACTCAGAAGTATCCAGTGTAGGCTGAAGACTAAAGAGAGGAATTTCTGTGACTATTCCCCAGAGATGACTGGATGTGCAAGGAAAGATCTAAGAACAAAGTTAAAGTTCTGTCAAATTGATAGGATGGGAACTCAGAAAAAAAAATTAACTTAATTTCATGAAACCTAATACACTATTTCTTTTATACCTAACTTTTGTAGAGTAAGATTTTTATCTGTTGCAATAAACTACAACCTAACACTTCGTTTAGTGCTTTAAGGAAGAAAAAAGTTATAGCATAGGAATCATGTTAATAAGTATAAAACTAAAGTATTTTAGATAACTTAAACAACCACGGCCAAAGTAGCAAAGGATTCAGTAGAGGACTTGTGAAATTTTCATTCCCAAAAGGCACTTTCATATTGATACCAGCTTTACTAACAGTAATGCAAAACTTTTCTAATAATAACTCAGAGATTTTTCTGAGTAAAGAATTCAACTACAAGGACTTGAAGGGAAATTTCTTATGACAATAAATTCAGAGGAAATTTCATCATGTAAATAATAACTAAAAATGAAATTCTATAGAAGTCAGAACATTGGACAGAATTTTAAAATAACAGCAGCAACAATAAACAACAGGAATAACAACAGTAAGCCTTTCAGTTATTTTTCTCATAAACTCATAGTTTAAAATACTGGAAGGGACTGGAACCAGCCATGTTTGCCAAAGCAACTTGCATTTCTCATTGCTCTTCTGTGACACCACTCTAACATTTCTTTTCTATGGGAAAAGTTTGGGAAGAAGTTAACAAAAAAGGAAAATGTACTGTCTTAGAAGACTGTAGGTTACACTCCCTAATATACTTGAGATTGATAGCCACTTTTCTTTGCCAAACTACTTTTTTAAAAAAATATTATCCTTTACCACTCTAAAATAATGCCTATGTTCCAAAGTATCAGAAAATATTGCAGGAATTTTTCCCTCTTTGGATATATAGGATCATTGCTCTTTTTTGGGTACTCTGTTCTGTGCTCCTTGACCCTGAACTAATTAATTAACTGGGTATGCAGAGACTTTGTCACTTTGTCTACCTTTAAAGTTTGGAGTCTTAGGTCTTTCAATTTACCCACACAAAACTTATTGGATTAGCTACGGCTATTAGAATAATGGGGAAAAAAAGCATTGGCATATACAGCAAAAGACTAATATACACAGTCAGGAAAACAGGAGCCTGGAAGACTGGTCAATGGTTGGAATCAACCACAAGTGTGTATGGGGCAGAGGGCAAGTAAGAGGTAAAGAAGGGATCAGTATGACAATAATAGCTGGAAAAAATCATGCTGGATGAGAACTAAGTGTTAAAAGTAGGTAAAGGGATATTCCTGATAGCCTTTCAGTATCTATATTGTAAACCACAAAGTCCAAAAGGAGACAGAAAGGGGGGAACAAGGGGGGAGAGAGAGAAAGAGAGTGGAGAGAGAGAGAGAGAGAAGAAAAGTGCCTTCGATAGAGGTAGGATGGAGGGTGAGGGGGTAGGGGATGCTGGGAAATAACCTGGGGACACTGGTACTGGGAATTGTACACTGGTTGAGGGATTGGTGTTGGAACACTGTATGACTGAAACCTCATCACGGACAACTTTTTAATGGTTTATCTCACAGTGGTCCAATAAAAAATAAATATATTTTTAAAAGAACCCTGAAAATATTAGTAAAAAATTTACATAATGTTTTAAGATTGAAGATCCACCTCTGCTACTAGTTAGCTGGGAGGCATCAAGGAAGTCACTTACCCTTGCCAGATTTTTCTATTTCTAAATGTAAGATGAAATCAGTACCGTATAAGATCCCTAAACCACTCCAGGACTTCTCTCCAAATAGCCATCTTTTGGCCTTGTGAGTTTTATCAGCTTTGCTAAGTTCACTGCATATCGTTCTTGGGAAGATGACCAGAACTTTATTATGTCACACAAATGCTAGAAGCATTTTAGTTCATTCTCATGCTGTTAAAGGCATGAGCATTAAGGTGACAGTGATGCATTGTAAATATTATTTTGGAAGACAAAATATCCTTCTCTTTCTACTTACTATATCTTTTATTTCTAGGATGCCTACAAGTTAATAAACTTGTAAAAATTTTGAACTACCACTAGAGAAGGATAGAGTAGTATAGAGTAACTATGTTAAAGAGAAGGTGCTAACCTTGTCCAGTTGAAATAATTATGATCATAGATACTTATCTAAATCTGGATTCCAATCAAGTTTGTATGATCTGTATTTGGTAACTCAAATGATTACAGCATAGATATACTGATAGATTTCAAGAAATTTGTTATTTGCTTTCATATATAACATGTAATAATCATACACAATGTATAAACAAGGGAGGATATCTCATAGTTCCCATATCTCCCCTTAACCCTGAACAGAAACTGTCTTTCTATCTCAGCCTTATTGATTCTATCAGTATGTATGAAAGTGAGATGGAAAGGTAGACTGGAAACAAGGACTCAGAAAGTGTGAAAACAAATCCTTGTCCCTACTCTATTTGTGTAATATTTACAAATACTATATTATAAAACTCTCTAAGGAGGCAAGAAAGTGAACTAAGCAATCGGCCTTTCCCCAAGTCTCAGGCACTCCTCCAGCCTCTGAGTGAGACCACCTGCAAAAACAGCCTTGACCACAAGAGGAGGTGCACACCAGCATGAAGGAGCCAAACAAGCTACTCAAATGGCTGGCGTACACCTCCTACCAGGGTCTCAAGTGTGGTCCCGGGGTATGAGGAAGCTGAGCAGCCGCTGACCGGAGCGAAGGATGCAAACAAATATCTCTGAAGACCTAGGGCAGGGAAAATGGAGTTAAAGCCAGTGAGTGCCCACTGCTCTGGGTATAAAGAAAGAACAGAGATTGTGGAGATGGCAAAAAGTAAGAAAAATCTTTAGAGTCAGGTGTGTGGCTCAACAGCAAAGCAGTGATACCTGAGTTGATCACTGGCACAAGAAGAGATCAAAGGAGAAGGAGGAGAAAAGAGAGAAGGAGGAAAAGGAGAAGACAAGGAGGATAAGGAGGAAGGAGGAAGAACAGGAGGAGGAGGGGGTGGAGGGGGAGGACGGGGAGGAGGATGAGACTCTAGTTCTGTACAGGAGGCAAAATATATAGGAATAAAGATGGTAGAGGTAGATGGAAAACAAGACTCAGTGGCTGAATGCTTAGTGTGTTTTGACAAGTTAGATGTAGTGAAATTTTTCTTCTGTGGATCCTGGGATAGGTAGAATAGATTTCTCACAGTAATAATGGACTTTGATAGTTCCCAAGGGAAAGGACCAAGGAGTCTAGCAAAATGTGTCTGGGGCAGGAGCCACTGAAAGGTTCTGGATGTAGGGAGGACCATGTCACTTAGAGAAACTGCATCCCTCCCTGAAGAAAGCCTACTCAAGTCAAAACTTCCTTCACCTGCAGAGAAAGTTAAGAATGACAAGCCACCGGGCAGTTTTGTTCAAAAAGTTCCCATCCGTGCTGCACTTCCACCTACAAAGTGCAGAAGTGCCAGTTGACGACCCAGTAACAAAGTCCTTAACCACCTTTTGCCTGCGCAAAAACAGAAAGTAAAAGCAAACGCTACCAGGGCGGGTGATGGGCCTGGCACTGCCAGGAGGAGCATCAGCGAGGGGGACCCGAGCGAGGAGCACGTGTGCCAGGAAGCCGACGCTCTCCCACCCGGGGATGGGGCGGGTCGGGTCGGGGGTCTTTTAGGGTCCATAAGCCTTCGAGGAGTTGCCCCAGCCACTGGGGCGCGGGCGGGCATCGCAGCTCTGAATGGGGAACCCGAATGGGTAACACGACTTTCTTCTGGCCGCGCCCCGCACTCTTGCCGCCGGAGTCGGGGTGCGGAGTGGGGGGAGGATTACTCAGTCTCGGCGCGCCCGGGGTTCCCGGGGGGTCTGCGGGGCAAGGTGGGGAAGAGTAGGGGCGAAGGGGCGGAGGCCGCTACGCCCTGAGAAAGCCAGAGGGTCAAGGATCGACGGAAAGGCAGGGGCAGAAGAGCGGCCGGGCCCTCCCTCGGCCCAGACCGCCTTCCTCCCGACCCCCACCCTCCCCCGACAGGCCCTGGCGCGTCGTGTCCTCGCACCCTCGCTCCGGCTGGAGGCGGTGTGACCCGCGCCGGGCACCGCGGGCCGGGCGGGCGGCGTCGAGGCCGCGGGCGCGAGCTGTTACCTGTGTGGCCGGGGGGATCCGCCAGCCCCAAGCCCCCGAGGAGCAGCACGAGGAGCCCCGCGGCGCGGCGAGGGGTGGCCCGGCTCATCCTCATCTCGAGTGGGCCCAGGCGGTGCCGGCCGGTCCCGCACTCAAGCCCTCCCGAAGCGCCCCGCGGGCCCTGCCAGCGCTTTGCCCCGGGCCGCCCAGGTCGCCCAGGCCCCGCCCCTGCCGCCCTGGGCCAATAAAACCCGCGGGTCCCTCGGCCCGGGCCGGGGTGGGGCGGGGAGATGGGGGCGGGGGGCGGTGCACCTGTGAGGGCGGGACCCGCGGGGAGGCAGGGAGGGCGCGAGGCGTGGGGGTGGGGGGTGTGGGGAGAGTCCCGTGCGCGGGCCTGGGACCCGGGCGCTTCACCCCACCTCTCTCGCAAAGTGGCTGTGGGATTTGGCTCCCTCCCGCGGTGGGTTCAATACGTGTAGGACCTCGTCCTCGGCCCCGAAAGGACATCATGGAACTGCTCGGACAGAACCCGCTCCATCCCCACCCACTTCGTCTGCCTCCAACTGAAGAGGCGCACCTGCTGTGTGCTGACAGTGGTCCAGCCAGGGAACTCAACGGGCTTTGCAACTTCTGTATTCTGAAGGGGAGTCCCAAGGATGAAATTGAAAGCCAGGGCTTTCTCTAGGACTCCGCAGTGCTTCCAAAGGCGAATTCTACGTTTTGTCTGACCTTTGCAGATCAGTCCTTGTCTCAGTAATTCCATCGTCCCCCTCCTCTTCCTCCTCCTTCTCCTCTTTTTCTTTCTCTTTCTCTCTTTCTTTCTTTCTTTCTTTCTTTCTTTCTTTCTTTCTTTCTTTCTTTCTTTCTTTCTTTCTTTCTTTCTTTCTTTCTTTCTTTCTTTCTTTCTTTCTTTCTCTCTCTTTCTTTTTCTCTCTTTCTCTTTCTTTCTTTCTTTCTTTCTTTCTTTCTTTCTTTCTTTCTTTCTTTCTTTCTTTCTTTCTTTCTTTCTTTCTTTCTTTCTTTCTTTCTCCTTCTTCTTCCCTCCTCTTCCTCCTCCTCCTTCCTCCTTCTCTTCCTCCTTCTCCTCCTCCTCCTCCTCCTCCACCTCCTCCTCCTCCTGAAATATGGAAGCCTACATTCAGCTCAGCTTGTGAGAGAATAGAATTTTTCTTCTTTTTCTGGGCCACTGATGACCCAAACAGAGGCTCTTTTTGCTCTGGATGTAAATGTCGCCTAGTGGGTGTTCTGCATGGACTTCAGACATGCCCCTCAAGAGCGAGTGCTTCCAAGAGGAGACGAGCAGCTTGGCTGTCTTTCCTGATTTTTGCTGACCTGGCTTCTTGATGACTCCCCAACCACACCTTGGCTCTCATCTCCCTGGACTTCTGCCTTTCTGCTTAGTAAATTACTGAGCATTCCTCCCCATGACCCGGACTGGGCCCTGCACAGGACAAGCATGAAGAGTACTGGGGGAAACTGAGTCAAACCGCATAGAATGAATGGAGAGACTCAGACAAGTCTTCAAGGAAGTTCCCCCCTTATATTCCACACCCCACTAGAAATAATGGGGAAATGGGAAAGAATTTGATTAAACTCAGTCGGTGAGAAAAAATTGGTAACAGAGAAAGGCACCAAAATGCAAAGCAGTGTCAAAAGTCAGCCCTAGTCCAGTGTGGCCACCTTATAAGATGCATGTCTGTAAGTAGTAAAAGTAACTGTGATGGCCAGAGCTCAGTGAGTGAGCTGGAATATATGATTTATATGCAGGAGACCTGTGCTCCAAATCCTTCTTCAGTCCCATGAGCATTACTATGAGTGAGCTTTAGCCATGGGTATCCCCTAAGTACTGCCAGGTCAGCCCAAAAAACAAACAAGAAAGAGAAGAAGGAAGGAAGGAAGGGAGGGAGGGAGGGAGGGAGGGAGGGAGGAAGGAAGGAAGGAAGGAAGGAAGGAAGGAAGGAAGGAAGGAAGGAAGGAAGGAAGGAAGGAAGGAAGGAAGGAAGGAAGGAAGGAAGGAAGGAGAGACATTGTGAGGGCTTAAATGGACATAAAAACAGAGTTGAGTTGTAACTGTTTTCTGAAGTGCCTTCAATATGAAAGATTTTGGTAAATTCTCCAGGGAATGGATAGTACACACTTCTGTGGAAGACCATCTGCTCAGAATGTCAGTGTTCTAATTCCCTGGCCTTTAGGACTATTTACTTCTCCTCTTCTTCCTGGTTTGGAGCTCTTGAGAACAATGATCTCATCATTTTTATTATCCTAGCCCTAACACTATGCTCTAGACCAGTCCCAGACTTTGCTCCCAATAACTTAGTTTACTAATGATTTCCTACAGCCATATATAAGTTCCTACTTGCATTCCAGTGTGGCAATAGATTTGCGATGTCCTCCCTGCTAAAGGTTGTCATCTCAGGCAAAGAAACCTTCTAAACACTCTTTGAAACCTGACACCTTCTACTCAAATGCTTTTAGTGCTGCTTAGTTACAGCAGAGTTTCCTCATTGTGAGTTCAGGGCCATTACAAACCCCTGAAGTTGTATGCGGTTCTATGAATGTGCTTTTGAAAAACAAATTTTTTTTCCTTTCTTGCAGGAAGAGGGATCTAACTTATGAATTTCGAAGAAGCCCATGATTTAAAAAAAAAAATCCTATCTAGGATAAAGCTAATCCCTCTAAGATCCGGTCTTTTATCTTCAATAACCTTCTCATGTCAGTCCTTGATTTAAGCAACTTGTATGAATCTGTCTTGTTTTTCATTCTCTGTCCATATATTTATATTTTTCTCTATCCGCAAATACTGCCTTGCTCCCTCCTCTGTCTTAGTTCCACCCTTCTACGTAAGGCTCTGCTCAAATCTCATGTTTTGTTTTTAAGAAGGACACTAATCCTTCTCAATGTCTGGAAAACAACATTTTGTTCCCTTGGCATTTAGCACATGCTATCTCCTGCTGCTATTTTTTTCTGTAGGTTATATCCTTAATAAATATTGTCAGTCCCGACCATGGAAAGTGGTGTGTCTCATCAGTCATCTTAAATGTCACTTCCTCAAAAAAATCTTTCTTGACTGCTGTCTAAATGAACTTCCTTTCTGACAGGTTTTCAACCACCTCACACTTTCTTGATAGCACTTAACAGTCCTGAATTAAATGATTGTATGCTAACTAATTTTCTAAACACCTATCTCACTCCTTAGGCTGCAGGACACATTAGCATGGTGATTGTGTTTGTTTTAGACATTTCAATGTTCCCAGTATGATTTGCTCATCATTTGGATGAATGTCTGAATAAATTCAAGGCTTATGTCTCATAAATGATGCAGACCACAGGATGTCTAGGCATTTAAAAGAGAAAAAAATCAATTAGGGCTCAAAGGAGGACTTTTAGCACTGAACTGGATGTTCTTGGATGAGAAACGTTCATTAGATAGAGGGGGGTAGGGAGGATACTCTGAGGCAATGATGTGGCAAAATAATGAATATGTTCTACCACTGCATGCTATGCCATTGTACTGAATATTTCCTATATATTCTTTTATCTGATAATTTGTCCTAAGGAAGTACTGTTATTATCCTCATTGTTTAGAAGTGCAAACTGGAGCAGTATGTACAGGCAGCACCAATAACGTGGTAGAAATTAGAGGCAGAAGTGAAGATACCAAAGATGGAAATCCAATTCTAGAATTTACATGAGCATTTAAAAACTTTAGTTTGATTTTACTCCAAGTATACAATTAGGGAGAGGGTACATGAGCTTTCAGGACCTCTAAAATCAGCCTTTGAATTATCTAATATACAGAATAGAAAGGAGTTATGTCTGTGGTCCTCTTTCTGATCATATCCACCTTACGCCACTGAATTACTCATTATTCCACTTGTATAGTTTTCCATGTAGAATTTGTTCGTTAAAATTCAAATCATCTTTTCAGTGCTAGGGATTGAACACAAGCTCTCACATGTGCAGACATGGAACTCAAGTCCTCTACTGCTAAACTATATCCCCACCCTCGTATTTCTTCCTTGGTTTTGTTTTTGTTTGGGGGCCACACCCCAGAAGTACAGGGCTTACTTCTGGCTCTGAGCTCAGGGATCATTTCTGGCAGAGCTGAAGGAACCATCTGGAGTCTCAGGGATCAAACCTGTGTCATTTGTGTGCAAGCCAAGTACCTTACTCACTGCAATGTCGCTCTGGGCCTCAGTATTTGTTCTGTAAACAACATATATATCTTTGCATATCTAATTATTTTAATCAAATAGAATCATTTCAATGTGAGTATTTTTGGCCACTTACCCTTTGTATTCAGAATTATATCCATCCATGTTGGTGCATATAGCTATAGTTCATTTATCTTATTTTGTATATTTGGATCACACCCAGGGATACTCAGGGTTAATCCTAGCTCTGCTGGGGGATCATTCCTGGTCATGCTCGGGGGATCTTATGTGGTACTGGGGATTAAACTCTGGTTTGGCTTTATTTGCTGTAATATCTCTCTGCACCTTAGTTTCTTCATTTTAAATGATGAAATATTCCATTGTAAGATTAAAGTATACCTGGGGTCCAGTAATAGTTCAGTTGCAAAGCATCTGTCTTGAGGCATAGGACTGTCAGTTCAATCTCTGCACTCCTTCAACGGTCCTCAGCATTTCAACAGTGTGTGGTCTCTGGTGCATCACAACAAACTATGCGAGAGCTGTATCCCTGGGATGTGTGACATGCCAGTCAACCACAAGAAGAGGGGGGATAGATAGATAGATAGATAAGATAGATAGATGGACAAAGAGAGAGGGACAGAAAGTGTGAAAGAGAGAGAAGAGAGGGGAGGGGGAGGAAGAAAATGAAGGGGAGGGGAGTTTAAAAAAAAGAAGTGTACTTTATCCATTTCTTCTTGGTGGACATTTGGGTAATTCCCAGCTGGGATGTTTTACTGTCCTTAACAATACTTATATAAATATTTTTTACTTGTTTCCTAGTGAATATTGCTAGTTTGCTGAGATGCATTCTTTATTTAAAAAAGAATTCTTGCAACATACTATATGTTCAGGATCAAGTTACTAGTCTATGACAATGTGCTTTGTAAATTGCACTCTTAGTGTATACAATCATTTCTACTGCTAAGTATCTTTATCAACACATTTTTAACATTTTTGATAAGAGAAAAATTGCTATCTCATGATGGTCTAAAGTTGCATTTTCCTGATTACACATGAGGTTGACCATATTGTATTTCCCTTGAAAATTTGCACATGGGTTATTTTGTACAAGTTTTCTTTTAGATGTGGCCCTGCCCTTCCCTGCTTTGAGTCCCAATAGGTTACTCTCCACTTCTGTTTCCTTCATGCACTGCCTCTAGTTAGGTTCAGTTATTGAGAATTCCTGGCAGGAGTTGACCTTTGGGAGGAGGAAAATTGAAAGTGCTTTTCTCTTGTTTGCTTTGAGAACATGTCAAACAGTAGCTATGGCTTTTCTGTGACTGTGCCTAATCAATGGGTCCAGTTTTGTTTAATAGCACTACTCTTTGTGGTTCATGTCCCACCAGGCAAGACCTGTTGTGCTTCTAGGACGTTTTGGGTGTTTTCTCTCCTAGGTTCTAGCTCCTATGGGATATCCTTGGCTTCTATGCTGATAATACCAACTCTTTCCTATGCTTCAGGCCCCAGGAGTTAACTTCTTGCAGCTGTTACTTCATGCTTGGTATACTCATTAGCAAAACAGATATATGGTTGTGTGTGTGGATATATGTATGTATATATATATATATATATATATTGTGCATTTGCACATCTCTGGAACCATTTTCCTCATGGTAAATTTAGCTTATTGAACTACCAACTATGGATTTTTTTCCTCATTCAAACTTAATGTTACTGATTTAGCATTTAGAAGAATTATACCTGATTAAGGCATTCAGAGCTACGTAAGATGTGAAAAAGAAACACAAGTATATATGTATATATATATATGTATGTATATTGGCATAAAGAAACTCATCAGGGGATACATTTAAACTGCAGTTATGATGATGTCCACAGACTTTCCCAGGTGGAGTAAGAAGGGCCCAGGAGATTCAAGCAATGACTTGGTCTAAGAATAATTTTTAAACAATTCTCATTATAGCATGATAATAAGGATTACACTTATTCCTGGTCATTACTAAACTCATGAGGACTATAGTCATGAACATAGACCACAAAGGAAAAATGTAAGGTTGTAAACCATCCACTTGAAAAACAAAAACAAATAATTCATCTTGTTAAAAAAAACAAATTTCCTCCACACACTTAGAATATACTATTGACTAGGAATCTGGACAAGAAGTTGATGTGATTGACTTATTAACTTACCTTATTCTCATGCACAGACACAGGAGAACTGTGGAACTAGAGAGATTTTGAAGTCTCTTCTCTTCTCTCTCACTTTAGATATAAGGAAATATGCTCAGTGGGCATTATGGATATGAGAAATTTTACAGAGGTTAGATGTGGACTAATGGGAAGACACGAAACTCATGGGAAGAGTTCAAAATGCCAATGAAAACATCTTAAAGCTACTTATGCTTCTAAATGTGGCAGAGTGAAACTTGACTTTGAGGTCACGATACAGGGTGGATCATAGGTCAAGAGAGTATTGATGTTCCTAAGAGTGTGTTGTACAAATCAATAAAGTATTTTGCATGGAAGTATCAACCACAAGCATAATGGGAATTCTTTAGGAAATATTTTCATCAAAAATACATACATTAGAATATAAGTGCATCATTTTGGTGGCATAGATGATATAGATGATATCTATATGTTGGAAATACAATGAAGAGATAAATTTTTTACTTTGGAAAAGGCATGTGTTCATTTTATCAAAGAACCAAGAACTAGGATATGTTTGCTTTTGTTTTTGTAATTGAAAGCCCCTTTCAGATGAGCCAATTCTACTACCAAAATCTGTTTCAAGAAAACAACCATCCAAATGATAAATAACCCAAAGCTCAAGAGACCTTGTTCCTCAGGGAAACTGATTAGGTTTATACTTTAGAATAATTACTTTCTCAACTGTAACAGAAGATAAGACAGGTCAGATCTGCCAGCTTTGGAAATCAGGAGTGTGATGTGACTCTCTATCAAAGCTTTCTGGGAACCAAGGGACACAGTTCAGGAAAACTACTTAACTGTTAGTTAAGGGTAAGCAGAGTAACTTCAAATTTTAGAAACATTTATGACATTTAATAGTGAGAAATACTATTAAGAAAGCTCAGTACTGGAAAATATAATACTATAATATTACTGTATTTACTAATGTTGTTATTTATTCACCTTTGTCAATTCAGCCGGTTCTTCTTCAGGACCAATTTTTTTTACTGTGTCTCTATTTTCCTCTCTGAAAACATATGTTCTTATTCTTGGAGGAAAAACCAGCTCCTCTTTCATCTTTCCTTAACTCATTTTATGTATCTAACAACATTCCTTCCCTCTCCAGTCTTTTCATTTCTCTTTTATGAATCAAAGGAAGAACAACTGAACATGCTTTAAAAGTTTTTATTTTTAATTAGTTTTAACTTTGTTTTAACTTTGTTTTCATTTTGTCTTGTTTTGTTTTGTTTTGAAGTCATTTCTGATGGTGCTCAGATTATTCCTGACTCTAAATTCAGGAATCACTCCTGGCAGACTCAGGGACCATACGGGATACTGGGGATCTAATTGGGATCTAATCCAGAACAACACCTGTACTTTATATCCAGCCCCATGTTTTAACCTTTAAAAATGTAGAATAAGAAACAACACCCAAAGTAGTAACAACAGTGTAGTGAACTTGCTATCCCATTGCCCTTCTTCAGCATTAATCAACTCGTAAGCAGTCTTGTTTCATGTATACACCCACCACTCTCCACTCATCTCAGATTGTTTCAAAGCAAACCTTGGATGTTAAATATTTCATCTGTGACTATATCAGATTACCTCTTAAAAAGATCGATTCATTAAAAACATAAGCACAATATATTATCTTACTTTAAAACATTGATAATAGTACCATAAAATTGTTGGATATTCAATATTGACATTTCCCCAATTTTCCTTTAAAACTTAATTTGGGGGAACTTAATTGATTAGTTTTATTTTGGGGGTTGGAACCAACTGTAGCAATGCTCAGGGGACTACTCCTGGCTCTGTGCACATGAGTGACCCCTAGTTGTGCAGTGCTCAGAGTACCATATGCAGTGCAAGTAATCAAACCAGGATCAATGTCTGCAAGCAAGCGCATTTCTGTTGCACTCTCTACAGGTGATTTTTCATTATTGACTTATCATTAGTTTATAAAATTGTGAAACTTCTGGGGTTTAGCATCACAATTCCACTTATATAAAATATTCACCTTCCTCACAACCAAAATCCAGTGCCATCCCACACCAAAAAGACCTTTCTGGTCATTTCTCTGATGTGATCCTTCCCTTTTGATCACCACCATGGTTTTCACTAAGTCCAGAAGTTAGCATTCTGTTTTTCCAGTTAATTTGTTTTAGTGTCTCATTTGGTAATTATCTTTCACTTTCCCATTTACTTCACTTGATCACCTCAATTTTATTCATATTTTCCCTAAAGATATTTTTTCAATGTAGAGTGGTATTCCATTGTTATTAGTGTTTGCATCAAATAAAGCTTTTGTATTTTACATTGATGGCATTTAGTTTATGTAACTTTCGATCTCCAGACACTCTTTGTGTTTGTTCCTTTTTTATTTTGCAAGAAAAATATTCATACATAGAATTTTTCAGTCTGGATTTTGAGTATTGAATCTCTATTATGTGGTTTAGCATCCTTTGTATTTCCTATATATCAGTTGTGGTATTACAAGATCAAATATTTGATAGAACAGGGGCCACAGAGATAGAACAGTGGGTAAAGCACTTGCCTTACACATGACTGTTCCAGAATCAATCCTCTATACCTAGTGACCCATGAGCACAGAATCAGGAGTAAGACTTAAGACTTGCTGGGTATGCCCAAGAATTAAAAAACAACCCAAACCTAATCAGACACTTGACAGAATTATTTTATATATAATGCTTTTCTTCCTGTCTTTCTCTTACTAATTTTTAATTAAAAAGGGTTTTTTTGTTTGTTTTGGATTTTTTTTTGTCATACCAGGCAATACTCAGGGCTTATTTCTGGCTCTGAACCCAGGGATCACTCCTGGAGGTGTGATCAAAAACCATATGTGGTGCCATGGATTGAATCCTGAATCCAAGTCAAGCTTCCTACCTGCTGTCCTACCACTCCAGTTCCCTATAGTGTTCATTTCATCATAGGCATATAGCATCTTATTTTTTCTAGGTGTTTTCTGATGTTTTCAGACACTGATGATTATTATCAACATTATTTTTAATTAAGAAATAGACAATGGGGGCTGGAGATAGCACAGCGAGTAGGACGCTTGCCTTGCACGCAGTCGACCGAGTTCTATTTCCAGCATCCCATATGGTCCCCCAGCACTGCCAGGAGTAATTCCTGAGTGCATGAGCCAGGAGTAACCCCTGTGCAACATTGGGTGTAACCCAAAAGAAAAAGGAAAAAAGAAAAAAAGAAATAGACAATGTAAATATTCTTTTTTTGTTGTTAGCTATATTTTATTTCTTTTCTTTTTAAAGTGTTTGTTCCCTCCCTTACCACTTCCCTTTCTTTTTTTTGTAACAATAACTGTGAGTTGCACATATTTGACTCTTTCTGATTTTGACAAATATAGGGTGATATTATAAGTAAGCAGTGTTCTACAAATGTACTGCTGTACAAGTTTATATATCTCTTTTAAATGCAATGCAAGAAGTGAAATTGTTAGATTATTAGCATAAGCTAATAATAGTAGTAGGTAAAAGAAAATGGATATCTACAAAAGTTGCTTTACTTATTTACTCTCCTATCAACAGCATACAAGAATTTGGTGGCGTTGCATCCACACCAACACATATCTTCTGACTTAAAATTCTTCCAATTCAATTGAATATGTGCTGGAATAGTATTTTTGTTTTAATTTGTATTTCTGTGATAACAAATGAGGTTACATTCCAATCCAGATACCCACTTTAGTGATATATATATTTAACTATTTTGCCTATTGAAAAATGAGAGTTGCCCAAGTTTCATGTATATTTTAGAAATTCACCTTTTATCAATTATATGTATTAAAATATCTTTATTTTGTGCTTTATTTTATAAGTTATAAGGACATTTAAATTGTTTGCATGTATTATGTAGGTACATATATAATATATCTGTATGTAAATTCATATTCATATAAAGTTATAGTAAATATGTATCTCCAAATAATTTCATATGTGACTTAATGGATTATCAGAAAAATTTTAAAAAATTGACATTTCTAAACATCACCAATAATAAAACATGTCAATTTCCCATGACGCTGGTATCATGTGATCGATAGGATTTGTCATTCTTTGACACTCTTTTCTGAAAGTCCTTAAGCTTAGTATAATAATCAGATAATATAACTTATATTATATTCTTATTGATGACTTAGGGCTACTCTACAAAATATTTGACCACTATTACTTTTCAAAAATATCAAGGTCATAAAAAATGGGTAATTATTGTGGAGTTGTCACAGATTGAAAGAGACAAAGGAGATATGACACTTATATGTAATGTGGTCTTTTGGGTTGGGATTTGAGAAAAGGATCAGTTCAAAACAGAAAATCCAAATAAATTGTGTAATTTAGTTGAGTGTTGCACCAATGCTACTTTTTGAAGTTTTAACATTGGTTTTGACAGTCCTTTTACTAGTGAAAAAAATCAATATTGACCGCTGCCGAGATGTGACCCCGGGGGCCGCACGCGTGTATGGCTCCTCCACAGCTGCATGAGCGTGAATCCAGACCCAGCTGAGCCAACTTCAACATGGACTGCTCCTTGCAGATTGTCTCCAGCCAGAGAACTAAGCCGCCACCCCATGCCCGCCCAGGAGGGGAAAGGTATTTCTCTCTCTTGCCTGTCCCTTCCCGGGGATGAAGGGCGTGGGGACCGCCATATTATGACGACCACAGATGGGGTTTACAAGCTTGCAATGATCGAATATCCAGAAGAAATCTCCCTGGACTTAGTTGTTAAAGTACAGAAATACAAAACCGCGTGGCCGCTAATGACCTCATTTCTCTTCACAACAGGTCTCACTCTAGTGGGGTGCTCCTAATAATAATGGTGAGGTTTGTGTTGAAATATTGAATGTAACCAAAGTAAATAGAAAGTAAAGTGAAATTTATCAGTTACAAGGCGGGGGGGGGGGCCGGGGGGCGGGATGGGAGGTGTACTGTGGGTTTTTTTTTTGGTCTTCAGTGGTGGGATATGGGCACTGGTGAAGGGATGGTTGTTTCAGCATTTTATGACTAAGACTTAAGCCTGAAAGCATTGTAATTTTCCACATGGTGATTCAATAAAATAAAATTTAAAAAGAAAAGAAAAGAAAAGAAAAGAAAAGAAAAGAAAGAAAAAAATCAATATTTAGAGACTGAAAACTTTGCCTATGGCAAATTCTTAGCAAATGACAGATCTCTAACTTAAGGCCACATAATAGCTTCCAAAAATCTCCTTTCTTCACTGTTATATTTAATATGCAGGGAAAACTTTAGAGCTCAAAAATATTTTTACCACACCTCAGTCACTCTCTAAAATGTAAAGGAAAGAAGAAATTCCATGCCAAAGAAAACAAGGGAGACAGGTTAATATTTATTTGATAAACAAATTATGGAGGAAGCTATTGACTACATAACTCCTTTAGTACACATACAAAACTTATCAAAGACATAGACTAGGAAGAAAATGTTTGTCTTCAAAGTTGTAGCAGTTTGTTAATTATTTTGTTTGTTTTTGCATCACACCTGGCAGTGCTCAGTCCTTCCTTCTGGTTTAAGCTCAGAGATCACTCTGGCAGGCTTGGGAGGCTAGACTGGGTGTGAAAATCTAATCCAGGTCAGCTGTGTGCAAAGCAAGCACCTTGCCTGCTGTACTGTTGCTACAGCCCCAGCTGTATCAGTTTAATCTGTTTTTACTGTTGTACACTGTGGTAGAGACTAGGTTATATAACATTTGAGTAATCCTTTATTTAGCCGTTTGATATTCCTTTCTGTGAACTGATTGATAACCATCATTTTCCTTATTGTCTACTTATTTCTATTTCTTATTAGTTGTTTGTTATTTATACATGTTAAGTAACAAAACATTTATAAATGGTATGTATTATAAGTATCTTTCACAAATTTGAGGGCTTACTTTTGGATGTTATTTTATAGATATTTAACACTTTAGTGAAATATGCAACTGTTTTTGTGTGAATATTTTCCATTCTTATTTAAGAAATCCTATTGTTGGGCCAGAGAGATCATACAGTGGGTAGGGTGCTTGACTTACAAGTAGCCAACCCTGGTTCAATCCCTAGCACCCATGTGGTTCCCAAGTCCACCAGGAGTAAGCACAGCTCTGTATAGCCCCATAATAAACCAACACTCCCTCTGAAACAACAACAATAACAAGGAATCCAATTGTATTAGAAGATCAAAAAAAGTCTGCATTTTCTTATAAGCATAAAAATTTGTTCTTCCATATTTGTTTATTAATTAAATTAATTTTTTTATTGAATCACAGTGAGATACAGTTATAGAGTTGTTCATGATTGGGTTTCAGTCATATAATGTTCCCAAACCTGTCCCTCCACCGGTGTGCATTTCCTACCACCAATGTTCCCAGTTTCCCTCCTGCCTGCCCCCACCCCCACCTGCCTCTAGGACAGGCACTTCTCTCTCTCTCTCTCTCTCTCTCTCTCTCTCTCTCTCTCTCTCTCTCTCTCTCTCTCTCCCCCCCCCCCGTTGGGGCATTGTGGTTTGTAATTCAGATCCTGAAAGGTTATCATGTATATCTCTTTACCTACTTTCAACACTCAGTTCTTGTCCAGAGTGATCATTTCTAGCTATTATTATCATAATGGTCCCTTCTCTATCCTAACTGCCCTTTGCCTCCCACACATTTGTGGCAAGCTTCCAACCATTGACCAATCTTACTTATTCACTCATTATATGTATACATATATATGTATGCATATATATTCCACATGACTGTAGTCTTTCTTCCTTTCCTTCCTTCTTCTTCCTTCCTTCCTTCCTTCCTTCTTCTCTTCTTTCTTTCTTTCTTTCTTTCTTTCTTTCTTTCTTTCTTTCTTTCTTTCTTCTTTCTTTCTTTCTTTCTTTCTTTCTTTCTTTCTTTCTTTCTTCTTTCTCTTCTCTTCTCCTTCCTTCCTTCCCTCTTTTCTTTCCTTCCTTCCTTCTTTCTTTCTTTCTTTCTTTCTTTCTTTCTTTCTTTCTTTCTTTCTTTCTTTCTTTCTTTCTTTCTTTCTTTCTTTCTTTCTTTCTTCTTTCTTTCTTCCTCCTTCCTTCCTTCCTTCCTTCCTTCCTTCTTCCTTTCTTTCTTTCTTTCTTTCTTTCTTTCTTTCTTTCTTTCTTTCTTTCTTTCTTTCTTTCTTTCTTTCTTTTTCTTTCTTCTTCCTTCCTTCCTTCCTTCCTTCCTTCCTTCCTTCCTTCCTTCCTTCCTTCCTCCTTCCTTCCCTTCCTTCCTTCCTTCCTTCCTTCCTTCCTTCCTTCCTTCTTTCTTTCTTTCTTTCTTTCTTTCTTTCTTTCTTTCTTTCTTTCTTTCTTTCTTTCTTTCTTTCTTTCTTTCTTTCTTTCTGCTTTTTGGGTCACGTACGGTGGTTACTCCTGGCTCCGCACTCAGGAATTTCTTTTGGCAGTGCTTGGAGGACCATATGGGATGCCAGGAATCAAAGCTGGGTAGGCCATGTGCAAGGAAAATCCACTACTGGCTGTAATATAGCTTGTTGAGTATAGTCTTTTTATATTTGTTCCTCTCTTTCTGTCACATTTCACTCAGTATAATACTCTCCATGTTCATCTACTTATAAGTAAATTTCATAACTTCATTTTTTCTAACAGCTGCATAGCATTCCATTGTGTAATGTGCCACACTTTCTTTATCCAATCATCTGTTCTCAGGCACTTGGGTTGTTTCCAGATTCTGGTTATTGTGAATAGTGCTGCAATGAACACAAACGTACAAATGACATTTATGCTATGTGTTTTTGGGTCCCCATGGTATATTTCCAGAAGTGGTATTTCTGGATCAAATGGGACCTCAATTTCTAGTTTTCTGAAGAATGTCCTTATTGTTTTCCAAAATGGCGGAACTAGTTGGTATTCCTACCAACAGTGAATGAGAGTTCCTTTCTCTCTGCATCTGCACCAACACTGATTGTTCTTGTTCTTTGGGATGTGTGCTATTTTCTGTGGTGTGAGGTGATCTATCATTGTTGTTTTGATTTTAATCTCTCTGATGATTACTCATGTAGAGTATTTTTTCATGTGTCTTTTGGTCATTTGAACTTCTTTTTGAGAAAATTTCTGTTCATTTCTTCTCCCCATTTTCTGGATGGAAGATTAACATGATCAAAATGGCAATACTCCCCAACGCATTATAAAGATTCAATGCAGTCCCTATGTGGTTACCCATGACATTTTAAAAAGAAATAGATCAAGAACTCCTGAAATTTATATGGAACAATAAACTCCCAAACAGTTAAGACAATCCTTGAGAAAAAGAAGGGAGCTTGTGTTTATTGATCGCTCCCCAACCTGTCAATTACCTTTGTCTCCTGATCAGACTCTGACTTGTAAATATTGCCTTTCTCTTCTCTTTAATGTCCTTTGCATGGTTACATGGTTAGCTATTTCAGAACAAGTTGGGTTTTTTTTTTTTTTTTTGCTCTATGGGTCACAGCTGGCAATGCACAGGGGTTACTCCTGGTTCTGCACTCAGGAATCACCCCTGGCGACACTTAGAGGACTACATGGGATACTGGGAATCGAACCTGGGTTGGCCGCATGCAAGGCAAAGGCCCTACCCGCTGTACTATTGCTCCAGCACCTCAGGGCAACTGCTTTTTCTATGGATACAGAAAGACAGTTGAAAAGACAAGTCTGTGACTTGGGAGTTGATTGACTCCCGATAATATTACCTCCTGGACATCTACTCTCTTGACTTAAGCCTCAGTTGCCCTTACTTCATAGATCCCCAAATGCAGGGTCCTGATGAGGGACTGAATGGACCCAGGGCAAGCGGTGAGCAATGAGCTTCCCTGGCATCAAAATGGGCCTGGCCAAAGTGCCCTAGCTTAACTATAAGTTAAGAGCTTGGTCATGGAGACCCTCTGCTCGTACAGACTATGATCCAAGAGGTCTTCTAACCCATTTTGGCACCCAGAGTGGCTTCTTACAGACATGCATCTAGACTGTGAGCTGTACTATGACTATGTGCCGCCCAGGGAGGAATTTTCCCTTTCCACCCTGTTTTTCTGCATGGAAAATGGTGGCGGCAGCACCATCCACATGGCGAGAGCCACCCCCTAAGACTTCCACCCAGAGGTAGGAACTTTGCAAAGCTGTGGCTCATAGGCGATCATGGTATGGGGGTGGTACCAGCACGTCCTCGGCCCAGATAAGATCCGGAGCTGCTGCTCACGAAACAGACCCTCTGCTCGTACAGACTATGATCCAAGAGGTCTTCTAACACATTTTGGCACCCAGAGCAGCTTCTTACAGAAATACATCTAGACTGTGAATTGAACCAAAATATCAGAAATCCAAACCGCGAGGCCACTATTGCAGCCGCACGAGCTCATAAAATCTTCATTCTCAGCAATGAAAGGAAATTATTAAATGGTGGCTGGAGTGATAGCACAGTGGGTAGGGCGCTTGCCTTGACCCGGGTTTGATTCCCAGCATCCCATATGGTCCCCTGAGCACCGCTAGGGGTAATTACTGAGTGCAGAGCCAGGAGTGACCCCTGTGCATTACTGGGTGTGACCCAAAAAGCAAAAAAAAAAACACAAAGAAATTATTAAATGATGCCTTTTCAGCAGGCCTGATTGTTGAGGGAAAATTCCAAACAATAATATTGAGTTCTGTATTGAAATATTGAATGTATTCAAAGTATAGAGAATAAAATGAAGATCATTAGCTACTTAGGTGGGGGCTGGGTGTGAGGTGGGTATATTGGGGTTCTTAGTGGTGGAACATGTGCACTGGTGAAGGGATGAGGGTTCAATCACTGTATGACTGAGACTTAAACCTGAAAGCTTTGTATTTTTTTTCTCATGGTGATTCAATATAATAAAAACAAACAAACAAGCAAACAAACAAACAAACAAAAACAGAGCTTGCTCATGGATAAATTTTGTCATGATCCAAAGAGTAGTAACTAGATTTGGACCCTGCTGGGGTTAGGAATGATGATCCGACCTGAGCACTATAGCCTGAGTTTGTGGTGAGATGTCCCCAGGAGAGTCACCCTACAAGCCTAAAAGTGTCTATTAATGTGTCCATAAGAAAGTAAATATTAGGAAGTAGAATTAAAGATGTTAATTAAGTTGCTAGTCTAAGGAGAGGAGCAACACATCTTAAGGGCTGTTTTTGCCCTTGTGGGCTGCAGGTGGTTGGGAAGATTGGAAAAACATTTTGATTGCGCTTCCCGTGGGGAGGTGTGTTTGGGGAGGCATGGTGTGAGAGGATAAAAAAGAAGGGCTGCGGGGAGAGAGGAGAGTACTGAAGAAGAGAAGGGGAATTGAAGGAGAAGGAGAGAAGACTGGGGTTTTTACACAGTTTGGTTACATAAAGGCTTATGGGTAGAAAGGCTGACATAATTGCAATCTTGTTTTGATAATATTGGTCTGAAAGTAGTAGCAATTTGATTAGAGCTCGAGACAGAGAAATGGATCAAGACACTTGGAGAAGATGGAGGGTAACAATAACACAAGTCTGAATTTCAGTGCTTGGAGTAGTAATGAAGACAGATGTGAGAGAATTTTCAGAAATGAAATAATTGCTCCCTTTTGTAAAAAGACTGATTGGGCTTTCTATATTTCATCTTTTAGATGGGTGAATGAGAATGCTAAAAAAGCAAGAAAACAAGACTTGAGGGGTTATTTTATCTTGTGGTACTGAAAAATAGTAATCACATGAATAAATCCTTGGATAGTCCTATTCCTTCTCTCTTATTTTGAAATTACATTGTTCCCCAAAGTCTACTTTAAACAGACCTCTCTCTTCCTTGAAGTCAACACTGATTCAGCTAGAACGAGAATGCTGGATAGGTTTTTCTTTGTATTATAATTGTGTACATGTCTATCACCAAAGGGCATTGGTATCAAGTCTTACATTTTTATTCCCTTCTCTCTAGCACAATTACTTTTAGTGCATAGAAAATAGTACCATTGGGCAATAACAGATGATAAATCAAGAATAAATTAAAAATCTTTGCTGGGTCAGGGATGTGGCTCAAATAATAGAACATAAGCTTTGCTTGTGCAAGGGCCTGGACTCAAGTCCCTGCCCTGTATGATCCCCCCCTCAACCCTCACCCCCATCCTGCCCAGCCAGGTGTAGCTTTCGTGCCATCCAAGCACAACTGTCCAAAATTAAGTGAATAAATAAACAAATTTAAAAAGAATACCTTTGCTTATTTTTATAAGATACCTTTACCGCTTCACTCCTTGTTGTAGAAAAGCTTAGAACCACTGGAGTAAATGAGGTCTTCAGAAACAAATTTTGATAAGAATATTTATGAACTTCTCCACTCCTTTAAAGATGCCTTGTATGTTCTATAAATTTATTCATTATTTTATAATGCTACTATTATGTCAGGACAACTCTGTGAGTTAAAGCTAGTAGTTACTGAGTTTAGGAAATTTTAGTGTTCTATTATTCTTACAGTCAGGCAATTTAATCTACAAATCATCAGATTACTACATGCAATTTACAGAATAAAAGATGCCTAACAATTCAAAAATTAAAAGCAGAATACAACCATAAATAAATCTATACCCTTGTAAAGCCTTGTAACCTTGTAATGATTTCTACCCCACAGGTTGTCATACTTTCTTTGTGTGTGAGTTAATGAAATGCTAAAGCAATATTAGAGTTTCTAAATGTGATTCAAATTCACATTGCTCTCAGTGAGAAAGTGGACTTCTGGAGCCTTTATATGTGTCTAGGAGTCAGTACACCCATAAGTTTTTATCTGTGGATGTATTTTCCCTTTTGATACCATACTCCCACACTAATTTTTAACATCTTTCTCTCTTATATTTTAAGGTCATTCTAAGATTGTAAATGCATCATAATTTTTACAGCTTGTTCCAAGAGAACACTTTAATTTCTTCAATTTGACATAAATAGTTCACAGTTGTTACTTTCACTTACCTTGCCATATTTGTGTCAATATGAGTGCATTTTCTAAATTTCTCTAAATTTCCCTTTCTCAGAGAAGCTGCCATAGCTCATGATATGCAAAGGACATGTTTTTTTCTGTTTCATGTGACCCTGAATTCCTGGTCACAGCATATTGGGTCAAGGATGGGTAACTGACTCAAAGACAGTGAAGTTCAAGTTGGGTAAGCACTATAAGAAATGCTCTTTTCTAAAATGGGTTTCCTAGAAGTAGGTTTTGGAATCATTTCTGTGAAAGTGCCCTTGTGATAAAGATCTGCAAATAAAATTCAGAGTTTTTCTTGCTGTATTCAAACTTATGAGACAGGCTGTATCCTTGGAAGAAAAAGAAAAGAACTAGTAGAATAGTGGGGACATGGGCCAGAGAAGAAAAGTAAGGCAACTAAGAAAGGGATGTCAAACAAGACTCCAAAGACAATCACTTAGTCACAATTTGAAGGTCTGGGACAAAATCGGTTGTGTCAATTGGTAGCATCAGGGATGAGAGAGAGTGTACTTCTAGTCTAACCAGTCATCAGCTAAGTACTGAACCTGGGGATGGGGTACGGTTGGGCTTACCCCTAGGTACTGTCTGTTCTCATTCCCTGCAGGAAACATGGTCTCATGTAGCCTGTGTGCAGCCCTCCAGCAGAGAGATACAGGTGCCAGCTGTTGGTAATAAAATCTCTCCAGAGCTAAAGTGACATCACACATTGCTGCACAGCACAAAATGGACGTGAGCTTGCTAGGCAGGAGCTAACCTTGTGATTCTGGAAATAATATCTGTCCTAAGGATCTGTTATGAGGCACATAGAATTTGAATTCATGTAGAAGGACCCAAGAGCAGGAAGCAGCAGAGTTTAAAAGAATAGAAAACAGGGCTGGAGCAATGGCACAGCGGGTAGGGTGTTTGCCTTGCACGCCACCGATCCGGGTTGGATTCTCACATCCCATATGGTTCCTTGAGCACTGTCTGGGGTGATTCCTGAGTGCAAAGAGAGGAATAATCCCTGTGTATCACCAGATGTGACCCAAAAAGAAAATATAAGAATAGAAAGCAAAAATTATACAAAATGCATATATTTTGTTTCATTTTTGTTTTTGTTTTGGAGCTAAATTTGGTGTTACTTACGGCTTACCTCTGGCTCTGTGCTCAGTAATCACTCCTGGAAATTTTCAGGGGATCTTATGTGTTGCCGGGGATCCACGCCAGGTAAATATACTGCAAAACAAGTGCTGTACCTGCTGTACTCTATCTCTGGACACAGAATTCATATTTTTTTGTAAACAAATTCCAAAACCTACAAATAGGTTTTCGCCCTTTCCACTACCATTGTGACTATAGCTTTTCTGTTATATCAGTCACTATCACTGTCATCCCGTCGCTCATCGATTTGTTCGAGCGGGCACCATTAACGTCTCTCATTGAGAGACTTATTGTTACTGTTTTTGGCATATCCAATACACACGGGTGGCTTGTCAGGCTCTGCCGCGCAGGCTCGATACTCTTGGTAGCTTGCAGGGCTCTCCGGGAGGGGCTGAGGAATGGAACTCGGGTTGGCGGAGTGAAAGGCGAAAGCCCAACCGCTGTGCTATCGTTCCAACTCATTTCTGTTATATATTTCTGTTATTTATTATTGTATTCATTTATTGTTATTTGTTGTGTGATACAATAACTGGATGGGGGAGTCACACATACTTGGTTGCAGTGCTTACACACTTTAATTGTGATGCTCATATGCATACTTGATTGTAGTTTTCTGGAGATCACTCACTTTTGCTGTGGTGCTGGGGATCATAAATGGTAATGCAGCCAGAGGGATTATGTTGAGGACTGAAACTTGCTATCTTTTTTTTTGCAAGCCCTGAGAAATCCTGGGTTCCCATAATGTATATCTTTGTGAGCATCCTGGTTTCACTTAACAGCACTCTTGTATTGCCCTTGGGACATGTTCTTCTGTTTTTTTATTTCTGCATTGTGTAGTTGCAGGTACTGAAGTATAAAGTAAGAGTAGCAGGCATCAGTCTACAGCCCACTCCCAAGAAGACCAAATCCTTGGGTTCAACTACTTTGTTATTTTGCTTCCTTTGTGTTTCTGTTTCTGCCTGTCTTGGATGTGTGATATGTGAATAATATGTGAGACAGCTGACTAGATTATTGCTGAGTTTGTCTTTCAATATGGAGTCTTGGGTATCTCTGATGCTTAGAAATGAAAGGTATTGTCTGACAAACTTCTCTGCCTCACTTGCAAAGCTAGCTTTTGGCAGATAATAAATAGCCGCATTAAGTTTCACTGTGTGGTTGACTGTAGTCCTTGAAGTTCACACGTCTTACCTTCTTATTTTCCATACTGCTTCAAATTCCCCAATTGTTATGCTTTTGTTAGCATCCTGGAGTTATTAGAATGAAAACACTTTCTGGAAATAACTGATATGGATCAGTTAACTTTCTATCTAGAATCATGTACTTCTATGCAGTGATATAGTTAAAATATTCTGTAGCTATGGTCTGCAGAACAACTGCCACTTGTATTATAGGATAAAATTCAAATTTGTCTTAGTGAGAATTTGTGAGACTTAAACCAGATAAGCATTAAACTAGCACAAAAACTGCATAGTTAGTGGTACTAAACTGAGGTGAGTAGCTTTTGTCTTCCCAGGTTCAACTATCCTTTGAATCTGACATTTAAAGGATACATAAGTAATACTATAACCAAGGATTCATGCGGATAATATCTAGGTATAAATAATATTAAGGAAGAGTTAAGTAATGCACTGATACACCATAGTGTATCAAATTTAAAAAGAAAAAAGCAAAACAAACTAAAAACCTACTTCTAGAGAAGTAGGACATAAAGTTGCATTTGGCACAGAGGGTTGAGAGAGATTGCATATAAGAGTCAGGTGAAGTTCTTCCAGTAGTGGGATTGCAAATATAGTGTTGTGAAGACTTGACATAGTGCAGTGCATTTTGGAGTTTGAGTAGATACTCAGGAGTGAACCAAGAGGTCTGTGATGAAAAAGACAATGGTGATGCCTCAAGGCAAAACAATCTTGTTAAAAATAGGCCTTGTGTGCAATACTCAGACCTTGGACTTTATTCTCAACGCACTAAGATTCTGAAAGGATTTTATCAAAGGAACTAAAAGAAAATGCTATAGGCAGACTTGCATTTTAAAAATATGGAAAAATTGAATCTGGCACTGGTGGATAAATTGAACGTTGATTAGACAAAGTGCTTTAAGGAAAGAAAGTAGGACAGTAGTCAAACAGTAACAACAATAATAGAAAGGAGAAAAAGGATAAGAGCGATCTTATGGGTGAAATGGATATAGTAAGCTACTGTTTAAAAGGTTAGAGATGTCGTTGTTTTATATATAGTGTAATTAGGCCTTCCCAATGATTCTAAAGCACAAACACATGACACACTTTTCATTTTAATGATTCTCAATTCTTGTACAGTTAAGAATTGTTGAATTTCTTATCATATTGTATATTATAGTCTTGGGTTCTATACTTTCCAAATGAACTTATTGACTCCATTTAAAATACAAATATTGGAAGAGGAGTATAAAGACAAAAACAAGATTTGCAGTGGTCATTGTAGCTTAGACCGGATATATTGTAGTCTACCTTTCCTAAAAGAAATCAAATTGAAGAATTTAAGATTATAAACAAGACAAAAATGGAAAATTCCAGAGGTATAAAGAAAAATGAGATGGTAATGATAATATGTTAGAATTATATTGATATGTGTTTGTGATTGCATTGTTGAAAGATCAGCATTATTTGGAAAACCATCAATGTCATTTCATATTTAAGGTATTAAGTGCATATTTAAGCTGTGCAAATCACTTGCATTCATTTCATGGCTAATCAATTCAGCCTGAAATTGTTTGCCAAATAGTAATGTGATTTTCTCTAACAGCTAGATACTTAAGTCACTAGACACCAAATTATGGGATAAAAAAATCAATTCAGAATCCTAGGTAATTATCAGTTTAAAACAATATTTTGTCAAGTCCTGGCACATACCCCCTAACAGCAGATGTTTTTGTTTTGGATCATTTTGATGATCTCGGTATCTCAAGCATGAAAACTAATGATGCAAATTATTTTTTCATTTTAATTTTGCATTGTAGATAGAGCTATTGGCCTTTGACATAACATATTTTCTGTTTTAGTCAAGGCCTAAATTAGAACAGTAACAGTAGAGAAGAAGAGCAGGTGACATATTTTATAACAATTTGAAAAGTATGATGTCCGGAAGTGAAAAGGAGAAGTTGAAAGAATAAATTTCAGTCTTCTGAATTGGTAACCTACAAATGTTGAAACCATTTGCTGTGATAAAGGAGCCAGGAAAAAGGAAGTGAAGGATTTCAGTGGGAAGGCAAACACTCTTTTAGAGTTGATAAATTTGAGTATTCATATGATCTGGGTGTGAAAAAACTCGCTAATTACGTATATTGAAAACTGCAGAGAGATTTATGTTAGATATAGGGATTTAAGACTTATTCATCTCCAATAAGTAGATATAGTTATACAGGAGTCCAGAAAATTCTATGGAAGTGTATCATGAAAGAACAAGGAAAGAGAAAGGAGACACAGAAGGAATGATGACAGTCAAGAAGAGAAGGTGGAGGAGGAAGACCATGAGAGACTCATGGGGTTATTGTTAGGCATATATGGGAGAATAGGAGAACAAAGAAGCTGCCAGAGAGAAGGAAATTGGACCCTGACATTTGACCTGAGTGAGGATCTTTATCTTCAATGACCGGCTTTGTGAAGTTAGCAGAACTAGAAATTTGAAAATTGCCAACCGGATTTCAGTTTTGATTCTTCCAATGAGAACATTGGCATTTTCAATTTAGAAGAGAGACTATTCTTACCAGGTGTCACTGTGGGCACATCCATGAGCATAAGCAAACTCCTGGACAAACAATGCCAAGATTTCCAGGCATCTTTCTGAATCTACTTTGGTGCTGTGGGGACTCAATCCTCACTAGTGGTTTCTGTAATTATGCATTTCTAAATTTCTTAAATGGCAACTTTTCTGACCTTTGTTCACTGAACCATTCAGAGCTGCATAATTTTTATGTTTTAGATCCCCTTTTTACTTGGTATGTTCCAATAGCTAACTGGCTTGCTTTCATAACCTTAACTGCATCTCCCTCGATTCTTCATTTATCACAGATAGGAACTTTGCATGGTCAGGATTATTGTATATTATATGTATTTCTATAGCTAAAAGAACACTAATATTGAGAGGATTACACATAGCTTGTGAAGTTGCTAGGAGAGGTTGTAGAGCCAGTCTCTGAAATTGGTCTTCAGTAATGAATGAGACTCCAAATGGCCACCTCCACTGCACTCAGAGGAGAATGGGCCTAACTGATGAATGTAAGCCATGTATTTGCTGAGAGCCCTAAAATGGAGTAAAATTAAGACCTGATCTTTCAACTCTAAGTGTGACACTTTTGTCCCATAAGATGGAGGAAACTTGGCCAGGGATATTGCTCAAAGGTCTAGTATGCATACTTTGTATGATGGAGACCTGGGTTCAATCCCCCATACCAAATACTGAGCTGAGTACAAAGCAGTGCTGGGTGTGTATCCAAAACAATGAAATAAAGAAAGATGAAGGAACCTCAAACAAGAGATTCAGAAGGCTCATAATTGGTTAATGTCTACTCAACATTCAATTTTTAAAAGAATTTGTGGTTTAGGCACAGCGTTAAAATATTGTTCAAATTTATGCTATTGATATAGGGTAACTGCTTGCCAATGTCATCCATTCATACCATTCCTGTCTCATCTTTTATTTGACTTCCTTCCCTCCAACTAGCCCCTTGTTTGTGTTGATTGGAAGTTATGGTTCTGAGGTATGCTATTACCTCTCTTGGCCACAGTCTGCATGTCCCAGACCCTCCAGTGAACCTAGTAATTTCCTTCCCCTTTCTCCTCCCCCGGAGCTGGTAGTCTTATTTCCAGTAAGTAGTGTTTATATTCAATTAATATTGTCCATTCCCTTGATCAGTTTCTCTATATTATATGGATGAGTGAGATCATTCGTTCTTTAGTTGTCCATATGCTTCTGGCTTATTTTTTCTCACCATGATAATCTCCAATTCCATCCAAGTTGCTTTGAGCTGCATGACTTTGTTTTTTCTTGTGTCTACATAGGATTCTTTGGTGTATATACTCACAACTTCATTATCTGTCCATCTGTTGTTACTCAACACCCAATTTTATATGTGTGCTATAGTTTTTAATGCTTCTTTTTTTCTGGTAAGCTGCCAAAAGCTCTTGGTCTGCATCATGCCCACTTATCCTTTAAGGCTCTGTGTCCTCATGGATACCTGTCTACCAGGAAGTATTCTTTTTCCTATGCTGAATTATCACTATGGTTTATATCTTGTTTGACTTTATTAAATTTTAACTTGCTTTGATTGATATTTGCAGTTAGAATATTGAAACTGCACCATATGTAGGTTGACTGATAGTCAGGTTCATTAGAACTAATGGGGCTACCCATTCAGCTCACTGAGGTCATGTCCTTACCAATGCTTACATATCCCACAGTTCCCAGCATACTTGCCTATGACACACACATCAACAAATTCCAAACTGAATAGAAGGAACCAAACTAAAATTTACTTGTCCTCATTTCCATTATCACTTTCTGAAACTACTCCACCCACCCCTTGTCTTTGATCCCAACTCCTCCCACATCCCCTGGGATCTTTCCACCACATCTCTGGAATTTTCCATCACCTCTTTACAGATTCCAGTAGTCTGAAATAATGTATAAATGTTCCCTGTTCTAAAGCAATATTTCTTGACTCTCGTCCCTTTCATTTGCATACTTAAAAAAGAAAGCAGTTTATACATGGTCTCTACATAGTCACCTCACCTGGCCTCACTTTTCTTTTCTCTGAAATCTGGTTTCCACCTTCCTACTACAGAACTGACTTGTTTTCTTTTGAAAGTACCTATGACTTTGGGTGACTGACCAGGAAATTGTTTGCCACATCTTCTGTCCTAGTTTGGATTTGCCAGTGTTGACCACCTGATCATGCCCCCTCCTCTCTCCTAAGAGGCTGATTCTCATGCATTTGCTACCTTATCTTTCTTCTTGCTTTAATATTTGTCAGTTTTTGAATGCTCAAAATCTGGACCCCTGTGAGAATGATCTCTGAATGGAGGCAGGCGGAACCCAGTGAATATAGGAGGTTATAACAATAACAATGACCTCCTTCCTCTATTCTCTCCCCTGCTAGCCTGTTAGCATGTTGCCTGCTCTCTGTCAATCAGAGCAAACGCCCTACCTGCTGTGCTATCGGTCCAGTTCCTGATCTACTATAGGTAAGATAATACAGCTTATTTAAGATGATGTTAATTTAATAATTGTAAGTACAAAATATTTGAATGCAAGCCACTGAAACAAGTCGAGTTCAGCACAAAAGTAATTTCTGAAAGCTTATTAGGTCACTCACCAAATTGCTGGAAGAGTCAGAGTACATATGAAAGAGCTGGAGAGATAGTACATGGTAAGAAAGGCATTTGCCTTGCATGAGGCTGACCTGGTTCAACCTCTGGTGTCCTCTGTAGTCTCCAAAGCCTTGCCAAGAGTGACCCCTAAGCACAGAGTCAGGACTAATCCCTGAAAATGGATGGGTGTGGCCCCCAAGCAAGCAAAAGAGAAAAACTGAACCTAACAGACAAAGGACAGGCCCCCAGCCTGGGGATCAGATCACAGAGTAATACATAATCTTGTGAGTTCTCCATAGCCACATCCTTTGGCCATAGACTGCAGTTTATCACATATTAGAAGATAGTTTTGGATTTAATCATTTAAAACATGAATCATTAAAAAGCTGTAGTTGTATATCAGTCATCATTCACCACAATGGAGCCTATGTAAGGCTTGCTTCTTCACATCTGTATCAATTTCTACTAGATAACAAATTTCCACAAACTGGGGGACTTAAATTAATTTTTTCACAATTATGGAGGCCTGAATTTTGAAATTTCTAGCTATGAAATCAAACAAGGGATTGGCATGACTGTAACCTGTGTGTGAGGACTCTCAGGGAGAATCTGTTCCTTATCCCTCTCTTCCAGGTTCTGGAGGATACTGGTATTCATTGACTATAGCAACTTCACTCCAGACTTCAAGATCTCTTCAAATCCTTCCCCTCTGCTCTGTCATCACATTGATTTTTCCTTTTTGTGGAAGTCAAATCTCCCTCTATGCACTTCATACAAAGATCCAGGTCTTTTAGTACAGGGGCCCACATGGATAATGCAGGTTAACAGTCTCATCTCAAAACATTTTTGGGGCTGGAGTGATTTTAATTTAGTAGCATCTGCAAAGATTTTAACATATAAATGAATAGTTAGAGTCTATAGGATTCAAGACTTTATATCTTTAGGGACCATTTCACCTGCTACAAATATTTACATCGTTTCTGAATTGAAGAGGTCTGTACACCTCTGCACATCTCATTGGTAGTGCCTGGGTCACCTGCCTGCCCCTCTCAGAGAGTCCGGCAAGATACCGAGAGTATCCTGCCCGCATGGCAGAGCCTGACAAGCTACCTGTGTCGTATTCAATATGCCAAAAACAGTAACAACAAGTCTCGAAATGGAGACATTACTGGTGCCTGCTTGAGTAAATCGATGAGCAATGGGATGACAGTGGTACTTTATTGTGATACTAGACTTCAGTGCCCAAATTACTGTGATGGGAACAATAATTCTATAATCATTTTTAGATTATATATGTATATATTTAAGAGGGGGAGAAAACAATGTAAAAGTTACTGAGAGGGGCATTTATAGCATTTGCATAGATGTCATTGTGAATGCATCTTGGACTGTCTGTGTAAATAATCCGAGGGCATTGTTTTTGTTGTTGACATTTTGCTGCAGGATTCTAAGACACTGATAATTCAATTTGATCCCTTGAGCATTTTTTTAGAATCTGGCAGCATATTAAAAACTCTCTTTTAGAAGAACAAAATCAGAGGAATAAAAAAACTAAAGTTGTGGGGGAAAAAGCAGTTTTGTTTGTTTAACCCTGGAGGCTTTCTGTTTCTTTTTTGAGAGATTTTCTTCAAGAAAACGCTATAGTATGATCTGATTGACAATGAGTCCAGCTTCCCCAAACATTAGCTGCAAGTTTGGGAAAAATTCTTGACCCCCCTCCTGACACTTTATTTCATTATAAGAAGAGAAGAATAACTATATAATCTTCTTGCTTCCCAATACCAGTTACTTTCCCCTTTTGAAGACATGATTGGTACTTTTAGAAAAAAATTTAGTGCTTGTCTCTCCCTTGAGTTCTAGCGTGGGTTTGTGTACACTGAGCATTCACAAAATGTTTGACTCTCTTTTGTCTTCAGACCCATTGATTCAATATGACCTTTGTGGGAAGAGGAGGTATATGAAGGAAAGCGAGAGTGGCTTTGGAAGCTTCATTCTATGAAGTAATACTTCGGCTTCAGCATAATGTTGGTATTTGATCAAACATAAAAAGCTTCAAGCTTTTAATGTCCTGCTGACACCAGTATCAACAAACCATTGAAGCGGAAGCTTTCTGGTGGCTGATTAGAGGGAAATTTTATTTCACTAGATTTAAGACTAAGTATACCTTTTAGTAGATCTTTCTCAGGGATAAGCTACATCAGGCATTATAAATCAAATTTAAGAGCTTTAATAAAGGGCCCTTGATAATTTGGTAATATATTATCACTCTGTTTTGGAAAGGTGATAAATGACTGCTTTTTATAGTGTAATTTAAAATAATAATATGGATTACAGTTGTGTTCAGTCACAAAAGTATAATTTAATAGTTTGAGCTTATAATAATGCTTCTCTCCACCCCCTTGGCAATGTCCACTTTTATTTTTGACCCCAAATAGCTTAATTGGGAATGATTAACTATGCCTGGTCTTAGAGTCTAGTAAGGCTGAACATGTGTTTAATTGGAATTTTATATTGCTGTCTTGGAAAACCTTTACCCAGAGATGAAATTAAATTCAGGAGAATAAAGACATTCCAATCCATTATGCAAAGTATGGCTCATGTTTGTGAGTTTGTTGTGTCAAAAGAACCCTCTAGGAGGGAGGTGTGAGTAGCTCATTCAAAGAGTTGTAGACTTATTTGTTTACTTATTTTAGTTGGGGCCACACCCAGTGGTGCTCAAGGCTACTCTCATCTGGTTCTAAGGGACCACGTGGTACCTGGTATGGAATCCCAGTTTCTAACATGCAAAGCATAGGCGCCAACCCATTGAGGTATCTCTTGGCTTCAAGAATTAAAAATTTTTGATGAAGAGATTATTTATGAAGGTGTGATAACATTAAGAGAAGCAATAGTGAAGTATGCAGAAACTCCATGCCCTTTCCACCCCAGAACTGAGGAAGAAGAGATATTGCTGTTCCTGGATCTGATAAACAGTATGGGTATGGGAGAGGGGACAAGTATTAGGTGCTGTGGCCTCATTGCATCAATTAGGTTGCCCAACATCAAGGAGGAAGCACAGTTCAGATCCTCATTCCTTTTTTTGTTCTACTTTTCAATCTCCTTTTAGAGTCTTCCATTTGGTTGGATTCAAGTGGAGCTAGAAAACAAGAAATTTCAGGTGATAGTTTAATACCTTGATAAAGTGTATTTAAGAGTTCTAATAGAAGATAAAATGTTTAGGCTAAGCAAACATTTACTAATTTGGGGGATCTACTAAGCAATGTTTGGGGTCCCTGGGGCTGCCAGGATCCTGAGTCCCCCAATGGTACTTGGTGGACCATGCAATGCCAGAAAGTGAAACTTGACACTCTGCTTGTACACACCAGGCACGCAATCCTGACCTTTGGATATCTCCATAACCCTCAGTTATTAATATTTATGATTTCTTGCTTTAACTGTTATTTTAAAATTTCCTGCTGTTATAATAAAACTGTTATTTTTAACTATTTTAAACTGTTATTTTGACTCAGAAGTCTTGCTTGAATCAGATGAAAGTGATTCAAGTGTAGTGTGAGTAATAACAGTATGATACTTTGAATGTCTGTCATCTACAAAACTATATTAACACATGCACTTGGTTGTGTAAGTGTAACATTACATTTATTGTTAATAGGAAATTATAGAACATTATCGCAACACAATAGAAAAACAAGTATTGTTTAATATATTGTTTCTTTTCTCTCAACTTGCCTTGGAAAGTATAATTTGCTGCTTTATTGGTATGTGCCCTTTGTTGGTCAGTCTTCAAGGAGATAAACTCCATTGCACCTTTAGTGACATTTAGCCTAAAACAGGAGTAAAGCAATTTTTTTCTTGTATGACCAGGGGATCTTATGTATAAGAGCTTTTTTGTTTGTTTGCTTTTGGGCCACACCTGCAATGCTCAGGGGTTACTCCTGGCTATACTTGGGGACCATAACACACCCTGTTGGCCTAGTGCAAGGCAAATGTTTTACCTGCTGTACTATTGCTCTGGTCCCATGAGGGTTTATTTTTATAGAAATGCTAAAGGTTTTAGTAAGCACCACATGTTTTTGTCATGTTCATACTTAAACAAGTTTCTTGTTAGTCCCTTGAGTACCACATTTTGAACTAGGAACTTAAAACCAATGGTGACATATCAGATGGCACCTCTTATGAAGGTCTTCCTTTCAGTAAGTTTTCTGCCCTTTCATTCTGGGTCTCTCTTCCCAGTCTATAGGGGCAACAGATCTGCTGATTACGTTAAGTTTCCAGCTCCTATTAAGATCAGTAGTCTAAGAAGGAAAAGAATAGCCTAGACAAATCTCCTGGGGACATGATGTCTTAAGCTGGAACTGAAAAAATTCAAATTAATTTCAAAAAATAACATGCAGAATTAATAATAAAGTCATAACTTCAGGTTTGTATAGGCAAAGGAGAAAATATTAGCATAATCCTTTAAAAATATGTCATATGAAATTAATTTTTTATTTAATTAAAAATACTTGAGAAAATATAAAATGCTTGAATTTAATGTAAATGAAAACTTAATGAGAAAAATGTAAAAGGGCATTTAATATTAGCTTTTAAAATCAATTTCCATTATTAAATAGAATCACAAAAAACAAATCAAAATAGCATAAATGAGGATGTATTTTTTAAAATAATGATGCTGCTACTCATAATTACAAGAAATAGTTGACAATATTTTAAATGAGTTAACTTTGGCCCACCATGCTCACTTCATGGTGTGAAGAAAATAGCACTTGAAAGATTTTTTTCCTTTAATTTGTTCTAAATTACAGCAAAGTGCTCTGCAAGAAGCAAGTGCTTGTGCTAATTAATTCTGAGTAAAGAAGGTCACTGGTATACATAGGACTCATTTTGTGGTTTAAGTTGTAGATTTTTTTTCTGCAATTAAAATTCTTCACTAGGCTTTATAAACACATGCAAATTTTTATTTTTTAAATCTAGCATCAAGTATTTAGGCACATATGATGTTTTAATAAAACTTTTAAATAAAATGGTAGTAATAAAATTTACTTAAGAAATAAAATATATAGAAGATATGGTTCACCATTATGTATTTTATCTAAACCCTGATATTATAGCTGAATTTTTTTTTCTTTTTGAGTCACACCTGGTGATGCACAGGGGTCGCTCCTGGCTCTGCACTCAGGAATTACCCCTGGTAATTCAGGGGACCATATAGGATGTTGGGAATGAAACCAGGGTCAACCGTGTGCAAGGCAAACGGTCTACCCACTGTGCTATTGCTCCAGACCCAATATAGCTGAAATATTTTATAGTGTACTAAAAAACTGCATACATTATTGTATTTCAAATTTTATAACATAAAGAATATCTATGCAGATCCAAAGTGAAAGTACAGTGAGTACAGTGCTAGCTTTGCATGTAACTGACCTGGGTTTGATTCCTGACACCCCATATGGTTTCATCAAGCCCACCAGGAGTGATCCTTGAGTACAGAGTCAAGAGTAAGCCTTGAGCATTTCTGGGTGTGCCCTTCTCCCCAAAAGCAAAAGAATATGAATGTTTGTCATCTTATATTAAATTATAAATACTGAAGATAAAATTCTAAATGCTGTAAATTCTTTTTTTTTTTTTTGGCTATTTGGGTCACACCCGGCAATGCTCAGGGCTGACTCCTGTCTCTGCACTCAGGAATCACTCCTGGCGGTGCTCAGGAGACCATATGGGATGCTAGAAATTGAACCTGGGTTGGCCTCGTGCAAGGCAAATGCCCTGCCCACTGTACTATTGCTCCAGCCCAATGCTATAAATTCTTGTGAAAAATCTAAGATAGCCAAAATTTCATCATGCTTTTGTGAAGCTAAGTCAATATTTTTAAAATAGATATAACTTTATAATGTTCATTTCTCATCTTCAGGAACAGCTATTCAGGGGCAAGTCTTATCTGCTATACAGGAACAGACCCTATCTGCTCTGGTGTCTGTTGCCATGCACCACAGATACTACTGAGAGGCTATCACATTTGGTGTGTCAAGTGTATCACATATGGGGTGTCAGGAATCAAAACCAGCTACATGCAAGGCAAGCACCCTAACCACTGTACTTTCACTTTGGATCTGCATAGTTATTCCTTATGTTATAAAATTTGAAATGAATAGTGTATGCAGTTTTTTTAAATACACTTTAAAATTTTTTCAGCTATAATATCAGGGTTTGATAAAAGTATAATTATGAACCATATCTTCCAAAAATTCTCAAAAAGTTGTTTTATCTAAAATGTTTTATTATTTAAAATAAATTCTCCCTTGTAACCTTTTCTATGCTTAACAGAATCAGCCCCCCCTTTTGTTCTAATTTTGTCCATCCTACTCTGGAGAAAGTTATGAAATACTTAGCTTTTAAATGTATAAGTCATTTTTGTGCCAAAAAAGACAGAGCTCTAAAATATATTGATTTTTATATAAAAACAATGCTACAATATAATTTTGAAACATGATAGAATATTTGAATGACATGTATCAGAAATGTTATTTACTTACCTCATTGCCACTGAAGCTTATGTAATGTAAAATAATTTGCTTCAATAAAAATAATATTACATAAAAAGTTTACTCTTTGTAAACTTGATTCGTTTTCTCCATTGTTAAACCCAAATTAAAACTTTAAAGTGTTTATGATAGTTTCATTTATTTGTTTTCTCTATATATTATATGAGTAAATCAGTGTTTTCATTTATGATACTGACTTGCTTTATCTTCCTTCTTTTTTTTAAACTGGTCCTAACATTTTATTTATTTTTTTAATTTTATTTTTTATTGAATCATCATGTGGAAAGTTACAAAGCTTTCAGGCTTAAGTCTCAGTTATACAATGCTTGAACACCCATCCCTTCACCAGTGCACATATTCCACCACCAAGTATCACAGTATACCTCCCCCACATCCCCCCACCCCCCTGCCCCCCACCCTACCTGTGTAGCTGATAAATTTCACTTTACATTCTCTTTACTTTGATTACATTCAATATTTCAACAAAAAACTCACTATTATTGTTTGGAGTTCCCCCCACCAAGTCGGACCTGCTGGAAAAAAGGCATTTGATAATTTGTTTTCCATTTCTGAGAATGAAGAGATTGGATTTCTGTATTTTAGTATTTTAGTAACTAAGTTCAGAGTTAGTTACATCATTGCAAGAAGTTGCGTCATTGAAAGCTTGTACCTCTCTGCTACTTTATATTCCACATATGAGTGCATTCTTTCTATGTCTGTCTCTTTCTTTCTGATTCACTTCACTCAACATGATACTTTTCATGTTGATCCACTTATATGCAAATTTCATGACTTCATCTTTTCTAACAGCTGCATAGTATTCCATTGTGTAGATGTACCAAAGTTTCTTTAACCAGTCATCTGTTTTGGGGCACTCTGGTATTTTCCAGATTGTGGCTATCTTGCTTCTTCTTAAGTTACTTAAGAGATGCATCCATCTTTTGTTCACTTAGCCTTATATCTAGGTTCATCTATATTCTTGCAAGTGCAAAGAATTTCACCTTTCTTTATAGCTAAATAGTATTCCATTGTATATATATAAATATATATATATATATATATATATATATATATATATATATATATATATATATATATAGCATGCGGGGACAGGAGATCCTGCATTGCTCTCTTCCGAGAGCTTTGTTTTATAGTCTCTGGATCTTTGCTGTTGATGAGATTATGTGGTTCCGGGAATCTCCTGCGCCCACTCCAGGCTGTCTTCACCGGGGCCCCTCGGAGGGGATCAGGTTGAATTTCCCTCTCCGCCCCAAGCAGAGCCCCAGGAGCCAAAAACTCCACCCACAGCCATGCTCAAGGCCACTCTCCACACACTCAGACAAGCCTCACCTATGAAGGAACCGACAGAGGAATGCAGGTATGCGGAATCCGTGGCTGAGAACTCCAAGCCTGCTTGGATAGGGACTGGGCCTCCTCCACCCAGGTCCCCAGTTTTCCAGTAGCTTGACAGTCACATCCACAAACTGCCCCTGGCACCATGTAATCTCATCAACGGCCAAAATCCAGAGACTATAAAACAAATCTCTTGTAAGAGAGTGATGCAGAATCTCGCACAGCAGAGCCTGGCAAGCTACCAGGCTTGTTCAGTATGCCAAAAACAGTAACAATAATAGGCCTCTGGGGAGGGAGGGAGGTATACTGTGATTCTTGGTGGTGGAATATGTGCACTGGTGAAGGGATGGGTGTTCGAGCATTGTATAACTGAGACTTAAACCTGAAAGCTTTGTAACTTTCCACATGGTGATTCAATAAAAGAATAAATTAATAAAAAAATAAAACTCCCCGGCCTGGGTGTGACTCTCCCAGCGAGAGCAATGCATCACATCTCAACTGTGTGTTGTCCCTTGAACAAATCCTCTGCTTTTATTATTATTATTATTATTATTATTATTATTATTATTATTATTGCCACACCCAGTGATGTCTGGGGTAACCCCTGACTCTGCTCAGGGGTCACTCCTGATTCTGGGGTCCATATGGGATGCAAGGGATTGAACCTGGGACAATTGCGTGCAAGGTAAAGGCCCTCCCCGCACTACTGTCTCTCTAGGCCCTAAATCCTTCCACTTCTTTTGGTTTTATTTTTGTTTGGGGGCTACACCCAGCAATTTTCAGGGCTTAATCCTTGCTCTTAGTTCATGGATCACCCCTGGTGGTGCTTGAGGGACCGTATGTGTTGCAGGGGATAGAACCCAGGTCAGGCTTGTGAGCAGGGAAGTGCCCTAAAAAAAATAGGCCTCATTTCCCTGACCCTGAACACAATAGGGACGAATGGAGACATTACTGACATCTGCTCGAGCAAATCGATGAGCAAGAGATGGGGCTGGAGCGATAGCACAGCGGGTAGGGCATTTGCCTTGCACGCGGCTGACTCAGGTTCAATTCCCAGCATCCCATATGGTCCCCTGAGCACCGCCAGGAGTAATTCCTGAGTGCAGAGATCCAGGAGTAACCCTTGTACATAGCCAGGTGTGACTCCCCAAAAAAGAAAGAAAAAAGATCGATGAGCAAGAGGATGACAGTGATACAGTGACATATAGCACTTCTTCTTTATCCATTAATTGATTGATAAGTTTCTTAATTTGTTTCCAGCTATTGACTATTATAAATGGCAATAAACATGTTGTAATGAACATGTATGTAGCTCTTTAAATTAGTTTTTATACTTTTAAGCTTAATATTCAGCAGTGGGATAATTATGTGGGATTTTAATTAAAAATTTTTAGACTTATAAATACTTCATTTCATAATTGCTGCACCAACTTACATTCCCATCAACAATGTATAAAGGTTCTCTTTTACATGTCCTACCCAGCACTCATTGTTTTTTGTCTTTTGGCTAATAGCCATTTTCATAAATGTGAGATGATATATCATTGTTTCAATTTGCATTTTTCTAATAAAAAGAGGCAGTGAACATTTTTTCATATACCCGTTTGTCATCAGTTTATCTTCTTTGGATAAGTGCCTGTTTAGATCTCTGCCATTTTAAAATAAGTTTTTTAATTGTTTAATTTTATGAGTTCTCTGTCTGTTCCAGATTTTAACTTCTTGTCAGATGACATGTGCAACTCTCTTGTCTCCTTCAGTAGAATCTCTTTTCATATGGAGTAACTTTCACTGCTCAGAAACTTCATTTGATGTAGTTCCCTTTTGAGGAGCTTCCCTTTAAATTCCCAAAATTCTCAAAACATTGTTTTATCTAAAATGTTATTTAATAGGCAGAATTATCCCTCTAAACTTTTCTATGCCTAACAGAATCAGCCACCCTTTTGTTCTGATTTTGTCCATCCTATTATTTATATCATGTAATATTGCATTTGTTACTTATATGTTCCTTTCTCCTGAGATGAGTTATATGAAACTGAGATGAAATTTTGTTACTATTTATGACCTAAGAACCTCTTTGGGCCACAGCAGTCTCTCAAAAAATATTTATTTATAAGCATTTAGAAATGCTTATCCTATGCTGTCCATGTATTTAATAATAGTCATGAAGACAAATTAAATATATTAACCTCCTCATTTAGATTTTAATTCCCTACATCAGGGTTCAGCAAAGTTCCCCTTAAAGGGCCAGATTGAAAATGTCACAGGCTTTTTTAACTTCTCATTCTGTGTTGCAGCTTCTCAACTCTATCACTCTGGCCTGTGAGCTGTAATACACACTGTGAAAAATGAATGGGATGGCTGTGTTCCAGTAACTTTATTTACAGAGAAGGCAGCAGCTGGAATGGGTTCTGCCAATTCTTGCTCTAAATCATTGCTTTGTGGGGTGGAAGAAGAGGGAATAAAGATTCCATCCTTGTATCATAATAATTACTACTAGAAAGTGTTTTAAAAAATAAATGCTTGCTGAAGCTAAAAGCATCTTTAAGAATAAATCACCTCTGACCAAGCAAGTGGAAACAAACATAAACAAATGGGACTATATTAAACTAAGAAGCTTTCACACCTCAAAAGAAACAGTAACCAAAATACAGAGAGAGCCCACAGAATGGGAAAGAATATTTACCCAATACCCATCTGATAAGGGATTAATATCCAGGATATACAAGACACCAGTAGAATTGTACAAGAAAAAACCTCTAACCCCATCAAAAAATGGGGAGAAGAAATGAACAGAAGCTTCCTCAAAAAAGAAATACAAACGGCCAAAGGCACATGAAAAAATGCTCTACATCGCTAATCATCAGGGAGATGCAAATCAAAACAACAATGAGATATCATCTCACACCACAGAGACTGGCACTCATTCAAAAGAACAAAAGCAACTATTGTTGGCATGGATGTGGGGAGAAAGGGATGCTCTTTCACTGTTGGTGGGAATGCCAACTGGTCCAGCCTTTCTGGAAAATAGCATGGGCATTCCTTCAAAAACTAGAAATTGAACTTCCATATGATCCTGCAATGCCACTTCTAGGAATATATCCCGAGGGTGCAAAAAAGCACAGTAGAAACACCTGTATGTTTATTGAAGCACTGTTCAAATAGCCAGAATCTGGAAACAACCCAAGTGTCTGAGAACAGACGACTGGCTAAAGAACTTTGGTACATCTACACAATGGAATACTATAGAGCTGTTAGGACAGATGAAGTTATGAAATTTACTTATAAATGGATGGTCTTGGAGAGTATCATGCTAAGTGAAATGAGTCAGAAAGAAAGGGACAGACATAGAAATACTGCACTCATTTGTGGAACATGAAATAACATAATATGAGACTGACACCCAAGGACAGTAGAAACAAGGGCCAGTAATATTGCTCCATAGTAGGAAGCCTGCTTCATGAGCTGGGGGAGAGGGCAGCTGGAATAGAGAAGGAATTGCTGAGTCAGTGATGGTTGGAAGAATTGTTAGAGATGGGAGATGTGTGCTGAAAGTAGACAAAGGACCAAATGTGAAAGCCTCTCAGTATCTGTGGAGCATGGCAACAGGTCCCAGAACATATATGATCTGTCCCTGAATAGCAGATAAGACCTGTCTCTGAATAGCTACCCATTTGGGAGTGTCTGGGCGCATTTCACAAGCACAAGGTATCTGGCCTTGAGTCCCAAGAATTGTCACCTATGCTTAGTGAATCATTCCTAATGGCACCATCTATCCCTAATTGGGATTGGGCCAGGGCAAAGCAGAGTCATTGTATGACTGAAACTCAAACATGAAATTTTTGTAACTATCTCATGATGATTCAATAATAAAATAATTAGTTTTTGCAATATAAAGTATAATGTTCATATTTTTGGAAATATCTCTTAATTTTTGTTCCCTAAAAACAAATAGAAAATAAAACAACTTTTCCACTTTTTGTACCCTGTCACAATTAAGACTAAACCGTGATGTTATAGTAGATAAGAAGAACTATGAAAATCAAAGGTGCTCACAATATAGGGAGGAGAATAAAAATGCAGAGGAAAGATAAAAGATAGAAGTAAATGTGGTCATGGCTTATGTTTAAAAATATAGGATCAAATTTTCCCACAAGTGGACTGTTAAGTAAATTGAAGAAAATCTGGGTGTTGCTTGCTTCTTATTTAGATTTGGAGAGAACAAATGTGATAGAGCATTGCTTGTCCAAGCATATTTGCTTACAGACTTGCCAAAATGATTTTGAAAAAATATGTTTTCATTCACACATTCTAACTTGATATCCAAAAGTGTTTATAGTTAAGATACAATTTTCTTTTTTTTCCCCCTCTTAAATGCCTTTGATTTTATTTGTTTCTTTTGGTGTTTGGTCCACACCCAGTGGTGCTTAGGAGCTACTTCTGGTTCTTTGCTCAGGGGTAAATGCCATTGATTTTAATTTTATTTTATCACCATGTGGAAAGTTACAAAGTTCTCAGGTTTATGTCTCAGTTATACCGTATTCAAACACCATCCCTTCACCAGTGCCCATATTCCACCACCAAAATTCCCGTATACCCCCCGCCTCCCACCCCAACTGTATAACTGATGAATTTCACTTCATTTTCTCTTCACCTTGATTACGTTCCATATTTCAACACAAAACTCACTATTGTTGTGGGAGTTATACCCCCAAACAAGATAACCCTATTAAGGAAGCATTTGATAATTAGTTTTCCATTAAAAGATTGCATGTTTTCAGGTTTTAGAAAAGGTCGCGCGGCCGCGCGGCTCGGCTGTGTCCCAGTCCCGAATCCCGGAGCCATGTTAGTTGCTGCTCAGTGTCGCCAGGGCTCCATCTGGAGAAGGTGTGCTGGCTGCACCTCTTCCTTTTGGCTCCCCGGTGTTGTTGGCCCCAATTCGGGTCCGGAGCATTTTCCGGTCCTCGTTGCTCACCAGAAAGCCTGGCCACTTCTCTGTTGATTGTGGAAGATACAACTTTCAACATATAATAATGACATTCAAAAATAAGATGTAATTCACCTGTTGTGTCCTATGATATCTAATATTATAGAAGATTTTAAGGTTTTTGAATTTGGAATGCATTTAAGTTTACAGAAAATATGTTGACATAGTCCTGAGAATTCCTTGTTCACCAATCACTGAGCTTCTAGACTGAAGTGATACATTTCAGACAATGGTAGTACATTTCACACAACCATCATACCACTCTCAAAAATAGGAAATTAATACTGAAAATATACTTCAAAAATCCCCTTCCAAAAAATCCTTTTCTGTTTTTTGTTGTGATGACTGCAGTCTGCAGACATGCTGGGTGTGGTGCTCACATACGTGGCCATGGATCTTGCTGGGATCACACTCTTTCTTGGTTGTGATAAGGTTGCACTCCTTTAGCTGTGGTGCTCCTGCATGCTGTGGATGCAATGCTCACCACAGGATGCTGTAGTGTTCACACAGACTTGCCAGGGTTTTATCTTTCTGGCTGTGGTGATTACACATGATTTAGAGTTACTCCCCAGAGGTTGCCTTCTTTTAGTTGTAAGACTCACACATAACTGGCTGCGGTGTGCCAGAGAAATCATTTGTGGCACAGGTAATCAGAGAGAAAAGAGCTGCCAGACTCAAACACAGAGCTGGCAGGATCAGCTCAGCACATGCAATGAGGCTGGGAATTGAATTACCTCTTGGAAGACAGATATATAGCCACTTAGGATGGTCCCAGCCCCCAGTGAATATACTATTAAATAACTATAATCTTTTTTCTGATTTCACATTTTTCCCAAACTGTTCACTTTCAGTTGCAGTTTCCATTCCATGATTCTACCTTGCATTTTAGGTGTCATTTTTTATCTCCATTCTGTGACAACTCCTTAATCTTTCCTTACTTCCATGACCTGAATGTGGTTCAAGTATCATTTTATAGAATGTGTGTCAATGAAAATTTTCGGATTTTTAAAACAATCGAGCTGAGATTATGTTTAATTGGGAAGGATATCAAAAAGTTACATGCCCTACTTAGAGTATCATTCGACATAATGATGCTATATGGCTTTGTACTATTTGTACAAAGCCTTGATCACTTGACAAAAGAAGTTTCTACACAGAAACATTAGTACTCTGCAATTAGTGATCATTTTGGTTATGCATTTTGTATCTTTTCTACAGCAATTATTTGTGTGCTTGTCTACTGGTAATCATGGTTTTCCTCATTCCTTCTATACCTATTATTTGGAATTTATCTGTAGAGAAGAATTATTGTTACTTGTAATTCATTTATTAAATTATTTATATCAATATTGACAGATATTTATTACATGGTTTATAACCCAATGCTTTTATTACTTTATTATTCATGGTTATTTCAACTTGGACCTTTGGGAGCTCCATCAGGTTTGTTCCTGTGTTTTTTGGATATGGCGCCCATATTTTCTTACTTTCTGTCATCATAAGGTATTCAATTTTTCTCTTGTGTTTTTCTTACCCCAATTCTGGAACAAACTTCTTCTCCAAGGAGCCTTTAATCCCTCAACTGGTATCATCACTGTCACTGTCATCACTGTCATCCCATTGCTCATCGATTTGTTCGAGCGGGCACCAGTAACGTCTCTCTTTGAGAGACTTATTGTTACTGTTTTTGGCATATCCAATACGCACGGGTAGCTTGCCAGGCTCTGCTGTGCGGGCGTGATACTCTCGGTAGCTTGCCGGGCTCTCTGAGAGGGGTGGAGGGATCGAACTTGGGTTGGCTGCCTGAAAGGCGAACGCCCAACCACTGTGCTATCGCTCCAGCCCAACTGGTGATACTGTGATAATTTCACTTCTATTCCTTTGAAAAATAAAAGTGTAGACCGGGGATATACAGCAACTCCTGAGCATGGGGCCAGGAGTCGTCACCAAGAACCTCAGGTATAAGCATCATTTGCAAGCAATTTGTTTTACCTGATATATCAAGTAAGGTAGAATAAAATAAAATATTATTAATTTTATTATACTTTTATTTATAGTTTTTTACTATTAAGCCATTTACAATTATATGATAATATAAAGAGAGGGAGAGAACAGAGATTCACACAGAAAAGCTCTTAGAAAACCAAGATTTTATTTTGTTTTATTCTTTTTAGTTTTGTATTTTTATTCCAGTCTCTCCAAAAGTGTTTTATCCTAAAGCATTATACTTTTATGTTGACAATATTTTATCCATTACCTTGTCATGTTTGTCTGCATTAAAATACTTATAAAACTAAAAGAACTAAAACTATCCGTGAACATTACATATTTTCTTCTATAATGAGAAGTCATTTAAATTTCTATTAGTACACAATTGGCCAGAGCAGTCAACTTGCAAAATTATTTGTTTCTTATCAGTCATTTATTAGTAATTATTAATTTTGTAGAAATAGAATTAGAATTAGAATCTTTACTAAGACTTAACAAAAATTATTAATTATGTCTGCTACTTTCTCATTTGAAAGAATTTATTTTACCTGATATATAAAGTAAGGTTAAGTAAAATAAAATATTATTGATTTTATTATTATACTTTTGTTTATAATGTTTTTATGTTAAATTGTCTTTATCTTAATAATAGTTTTATCAGAAATTTGGAGTTGCTTGGGGCTGGAGCAATAGCACAACGGGTAGGACGTTTGCTTTGCACGAGGCCGACCCAGGTTTGATTCCCAGCATCCCATATGGTCCCCTGAGCACTGCCAGGAGTAATTCCTGAGTGCAGAGCCAGGAGTAACCCCTGTACATTCCTGGGTGTGACACCCCCAAAAAAGAAATTTAGAGTTGCAGATAGTTTATCCAATTTAATACTATTCATCATAAAACTTAATTTATAAAGCTAATTCTATTGTTAAACCAATGAATCAAACAAGACAATTCTCAGTAAGTCTAATTTCATTTCTCAAGTCAAATAAATGTATTAACAAGCATTCTTATATTTAACTCTCTTAGATATTTATTTATTATTTTTATTTATTTTTTAATTAGTGAATTACCATGAGGTACAGTTATAGGCTTACAAACTTTCCGTGCTTGTGTTTCAGTCATACAATGATGGAGTACCCATTCCTCCACCAGAGCTCATTTTCCACCACCAATGGTCCCAGCATCCCTTCCTCTACCACCCTATTTCCTTTATTTCACTGACATCATTATTTTTATTTTTTTCTGTTTAGTGTTTAGTGGCATCAGTGTTTTCCAGAATGGGCAATAACACCACCACCACCACCACCACCACCACCACCTTCTGCCCAGAGAGGTTACTAAATGATCAAGAGGATGGATTGTAGCTTTGGGTCCAGCGGGGGTGAGAGGGGGTGCATTCTATTTGTTTTCTTGAAGAAGGTTGATTTTGAGGGGATTATGAAGTGACTTTTTTTTAATGAAAAGGGAATAAAGCAAAATTAGTTTGGGAATCTTTGGGTGGTATGGAGGGTATTCCTAAGTTAAGGTGTCAGTAAAATTAGGAGTAAAAGCCATTAAAAACTCTTTTGCCTTATCTGCAGAGGGGGGAATTGTTGGGCCACACTCTGCATTGCTTGGGGCTACTACTCTTTATTGTATGCTCACAGGTGACCATATGCAATGCCCCTACCCAGGGTCAGTTGTATCCAAGGCAAACGCCTTTACCCCAACATAATATCTATGACATCTTGTTATTTTTAAAGATACAGGGGGAAATTATGTAAGAAGAGAAACACACACACACACACACACCACACGCACGCACACACACACACACACATATCATCCATGGCCTTGTTTCCCTGGGAATCATTTGAACCTGTATGGTATATGTCCTCACCTTAAAGACAGTCAAAGCATGAAACAGAGCCACCCCTTATATATAGGGGATATGTTGTAGGACTCTTCAATGGATACTAACATCATGGATAGCAAAATTTATGTATTGCTAAATTTATATATTTTGCAAAATTTATATATTGCTGTGTTTTTCCCTATACATATATGGTTATGACAAAGTTTAGCTTAAAAATTAGGCTTAGTAAGAGATGGCTAATAACAGCTTAGAAAAAGATAGAACAAGTATAACAATATGCTGTGATAAAAGTTATGTGAATGTTCTCTCTTTAAATATCTTACTGCATATGTTTGTAATATCAGGAATTGTCCCAAACCTCACACATGCAAAGGTAGTTTTTTCATATGAGCTATTGCCCAAGTTACTTTATGTATAAATGAGTACAGTTGAGAATGGGTGACTGAAACTGCAGAAAGAAAACTGTGGACAAGAGGAAACTACTATATTTCATTGGCTGTGAAAGCCTACACATCCAACATAGACATTTAATATTTTTTGTCAGACAGAGGTCACGGATCCATAGAGGATTCTAAAATCTTAGAAGATGGAGGCCCAAGTGTTTAGGAGGATTCTGGATCCATGGAAGTTTGAGTGGAGAAAAGTCTTCTGTAAGTATATACAGGTGTGAACGAGAAATAACCCTTTGCTGTTGTTAAGTCATTGAGTTTGCAGAGTTTTTGCTCTAGTATTTGGTCTCCCTGAAAAAAGAATAGCTGACGGTGCTGGGTAGGGTCTTACTGCTGCAGGGACAAAGTGGTCTTTTTTAGCCAAGAACTGCGACATCAGGCAGGGAATTGAATGGAAGTCAATGCCAGTTCTATGGATCTGGAGCAGGTCAGGGAAAGCCATACCAGGACCAGGTCAAAGAGAAGAGACTATAGGTTGCATCAATTACAGACTTCATAGTTGGGGTTGCTGGGGGCAATTACTCTCAGTGGATGCCACTTAACCCAGACCCATGCCTGGGTATCACTTTATCCCCTCAATGTCACAAGGAACATCTAATCCTCATATTCAACCACAATTTTTTTCAACCACAACTTTGAGAAGATAAATGAAACTCTCGAAGATGTTTTATCCAAAGAAACTGTCCAAACTGTCCAATCTACCCTTGACAGGGAGTAGAACTTTCAGGTTTTTTTTAAATCTTAAAAATAATTGAATTCATAACCTCACACATGGACAGCAAGTGTCCTATGGCCGAGCTAATCCCCCAGTCAAGAAGACTTGTAATTGGAAAACCCCAGAGTATCTTTAATGGAAAAAAAATCCAGGATTTTCATTAATCTGAAAAATATTAAATAATTGATTATTTTTGATGAAGACTCATTTTGTGTAAATAAGGTTTTACTGTGTTTTATTCTCTTTCATGTTTGTAGCTATAAAATCTAGTTTAATTAAAATAGATATGGAAGGAAGTTTCTAAAAAATCATATGCTATCTAATATTTCAGAACATTCTATTTTTGAAATTTCAGCACTAGTAAAGAGTGCAATATCTGTCCTGTGGGATAGATTCCCTGGTGATGTGGGTTCATACAGAATGTCAAAGCACAGAGCATGGACATACTGTATGGTTTCTTTAATGCAAAAGACTTTACTAATGATATACTTTGTCAAATTGTTATATGTGACTCTGCTCCTTTAATATACCTTGACTGTTGACTAACAGTTTTTACCAAGTTTGCTGAGAAGAAAACTTTAATTTCACTTGACAAGTTGTTAAATTGAGTTTTTATATCATCTGGTTAGTTCAAATCAATCTTTCTTTTGAGTCATAAATATACAAATGTTACATAATAAAATATCATAGCGAAATATGATCCCAAAGCTTAAAAAATCACACATACTATTTTAGTGTGGAAACCACATAGCAGTAACAAGAGCTGCTTTTGTAAGCTGTAGTAATTGTTTCAGGTCAAAAAATTTCTTTCTTAAAGTATATTATTGAAATTTCATTCTAGGCATGATGAATTTTTACTCGGAAACATATTCATGATTTCTTCAGAGCTCCATCTTGTGATTAGTGGCCATGTTTTGAGGTACCTATTGGAATAATTGAAATACGAATTCTAGGAAGGTTCTGAGATTCCCCCTGTCTCTGCCAACGGATCTGATTTAATTTTCATACCTATTTCCTACTGATTCATTTTTTAAACAGGGTTACTATCAGTTTTCCATAATTTGAAAATAAATGCTATGAAAACAACCTTGTTCACCTTAGTACTTTCAGTTTCTACATTGGAATTTGATTCTTCAAAAGAAATTGGTAAATATTCATATTAGGAGTAAACATATTTTCTTAAAATAGGAGATCTTTCAAAACTATTTTTTATTGGTCGGCAAAACCCTTCACGACATTGAAGCTAAAGGTATCTTCAAAGATGACACCCCACTGACCAAGCAAGTGGAAACAGAGATAAACAAGTGGGACTTTATTAAACTAAGAAGCATCTGCACCTCAAAAGATACAGTGACAAGAATACAAAGACAATTTACAGAGTGGGAAAGGATAGTCACCCAATAACCATCTGATAAGGAGTTGATATCAAGGATATACAAGGCACTGGTTGAACTCTACAAAAAGAAAACACCCAACCCTATAAGAAAATGGGGCGATGAACAGAAACTTTCTCAAAAAAAAAATCCAAATGGCCAAAAGGCACATGAAAAAATGTTCCTCATCATTAATCACCAGGGAGATGCACATCAAAACAACAATGAGATATCATCTGACATCACAGACACTGGCCCAAATCCAAAAGAACAAAAACAACCAGTGTTGGCATGGATGTGGCAAGGGACTCTCCTTCACTGCTGGTGGGAATGCCGACTGATCCAACCCTTTTGGAAAACAGTATGAACGATCCTAAAAAAAGTAGAAATTGAGCTCCCATTTGATCCAGCAATATCCCTTCTGGGAATATATCCTGGAGACGCAAAAAAAATTTAGTAGAAATGACATCTGCACTTGTATGCTTATTGCAGCACTGTTTAAAATAGCCAGAATTTGGAAAAAACTCAAGTGCCTGAGAACAGATGACTGGTTAAAGAAACTTTGGTACATTTACACAAGGGTATACTATGCAGCTGTTAGAAAGGATGACGTCATGAAATTTGCGTATAAGTGGATCTACAAGGAGAGTGTCATGTTAAGTGAAAAAAGTCAGAAAGAGAGGGACAGACATAGAAAGAGTGCATTCATTTTTGGAATATAAAATAACAGAATGGTAGACTTCAGTCACAATCACAATCACAATATCCCGTTAATCACTAATTTCTCGGGCAGGTGCAGTAACATCTCATTTTGTCCTTTCCCTGAGATCTTAGAAATCTATTTCGACTTGGCCCTCCTAACGATGTTGCACTTGGGGGCTCTTCAGGGTCAGGGGAATGAGATCCAGCTTGTTACTGGATTTTGCATATGGATACACCATGGGGAGCTTGCAAGGCTGTCCCATGGGGGCAGGAAACTCTCAGAAGATTGCCAGTAGCTTGCTTTGAAGTCTCTGGATGTTGACCGTTGTTGGGATTACACACACCTGGGTTCCTCTGTTGGTACTTTCATGCATGAGGCCTGTCCGAACTTGTAGAGAGGAGCCTCCAGCATGGCTGCAGCTAGGTTCCGGTGGTCTTCGGCCGCCGGGAGCTCTTCTTGGGGTGGGGAGGGAAGCTGGAGGCCATCCCCTCTGAGGGGCCCCGGGGAAGACAGCCAGGCGTGCAGACAAGAGACTCTCTGCATCACTCTCTTCTGAGAGCTTGCTTTTAAGTCTCTGGATGTTGATGGTTGATGGGATTAATATGGCATTTTGAGAACCATGTCATCAGAAAAGTGGAGGTGGTGTAGTTGCCGACCGTCTATCTTCACTCCCATTCCTTCCCTTTCCAGTCATCGCATGATGTTCTCGAGGGAGTCACTGAAGAGTTTCAGTGAAATGGTATCATCTGCCGAACCCCTCTCTTTATGTCAATGATCACTTCCTTGTAGAATGGTGAGAGCCTTGTCGTGAATCTGTAATACAGCTCGCAGAAGATCTTGATGTACTGAGTTTGAATGCCCTGTTTGGCTAAGGCTTCGATGACAAATGACCGCTTCAGTCACAACAGAATTGAAGGCCTTCTTTAAGTCAATGAACATTAGACAGAGCGGCATCTTGAACTTCTTGAAACTTCAATTGGTCTGGTCACCGAGTGGATATGGTCAATCATGCTGACTCCTTTTTGGAACCCGGCTTGCTCGCATGGTTGCCCTTTATCAGTGTTCTGTCTATTCTATTCAGGATGACTCGAGTGAAGAACTTGTAGATGACAGATAACAGGCAGATTGGGCAATAGTTGCCAATGTCCTGGATGTCTCCCTTCTTGTACATGACTGTGTATTTCAGAAATTCTTTTTTATTTTTGGACTCTCCAAAAGTAAGTTGTCACTCCACACAACAACCTAAGTGATAAAATCACTCCACCTCTATCTATTGAAATCCCATTAGGAAACTTATAGATATTAATTATGAAGTCATTTTTCTTTATAAGAAATTAATTAAAGATCCAATCTATGATTTTTAGCTTATGGGTAGTACCCTGCTATTGATGCAAGAAGTAGTTCACCCAAACCATAGTTTATCAAATAAATCCCTCAAAATAAACTAACTCATATTACAAAAGTATCTAGATTACTATTGGAGAGTAAATATGCTTCTTGACATATCCTCGAGTATTACTCCAATGACAATTCATTTACAATCTAAGTATATCAACATCCTTATTATTGTCACTGGTCTTTTTTGGAGGGGAGTGAAAACATTCAGCAATGCTCAAGGCTTACTCATGGATCTTTGCTCAGGGATCATTCCTCGTGGTACTAGGGGACAGTATGTGATATTTTGATTCGTACTGGAAAGATAGTACAGTTTTGAATGAAAAGCATGCACCACTCTATTGAACTATCTTTCTGGACCATATTCAACATTTAAAGAAAAGTACTTTTTCTTCACTTTCATTCTAAAAAGAACTGAAAAAAAAAGATTATCTACTAGGCTAGAACCTGTGTATTTTTATCTTAGAAATAAAGAATTTTAGCTTCAATGTCATGGAGAGTTGTGCCTACGTTTTCATTTATGTACCTAATGGATTCATGTCTGATATTTAGGTCTTTGATCTCACTTTCGTGTTTGGCATTAGTCAGAGATCAGAATTCATTTTTTTGCAGGTAGCTATCCGGTTTTCCCAGCACCACTTGTTGAAGAGGCTTTCCTTGTTCCACTTCAGATTTCTTCCTCCTTTTTAAAGATTAAGTGGTCATATATTTGGGGGTCTGTTACAGAATATTTAACTCTGTACTATTGGTCCGCAGGTCTATTTCTAGCCCAATACCATGCTGTTTTAATTACTACTGCTTTGTAATAGAGTTTGAAGTTGGGGAAGGTGATGCCACCCATCTTCTTTTTCCCAAGGATTGCTTTAGCTGTTCGTGGGGCTTATTGTTCCACATGAATTTCAGTAGTGTTTTGTCTATTTCTTTGAAAAATGTCATGGGTATCCTGATAGGGGCCGCATTAAATTTGTATAGTGCTTTGGGCAGTATTGACATTTTGATAATGTTAATTCTCCCTGTCCTTGAGCAGGGGATGTTTCCACATTTGTCCTCTTTTATTTCTTGAAGTTGTGTTTTGTAATTTTCCTTGTATAGGTCTTTCACCTCTTTGGTTAAACGTCTTTAAGGATGAAACACCTCTGACCATGCAAGTGGAAGCAAACATAAACAAATGGGACTACATCAAATTAAGAAGCTTCTGCACTTCAAAAGAAACAGTGACCAAAATACAGAAAGAGCCCAAAGAATGGGAAAAAATATTTATCTGATACCCATCTGATATGGGATTAATATCAAAGATATACAAGACACTAGTAGAATGGTACAAGAAAAAAGCCTCCAATCCCATCAAAAAATGGGGAGAAGAAATGAACAGTAGTTTCCTCAAAGAAGAAATACAAATAGCCAAAAGGCACATGAAAACATGAAAAGATGCTCCACGTTGCTAATCATCAGGGAGATGCAAATCAAAAAAACAATGAGATATCATCTCACACCACAGAGACTGACTCACACTCAAAAGAACAAAAGCAACCAGTGCTGGTGTGGATGTGGGGAGAAAGGGATGCTTTTTCACTGTTGGTGGGAATGCCAACTGGTCCAGCCTTTCTGGAAAACAATATGGACAGTCCTTCAAAAACTAGAAATTGAGATTCATATGATCCTGCAATACCCTTTCTGGGAATATATCCGGAGGATGCAAAAAAACAGTAGAAATGACATCTGTACCTATATGTTCATTGCAGCATTGTTTGCAGTAACCAAAATTTGAAAACAACCCAAGCGCCCTAAAACAGAACACTGGTTAAAGAAACTTTGGTACATCTACACAATGGAACTGTTAGTAGAGATGAAGTCATGAAATCTGCTTATAAATGGATAGAAATGGAGGGTATCATGCTAAGGGAAATAAGTCAGAAAGAAAGGGACAGACATAGAATGACTGCACTCATTTGTGGAATATAAAATAACATAATAGGAGACCAACACCCAAGTACAGTAGACACATGTGCCAGAAAGACTGCTCCATAGCTGGAAGCCTGCCTCATGAGCAGAGGGGAGAAGGCAGCTGGAATAGAGAAGGGATCACTAAGAAAATGATGGCTGGAGGAATCGGTCGGGAAGGGAGATGTGTCCTGAAAGTAGATAATGGATCAAACATGATAAACTCTCAGTATCTGTACTGCAAACCAAAATGCCCAAAAGTAGAGAGAGAGTATGAAGAATATTGTCTGCTATGGAGGCAGGGGTAGGGTGGGAAAGGGGGGTATACCAGGGATATTGGTAGTGGGTTAATGTGCACTGGTGGAGGGATGGGTGTTTGATCATTGTGTGATTGTAACCCAAACATGAACGCTTGTAACTATCTCATGGTGATTCAAAAAAAAAAAAAAGAAATGAAGTATTTCCCAAACCTTGCTATTACCTATAACTGAGTTAAAAACAAATAAGAAACCTCTCATAGCCTTTTCCTCTATGTATCTTTAATTTTATTTTGTTTTTATAAAGTAGTTCACAATATTTGATTATATTTAACCTACAAACACCAATCCCACCACCATAACACCTTTTCACCACCATATTTGGGATGTTTTTATCCAACCCCAATGCCTGCCCCAAAGCAGAACCGAAATCATTCATTTTGTATTGTTTGTTATAAACCGCTGAAAATGATCCAAAAAGTTTTCCTTAGAGGAAAGTGAAGATGGTTATATTTCACTCAGAGGCCATTAAGCCCTTCTATAAGAGATTTCTAAGATGTTGTTGAAGATTGAGCCTTGTTTGCTTATATATATTATATATGTGTGTATATATGCATATATACATATATCTGTAAAAAATATATTTCCCTCTAAGATTGGTTGCCTTCTACTTTAAACCCTACTAAATGCAGTGCGCTCCTCTTGGAGTGTGAGTGGTGTGAGGTATGAGATTTCACAAGATCTAGAGATAGGTTCACTCATGGGTAAGTCCCATCTGAGCATGTTGAAGTACGACCATGAACATGGCGGTGGTTGAGTTCTAGAGGTTTTCCGCTGCCAGGACTGTGTCCCTTGAGGCGGGGAGGGGCCTCACCTGACCCTCTCTGGGGTGCCTCAAATGAAATAGCCTGGCGTGGGGTCCAGCATGGCTATAGCATGGCACTTTTTCAGCCTTTTACTTTAATATTCAATTGTTTGTTTTTGAAACTACTTTCCTCTTTTTTTAAAATTAAATGAGAGTGGGTAAAGGCATGAATAAGTACCAGGTTCATTAAAAATTCCCCCAGTTTTTTGTAGAAACATATTGACAGAAAAAAAATTTTCACATTGGTTTAGGGGTTTTAATAGAAAGTTTCTTTTAATAGAGCGCCTCTTGCCCGCACGCCTGGCTGTCTTCCTCGGGGCCCCTGAGAGGGGATGGGCTCCAGCTTCCCTCCCCACCCCAAGCAGAGCTCCCGGTGGCCGAAGACCACCGGAACCTAGCTGCAGCCATGCTGGAGGCTCCTCTCTACAAGTTCGGACAGGCCTCATGCATGAAAATACCAACAGAGGAACCCAGGTGTGTGTAATCCCATCAACGGTCAATATCCAGAGACTTAAAAGCAAGCTCTCAGAAGCTTATAACCTACTTATAAGATATAAGATATCTTATAACCTACTTCTCCCTCTGGAAGAAACTAGCAAGCTACTGAGAGTTTCCTGCCCACATGGGAGAGCCTCCCAAGCTTCCCATTGCGTATTCATATGCCAATGCCAGCAATAAGCTGGGTCTCATTCCCCTGACCCTGAAAGAGCCTCCAATGCAGCATCCTTGGGAAGGCCGAGCAGACAGAGGCTTCTAAAGTCTCAGGGATAGGACGAATGGAGAGGTTACTGAGACTGCTCGAGAAATTGGATGATAAATGGGATTTCGTGATTCATGATTTTGTGATTCTTTTGATAACTCTTGCTTTGAATTCTGAATTAATAACCGTTGCAAACCTTCCCCTTTTTAAGAATAGAGCACAGTATAGAAAATGAATAGGTCAACACTAGTCTGATTTTGTTAAAATTCAAAACCAATAATCACTGTAAAAAAAATAGGGATAATTCATTTTATTATGGCATCTGGTTTATAAAGTTTACATCTAGCTTACAATTGCTGCTGAAATTCCCCTTATAGTCTTTATTTATCCTTATAGCTGTAGCATTCTCTGACTTTATTACTATTGATCATTCTTTTCCGTATCAGGAATGAGTACATTTTCTTCCAAATTTAGTACACTAAAGTTAGTTGTGGGAGAGTAAAGATTTCCAAGTCTTCTGAGGACACCATTTCTGTGTTTATATACGCAGTAGGTAAGTGTGGAAATTGCCAGAATTATTATCACAGTTAATGCAACTGCAAGTGGTACAATGCTGTGACTAGGTCCTAAAAAAAACAAAAAAGTAAAAATGAAGTAAAAAAAATACTATCACATAGTTATCTTCAAATTTTATTATTTCTAGGAAAAATCAAAATGTTCTCTATAGTTCCAACCCTACCTTTACTTGCATCTTCCTTGACTGTGTCAATATCTAAAATCAAACACAAAAAGTACTGAGATGAGAATTTCTTTGTGATTCAGCAAAATTTGAGTAGGACTTAAGAAACTAAGGTTATAGAACAAACCTGACTACCCGTCTTAATAAGTACCATTTTATTGGAACTTTTATTCATTCACATATTGTCTGTGACTGTTTTCTTGCAGCAACAGCAGCATGATGGTGATCATTATGGCTCCCAGAACCCCAAACATTTGCTTTTTTCGACCTTTACAAGACAAGTTTATAAACCCCTGCTTTACACTATTCATTATTAATGATCACAAACATACACTATTGTCCTCTTTTTAAGCTAAATATTCACTTCCAACCTCAGCACTATACTGAAAAAAAATTACAAGTGAAAAATAGTTGCTGCCTGTGAAAATCTCAGTTTTGTTGGGATCTGATATGGAGTTTTTCCAGTAATAATAACCCCTCTGCTTCTAATTAAGGGTTTTAAAATCAGTGCCTTCTTTCCGTTTTAATCTCAACAATCTTCATAAATAAATAATAGTCCATTCATTTAAAAAGGTGGTTCCTGTTTGAGAACTTTTTATTATAGAACTGTAACTTATTTTTCTTAGTAACTTCCATCTCAAAATAGTACCACTCCTATTTTTTATCTACGTGAGCAGGAATCTAGGGAAAATTATAGGAATGACATGAAGATTAGTGAAGGATCTGTGGGTAGAGGAGGAATCTTGCCATATTATTTATGCCCAGTCACTCTTATGGAATTGACAACAACAGTGTCGCCAACAACGAAATCACATTAAAAAACTTGTCTTTGCAATTTAAAACAATATAATTTCACATAATATTATTGAATATATGTGTGTATTATGTAAGTGTGAAGATGCCTCTTTCATATTTTTGATTTTTGGGTCATGCTCCGCTGTGCTCAAGGTTCACTCCTGGCCCTGTGTTCAAGAATTACTCTTGGTGGGGCTTGGGAGACCATATATGGTTCTGGGGACCAAAGTTTGATTGGCAGTATTCAAGGTGCTTACCTTATCTGCTGTACTTTCTTTAGCCCTTAAAGATACTTTTTAAAGAAAAACTAGCAAAGTTCCAGGGAGATGACTAGTGCTTCTCCCTGAGCACTGAGATAGGAGTAGCTCCTGAGCAATTCTCAGGGTTGATTGGTACACACTCTCCATATTGACATTTATGATTTGCAACAGAGGATTGTATCCACTTATCTACAAGGATACCTATGTTTACAGCATATTCTAGGGCTCTAAGAGGACCTTAACCATTCCAAGTAGCATTTGCCAGAAAGAGGATGGCTGGTTTATATTTTTAATCTCTATCTGCTTAAGGAAAAGTGTTTTTTCACTAATGAAACTTACAGTATGGTGGCATAGGACTGTCAAAAACTTTGAGTTGAGACACTGCAATGCCCTCTAACTTGTGGGATATAGAACAAGATGGTAATGTCAGAAACTGTCTGATTGCTGCATAAATACCTGGCATTCTAAGTCAAGGTAGAATCAAGATGAAGAATTACCTCTGACTTTACACACCTGCTGCCATCTTGCACATGAATCCTTTTCTCTCCTGACATGGAGATAACTGCCACACTCCTTCGGGGATTTTCAAGGCAATACACAGATGGGGTTTGATGTCGTCCACCTCTGGCTTGCGAATGCCCCAATTTGACAGGTTTGTGGGAGTGCCATCAAACCACATTGTAGTTTCATCTGTGGAAACAGTGCTTATTTATTGTGAATTTTGTATGTGATTTGTCAGCATTCAAAGTCTGAAGTGAGCTATAGAAAGCAACCCTTGCATTTAAGAGACTCCTTATTGGATGCATTAATTCATAGTCAGAAACTCCACTGAAAGTACAGTTTCCTAGTTCTGTTCAGTTTAGATATATTGTTATCATTTAGTTCATTAAAATGTCTTGTTTTAGGGTTGGGAGATTGTACAGTGAAAAAGATGCATGTCTTGCATGCTGCCTACCAGGTTTCAATCCCCAGTACCCTTATATGATTCTCTGAGACTACCAGCAGTGATTCCTAAGCACAGAGCCAGGAGCAAGCCAGGAATAAGCACTGAATACAGCTGGGTATGGCCCAGAAACAAACAAAAATGTTTCTAATATATTTACTACTATTATTCTATTTCTAATATAATATTCATTACCAAAATAAATAAATAAATAAATAAAATTTATCAATACATATAAAAAATCCCTTGAAATTCTAACACCTATATTGTTACAAAATGTTCTACTTTTCTGAGTTCCAGTAGATGCCAGTAGTATGCCAGAGTCATGGGAGAATTTATCCATATAAATCCAATCAAGGGGTACATTGTCCAAAAAGAATCACTGTATCACTGTTATGCTGTTGTTTGTTGATTTACTAGAGTGTGCACAAGTAACATTTCTATTTCTCTCAGCCCATAGATTTTAGCAGCCTCTCCTTACTCCTCTTTCCCAATGATTGGAGGCTCTTTCAGGGTCAGGAGAATGAGACCTATTATTTGTGGTTTTGGCATATCGAATACACCACGTGCCAAAAAGAATATAAAACTAATATTGTGTGCCAGATATTCTAAACATTCTAAATGTTTAAAATTTATTAATGTTTATGTTTATCAATTCCCTGAAAACATCCACCTTTTATCTTGGTTCACTATAACAAATTCTCTATGCCAATTAATATAGGATTTTTTTGCAATTCATTTTATTTATTTATTTATTTATTTTTTTGCATTTTGGGTCACACCCAGCGATGCTCAGGGGTTACTCCTGGTTTTGCACTCAGGATTTACTCCTGGCGGTGCTTGGGGGACCATATGGGATGCTGGGGATTGAATCCGGGTCGGCCGCGTGCAAGGCAAATGCCCTACCCGCTGTGCTATCACTCTGGCCCCGCAATTCATTTTAATAAGCATCAATTATACACTCTCATTTGGTTACTAGCTCTGGTTTTTATGAGTAAATCCAAAGACCAGAATTTAACATGAAGATATTTCCAACTTGTGCTTTTATAATATTCAGGAACCTGGAGCATTTTCAGGGAAACATTGGTGTCTGTGACCAAGTCATGAAAGCATACTTCTAGCCAAGCACCAGCACAATGAGAGGGGATCAGGCATACTTTGCTTTTGGTATTCTGGGACTATTTCAAAGGACAAGAAATACTACTAATGTTATCTTTGGGAAGGCTCATGATGTTGTCTTTGGGAGAAATAGCTTCAGAATTCATGCTGTTTTTTTCATAGCAACTGTGTGCAAGAAGAGTTTTTGATTTGCAGATACCATTTTTCATCAACTCTGATCACTGTGTACTTATTTACTTATAACCTCTCTTCTTCTAGACTTAAGCCACTTACAGTTATCATCAAACCGAGCATTCAACCAAATCGTCTGGACAGAAGAACCAAAAGTAGAAAGTTCTTCTAGAAGAAATAAGTTTTCCTCTTCATTCTTGATTGTTAAAAGACTAGACCCTATACAAGATAGAGAGTAAATGATGTATTTATTTGTATTTATATGTAAGAGCAACTTTTCAAATGCCTTATATACTACCATCTGGTAAGGCCCAGGCTTTGAAGAGTGAAAATTTCCACAGTAAATATAATTTTAAAAATTCACGGGAATATTAAAAATTCAAAGCAAAATCACATTAATAAAAGATACGAGTTTATAATTATGCTAGGACAGAAAACTAATTTTAAGAACTATTAAAAATTCCTAATTAAACAATACCAAAATAGGGTAATTTTCTCGGGAAGACACAGTATTCTGAAACATTGTCTTATGATGTCAAATTCTATACTGGAAATTGAGTTTCATGTATTAGTCATCCTCTCCCCACATGAGCAAATTTAATAGTATTTTATAGTCATTTTTGTTGCTTTTATGGTCAATCATCATAATCATCATCATCCCGTTGATCATCGAATTTCTCGAGAGGTCTCAATAATGTCTCTATTTGTCCTAGCCCTTAGATTTTAGAAGCCTCTCTTTACTCATACTTTCCAATGGTGCCGTATTGGAGGCTCTTTCAGGGTCGGGGGAATGAGACTCATCATTGTTACTGGTTTTGGCATATAAATATGCCATAGGGAGTTTTCAAAGCTCTCCCATGGGGGCAGGAAACTTGAGGTAGCTTGCCAGGTTCTCCCAGAGGGGAAAACTAGGTTATAAGCTTCAAGGCTGCACACTTACGGGAGCTTGGTCAATATTTATGGTCAATAAATATCTGATAAATGAAGAAAACAACATTTTCTAGTGAAAAGTCAAAAAGGATCACATAGAAAGTATTTATCATCACTAATGAATTACCTTCCTTTTTGCAAAATTCTTGAGCAGACTCAAAACTTGTACTTTCCAGGACTGTGGAAAAACTGTAGCAATTACTTTTGAATTTTACCCAGGGAATAGATGATTCTGAGCATAACTTTGGGTATTCAAGCGATTTTGTTCCTAAAAAAAATACAAACCAAAATGTCACCAATGATTTCAGGGTGATGACTATTTTAATTTTTCCAGATAAATTTTGTATCACATTCTATGAAAGATCAAGATAAATATTATAAAATTTTCATAATATACTTTGGCAGAGTAGAAATAAAGCAGGTGATTACAAAACCAGGGATAACTCCTAGCTCTCCAGCAGAAATAATTGTTACATAAGTATAACAAGACTTAACAAGGTATATTAATACATAGCTTCTTAGGTTTAGTTTAAGTACTGTTTGGCTGAGGGTAACTGTCTTCGATGTTACAGTTAAAATCTTAGCATTTTGCTTGACACACCTGGGATATGATTCCTAAACATAATTGCAGCTGAATGGGAAAAAATGTCAATTCCAGACGTACAAAATATGTGCTATGTCATATCCTTCAGGAAGTCTTTCGACTTTCAACTTTCCCTCAAGTGGACATGATGCATTTCTTTCTCTCTAAATCCTATCATGCTTGCTACCACTCTTATATTGTGTGATTTCCTGCCTTATCTACCTAGTTATTGTACACCTACCAGACAAAAGGACTTCTGGAACATAGACAATTTTTGCTCGTGCTTCTCATGATCTCCTGCTTAGCACAGTGCCTTCCATATAATAGGAGCACAGCATGATTTTTTTTTTTGAGTTGAATAGAATAGAATTCACCTACCAGTGGGCACATGGCAAATGGCTCCTTGCAGAAATGACTCACAGGCTGTACTACTCCAGCGTCCACTGGTATCTGCAAAAACACAGTCACCCAGGTAGGATGACTCGTCATCTTTCCAAAAAGTGAAGGAGGATTTTGTGCCATCTGACCAGTCAAAATTAAGGCCATTCTGGGGAGGGAAATTGAGCCATTATTTGCTTTGCCAAGTTATATTGGTGGCATAACCCAGTGCTTCATGTCACACATAGATATATATTCCCATATCAAAGTTTACATTTCAGGTGTCTAGAACAGCTTGTAAATATGGTATGCCTGTCATAAGCTATAACTTTTTTAAGTTTTAGGGAATCCCTCGCTTCCTGCCATCATGCTTTTCCAGTGAGCAATTAGAATGAATTTGAATCAATATTTTGTTCTTTACACCAAAATAAATTTCAGACTGATCAGAGATTCAGACATAAAAATTAAAGCATAAAAGTGTTAAAACTTGGCTAAATATTTTATACTCAGTTTGGGGAAATCTTTCCAAGTCTGAAACAGGTTTCAGAGACCATAAAGCAAAATTGACTACATAAAGTGAAAGCATTCTGTAATTTAAAAATTCAACAAACATGTCCCATAAGCAATTATTAAAATTTTGATGATTCCCAGTGTTGGAAAGGATGTAAAACAATTAGATGTTATTACACGCCAGTATAGGCATGTCACTTTATGCAAACTTTTGGAAGGCAGGATGACACTATCTCTTAAATTTAAGGTGTAAATAGAAATTTTACTTCTGGGGATTTATCCTATTTGCACAAAGATCTTATTGTGTGTCTTTATAATTGTGAGAAAGTTGGAAGAATTCAAACTTCCATTTATTGGAGAATGGATTAATAAATTATACTGTATTCTTACATGCTGCTCTCTCAGAAAAACGTGTTAGGTTTTTATGTTCTGCCCCGAGAAGCTGTATAAAGTATATTAAATTTAAAAACAAGCATACAGTTTATAAGCTAGTAGCATACATATTCTGATCTCATTTATATTTTAAAATCAGTCTATCTATGCATAGAAAATTTTTATATATACAAGAAACTGTTTGTAGTAATTGACACTTGGGAATAGAACTGAAAGTCAGGACAGAACAGATTTTACTTTCAATTACTTTAAGTGTGCAATGCTTTCATTAATAAAGAAAGTTTACCCTCTAAACATATCCCCAAAGGCAAGGAGACCCAAATGTTAAATTCCTAGGGAACACTAAAATAATTAATAATCAAAGTTCAAGACCAGCAGTATGATTCATTTTTTGGGAACTTTCTTAAGTGTAATAAACACACACATTTGAGTTTAAGGCATCTTCCTGAGCTCACATCATGCAGTACTTGAAATTCTTAGCAAATTTACTCTAAAAATGTATACCTTTATTTTGTAGTCATAGACTGTTCGTAAGATTGATTAGTAGCATTGTATAAAACACCACAAATACTTCTATTTCTGGGAGTTTATTTTCTCTGCTATTTGTAGTAGTGAGGAACTAGATGTGACATTTAATTATGCAAGAATGTTCTAAAGGATTTAGTACACCTACGTCTGCAGTGAACAGTCCAATCCAGTGGGCATGTCCAAGCTTGTTAAGGATAACAGTGAGGAAGGACTGTTGATACTGATTGGTAATGCTGACTAGTTCTGCCCCATGCATCAGACAGGCTTTCATTGCTGTATGCCAAGTCATAGTTGCATTAATTATTTTGTATGTTCTGTTTCCGTATTCTAAAGTTTTGGGGATTACATAAATATCAGATGTGCTTATACCATGTCCCGAAGTATCTAGAAAAAAAAGACAATAAATATTATTTGTAGCCTTTGGGTTAGAATGAGGATGCACATTTTACCATATGTTACTGTCACAATGGCTTGGGTTTGTGTTAAGACCAGAGCTTTTTTCCCCAATATGTATATTTCAAAATGAGGACATGACCTAAAATTGTAGTTGATGTCAAAGAATTAGAACACTTAAAATTTCATAAATGAGTTTTTTAAAAAGATAAAAAGATATTAACCATGGTATATGGAACAAAGCAAGACCTCAATATGCTTTACTTAATCCTCTTTCCTCTTATTACACCACCCTATATGAAATTGTCAAAGTACTAATTTAACTTATACCTAAATATGTTAGTTCAATACAGTAGTAATATATAATATAAAACTAAAGTGAAATTAATTTATTTACCAGCTATATATATAAAATAGATCATGCTTCATTATTATCTGTTTAAACATTATTTCGTTTAAGTCTATTAGTCAGTTTATATACCAAGTCTAAGATTATTTATACAAAATCAGTATACTATGAAGGTATTTTAAAATGATAGCAACTGGTAAAATAAATAGTCACTGAAAATATTTATATATGTGACCTAAATATCAGTCTCCCCACTGACTCTGCTTCTTTGTTATCACATATACGACTTTCACCTAGGTAAGTGGTTTCATCAAGTTTCAAAATATGTTACTCTATGTTACTCTAAACATGGTTTTGTTAACCACTGCCCTGGAAAAGGAAGATTCACTAGAAACCAAGCTAAAAATACAGGATCTTTGCTATTGTCTCTCTCTTAATTCAGATTTTTTCTTTTAGGTGAGAAGGGCTTCTAGACTCTCAGCCCAACGTAAAAATATATTTATGTGGGCAAATAAAGAAAAGGTACAAAATGTAGATATTCACTGTAGATTAAATCTGTCTAGTGAAAAATAGTTTTTCAAATAATAAACCAACTACCATTTGCTAAACATCTGCTAGGAACTTTCTAAGCATTATCTAGAGTGTCTGTGAGATAATTATCACCCCAGCTTGCAAATGGGAAAACCAAGGCCCAGAGAAGGAAAGAAACCTGATTGGCAGCTTCCACAGAGGACAAGTAGAACATCAGAGAGGATGGGAATTCAAAGATCTCTACATTTATCCATCATTACTATATACTACTTTCAAGAGAACATAAATATCATTATTCCCCAAATTATCAAAGAGCAAAAGCAGTCAGTGAGCACATTTCAAGGAGAAAATCTACATCAAATTTGTATAATAAAGTCATTGCACCAACTGAAAGCCCTTGAGTGTGCTATTGTTGTTGTTCTTGTTATTATCTGTAAAATAGAGAAACCTTTATCTATTTCATAGTACTGTCATAAGATTTTATTTCTGGGGCGGTCTTTTGGGTCACACTCAGTGACGACAGGGGTTACTCCTGGCTCATGTACTTAGGAATTACTCCTTGCAGTGCTCGGTGCTCGGAGGACTATATGGGATGCTGGTAATCGAACCCAGGTCAGCCGCGTGCAAGGTAAATGTCCTACCCGCTGTGCTATGGCTCCAACTCCACTGTCATAAGATTTTTATGGTACAGTGCTAATAAAACCATGGTACTTTACTGGGCATATCACAAGTGTGCAAATGATATGTTTTTATTATTCCTGTCCCCATGAGACACTTCCGTAAATATTCCTGCTATAAATGGTCTGGTATCTCCTTTCAGTTTCATGACTACTCTTTTGCTTACATGATCATTGTGATGTAGGAAATGGGACTTCCCTGGAACTGTTTCTGTGTTTGGCTTGATGCTTAGAGTCATTAGTTACAACAACACAGAGGTATAATTCATATTCCAAGTAAGTACATGCCCAGAGTTCCACACAGCTCAACTCTCAGCAAAAAATGAGATTAGAACATTTATTATTTTATATTTATTACTCAAGTTACTTGATTACTTACAGAGCATTCAAATTGACTATAGACTTGATTAATTCATTGTGATGGCATTACTTTGTATTTAACACTAGAAGTAACTGGAGTTATTATCAAACAGATTTAGAAACATGCTGTATACCATAGTTAACCACATAGCTGAAATACCATCGGTCCAAGAAAGGAATAAAGTACAAATTGCTTTATTTCCTTGACTCTTTTCCAACATTTTCTCAATGTCTTTTTGAGTGTCTGAACACACATACTGTCTCAGAATATAAGAGTAAAGTCTTAATATCACCAAAACTTGTATACAAACTTGTCATTGTTCAGATATTCTCTGTGTGTAGAACCCAAACAAAGGGAATAATTCTGGGGTAATGGTTAACTAAATGACTAACTACATATAAACTTAAAGAATAAATGTATGACATCATTAGCTATAATTCTGTCAATTAAAAATATTGAAGAAACTATGAACTGAGAGTGGCGAAGAGAATGGACTATGGAACTGAAAAGAACAAAAACAGTATTTCTTACCTGGCATTTTTTCACAAACAAACCCATAACCTTCTTTACCACAGTCTTCAAAATACCATTTTCCAGTGAAATGAAAGTTAGGATTAGTTGACAGCAAGGCACAGAGAGGAGTGTGATTTTGAGCGTCTGTGGTGTTATGACTTGTAATCTTTAAAAGATAAAGGTTTGAAAAGAGTGTTAACATATAGCATTTTTTATCACATTGACTTTTTAAGGTGCATAGTTTTTGAAACTCAAGGACGTTTATTTCTTTATTTGCATCTAGCAAGCTTATTCACACATAATTTCAGAACTACACAGCAATTATTACAATGAATAAAATAATTACAATTATGAAAAACATGAAATTTATGAAATCACGCTGTTGAAAAGTAATATATTGGGCTTGAGGTTATAGCATAATGTAAAACACCTGCCTCACGGGCTTAAATTGAGGAGTTTGATCTTAGTACCAACCTACATATGGAGTACAATCCTGGTGGCACTATGTTTTGGATCATTGGCACCACTAAAAATGTATGATTATACATCAACTAAGTTTGTGTGAGCATTGCAAACAAAACTTATAAGCACCAAAACCAAATGAGTACAACACCTGGTCATAGCAACAATAATGAAAGAGATTAAAATTTAAAATTATGTTAACATAGAAAGTGAAAAATAGTTAAAAGGTTGGAAGCTTGCCTCAAGTGCTGGGGGAGAAGACAATTGAAACAGAGAAGGGACCATTATGACAAAGATAGTTGGAAATGATCACTCTGGATAGAAACTTCGTGCTGAAAGTAGGTAAAGGAACAAACATGATAACCTCTCAGTATCTGTGTTACAAACCATAGTGCCCAGAAAGGGAGAAAGAGACAGAGAGAGAGAGAGAGAGAGAGAGAGAGAGAGAGAGAGACAGAGACAGAGAGAGAGACAGAGAGAGAGACAGAGAGAGACAGAGACAGAGACAGAGAGACAGAGACAGATACATAAACAGAGAGAGACAGAGGGAGGGAAAGAGAGAGAGAGAAGGAAAGTGCCTGTCATAGAGCTACAGAAACAGGCTTCGGGAAAGAGGGGTGGCAAGAAGGAAACTTGGGTCATTGGTGGTGGGAAATGGACACTGGTGTCGGCATGGGTGTTGGAATGTATGACCGAAATCCGATTATGAACAGCTTTGTAACTGTGTATCTCATGGTGACTCAATTAAAAAAAAGAAAAGAATACTTTAATAAAGGAGTCTCAATTAGTCTTTGTTACTACAATGATTTCTAAAAGATAATTCTTAAGACTTACCTTTATTACATCAAATGGAGACCAATTAGAATATGTAACAGGCTTTCCACTCAGCCATTTTTCATACTCATCACTTTTTAACCCTATCCACATGTTAGTGGTCTGGCCAAAAAGATTCATAGTAATGAAAGCTAAAACATAAAAACACACTATCAAATTTAATACCGCCTGCATAAGGAACCATTTCTATTTAAAGTAATTATTTCATTTAAATGATAGGAAAACTTAATTATGAATCAATTATAGGAATTTGTTATTTTGTCCATGAGATATTACAATCAATAGAAATTAGCTGGTTAATCTTGGGATCTTGTTATGTCAGTTAGCAAAAGAATTTCCACTGTTCACTCAATGCTTTTCTAAACAAAAGATGATTTATCTACACTGTTTAAATTATATAGTTGCCTAATATCAAATAAAAGTGCATAAATGAATCTAGAGGGATCTCAAACACTGTACTATGCAATTATAATAGGCTATCTTTCATATTATCATAGTTATTTTTAACTACATGTCCTTATTCTCTCCATTACTAGTAAGAAAAAAAATTTCCCAAATCAGCAGTTCGAAACAACATAATGAACTAACTTTTACAGATGTAATGATATATAAGTCTTATAAACCTAATTAAAATTATATGTCATCAGCAGTACTTAAAATATTGAATTGGAAATGTTAGTGTTGGGGATAATATTTAATGATTACATGAATAAAAGTGGTTGTTTTTGTCCAATTGAACATTGTGTACTCTACCTTGTTCTATCTCATTTTCAATAGCAACTAGCATCCCCTCTTCTTTAACACAAATATCTTGAGCAGACATCCAGTTCTTCGAATCTGTTGAGTTTTTGGGGATTTTCACCAAATAGCACTATAAAATATAAAAATGCATTTTCAAGTCTGTATTTTGTAAATAATTTTTTAAAATTTACTAAAGACACTGAAGGTCTAATTTGAAAATTTTAAAAATAATTTTCTCGGGTAGAAGTAGCTCATTCCATTCTCCCTCCCTTGCCCCCATCTCACAAAGCCTTCAAAGGTACAATATCAAAACCAAGGGGAATAACTTTCAGGGTGAGTTAATGTCTTGCTTTGCTTTTGTATCAGTCAGGAACTGAAGCAAGGTTGTGCTTTGTCATGTGGGATATGAGAACAATGTCCTTCAGTCAATGAATAATACTATCCTTTTTCCTTCTGGAAAGGACATCTAGTGAGTGTAAATGAAAAGATTTAATCTAAAGACATTTCTGTGGGAGAAAATTCACAGCTTTGTTCAATTTTATTCGCAAATTACTTCTTCAGTTTAAGTGAGAGAGTAATACGTAGGAATCAAATCACATAGCTATTTAAATGTACTAAATATTTGGAGACAGCTATTTTGTCAGAAGTCCATGAGGATGACCCATATAATAATAATAATAATAATAAAATAGCCTATAGAAGAGAAGTAAGGACAACAGACCTAAGAAAGAGCTACAAAGGGAGGTCCAGTTAACAGTGCTAAATGAACATGAAAAGAAAGCTGTTGGATTCAGCAGTAAGAGTTGATTGTTACTTATCATGTCTGGGCATGTGATATCCTCTGGGAGAAGAAATAAAATGATAAGACCAGGCAGGGCTGCCAAGGTTGAGGAAAAATTCCTTTCCAATGGAATTTAATCATATTAGCTTCAATCAAAGGGGACATGAGGAAAAAGATGGGTAAATGATTTAGGCAAAGTTCTAGATATTTCAAGATCAACATTATGCAAAAGATTCCCATATGGAATATTCTTTGATTCATGAGCATTAATGGAAATGACCAGGGAGATTGCTCAGTTGTCAGGTGTGCAGGTGTATGCATGTTCCACACTGGGGTTTCAACTCCAACGCAGTGTGGTCACTGGAACACTAAAAGCTGTAGCCCTGGAGGGTCCCAAGCATCTAGGAGTGACCCTAGTGGTGTCTGGCAACTGCAGGGTCCAAGCAGTTCTATACTGAGTTATTAGGGCAGGTTGAATAAGTGTCACTGGGAGTGACCCCAAGAAGTGACCCATTCTGAGCATTGCTTGAGAGTGTGCCCCCTCTATTCTACCACCCCCCCACAGGACAGATTAGATATCAAAATAATCCCAACTACTGAAAAACCTCTGGGCTAGCATGGAAGACTAAAAAAGCATCTTTTCCCACTCTGCTTTGAAACGATATTTTCCTCTAATTTTTTGTCAGTCCCTCATTTTTTCTCTATAATTATAATTCTTTGAAAAGTTTCACATGCCTCCTCTTTGAGTATCTCAACGAATGTCCCCAATACATATTGTCTTTATTTTTAGAACAAAATAAAACAATAGACCTGATAGTCTCTTATAGATTGAGTCCAGTGGTTCTCAAAAAGGGTCATTATGGCCTCAGGGAATATTCTGGTAATTTTGATAAAGGAAGTATTTTTGGCTGTCATAGCTTCAAATGTGTGTTTGTGGGGGCTACTGGCATCCAGGTGGTGGAGACTAGGGATGCTGCTGAACATTCTACATTGTCCTATTTAGTTCCTCCAATAAAAAACTATTGGTCCCAAATGTCAATACTGCCCCGGGAATTCTTCTTAGAGCTCAAAATGATTTTATTACTCTCTAGTTTAAACCCTAAAGAGGTTTTACATTTTTACTAAGATAAAACCAGAAGAAAGTCGGATCTAACTCACATTTGAGTTACCAACTAAGAAAGTATATTTTCAATTCTTCTGATTTCCTTTGACTTGTTTGCTCCACAAAGAAACTGAAATTGGCTTTAAAGGATTTTAATTTTATAACAACTGTCCTTTATCTACTTCCCTTCATTTTGCCTCTTTACTCTAATTACAAATTCCAAAGGGTGGTGCATGCTAATTATTAGAAAGTCTTATCATTTAATGTGAAATCACCTTGTGTTCAGATAGTCACACTAATGAACTATTCATAAATACCAAAGGACCATATTGGCTCAGTTAGCTGAATAAATCTCCAGAAAGCACATGTGTGCGCGCGCACACACACACACACACACACACACACACACACACACACACACACACACACTACATCGGCTCTCCTCATTCACTCCCCTAACACTTGCCTTCACCAAGATTTACTACTTTAATTGTGGGAGTATAGCCTCTCATCAATGAGACATCATTGTTTCCAAAATATAACATACATATTTACTAACATAATTTGAAATGGTGTCATTAATAATGAAAGAAAATCAGCAAGATGAAGTACAGCATCCTTATTTTTAAATTGTTTATTTACTTTCTAATTTGCAAAATGTGATCAAGTTTAATGCACCTCTGATAATTACTGTGAATTAAGGTGCATGCAACTCAAAACGAGTTTGGAATATGAAATTTTTTTTGTCTCAAAGTAATTTTGATCTCAGAATCTGAAAATGAATTTCCAAATAACTTGATCTTTCCCGGTGTTCTTATTGAAACCAGCCTCAAAGAAATTAAAAGCTGAATTCAAAATTAAAAATCAGTAAACCCTTCTGGGCAGGGATATTGATAGAAAGTCTCCCATATTTTGTTCTGATAAAACCTGCAGGATGGGGTCAGGGTATTAGTATAGAAGACACTTCCTTTCATATGACTGACCCAAATTCAGACACCTCAGCACCTCATATGGTCTCCTGAGCAACACTAGGAATGATCCCTGAGTGAAGAGTTAGAAATAAATACTGAGCATCACTGAATGTGGCTCCCGAAACAATAAAGAAACAAACACCTTCCACACCTCCTCCCTCTCCACCTTCCCCGATAAAAAAAAACCCAAAACCCTACACACTGAAACCTTAATCAGAAATCTTTAGGTTTGCAGATGCAGTGGAGAACTGTCCCACAGGAATATATTGATCATTTTGGTGGTACCCTCTATACAGCAACCTGCACTTTCTAAAAATGCACTTTCCCATGCATTTCCTATAACAAAATGCTTCTTGAGAGAGAGCAGGGAAGATCCTTTTTTTTTTTTTTTTGAGAATGAAAGTCCACTATCTAACCCATTGGCTTCTTTCTTAATGATACTCTTTCTTGAAGCTTCATCTTGTCTCTTGATTGATTGGTCCTTTGAGTGGTAGTAAAACTTCATTTCGTGGTCTCAACAAACATGAGATGTCACAGTCACTCATGTATTTGTATAAGCTTGAAACATGGGAACATTCTTTACCGTCCCATTCAATCACTCCTTCATCCCTACCATTTGGATATTCCATTAGTCTGTGTCCCATTTTTCCCACAATCTTTGTCATCAACAAAGTTCAAGTGATTAAACTCTTGCCCAACTACTGCAATACTTCCCTAATTGCTCTTGTCTTCCTTCAATCTATCTTTGGCATTATTGCCCGACTAATTTTTCCAAAACCTAGTTCTGACCAAGTCTCTATTTTGTTAAAACTCTTTAGGCATTTCTCATTGTTCTTAGAATAGAAACCAGAAAGCTTAACAGCAACCACCCTTGCCTACTTATTTTAACATTCTACATTACATTTCTGTATACTTCTTTAATTTCTTCAAGTTGTCCTATTCCCTCTCACCAACAGCCCTTTGCACATGCTTTCCCCCCTGCTTTCAATGTTTCTAATCTTCCATACCATCTTATTCTGCTCCTATTGTTATTTACTTTTATAGAACTGTGTTTCTCTTCTTTATTGTCAGTGTTATAAATTAGAACTATTTTCCTAATTAATATTTATTTGTACCTTTGTTAGTATGTAGGTTCCTAAAGAAAAGGTTTATGTTTGTTTTCCCTCACCAACACAATAAAATAAATGAATAAGTAAAAGACTATGTATTTGAGTACATTTTATATTAATTTTGTTTAAATAATTATTGGTTGGATTACACCTAGTGGTGCTCAGGGCTTATTCCTGGCACTGTGCTGAGGAATCGATTCTGGTTGTGCTCTGGTGCTATATGCAGTAATAGGGATTGAACTGTGGTCAGCAGCAAGCATGACAGGTTTTTTACCACTATATAGTATCTTCAAAAGGAGCAGAGATTTTTTTTTGGGGGGGAGGGCACATCTAGTGTACTTAGGGCTTTCCTTGATCTGTGCTCAGGGAACAATATGTGGCCATGGGGATAGAATCAGAGGAGGAGAGAGTGTGTAGCTTTTATGGAAAAATCAACTTGTGCGTGGAATATAATTCGTGCAAACAGACTAGATGGAACCAAACAGTCACTAACATCAAGCAGTCCTGTCAATCAATTGACTAAAAATGTGTACATTGACATGCAAGAGTAAATCTAAGTCACATACATACTTAGAATTTCTTTCTATAGCTCAGCTGTGACAAGTTTCTTAGATGACTCACTTTTCTTCAAGTAATCGATGATGGAAGCTTTTATCACTTTATCAGAGAAAATAATTAGAGACATTGGAAAAATTTTTAAATTTTAAAGATAAATAGTAAACTACTCGGATTTTTTCCCCTTAGAAATAAACAATAAAAATTAGCCTAGGAAGCCAACAAGCAATGTGGAGTTTGACAGGGCAGGCTCTCAGATTTTCTCAAATCCCTGTCCTATTACCAGCTTCTCCAATGATATGATAAATCAACTTATTGTAAGTGCAAATGATAGATGAGAGAAGCTCATATTTCCCTGTTAAAATAATAAAGGATAATTTGAAGGCAAAGGAATGAGAGTCCATTGGTGCCTTTGAGTCATGCTTTCTAGGGGGAAAGCTCTGTGTGTGTGTGTGTTTGTGTGTGTGTGTGTGTGTGTGTGTGTGTGTGACACCAGGGCACCTTGAAGCCTTGTTCTGTAAATAGGTCACCTTCTCATGTGACCACATCTTTAGTAATCAAATTCTCTGACTGATGTAAAGGCTAAAGTGTGCAATTGTTATGTTGTTGGGAAAATACTGACTGTATTAGAATAACCCAAGGAATTTTAAAAAATACTGATACCTAAATATCAAGGAGATCAAGATGAGATCCGGAGCAGCCGCGCATGACACGGCCCCTCTGCTCCTTAAAGACTATGATTCGGGAGGTCTACTAACCCATTTTGGCACCCAGAGACTTATAGAAATGCATCCAGACTGTGAGCTGAGCTACGACTGCATGCCGCCCTGGGAGGGGGAAGGATTTTCTCTCCCAATGCTTTCTTTCTACAGGGATGATAGCAGCGACAGGAATAGCAGCGCCCACGTGGCGTCTGCCATTTTCTAGGACTCACAACCCAGAGGTATTTGCTTGTCGAGACGTGGCGCACAAGAGATCATGGGATGGGGGTGTTACCGGCACGCCCTCGGCCCAGATGAGATCCGGAGCAGCCTCGCACGACACGGCCCTTCTGCTCCTTAAAGACTATGATCCAGGAGGTCTACTAACCCATTTTGTCACCCAGAGACTTATAGAAATGCATCTAGACTGTAAACTGAGCTAAAACAACAGAAATCCAAAACCGTGTGGCCGTGAGAGCTCCTCTAATCTTCATTCTCAGCAATAGAAAACAAGCTATCAAATGATGCCTTTTCAGCAGGTTTGATTGTTGGGGGAAAATTCCAAATAATAATAGTTATCTGTTGAAATATTGAATGTATCCAAAGTATAGAGAGAATAAAGTGAAGATCATTGGCCACTCAGGTGCGGGGGCGGGGGGCACTTGAGGGTTATATTGGGGTTCTTGGTGGGGGAATAGGTGCACTGGTGAAGGGATGGGGGGTTGATCATTATATGACTGAGACTTAAATCTGAAAGTTTTGTAACTTCTGTCACGGTGATTCAATAAAATAAATAAATAAATAAATAAATAAATAAATATCAAGGAGATCAGTTAAAGAGCTTTAAGGATGTTACCTGGACCTTGATATTTTTTAAATCTAAATTCTAAATATTTGATTAGGGCAGAGAACTACTAATTTAACTTTTAGTGATCAATAAATAATTTTTAAAAGCCGTCAGATTTCCACATGGGCATTTTAGTCTATAGTCAGCTTCAGAAAACCCTTTTCCCCTTATGAATGTCTGTATTTATCCATGCTCATTTCGACTCACTTAAAAGGAAACACTCTCTTGCTTTTCTGCCTTGGATCTGCTCCATTACCACTTCCACGTATAAATACACTCTGTTTCCACAAGAGGAAACATGGAACAGAAATAAGCTATGAAGAATAAAATATGTTTTGGAGAAAGATAATAGCGAAAAGCTGAAATACCAACAAAAAAAATAATCACTGTGCATTTCTAAGAGGTATTTCTCTAATTCTAAAGATCTGATCTGCCATTAATTTCTTTAAAATATTTTCTTTTATACATCAGAGGAACTATTATTAGTAGCTAGAACAGTTGTGCTCAGGCTTTGGGTTTGTTCACTCTTTTCATGATTTTAAGATGAGATAGGCAATCCTTTGCGCATTTCCCTACAGAGAACACCAGGATGCACATGTTCTAACAGTTATGGAAAACTTTCATATGTAAGACTTAATTAAAAATGAACCAAGAACATAAATACATAAGCCTAAGTACCTAAAAATATAAGAGCTAAAATCATAAAAGTCTTGTAAGAAGACATGTGGTAAATTTTTATGATGTTGAATTTGGGAATATATTTTTAGATATGACATCAAAAGCATAAAAAAAGGAAAAGCAAATTTGATTTCTTTAAAATGAAAAACTTTGGTTATCAAAGAACTGGTGGGAAGGAAATTAAATAACAAGGTTCTACTTCAGTGCCAGTCCCTGCAACTAAAGCAGAGGAACTAGATTCACTCCTGTTTGTCCTTTTGAAATACCTTTACATGGTAATGGAGAAAGAACAGAGGTATAAGCAGCCTGCTAGTGTAAAACGTAAATTGGGTCAACACTTAGGTGCTCAGAAATCAAAAGTTCTACTATCAGTACTCACAGAACTTTAAAAACAATGGGAAAACAAGGAAATTCAGTTTGTTCAGTAGACAGGAAGAGAAGTGTAGGCTTGTCTTTCAGTTCATCCGAGTTCTCAAGCCTGGTGGAGGCAGATCTTAAAACAGGACCTCAAACCAACACTCTGTGAAGGCAATGAGACTTAAGTAATCACTGTAAGAAAAATTCAAGCAACTCAGAAAAGAATTGATTCAAACTATGAAAGAATCCTTACAGATGGAATTTAAGGAGACAAAGAACATAATAACAAACCACAGCAACAAAATTCTCAATGCTAAGAGTGAGAGCGCTGTCAGTAAACTTGAAGACAAAATACAAGGTATCAACCCAAAGAGGCAAAAGAAAATAATAGTAAAAGAATGGAAGTAAATGAAAGAGAGTTAATGGGGAACAGAAAGAGGAATAATCTTTACATCATAGGACGACAAGGAGAAGAAAAAAAAGTGGGGGGAAGAACCACTGTGGAATATATAATAGCTCAGAATTTTTCCAGTCTCTGGAGACAGGATTCAGCACACATTTAAGAGGTAAAAAGAATACCAGAAAAATAGACTCAAACAGAACTTTGACTCAAACAGAACATAGTAATCGACCATATTACAATTGTAAGAACCAAAGTGAGAAACTATTTAAAACATCGAGAAAAGGAAAACCTTAAATGCAAAGGAAATAACGTGAGGCTCACAACAGATCTCCCAGGTGATACCATGCAAGCAAGAAAATAATAAAATTGCATACTCAAATTACTAAATAAAAAATGTCAAGGTGGGGTGGGGTGGGGGAAGGAAGAGGAGGGGGTAGTGGGAGGGATGCTGGGACCACTGGTAGTGGAAAATGGGTACTGGTGGAGGGATGGGCACTCGACCACTGTATAACTGAAATGCAAGCACGAAAGTTCGTAAGTCTGTAACTGTACCTCACGGTGATTCACTAATAAAAAATTAAAAACAAAACCAAAAAACTTCAACCTAGAGTTCACTCCCTTGCAAAATTGTTATTTAGATTTGAGGGAGGGATGAAAACATTCAGACAAACATGAGTTGTTGATATTTGTTGCAACTAAAACAGCCCTACAAGAATTACTGTAAGGCTACCCACGAAAAGAATACAGCCAATTGCAAAAACAACCAAGTCCCATATTAAAAGATGACAACACAGTCCTTTTATATCAATAACAATGGAGTGGATTCCCACATATAAAAGCCTGGAGTGACAGGATGTATCACTCTTGTTTTTGCTGAAGTTGCCTGCTGCTATTTAAAGAAAAGACACTTGAGTTCACAAGATAAACAAAAGTTCAGAGTGAAAGAAAAAAGAAGAAAGACCAATTAGAGAACCTAATGTGGTGGGGGGGGGCAAAGGCAGGGAGAGCTATATTTATATCAGACCAAATTGCTTTAAAGTAATAAGAGATAAGAATGGACACTATGCACTGGTCAGTGGATCAGTAGAACAGGGACCCTAATGATTACTGATATGATTAGGGCAAATTTTATAAACAGCTCACAGAGCTATAAAAAGCACATTGATCGAAATACTAGTGGGAGACATCAACACCTACTTTTGGTATTGTGTAGATCAACTAGACAGAATATCGGTATAGAAATAAGAGCCCTAAATGAAAAAGTGGAAGAACTAAGATTAATAGATATATACAGGGCTCTTCTCTCTAAAAAGGCTGAATACATATTCTTCTCTAGGGCATATGGAACAATATCTGGGATAGACCACATAATGCAAGCAAAAGTAAAGTCTCAAAAATAGAAATTTTATCAAGAATTTTCTCAGGTCACAATGCTATTAAGTTTGAAATTAACCACAAAGAAGAAAATGGGAGGAGAATCAGAGTTATAGTACAGCGGGTTGAGCACATGCTCTGCATACAGATGACCCCGGTTTGACCCCTAGGACCTCATATGGTTTCCCCAAGTCTGCCAGGAGTTATCCTGGATCACAAAACCTGGAGTAAGCCCTGAGAACTGCCTGGTGTAATTCCCCAAACAAACAAACAAAACCAAGAAAAAAAAAAAAGGAAATAGGGGGAAAAGCTCTAATACTTGGAAACTGAACAAAGTATGATTAAATAACAACTGGGTCATAAAGGAGATCAAAGAAAGAATAAAAATATTCATTGATAAGCATGAAAATAAATAAACAAACCACTAGAACCTATGGGACACAGTAAATGCAGTACTAAGGGAAAAATTTAAGCTACACAGGCCTACATTAGGAAGGAAGAAAAATTCAAAATCAATAATCTAAACATTCACTTTAAGAACCTGGAAAAGAAAAAATAATTAAAAATAAAAAAAGAACCTAGAAAAGAACAATAGATGAATTCTCAAACAAGCAGAAGGAAAGAAATAATAAAACTGGAGCATTCATTAATGAGATAGAAACCAAGAAACCAATACAAAGGGTTAGTTGAAACTAGGAGCTGGCTCTTTAAAAGCATAATCAAGAAAACCAAACCCTTAGAATCACAAGAAAGAAAATTTAAAAACCCAAATAAATCAGACTAGTTACAAAACTGGAGAATTTACAACAGACTCCCCAATAACATAAAAGAATAATCAAGAAAACCAAACCCTTAGAATCACAAGAGAGAAAATTTAAAAACCCAAATAAATCAGACTAGTTACAAAACTGGAGAATTTACAACAGACTCCCCAATAACATGAAAGGTTGCTACAAACACCTCTATGCTGTCAAGCTGGGAACTTAGCAAAGGACATTATTAGGAAGTCAGGGCCAGAAAGATAGTAAATCAGGTACTCTTGCAGGAGTCAACCCAATTTTCATCCCTAGCATCCCACATAGTCCCCCAAATTCCGCCAAGAGTGATCCCTGAGCACCAAGCCAGGAGTAAGACTTGCGCACTACCAGGTAAGGCCCATAAACCAAAACCAGAAAAGTGGAGGTTTAACCTACAGAATGGGAGAAAATATTTGCAAAATATATGATCTGATAGGGGGTTTCATATCCCAAATATAGATAAACTCCTTCAAATTAACCCAATTAAAAATGGGGAAAAGACTGGAATAGACATTTTCTTTAAAACTATTTGACTAATAAGTAAATGAAGTTCATTAGAAATTGGCTATTAGAGAAAAGCAAATCAAAACTGCAATGAAATACTACTATCTTATTATAGTATGAGTATGAAAACAATAATAAAGAGAGAAGAATATGATATTTCAAGACTGTGTATAAATCAGTAGCGTACACTGTTGGTAAGGTTGTTAAATGGTTTAGCCCCTGTGAAAGAACAGTTTGTTGATATCCTGAAATTTAAGAACAGAAGCACTACAAAATATATCCTTCTACTCTCAGATAAATACTCAAAATAATTGAAAATAGGTTCTCTAACATATAAGTCTATGTTCATTGCAGATTTGTTTACAATAGCCCCCAATTAAAAGCAATGTGACCTCATTGATAAATGCCTAGATGCAATGAAATATTATGAAGCCATAAAAAGGAATGTAATTACGATACATGTTATAAAATAGTTTAACCTTGAAAACAATAAATCAGTCACAAACAAACTTATCACTCACAAACCAAAAATAATGTATGATTCTACTAATTCAAGGTATGTAAGTCAAATTAATAGAAACAGAAGTAGAATGATGGTTGCTACGGACTTAGTAAGAGAGGGAAATGAGGAACTGTTTTAAAAAATTTTTTTAAATTAAATAACTGATTTACAAATTTATTTATAGTTGAGTTTTAGGCATATATTTCAGTATCAATCCCACCATTAGTGGTGGGATCAACTTCTCTCTACCAGTGATTTCATAATTCATCTCCCACCCCATCCCTGCTTCACCCCATACCTGCCTCCTTGACAGGCACTTTCCAAATAAAGGGATGTATTTGAGGAGCTTAGTATTACACTTTTGCAAACTAAAAAAAAGGCTTAAAGATTCACAGCAATATGAATATACCTAACACATAGAGCTATTTAATTGTAAATGATTTTGAGGGCATGTGGATTTTAACACAATAAAAAAAATCCGCATATGTAATGGGTGCTTAATAAGGGTTATAAAATCCAAATAGCCCCATCACAAATGAAGAGCAACAGCAAGCTTATGATGGAAAATGCTCAGTCAATAAAACTGAATATGCTTGTGGAAAAAAAATCTGCTGTTCATGATGAAAGAGCCCTTTCTATCTATTAGCATGTTAAATTATAGCATAGCTTGGGTTTTTAATTATTGATGAGTTAGACATTCATAATTTGGAATGCATTTTAATTAATTCCACTAAAGGCCCATAGAGTTATTTTATAATAAAATATAAATAGTGGAGGGAAGTGTAGGCCTTAGTTGGAGGCAGAATCAGAAATAATAAATCTCATCAACAATCTCCTCACAGGCAATTAAAAAAAATCCAGTTCCTCATTGGAAATAACAACTTTTGGAGATGTAAGATGAAGATGACCAAATGTTATTGGTCTGTCAATTCATAAAGCAGCCAGAGCTCTGGACCAGAGGGCATTGACAGATCAACTGGGAAAAGGGTGTGGATACAGATCTGGTGTTGACTTCAGTGTGTTGCATTCAGTGAAACTCAGTCAAATAATCCAGTGAAGGACTGTGTCAGTCTTCAAAAACAAATAAAGGATGTGTCAAGGCTGCTTCTGACAAAAACTTTGTATCCAAGAGGTTTGTTCTTAAACTATAAATTAAACCTAAGTTAGATTCATCTTAAAACTTTTCAAATCTCTAGCAGTTCTTGACTTAAAAAAAACAAGACAGACCTTATGGACAACTCAAGGTTTTTAAATCCACACTTGCCTTTGGATTGCTCTCTAAAATGAACATCTACAAAGAAAAACAAAAGCAAATTTTGAAAACAGTTTACCTTAAAGTTAAAATAGAGCCATCCTTTGGGACAGGTTCCATGATGTTTTGGTGTAGTTTTCTTTTTCTCGATGCCCCAAATATGTTTTCGTTTACAGACACTAAACATAGGAACTGAACAATCTTCAATACCCCAGAGTCCTGGCAAGGAAAATAAGTTAAAAATGATTTAGAAGCAATGATGACTCTTTATAGTTGTTCCTATTAATCAGTATTTTTCATGACTGCTATGGTTAATCATAATTTGCTTTTTAAATCTAGTATTTAAAATAAACTACTAATCGTAGAGGTCTCTAGTAACAAAGCCGAATGAGCAAGTTTCCAAATCAGCAATCCAAGAATGTAAAAATTTTGCATACACACACACACACACACACATACACGTCAACAAAAAACAAAGACAGAAAATGAACTTACCAACTGATTAAAATTCTAAGACATTTGGTTTGGTTAGATTAAGAACACTTTGTAGAGTGATTTTTTTGTTTTAAACAATTTCACATAAAGAGAACATAAAAAGAGGAAAATGATTATAAAAACAATGCATGACCATTTCTACTTTAGAATTCTCTAGAAAATGTAATATTTTAGAAAATTAACCCAGGGGCTTCTAAGAGAGAAGTACTCCTCAAAACTGACCCTTTCATAAAACAGGCACACATAGACATATCTTTAGTAAGATACATCCTAAAGCCTTCTAGAAGATAGCTTTTAATTTAGAAGAGCTGAATTTTCAGAGTAAAGGTTATAAAATACATTTCATTAGCATTCAAGTTATAAATTTTAAAATAGAACAAGGAAGTATGTAAATTGTAAGGGCAAATTTGGTTTTCTAGTATGAGGAATAGGAGCCAAAATGATGTTGGCATTTTGAAGGAGGGCTGGAATGCTATTTTCAATGCAGACTAGCTGTTATTCTTCCAGAATCACTAAACAGCCTTTCTGTAGGCTGTTGTGACACCTGCTGGCAAAAGAGAGCTGATTAACCACTTTTTTTTTTAACTCCTTACTTTCACTATAGATGCTCTTATACCAAAAATTGCTTTTCATTTTTATCCCTCTCCTCTCTTGAGGCACAAGTTTGATATAAACCTGTTAAAGTTGAAATATAATTCCTTTATATGAGTGAGTGGAGGACTGGAGAGCAATAGCACAGCGGGTAGGGCATTTGCCTTGCATGGGGCCAGCGGCCAACCTGGGTTCAATTCCTCCATTTCTCTCTTGGTAGCCCAGCAAGCTACCAAGAGTATCCAGCCCATGCGGCAGAGCCTAGCAAGCTACCCATGGCGTATTTGATATGCCAAGAACAGTAACAAGTTTCACAATGGAGACATTACTGGTGCCCGCTAGAGCAAATTGATGAACAATGGAAGGACGATGCTACATTGCTACAGAATGAGAGGAAGAGAGAGACAAATGGGGATGGGAAGGGGGCAATATGAATGGACAATCAACTCAAATAGCTTTGCACTGATAAACTAATTTTTAAAAAATCATTAATTTTTTAAAATTTATTTATTTTTAATTAGTGAATTACCGTGAGGGTACAGTTACAGATTTATACACTTTTGTGCTTATACTTCCCTCATACAAAGTTCGGGAACCCATCCCTTCACCAGTGCCCATTCTCCACCACCAGTAAACCCAGCATCCCTCCCACCCTCCCCAAGCCCATCTCCCCCCCACCCCACCCTGCCACTGTGGCAGGGCATTCCCTTCTGTTCTCTCTCTCTATTTAGCTGCTACGGCCCGCAATAAAGGTGTTGAGTGGCCACTGTGCTCAGTCTCTAGCCCTCATTCAGCCCGCAACACCCTTCCCCCACATGGCCTTTGACTACATTATAGTTGGTGATCCCTTCTCTGAGTTGCCCTTTCCCCAGAATGTGAGGCCAGCCTTCCTAGCCATGGAGTCAACCTCCTGGTACTTATTTCTACAGTTCTTGGGTGTTAGTCTCCCACTCTGTTATTCTATATACCATAGATGAGTGCAATCTTTCTATGTCTGTCTCTCTCTTTCTGACTCATTTCACTCAACATGAAACTTTTCATGTCGATCCACTTAAATACAAAATTCATGACCTCCTTTTTTCTAACAGCTGCATAGTATTCCATTGTATAGATGTACAAAAGTTTCCTCAACCAGTCATCCGTTCTAGGGCATTAGGGTTTTTTCCAGATTCTGGTTATTGTAAACAGTGCTGCGATGAACATACATGTGCAGATGTCGTTTCGATTATACTTTTTTGTCTCTCTGCGATATATTCCCAGCAGTGGTATTGCTGGGTCAAATGGGAGCTCAATATCTAATTTTTTGAGAATCGTCCATATTGTTTTCCAGAAGGGCTGAACCAGTCGGCATTCCCACCAGCAGTATAGAAGGGTCCCTTTCTCCCCACATCCTCTCCAACAGCGGTTGCTTTTGTTCTTTTGGATGTGTGCTAGTCTCTGTGGTGTGAGGTGGTATCTCATGGTTGTTTTGATCTGCATCTCTCTGATGATTAGTGATGTAGAGCACTTTTTCATGTGCCTTTTGGCCATTCGTATTTCTTCCTTGGTAAAGTTTCTGTTCATTTCTTCGCCCCATTTTTTGATGGGGTTGGATGTTTTCTTCTTGTAGAGTTCAACCAGTGCTTTATATACCATTGATATCAACCCCTTATCTGATGGGTATTGTGTAAATATCCTTTCCCATTCTGTGGATAGTCTTTGTATTCTGGTCACTGTATCTTTTGCGGTGCAGAAGCTTTTTAGTTTAATGTAGTCCCATTTGTTGATCTCTGTTTTTACTAGATTGCTTAGTCCCGTGTCACCTTTGAAGATACCTTTATCTTCAATATCGTGGAGGGTTTTGCCGACCTTGTCTTCAATGTACCTTATGGTTTGTGGTCTGATGTTGAGGTCTTTAATCCATTTTGATTTGACTTTTGTGCATGGTGTCAGGTCAAGGTCTAAGCCCATTTTTTTGCATGTGGTTGTCCAGTTGTGCCAGCACCATTTGTTAAAGAGGCTTTCCTTGCTCCACTTCACATCTCGTGCTCCCTTATCAAAGATTAGATGATCATACATTTGGGGTTGTGTGTAGGGATATTCCACCCTGTTCCATTGGTCTATGGCTCTGCCTTTGTTCCAGTACCATGCTGTTTTAATTGTTACTGCTTTGTAGTAAAGTTTGAGGTTGGGGAGGGTGTTGCCTCCCATTGTCTTTTTCCCAAGAATTGTTTTAGCTATCCTTGGACGTTTGTTGTTCCATATGAATTTTAAGATTGCTTGATCCATTTCTTTGAAGAATGTCATGGGTATACTTATAGGGATCGCGTTGAATCTGTATAATGCTTTGGGGAGTATTGCCATTTTGACAACATTGATTCTCCCTATCCACGAGCAAGGTATATGTTTCCATTTCCTCATGTCCTCTTTGAAAATCATTAAATTTTTAAAGAAATGTTTTATTCAGTCACTGTGGAGATACACGGTTACAAAGCTGTTCATGATGGGGTTTCAGTCATACAATGTTTCAACACCCATCCCTTCACTAGTGTCCATTTCCCATCAACAATAACTGCAATTTCCCTCCCATTGCCCACCAATCCTTCCTTCCATCTCAGCCTGCCTCTATAGCAGCCACTTCTCTCTCTCTCTCTCTCTCTCTCTCTCTCTCTCTCTCTCTTTGGCCTTTTGATTTGCAATACAGATACTGAGAGGTTATCATGTTTTGAACCAAATACTAAATTTTGTCTTCCATATACATATATTTCTAAATCCAACTTCAGAAAGTTGGTTTTCTAAAGCAAGCAACAATTAAAATAAATTAATTTTACGAACTACAGAAATCAATGCAATTTTTCTTAGATTGAAAAATAGTAATAAATTTAAGATAAAGCAATTAAAAACTGGTTATTAAGAAGGGATTTAAAATACATATAAAACATAAAACATATAAAATTCAAAATAAAATACATATAAAACATAAATAAAACAAAATAAAATACATATAAAACATAAAACATATAAAATTCAAAATAAAATACATATAAAACATAAAACATATAAAATTCATAAATCTGAGTGCATGAAACAGTTTTTTCAGTTTTTTAAAAAAGGTGATCCTTATGTCAAAGACTGATTAGTTTGAACACATTCAACTGGAAAAACAAAAGAATCAACCAAACAAAACCATCTCACTGAATCAAAATCGAATTGTCAAAAAGAACTCTCTGAGGAGTAACCCCTAAGCACCACTGCCGGACGTGGCCCCAAACCAAGCCCCCCAAAAAGAATACTCAGACCTCCTAAAAATTATCTGCTTGTACTCTAAACTCAAAAATGGATAAATAAAGTAACCTGTTACAGTGGTTACGAAAGGCAGGGTGGATTATGGTTGATAAAACGGGTTAAGAAAGAAAGTTAAGCGATCAATATCCTCTTTGAAGTCTATTTTCAGTGATTCATTTAAAAATAAATAAACAAATAATATTTTAAAAAAGTCAAAAGGTACAAACTTTCCATTATAAAATAAACAAGTCATGGGGATATAATAAAAAGCACAGTGAGTACAGTTAATAATACTTTATTTTTAAAAATTATTTTGTTTATATATCATTGTCACTGTCACTGTCATCCCATTGTTCATTGATTTGCTCAAGCGGGCATCGGTAACGTCTCCATTGTGAGACTTGTTACTGTTTTTGGCATATCCAATATGCCATGGGTAGCTGGTAAGGCTCTGCTGGGCAGGCAGGATACTCTTGGTAGCTTACCAGGCTCTCCGAGAGGGATGGGGAAATCGAACCCCGGTCAGCTGTGTGCAAGGCAAACGCCCTATCTGCTGTGCTATCGCTCTGCCCCGTTTACACACACACACACACACACACACACACACACACACACATATATGTATACACATATATATTTAAAATAAAGCTGTTCATGATTGGATTTCAGTCATATAGTATTCTAAAACCCGTTCTTCCAACTGTGTACATTTTTTTTGTTTTGTTTTGTTTGCTTTTTGGGTCACACCCGGCGATGCACAGGGGTTACTCCGGCTCTTCACTCAGGAATTACTCCTGGCGGTGCTCAGGGGACCATATGGGATGCTGGGAATCAAACCTGGGTCAGCTGCGTGCAAGACAAACGCCCTACCCACTGTACTATCACTCCAGCCGCAACCTGTGTACGTTTTTCAGCATCAGTGTCCCCAGGTTCCCTCCTATCACCCCCCATCCTTCCCTGACCCTCTGCCTGCCTCTATGGCAGGTGCTTTTCTTCTCTCTGTCTCTGTCTCTGTCTCTTTCTCTCTCTCTCCCTACTCCTTTTGGGTACTGCGGCTGGCAATATAGATTCTGAAAAGTTATCCAGAATCCCCTTACCTACTTTTAACCCTCAGCTCTTGTCCAGAGGGATCATTCCCAGCTATTATTGTCATAGCCTCTTTTCTCTATCTTTCCTACCCTCAAATAACACTTTATTGCATGTTAGAAAATTGTTAATAGGATATTAAGGTCCTCATAAAGAAAAAAATGTCGGTATGTTTGGAGACAGAAGTCAACTAGACGAATTTTTGTAATCACTTTGAAATATATGAAAATATAAGATCAGTATATTTTACTCTGAAACTAGTATGATGCTATATTTCAATTGTTTCCAATTTAAAAAACAACCTGTTTTTGATGAAATGAAACCACATCTCTGGCTCTGATTATGCATAGCTTCTTTTCTTTCATTGTCCCAATTCTGGTATATTACTGGTGATCCATCTGCCCAATGACTGGAAAAGAAAACATTTTAAGATTCATTCTCCATCGTCATTCTTAGAGTTCTGAGATACAGATTGAAAGTGAATTTTTAAATCAAGTCTTTAAAAATTTAAAAAGTTGCTCATGTTTGGTTAGGGAAATGAGAATTTATAAGTTAAAGATAATGACTAAGGTGATTCAAGAAACTGATCACTGAGATCTAGTTCAATAATTCTGCAAATAAAATCTGTCAAACATAATTAAATGCAAATTAATCTAGGTCCATACCGAAATTCATCATTGTTGTTTTCTCCTTGAAATCCAAGCCACCAATTTTCACCATTTTTTGATAACTATTAAGAAGAAAAAGAGGAAATGTCAGCATTTATTCTACTTATTTTCCCTTTTCACTATTAAGATTAATGGGGGTTGCTGTTAATAGCTTTCTATTCTTCATTATTTTACCCAATTATCTAAAGAAGAGTACACCAACGCCTGGCATCATGAGAAAACAGGAAACTTTATTATTATAGACTATTCCTTATCTGTTCTGAAGGAGTCAAATATTGAATATAACTTGAGTTTCATAGAGCATGCAACACATTCCTTACAACTTACTTTATTACTTAAATGTTAAATTTATAATTTCCATAGTGAGGAGTGAATAAATAATTCTATAAGCAAAATAAAATATGTAATCCTTTTTAAACTAAAAGTTTGGTGTTTTTCCCTCTTAGTGTCTTATAGGGGTTTGTTGTATTTGCTAAAGATAACTGAAAATCAATCCAGGGCACAAAAGTCGTAAGTAATGGGAAGATTTTTGTATTTTATGCATCAATCTGATTGGTAAGTTTTTAAACCAAGTACTAGCATTCTCCCAGTAAAACAGACATAGTAATGGATACAAGAATGCTGCAAGATTTCTATTTGACAATGAAAAAGTATCCATTATATGAAGCATTAATTTAAACGGTTATTTGCTACTAATATGACTACAATGAAATATAAAATTGAAACACAGGATGTGTGTGTGTGCGTGCGCGCGCCAGCACAGTCATTCCAAATTATTAGAATAGAGGTAATACTAGATTTATGCCCATGAAATTGAAATTCCATCTTTAATAATAAAAGAGGAAGAGACAGTAAGGATTTCTGAAAAACCTCTAAATTAATATGCCTTAGTGTATGTGTTAGGCATTGATCTGATTGGTAAGCTTTTAAACCAAGTACTAGCACTCTCCCAATAAAATAGGCATAGCAAAGGATAAAAGAACACTGCAAAATTTCTGATATTTTACAATGAAAAATCATACCTTACATGATGTATATTAATTTAAATGATTATTTTCTCCCAATCTGATTACAATTAAAATATATTAACTAAATTAATATACTTTAGTGTATGTGTTGAAAAGCAGCAACATTTTTATGTTGAAATGTTGTGAATTTGAGGGAACTGTATCTTCAAGTTTGTACTTTCTTCTGTAAAGAAATTGGAATGAATTTTAAAATGTCTATTTTTTTGCATATGAATTTCAGGTCATCAGATAAATAACCGGACCAAAGTAGCCTTTCTAAAATTCTAGTTTATAACCAGGTATTTTTCACTACACAAATAGCATGGCTGTCTGCCATATCAGCAATCTGAGCATTATGCAAGATGGAGGAACTATAATTTTGGATCCCTATGGTGTTGTTTCATAGACGTGTTCTTACATGCTGAATTTAGAGTCCTATTGTCAGACTTTGGAATGGATCCATTGAGACTGTGAACTCAGTGGGCAAACCACAACTTCATTCACTCTAAAGAGGTCTCATGGGTAACAATAATGGAAATCATGGCCTGATTGCTCACTGCCCCAATTAAGGACCTTTAAAGAGAAACTGTAACCACTGCATCTTAAATGGCATATTTATTGCCACCTCAATTATAACATGGTAATCCTTCACATTGAACATCACATAACCTGTTGAAATATGGAACAGAATTTGACAGGATAGGCTAGAAAATTCCTATGAAAAATAAAAAGTGAAAAATCCCGTACAAAAATATGGAAGTTTAAAATTTTAGTTTAGTTTAGAAGGATTAATATTCTTTTATATAAATAAGTGTGATACAAAAATTGATTTCATAATATAAAGCAAGTTTTGTAACCAAAATCAACCATGATATATAGTATCATATTGAAAGAAAGAAAACACAGTAATGCTAATATATTAGAGAGTGTCTTGCCTGCACGCCTGGCTGTCTTCTCTGGGCGGGGCCCCAGCTTCCCTCCCCACCCGGAGCAGAGCTCCTGGCCGCCGAAGACCATTGGAACCTAGCTACAGCCATGCTCGAGGCCCCGCTCCACACATTTGGACAGGCCTTACGCATGAAGGTACCGGCAGAGGAACCCAGGTGTGTGTAATCCCATCAACGGCCAACATTCAGAGAGAGACTTAAAAGCAAACTCTCAGAAGTGCGCGGCCGATATCATGTAGCCTGCTTCTCCCTCTGGGAGAAACTGGCAAGCTTCTGAGAGTTTCCTGCCCACATGTGACAGCCTTTCAAGCTTCCCATTGTGTATTCATATGCTAAATCCAGTAACAAGCTGGATTTCATTCCCCTGACCCTGAAAGAGCCCCCAGTGCAACATCATTGGGAGGGCTGAGTCAAGATAGCCTTCTAAGATCTCAGGGAGAGGACGAATGGAGAGGTTACTGAGACTGCCCGAGAAATCGGTGATTAACGGGATTTTTGTGATTGGTGATTCGTGACTAAAGTAGGAAGAACAACCTTACATCTCTATAAATGTTTCTATCAAAAAGCAATTTTTAAAGGTTTTATACACTAGATTTTAGGCTAGAGATATCAGATCAGTGGTAGAGCACTTGCCTTGCATCTCTCTTAATTTTTGAAGATGATGGGAAATTTGATATATTTTTTTGTAAATACCCAGAAATTAGATTATAAATATGAGTATATTATCTTGAAATTCATAAAATGAATATGATAGCATAGATAGCCAAATGGACTAAATGACTCATTTAGTTCATTCATGCCATACCACATTCTAAGTTCTTGAAGTTTTTAATTTTCTGGCATTAAATAAGATGTCTCAGAAAACAGGGTCTCAAAATTTGACTCTATTGAATCTTTCTAATATTGTTATTCAGAAAAAAATATTGACATCACCTTTCAAAGAAACACTTTGCTAAAATATTTCTCCAGATTTAAAAAATATTATTTTCTTTTGAATAACTAGTTTTAAACCTCAACTGTAATTTTGGGTGCTTACATTTCTAGTTTACTACTCTTCTTTGGGGAATTATACAACACATACGTAACTTAAAACGTAAGATCTTAGGGCATATGCTGCCTGCACCCATGTGCTGCTTGTGCCCATGTGGCCAAGCACATGTGGTGCCCGAGCACATGTGGTGCGCACATCTCCCGTCTTGAGATGTGTACATTCATGCTTTCGTGTCTAGAGCTAGAATGTGTGTAGAGCTCTCTCCACCCTTGGAGAAGCCTGCATTCTCTCTTGAGTACGTTACTCTTACTATTCTCTCTCCCACTAATCCCTTCCTCCTTCCCTCAGAAACCTCTAAATAAAATCTGTTTACTTAAAAAAAGATAATAACATCTTAGGGGTAATGCAGTAGGTACGGTGCTTGCCTTGCAAGTGGTCAACCTGGTTCAATCCCCAACACCATCAATGGTACCCGAAGCTCACCGAATAATCCCTGAGTACAAAACCAGGAGTAATCCCTGAACACTGTTGGGTGTGGAATAAAAATATTAAAATAATAACTCTGTTCTGATTTTTCTACATACATACAAGAACGGTATGTTGCAAAATAAGCAGTGTGACCTCAACTAGTTTGGCTCCTCATCGTGGAATAATAGAACGTTTAGGTTGATAAGTTCACTAGAAAATTCTTATAAATTAGATTTTTAATTTATAAAATATAAATGATTGCCTACTCGCCACACCCGCCGCTCCAGTATGACCGAGGAGGCCAAAAGAGCTAGTTTGGACACCAGCAGCCCACTGAAAAATTTCCAGTATGTGAACTGAGCGTTTCCGCCAGGCTGCCCTGCGGGGGCCCGGTGTTCCCCTTTTTTTAAATCTCTCTCTCTCTCTCCCAACCCCTCCTAGGCACAGCACAGCCTCCACCCCACTTCTCTGAGCACAAAATGGAGACACGCACCCAAATGCGTGGTGCGGCTTGCGGGAGATCGCGGGGCAGGGAAGTACCGGTCTCCGCCCACCGCCGACACTTAAGGACAGAGCAGCCACGTGGGTTTCCCACTCGCCGCGTCTGCCGCTCCAGTATAACCGAGGAGGCCAAAAGAGCTACTTTGGACACCAGCAGCCCACTGAAAAACTTGCAGTATGTGAACTGAGCATTTCCGCCAGGCTGCCCCTGCAGGGGCCCGGTATTTCTCTAGGTTTTCCCATCTTATGAGCACCATAAAAGGGTAAAAGATTGTAGCGATAGAATTTCAGGCAGAATTTTCCCTGGACTTTATACAGAAACCCAAAACCGCGCGGCCGCTGCCGTGGCCACGCAACCTAATATCATCTAATCATCAGCAATATGAAATGGTTCCTTTTTAACGGGTCGGACTTTGGTGGGAAATCCTAACAAGAATAGTAAGTCTTTTGTTGAAATATTGAAGGCAATCAAAGTGGTAGCCATCTCTCTAGATTGAACTAAGCCATATCCCCACGCCGGCTGAGAAGAAATATCCTTCTTTCTCGGGAAGAAACACAGCATGGCGTTAACCATAGTATGATGTCCATTAAGTTGACACAGACCTGGTGGCGTGGGAATGGGATACAAGGGAATAAATTATTATGTACATGGAACAGCGGGACGCTGGTGGAATCTCGAGCCGGGGCCGATACCAGCGCACTACTTTTGGTTCCAGAAACTGCTTGCAGACATTCTACCAGACTATCAACTAAGCCAGAGCCCCATGCCAGCTGATGATGGGAAATAACCATCTTTTTCGGTTTTTTTTCCCTTTGTCAGGCAGCGTGGTGATTACTAAACAGGCGTGAACTCGGTGGTGCGGGACGAGGGGGGAAAAAAATAGAAAAGTTATGTAACAAACAGCGGGACTTAATATCTCTACATTCTCAGCAATGGAGAACTACCAAATGCTTCCTTGACAGTAGGACTGTCTTTTTCTTTTTTTGGGGGGAAACCCCAGCAACAATAGCGAGTTATGTGTTGAAACATAGAATGTAACCAAGATAAAGCGTAAACGAAGTGAAACTTATCACTTACAAGGGCGGGGACTGGGGGGGCGGGAGGGGGCGGGAGGTATACTGGGGTGGTTGGTGATGGAATAGGGGCACTGGTGAAGGGAAGGGTGTTTGAGTATTGTACAACTGACATAATCCTGAGAACTATGTAACCCACCACATGGTGATTCAATAAAATTAAAAAAAATATAAATGATTGCCACGAATACCACCATTAGTGCTAACAAAAAGTGCCCAACAAAATCACAAATAGTGCAGAAATAAGAATTGCTTTAGAAATTGGTGCCTTTCTTCTTCTTAAATTGTCCCTTAGTGACTTTGCCCCTTCCTCCAATACTTTTCTTTTATAGCATAATGTATAAAATCAATTAGCTATTTACTAGTCACACTGACAGAGTATTCTGCATTAACATGGTCACATAACATGGTCATAGGCTGAGGAGAAATTGTGACAAACACCATACTTTTGACTAGTTTAAAAATCACAACTAGCTGTGACTTTCCAAATTGTTACATCTGAGGTGTGTTTACTTTTCTTTCCTACTGGAGATATTTATCTCATCAGACTCACTGGCTTTCCAGCTTTTGGGAAAGCCAGAATGAGTGAAGTAAGGAAGAAAAAAAGTGAAGAGAGAAGATTCATTGTTCATTACAGAGATGGAGTTGGTACCATCATTTGGGAGGAAATTTTGGGATTACAATATTGGTATAATGAAGACATTGTGCTTTTAGACACATCCTCCCCACCAGCTGTGCTATGGTTCTGCTGTTAGCAGAGGGATTTTAAATGACTTTGTAAGTCATATGCTGGGTACACTTCACTTGGTCAGTTGCTATGCAATTGGTTACCAATTGCTTCAATTCTTTGGAATCTCAACTGCCTTATCTGTAAATGTACTAATGAGAGTTGTTCCTGAGAGTCTTTTTAAAAGATTAAATTCCATAAAGTTTGAGCTTAATATAGTATTTGACACTGTTAATATAAATATGGGCCAAAAATCAGTGCCTTTGGAGACACTCATTTTGTCATCTGGATGGGTTGGGTTTCTGCTACTCCCTGATCTTGGAAGAGTCACTGGGGCTATGAAGAGTGACTGGCAACAAATGAAACAAATGTTTCTGACATCGTAGCACTGTAGCACTGTCGTCCAGTTGTTCATTGATTTGCTCAGGCGGGCACTAGTAACGTCTCAATTGTGAGACTTGTTACTGTTTTTGGCATATCGAATACACCACGGGTAGCTTTCCAGGCTCTGCCATGTGGGCGGGATACTCTCCATAGATTGCCCGGCTCTCTGAGAGGGATAGAGGAATTGAACCTGGTCAGCCACGTACAAGGCAAACACCCTACCCTCTGAGTTATTGCTCCAGTCCATTTCTGACATCATGATATGTATTTTGCTGATATTTGTTATTGATATTTGTTAGTTTGATTTGAGCATTCCAGTTGTAGGAGAGTGAGGGTGACAACTGCATAAGCCACTTGGTTCTAATAGTTCAAGTGGTTAGTCCATTATTGGTTCTCTGTGGGACCTTGAAGTTGTCAACTGGAACTCCTGTTTTTCGATTTCTTTCACCAAAATCGGGGATTGATCTGACTGAGCCTCATGGGTCATTAGTGCCTTAAACAGAATGACAGAATCCCCATGAAATGTAAGGGAAGACATTTTTTTCAAAGTCATGATATTTTACCACCAGACTTCATTTTAATAGCTGACTTCAAAGATTTGAATAGACAGTTAGAAATAGAGGTAGAAAGATTTCCCCAAATCATAAAATAATGTCAAATTATGCCCAAAGGAACAAGACCTTTTATTATTTTTAATATTTCCTAGGAAAAAATGGAAGTTGTTTTCCTACCATGGTGTCCCTTCTATAATGACACTCTCTTAATTTTTACTTACCATATTATATTATTTTCAGCTTTTAAAAAACATTTTTGTATCTTCACTGTTTACAATAGCCAGAATCTGGAAAAAACCCAAATGCCCCAGAACGGATGACTGGTTGAGGAAACTTTGGTACATCTATACAATGGAATACTATGCAGCTGTTAGAAAAAAGGAGGTCAAGAATTTTGTAGTTAAGTGGATGGGCATGAAAAGTTTCATGCTGAGTGAAATGAGTCAGAAAGAGAGAGACAGACATAGAAAGATTGCACTCATCTATGGTATATAGAATAACAGAGTGGGAGACTAACACCCAAGAACTGTAGAAATAAGTACCAGGAGGTTGACTCCATGGCTTTGAGGCTGGCCTCACGTTCTGGGGAAAGGGCAACTCAGAGAAGCGATCACCAACTATATTGTAGTCGAAGGCCATGTGGGGGAAGGGAGTTGCGGGCTGAATGAGGGCTAGAGACTGAGCACAGTGGCCACTCAACACCTTTATTGCGGGCCCGTAGAAGCTAAATGAGAGAGAGAACAGAAGGGAATGCCCTGCCACAGTGGCAGGGTGGGGTGGGGGGGAGATGGGATTGGGGAGGGTGGGAGGGACTCTGGGTTTACGGGTGGTGGAGAATGGGCACTGGTGAAGGGATGGGTTCCCGAACTTTGTATGAGGGAAGTATAAGCACAAAAGTGTATAAATCTGTAACTGTACCCTCACGGTGATTCTCTAATTAAAAATAAATAAATTAAAAAAAAAAGAATGTACATAGTAACATAAAAAAAACATTTTTGTATCTTCAACAAATATCACAGGGCTAGGTGCATAGTTAATGCTCAATAAATACTCATTGGAAAAATATACAGAAAATAAACTATTTCTAAACTATTGTTTCCTGAAAGTCTGTCAGATTATGCATAGCCTTTTACCATTTAACTGGAAATGTAAAATCATTACTCACTAAATTTTGCATATCGAGACAACCCACAATTATTGTGTCCTGGCAAGTAAAATTTGAGAACTCAACACAACTGTGCACTGCACTGCCAGATACTTTTTATACCCTGCTTGTGTTTCATTTTCCTGCATGGCATTTACCCATTTGACTTTTTTTCTGATATAACATGTAATTATATTGACTATGGTCTTTCTCCCCAGAATGAACTATGAGCCACTGGATGGTAAAAATTTTGGTCCATTTTTAAGTAGTGTACAGCTTCATACCCTAGAGTAGTCTCTGAGTAAATGTATTGAAAGAACAAATGAAAATTATAAAAACAACAAAATTTGATGTACCATTGTTCTTAAGAGAAAACAGAAAAAAGTGAAGTGACGGACATAGTCCACCCATTTCCACTATTCCTATAATCTCTATTATAGGAATTAAAACAACCCTCGAACCTCTTTTAAATATTTTAATGAAATGAAAAAATGCCTGTTGTCAAGTTAAAAAATCAAAGACAGATTTCTTATGGTTAATTGTACTCAAGTTACCGCTTTTATTTTGCTGTGGATGAATTCTTGCTCATGTGCTGAATTAATTGTTAGAATTTCACTTCCTGTCCAGTGACAGGCAAACAGAACAATGTCCCAGTTTTCTGAATAGGTATAAAAAAGGTACTCTGCATTATGATGAAAGAGCCAGGGTCCATCTGAAAGAAAAAGAAATAATACAAATGTTGCCAATAAAATTAAACAGTATGATGTAGACTGAAACATTATATTGTTAATCCTGAAGTTATAATTAGGTCTGTCAACAGTTTTAAATGTGTATTTACTCATGTATATGTATATGTGACATATGTATATATATGTGCATGTATACATATATATAAATCTCACAGGAATGAATATATAATTTACTTATTTTCCTTTGTTTATCTCAAGTAAGATAATGTGTATTTCTTTAAAATATCTGGGAAAGGTTTATGTGTTACAATGTGTCATGGAATGTTGTTATGGTATTGTGATGATACTAGTTTTACTTATAGCTAATGAAATTCATTGCTATAAGGGTTAATTTAACAAATGAATTCTAGAATAACAGAAAAAAATGGTGCATTGTAGGAATATCAAAGTGCAATAATTGTCCATAAAAAGTGCACTATATATACTAATATATATTTTTAGTTCTTACCACTCTGATACCAGGATGGAATACTGGGTTTCACATCTGCAAAGCAAAAAGCAAATCATGGAGTTAAATTTTTTTGTAATCTCCATATTGGTTCAGCTCTTAATGTTGCCTGATCTACCTTGCCTTTTACAAAAATCATTTAAAAAGTTGGTACTTTGTGCTATTTGAAATGCAATTAGTTCTTAGTGGGGAGATTCAAGCTTACAGAGTTCTCTGGTTACAAAGGATGTGAATTCAAGCACTTACTGAGTACCACACACTTTGATAGGTACATTCACTTCTAATTTGATAGCTGACTTTGTTTGCTCACAATATCACAGGCACATTTCCTTTAGATTTTACTTGCAAAACCATTATTCTGCATAACCATCCAGTTCTCCATACATCCTATTACTTAATTGAGCATACTGCACTATTGAACACCATCATTTTCTATGTTATCATCTATACCTTCAAATAATATAACTAGTTCCCTTAAGAAGGCTGCCAGTACTGTGACCTGGTACTTAAATTTTGTTTTATTTATTTGTTATTTGGGGGCCACATGTGACCAGTGGCTCTTCCCTGGGGGATTACTCATGGGGGGGGGCTCTCTGGACAGGTGCCAGGGATCAAACCTGGGTTGGCATGGCAAGTGCCCTGTCCGCTTTGGCTGCAAATGGTGCTTAAGATTTACATATACTTGTCTCTCTCTTTGGAAAAATTCTAATGATGATTGGAAGACAAACACAAGTGAAAGTCTCACTAAATTTTTACCTCTTGGAAGTTTACATATCCATTCACGTTTGGAACCACAATGCATGGGCAGCAGTGTTTTATTTGCCTTATAGACAGCACAATTTCTTGCATCTTCTTCAAAATAAGTATTGTCTAAAAATGAAGAGACAACCTGCAGCAGATGAAGTTTGTTATTCCTCAAAGGTGATCATTCACAGAAAGTTTTAAAAGATTCAAAATGCAGCCCTGTAATCACAGGCATTCCGAAAGAAGTTGCAGATGTCTGAATGTGGTTCCAGTTTTTTTTTAAAAGATGGGGAGGGGGAGCCTCACTGCTTTGCTCTCTCAGGTTATATCCAAATCAGACTTCACATTTTCCCCCTTACTTGCATGACCTAGAGGAACTTCCAAAAGGCTTAGGAATATGTCAGATCTAGAAGTCACCTTTGATGTTGGTGACTTTAACATCTGCACTAAACTTTTAGTCTCTAATAACTAAATTCAAAGTCATCACTAGAATAAATCAGGAAACTACCCATCGGATGAATGATCACATAGTGGAGATATTAATCAGTCAACTGCAATGATTTAATAATTATCTGATAGAAAGGTAGAGAAGGTGGCAAATAAAACTGGGGTAAAACATTTGAAAAAAGGATGTTTTAAACAAATTATGTCATTTCTTAAACATGTACACAATCATTCAACAATTCACCCAAATTAGATATCTATAAACTCCAATTAAAAAAGAGTAAAGGGAGTTTGGTCATTAGTTTTTTCCCAAGGGGCAATGGTGGGAAAAGCAATGGTCCATGGTCTTATTTCATTTATTCTGAAGCGAAGTTCCATTTTTCTGAACTTAGATCTAAACTAAGTTTCTCCCCACAAGCGGAGTTCCTTTTCCTTTCTCTTCTAATTTCCAATAAGCTTTTCTACTTTCAAAAGTAAAACCCAAAACTTTCTATTATTCCTTTATTAGTAATGAGCTTATTTTAGCAAAAGAAAATGAAGCACTTGATCATTTAAATTTTTAGGTGCCATACTGACACTAAACAACCACTGGGCCATGTGGTTGTTGCCTTCTCGAGCAGTGGTCATCAACCAGCAGTCAACAGACTGGTGCAGTGCTGCAGGTGTAGGAAATTTGAAAATCACTGGTCTACTGCCAGGACAGTGCTGGTCTGCAGATGTAAATGGTTGGAAATTACTTATAGGGGGATGGACCCTCTACACTGCTTTTGTTTTCTAGATCTTATTCATCAGCAAAATAAAGGGGCTGGATGATTTCTGAGACTCCCCCACCCCTACTCTCTGGTCCTGGTGCTTTTTTCCAAAGACGCAGTACTGTTGTAGAAATATTTGGACAAAGTGTTATGCATGAAACTCTATCAGGAACAGGATGGTAAACCACAATGCAAGAACTTGTATTAAAAACAAAAGCCTCTCTAGAGACAGACTGGTGATGGGGAGCATACAGAAGGTTGGGGGGCACTGGTGGAGGAAAGTGGACAATGGTGAAGGAGTTGGTGCTGAAATATTGTATGCCTGAAATCCAGTCATAAATAATTTTGTGATTTCATGGTGACTAAAAAATATTTTTAAATAAACAACAAAGAACTAGCATGCCCTTGCTATTTGGGTTCCCACTTTAAGTATGTGACTTTCCCACAGATCTCTTCTTTACCACCAATTTGAACACCATATATTAAGTGGGTATAAACACTCCTGTTCTCTATTAATCTTTACTGTTTCAAATTTCGATTGTGGATAGCTTGCCCAGTAGGAGACATTTCTAATATTATGACTTTAGAGGTAGAAAATCTATGTATAAATCTTGTTTCTCCTATTTTAGGCAAATGACTCAATCAACCTAATACCCACTGCAGTAAATCATTTGTGAGGATAGTATGAGGCAATGAGAAATGCACTCAACTCCATGATTGTACTTAATTTGGGCTTGAAAAATAGAAACGGCATTAAGTGCTCTCCAAATGGCCTTGCTGCCCTCTTGGTGTGTGGGTGCAGCAGTGCTCAGACTGTGCCTGTGTCCTGGGAGGGATCACTTTTCAATCTCAGACACCACATCCATCATCCCCACTCCCAGGGCCCCATCATCTTGGAGAAGTCAGAATGCCTCATTGCACCTGCAACATAATGTAATAAAGAGTTCTCTCTCCTTCACAGAGATTTTGGGCAGGTATGAGAAAGCAAGTCATTTTTCTCATTCCCTGGCTGTGAAGGAGGTCCAGTTTCTAAGGCTGGCATTTCTGTCCCTTTAGAGAGAACTAAACTGAAAAGGATTCTTTTCATCCCACTACAGCCTAACATGCCCACTCTCAGGTGCTAGGCAGGAAAGGGAAGGTGGGATAGAAGATGCCTGGTATTATATTAAGGAGCAGTTCCTTCTCTGCTGGAGCCTCTTTCCCTTTGAGATCATTTGGGCACTTTTTAGAGATTCTGAGTCCTTTTCAGGAAGATGTACTACAGCTGACTTCAGAGCTGTCTGACTCAGAAAGGTGTCTCATAACCAAACTTTTACCATTTTTCTCATAACAATTATTTTGTCAAAGAATTTAATTGGTACCAACATCTTGTATTGGCTGTTAAGCATGGTAAGTGCATCCATTATTTTTAAGTTCTTTTAGTAGGTTTACTACATGGTTCCAGGGCTACCTGTTTTGAATTCATTTAATTTTCAACAGTTTAGGACCACTTACCGGGGTTCCATCAGACCACTTCCAAGAACCAGGACTCAGCGGGTTTCTTTTATTAAATCCAACCCAGAACTGTCTTTCTTCTGTTCTGTGAAAAAAGAAACAAAGAAACTTTGCATTTTCCTATTGAATTTACATTTTGCAAAAAGTGCAAGAATATATTCCTCTGTACTGGGCCTTAGCTGGAGCTGCACAGGGGGAAAGGTTGGCCTCACTGCCCATTTCTCTTAGTGTCACAACAGTTGCACACAGTTAGTGCAGAAGGTGTCCTGTACAGCAAGCCCCCTTCCTTCTGTGATCACGAATGGCCCCCCTTCAAAGAGGATGAGAGCACATGAGCATCTCTTCCCTAGAGGATGCACTTTACCACGTTTAATACTATCTGTATTATACCATGAGGCTTCCTCTTGTTGCTATTTGTCAAATGGTCATTAGATTAATCACTACCACCCCATTTAATAAGAGGTGCACAGCAAGTTTGGGTCATCACTGCCCCCTATTCCAAAATGTAAATCTGAGAATCAGTGTGAGGCATAGAAGACTGCCTTCTGCAGTCACCACTGGGGTCCACTTGGTGGGAAACTCCCTCCAGAACCTTCTTCCCTATTATTAGGTGGAGGACAAATATGTCAAAGCATGGACCACTTAATAAATCAAGCAATGAAGTCTAATTGTACCACGGGCCAGCTCACTAAGATCATTTTCTGAGAATAATTTTGAAGAATTAAAGATTTAAAGGATTCAGAAGTCATGACAGATGCTTTATTTTTCTTGGAGCAGCATGGCAAGTGTGCTCTGAAGCAGCCCCTTCTTCAATATTTGAGCAGCTCTGCCTGACTGAACAAATGAAAACAAAATATGCCTTTGAAGACTGAGAGTTCACTGGGGATGCTCGGCCAAGGTTGTGGTTACATGTTACACTCAAGGTTGTGGGGAGGTGAGGATGCTGCCTAAAGGTACAGCCAACCATATGCAGCACAGGGGTCCCAGCTGGAGAGCCACGTCACCTTCCCACACTGAAGACTTTTTATTCCTTTCCTCACTGAATTTAGAGCTCCATATTTTTCCTGCTATAGACTAGAACTGAGAAAATGAACTGGTATTTATCTTCTCACCACTTCCAAGAACCATGTCCATGTCTTAAAATTAGGCAATTTTACTTCATTTTTATGTTTTTGTATTTTGGACCAAAACCCAGCATACTTGGGGTCTTTTCCTGGCTCTGTGCTCAGGGATCATTACTGGAGGTGTTCAGGTGACTTATGCAGTGCCAGGCATCAAACCCGGGTTGGTCTGTCCAAGGTAAGAGTACCTCTCTGTTGTACTATTTCTCTAGCCCCAATTATGTAATTTTAAAGTAAGCACACAAAAACATGTCTGATTTATAAATTAGGAGTGGAAAAGTCACACAAAGAAAATAAATCTGTATGCCTACAATGAGAATTTTTAAATTTGCAATATATAAGTATCAGATTAGATTGACTTCCCTGGAAGGCTGGGAAAGTGAAAGAGAGAGCGAGAGCGAGCGAGCGAGAGAGAGAGAGAGAGAGAGCGAGAGAGTGAGAGAGAGATTTTGTGATAAAGTACTAGAGATCAATACTTAGATTATTCATAGTAAATTCCATGAGAAAAATACAGGGAGTGAGAACTTATAGAAGTAGATATGCTATAATAGTATTTGATCTTACAGCCAAGTTGGAAGCAGTTTGCATGTTGACGTTTACTCATAAACAAACTTTAAACTTTGTAAGTATGTTTTGCAAGGAACTAAAGTCAAGAAGCAAAACTACTATTTCAAGCAGTGAACAAATGTTTGTATATCCAACAGAGATGTGGCCCCATACCTGGCTACCAGGTAGCTGCTTGGACTTTTCATCAGCAGCAGAAAACTGACTCAGCAGTTTCTAGTGAAACCAGAAGTTTGTGTTATAAGGTTTCACAAGTGAATTTGAAAACTAACCCGGTTGGGGACTATGTTTTGAGAAGAACATTTTCTGCAGAAACTAGAATCCATGGGTTGCTTATTAGTGTTCTCAGAAAAGAGTTCTGTGGTCAATGAAAATGCTACTTCAGAAGACATAATAATGTTAAGTTAGGTTATATTCAATAAGAATGTAAAATTGCTTGTATACCCCTTCTGTCCAGCCCAGCCTCCCCAAAGCCCATTGCCTGGGGCTTCCCGGCAGCGGGCATTGCCATCACCTGAGCCCTCTGCGCCTGCGTCATCATCGCTGGTCCCCTTCAACAGGTATTTGTGGATCCCATAAAGCCAGATATTAACAACGGGACTGACTGGAGGTGTGGCCTTCATCAAAAGGGGCGTGTCCTCACAAAAGTGGGCGTGGCCTTCTGTGGAGCCAGTGGCCACTCACGCAGCCACAGTTATATCCTCCACTCCCAGCACCTTGGACTCCCATCCCAACCTTCATTACTTAATGTTGTGGAAAGCATTCTGGGTACCTCAAACACAATATGGCAACAATCTTTTGGCTGACTCCAGTTCCACCAAAAAGCAAGTGTGCTCAAGAATTTGCATACAGCCCAATACGAAACAACATATCTTCCAATGCTGCACTAGATGCCTATCATAAGTCACAGTATAATGTCCACGAGGATAGGAGTACTCTAAACGAGGAAAGGTTGACCACCGTGGATCTTATTCAGAATTTTTTCTGGCAATCAGAGGGAACAGTTCCAGTGAACCTAAAGGCTTTACCTTGTTAGATCCACAACAACATGAAGAAACAGCGCAAATCTCCACTATGAGTAGAGGATGAAGTAAAGAGTCCCGAATCCTCAACAGGGAGTACCCACAAATATGATCTCTCAGAAAAAGAATTCCGAGATGAAAAGCTGAGGATGTTCAAGGAACTCAAAGAATCAGTGGAATAGTTGTACAGAAAATTAAAGGAAGAAGTTAAAGAAATGGGGGAACAGATAACTGAGAAAATACAGGAAGAAATGAGAGCAGAAATAAGAAAACTACAAGAAGAAATGTCACAAATGAAGGATTCGATAGATGAACTTAAAAACTCAATAGGGGCCCTCAACAGTAGAATATCAACGGCCGAAGACAGAATCAGCGAACTTGAAGACGAAAAGCAGAAATCATATAGGCAACAACAAACCATGGGAAAAGACCTCAAAATGGCACTAAGGCAAATCAGAGACCTAGGAGATGACTCCAAGAGGAACAACATTAGAATCATTGGAGTACCAGAAGGACAGGGAGCCAACCCTAATGGAAAAAAAAAACAGTTAAAAAAATCATTGCTGAAAATTTCCCAGAGTTAGAGAATGCAAGCATCCAGATCCAAGAGGCCAGAAGAGTGTCAGCTAAAAGAAATCCTAATAGAAACACTCCAAGGCATATAATAGAGTGATGGATGCCACAGATAGAGATGCAATACTGCAAACAGCAAGGTCAAAGAAAGAAATCACATACAAAGGAGCACCCCTTAGATTTACAGCAGACCTATCAGAGGAAACCTTCCAAGCCCGAAGACAATGGTGGGATATAGTGAAAAAACTCAATGAAATGAACGCCTCACCAAGAATACTTTACCCAGCCAAACTGTCACTCAAACTCGATGGAAAAATACACTATTCCATAGATAAATAATAGCACAGGAAATTCATAGATTCAAAACCAAACCTGAAAGGACTAAAAGGGCTCCTGTAAGGCAAGGAAAAAAACCCATAAGCACAACAAACCCTTACAGAAAGATGGCACAAAACCCCATGGCAATAATCTCTCTCAATGTCAATGGTCTAAATGCACCTATCAAGAGACACAGAGTGGCAAAATGGATCCAGAAACTGAAACCAACATTCTGCTGTCTACAAGAAACACATCTGAACAATCAGAACAAATACAGACTCAAAGTTAAAGGATGGAAAGCAAAAATGCAAGCAAAGAACTCCCTCAAAAAAGCTGGGGTGGCCATACTAGTATCTGACAATATAGATTTCAGGTTGAAAAAGATCAGAAAGGACAGAGAAGGCCATTTTCTATTTATCAAGGGTTATGTACAACAGGAAGAAATCACACTCTTAAATGTATATGCACCTAATGAGGGACCAGTTAAATACTTAAAACAACTGCTGGCAGACTTTAAGGAGGACATCGCCAGCAATACAATAGTTGGAGACTTCAACACTGCATTGTCACCTCTGGATAGATCAACAAGAACAAAACTCAGCAAGGAAACACTGGCTCTGAAAGAAGAAATAGAAGATAGAGGACTAACAGACCTATACAGGGCATTACACCCCAAAAAGAAAGAGTACACATTCTTTTCCAGTGCACACGGAACATTTTCTAAAATAGACTACGTGCTGGGTCACAAAACATACCTCAATAGAATCAAGAAGATAGAAATTGTATCAACTATTTTTTCAGACCACGATACACTGAAGATAGAAACTAATAGCATACAGACGAGGAGAACCAAATCAAACAACTGGAAATTAAACAACTCAATGTTTAACAATGAGTGGGTCAGGAAGGAAGTCAAGGATGAAATCAAAAGATATCTGGAAACAAATGAGAATGAAGACATGAGCTACCAAAACCTATGGGATGCAGCTAAAGCTGTGTTAAGAGGAAAATTTTTAGCTTTGCAAGCATTTCTCAGGAAGGAAGAAAGGGCCTACATAGATAACCTGACTTCACAGATCAAGACCTTAGAAAAAGATCAACAAAGGGAACCCCAACCCAGACAAAGGAAAGAAATAACAAAACTTAGAGCAGAAATCAACGATAGGGAAACCCAAAAAACAATCTGAAAGGTCAATGAAGCCAAGAGCTGGTTCTTTTAGAAAATAAACAAGATTGATAAACCACTAGCAAGACTCACAAAGAAAGAGAGAGAGAACCCTAATAAACCGAATCAGAAATGAAAAAGGGGTCATCACGACAGAAACTACTGGAATTCAAAAGATCATCAGAGACTACTTTAAGAGTCTGTATGCCACGAAACAAGAGAACCTAGAAGAAATGGATAATTTCCTGGATTCCTATCACCTCCCAAGACTGAACCAAGAAGACTTGGAATACCTGATAGATCCATTAATATCAAGGAAATTGAAACTGTCTCCCCCAAAACAAAAGTCTCCCCAAAAACAAAAGCCCAGGCCCAAATGGATTCACTAGTGAATTCTTCCAAACATTTAAGGAGGACCTGTTACCAGTTCTCCTCAAGCTTTTCCAGAAAATTGAAGAAACAGGAACTCTCCCAAACAGTTTCTATGAGGCACATATCTCCCTAATACCAAAAGCAAACAAAGACACCACTAAGAAGGAAAACTACAGGCCAATATCCCTAATGAACATGGATGTGAAGATCCTTAACAAAATATTAGCAAATAGAATCCAACAACTCATCAAAATGATCATACACCACGACCAACTGGGATTCATCCTGATGATGCAAGGTTCAACATTTGGAAATCAATCAACATAACCCACCATATCAACAAAATTGCTTGTATATGTTTTTTCTTTCACAACTAGGGGATAGTTAGTTTTAGACTTACGATTTATACTTGAGTTTTATTTTTATTTATTTTTCATGTAAATATTTTTATTTAGGAGGTATGGTGAGAAAGAAAGTAATATGTTCAAGAGAGAATGTGGACTTCTTTAGAGGTGAGAGAGAATGGAAGATACCCCATAAAGGAAAAGGAAGGAATTGAACAACCCAAGATGAAATGCAGCTGACCACAGAATTATGCTATGACAATATTTGAAATTTTAAACAAATATTTGGAACATTTACCTCTGATTAATAATGTAGAAATCAAAAACAAAAACAGAGCCATCATAAATGTGGCTCAAAATCTAACAACCTGGAAGCTTTAGGTCAACTCCAGGCATATCAAGCATTCCTGCAAGTTCAAGCCCAGAGGAGTATGTTGCATAAAAGGAAATGAAATCTGTGGGTGTAAAGGACCAGTTAGGCTAGAAAGTCAACCAATCAGTGCTTGAGAAACTTCCCACCTATCATATCTGCATTGATAGAAAACCTTATTTACATGAAGGAGACCTAATTGTGGATTATCCTGCCTTTTGGTCCTCTACCCCAGGCATAGTTCAAGTGGTCATAGGTCTGTGTCTTCCAAGCTACAGTTCCAAAGTGTCAACAAATGTTTTCCCTTTGATGAAAGAACTAGGCATTTGTTCTCTATCACTAGCCCTAAGAAACTCTTACTGGGAGACCAGATATTTTTTTTCAAAATTAATAGTACTTACCTATTAAATCTTAGATACAAAAGTTTGTTCACAAAATTTTCTTCCTCGATATGAGCAAAACTTGCAAGATGAGCTCCAAATTCTTCACAAAATGCCTCAGCTTCTCTCCATGTTCTTTTCATCAGGATTTTTTCACTATTAAATACCTGAATAGTGAAAGAAAAATAATTTATTAACAATGTCATGGCTTTTAAATTCAGGACAGGAAAATATCAGAAATATAATTGCTGTCATTTAATAATAAGAACTTGACTAATTAGGGAATATCACATTTGTTGAATTAGAATGTGCATGCTCATTTAAAAGCTATTCTTTTATTTTGGGGGGATTTAGTTTTGTTATATGTTTTTTTAATTAATTTTTTTATTCTATTGAATCGCCATGGGATAGAGAATTACAAAGTTGTTCATGGTTGGGTTTCAGTCATACAATGTTCCAATACCCTCCCTCCACCAATATAATTTCCCAGGATCATTGTCCTCAGTTTCCCTCCCAGTTCCCCAAACCACCCCCAACCCAGCCTGCTTCTATGGCAGGCAACTTTCTTCTCTCTCTTTCTCCCTCTCATTTTAGGCATTATGGTTTGAAATACAGATGCTGAAAGGTAATCATGTATATACCTTTGCCTTCTTTCAACACTCAGCTCTTGTCTAAAGTGATCATGTCCAACTAATGTCATAATGGACCCTCCTTTATCTTAGTTACCTTCAACCTCGCACATCTTTGGAGGACTGGTCAATGGTTGGAAATACTGTTTTATTTTCATTCTAACAATAAATTCATGAGATGGATAGGAAAAGCTCAGTTTTATAAATGAGTTCCCAAGGACTCTCATTTAATAACCCTGAATTGTAAGTTATTGACATATATTTGATAAGTGAGAGTTGGTGAGGAGAGTCAGGCTCAGAGAGATTATGTATTTCCGGTATTAAAGCTAAAAACTGGCAGAGCTAGAATTAAATACAGTGTTTCTTGCTTCCAAAATTTATGACTTTCCATCCTGCTGGATCACCTGGCAAATTAGAACTGGTTGGATGATCATGAATCTGGTTTATCCATAGAAAGAAATGAGAAAGGGGACATGGCTTCTAAGGTAAGTGAATTCTATTGTTTTTGGGTTTTACCTATCCTAAATTCTCTGCTATTTTTCAGTTGTCCTTACAGCATTGGGAAGAAGTTAGTCAAATGTAAGTTCTGCCTTTGAGTTTATTTAGAATCAGTGATGAGGGATCAAAGACCCAGAGCACTAGACCCTGGGCTTCTCTTCATTTTTAACTGACCAACACTGAACCCAAGCCTCTGATGCCAGGGAACCACTTAGCAGCCAGCCTTCGCCGGACTCTGATTTGCTGAGCACAGTGTGAAAACTTTCTCAATCTTGTAGACTAGAACGCAGCCTTCCCATATTTTAAATTATATATGTCAAATTGTGCTTCCTCTGGAACCGCTTTTGAATCACTTTAAATTCATAAATCCTACCAACATGTCCACCAAACACACTGTATATTTGTTGACACATTAGGGTGATACATAGTAGAAAAAGCACTGGATTGGGGGTTGGAGAGATATAGCTCATAGGAGGCCAAATTTTAGTGACCAGCATCAGATGGTTCTTTTAAATCCTGCTGATAGTGACCTCTGGGAACAGAGCCAAGTCGCCCAAACAAGCAAACAAACACACAAACAAGAAAACAACATGAACAAACCAAAGATTAGGGTTAGGAGTCTCAAGACTAGGGAATTATTCCAGTTCTATCAATAAAGTAATCTTAGGCAAATTACTTTATCTGGTCAGCCTCAGTTTATTAATTTCTAAGGTTTAACTTATTGCTAGGAGTTACTTTTGGTCCTGTTATGCATTCACAGGTGCTTAATGCCATGCATCAGAATCTCTAAATAGAAAATTTATCTCATTGGGTAATGAGTTGTGCTGTATGCCAATTACTTTTCTCCTAAGATTTTCAAATTAAAATTTGTAAAATAAACTAAAGGCAAAACAACAAACAGAAATGTAATATTTCAAAAATGTATTCCTGGCCAGGAGATTGTAGATACTGATTTTTAATCTAGGATCTAAAGAACTTGCAAGCAGAAATTTCTTCAAACAAATTGGCAAGCAGACATTTATATACACACACAATTATATGTATTAACTTGCTTGATTTTCAGGTATTTGGCAAGTTGCAGAATTATCCTTAGCAGCAGATTGCCCTTAACAAGGACTTTTTTTCCTGGTTAAAAATGATGCAGAATTGTATTTATTTAATGCCCAGTGAATGCCTGCCTTGTTAATTTGCTGTATGCAATAACAACTGCTTGGGCTGGGGCTTTAATGTACTTCATGAAGAAGATCAATTTTCCTGGGATCTCTCAATATTTTTGCCTAAAATTAACTTTTGGAATATAACCAAATGCATAGAGACAGCAAATATTAATTAAGCACTTGCTCTGTTCTTAGCATTGAGATACAAGGACAAAATTAAAATGATAGTAGGCCCATTGGGAATGCTTATATAACCTTAGCATCACCTTGAAGCAACTAGACAGGCCAGGCTCTGATTCCCAGTCCAAATAGCAAGAATAAAAGGGCAACTTAAATTCAGGCTCATTTTCCTTCTGATCCTCCACTGGCTGCTTGCACAGGGACATTGCTTTAAAGTTTCTGCAGTCTTTCACTTCCCAGCGACCAGGAGGACTGCTTCCTCGAATGACAACACAGCCACCACTGGAGCCTGGAAGAAGAAAACAACACTTTACAACCAGAGAATCAGAACATTGTGTGACTGAAAGAGAACTCTTCAATGTGTTGAAAACTGACATTTCATAATGAGGTAACTAAACAAGAACAATAAAGATGAAAAGAGATGTTTTATAGATACAATCTCACATCTCTTTCTTATTGCAGGGAAAACTTAAAAGAAAACAATGAGAGAAGAGAGATGGAAACCCGAAATGTGGGTATTTTGTACTCAGGTGATAAAGAATGGGAAACAGAGTGCTCCAGTGTGAGTCCAAAATATCCCCTGCCTCTCAGCCGATGACAATCTCCCTTTACTTTCAATTACTGAGTTTTTGAAGTGTGAAAAAAAAAATTTAACACACCATTTATTGAGTACCTACTCTGCATGCTATGTGCTTAAGCTCCACTGTGAAAAACCAGAGAAAAAGACACAGTATTTATCCTCAGAAAAAAAAGACTCAGCAGGAGAAAAAAATGTATAAATGATGAATTCAAGGTAGATGTCAAGGTTCATGATAGAAGACCGGAATAGCAGCCACGAGGAGTAGAGAGAACGAGGGAGTGAGATCTGGGGACAGGAATAGGAACAAAGGGGAAAACTGACTGGTTAGCAGCAAAACTCCATTTTATTCTTTTGTATATGTTTGAGCATTTTGAAAGATGAAACTTTTTTTACACAATGAAATTTAAGGAGTTCAGGAACTCAAGTTTGCATGAAATTTATATAACTTCTAATAAAGCTTAAAATACACACGCACACATACATATACTTTGAATTTCAGTGAAAAGTACTCGTAGAAAACTAGTTTTATTCTGAAAATAAAGAGAATTAAAATTGAATAATAATGAGCTTTTTTTTTGAATCCAGGATGGTAATTCAATTAAATTAACATTCAATAACAAAAATTCGGCATTCACATTGTGTCAGTCTAGGGTGTATGTGTTCGGGATGGAAGAAAAACAAAACAACAAAATCCAACTCTTAGTTTAGTGTGTGGACCAATTGCAATAAACGATCTGTGGGGTGCAATGATAAAGTGTGCTTAAATTGCTATTGGGAGATTTCAGAAGAGCTGAGGAATCTGCTATATTAAAGGACACAGAGGATGACATTTGAAGAGAAGTTTGAGGAATAAAAAGCAGAAAAACTTTTCAGAGGATGCATTTTTTTTAAAAAAACAAGCAATTATGGATGGAACTGCTAAAGATATAACACTATTCTGGATTATGTTATAAAACATTGTCACTAGATACTAGATATTTGTCTTCATTTAATTCAGAAGTAACAGCTTACATTTTTGTAGATACAGAACCAGCATTGTACTGGTTAGCCATGTTTCACTTGTTTTATGCTCTCAGAAAGACTAAGGAGAGGGAAAATGAGAGTGGGAGTGAGGAAAAAGGAGCAGAGGAAGACTTACAAAGAGTGCTTCATAAAGGAACAGAAAAGAATGAGGAAATATGAGGAAACTAAAGTTCAAGGATTAGTGTCTTGGAGAAGGCACAGGTGATAAAATAGATTCACAAGAAGCTTTTAATAATGTGCATGTGCACTCCTGCATCAGTGAGTGTCAAAGAAGATGAAAACAATGGATCTATATGAGGAAATATAACTACAATGATCCAAAGAGAAGAAGCCAAGAGGACTTGCCTTTATAAAGGCCATTAGTTGGTTCCCCTGATTAGAACAGCGATTTAAAGTTAAAGACAGAAGCCTGGAGGTCAACAGGAAGGAGAGATTGCAGCATGTAGCTGCCCTTGCCATGAGTGAGCTTTGCTGGTCTATTGAATATGACTTTGAAATTCAGCTGCAATAGAGCCAAATCATAAACAGGGAACGCTACATGTACTGTGCAGTATAAGTCTAATAAAATCAAACTGAAAATCCAAGTGGAACACCCAAACAAAATTCATAAATGAAGTTGCTTTGGTTGAAGGGGGAATAAAAGCATGAAATTTGTCTGATTACTGCATCCTTTCTTTCCCATCACCTTTGACCTCAATCTGAGGTCTGGGGTTCTAATTCTAGTACAATGATTTCTTCATTTTAAACTTAAACATGCTAATAAATTTGAGCTGGTTAATCACACACATAAAAAATCCTTGCCTAAAATGTGAGGATAATATTTCCTTTTCTATCATGAAAGCCAAATGAAACACCCTGTGTTTATTAAATACACTGTGTTTAAAACACCCCAACAGATCAGAAGGGCTAAAACCACTTCTAAGATGCTGCTACTATTCTTATTATGACTGCTTTCAGTCTAAAAGCTGGGATTTCATGGCATGATATGTTCAATCTGGCTGCATGTTCAAAGAATTTTTTTAAAGGCTAGAATCAGCAAGTTTAAAACGCAATATACTTTTTGTTGATCTTGCATTTTGTCTTACTTTTCCACCTCAGACAATGATTAAATAGCTTTGGTTTCAGACATTATAGATATTCCACTCATCTTCATTAAGAAGAAGGAGATGTTTGTGAATAGCTATGAAGATGAAAAGTGCTGCAGGAGTGTTATTGGTATTCTAAAGTGGTTAACTTAATGGAATATTTGACCCAAATTTTAGAGTCTCAGCCCCAAAGAAGCAGTAAAGTGGTATAATAAAGGGAGTATGGACTAAGGGAGATATAAATGGAATTTATAAACCTATATTGTGAGGATGCTAGCAAAGCCAAATAATAAGGGTAGAACGTGGGAGAGAGCAGAGGTAGTTTTGCTCCCAGAGAAAATGTGTGCAAATTTGATAACTCATTTCCCATTGGAGGGAAAAACCTCATTCTATTCTTTAGTCAGACTAGTCAAACTCTTATCTCTCTAGTCTTAACCCTACTCACTCCCTTTTTTCCCTCCTGTTCTCCAAGAATAAAAGTGAAGTGAATGAATGGGACAACAAACTGGGAATTCTTGAGTGCCATGCATCTTTCTGTTTCTGTAGCTAGCGTTCTATATGGGGTTTCCTCTTTAATTAAAAACAATTTTAGGGGCTGCATGGGGAATAATGCAGTGGTAGAGTGCCTGCCTTGCATGTACAAAGCTGTGAGTTCAATTCTTGGAAATACATACAATGTACTAGTGGGATTTCCAGCACCACAACAAACTGCCCTTTACAGTAACATGGCAACCAAGTGTGTACTAGCACCACAACTAAAGCATGCATCCTGGTCACTGAAACAGCACCAGCAGCAACAAAGAGAAGGGGAAATCTTTTTAAATTAAAAAATAGAAAAACAACTTAGGGCTAGTTATTAATATTTACAGTTTCCTAAAGGAAACATTGAGACACAGAAGCTTAGTAAACTCCTAAGTTCACATAGGTAGTCAGAATTTGATTTGGATTTGAAACCAGATTTATATGGTTCTACTGTGAGATAATGTCAAGGCATTCAATAAATAACTGATGAAAAAGAAATTGAGTGGATGATTAAATCTTCCCCTCAAGTTATGCCTCATCATTTCCATGGTGCACCCCTTATTTCTCTGGTCATTTTTCTCTCCTTCAAATGGCTACAGCCTGTCTTTGAAGATGTATAAACTGTTATATTTTACCTCATATGGTAAGAGAGGATAAGAAATACGGGAGGATAATGGAGTTTAAGAGGTGCGCCCAGATTTGTCCTCAGTTTTGTAGCAGTTCATTCCAGAACTCTGATGAGCATTATTGTGAATCAGCCAACCTGGACTCCTGCCAAAGGGTTTTCGTTATTCTGTGTATGTAGAGTACCATCGAGAAAACAGATCTGACCTGCTCTATCAGGACCCCAATATTCCATGTCACTGGCAGATGGATCCCATTAACACAGGACAATTTGAGAGGTAAATGTGCCTTAGACTTGTCCCAGAAACACATGTACAACACACATTTTCTGTTGTAGTATCTGTCAAGAAACAAAACTTTCAGCACATGTTTAAGTTATGAAGGCAACATAGAGATCTGAAAGTGTTTCTTTTTTCTGTTCAGACACTTAAAAAACATAATTTTAACTTGAAAAACCTTCACAATGTTGAACTCACTTATTTGTTTTTATCATAGTGCTGCCTCCATTTATACTGAATATTTAAATCTAAGAACAAAGGACATTTTAATTTCTAATGTATTACCTACTCCCTAAATAAGAAAGGCCCTATTTATCATCTTTCCCTTTAATTAGTGATACTAATTAATGGGAATCAAGACTGGGTTTCCTGTTTTACCTGAATAATTATTGCCCTTAAAACACCAAGTGCCAGATTCTCATTTGTTACTGGTTTAGAAGAAAAAGGTGGAATTTCCTGATGTTTTTGCATAAAAATCTCAGTGTGAAAGGAAATGCGGATATATGACAGATTAAGTGAAAAGGTGATAGTCTTGAATTTGAATTAAATGTATCAGTTTGAACTAAAGAAGCAGACATTCTTATACACACACACAAACACATACACACACTTTCTAGTTCTGTACACTGAAATGGTTTAGAATAATAACAAAGCAACAAGCACTCATATTCATATGTGATAGGGAATTAATACTCTCCCTGTTTAGATGAACTAGGATCTTTGAAGAAATGGGCATTTCTAGGTCTCTAGAACAAAAATGTCCACTTTGTCACACCAATAACAAAGAAAGTATTACAGACAATTAATATTATATTAAAAGGACTTAGGAAAGACAAATTTTCCTTTAAAATAAAAATAATTGCAGTGGGTTAGATATATACAGTACATTTAAAAGTCTTACTTCATTGTAGTGTTTTTAAAATTTTCCAAATCTGAGTAAGATAGAGTTGGAAGATGCTAATGACAAATAATCATTTTTTTAAAAAAAAGAATTAAAAAAATAAGCATTCTTTTGGTCTTTATTACAAAACTCTACTTTAGAGAAACCAAAAGATTGATTGAGAGAAATAAGTTTCTTATAGAAGTAACCTACAAAAGAAGAAACCCTTAATGAATGAATAGATTTAGACATTGATTATTAATGGCAACTGATATTACAAAATGTGGATAAATGAGATACTATATGCTCTGAACAGATATGCAACCATCTACTAAATATTTTTCATGCACACACAAAATAGAATGTGTGTTGGTTCAGGCTTATGATTCTACATTTTTTTAAAAGTCAATTTTAGGAAAAATAAAGAAGATGGAGCAACACATTAAACAACATGTGAGAGATATTAAAATATATTAAAAGATATATTTTAATATTAAAATTATTAAAAGATATTAATTTATTAATATTAAAGGATCCAACATTATTAAAAGATCTGGACTATATTAACTTCATAGAAAAACTCATTTTATCAATAAATAAAGTGCAAGGGACTTATAATGTAACTCATTGCTAGAACACATGCTTCTCATGATGTCTTGGTTTTAGTCCCCCAAACCAAAAATTATTATTCTGAATTTCTTGGTTTGGGGGTCATACCTGGAATTGTTCAGGGCTTATCCTTGGCTCTCTGCTCAACAATCACTTCTGGTGATGTTGGGTACCAAGGATTGAACCTCGGTAGGATGCATGCAAGGCAAGCACTCTACCTGTTGTACTGTCTGTATGGTCCCCAGAATCAAAAAATATTTAGGAAGGGTTAGAGAGAGAGCTCAGTGATCAGAAGATTTGGTTTGTATGCAAGAGGCCTGGATTCCATCCCCGGCAAGACATATGGCACCCCAAGTACTATCAGCAGTGATCTTTGAACACTACAAGAATGCTCCCCTCCAAAATTAATGTTAAAATAAATAAAAAAGTAGATATCAAGGAAGAAGCTAAATTGAACGAGTAAAATAGGCCTTATGAGATCAGTCAATGAATTGCAATGTGTAACGGTATTTTAGATTCTGATTCAAACTAGAAAATACATTATTATATATTTGAGTCATTTCAAAATGTGAGCGTTGATTGATTTTGATGTTATGGAATTATAGTTAATTACATTAAGGTGTGTTAAATACTTTATGTTTATGTTTCTGAAAATTATCTTTTAGAGACAATACTGAAATACTCATGGATAAAATAATATAGTGCTTTGGATTTGCTATAAAAATTTGGGTAATGCTGAGGTGAAGGGGGAATAAAAGCGCTGACATTGATGATGTTATTAATTGATAATAATTGATGACGGTGTATCGTTGCTGTATATTTGTGCATTTATTATCTGAAAATCCTAATATAAAGTTGAAATGGCATAACGATTCATCTGTTAAACAGATTGAATATTTTGATAGTGAAACATAGAGACAGAGTATTGGGTTAGTTTATAAAAAGCAGCAGGCTGACTGCTCAGTGGTCAATTTATATATTCTGTCTAGGTTGGATTAAGATTCTGACATGGGACCAAACTAATGGATTCTTTTGTGACAGGCAGGGAAAAAACTGTGATTTAGGGTGGTGTTTCTGCAAACTGCAATTTAAACCAAAAAGAAAAAAAAGGAAACACAGGGGCTTTTATATTGCCATTTTCTTCAAAAAAGATTTACATTTTCATCTTACTCAGAGACAATTTATTCAATGTCAATCAGCATGAGCAGCCAAACTGAGCATCACTGTATTATTTTTGCTTCAGGGAAAAGAGAAAAAGAGTAGTGCCACTCAAATAAATTACAGTAGAAACTTATGAATGACAAGGAACTCTGCTTCAATTCCAGATTTTAGACATCCAAATATGCCCCAAGGAAGGTAACATTAAAAACCAAAAATTTTGTCTACTCAAAATGTATTAATTTATTTTGACAGGTATAGACATTCCTAACAAAATTCCAAAGTATATTAGAAATGATAACTGCATTTTTGCAGCAATAATGTGACATGGGATTTTTAATATTCTCTTCATTTTAATAACAATGACATATTTGTTGAATGAGAAGGTTGTTTATTGACTGAATTGTGATGCTTCTGGTTTAGAGCTATGCAAAATACCCATTTCTACACAAAGTTCCTAACCAATGCTTAAACACAAAAGATCTAATTTGTCTTAACTTTACCTTGCAAGTGTCTTTAAAAGTACAATGAAAATAAAAAACCCAACTATATGTATATATATATATTAGAGAATTTCAGGAGCTCAGCGAAACTGAGTAAAATACAGAGTTCCTTTATACTCTTTTCTAACATTCCCCAACTAACATTCCTTAGTGCTATAGTACCACATTGGTTAAGATGAATGAACGTACATTTCACATCATTTTTATCCAAATCTCATGGTTTACATCAGGGTTCACCTCTTGTATATTCTATGGGTATGGAAAATGCATAATGACACATGTACACCACTGTAGTTAATATACAAATATAAGGGACCAGAGTGTCGGTACAGCAGGTAGGGTAATTTTTTCTTGCATGGGGCCAACCAGGTTTAATCCCCAGCACCCCTGATCCCTGCTGGGAGTGAGTCCACGGTACAGAGCCAGGAGTAACCCCTGAGCATCTCTGGGTGTGGCACAAAAACCCCTAAATAATAAATAAATAAATAAATAGCACTGTAGCACTGTCATCCTGTTGTTCATCAATTCGCTCAGTGGGCATCAGTAACGTCTCCATTGTGAGATTGTTGTTACTATTTTTGGCATATCTGATATGCCATGGGTAGCTTGCCAGGCTCTGTCATGCAGGTGGGATACTCTCGGTAGCTTGCTGGGCTCTCCAAGAGGGACAGAGGAATAGAACCCAGGTTGGTGTGTCCATGGCAAAAGCCCTACACGCTGTGCTATCGCTCCAGTCCGAATCCCGGATCCCCTCCAATCCCGGAGAAGCCGGTAGGAGCCCCGAGGAGAGTTCTCAAATAAATAAATATTAAAAATAATTTAAAATAAATAAATATAAATATAAATTAGTTTCACTGGCTGAAAAGCTCTTAGTGCTCTGCCTACTTATTCCTCCTTCCCTTCTCATCCCTGGTACTAATTTTTGGTTTGTCTCAGTTTTCCTTTTTCCAGAATGCCATGTGTTTGGAATCATACAATATGTAGCCTTTTTGTACTGGATTATTTCACTTAGTACTATGTATTCAGGTTTCCTCCATATCTTTTACTGACTTAATTATTTCTTTTTAGTGCTAAATGGCAATACATTGTCTGAATGTACCAAAGTATATTTATCCACTCGTTTACTGAAGAGCAACTTTATTGCTTTCAAGTTTTGCCAAGTATGAATAATGCATCTATAAAAATCCATGTGAAGGTTTTTCTGTAGATTTAAGTTTTCCATTCATCTATGTAAATAGCAAGAACTGTGACTGATGGACTGAATAGTAATAGCACGTTTCACTTTACTAAAATATGTCAAGCTCTCTCCTGAAGTCGTTACACCATTTTGTATTTCCAACAGCAATATATGAACATTCCTGCAATTCAACATCCTTGCCAGCATTTGGTGTTGTCCATGTTTTTGATTTTTGTTAATTACAATAAGTGTATATGGAATCTCATTGTTTTAATTTGCAATTTCCTAATGACATGATTTTGAATATATCTTTATATACATCTTGACACTTATATATTTTATTTTTAATATTTTTATTTTTAAATAGGGATTTTTTTCTATGTTGAGTTCTAAGAGCTCTTTATACATAAAAGTTTTTTTATCAGTTGGGTAAATACTTTCTTCCAGCATTTGGTATTTTTTTTGTTCTCTTAACATTGTCTTTCTCAGAGCAAAAGTATTTCATTTTAAAAAGTCCAACTCATCAATTATTTCTTCATTAATTGGGACTTTGGAGTTATATCTAAAAGTCATTTAAATACATAATATCTAGGTTATTATGTTATCCTTTAGCATTGCTAAAGTTTTGCATCTCATTTAGGTCTAGGATCCAATTTGTGTTAATTTTTGAGAAAAATATTGGCTTTGTGTCTAAATCCTTTTGTCATTTTTGTTTTTGCATGTTGATGTCCAGTTGTAGCAGCTTTGTGGGTAGAATGGTGGGTTGGATGACAGCTAGTGACTCAAGAGGTATTACTGGTTCTGTGCTCAGGAATAACATATATATAGGGGAGGCATATGTGGTGCCAGGGATCAAATTGGGGTTGACTGCATACAAGGTAAGCACCTTAATACCTGTACTATTGTTCCAACTCCTGATTTGTCTATTTTTTTTTTGTCACTGTTTTGAAGAGTGTAGGAGTTAGGTAGCATTCATCTCTGACTTTGTTCTATATCTTTAACATTGTGTTGGTTATTTTAGATGTTTTGTTTCTTAAAAACTTTATATTCTGTTTACAGTTATACACAGTTACTTGGATTTTGATTGTGCTAGTGTTGAATCTATAGATCAATTTGTAAAGACCCGAAAATCTTCCCATCCATGATTATGTAGTAGCTTTCACATATTTAGTTGTTTGATTTCTCTCAAAGATTTTATAGATTTATTCATGTATATTTTACCTAATTTGTCAATTTTATACATTTGCACTTAATTTCCTAGGATATTAGGAGCAATGAGTTTTTTATTTTATTTTGAGTTTTTTATTTCATATTAAATTTTTTCATTGCCTATATGAATTTGCCAATATTTAATCATACAAGTGATTTAGATTGTACATTAGTCTTGTGTTTCAAATTCTATAATCACTATTGTTTCAGGCACAATTTTTTTTTTAATTTTTAAATTTATTTATTTTTAATTAGAGAATCACCGTGAGGGTACAGTTACAGATTTCTACACTTTTGTGCTTATACTTCCCTCATACAAAGTTCGGGAACCCATCCCTTCACCAGTGCCCATTCTCCACCACCCGTAAACCCAGTGTCCCTCCCACCCTCCCCAATCCCATCTCCCCCCCACCCCACCCTGCCACTGTGGCAAGGCATTCCCTTCTGTTCTCTCTCTCTAATTAGCTGTTGTGGTTTGCAATAAAGGTGTTGAGTGGCCGCTGTGCTCAGTCTCTAGCCCTCATTCAGCCCGCAACTCCCTTCCCCCACATGGCCTTCGACTACAATGTAGTTGGTGATCGCTTCTCTGAGTTGACCTTTCCCCGGAACGTGAGGCCAGCCTCGAAGCCATGGAGTCAACCTCCTGGTACTTATTTCTACAGTTCTTGGGTGTTAGTCTCCCACTCTGTTATTCTATATACCATAGATGAGTGCAATCTTTCTATGTCTGTCTCTCTCTTTCTGACTCATTTCACTCAGCATGAAACTTTTCATGCCCATCCACTTAACTACAAAATTCTTGACCTCCTTTTTTCTAACAGCTGCATAGTATTCCATTGTATAGATGTACCAAAGTTTCCTCAACCAGTCATCCGTTCTGGGGCATTCGGGTTTTTTCCAGATTCTGGCTATTGTAAACAGTGCTGCGATGAACATACATGTGCAGATGTTGTTTCGATTGTACTTTTTTGCCTCTCTGGGATATATTCCCAGCAGTGGTATTGCTGGGTCAAATGGGAATTCAATATCTAATTTTTTGAGAGTCGTCCAAACTGTTTTCCAGAAGGGCTGAACCAGTCGGCATTCCCACCAGCAGTGAAGAAGGGTCCCTTTCTCCCCACATCCTCTCCAACAGCGGTTGCTTTTGTTCTTTTGGATGTGTGCTAGTCTCTGTGGTGTGAGGTGGTATCTCATGGTTGTTTTGATCTGCATCTCTCTGATGATTAGTGATGCAGAGCACTTTTTCATGTGTCAGGCACAATTTTTATTGATCTAAATTTTCTACATTAACAATCACATCATATACGAAGTTTTCTTTTCTCACAACATGTATTAGTTTTATTTGCTTTTATTGTCCTATTGTATTTACTAGGATTCCTTGTACAATGCTTTAAACCAATGAGAGAAGGACCAGAGTAATAGTACAGTGAGTAGGGCATTTGCCCAAGTTTTCCAGGAGTGATCCCTGAGCACTGAGCCAAGTGTAAGCCCTGAGCACTGCAGGGTGTGCACCAACCCCAATGAAATAAATAACTGATGATGAAGTTTTACACCTACTACTAGTAGGAAAGTTTTTAGTTTCCCCACATTTAGTAGGGCGGAGCGATAGCAGAGCGGGTAGGGTGTTTACCTTGCACGAGGCCAATACGGTTTGATTCCTTTATCCCTCTCAAAGAGCCCAGCGAGCTACCGAGAGTATCCCGTCCCCATGGTAGACCCTTTCAAGCTACCTGTGGCGTATTGGATATGCCCAAAACAGTAACAATGAGTCTCACAGTGGAGACATTACTGGTGCCCGCTCAAGCAAATCAATAAACAAGGGGAAGACAGTGCTCCAGTGCTACTGTCCCTTTAGTATGATAGCTGTGGGTTTTCTGTAGATGTTCTATGTCAATTACAGAAAGAGCCCCTCTAATATAAATTCTTAATGTAAATGGCTGTTGGGTTTTTGTTACTTTTTTCCCCATACATATTGATATAATCATGTGATTTTTTTTCTTTAGACTATTAATGTGATGGACTGTACTTTTTTTGGTTGGTTGGGTTTTGGGCCACATGTAGGGAAGTACCCAACCTGATATACTATCTGTCTGGCCCAGATTTTTGGTTGCTGAACTAGCCTTGAATACCTTGGACAAGTCCTACTTGCCAATGGGTGTATAATTTTTTTCATACTTTGTTTAATTTATTTTATTAATATTTGATCAGGGATTTTCAATACATGTTAATGAGAAATATTCATTGACAGCTTTATTTTCTAATAATGTCATTGTCAGGGGCTGGAGTGATAGCACAGTGGTAGGGCGTTTGCCTTTCACGCGGCCAACCTGTGTTCGATGATTCCTCCACCCCTCTCGGAGAGCCGGGCAAGCTACTGAGAGTATCGCACCCACATGGCAGAGCCTGGCAAACTACCCGTGGTGTATTGGATATGCCAAAAACAGTAACAATAAGTCTCACAATGAGAAACGTTACTGGTGCCCGCTCAAACAAATCGATGAGCAACGGGATGACAGTGGCAGTGACAGTCATTGTCAGATTTTGATATTAGTGTTATCTAGCATCATAGTATGAGTCCTACTTGCTTCTTTAATTTTCCAGAAGAGGCTGTAGAGAACTGTTACAATTTATTCCTGAATTGTTTTGTAGAATTCATTGAATCCATCTGTGCCTAGTGTTTTATATTTTGGAATGTTATTACTTATTAATCCAATTTATTTAATAACTTTAGTCAAATTTAGATAACATATTTATTTGTGATTTTTTATTTACAGACTATGTCTTTAAAGGAATCAGTATATTTTATGTCCCAAATTTTTAGTTAATTGCTCATAATATTTCTTTACCATCTCTTTAATATCCATGAATCTGTAGTGATATCCAGTCTTTCATTTAATCGATCAGTACTTTGTGTTTTCTCTCTCATTTCTTTTAAAATTCTTAATATTTCTCTTTTATCTTGCATGTTATTTGAATATGCATTGTTCATTCTCTATTTTGGGACTTTTTTATCTTTGTTACTGATTTTCTGTTTCATTTCCTTGTAGTCTGAGAGTAGATATTGAATGATTTCTATTCTTTCCAATATGTTAAGCTGTGATTTATGACTCAGAATGTGGTCAACCTAGGTGAATGTTTCATGTGAGTTTGGTAACATATAATCTGCTATTGTTAGATGAAGAAGTCTACAGATGTCAACTATACATATTTGACTGATAATGCTATTGAGTTCAACTTTGTCCTTACTGATTTTCTGCCTTCTGGATCTATTCATTTATGATAGAGGACTGTTAACTGCTTCAACTATAACAGTATATTCATCTATTTCTCCTTGCAGTTCTGTTGGTTTTTCTCACATGTATTTTCATGCTCTGTTAGTAAGCTGCCTTCACTTCTGATTCTATAGGCATGTGTGATTTTGAGCAAGGAATTTGCACCTTGAATTTGTCAAAAAATTTAGAAAACAACACAAAAACTCACGTGGATTACACTTTAAAAATAATCGGGGACTGGAGAGAGAACAAGATAAAAGCACATGTCTTAAATGTGGCTGACCTCAGTTCAATCTCTCATATCATATGGTCCCCTGAATATTGAGGCACTAGAGAACACTGAGCCCTGGTGGGTCTGACCCTGAAGGCCTATGAAATAACTGGAATGGCTCAGGTAATCCCAGACACCATAGGGTCTGAGTAGCACTGCATCCTCGGCCTCTCGCCTTGAACTATAGGACTGGTTGGCTGAGAAATGTGGGGGAAGCGCCCCTGAACCTCCTGAACTTGGTTTGGGAAGAGTCCTCTAAACCCGGCCCCCTCCACCAAAAGAAAACCTTTCACCTTTCACCTACTGAAAACCTATTCTAATTGCTTTAGCTGATTTAGCATTAAGAAAACACTAAAAAAGAATCAAAAGAAGAGGAACAAAACATGGAAGAAATTTTGGGCTAAAAACCCAAGAGGGACCAGTGATGTCAAATATAGTCATACAGTTTCTTCTACTCACGGGGCTGATGTACATTCCAGTGTGTGTACTGCACCGGCTCAGACTTCCACCCTGCAGTCTTCCAAGAATATTCTCCTGTATTGTTTTGGTCTTGAAGACCTATCCAAAAATAGCTGTCTTCAGTTGTTACCATACTACTGATCAAACTGGTAATAAAAGCCTGTTCAAATCTGGAAGAGGGAGAAAGAAAATGGTTGTGTTAAGTTTCTAGGAATATAAAAATGCTATTAAAACAGAATGAGGTTCATAGAACAGTACCAGTGTAAATATTTTCATAAATCCTTTGGAAGATGGAGCAGAAAAATAGACAAAGACCCTGGACATTATTTTAAAATGTCAAATAGCAGGATGATTCCCAAAACACACAAGTCAAGAGAATTTGATTCTCACTGACAGTGTTACTTCTTTCAAACAATAGAGTCCAGCTCCTGTTTCAGAAGATGGATAGTCAAGTCCTGAAAGCCAGAAATACTTTCCTTGGCACATCATGTGCCCTGTTTGTAATTTGGTCACACAATGTATGATATGCCATAATGTGCGTGAGGTGGACACTTGGCAGGTGGCAGCAGGAAGAATATTATGCAATTCTGAATGTGCATCTGCCAGTCAAGAGTGTACATTCATTCTTCACCGTCCTCGCCTGTTGAGAATGAAATAGAGACTAGAGTAAGTAGCACTTGTATGTCTTCCAAATTGCTTTATTCACAGGCACATGGATTCCTTGGCATATTCAAACGTTCTTACAGAAACATATTCACTGAAGATAAATTTTAAACCCTAGCAACGAATTCAAGGAAGAATATCCGCTTTCCCTTCTCCCCAAATAACAGAATGAATTAGCATCTATTGAGTGGTGGCAATATCCTCTTTGCAACATGAATACATCAAAAGCAGAATCTAGAAAACTTGCAATGTACTTTCACATGAATAACTAATAGAAATATGTGAGTATTAAAATTTAACTAGCATTGAAATTTCAAGTTAAGTTGAAAAGGATTTTGAAAAATTTATTTTCAACACATGTGAAGTTTTAAATATTTTTAATAGTGTCTTTTAGCCAGGTCAGCTGAGACAAGGAGAAAGAGAAGCCTGATAAAATTACACAGGAAACCAAAGGAGAAAGTAAGTTTAGACTTTTCATTCAATTTTGAATGTTTTTCTTTGCCATGGATATTTAACTTGTTAAGGGAAACAAAAGCACTGGGATCATTCAAGAATAGGAGATTCTGGAAGCATACAGGGAAAGAAAGAGAAAAGAAATATGGAAAGGTCTGGTGGAGAGATGGTTGCTCAATCATTGTATGACTGAAATGCAAACATGAAGGTTTGCAAGTATGTAACTGTACCTCACGGTTATTCACTAATAAAAAAATTTTTTTAAAAAGAAAAATATGGAAAGGTAAAAATTTTTATTGTTTTACAAACATTACTAGCAACATCTAGTGATCTTAAGCATTCGTGGTATCCATTCTTGCAGAGCATATTGATTTTCTTCATGTTTTTGTAAATATTTTTCTGCAGATAACATTTTACTAATATAAATAGCACATATTTAAAATTAGAAAACTATTTTATTGTCATATCATTTGCGGGTTATACATACCTGAAAGTGCTCAGGGGCTACTCACTTTCTTTGCTGGGAGACCATGCAGTGGTTGGGATTTAACTCAGGTTAACTGCATGAAAAGCATGCACTAAGGTACTATAACTCTGAACTAGGAAAGCGTTTTCAACCATACTGAAGTAGCATAATTGTATATAAATGTATTTTGAAAGCAAAGTTCGGGGCTGGAGCGATAGCACAGCGGGTAGGGCGTTTGCCTTGCACGCGGCCGACCCGGGTTCGATCCCCGGCATTCCATATGGTCCCCCAAGCACCGCCAGGAGTAATTCCTGAGTGCAAAGCCAGGAGTAACCCCTGAGCATCGCTGGGTGTGACCCAAAAAAAAGAAAGCAAAGTTCATCAAACTAAATATTTTTAGATGCTATTGTAATTTTAACAAAAATTACACTTCTATTCATCCACATTCTCATAACATAGTTTTCCTTCTTTTAGTCAGAGTTGCATAACTATCATAGCCAGTGGGTACCAAAAATTGATGTGCTATAAGGCTATCAAGACACTATATCACAGATACTCTGGCTTGTTAAATATACTGCCTTAAGCCCAGAAGGTATAGCTAATTCTTTATACTACAGCACTTGCTCAATACTGGCAGCAATAGCATCATCTGTGAACCTAGGCTTTGGTATCATTATTCGTGAGAACATTTTGTATTTGTTCTTTCTTCATGTTAGGGCTATTTAGTCTATTTAGTCTACTATATTTTGCTATTTTGTCTCGATTTATCATTTCTCAAAATGATAAAAATTTTCTGCTTCCTGAATTAGCAAATGTATTAAATCCTAAAAACTTCAAATTAAATAGGACTCTAGTTTTTCTTGTTTCTTTTCAGAGGATGGCATTGTTAACAAAAACATTCAGCAAAAATCAGTCTTTTCAGTTATATATTGTGAGAAATTAACTCTGGATAATAGTAGGCAACCTCTTGAGTGTCTATTTCCTACTAAGAAATAAGACCAGAATTTATGTTCTTTACTGCTGGCTATTTGGTTTCAACACCAGGAAGGTTTGAAAACTCTAGCTTACGGTAATGGAGCAGATGACCTTTTAAAATAGCTTTAGTTCAGTGCTTTAAAATCATTTGTTTGGGAATAAGCAAAAGTTTGATCATATCTAGCATTTTACTGGGTCTTACCGAGGTTATTTAGATCAAATGAGATGGTTTAAGGACAAAATGCAGTTAACTGTATAGATTTTACCTTGTTATTTAAACCAGGACAATATTTTTTTTTTATTTTAAAGTACCATTTATTTTTTAGGGTCAGAAAAATAGAACAGCAGTAAGGCTCCTGTCTTGCATGCAGCAGACTCTGGTTTGATCCCTGGCATATGATCCCCCGAGTATTGGTAGGAATGATCCCTGAGCACAGAGCCAGGAATAAGCCAAGAATAAGCCAGGTATAAGCCAGGAATAATGCTGTGAGTGGCCCAAACCTAATCAGTCACATGCTTAACTTTAGACACTCTTAATACTTTTAGCAACTTCCATGATTCTAGGTCAAAACTTTCTGGGTTATATCTTAAGTTACTTTTTTTTTACAGTAATTTTTTTAAATTACTGAATCACCGTGAGGGTACAGTTACAGATTTATACAATTTTGTGCTCATGTTTCCCTAATACAAAGTTCGAGAACCCATCCCTTCACCAGTGCCCATTCTCCACCACCAGTAAACCCAGCATCCCTCCCACCCTCCCCAATCCCATCTCCCCCCCACCCCACCCTGCCACTGTGGCAGGGCATTCCCTTCTGTTCTCTCTCTCTAATTAGCTGTTGTGGTTTGCAATAAAGGTGTTGAGTGGCCACTGTGCTCAGTCTCTAGCCCTCATTCAGCCCGCAACACCCTTCCCCCACATGGCCTTCGACTACATTATAGTTGGTGATCCTTTCTCTGAGTTGCCCTTTCCCCAGAATGTGAGGCCAGCCTCCAAACCATGGAGTCAACCTCCTGGTACTTATTTCTACAATTCTAGGTTGTTAGTCTCCCACTCTGTTATTCTATATACCACAGATGAGTGCAATCTTTCTATGTCTGTCTCTCTCTTTCTGACTCATTTCACTCAACATGAAACTTTCCATGCCGATCCACTTATATACAAAATTCATGATCTCCTTTTTTCTAACAGCTGCATAGTATTCCATTGTATAGATGTACCAAAGTTTCCTCAACCAGTCATCCATTCTAGGGCACTCGGGCTTTTTCCAGATTCTGGCTATTGTAAACAGTGCTGCGATGAACATACATGTGCAGATGCCATTTCGATTATACTTTTTTTGCCTCTTTGGGATATATTCCCAGCAGTGGTATTGCTGGGTCAAATGGGAGCTCAATTTCTAATTTTTTGAGAATCGTCCATATTGTTTTCCAGAAGGGCTGAACCAGTCGGCATTCCCACCAGCAGTGTAGAAGGGTCCCTTTCTCCCCACATCCTCTCCAACAGCGGTTGCTTTTGTTCTTTTGGATGTGTGCTAGTCTCTGTGGTGTGAGGTGGTATCTCATGGTTGTTTTGATCTGCATCTCTCTGATGATTAGTGATGTAGAGCACTTTTTCATGTGCCTTTTGGCCATTCGTATTTCTTCCTTGGTAAAGTTTCTGTTCATTTCTTCGCCCCATTTTTTGATGGGGTTGGATGTTTTCTTCTTGTAGAGTTCAACCATTGCTTTATATACCATTGATATCAACCCCTTATCTGATGGGTATTGTGTAAATACCCTTTCCCATTCTGTGGATAGTCTTTGTATTCTGGTCACTGTATCTTTTGCGGTGCAGAACCTTTTTAGTTTAATGTAGTCCCATTTGTTGATCTCTGTTTTTACTAGATTGCTTAGTTCCGTGTCACCTTTGAAGATACCTTTATCTTCAATATTGTGGAGGGTTTTGCCGACCTTGTCTTCAATGTACCTTATGGTTTGTGGTCTGATGTTGAGGTCTTTAATCCATTTTGATCTGACTTTTGTGCATGGTGTCAGGTCAAGGTCTAAGCCCATTTTTTTGCATGTGGTTGTCCAGTTGTGCCAGCACCATTTGTTAAAGAGGCTTTCCTTGCTCCACTTCACATCTCGTGCTCCCTTATCAAAGATTAGATGATCATACATTTGGGGTTGTGTGTAGGGATATTCCACCCTGTTCCATTGGTCTATGGCTCTGCCTTTGTTCCAGTACCATGCTGTTTAAATTGTTACTGCTTTGTAGTAAAGTTTGAGGTTGGGGAGGGTGATGCCTCCCATTGTCTCTTTCCCAAGAATTGTTTTAGCTATCCGTGGACGTTTGTTGTTCCATATGAATTTTAGGATTGCTTGATCTGTTTCTTTGAAGAATGTCATGGGTATCCTTATAGGGATCGCATTGAGTCTGTATAATGCTTTGGGGAGTATTGCCATTTTGACAACATTGATTCTCCCTATCCACGAGCAGGGTATATGTTTCCATTTCCTCATGTCCTCTTTTATTTCATGGAGTAGCGTTTTATAGTTTTCTTTGTAGAGGTCTTTTACTTCCTTGGTTAAGCTGATTCCGAGGTACTTGATTTTCTGGGGCACGATTGTGAATGGGATTGCTTTTTTCATGTCCCTTTCCTCTGCCTCATTGTTTGTGTATAGGAAGGCCATGGATTTTTGGGTATTGATCTTGTAGCCTGCAACTTTACTGTATAAGTCTATTGTTTCTAAGAGTTTCTTAGTAGAGGCTTTAGGCTTCTCTAGATATAGTATCATATCGTCTGCAAATAGTGAGAGTTTGATTTCTTCCTTTCCTATCTGGATGCCCTTAATCTCTTTTTCTTGTTTAATAGCTATCGCAAGTACTTCCAGTACTATATTGAAGAGGAGTGGTGAGAGTGGGCATCCTTGTCTTGTGCCTGATCTTAGAGGAAAGGCCCTTAGTTTTTCCCCGTTGAGGATAATGCTTGCCATAGGCTTGTGGTAGATGGCTTCGACTATCTTGAGGAAAATTCCTCCAAACCCCATTTTGGTGAGGGTTTTCATCATGAAAGGATGTTGGATCTTGTCAAATGCTTTCTCTGCATCTATTGATATGATCATATGGTTTTTATCTTTACTTTTGTTGATATGATGGATTATGTTGATTGATTTCCGAATGTTAAACCATCCTTGCATCCCCGGGATGAATCCCACTTGGTCATGATGTATGATCTTTTTGATGAGTTGTTGGATCCTATTTGCTAATATTTTGTTAAGGATCTTCGCATCGGTGTTCATCAGGGATATTGGTCTGTAATTTTCTTTCTTAGTGGTGTCTTTGTTTGCTTTTGGTATTAGGGAGATGTGTGCTTCATAGAAACTGATTGGGAGAGTTCCTGTTTTTTCAATTTCCTGGAAAAGTTTGAGGAGAACTGGCAACAGGTCTTCTTTAAATATTTGGAAGAATTCGCCAGTGAAACCATCTGGGCCTGGGCTTTTGTTTTTGGGGAGGTTATTGATTACAGTTTCAATTTCCTTAACATTGATGGGTCTGTTCAGGTATTCCAAGTCTTCTTTGTTCAGTCTTGGGAGATTGTAGGAATCAAGGAATCCATCCATTTCTTTTAGGTTCTCCTTTTTTGTGGCGTATAGACCTTCAAAGTAGTCTCTAATGATCTTTTGAATCTCACTGGTTTCTGTTATGATGTACCCATTTTCATTTCTGATTCAATTTATTAGGATTCTCTCTCTTTCTTTCTTTGTGAGTCTTGCTAGCGGTTTATCAACTTATTTATTTTCTCGAAGAACCAGCTCTTTGTTTCATTGATCTTTCAGATTGTCTTTTTGGTTTCAATGTCATTAATTTCTGCTCTAATTTTTATTATTTCTTTCCTTCAATCTGGTTTGGGTTCCTTTTACTGGTCCTTTTCTAAGTTCTTGAGTCGTGAAGTCAAGCTATCTATGTGGGCCCTTTCTTCCTTCCTGAGGAATGCTTGGGCTATAAATTTTATCCGAGAAGTAGTGTATGGTTCTTTCGAGTTTGAGTGAGAGTTTAGCCGGATAAAGTATTCTTGGTGAGGCATTTTCATTGAGTTTTTTCACTATGTCCCACCATTGTCTTCGGGCTCGGAGGGTTTCCTCTGACAGGTCTGCTGTAAATCTAAGGGGTGCTCCTTTGTATGTGATTTCCTTCTTTGAGCTTGCTGCTTGCAGAATTGTGTTTCTATCCATAGTATCCATCATTCTGACTATGATATGCCTTGGAGTCTTTTTATTAGGGTCTCTTTTTGCTGGTACTCTTCGGACTCCTTGTATCTGGATGCCTGCCTTCTCCAGCTCTGGGGATTTTTTAGCAATGATGTCTTTGACTGTGTTTTTTTCATTGGGGTTACTTCCCTGTGCTTCTGGTACTCCAATGATTCTTATGTTGTTCCTCTTGAAGTCATCCCCCAGGGCTCTGATTCGCTCTATAGCCATTTTGAGGTCCTTCGCCATGATTTGTTGTTGTCTATAAGCTTTCTGCAGCTCATCCTCAAGGTTGCTGATTCTGTCTTCGGCTGTAGTCATTCTACTGGTGAGGGCATCTACTGCAATTTTTAATTCATCTACCGATTCCTTTATTTGTGTGACTTCCGTTCGTAGGTTTGAAATTTCTGCTCTCATTTCTTCCTGCATTTTCTTGGTAGACCGTTCCAGTGCTTCATTCATCTCCTCCCTTAACTTATTGGATGTCTGTTCCATGGTTGCTTGGAGTAGGTCGACTCTCCTCCAGATTTCCTCTCTGAATTGTTTATCTGAGAGGTCGTAGATGTGAGTAGCCCCTGTTGATATTTCTGGAATCTTTTCTTCTCCCTCTCTTCGTGGAGGGATTTTCACTGCCTCTTCATATTGTTACGGAAGTATAGAGTTGGAACTTTGTAGTTATTTATTCCTGTTCCCTCTTGTGGAAAGGAGGGGCTCTGATTGTGCTAACCTTCCCTTATTCACTGACAGCTTTTATAGTGTCAAACTAAGCTAATGGATATTTTGCATAAGTGGTTGAGATTGCAAAAGTGAATTTTCAAAGAAATACACAGTACTGATTGGGCTGAGGTAAGAAATAATAACTGTGGCCGCTCCGACAGGAGGCCACGCCCACTTTGAGACCACGCCCACTAAGATACAGGCCACGCCTTCAGTGTCTTCCTGTTAGAGAGCCAGGTGGGTGGGAAGCGGGGGACAGGAGGGCGTGGCCGAGGGTTGGTCTTGGTACCTGGTGGGCGGGCGAAGTTACAGAGCTAGATCGGAAGACGGGGTGCGCAGGGCGCGTGGGGGGCGGCCGCAGGAACTCAGGGAATCCACCAGGACAATATTTTTAATATATATATATTATTGAATCACTGTGAGATAGATGCTTACAAAGTTGTTCATGATTAGGTTTCAGTCATACAGTGTTCCAACACCCATCCCTACACCAGTGTACATTTCCCAGCACCAGTGTCCTCAATTTCCCTCTTATCAACCCCATCTCTTCGCCACCAGCCGACCTCTATGGCAAGCACCTCTCTTCTCTCTTCTGTCTGTCTGTCTATCTGTCTATCTCCTTTTGGGCATTGTGATTTGCAATACAGATACCGAAAGGTTATCATGTATATCCCTTTACCTACTTTTAACACTCTTGTGCAGCATGATCAAGACATTATTTCTAAAGAATTCAGTTAAAATGTTATATTTTTTAAAAAAGGATAAGATGTCTTTCTTGGGTGTTTCTACTTACAAAGTCAAATTGTATAGCGTAATAATTTGTGGAATCAGAAATAGAATGCTCAAGTCAATTCTGTAAGTAGTTAGAAAGGGCCAGAGGGATAGTATAGAGGTTAAGGTGATTGCCTTACATACAGCCAACCCTGTTTTCATCCTCAGCATCACATATGGTCCTCAGAGCCCAGCCAAGAATGATTCTTGAGCACTGCGTCAGGAGTAAACTTTTAGTACTGCTCCCCAAAAAAGTGTAAACTACAAAAATATGTCTTCCATCAATTTGGCAAGAAAATACTACTCATGGTGTCATGGTGCTATTATTAAATTTTAATTAAAATGAATTTTAAAATACTTTTGGTTATTTCCGTAGTTTAAAAATATTAATTTTTATTGAGCTACTGTGAGTTACATAGTTTCAAAGCTGCTCATGGTTGAGTTTCAGTCATACAATGTTCTAACACCCGTCCCTTCACCATTGTATATTTCCCACCACCAATGTTCCCAGTTTCCATTCTGCCACCATCACCCCATCAGTCTGCCTCTATGGCAGGCACTTTTCTTTTTTTGTCCTCTTTCTCTCTCCTTTTGGACATCATAGTTTGCAATACAGGTACTGAGAGGTCATTTTGTTTGTTCCTTTACACACTTTCAGCATGTACTTCTTATTCAGAATGATCATTTCCAACTATAATTGTCATAGTGGTCCTTTCTCTATCCCAATTGCCTCCTTACCCAGCACTTGAGGCAGGCTTCCAGTCATGGACCAGTCCTGCTGGCCCTTGAGCACTGAGTCAGGAGTAAAATTTTAGTACTGCTTCCCAAATAAGTGTAAACAAGAAAAAAATATGTCTTCCATTAATTTGGCAAGAAAATACTGCTCATGCTGTCAGTCAAGGTGCTTTTATTAGGTTTTAACTAAAATTAATTTTTTTTTGCATTTTGGGTCATATCTGGCGATGCACAGGGGTTACTCCTGGCCCTGCACTCAGGAACCACTCCTGGTGGTGCTCAGGAGACCATATGGGATGCTGGAAATTGAACCCGGGTTGGCCGTGTGCAAGGCAAATGCCCTACCTGCTGTGCTATCACTCCAGCCCCTAAAATTTAAATTTTAAATGGTTTCTTGTTTCTACTGTCCTTGGTTGTTAGTATGGGTATTAGTGTACTTGGGAATGAAATGTATTTTTAAAAGATATCAAAGCAAGTCTTTGTTTTATATATATATATATATACATATATATAAACTTTTTCTCATTTCATAATAAGCATTTTGCATTTCAAAAATATATATTTTCTAAGGAGAAATTTTATATTTAAACATCAGATTGTATAACATCTTTTCATCAATTTACCTACTAAAGTATATAGGTGGAAAAAATAGTTTTTTCCTGTCTGTGAATGACATGATCTTCAGCAGACAGCAATGTGAGAAGGATCAATAAGCACTGTGTGTGCTTGTATTACCTAAAACAACAAACTGAATAAAAGTAATACATTGGAAGTAACTTCACAAGAGAGCTATTTTTATCAAAAGAACACAAGGACAATAGATACAGGGCTAGGAATATTGCTTCATAATTGGAAGCCGCGCGGGCCTGGCAAGCTACCTGTGCGTATTGGATATGCCAAAAATAGTAACAATAAGTCTCTCAATGAGAGACATTACTGGTGCCCACTCGAACAAATCAATGAGCAATGGGATGACAGTGAGTTGGAAGCCTGTCTCATGAGCTGGGGGAGAAGGCAGCTGGAATAGAGAAGGGATCACTAAGTCGATGATGGTTGGAGGAATCATTCAGGATGGGAGATGTGTGCTGAAGATAGATAAAGGATCAAACATGATAGCCTCACAGTATCTATACTGCAAACTGTAATGCCCAAAAGTAGAGAGAGAGTATGGGGAAAATTGCCTGCCATAGAGGCAGGGGAGGGTTGGGAAGGAAGGGATACTGGGGACATTGGTGGTGGAAAATGTGCACTGGTGGAGGAGGGATGATTGTTTGACCATGGTATGACTGAAACTCAAACATGAAAGCTTTGTAACTGTTTCTCACGGTGATTCAATAAAAAAAAAGAAAAATACTGGGATAGTTTTTATCTATAATTATCTGGTGACAAAAAATAGAAAAATAATAGGTATCAAATGAAATTATATAAGGGCAGGGACACCTAGATTTAATAACAAATACAAATGCAGCTTTGACATCTCTCAAAGTGTAATCTTAAACAAACAAAATGGAGTTCCTAAATCCAGACAGGTGAAGTAAATTTTATGATAAGAGCACCCTGCCTTCCCAGAATTTTTTACCTGAAAATCTTTTTTATTTTTTTAATAATTTTGTCCAACCTTCTATCTACCAAATTAAATCTTCCACTCACATTACTTCTTGCAGTATCTACTTACTGCAATTTACAAACCATTTAATAATACCAATTAGATCTCTAATCTCTAAATTAAGGGATCCTTTTTTAATAAAAACTATTAGGGACCAGTTTCAAACTCATAATTACAGTGGTATTTCCTCCCAGTAAATGCAATTACTAACATTTTTTGAAGCTGCATTTGTATTTGTTATTAAATCTGGGTGTCTCTGCCCTTATATAATTCCATTTTTGTTTGTTTGTATTGAACCTCACCTGGTGATGCTTGGGGACAACTCCTGGCTCTGTGTTCAGATCATGCCTGTCAGGGCTGGGGGGACACATGGGATGCTAGGGATTAAACTTGGGTCAGCCACAAACAAGACAAGGGCTCACTTGCTGCACTGTAGCACCAGCACCCCCCTCCAATTGTTAACATTTTTAAATGATATTTTCAAATAACTGACTTTTGATGAATGAATATAAAAAATAAATTTCTTTCTCTTAAAAAATAGAGAACAGATTAGAGAGAATCTCACTGGTTTTAAAATGGGAGTAGACAGAAGGATTATTATTACAAGATTTCCTGATGGCATTTCTAAAGAACTAAGCATATTGAGTTGGTGGATATTGTTTCTTGCAAAAGCCTCTAAAAGAAATATAGTTTTGGATATACACATACTCTATACCCAGAAATAACACTGGAAAAGATAACACCATATTGTTCATCATGATATTACCCTTTGGGGAGAGAAGTAATATTGCCTTAAAGAAGGCATGAATGGAGGTAAGTGTACTTTCTCTGTTTAGTCTATATTCTTCTAACTTGTTTTAATTTGTATTGACAAGAATGTTCTTATTGTACAATTCAGACAAACTAAAATGTGGTTTTTAAAAATAAAAGTTTACTGCATTCTACAAAAAAAAATTTTAAAACCTGCTACAACTAATAAGCAAATTCAGCAGAGTTGCAAGATACAAAGTCAACACAGGAAAATCAGTTGCATTTTATCATACTAATGATAATATGAATAGGAAACTATTAAAAAATCCATTTATAATAGCAACAAAATAAGTACAACACTTAGGAAAAACAACCTGAGAGGTAAAACTACAAAACATTGCTGAAACAAAAGAAGACACAAATAAAATGAAAGGATACCCCAAGTTCAAAGATTTAATGGTTTATTGTTAAAATGGTCTACTATGGAAAGTGATCTACAGATTTACTGCAATCCCTATTCAGTTCCCAATGATAAGTTCTACAGAAATAGCAAAATACATGTAAAAATTCATTTGAAATTTGACCTGAACTTGCAAAATAAAACAAAAACCAAGTTGGAAGTTCTAGAATTTCTAATTTATAAACTTATAGCACAGTGGATAGGGCGTTTGCCTTACATGCGGCTGACCCAGGTTCAATTCCTCTGTCCCTCTTGGAGAGCCTGGCAAGTTACTGAGAGTATCCTGCCCACAGAGTAGAGCCTGGCAAGCTACCTGTGACATATTCAATATGCCAAAAACAGTAACAAGTCTCACAATGGAGATGTTACTGGTACCCGCTTGAGCAAATTGATAAACAATGGGACGACAGTGCTACAGTGCTACTAAAAAGTACACTAATCTTTGGGGCAGAGGGATAGTTAACAGGCTGAGTACATGCCTTGCTTTCAGGAGATACAGGTTTCATCCCCAGCACAGCGAGTTCCCCTGTGCACTGCCAGGAGTGTCCCTCAAGGACAAAGCTGGAATAGCCCCAGAGCATTGTTGAATATGGACCTCAATAGTAGAAAACTATAATAGAAAAACTAAAAAAAAGTATAAAACAGTAGTAGAAAAATCAAAACAGAGCAACATCATAAAGATATACACATAAACTAATGGAGTAAAGTGGAGCAAATCCATAAATAATCCCTCAAATATGCTGTCAAATAATTTTTGACAAGAATGTTCAAACCATTCATTGGGATGTGGGGGGGGGGATCAAGTTTTTAAATAATGATACTGGGAAAACTAGATTTGTGCCTTAAAAGAATGAAGTTATGGCACTTACCTTACAGTGTTTACAAAAATTAATTTTTTTTGGTAAGTGTGTCAAAGACCTAAAGGTACAAGTTAGAATGATAAAACTCTTAGAATAAAACAGGGATAAAATGTCATGGTATTTAATTTAGCGATGGTTTCTTGGAAATGGATCCAAGCCTCAGACAAGTAGATAAGGATTAGAAAAATCATATATAATAAAAATTAAAAACTTTGGGTCCTAAGGATGTGGTTAAACAAGGGAAAAACTAAAACAAGGGAAATAAACCTTGCCAGAGGCGGAAAGTAAGGGAAATCAGGAATTTTCACTTTGTTTCTGTTTCAGGGGTCACATCAGGTGGCTCTCAGGGCTTACTCCTGACTTTATGCTCAGGGATTACTCCTGGAAGGATTCTGGGAGGATCACATGCAGTGCCAGGGTTTGAACCAGGTTCTGCCGTGTACACGGCAAGCACCTTTAACCCGGTACTATTTCTCCAGCACTAAGGATTTTTTTAAATGGTTCTGGGCTAGGGATGAAATCCAGGGTCTTACACCTGGGAGGCATAAGAACTGTTTAATTGGTACAGATTTTCAGATTAGGAAGATGACAAAAAGGCCTGGATATAGGTGGTGGTGTTAGTTACACACTAATATGAATGTTTTTTAATACCACTGAACTGTTTTAAAACTGTTTAAAAAAGAATTGGTGCTGGAGAGAAAGTTCAACAGACTGGATCACCCATTTTGTATGTTGGATGTTCAGATTGGTGCTTTGGCTTGATCTGGTCCTCTGAGCATTTCTACAAGTGGCTCTTGAGCTGGGGGAGACCCCTGGTCACAGTCAGATATGAACCCAAAACCAAAATATAAAAGAAAGATTTCAAATGATCAACTTTATGTTATGTACATTTGACCATAATGGAAAAAGCTAACCTGGCCTGGGATATAGCTCAAGTAGTAGGCAATCTGAGTTTGATCTCTGCACCACATTCATGCCCCCTCCCCTCACCCCACCTCAAAAATTGCCTGCTGATTCCAGTTGAATAAAAAAAGTTAGCTACAAAATTGTGGGGAGATATGGCAATTGAAAAATGAAAGAATTGTGAGAATGCTTGAATATAATCCACAATAAAAGCTAGAAAGAATACTAGATGTTGGGGTTAGAGAGATAATACAGGAGATGTGGTGGCTGGTTGGATACCAGTACCTACCCCATCTGAGCTAAGAGTAAATCCTGAGCAAAGAGTAAGAATGACCCCTGAGAACTACCAGGTGTTAACCAGCACCCCGCCCCCCACCCCATGAGATGCTGTTGCAGGATTTCTTACTTTTGATAAATTTACAGAATTAAAGCTCATTGGATAATGTTATATTAAATATTCCATGGCTAGTTGATTCAAGACTTAGATCTACATGCATTTTGACAATGATCTCTAGTAACTTTGGAATTCAAGAAATGCATTCATACTTTGACAGAAATCAAAGCAACTAGTTTTAACAAATGTTCTAATTTTTAGCCTTTGTTCTAATAACAACAAGAAAAGCAAATAAAATTTTTATTCATCAATGAAGATCTGTTTTTCTTCCCCTTCTCTGTTCCACAAAGTGTTAAAAGTCTTAGACCAGGAGCAATTGTCCAATAACAAAAGAAGTAATTTGTAGCAGGTGGTTCTAATTGTGCCCATCAAACCTGTCACTCAATTGTGCAGAAGAGTGGAAAATCAATTAGCAGCTACAAGCTTGGGTACTGGTGAATGACGGGAGTGTCTTAACTCAAACAGGAAATCAGTAATGGAAGAAAATGATTACCAAAGTTGGTAGTGGACATTCTTAAATCCTAAGAGACTTTTCATCTATTATCTATCCTTCTTGAGCCAAGGATACTATAAAAAATATTCGAGCATGCATGTCATTCAAAGAGCAGTGTGGATCTTTGTTTCCCACCTGATGGGTACTGAGTAGGTAAATCAAGAACATGAGACCCTTCATTTCTTTCACTTGCACATTCCTTTTTGGAACCTATTCTTTCAATACAGATGTGTTAGTAGAGTGGTATATGTGCAAATTAACTGCCTGAGAGAGAGAGACTTCTGAGACCAGGTTGGTGACTGAAGCAGCATGCCAGTGACATCTGGGATGCTTAGAGATTGAGGCTGGAATGAAAACAATCTTAACTATGCCCTAGTTCTGCTTTAGAGTTGAAACAAACATCAGATAAACTACTGAATATAATTTATCAATGAAGAAGCTTAAACTGTTCACAACATCCTCTTATCACCAGCTTTTGGGAATGGAAAAGAGCAGAGTTTTTTTCCCCAGATACATTCTATCATCTATTTGAAGTGCCTAACATGCTTTTAGTAAGGGAAGCCTTTGAACTCTAACAGATTTCTATATTCCTTGGATCACTTTGGGTTATATATAATTCACTTAAAGTTTACCCATGTATTGTTTTATTCCACTGTCTTTATTTGTTTCATGAGTCTACATACTCTTACCCTTTTAGAATCTGGCCTGTAGGAAATATCCTTACACTCATACACCTTTTACTTCTTTTGTACAGCATGCCAATGAGAAGCACAGCATGGTGCCTCTCAAGAAACAGGGTTCAAGAATTACTTTTTGAATAGGTTCTAGTGTGACTTTTATTGTCAGGTTACAAATGAAAAATAATTCTTAGTCTCTCACAGACACTCAAGGTAAGGAGAGGTACCACCTCCACACACACACACACACACACACACACACACACACACACGGAAAAAGAATACGACATAAATACAGATGAAATAATCGGACTTATTTTGGAGTTGGAGAGAACTTACAGGGGTTTAGGCATTGATCTTGCACACAACAAACTCTGGTTTGATCCATGACATTGCACATGGTCACCCCTGGAGAGATCCCTGAACACAGAGCTAGGAGTAAGCCCCAAGCACCATTGGATGTAGCTTTCAAATTAATGCGTATAAATATGTGTATATATATTTTTCCTTTGATGAAAATATCTTAATTATAATTAACAAAGAGGTGTTTCACTGGTCAGGTCCCTGAATCAAGCCCAGTAGTGACTGACTAAAGAACATCCAACCCAAAGTGATCTGAAACTTTTGGGTGGGTTGACAGGTTGAGGATAAAGTATTTCGTTTACCTGGTGGTTCTTCTGGGAAGCAGAAAGTTTAATTAAAACAACACTGAGAAAAACCAAAAGTGTGGCTGGAGCTTACAGGGAGGTTGTATTGAGCATAAAGTATTATATCAGGAATGTGTTTTGTGCAATGCTGTCAATCTATTCCTATTGTGTATATGAGGGTGTGCTTTCTCTACTTGGTTTACAGGTAAGCCTAGGAAGTCAGGTAGGAGGTAAGAGGAGGAAGAAACATAGATGGCTTTGAATGTGAACTATCAGAGGAAGCCTACAGGTATTCCTTCTACTCATTAGATGTTAAAGTGAAGGGCTTCTGAATGAGACCCTTAGCACAGTTGTCCTGGTGAATATTTTGAAAGGCAATGGTTTTAGGAGAAAACAAGTGACATGCTTTGCAAGCATGTGTCTTTACAGAAGAATGAAAGAATTCTACCTTGCTTTAGTTTGTGGGTGTTAGCTTCCCAGCCCTCATTGTTCTCCTGGCATGGACAGTGACACTGAAGTCACTTCTACTGTTGATAATTTTGTTTGGGGGCCACATCTGTTGTACTCCTGGTTCTGTGCTCAGGAATCCCTCCTGGTGGACTTGGAGGACCAAATGGTATGCTGAGGATTGAACCCAGGTTGGCTGTATGCAAGGCAAGTGCCCTTCCTGCTGTACAATTCTTCTAGCCCCAGATTTTGACATTTTATTCCCAATTATTTATCTGTACCACTCAGTGAACTCTATGCAGTGTTAAAAAAGGAATTTTTTTTTCTGTCGGCACTGAGACTACTTCAAACAAACACAGACCTGAGAACTGGTGGAGAAACTTTACTATCATTAGATTAAATTTATTTGTTTTTTTAAAAAAAAACAACAGAAACAAAAGCAAAGTACAACTCATGACATTGAAAAATAAACTTAACTGTTCGTTCTGGGGAGAGAGCTCAGAGGGCTGAACACATGCACAAGGTCAGGATTTGAACCCTCGTACAACATGGTCACCTAACAGAAGTAATCAGTGACCACTTCTCGATATGACTCCCCAAACCAAGGTAAAAATAAAACCTAGCACCCCCAGATTCAATTGTTAAATATTTCATTCTATTGCATACATTTAGAAGGTAGTATATGAGTATAACTGAATACCTAATCAGAGTTAGATACCTAATACATTTTTATGAAAAAAAAAGTCATCTTAAATTTTGCTGTGACTCAAAAATCAATTTAGGACTAACAATAGTATGATTTAAATTCATCTCAATCAATAATTCAAATAATTTAATACCCTAATGTATGGCGCACTTTAGATTTTGACAAGTTACTAATGGTGGCTAAATTTTATCATTCAAGGCCCTCTAAGGTTAAAACAGTCACATTTCTGATAGAAAATATGTCTCTTTACCTGTTTTGTATGCTTACAAGTGCAGGGGGACAGTAATAACCACTGGAGGCATGTTCAAAGCTTCGAAGAACAGTGTCAATTTTGTAACAAAATAGTCCATGTCTCTCCCATCCCTTAAAAAAGGAAAAGAAAAATCAAGATATAATGAGATTTTATTAGAAATAGTCTTCTGATTTCGTATTCTTATGTAGCACAGAAGTAACTTTCTTATCTGACTCACCCTAAACTCCAAGCTTAAATTTCTGTCATGATACTATTATATTAGTTGCATCACTAATGCCGGACTGGAGCAATAGCAAAGCGGGTAGGGTATTTGCCTTGCTCACAGCCGACCCGGGTTTGATTCCTTCGTCCCTCTTGGAGAGCTTGACAAGCTACCGAGAGTATCCCGCCCCCACGACAGAGCCTGGCAAGCTACCCGTGGCATATTCGATATGCACAAATAGTAACAAGTGTCACAATGGAGATGTTACTGGTGCCCGCTAGAGCAAATCGATGAGCAACGGGAGAACAGTGCTACAGTGCTACAGTATCATGAACGCTATTAGATATACACTTCTATGTTTATTTACTCATTTCTTTTTAATTTAATTTTATAAAGTAGCTCACAACATTTCATTACATTTGATATTCAAACACCAATCCCACCACCATTACACCTTCCCACCATTGTATTTTGAATGTTTCTATCCCGAACCCCAAACCCGTTCCCAAAGCAGAACAGAAATAATTTATTTTGTATTACTCATTATGAATAATCTAAAATTGATCTAAAAAAGAGTTTTTAGAGGAGAGTGTGTGAAGATTGTTGTATTTCACCCAGAAGCCATTAAGCCCTTCTATAAGAGATTAGTAACATGTTGTTAAAGATTGAGCCTTGTGTGGATATACATATATATACACATACATACATATATATGTGTATATATATATAAATGTATTTCCTTCTAAGATTGGTTGCTTTCTACTTTATACCACATCAAATGTGGTGTGCTACTCTTGGTATATCAGTGGTGCAAAGTAAACCTGTTTATTTTTTATTTTGGGGTTTTGGGTGCTACGCCTTGCAGTGTTTGGGAGACAATCTGGTGCTGGGAATTGAACCACAGATGATTGCATGCAGCCCACTATGTTTAGTTTTTATTGTTGAAAAAAATGTAAGCTAACAGTAAGTATTAAAACCTCAAAAGCAAATTAAAATGGAGAGATACTCAGTAGCTCTCTTTCTCTCTCCCTTGTCCCATTTCTTGTTCGTTCTCTACCTTCTTCCCCTTATATGTCTCTCACATATACACTGTTGAGACTCACATATACTCTTCACATATACTGTTCAAAGAACTTCAAATAACTCTAACAGGATATGGAAATTGAGTGCTATCTCTGAGACATAAATTTTAATCCCATGTTTCCTTATTTAAGCTCCCCATATTTCAGTTTTCTCTTCTGTAACATGGACAATACTGATAGACTCTTCTAAGAACCATAGGTAGGTAACTCAAGAAGCAACCTTACTATAGAACTAAGAACTTAGTACAAGCCAAGAGTACATATGTGCAGATAATAGCATATAGTTTAAAAACTTTCTTTCATATTACTTATTTCATACTACCCCATAGAGTCACTGGGTTAGGAACTTGGATTTATTCACAGACTAATAGATAAGCTTGCCTGGAACTCAATTAGGGTGTGATCTACAGTGGTCTTGGATGGAACACAATCCTTCCAAATAAAGGCTGTATAATATATTCCTTTTGGTAATATTATCCCTAAATCAATAGTCTATCCATTTACAAAGAAAGCAAGGAAGTTTACAAAGAAGGCAAGAAGTTTAGCTCAGCCTTGGAAACAGTGAGAGGTAGATCCATTCTTTAAAATTATGTAACAAGAGACATATATTCATTAGTTTTCAATATTTCAACGGAGTTAATTTTATTTTTATTATTATTATTGGGAGAAGAGGAAAAGATGGGCCATACCTGGTGTGACTCAGGCGCTGTTACTGCCTCTGTGCTCAAGAGTGACCCCTAGTGATCCTTGGAGTTGAGGCTTACTCCAGCTTGTATTCAAAGCCGTACCTTCTGTCTTATTTCCTATGAATAATTTTAGTTCTTCCCCACACTCCCCAGTATTATGAAATCACACCATTTGCATCAATCTATTTTCATACATTTACATTAAAGTGAATTTTGTTTTGTGCTATACTAATATTTACCAAGTTTGATCAGATAGAAACTGATTTCTGCTATTTTCCTTGGAGATGGTCTCTGTTTTCTTGCAAGTAAATGAAAGAAAATCTTATTTTAGTTCATATGAGCTATTTTAGTTCAAAACATATTGGAAAATGAGGTGTGGATCCAGGATTTTCACATACCATCAGCCAGGATGTGCTCTAACTTCTCTCCCTGCATTTCTGTTCACCAGCCTTCTATTAACTCACCACAAGTCTGGGAGCTACCAGGAGCTCCAGTCAGAGCTCTCTGACCTCTGAGGATGGCAAGGAATTTCAGATGCTTGTGTTTTTGGATACAGAAGAGAATAAAGGTGAAGAGGACAATATGACATTTCTAACAAAAGATTTTTTCTTTGCAGTATTAGATCCCAGGTTGTTTAGCAAAACAAACACAAACCTAACAGGCTCAAGAAGGAAAGAAAATGCAGCATGATAATAACCAGCAAAAAAGAACTCTGCTACAGGTATTTGTCCACACAATGGAAGTAGGAAGAATAATTGATTGTATCCATGAAAATACTTTGTAAATTAGGTGCCATTTCATTTTAGGTGAAATGATGATGACAACACTGAAACAATTGCTCAATTGTTTAACTCCAAAACGTGACTCAGGGGAGAAGAAATCTTTCTTTTTTTACTGTTAAATATTAAGATTTATTTAAAACTTAATAGTGCATTTGCAGATTCTTCAAAGAGTTTCATTGAAGTAATTGCTGAAAGAGAGCCACGTTTATGGGTTGAGATGAAAGGAAGTTAATAGAAATTTCAGTATGAAGTTAGAGAATAGGTGTTTATGCAGGATATCTAAATACTGGTAATTCTGCTAGGACAGGAAAATAATTCACAGAAGTTTGAATAGAACATTATTTCTGTGTCTGCTGCGTAAAAGATAATTGCTCAGTCACCACAAATAAAACATGTTGAGTTGTCTTGAAAGCCACTTTCATACAGACTTTTTGTCAATGTTTCTGATCAGAGAGATTAGTTCAGTGATGAGCTATAACTACTTCAGGAACTCTAATCATTGGAAAGTGGCTCTAAAACATGTCAGTTGTGGCACATGTTCTATCCAGTTGCAGAAGGAAGAGGAATTCATATGTTTACAACCAGTTTAAAGACTAAAACACAGTTACTGAAGAGAGGCCAGTGTTAGTTGGAACAACCTAATTAGGTTAAAAGAGAAGTAAAGCAAAATTGCATAAAAATTAGGTTGGGGGAATTTTGAGGATCATGGAGCATATAAATATCTGGTATTTATTTATATTAAATATTTTAGGTGGGTAGAGACCCACAATACAGTGGGTAGAGCACTTGCCTTGCACACAGCCAACCTGTGTTCTATCCCTGGCACTCCATATGGCTCCCCAAGCCTGCCCTGAGAACATCTGGATGTGGCACCAAAGCTAAAAATTATTATATTTTTTATGGGGGTTTGGAGCAATAGTGCAGTAGGTAGGGAGCCTGTCTTGCATGCAGCTTACCTGGCTTTGATCCATACCATATGATCCGAACCATATGTTGAACCAACATATGGTCCCCCAAGTCCCGCCAGGGGTAATGCTTGACCACAGAGCCAGGAGTAAGCCCTAAGCACTGTTTGGTGAGGTCCAAATGACCACACCAAAGCAAACCAAAAACAAAAAAACACTTAGAAAAAAAAACAAAAACTTTATTCCTTCTGTGAAAGTCTCCTCTTCTCAAAGTAAATTCAAGCTTTTACTCATTTATTGTTTTCCTTTTCCTAAGGAATGTTTGCCCCTTTACCTTTATTTCTGTTGTTCCTGTATTGCTGAGCATGCAGATGCACTTGCGCAGTAAGAGGTGGGGGTTCACTCACTTTTAGTATGGCGCTCGACCCGAGGCTTACACACACTGTTCTGTGTGTTCACACACACTTGGTCTGCTGTGTTGGAGATCTAGAACTCCTATTTTGTTATCAGGCCATACCCAGTGATGCTCAGGGCTTACTACTGGATCTTCACTCAGGGATCTCTCCTGGTGGGGCTTGGGGGAATCAAATGGGGTGCTGGAGATGAAACCTGGGTTGGCAAAGCAAGGTCAAGGCCTCCCTACCTGCTGTACTCTATTTCAACCCCATTGAACTTCCTTGTGGTACCAGGGATCCCAAACAACAGAAGCATTTTTTCTCTCAAATGTGGAGTAGGGGCGGGATCATAGGCTTACTAGGCTCACCTTTCAAGATGGGGACTCTGCTGCTGAGCCACTCAGGGCACCAAATTCTATTCTTATATTTAAATGTATGACACAGAACGATAAGGGACCAGGGTTGGACAGGGAGCTGAGGGAGAGACAGAGAGAACGTACTGAGGAAGAACACTGATGGGAAGATTATCTCAGAAACTACAGGATAGTTGACTTATTCCAACGAATTTTAAAAATCACTTTCTAAGTTTGGGCTGGAGTGATAGCACAGTGGTAGGGCTTTTGCCTTTCATGCGGCCAATCCATGTTCTATTCCTCCACCCCTCTCGGAGAGCCCGGCAAGCAACAGAGAGTATCAAACCTGCACCACAGAGCCTGGCAAGCTACCCATGGTGTATTCAATATGCCAAAAACAGTAACAATAAGTCTCACAATGAGAGACGTTACTGGTGCCCGCTCAAGCAAATTGATGAGAAATGGGATGACAGTGACAGTGACTTTCTAAGTTTAAACCTAAAGTGTAAGTGTTTTTAATTAAAATGCTCAAATATTTTATTACCTAACATTATTTATTGCTTTTCCAAATATTAATTAATTAAAGCACACATTTATTTCTGTTATTGTATGTTATTTGATATCTAAGTCTTGGAGGGTAGAGAAAGAAAAAGAAAGCATGGCGCACAAGTTTACACTATGATTGAGTCTCCCTCCCCACCCCAAACAGAACCCTGGCAGCCAAAAACCTCCAGAACCTAGCCACAGCCATGCTCAAGACCACTCTCCATATGCTAGGAGGAGCCGCATGCATGAAGGAAACAGCAGACAAACCCAGGTATGCAGGACACGTGGCTGAGATCTCCAAGCCTGCTCAGATTGGGCCTGGGCCTCCTCCACCCAGATCCCCAGTTTTTCCAGTAACTTGACAGTCACACCCACAAACTGCCCCCAGTGCCACATAACCTCATCAATGGTCAATATCCAGAGACTAAAACAAAGCTCCTGGAAGATAGTGATGCAGAATTTTGCACAGCAGAACTTGGCAAGCTACCCGTGGCATATTCGATATGCCAAAACCAGTGACAATAATGGGCCTCATTCCCCTGATCCTGAATGTGACAGGGATGAATGAAGACATTACTGGTGCCTGCTCAAGCAAATCAATGAGCAATGGGACGACAGTGATATAGTGATATTTTTAATCCCAAAGCATGTTGTCTGGGATCAAACTCGATGACAAGAGAACAATTCTTCCCACAATCTATGTAAGTCCTTTATATTCTTCCAACTAGCTGATTGATTGGTTAAAAGGAGCCCACACTCATTCAAAAGAAGAAGAAGAAGAAGAAGAAGAAGAAGAAGAAGAAGAAGAAGAAGAAGAAGAAGAAGAAGAAGAAGAAGAAGAAGAAGAAGAAGAAGAAGGAGGAGGAGGAGGAGGAGGAGGAGGAGGAGGAGGAGGAGGAGGAGGAGGAGGAGGAGGAGGAGGAAGAGGAGGAGGAGGAGGAGAAGGGGAAGGAGAAGGAGAAGGAGAAGGGGAAGGAGAAGGGGAAGGAGGAGAAGGAGAAGGAGAAGAAGAAGAAGAAGAAGAAGAAGAAGAAGAAGAAGAAGAAGAAGAAGAAGGAGGAGGAGGAGGAGGAGGAGAAAGAGGAGGAGGAGGAGGAGGAGGAGGAAGAGGAGGAGGAGGAGAAGGGGAAGGAGAAGGAGAAGGAGAAGGGGAAGGAGGAGAAGGAGAAGAAGAAGAAGAAGGAGAAGAAGAAGAAGAAGAAGAAGAAGAAGAAGAAGAAGAAGAAGAAGAAGAAGAAGAAGAAGAAGAAGAAGAAGAAGAAGAAGAAGAAGAAGAAGAAGATGAAGGAGAAGGAGAAGGAGAAGAGAAAGAAGAGAAAGAAGAGGAAGGAGAAGAGGAAGAAGAGGAAGAAGAAGAGGAGGAGGAGGGAAGAATGGGGACGGGAGAAGAAGGGTGGAGGAGGCACAGAGGGAAAATCACTTTAAATTGATGGAGGGTACATAATTCTGCTCACAGCACTTACCTCTAAACAGCCCGAAGCAGCATCAGAAAGAACAAGGCCTGGTTTCTTACAAATGTAATAAATGTTTTCTTCACAAATTTTGACTTTCCAGTGCCCCTGTTAAGGGAAAAATATGAATGAGTACACCTTATCATTGACAATATTAGGCAACACCTGTTATTCTGACAGAAAATGGTGAATAGTAAGTGTTCTAAGAGTTTCAGTGAATATAGGTGTATATATATATATCTCTTACAATGAATGTTTTTGTGCCTGGATGGAGTAGAGGGTGAGGGTGGGGGCTAAGATACAAAGAAGTGGAACAGCTCAAAACTACAATAATTGCACTTTAAAATGTGTCTGTGAAGGGAACAGGTGCCAGGGGAGGAAACCTGGGGTCACTGGTGGTAGGATTGGAGTAGGAAATATATATCTGAAACTCTGTTGTCAATCAGAAGTCAATGATGTCAATCGTGAAGTCTAAATAAAAATATAATAGTTTTTTAAAAAAATGTTTCAGGTTGGGGTTATGTTTTGGATTTTATGTTGTTCTTAGAAATACAATGAGGCAGAGGGTTGATTTCTCTCTACAGACAAGTGAGGAATGCTATAGTGGGAAAATAATCCTAAAACAGATTATCCCAGATTGGGGAATGGGGTTAGGAAGAGAGCAACATTGAATGTTTCCTGACTGCATTCCAGTCTTCAGTTGGATGTTTTTTATATATTATTTAAACATTACTGTGAGGGAAGAATTATTATTCCAATTTTTAAAGTTTAACTTGTGTGTTTTATACAAAGAACTATAGTTAGGAAAGAATGAGCTAGAACTAAATACAAATTTAATCTGGCAGGGCTGGAGCAATAGCACAGCAGGTAGGGCATTTGCCTTGCACGCAGCCTACCCGGGTTCAATACCCGGCATCCCATATGGTCCCTCAAGCACCGCCAGGAGTAATTTCTGAGTGCAGAGTCAGGGATAACCCCTGAGCATCGCTCGGTGTGACCTAAAAAGCAATAATAATAATAATAATAATAATAATAATAATAATAATAATAATAATAATATGATTTTAAATAATTTGTTCTTGGTTTTCCTTTGAGCTGGAGTGATAGCACAGCGGTAGGGCGTTTGCCTTTCATGCGGCCGACCCGTGTTAGAAATCCCTGCCCCTCTTGGAGAGCCCCGCAAGCTACCGAGAGTATCGCGCCCACGTGGCAGGGCCTGGCAAGCTACCCGTGAGTATTCAATATGCCAAAAACAGTAACAATAAGTCTCACAATGAGAAACATTACTGGTGCCCGCTCTAACAAATTGATGAGCAACGGGAAGACAGTGATTGGTTTTCCTTTGAAGTGTCTGGAACACAGCAATGTTCTGGAGTGTGCAGTTAATCACAGTGAGGGTGACTAACACATGCATGATTGACCTTGTGATCAGTATTTCATTTAGCAGGTCAGAAATATTGCATTTCAAATAAATTTTCAAATTACATTGCTGTTGCTGATTGGGATTCACACTTTGAGATTCTCTTGGATAAATCCTGATCAAGTGAAACTATTGCTTTCTTAATTAAACCATTTCTAGGTGTATACATTTCTGTGTATAAACCTGGTACTGGGGAAATACCTGGAATCTTCCACAAATTGTGCTAGATAACTTTCTTGAGCATTGTATTTATCCGCCCCCCCCCCCACCCCACAGACAATAGTCTTCTTCACTTATTTTCTGAAACCCTACAACATTTTCATGCTTTTTTATTTTAATTTTTTTATCAAGACACCATGATTTATATAGTTGTTAGTAATAGTTTTAAGTATATAATATTCTTACATCAATCCCATCACCATCAGTGCACATTTTTTTAGCATGTCATTTCCACATTCTGCAAAGACTGCGTTTACATTATTCATCAATAATAAAATACAAATATTACCAAAAAATTAAAATTTTATCTCTCCAAGTAACTTTTTTATTTTAACACATATCAAACTTCTAGGCTAAAACCTTACTATTTGAATTTTTAGGTGATACTTCAGGCACATTATGCTTTAGGGGAATATAGAGCCCTATTTTGACCCCCAGGCAAATTTTATGTAGAATGCTGCAAAAGCAAAAGCAACCCTGTAGCTCCCTCACCCAATCTTCTAGCAAATAATCCAGTTATAGGATAGTGTCAGTATTCATTTTATGGTTGCTAAATAACTCCTGGGTGTACATATGTCCTTCCAAATGACTGTTTTTGTAGATACCCAGAAGTAAAATTGCTTGGTCATATGGCAGCTCAATTTGTATTTTACTTGGAAATCTCCATACTGTTTTCCACAGGCATCGAACCAGATAAGATTCCTTCCTATTAGCAGTGGATGAGAGTTCTTTTTTCCCCACATCCCTGCCAATACAGATTATTTTCAGTATTTTTGATAATGTGCCATTTTCACTGGTGTAAGAATACCAAACTTAAAAATGTGCCTGTCAAGAAGGCAGACTGGGTGTGGGGGTGATGTGTGGAGGAAGAGGGAAACTGGGGGCACTGTTGAAGGAAGCTGACATTGGTGGTGGTGCTTGTATTGGAACAAAGTATACCTAAAACTCACCTATGAATAGCTTTGCAACTCATGGTATCTTAATAAAAATAATAACAGATGGATAGATGGATAGATAAAATAGCTTCTTATGTGCTTATGTTAAAATTTAATGTCAAGCACGACTAGATAACTTGCTAGTTATAAAACCATATCATTCCTATTTCATAGGAATTTCTAATAGAAATGCCCTGTCTCATTCAATAATATAAAGACATATCCTTACTCTCTGAAAAATAATTTCTTTGTGAGGGTGGGATTCTATGGATTCAGCCATAGAACACATATCTCATGTGTTTGAGGCCCTGGATTCAATTATTCACTGTATCACTGTATCACTGTGATCCCATTGCTCATTGATTTGCTCAAGTGGGCACCAGTAGTGTCTCTGTTGTGAGACTTGTTACTGTTTTTGGCATATCGAATTCGAGTGGGCAGGTAGCTTGCCAGGCTCTGCTGTGGGGGCGAGATACTCTCGGTAACTTGCCAGGCTCTCTGAGAGGGATGGAGGATTCAATTATTAGCACAGGAAAAAATACCTCTGTCCAACTGTTATCTTCTGTTCTGTGAACATGCTAAGTGAATTGTCTGTTTCTGTCAAATAAAAAATTACTCTGGCTTTGAAGCTCCCAGACTGACCTCGCTGCTCTGAGTCACCTCTGCGCCACCCTGAGCCTCGCAAGATTGTTGTGGGCGTGTCCTCATTTTAGGGGGCGTGGTCTCGAAAGGGGCGTGGCCTCCTTCTGGAGCGGCCACAGTTATTTCTCCCATTCAATGCATCGCACTTTGATCACAGTTGGTATAACCTATTCCTTTGAAGAATACCCTGGTCATCTTAGTCATTATATGCTAATAGTCAACTAGCCTAGCCTATCCTAATTTCACAAAAACTGTCAGTGAACACATCAAGCTGCACAAAAAGTCCTTTGTAAAGAGACCATAGCCCCACGTCTTCAACTGAGGCCCCTCACAAGCTAAGTAAGTGCACCTGACAGTAAAGCCCATAACAACATGAAGAAACAGCGAAAATCCCCACCGCCAGGAGAGATGGAAGAGAGGATCTCAGAAACCTCAATAGGGACTTCCCAGAAATACAACCTCCTCTCAGATAAAGGATTGAGAGAGGAAATCGTAAAGATGGTTGACGAACTCAAAGCAACTATGGAATGAACATCCAATAATTAAGGGAGGATATGGATGCAGCTTTTGGAACGGTCCACCAAGGTAATCCAGGAAGAAATGAGAGCAGAAATTTCAAAGCTACGAACAGAAGTGACACAATTAAAAGAATCGGTAGATGAAATAAAAAAAACTCAATAGGAGCCCTCAATAGTAGAATGACTACAGCTGAAGACAGAATCAGTGAGCTTGAAGATGAGCTGCAGAAAGCATATAGGCAACAACAAATAATGGCAAAAGATCTCAAAATAGCTCTATAGTGAATTAGAGTCTTAGGGGATGGCCTCACGAGAAACAACATAAGAATCACTGGAGTACAGTACCAGAAGCACAGGGAACCAATCCCAATGAAAAAAACACAATTAAAGACATCATTGCTAAGAAATTCACAGAGCTAGAGAATGCGGGCATCCAGATACAAGGAGTCCGAAGGCTGCCAGCTAAAAGGGACCCAAATAAAAAATCCCCAAGGCATATCATAGTCAGAATGATGGATGCCGTGGATAGAGACACAATACTGCAAGCAGCAAGATCAAAGAAGGAAATCACATACAAAGGAGCACCCCTTAGATTCACAGCAGACTTATCAGAGGAAACCTTCCAAGCCAATGGTGGGATATAGTGCAAAAACTTAATGAAATGAATACCTCACCAAGAGTACTTTACCCGGCTAAACTCTCAGTTAAACTTGAAGGAACCATACACTATTTCACGGAGAAACAACAGCTCAGGAACTTCATAGACTCAAGACCAAACTTAAAAGAAGGACTAAAAGGGCTACTATAAGACAAGGAAAAACCCTACAAGAACAACAAACCTTACAGAAAGATGGCACAACATCCCATGACAATAATTTCTCTCAATGTTAACGGTTTAAATGCACCAATCAAGAGACACAGTGGCAAAATGGATTCGGAAACTAAACCCAACTTTCTGATGCCTACAAGAAACACATCTGAATAGCCAGAACAAACATGGACTCAAAGTCAAAGGATGAAAAACAATCCTGTAAGCAAATAACTCCCTCAAAAAAGCTGGGGTGGTCATACTAGTATCCGACAACATAGATTTCAGGCTGAAAAAGATCAGAAGAGACAGCGAAGGCCATTTTCTATACATCAAGGGATATGTACAACAGGAAGAAATCACACTCTTAAACATATACGAACCTAATGAATGACCAGCAAAATACTTAAAAGAACTCCTAACAGAATTTAAGGGGCACATAACTAGCACCACGATAGTAGTTGGAGACTTCAACACTGCCTTATCACCTCTGGATAGGTCAACAAGAACAAGGAAATCAAGGAAGAAACAAAAAAAATACCTCGAAACAAATGAGAATGAAGACACAAGCTACCAGAACCTATGGGACGCAGCTAAAGTTGTGTTAAGGGGAAAATTTATAGCTCTGCAAGCTTTCCTCAGGAAGGAAGAAAGGGTCTATATAGATAGCTTGATTTCGCAGCTCAAGATCTTAGAAGAGGACCAGCAAAAGGAACCCAAACCAGATCGAGGGAAAGAAATAATACAATTTAGAGCAGAAATTAATGATATGGAAACCCGAAAAACAATCCGAAAGATCAGTGAAACAAAGAGCTGGTTCTTCGAGAAAATAAATAAGATTGATAAACCACTAGCAAGACTCACAAAGAGAGAGAGAGAGAGAGAACCCTAATAAACTGAATCAGAAATGAAAGGGAGACATCACAACAGAAACGGAGGAGATTCAAAAGATCATCAGAGACTACTTTGAAAGTCTGTATGCCACGAAACAAGAGAACCTAAAAGAAATGGATGAATTCCTTGATTCCTACAATCTCCCAAGACTGAACCAAGAAGACTTGAAATACCTGAATAGGCCCATAAATAGCAAGGAAATCGAAACTGTAATCAAAAGTCTCCCCAAAAACAAAAGCCCAGGTCCAGACGGATTCACTAGCGAATTCTTCCAAACATTTAAAGAAGACTTGTTGCCAGTTCTCCTCAAGCTTTTCCATCAGAAAATGGGCTGAAGAAATGAACAGAAACTTTTCCAAGGAAGAGATATGAATGGCTAAAAGGCAGATGAAAAAATGCTCTGCATCACTAATCATCAAAGATATGCAGATCAAAACAACCATGAGATACCACCTTACACCATAGAGAATGGCACACATCCAAAAGAACAAAAGCTGGGTGGGAGGGATGATGGGGTCAACAGTGGAGAACGGATACTGGTGGAGGGATAGATACTCAAGCTGTATATGACTGAAACACAAGCATGAGAATATGTAAACCTGCATCTGTACCCCCATGGTGATTCATCAATAAAAATTAAAAAAAAATGAAATTGGAGAAAAAACCCCAAAAGAACAAAAGCAACCGCTGTTGGAGAGTATGTGGGGAGAAAGGGACTCTTCTACACTGATGGTGAGAATGCCGACTGGTCCAGCCCCTTTGGAAAACAATATGGATGCTTCTCAAAAAATTAGAAATTGAGCTTCCATCTGATCCAGCAATACCGCTTCTGGGACTATATCCTGGAGAAACAAAAAAGTATAGTCGAAATGACATCTGCACTTATATGTTCATCACGGCACTGTTTACAATAGCCAGAACCTGGAAAATATCTGAGTGCCCGAGAACAGATGACTGGTTAAAGAAACTTTGGTACATATATACAATGGAATACTATGCAGATGTTAGAAATGATGAAGTAATGAACTTTGCATATAAGTGGATCAACATGGAAAGTATCATGCGAAGTGAAATGAGCCAGAAAGAGAAGGACAGACATAGAAAGATTGCACTCATCTGTGGAATATAAAATAACAGAGTAGGAGTCTAATATCTAAGAATAGTAGTATATAATACCAGGAGGTTGACTCCATAGCTTGGAAGCTGGCCTCACACGCTGGGGGAAAGTCATACCAAATGGAGAAGGGAACGCCAAGTAAAATGTGATTGGAGATCCCTTGCGGGAAGGGAGATGCGTGCTGAAAGTGGACTAGTGACCGAACGTGATGGCCACTCAATATCCCTATTGCAGACCACAAAACCCAAAAGGAGAGAGAGAGAACAAATTGGAATGCCCTGCCACAGAGGCGGGGTGGGGTGGGGGGGATGGGATTAGGGGGTGGGAGGGATACTGGGTTCATTGGTGGTGGTGAATGGACACTGGTGGAGGGATGGGCTCCCGAACACTGCATGAGGGAAAATTAAGCACGAAATCTGTGAATCTGTAATTGTACCCTCACTGTGACTCACTAATTAAAAAATAAAAAAAAATTACTCTCAGCAGAAAATGAGGTCATCTTAATGATGACAAAACCAGAGAACCAACAAAGCATCAAATATTGCAGAGTAAATTGTAGTGGCTTTATCAGTAGAGTTATATCTAAGCAAAATCTTTAGGGAGGCTATTGTCCCTTGTTAAGTGTGATAGTGAGACACTGTCTTAGAACTGTGAGTCTATCTTTACATACTTGTAATATACAGAGTGACTAAAAGATGCAGCAATGACTGTCTCACAAAAATGTGCCTGGAAATGTTTCACTCTTGGTAGCAAAATTATTTTGTCAAACTATTTAAATAACAATTAATAAACTGCTCCTTGGGGGAGCTCAGTGTGATATCCTGGTGGTTTGAAAGAATAAGGAGCTACCAAATCTCAACACTCCTTTCAATCTCAGTAACTGCGGCTGCTATCTGATAAAAGAGATTAAGTTTATCCTCAATAAATAATAAACCATTCAAATGGCTAAGGATTAAACTGATTCTGTTTAATCAGATGTTTGAGAAACACAAGTTAGAAACTCAAGGATAAATGTGATGTTAAGGCCCCAGGGACTGTTACATTCATCCCATGATTTTCCATTCACAATATTCAAAACCCTTATAGGCACTGTTGAAACCCTTCTACTTTAAGATAATGGTGCTTAAAAGCTATCACACATACAAAAATATAAAAACAAAACAAAACAAAAGCAAACGAAATAAAAGCCATCACAGTATGGAGTAATGTCTCAGTTCTTCCCTCCATCTTCACCATAGTACTCGATAGCTCCACCACACAAAGGGTTTTGCTCAGGTTCCAAACCGCCCTTCTTACCCCACACCTAGGTGAGCAACCTAGTCCCTGTTATACCAAAGATCTGAGAATTTGCTAGGTATCCCCTATGTTAACTATCCTAATTCAGCCACCAGAATGGTCTCCACTCTGCCTTTTCTGCTTCCATTTTTATTCCTCTCCAACCTATTCCCAATTTGCAGCACAGTTACTTTAAAAAACAAATATCTGATCATTCCCCTCTTTTCCTTGAATTCCTTAATGGTTTCTTTTACCTGTATCCTTAAACCTCACCTCTCATCTGGTTTCCTATTGTCTTCTCACTATATGTTCCTCGATGGTCCACTTGTTCCTTCCTTCCTTCCTTCCTTCCTTCCTTCCTTCCTTCCTTCCTTCCTTCCTTCCTTCCTTCCTTCCTTCCTTCTTTCTTTCTTTCTTTCTTTCTTTCTTTCTTTCTTTTCTTTCTTTCTTTTCTTTCTTTCTTTCTTTCTTTCTTTCTCTCTTTCTTTCTCCCTTCCTTCCTTCCTTCCTTCCTTCCTTCCTTCCTTCCTTCCTTCCTTCCTTCCTTCCTTCCTTCCTTCCTTTCTTTCTTTCTTTCTTTCTTTCTTTCTTTCTTTCTTTCTTTCTTTCTTTCTTTCTTTCTTTCTTTCTCTTTTTCTTTCTCCCTTCCTTCCTTCCTTCCTTCCTTCCTTCCTTCCTTCCTTCCTTCCTTCCTTTCTTTCTTTCTTTCTTTCTTTCTTTCTTTTCTTTTCTTTCTTTCTTTCTTTTCTTTCTTTCTTTCTTTCTTTCTTTCTTTCTTTCTTTCTTTCTTTCTTTCTTTCTTTCTTTCTTTCTTTCTTTCTTTCTTTCTTTCTTTCTTTTTCTTTCTTTCTTTCTTTCTTTCTCTCTCTCTCTCTCTCTCTCTCTCTCTCTTTCTTTCTTTCTTTTCTTTCTTTTCTTTCTTTCTTTCTTTCTTTCTTTCTTTCTTTCTTTCTTCTTCTTTTTTCCTTTGTTATCTTTCCACATTTTGTTTTATTGAAGCACTGTAATTTGTCTACAGCAATGCTGTAGACAAAGTTATTCATTGTTGAATTTTAGACATACAATATTGCAACATTGATCCCACCACCAGTGTCAACTTCCGTTTTGGTGATACAACATGACATGCCTTGATCTAGCTTTTGCCCTATGAATGGAATGTTCATTCCTCACTCCTAAAGACCTGTCTTTCTCCCTTAAGTCCTGCGTTCAGAGACACTTCTTCAGAGAGCTTCCTGTGAAGGGTGTCTAAAGCAGGTGGTCTAAGTTTCTTATTCATATCCCCTACTTCCACAGAGCTAGCTCCATAATTACAGTTGCCACATTTATTTCCTTCTGTGTGTACATGTTTACTGACTAGCATAGACGCCTCATTTGAAGCAGAGTCTGTGTTTGTCCTGATCCCTGCTACAGTCATGTCTCTGGCACATGGACTGCCACAGATGACTCAGTGCAAGTCCATCAAAGCGAACATTGAACACGTGAAACTTACAGTTTGCTCAGCTGAGACACATAGCTGGTTTCTATTTGAAAACGTTTTGGGCTCATGTGTGTGCCAATTAGTAAAGGTGACTGAGGAGCCATTAGCCCATTCAAAGGAAACTGGAATTTTTACTGCTGCTCAAACCAATCCATGCTTCAGAGGCATTTTCTGTAAGAGAAAAATGTATATTACATATACGAAAACTAGTATCAGGACTCACAAATAAATTTCAGAAGAGAGCAGCTCGCTGTAGAGATGTCTCTGGACCATGTACCTGACTGATTTCACGGGGGGCCTAAAATGGGAGCAGGTGTCATCCCGCTGCCTGCTCCAAATGAACCCTGGTGGCCACAAACCTCCAGAACTCAATCGCCGCCACCCTCACGGCCGATCTTCACAGGCTTGTCCAGAGCTCCCCACACAAGAGAATGAATCTGCTGAAAAATCCCGGTGTGCTGGACGAGTGTTTGAAACTCCAGGCCTCAAACAGCCAGAATGGGCGACCCCTTCCCACCTACCAGCCCTTCCAGCGTCCTGGTTATCACACCCACAAACTGCCTACAAGTGCCATTTAAGCGCACTAATGGACATGATCCAGAGACTCACAAATAAATCTCGGAACTGAGCAGCTCACTTCAGAGATGTCTCTGAACCCCAATTATTTAAAATTTCAGAATTCCAAGAGTATGCTGCCTCTTTTGCTACCATGTGACATCATATACTATTTTTTTCACTTTTTTGTTGAATCACTGTGAGATAGACCTTTACAAACATGTTATGCAATTCATTACAAGCAATACAAAATAATAATGGTGGTGGGAAGGCATAATGGTGGTGGGACTGATGTTGAAAGATTGAATGCAATCAATTATTATTGTGAACAACTTTATGAAAATAAAATTTAAAAATGAAAAAAAAACCCCTAGCATCTGCCAAGGAAATAATGGACAGGGTTGATTACCAAAACTCACTACCTTGGTGTGATTTCATCTATTTTTTTCATGCAATAAAACCGGTTTAAGTCTTATTATAAAATATCTGCTCAAATTGTTTTTTTCTTATACTATCTGGATATACTTGATACTTACCCCTAACAGAGACAGTGTGAACTAAAGTCAATGCATTGTTTGTTTTTCGTTGTTGTTTTTGTTTGGGGGCCATGTCTGGCAGTGCTCAGGGATCACTTCTGGCTCTGTGCTCAGGGAACACTCCTGATGGGGTTTCGGGGACCATATAGAGTGCTGGGGATCTAAATCAGGTCAGCTGCATGAAGGGCAAGCACCTTGCCCACTGGACTATCGTTCCAAACATTAAGCCAATACTGTAGGCAAAGTTTAAGCAAGCTGGATTTCTGGACCAATAATTAGTTCCAGTAGATGCAAAGTAGATCTTAAAAGTCTGGTTTTCCTTTAGCATCGAGTATGCAACATAGACTACTAGGGTAGGAAAAGGTTGTTTTCTTGTTTTGTTTTGTTTCTGGACCAAACAATTAAGCTTCTAATGATAGTCTAACTTTAGAAATTCATTCCCATCCCTCCCACCCCGATTCCTCATAACAAAAGGAGTAAAAAGAGGAGCAGAAACACTTAGAAACATTCACATGGGAGCAATAAGGTTGCTGGAAAAGTAAACATAGTTTGACAGTTCAGCCAGGAGAAAAAGACTCTAGCAGGGTGAGCAAGATGTTTATATGCTCCTACTGAGTTAGAGACAGTCACAGGATTCTTTTAACCCCAAATGCAAAAAATTGAGGGAAAGTGATGGAGAAGACTTCTTGTTTTCACTCTAACAAATACCTCAGTGGGGGCTATGGGGTTTAAAATCATTATAAAATAATAACTAGCATTTATTTTTTATGGATGATAGAGCATACTTTTAATTATTGTAAGTCAGTGATACAATATTTTCCATTGGTAGTCTGTTTAATATCTGAGAGAGGCAGAAGCAACATAGTATGATGGTCTAAAACTGAATGGAAATGTAAGAATTTGGAACTACTAAACATGGCACATGAATTAAACCTACTACACCATGGGATACCATTATCCTGCCCGCACAGCAGAGCCTGGCAAGCTACCTGTGGTATATTAGATATTCCAAAGACAGTAACAATAGGTCTCATTTCTCTAACTCTGAAAGACCCTCCACTTGTTGGGAAAGACGAGTAAGGAGAGGCTGCTAAAGTCTCAGGGCTGAGTGTAATAGAGGCATTACTGGTGCCCGCTCGAGTAAACCGACGAACAATGGGATGACAGTGATACAGTGATACACCATGGGATAGAAGGAGAGTTTCAATTGGCTAGAGCATTTGTTTTGCCTGTAGGAGCCTGAGTTTGATTATTGGAATGACCTGGTGTCCTGAACACTATCAAGAGCAAATTCAATTAAGATGGGGGTGTAATGCTACAGTATAGTACATGCCTTGTATGTGTAGGGCCCAGGGCTTAATCCCAGGAATCACTGTAAGAAAGGAAAAAAGAATAAAGAAAGAAAAAGAAAATAACCCATTGAACTATTGCACCTGAGACAGAGAAAAGGCTCAAATACTTGGAGACTATGCTTGCATGCAAGAACCCTGGATTTGATACCCAAGTACAGGCAGGTGTATGGACAAATACATTCCCATTTTTCAATGGGCTAAAGTTATTTGGTTCCATTTGTCTAAAGAATTTCCCTTACTAGTTGGATTTTATAACTACATCACACTACTGCTATCTAGTGACCATAGATCTAAATTACAGGTTAACCTTTTTTAGAAGTTTCAGAAAATGAAAGATCTTCGCACATTAAAAAATATAATTATGGTACATATTTTACAAAGTTTTCTGATTTTACAAAGTTTCTGAATATGTGTCATGTAAAAAATGATGATTTCTTTCCCTTTGTAAAAAATTATTTAGAAGCTTCAGATATATATGCCATCGTCACCTTTAAATAGCTTAATTGTTTCCAACTCCACTAATATATAGTTACTATATTATACTTTAAAAATTAGAGACAATTGATACTTACCTTCCCCAAGGAGGGTTATGAGAAACTCGATCTCTGCTAATGAAGATGCATCCATTAATGTGCTACCATTGGACTGGCAAGAATGCAAAGCTTCATTCCAGGTTTTTTCTTCTTTCTGAAGTTTATAACAATTACGATTGTGGGGATTCCATCCAGACTCACACTGGGTAGCATGATACTTCCAAACATCTTTATCTTTTTAAAAACAATAATAAAACAACAGGAAACCAAATTTATTTCCATAAGTATTTTAACAGTACCTAGTACCCTTCATATAAATAGCAATGCTTTAAAGTTTTGAAATACAGCAACATGTGACATATAAGTCTATTTCAGAATTCCAGGTCTTTAGAGTTGAGAAGCAGATGATCTATGATCTGATAAATATTAACACTTCAGTCTCTAAGCAAGATATCCAAGGCTAAAAAGACGAGGAGTTGGTAAGGTTATATAACCCTATTAGAGAGTCAGATTTATTATGTCTGACAATTAGGTTTTGGGGGCATAGTGTCCTCTTATGTAGTAGTCAGGGACAGTCCATGGCAATTCTTGGAACTCCAAGAATATCAAACTGGGCATGATAGTTCAATTCAGGAACCCAAAGATGGGGAGATTCTCAGGTCTTCTTTGTGGTGCCTTGGACCATTGAGGCCACCATAATGGTGTTTGAGTTACACTTAAAGGATGCTTGTGTTTACATGATAGCCACACAATACCTCTACTGCAAACTAAAACATCCAACAGGAGCGAGAATAAAAGGGAATTCCCTGCCGCAAAGGCAGGGTGGGGTAGTAGGGGTTGGGCTGGGGGCAGTGGGAGGGATACTGGGAACATTGGTGGAGGAGAATGGGCACTATTGAAGGGATGTAAACGAAATGCAAACATGAACATTCATAAGTTTGTAACTGTACCCCACGGTGATTCACTAATAAAAATTTTAACAATAAATAAATAAAATAAAGGATTCTTGGGGAGTATGTGGTATTGGGGTTTGAAATCAGGTCCTGGTATTTGCAAAGCATCTGTCACTGACCGGGCTGGAGCGATAGCACAGTGGTAGGGCGTTCGCCTGTCACGCTGCTAACCCGTGTTCAATTCCTCCGCCCCTCTTGGAGAGCCTGGCAAGCTACCGAGAGTATCGCACCCGCACAGCAGAGCCTAGCAAGCTACCCGTGGCGTATTGGATATGCCAAAAACAGTAACAATAAGTCTCACAATGAGAGACATTACTGGTGCCCGCTCGAGCAAATCGATGAGCAACAGGATGACAGTTACAGTGTCACTGACTGCAGAATCCTCTCCCCAGCCCAACAATGGGGTTTTCAAACTGTAGTTTCAATGCCTGACATTAATCATTTTTATTGAATGTACTTCAAATACATCCATCTCAAATAAACAGTATTAGCGACAAAACTAAGTACAAGCCAGGCTGCTGTGCACAGGAAGGTCCCTGTTTCAAAAGTCTGGTAAACCCAGGTAACTGATGACTTGACTGCTCACTTTCTCCTCAGTTTTCATTTCTCTTACATTTAAAATCACTAATAAAGAGTAACCCATAAGACTCCAGATGCCCTATGTTGGATCCAATAATAGCAGAATCTGAGGTCTGTGTTCGCACTATCTATATGAGACCTTGCCCTGTGCCCTGGGTGTGCTGTGTACGCCGTGAGGCTTGTGAGTGATAAGCCCTGTCTTATTCCAAAGTTCCAGATAGATATGCTGAGGTGAAACTCACAATAATAACAAGAACACAAAATTTAGTTCAGTCACACTTTGGCCCTAAAAGAGGGAAATGTTTATGAACTTGGGCCTAGTTAAGTGCCCCAGACAGCGCTATTAAGAAACTGAGATGAATAAAACACAGAGCTAGATATAAAATTTAGCAGTTAGAGTTTTTTAAATATTTTATAGTACTGTGAAGTTCAATTTATATTATATTACAAGTGTTTTATATACAATAGATCATCCATATCTGTGGGTTCGTGTAATCCCTGAGATTGAACTAATGATAGATGGAAACAACCATTCTGCAGTTCGGCCTATGATGTCTGCATTTGTACTGAACATGTAAAGACAATTTTTCTTGTAATTATGCCCTTCACAATGTAGCATGACAACTCCTTAGATAGCACTTCCATTGCATCAGAAATTTAAAGCAATCTAGAAATGATTTAAAGCATATGCAAGACACTTCCATTCCTATATTCATTGCAGCACTATTCACAATAACCAAAATCTGAAAACATACCAAATGACTAAAACCAAATGACTGAATATAGATATTATGCTATATATACACAATGGAATACTAATTAACTATAAATAACGATGAAATAATGCAATTTACTGCTACATGGAACTGGAGTGATAGCACAGTGGGTAGGGCATTTGCTACAGTGGGTAGGGATGACAGTGGGTAGGGACAACAGTGCTACAGTGCAGTGCTACTGATACGTGGATAGATTCTGGAAAGTATTATGCTGAGGGAAGTGAGTAAGAAACAGAATGTTTGTGATCTCTCTCATAATATATGGGATATAAATAAAATTTCCTAAGAGAATAAAAATGGTCAAAAGCAACAGAACTTGAGAACTAGTCTACAAAACTAAGCTTACCAAGAGCAAGGGACAAGGGCTGGCCAGTAGGGAGCCCCAGGAAAAAGGATGGAAGAAGCAGATACTTAGTTGTGTGGTGTTGGCATATTCACTGTCACTGTCACTGTCCTCCCATTGCTCATCGATTTGCTTGAGCGAGCACCAGTAATGTCTCCATTGTGAGACTTGTTACTGTTTTTGGCATATTGAATACTCCACGGGTAGCTTGCCAGGCTCTGCCGTGTGGGTGAGATACTCTTCCAGGCTCTCTGAGAGGGGCAGAGGAATCGAACCCGGGTCGACTGCATGCAAGGCAAATGCCCTACCTGTTCTATTGCTCCAGCCCATTGTAAATCATAATGTCTTAAATTTTAAAAGAAGTGTATGGGAAACTGTGCATAGGTTATATTTATATATAAATACAATGCCCCAACCAAAACATCTAAAAGGACAGAGAGAGTAAGAAGGATTGTGCCTGCAACAGAGGCAGGAGGTGGGAAGGGGGGGTGGGAAGAAGATACTGGGAACATTGGGGGTGGGGAATGGGCACTGGTGGAGGGGTGGGTACTTGAACATTGTTTGACTGAAACGCAATCATGAAAGTCTGTAAGTCTGTAAATGTATCTCACGATGATTCATTAAAATAACTATAAATAAATAAATAATACAATGCTATTTTTGTTTGTTTTGGGTCACACCCAGCTGTGCTCAAGAATTACTCCTGGCTCTGCACTCTGGGATCACTTATGGCAGGATTTGTGGGACCATATGGGATGCTGGTGATTGAACCTGGGTCAAGCATCCTAACCGTGGTACAATCTCTTCAACCTATATTTTTGTTATTTAAAAGAAATTATGGGACTGACCCAGGTTCGATCCCTGGCATCCCATACGGTCACCTGACCACCCTAGGAGTGATTCCTGAGGATTGAGCCAGAAGTAACCCAGAGCATTACCAGATATGGCTCCAAACCAAAAAATAAAATAAAATAAATTAAAAATGAAAGAAATGTATATCTTACTGGCTTGATTCCCCAAAGGGATTAGAGGTAGTGCCCAGTAAGAGCATACCCAATAATACAGTTTAACTAAAGTTAAGAGTCTATTTTAAATGGGGGGCCAGAGAGTTAGTATAGCACTAGGGTGCTTATCTTGAACAGAGTTCATCCAGGTTTGATCCCTGGCATCCTGTATGGTCCCTGCACACCATCAGGAGTAATTTCTGAGTGCAGAGCCAGAAGTAGCCCCTGAGCACCACTGGGTGTGGCCCAAAGCCAAAAACAAACAACAAATAATCTATTAGAAATGGAACCTATTGGAAATAGTTTCATCTGACAGCAGGCTGACTTTAAAAGACAGGCAGAAAAAAGGCAGATAAAAAAATTTTCTATATCTCTAATCATGAGGAAGATGCAAATCAAAACAGCAATGAGATATCATTTCATTTAGATGTTTTGGTTGTGCCACTCTGTGGCACACATCAGAAAGAACTGGAGCAACCATGTTGACATGGATGTGGGGAGAAAGGGACTCTCCTTCATTTTTGGTGGGAATGCCAACTGGTCCAGCCATTTTGGAAAATAATATGGACATTCCTCAAAAAGCTAGTAATTGAGCTTCTATGTAATCCAGTAATAACATTTCTGGGAATATACCCCAGGGATCCAAAAAGACACACATCAGAAATGCCATTTTCGTATCTGTGTTCATTGCAACACTATTCACAATAGCCAGAATCTGGAAACAACTTGAATGCCCAAGAGCAGATGACTGGGTAAAGAAACTATGGTACATCTACACAATGCAATACTATGCAACTGTTAGGAAAAATTAAGTTATGAAAATCGCTTATAAATGGATGGATATGGAGAGTATCATGCTGAGTTGTAAGGATAACATTGCTGCATGTAACTTAGGTTTATTTGGGTTACTCCCATCACAGTGCTCCCATTCCTCTGTGTTCATTTGTAACTTCTTTCTTTGTGATATGTTGACTTGTAAATATTGTTTTCGTCTTCTCCTTAAGTCCTTTGCATAGTTTATTTAGAGCAATGTCATTTTTGTATGGGCACAGGAAGACAGTAAATGCTATGCTTTTGTAAATTGGGAGTCAATTGACTAAATGATATTTTCCTCCTGGGCATCTGTTCTCTCGACCTAAGCCTCAGCTGCCCTTCCCACCACTCCTAAAAGCAGGGTCCTGACGAGGGACTGGGTGGATCCAGGGCAAGTGGTAAGCTATGTGCTACTAATTAGGTATTTTAGTTTTTAGTTTTACCAAAAGTTTTTGGTTTTCATAGCTCCAGTTTCCATTGCTGGCACCACATTTGGTCCTCTGAGCACCTCCAGGCATGATTCCTGGCACAAAGCCAGGAGTATGCCCTGAGCACAGCTGGGTGTGGCCCCAAAACAAACATAAAACCAAAACCAAACCAAACCAACCCCTCCAAAAAAATATTACCATAAAGATGGAATCTTAGACTTTGTTCTAAAGATAAAAGGATTAAAGTAGAACTTCTCTGACAAGCAAAGGCAGAGTCAGGCGAGAAACTCGAATTCCTGGAAATATAGCTTGAGGATTTTGAACCAGAGCATCAAAAGATGGTTGAGCTTGAAGCAACAGTATATGATTCAAACAAGCTTGGTTTAACTGTCTTCTGGCCTCAATTACTAAATCAGGAAAATAAACAAAAAAGAAAAGGTGAAGGATGGCAGAAACAGTGCAGGAGGGTTCAGAGAAAGACAAAGAAGGAAAAAATGAAGGAAGATGTAAGAAGAGAGAGAGAGAGAAAGGGAAAGAGAGAGAGAAAAAAAGACAATGATGCCAGTAGTAACAACAGTGCATTCTAAAATTAATTAATCTTTACAAGGTCATAGAGACAGGCGGGGAGGGGAGGTATATCAGAGGGAAAATGGGGACATGGTGGTAGAAATGTGCACTGGTGGAGGGAAGAGTGTTTGAATATTATATGACTGAACCCTGATCATGAATAGCTTTGTAACTGTGTATCTCACAGTGATTCAAAAAAAAGGGAAAAAAATGGCAAGGTGCTTCATTTTGCCTCACCCCATATCTACAACACCCTTAGGCTTAGCTACTTAATGGAAAATTAAATTTAAAGACTAATTGGAAGGGATAATATTTTTACATGATAATGTAGCTTATTATTTTAAATAGAAAGCTGTTTCTAATTAAGCTGGTAATGATTCTTTTAAAACATTATTTTTAATCTCAATTCTGAGTCAAGACATTAATAACCACAGACATTAAGAAGAAGTAATAGATCTTAAAAACAAATAATTAGACTTCAGGTACAAGATTATAATTAGGTATTTTAGTTTTTAGTTCTACCAAAGGTTTTTGGTTTTCGTGGTCTTGTTTTTTGTTTTTGGGCCACACTTGACGGTTCTTAGAGCAGACTCCTGGCTCTCTGCTCAGGTATCACTCATGGTGCAGTCGAGGGGACCATATAGGGTGTCAGGGATTAAACTGAGTGGCTGCATGCAGGGCAAGCTCCCTACCCCCTGTACTATAGCTCCAGCCTTATTAGCAAAGATTTTGAATATCACTATATCATAGAATTCTGACCAAGTTATAGGTAATACCCAAGAATATGAGGGAGGCAATCCAGTTTTATTATGAATGTGGATTTGAGCTGCTTAACTTCAAAACGGGTTAAGCCTTAAACAAAGTTCATAAAGAATTTACTAAGGCTAGGTATACATAATATCATATCTAGGGAAACTTTTTTCGTCTAACATTCACAATGTTGCAATATATACAGATTTGATACAATCAGTGACTAATTTCATTTGTTCTAAGTTCCATGCAGATACTTACTAATTGTTTCTGTGGTCCAGTTCCATTCCTCCTCAAGCAACCAGACCAGACTTGCTCACTTTTTCTGTTCTTGTCCTAGCTTTGTGATTTACAGCCTATTCATCTTTGCCCAGCACCTAGAATGGGCCACTCAGAGTTCCTACCTCTAGTTTCCTACTTTGCCTCTATTTTCCTACTTCCACTTTAAGGTGGAGGTTATATTGCTAGTAAGAGATATAAGGTGTAAGAGGATATCAATAAAGTAGGAATTTTATGAAGCTATTTTCTAATTATATTTTATTTCTAGAGTAGACATAAATAAAACTCAAGCTTACAATAGAGAAAGTAGTGAATGTTGTTTTTCTAATGCATGATGACTAAAATGTAAATTTTTAGAGGGAGAAAATATTTTTTATGCCTAGGTGATTATACTTTATTTTTTAGTACCATTGTAGCACTGTCATCCCGTTATTCATCGATTAGCTCAAGCAGGACCCATAATGTCTTAAATTCATTTGTTAAATTCATGGTGACTTTGGAATAACAAATATTATTTGGTAATATTTACATTTATTCATATAAATGTAAAAACAGCTTTAACTAAGTTTGATATGAATTAATAGCCAAAAATAATTGAGTACATTGAATATATAGGGACAAGTAGGCAGTTCACAAAAACCACTTAAAATAAAAGCACTTACCAGACACTTCATGATCAGTGTGTTTTAGATATTTTTTACATACATAAGGCAAGGTGGACTCACAATCCCGACTTCTCCAAGCATTTGGCAGAAATGAACTAAATGTTCCACAGTGATATTCAAAAAATGGCTCAAAACTTACTTCTGAAAAATACAATATGTGTGTATTTAATGTTAAAAGCAAAAGTGGCTACTTTAATAGAGTCCTGTGGAGTTCTAATATTTAGGAAATCGTCCTTCTATGGCATAAATAATAAATTCTAGAATATGCTACATGATTTTGCAGCTAAAGCATGACTAAGATATGATTCTCCAGATATCAATGGCATATTTTACTGTTTTAGAACAGAGATATATATTTCAATTTATTGCTCTTTTTAAAACAACTGACTTGAGGTGTGGGAGATAGTTCAAGGCCTTGAACCCAAGGTTAGCACATACAGAGCTTTGACTTTGATACTCTGTATCATAGCCCATCCCTGCCCCTTCAGCATCGCTTGGATTAGTGCAGGTAGCCCTGGAAACTGCCAGGTGTGGCCCCTATGATAAAAGAAAATGGTAGTAATAAAACAACTAATTAGAATACTGACTCTGACCCAATCCTACTAAAACTTTGCTTAATTAGTTATCTTTATTGGTTTCCTTTTTCTTTTTTTTTTTTGCTTTTTGGGTCACATCCAGCAATGCACAGAGGTTACTCCTGGCTCATGCACTCAGGAATCACTCGTGGCGGTGCTCGGGGGACCATATGGGATGCTGGGAATCGAAGCTGGGTCGGCTGCGTGCAAGGCAAATGCCCAATCCACTATGCTGTCACTCCAGCCCCGGTTTCCATTCTTTTCAATAAAATATTCCATACGGCAATTCAGACAGGCTTTAGAAATGTTTTTTCAACCACCTTTAAAATAGCAAGGCTTGAGGCTGGAGGGATTATACAATGGGCAGGGCATTTGCCTGACATGCAGCCGAGCTGGGTTCATCCGCACATGGTGCCCGAACACCAGATCCCTGAGCACAGAACCAGGAATAAGCCCAGAGCACTGACAAGTCTAGCTCCCAAAACAACACAGGCAGACAGACAGACAGACAGACAGACAGACAGACAGACAGACAGACAGACAGACACACGCACAAATTAACACAGGGAAAATACTGTTCTTCGAATCTGTGGAATGTTACTACTTGTTGAAGGTGAGCAAATTGGAGTACCTGGGTTCCAGTTCAGATAGCTGAGAGCTGTCCCATCCGACCACTGCCAGCCAGCACTTTCATCCAGCTGATTCAGACCTGTCCACACTTCCACTGTTTCATTGCTTAAGTGCTCTGAAATGTAGAGAAATGACTGTTACAACCCTTCAGAAAAGTAGTCACTACTTTAAAAAGTTTTAAAATGTATTTTCTCTCCAACCCAGAGAACCCACTTTTACAAAATTAGAAACAATTGAGGAAAGCCTAAAGGTATGTGAAGGAATGGTTTGTGTCAGGAACAAAAGATAAAAGCACACTAAGTAATTTTATTTCTCTTTATGTAATAGTGAAGATTAGATTAAGAGGACACTCACTGCTATGTTGCACTATTCAACTATTAAGAATAATGATGTAGAGCTAGTCCTATAGACATGATCAGATCTTCAATGTCAGTAAATGAAATTAGCCTATTACTAAGCTGCGTGCAAGTTGTTGTTAAATAGTTAACACACACTGAGTATTTGTTGTTTGGGCAAGGCCCTTTCCTAAGCCTTCACTTGCATAGTGCTATGCAGGAATTATTTCCATTTGGTGGAGAGGGAAACTGAAGCAAAGAGGCTCAGTTACTTGTCCAGGTAGCTCAACTTAAAAGTGGTAGAGGTCTGATTGAACCCAGGAAGGCAGCATTTTGGTCCTTGGCACTGTGTACCAACCCTCAACAGTTTTTATTTGATTCCCCTTTCACAAAAACTATGTAAATAAGCATGCATTTATGTGGTGTCCACCCTCCCCAGAAAACACAGAAATGTCTGAACTGTGAAATTAGTGAGGGTTTTTTTTGTGTGTGTGTGTCTTTTCTTTTTGTATACTTAGAATTTAGAAATTATTCTAGAATAAGCATACTGCAGGTAAAATAAAATGAGAAATGTCAGAAACTTTACTATTTGATTTTACACCATACCAACCCATGCTTAGGCCTTTCTCCTGACTCTGTTCTTCAAGATCAGCTCATGCAGGGACTATATCACATACTGAGGTAGAACAGGTCAGCCATGTATAAGATAAGCACCTTGCCTATCTCTCCGGGGGCAACACTATCTCTCTGGCCCCCTTAAACAGTGTTAATAACTTCATTGCAAGTAATTTTTAATGAAAGTGGCTGATTTTGAGACACTTCAAATTTTTTCTAAAATTTTAAAAAAGCTTATGTATCTTCATACTAACTTTTAACCTATAAAAAAGAAATAGGAGGGATTTTTGGTGCTAGGTGAATTACAAGATCCAACTTGTTAGCACAAGCCTTTTGATAATACTGCTTATCTGTTAGTGAACAAGTATGTGCTTTGCTCTTCCAACTAGATTTCAAGCTCTTTGATACTTATCAGAAGGCCTACTATACACTTGGCACACAGGGAGTAATAAATAATATTTTGCTTCTTTATTTACCAATGGAAGTTTAATAGCTAATATCTTCAGAAGATCATAAATCCAAATCTACTTTCTAAAGCTATAAACACTCTGTGTCTCTTGTTGGAATTTCAACTTCTCTTTTCCAAAAGGGAGAAAAAGAGAAACACAGGACTGGGTGCACAAATGAGATTCCCTAGGATTAGGGTTAAGAATCCTCGCATGTCTGGACCATATTGACAAAAGAAAAGTATTATCCAAGGAACTTCTTTTTTCAGAATATATCTCTGCATATACGAATGTAGTTATCAGCAATGGTTATTTTGTCTTAATTAATATGAATGCATATTATCTACCTACTTACTCCGTAAGAAATTTTCTTCAGTATCATCTGCAATACTTAGTAAAGTTCCTCCTTGCATCTGACATGAAGAATATGCCTCACTCCAGGTGAGAGATGAAAACAGGTTGAACTGGTAGCAGATGTGTGAATTGGCATCTTTTTTCCAGACAGTGTCACAAAATACCTCTACAGAAGCTGGAAAGAAAGTTCATGAAAGCATTAACCACAATTTTATTTTATCTATACATCAATCTGCTAACATAGCAATATTTTTAACATGTCGACTCTAAAACTTTAGAGCCTAATCTATCCTTGATATGTTTTCTATGATAATTTCCAAATTATTATCCCATAGCTCTTTTAAGGTAAAAAGAAATGCAAGAAATTATTGATAAAGAAGCTCCGATACTTTCTGGGAAAACAATAGAAATAATTTTAAGAAATAACAATAGAAGTAAAACTTTTGTGAAAACAACATTTATTTCTTAGAAAAGCAATTAGAATGTTATTTTGAAAAATATTTGAATTAAAAATGTTAAGACTAAGATAGGTGCAAATGTTTAAACATGCTATTGCTGTGATACTAAAATACTAGAAGGAAGAATCCAATGCCATTGCTGTAGTGAACACACGTTTTCAAATAAACATTGTCAACAAGAACACCATTGGTTTAAGAAAGTTCTTTCAAATTAAAAGACAGAAAAATTAATCCACATATATATCATTGGTCAAGGACTACATAATGCCCTCAAAGGTTAAATTTATTTATTTACTTTTATTTTTTTAATTTATAAAGGTAGTTCACAATATTTTATTACATTTAATATTCAAACACCAATCCTACCACCACTACACCTTCCTACCACCATATTTAGGGTGTTTCCATCCTGAACCCCAATTTCTGTCCCAAAGCAGAACTGAAATAATTTTTTTTATGTCATCAGCAACACTTACTTCCAGTTTTTTGATTCTCAGTTCAAACAAGTGAGGATGTCATGAAATAATTATTTTTTATTGCTTGTTATGAAAAATTTCTGAAAATGCTACAAAAAAGTATTCTTAGAGGAAAGAGTGTGAAGATTGTTCAACAGGCGTCATTAAGGCCTTCTATAAGAGATCATTAACGTGTTGTTAAAGTTTGAGCCTTGTGTGCTTTTATATATATATATCTGTAATATATATGTATATATACATACACACACACACACACACACATATATATATATATATATATATATACTCTTGGAGTATGAGTAGGGTGTGTCCCATGAAGCATTGCTTGGCCAGGAATTCAGCCGAGTGGTCCGGAATAAGTTCACTCGTGGGTGAGGCTCAGCTTTAGCCTGTGGAGAGCAGCCTTGAGCAGAGTGGCAGTTGAGTTCTGAAGGTTTTTGGCTGCCAGGGCTGGGTCCCTTGGGGCAGGGAGGAGTCTCATCAGCCCTCCTCTGGGGCGCCCCAAGTGAAACAGCTTGGCCTGGGCTCCGGCGGCATGGTTATGGTGAGTATCATATTATTCTCCCTTCTGGGAGAGAAGAACATGCAATCTAGATGGTGGTTGATGATGAGATTATTTAGCACCAGCCAAAGGTGGTTTATGGGTGTGACTGCTGAGTCACCAGAGATGGGGGATACAGGTGGAAGATCTCCATTCCCAGTCCCTTTGAACCCAGAGTTCTCAGTCACAAAGTCCCGCATACAAAGGATAAATTTAACAAAGTACTTAATGTGGGCCTAAAACCTTAAATCTAGGCCTGGGTAGAATGTTCCCCTTGTAGGCATGAGTGCATGACTTTAATCTCTGGCATTCCCCACAGGAGGGTGCAATTCAGGTAACATTGCATGCCATGTGGGATAATCAGATGCAGCAGCTGAAGTGCACAATCCCCAGCACACTGCACTCAAGTGTGGGTAAACACTAAAGCATAGCATCCCCATTGAGCACTGTGACTAAAGTGCTCAAGCACAACAACCAAATATGACAAACCCAGCCACTGGTAAAACAATTAAAAGGAAAGGAAAAGGAGAAATCTTAAGCTTATTGAAATAATGGAAAATGAAGACCTATTAGTGCCTTTTTGTTTAAATTTTACATTAATCCATAAGTACAATTACAGACTACAAGAATCACCTGAAAGTAAACTAAGCCAAAGAATTTTTGAGTGTAGGAAGCATGTACCATGTTACAACATAAGTATCACAGCCAGTCCTAAGTATCAGTGAGAAAATGTTGCTGACATCTAGAACAGCCTTTTCCACAGTGTAATCTGCAGAGCAACAGCTTCAAATGTCAACTCATCAGAACCAGGAAAATAATGCATATATAGCATCCTCTGAGAAATTCAAACCATACACTCGCATATTAAGGGCTCAGAGAAGAACTATAGTAAAGAAAGAGCTTTCTTTTAATTGAGTACTTCACACTTATTTGACATTCAAATCCCTTTTGCTTGCTTTTATTTTCCCTTAATACTTAGATGATTCTCTTGGAAATAAGAAAATTTGGTTTTCATGTCTAGTTGCAATGTGCTTTCCCAGAACTGAGTTAATCCATTAAGCCACATTTACAACTCGGGTTATCTATAGTTTCCTGACTGACATATATATTTACAGAAGGATCCAAGACTGAAAGTGGACAAGGTAAGATAAGTCTCTTACCAGGGAAACTTAAGGAAAGCAAGATAAATAGAAAGAGAAGAGGACAAAATAAAAATGACATCTTGTACAGTTAGTGCCATCCTTTTAACTGGCCAAATCATTCATTCTGCTTCCTGCAACCCAAAGGCTTCTGCTGCTTGACAACTTGCCAGATTCTAGTTCTCCTGATCTTTACCAAACCAGAGAGAGCAAATTTTATTTGTACAGGGCTAACTTACAGTTCCAGTTTTCTTCCTTTGTTACTCCTGGTTCCTGGTAGCCAACATAACTCAAATTGTTATGTCAAAACGTGATATCTGAGCAAACTTAGCACACGACAGTAAGGAGTGAGTCGAACAAAGTTAAAGTTCTGCTTCTGCTTCTCATATTTTTTTACATGGGAACTTTTCAGCATTTCAAATTTTAAAAGTATGGTCTGTAGGAAGCAGCATGAATGGTTTGGCCAGTTAAGAGGGTCATTAATTAGTTCAATTGGTCTATCTCTCTGGCCCTGTTTATTTATTTTTAATAGTGACATCTATTGGAAATAGAAATAGAAAAAAAAGATGACAAAATAAAATGACATCTGATACAAGAATCCCAAGGGATTACGGAGTCTATTTTCAAACAAATATACACATTCATATTTCCATAGAGAAGTCTGATGACTTGAGTTAGTAGGTGATAAAGTGTTTTCATTCTAGTTGGTGAATAGTTGCCGTCCTAAGTACACCTTGATGCCAAGTCTCCACTATACTCTTCTTCCTCATGACTTCCCTGTCTCCCCTATAAGTCACCCTCCTGCATAGATCTTCACTTGCCAGCAACTACAGTGTATTGCCAGTAGTAGGCTTCAAAGTTTCTAATCCCCACATTAATATTTTCACTTTGGGGTCAGAGAGATAGTACAGGAGTTAGATGCTTGTGGACAACACTGTTTTGATCTCTGGCTCTAAATATGTTTTTCCAAGCCCCTAAAAGGGTGATCTTTGAGCACAGAGCCAAGAGTAAACTCTGAGCACATTCTAGGTGTGGCACCAATTCTTCCATCCCTAAAAAGTTCCACTTGAATTGTTCAAAAGATCCAAATATATTGGTTACTAAATGTCTTAATATCAACCCTGCATATTGATGCACGTTGTGTGAAATTATCTATAGACTAAAAGGAACACTTGGTCCACTTGTCAGAAATGCTTAGATCTGTACTCACTGGAAATCTCAGACAGGGGTCCAGATAAACACTTTCAGCCATTTCCCAGGTGATCCTATAATATTTCTAGTCTGCATTTTCTGACCTAGAACAAATCTGTCTGTTTTGTATTCCGAGTAAATGCCATGGTCTTCAAGAAGAGTATTCTAAGTCATAGAACTCTTGATATTCAGCACTTGTATTGACAGATAATGAAGAAGAGAAACCAGTAATTCAGAGAAACATGATGCGAGGATAAATTAGATAGGCTTTATGATGCTGATGCTGATGGCTAATCCTGGTTAACGCTTACATGAATAGGTACTATGATACTTTACTACACCAACTAATTGCTACATACATGAATTGGTCCCAGGAAATAGCCTTTACATACACATCATTTTATGGAGATGAAACTGATACTCAAGTGCTCATCAATGAAATGAAGAACTCCAATCTCAGGCTGCTTCAGTTCAAATCCTATAGTCTTTTTTATTCCTTATGTAATACAGGCAACAATTATGCAGTACAGGTAACAATTAGGAAACAATTTTACTGGTTACTTAAAAAATCAAATTCTTCAGTAAAACCTTATTTTTGTTTCAAATTGTCCAATGAATGATATGTTTCAATGAACAAAATGTTCACTGCAGTTTATTAGGTATGTGGAGGTAAGGTAGACATGCAAGATGTAGAAACTGTAAAAGCTACACTTTCTGACTCACATAAAACAAGATGACAGAAAATTTAGAAAGTAGAATATATATATATATACATATTTAATTGGAAACTTTTTTTTTTTTTTGCTTTTTGGGTCTCACCCGGCGATGCACAGGGGTTACTCTTGGCTTTGCACTCAGGAGTTACTCCTGGCGGTGCTCAGGGGACCGTATGGGATGCTGGGGATCGAACCCGGGTCGGCCGCGTGCAAGGCAAACGCCCTACCCGCTGAGCTATCGCTCCAGCCCCCTCATTGGAAACTTTTTAACTAAATAAAAATCAAATAAAAAAATTCTCTCTGAGACTTTGAAAAACTCCGAAACTCTCTGAACTCTCTGAAAAAGATTGAACACTGCAGTTGCCCCTAGACCTTGAAAATCAAGTTAAGAAAAGAAAAGGATTCTGAGGGGGAAAGCTAGAAATCAAGCAATAAGGAAAGGCAAGAAAGATGAGAACTCACTGTTGAGAAATAATGAGGGCAACTGCAATTTTCAAAAGATCATCAAGGGGCCAGCTGATGCTTGGATTTGGCAGTGGACAAGAAAAGCAGTTTGGATGGAGAAAAATGAGCAGTTCACAAGAGGAAGTGGATTGAATGGATAACTAAGCTTTATATGTATGCAGACTTGTTTTGAACTATTCTGCCCAGAAGCTAGGATTAATGAGATCACAGAGCATTATAATTTGATTCCAGTTAAAGCATCCTTATGCACCAGGCTTAATGAAGAATGACTAATTAACATCATTTGAACATAAAGGGAAGTATAAATGTATACCAGGATTGTCTTTTCAAGGCAAAAACAAACACAAAATCAAAATCTGGGTAAATGGAATCAGAGTACTTATTCAGACTTCAATATATCAATCCCAGGGCTTTTCTTTAGATACAGATAACTTTCTAATCATCCTTGATTCATTCACAGCATATGGGGAAGGCTCGAATTTATTCTTACTGGAATCTGGGCAAAATCCCCACTTCTCATCTCTTTCATATCGGCTTGTCGTGGCACACCACAGTAAGTTGTCTTGCCTTCCTTCCCGGGTACATTCATGATGCCACTGGTGGTTAAATTTAAAGGGAAACATGCATGGCATCCCATGAGCATTCCCTTTGATGGTGTACACATCTAGGAGAAAGGAAAATACAACATCAAAGGAACATTATGCCAGATTTATCTTTTGATGCTGTCATACAGTGAATGCATTCTTTTAGACTGGAAACCTATGCTGGGCAAGGACTTTTTGTCACCAAAATGACCATACAGGCCCTTACTGCCAGTTCATATGAAAGCGCCAGTTTAGTGCTGAGTTTGAAGGAAGTGCTGGTATTTTAATTTATTGTATTACCTTTGTGTAGGTATTCGCAAATGCCTCCACCATTAGACATGTAGGAAATCCACTTATGACGATATTTTAATGAGGCCACGAGTGTGTTGTCTTCCTCTGCCTGGACCATGTATTGGAGGGGGCTGGTGGTGATGGTCTTCCTGTTACAGCGCCATTTCAAAGAGATATGGTTGGAATCACACTCATATAGGCTTAGTGACTGCTCAGGGTTAGATAAATTCAGGCCCAGACAACCACTACCTCCAATGTTAAAGAGACGGTGGTTTGAAACCCATTTCCACAGCATGTTCTTGTTGGATGGGTTGCAGTTTTGTAGGGTCAGCACAGATTTGTCTGCCTGAATGCACTTCTTGAGGTTCTCGCTTTGAATAATGAATATTCCTTGATCTGAAATAGAAAACAGAGATGTGTGGAATTTTGATATATAACTAGCAAATGTCACAAGCTCCCAATATATTTGTCAAATCTTCGATGTCACCACTGATGATCATTTGGAGTTGATGGGTCGGTCCACTGAAAGGACTTAGTTTGCACAAGCTAGAAAAACTAGAGGCGTTTCTTGGGAAACACATACGGATTTGGAATAGATGATGTGAGACCTCTGATAATGTCTCTGATATGAGACCTACATGAGAACACAGTAATAGAGAGTGTTGTTATCCCAGCAGGATGGAGCTGATAGAAAAGGAGCTCACCATAACTGTGTAATCTTAGAGATGGGGAATAGGAAGATGGACATTCAGTGCCCAGAATGGCGACACTTTTTGGTTAGTTTGATTTTGAATTCTTGAGCATAACCCATCAGTTTTCATGGGTTACCCTGGGTCCTGTGCCCAGGGATCATTTCTGAAAGTGCTCAGGGCACGATATGTGGTGCTAGGGATCAAACAGGTTTGGGTTCATGCAAGGCAAGTGCCTTAACTCTTGTATTACCTTTCTGGTTCTGACACTGTGGTTTTATTCAAACAAGTGCTTTAATGTTAGGGACACTGGTAGCTGAATTAAGAGCTATTGAAGTAAAAATTCTTACTATCAAAACTGTGTAAAAAAACCCTAATGTTATAAGAGAAGTGTTGTTTTAGGCCTTGATTCGTGAGACCACGCTAATGAGAACAAATGCTTGCTGTTGTTTGCCTTCTGTGCTGGGTTTTTCAGAAGTGCAGAGGTGGGGACTTTCATTTTGGAGATGATTTCTTTGCAGGATCAGCACAGTTGGGTGTGATGTGCAGCAGCAGAGAGGACTAGCTGAGGCCCAGTGCTTGCATCAGGAAAGGAACAACGGGAGTGGCAGAACCACACAACCACAAGGAGATACAGAGAATCCTCTATATCTAATTCATCTCGTACTAAATATTCCTCTCAGCTACCCTTGGAGTCAGAAGACATTTGGGTGGGGGTAGATTGGGAGGAATGGGAGTAGAAATTTCCTGTGAAAAATCTGATGGGGAATATCTGTTACCTGACTTTACCTCAGGTACCAGGCCTGGAAGGTATTATACAGCTATGAACTCAACTTCTCACAGTACGTTGGAAGGTGCAACTCAAGTCTAATTTCTTTTTTTAAAAATTTTTAAAAAATGAATCACCATGAGATACAGTTACAGATTTGCAAACTTTCATGATTAGTTTCAGTCATACAATGATCAAGTACCCATTCCTCCACCAGTGTCCATTCTCCACCACCAATGTTCCCAGCATCCCTCCCACCATCTCCTCGCATTGCCCCCTACCTCTTCAAGTCTAATTTCTGAAGTATTACTGAGTAAACTAATAATGTCATGGAGGTACAGTAAATACTCGAAAACAATAAATGTGCTGACAGCTCATAGAGTCATAGAGTCTTCATTCTCAGCAATGAAAATAAATTATTAAATGATGCTTTTTCAGCAGGCCTGATTGTTGGGGGAGTATTCTGGACAATAATAGTGAGTTCTCTATTGAGATATTGAATATATTCAAAGTATAGAGAGAATAAAGTGAAGATCATTAGCTACTTAGGTGGGTGATGGGTGGGAGGGGGGTATATTGGGGTTCTTGGTGGTGGAACATGTGCACTGGTGAAGGGATGAAGGTTTAATCATTATGTGACTGAGACTTAAACCTGAAAGCTTTGTATTTTTTTATGGTGATTCAATAAAATAAATAAATAAATAAATAAAAATTTCTATTATTAATATAAAAGCTGATTTTTTTCAATGTGTGTGTGTGTGTGTGTTGCCAGGGATAGAACCAAAGGCCTTACACCATGCAAGGCTTATAGTCTACAGATAAGCCCTCACTCCATAACTGCAATATATTCCCGATTAAAGTTTCTATTTGGTTATATATAGAGTGCCTCTCAAGCAGTGCAGGGACCTGGGGATTGCTCCCAGTGATAATCAGCCTGGCTGTGCTGGCTCAGTCATTCAATGCTCAACTTGCCGATGCTACTTAGGACCCAGTCATGCTGGGGGTTAAGTAGGGACATACCAATACATGTTCAGGACCTTTAACGCAGTGCTCAGGGAGCCATGTAGTGCTGGTGATCAAACTCAGGGCCTTCTGCAGCTCAAGCAGCTTTTTGAGCTATTTCACAGCTCACACAAAACTGATATTTAGAAATAAAATTAGATTGAAGTAACATTGGTTTATAATAGTATATACAAAAGTTTATTTTACTTTGTTTCTGTAGTGCATAATGGATATACATTTTAAACTTTTACTAATCCTGGATGACTGGAGCGACGATAGCCCAGCAGGTAGGGCATTTGCCTTGCATGTGGCCAACCCAGGTTCGATTCCTCCATCCCTCTTAGAGAGCCTGACAAGCTACCGAGAGTATCCTGCCCGCACGGCAGAGCCTGGCCAGCTACCCGTGGCATATTGATATGCCCAAAGCAGTAACAAGTCTCACAATGGATACATTACTGGTGCCTGCTCGAGCAAATTGATGAACAATGGGAGGACAGTGCTACAGTCTATAGTGCTACTAATCCTGGAATATTATACTATCACCTTTTATAGAGAAAATATGTTTTTGAGAGAAACCAGATAACAAAATCCTTGCATCATTTGTTCAACTATATGTGCAGTTGAGTCTTTTTTCTTTTCTTTTCTTTTCTCTTTCTTTTTGGGTCAAACCCTGCGGGCGATGCACAGGGGTTACTCCTGGCTGGCTCTGTACTCAGGAATTATTCTTGGCGGTGCTCAGGGGACCATATGGGATCCTGGGATTTGAATCCGGGTTGGCCACATGCAAGGCAAACGCCCTACCCGCTGTGCTATCGCTCCAGCACCAAGAGTCTTTTTTCATCTTTCATACGCTTTACCTATGAAACTTACCCTGCAGTATCTTTGAAGAAATACATGATCATGAAAGTAGTGTGTTGATGCATGAATAGGTATTGTGTATATATCTAATAGAATTTATATGTCACAAAAAGTTTGGGGTGAATACTTTCTTTTTTCTTTTTGTTCTTTTTGGGTCATACCCGGCGATGCATAGGGGTTAGTCCTTGCTCGTGCACTCAGGAATTACTCCTGGCAGTGCTTTGGGACCATATGGGATGGGGGGAATCAAACCCGGGACGGTTGCGTGCAAGGCAAATGCCCTACCTGCTGTACTATCGCTCCAGCCCCAAGTAATGTTTTAAATGTCCAAATTATTAAGTTCTGTGAGGAAAGGAGTGATAGAATCAGCACTGTTATCATATCAGTGATTATAAAATGTTTTTCCAAAGCAGAAAGCATTAGATTAAACTCAATTCAAAATTGTTCAGTTTTGGGGTGCTATTATATTTCCATATTTAGTGCCTTTTATAATGTGCCTTTGGGTAAATTCTTCAAAGCGTATTATAAATAAGAAGCTATGGCTTACCAAAAAAATTAACCTGCCACCTCCAAAAGAATACCGTGTTATGCTAGGTTAAAGAAATGATCCAATCCCATTTTCCCATCGTTATAATAAATCCTAATCCTAACACCATTAATCTCCATAAATTCACTCAAGAGAAAATAATTGTCTTGAAAAGGACTTAGGGAATCCCACCATCGGCATCAGTAATCTGATTATTAGTAAATGCACATGTAGGTTGTTGGTAAGAGAAATGTAAAGTAAAAATAAACTACCAAACCTTAGTGTCTATAGTAAGATTTCAAAAAAGATGAAAATCAAATGTGGGAGGAATCAAGATTGATTATATATGTCAAGGGCATCAGTTCTGCTTGAACACTGATTAAGTGATTAATGAAGTACTGCCAGAACTACTAAATCTCTTTGCAGCAAAATGTTATTATACTTCCCATCATAATTATAAGTTTAGGAGGAGAAAAACTGATTTTCTAAAAGTAATTTCTAAGCTAATTTTTATGTTTTTTCCCACCTAAAAATTCATTGAAGACAGTGGTTGCACTCCTCAGTTCCTTTATTTATTTATTTATTGAATCACCATGAGATAGAGCATTAGAAAATTATTCATGATTGCGTTTCAGTCATACAGTGTCCCAACACCCATCCCTCCACCCGGATAATTTTCCAGCACCAGTGTCCCCAGATCCCTCATTCCCTTTAAAGAAGAGAGAATTTTTATAACCACTATTTGGCTCCATAGAATGATGTGTATGTTTATTTTTTCATTTAAATTTCTTTTTTGTTGAATTTTTATTTTATTTTATTCTTTAATTAGTGAATCACCATGAGGGTACAGATACAGATTCACATATTTTAGAACTTGTTTTTCCCTCATACAATGTTCACAAACACATCCCTCCACCAGTGCCCATTCTCCACCACCAATAAACCCAGTATCCCTCCCCCCAATCTCATCTCCCCCCCCCCACCCTGCCTCTGTGTCAGGGTATTCCCTTTTGATCTTTCTCTCTCTCCAATTGGGTGTTGTGGTTTGCAATAGGGGTATTGAGTGGCCATTGTGTTCAGTCTCTAGTCTACTTTCAGCACGCATCTCCCTTCCCGAGCTGGATCTCCAACCACATTTTACTTGGTGTTTCCTTCTCTATCTGAGCTGCCTTTTTCCCCAGCAAGTGAGACCAGCTTCCAAGCCATGGAGCCAACCTACTGGTACTTATTTCTACTATTCTTGGATATTAGTCTCCTATTCTGTTATTTTATATTCCACAGATGAGTACAATCTTTCTATGTTTGTCTCTCTCTTTCTGACTCATTTCACTTAGCATGATACTTTCCATGTTGATCCACTTATATGCAAAGTTCATGACTTCATTTTTCTAACAGCTGTATAGTATTCCATTGTATAGATGTACCAGAGTTTCTTTAACCAGTCATCTGTTCTCGGGCACTCGGGCTTTTTCCAGATTCTGGCTATTGTAAACAGTGCTGCGATGAACATATAAGTGCAGATGTCATTTCGACTATACTTTTTTGCTTCTTCGGAGTATATTCCCAGTAGTGGTATTGCTGGGACATGTGTTTTCTAAAGTAGAGAACAGTACTTCCTTAATTATGTTGAACTTAATTTTATGCTGTTTCTTAACTAATTGCATGTAGAATATTATTCCATCCATCCATCTATCCATCCATCCATCCATCCATCTATCCATCTGTCCATCCAACAAGTATTCCTGGGGTATGGGCCCTGTGGTATGTTCTGTGTAGGATGCTAGAGATAGAGTCTCTCTCTCTTTTTTTTTCTTTTTGGGTAACATCCAGCGATGCACAGGAGTTACTCCTGGCTCATACACTCAGGAATTACTCCTGGTGGTGCTTGGGGCACCATATGGGATGCTTGAACTCTAACCCGGGTCAGCTGCGTGCAAGGCAAATGTCCTACCAGCTGTGCTATAGCTTCAGCCCCAGAAAGAGTAACTATTTGCCCAAATAACTGTCCCTTGAAACTATTTGTTTTGGAATTATAGGAATTCTCCTAGTTAATGAAATGAAAATGAATAGAGTTCCATAATTCCCAAAGAAAATTTAAATTATAATTAAATTTAAAATACCCCCTTAAAAACAAGTGATAAAAACTGATGATATGACTGGTGGCACATGCTTTGAATGTGTTAGGCAGTTAGGCCCTAATTTCAAGCTCCACACATACATAAAACAAAAATAAACAGAAATCCAAGTGACCTAAAACAATAAAAAAAGAAAAGAAAATATATATCAGAACTTTTATTTGGGGGGCAGCACACTTGGTGGTCCTTAGAGGCTACTCCTGACTCTGTGCTCATGGATGACTCCTGTTGATACTCTGTGGACCATATGGAGTGCTGGGAATTGAACCTGAGTTAGCTACATGCAAGGCAAGTGCTCTACCAGCTGTACTATTTCTCCAGTCCCAAGTTTTTATTCTTTTAGCAAAAATATTTGAAACAAATAATGAAACAAAGTCTAAAGAATATCAGTGGCAGACTTAAGGGCTAGCAATAGGCTTTCTGGCATTCAGCAAATCACATCACTATGGTGGCCACATACTTTAGGCATTCACATAAAGTTGGTCTCTGTGCAGTTAAGAAAACTGAAGAAAAAGTTCAAAAGCAAGGCTCCCACAAAATGCAGTGTTTATAGGAAACTATTTGGAAGATATAGCTTGATAATTGCCATCAGCATACAGTGACCTTATCTTGTTCTCCACATATTTACTTCTTAGAATTTCTCACTAACTTCTTACTACCTTCTCGTTGGACTGTGATTTGCCTGTTTCTTTAAACAGAAGTGTTTTCAAACAGTTTGTGTTTAATGTTAAACCAAGAGCCAGTCATGGATGAATGGGAGAGAACAATCACAGTTACTTAGAAAAGAAATCCCTACAGGCTATCACACAGGCAAAAGGCAGAGATTGTTATTTCAGTGCTTTTACCAGAAACAATCCCTCATCATAAACCACACATTCCAACTAGACAATAACATGATTGGACCTCTCCTCACTGTTGATTAGTTCACTACCCTTTGCCTCCTATAATATAAACCCCAAATCTTGCTGAGAGTGAGATGGTTTTGGGGAACAAATCCACAATCTTCTGAGGTTGCTACCTGAATAAACCTGTTTCACTCAAATCAACTCTTGTCTATTGAGTATTGGCTTTGAAGCAGCAATTAGAAGTAGATTTGCTAATACTTCCCAAATTCCCTTGAGCTTGAACCTCTTCAACTCCATCCACCCACACACTTGGTCCTGTGTTCACCATGCTTCTGTCTCCGTATCATTTCTTAAATCTGTATGTTCCTGGCAAGAAGAATTACACAAGATAAGGGGGAAGTATCTCTGCCCTGAAACCAATCTGGAAGTGAACAACTTCTTCCCTGAAATGAACTGACTTTTCCCAGCTATCCAAGTTTTGCTTTCTCTTATCTACTGATCAATGATTTCATATCTGACTTTGTTTCTCTCTTAGATCACACCAGAGTTGGTAGGAGAGAATGCTACAGACAGTTGAATTATATGCACTTTCTGACTTAATTATCCCCAAAATCTGGGTTCTTAATGTGAGTTTTCCAAACAAGTAAGTAAGGAATTTCTGATACTTGCACTATATGTATTGAAAGAATGAGATCATAGAACAACATGTAATTTATATTCCTCAGTGGAAATATTTGCATTTTATATCATGTTATCTAAGATTCGGTTCCAACCTGACAGCACCTAACAAAGCTATGGCCTCGTGGCAATTGCCTCCTATTAATCACCTAAAAAGCTAAGACATTGAAAAATATCTCCTGCTTCTGTTGCAGAACTTCCTCGTCTTTCTCTGTCCTAGCATTGTCCTTGACTTTCAGTCTTTTCTCTCCCACAGCTTTTGATTCTTGATAACCACCAGTTCCACAGGCCCATGGGACCCCTCTTGCTAAATCTTTTTATGTGTTACCTTTCCTTTGTCTCTAATCTCCCCAAATGTGCTCTCCTAGTTGCAGGAGGCATACAATACTCTGTCTCACATGCAGGAAAAATGAAACCCTGCTTAATCATCTGCAGTTGTGAGGATTCAAATTGCAAATGCCTGTTACCAACCAAACCCTGTGTGAAGTGGGTTAACCTTTTCATACTCTTTCACTCCCTGCCTGTTCTCATCCCTCCTGCTCCTCCTTCTCTGTCCTCACTTAGCCTATGCTGACCCTTGTAGAAATCCTTACTCTCTCTGCAGAAGGCCTTTGTGCTCTCTCCTTAACTTACCATAAATTTTTAAATTGAGTTGAAATATTTTTTCTTTCTTTTCAGTGCATCTGCCATCATTTTGTCTTTAGCTTGAAAGTAGCCAGCAGATAATATTTATGTAAAACAATATTACTCAAGATGGCTCTGTTAGGGTGCTATACATCTTGTTGAAAATACGTCATCTTAGCCACCAGGAAGCAAGTTGTGGCAAGATACAGTTTAAGACATTGTTAACTTTCACACAAATGCCTGCTATTAGAAGCCCCAGGGAAAATAGGATTTAAAGACTGGGAAATTTAAACAAACAAAACAGAAAACAACCCTGCTCACTACTGAAAACCACCTGGAAAGTGAGAGGATACTGAAAGCAGAAGTGTACACTCAGCTAAGATGGTAATTGCTTTGAGAATATAAGTATTGGAAAAATACACTTATGTTGGAGTAGAAATTAAAACAAAACATTTTTTATAGCAAATATTTTTGTTAGACCCTGATCAATTTATTAGGTCTACTATAACAAAGTACCACAAACAGTGTGGCTTAAACAGAAATTTATTGTTCCACAGATCTGGAGACTGTCAAAAGTCAAGGTGTAGGCAGGGTTGGCACTCCTGAGGTGTACAAGGAAAAATCTGTTCCAGGCCTCTGTCCTTGACTTATGGAGAGCTGTTATCTCTTTGTCTCTTCACATTACTTACTCTCAATGCATAATTCTGTGTCCAAATTTCCCCTACTTATGAGGACATCATTCACATTTAATTAAGATCCACATTAATCACCTCATTTAGACTTGATTACCTCTGTAAAGACCCTATTTCCAAAAATAAGATCTCACATGGAGGTGTGTGTGTGTGTGTTAAGATTTTTTCAATATATAAAAATGGAAGGTGATATAATTCAAACCATAATAGTATCCGATTTCTCTGGATACATAGCTTTAAGTACCCAGACTGAAATGAAAATGTGAGGTCCTGGCAGGGCAGGGAGGCCAAATCAATCTCTGCTCTTATGTGCACATGAGAGAACAAACAGCTATGCTAGAAAGTGCAGGAAACATACTCAATATGGAAATTGGGAGTAGGTAATAGGTCCCCCCCATAGGTGCTGCCAGCTCATGGGGGGCAGTCACTGTCTTGTCATGTTCCCTTGTAGGCCCTGATCTCTAGTGCCTCAAGCCCAATAAAATCTGGCAGCCATGGTAGGTAGAGGGTATAAATGGAGACGAGGATGCTGACTGAGAACCCACTGGGGAGTTGATGAGTCACATGTGGTGAGCCTGAGCTTGAGGTGGGCTTCTCAGACACTGGCTCATATCCCATTGTCCTATGAGACTTTATGTTCAAAACACAAATTCAAAGATAAAGATAATTTTAAGGGCCAGACCAATAGTACAGCAGATAAAGCCTCCTATTATCACCTTGCATGTGGCCAAATTGAGATCTCCAGTAACCCATCTGATCTTCTGAGCCCTACCAGGTATGATCCCTGAGCATAGAGACAGGAGTAAGCCTTGACTATTGCTGAGAATTACCCAAAATCAACAACGAAAAGTTATTTTAATTGAAGTAAAACTATATGTTATCATTTTCTATAAGTGCATTACATATAGGCATACAGAGAACATTATTAGTTCTTCATAGTTCTGTATATTTCTACATTATTATTGGCATTATTTATAATACATAAGGAGAGACTGCACATGAAGATCATTATCTTTCTAGACCCCAATCCACAGAGCAATATACCCATTGGGTCACTCTGCTGACATGAGACCCTGGTGACTGCTATACTGTTACCTATCTGCAAAGCCATACCTGGTCTTATTTGATGAAGAGTGACATAATAGAAAAAAAATACTTTGGCAAATCACTAAGTACAATTTTTACAGAAGACCTGCTTGAAACTAAAGAGTATCTGCCTTGATTTTCCTTTCTGCACAATGGGTTTACTAATAGTGCTTGACTAATATGACTGGAATCCCTCCTCCCCTTTCTCATCATCATTCTTGCTGTTGTTGTTTCAATGACTAGGAATTCACACAAACACTTGATTGTGATGTTTTCACACTAGACTACTGTTCTCAAATAGCAGAAGGACTGCCACTGGGGGTGGAGGATGGGGGAGGGTGGGGACACTGTGATTCTAACTCACGACCTGAAAACTTGCAAGGCTTTTGCCACTGAGTCAGCTCTTTAGGCTCCAAGACCCCATAGGATTTTGATAAGAAATACTTCAAGCTCTATGGTCACTTAATAAATGTTAGTAAGAGAAAAATGAATCTTGGCATATCTTGTTTGTGCCAAAATGACAGAAGAATAAGTCTACACTGTTAGATAATCACTGAGCACTTCCTGTTTATATTTTCATAATGGAAAAGAAAATTTCTCAAGCACAGGATGATAAAAGTCAAAATAGTAAAATATCTTTATCAGCATACTTCTTTGGAACCATGTCTAAAGTATAATAAATTAAAAAATCACATGGCTACACATGAAAGCAGAGACTCCCTGTCTGCTTTGTTTAGTTCTATGTCACTGAACCCAATTTATAGAAATTCTAAAGTAGTCCTTCATTTTTATAAAGTGGCTTTATAAACTATATTTTCCTAAATAACTTAGTGTAATGTAGCTAAAGTATTCTTTTGTATGGTCCTTTTGGACACTATAATGCTTCTTTTCACTCTGGTCAATTAAAAATATGATTTTTATTTCTAGCTTTGTACAGGAACGTTTCTTAACAAGGCTTTTAAGAATTGTTCTTGAAACAAAATATAGGCAAAGCTTTAAGACTCAAATATACTGCTTTAATAGACCATACATGAATTCATCACCTAGGATGAGTTCAGAAGAGACAAGACAAAGGAATCATTTCTTCGAAAGCCTGCTATAAATAAATAAATCATTGGTTCAAGGAAGTGGAGAAGTGGAGCCAAGGAAACAACTGAGCTCTTTGTATGGCTACAGGCTTGGAATTTACATGTTGTGGTATCAGTTAATGCAACAACCAACAGCAATTAGGAGTCTAATGAGAAAGAGAGAAATGGACCAGGAACACTGGATGTTGATACTGGCTCTTTAAGGTTCCGGAGGAAAGAAGCCAGTCACAAAAGTTGGAATGAGAAAAGCATGAAGAGGAAGAGATTTTAGAAGAGAGATTATGAACAGGGATGGAAAGAACAGATTAAAAGAGTGATTAATGTCTGAAAAGGATCTCTAAATCTGCATCTGAGGATGCTTTTACTTTTGTTCCAAATATCCAGATTAGTTAAATAGTTCATTGCCCAGGGGTGTAGGATTTGCTTAGGACAATAATAACAACAATAAAGACCAGTAGCTTTGCACATTTCTGCTATATGACAATATTCACTCACATGTGGGAGTAAGTACTGGTTTGCAAAGGATGCAAAATGCTAGCATTGGTCTCCTTTTCCTCCTGGCCCCAAATCAAATAATATGCTTGCATCCAACAGTGAGACGCAGAATGAACTCTTTCATGGGGTCATAAGACCAGCTAGAGTCCTTGGCACTAGTACTTGAGTGCCTAAATAGAAAGCACATACTGAAGATTCCTTTAGGTGCAAGTTACTTAGTCCCTCTTCAGCTGCTCACAAAGGTGTGTACTAATAGCATGACCTGATGGAAATGAGGGTTCACTGACTATTGTATGAAAAAATGCAACCACTCTGCACATTCTTAAAAATCATTAAGAAAGATCATTTTTACCCTATATTAGGCATGAATACTCAAGGGAAATCCAAGGTCACAATTTCTCCCACTGCTACCAGGTGGTAGCTTTCATATTCTTTCTGACATCTCTCTAGGATGGCATCCTTTCCCCACCCAGGGTTACATAGCCCTGAACCTCTTCCTTACACTTACTATAACACACTCCTCATTGTCCTTCCTATCCCAAAGCTTTTAACTCCATGTGATGACCCAATACTAAGGTTCAGTTTCTGATCCACCACTAAGGGTAGTATCATAGAATCAATTTAATGGTGTCTTAACCAAGATTGAAAAATAAAACAATTGAAACAGGGTAGAAATGTAGCACACCATATTAAGGAAGAGTATTTCAGAAATGAAACGTGAACTTTATTATTTATTTACTTATTTGCGTCACACCTGGTGATGCGCAGGGATTACTCCTGGCCCTGCACTCAGGAATTATTCCTGGCAATGCTCGAGGGACCATATGGGATGCTGGGAATTGTACCCAGATTGGCAGCGTGCAAAGCAAATGCCCTACCCTCTATGCTATTGCTCCAGCCCTGAAACTTGAACTTTGGGGGCATAGGTCTCTACTGTGCTAGATGTGTGGTTTCTCCACTGTTTCTGTTTCACTTGCTTTCTGCCTTTGAAGATCATTTCTACAGTCAGCCCTGGATCCGGTCACTGCTGAGAGCACCTGCACCTGTGCCACGTGCAATTTTCCCTGTGTAATCACAGCCTCTCCTATGCTCCTAACTTATGCTAAATCTGTATTCTAGTTTTCTTCTTTTCATGATACAGATTTCAGATACCCAAGTTTTCTGAAGCTTACTCTTCCTATTACAATTCACTTAGCTCAGACTGTTGACATATTTCTTCACGGGTAATTGTTGCCAATTTTTTCTATCCCCAAATGACTTTGGGATTCTTAAACTTAGAAGTGTGATCTAGGAGTACTGGAGAGATAGTACAGGAGGTAAGCTACTTGCTCTGCTTGTGTCTGATCTGGGTTTGATTCCTGTACCACATGTGGTCCCCTGAGCCCCACTAGGAATGGTTCACTGAGCAAATAACCGGGTGTAAGCCCTGAGTACCTCTGGGTATGGCATAAAATAAAACAACTATAATCAAGTTCCCAATACACTAAAAAAATGATCTTTTTCCTCTTAATCAGTGTGTCTAACTTCATTATCCCACGGCTAACATGCTACCAAATACAGATGTATTCCAGAATCCTGGGATCCTGAGAATCTGCTCCTTCCCCCTCTCTATGGGTGCCTCTCAACTCCCTACCATGACCTTGCCTAGGAAATGAAGGAACTCTTCCAAGGATGCTGGGTGAGCTATTCATGAAAAGTCCTGCAAGTGGAAGATACCACTTGTAGCCCCTGACTGGCAGAGAGAGAGGCATTGCTTTATTCCAGTGGGAAGTTCAGTGGTCCCAAAAGTTGGACAGGAGAATTTTCCCTAAGGTCCCCTTGAAATCCCAGTGTCATCTGACATCTAGTGTCCATGTGCTCATGATTTTTAGTGGGTCTCTTTCCTTGTATCCAATGTCTCCATACTAGATATTTTGGCTCACTGAACCACTAGCACATATTCATATTTCCTGGATGCTCCATTGGATCCTCCTTTCCCTGTATGGTAACCACTAACTTTAGGAAAACAATGCCCTTTGTAAATCCCTAGCCCCTCAGACCAGCCTCCACTAGATCATTTTAGCACTTTGCTCATTCTTTGTTGCCACCTGTTGTACTCATATAATTGATGGTATTTCTGCATTTGTAATTGGACTCTCCGCATATGGCACAGTTTCACTTCCTTCTCATATTTTCATCTCCTCAGTTCAGTACCTGCTTTTTGTTTTCTGTGGGGAGAGGTCATACCTAATGACACTCCAACACTGCTGGGGAACATGCTTTGCTGGGGATTGCACCTGGGGTGACTGCATGTAAGACAAGCACCTTAATTTCCATATTAACTCTGACCACTTTACCTCCCCAATTGGGGGTTAGTCAACTAACTTGGTTGGTTTCCTACCCACATTAACTGCCCTGAAGGTCATACACTGGAGACAGTCCCTACGTAGTTGGGCCACTATTTCTGAAGCACCTCTCCATCAGGAAGGAATGGGCATTGGTAGATAAACACCTCTACTTCCTGCCCTCAATGGATTCCCTGAATTCTCTCCAGTCCCTTAAGGGCTCCTTGAGAAATTGAGTCTTGGTTGCCTATAATGGTTTTCCTTCCTTCTTTTCCTTTTTATTTTATTCCCAGAGATACCACCCTAGTAAACTAAGTATATCCAGATAAATATATATCTCAAGGATTGCTTTGGGCAAACCCAAATCAAGAAGGGAGAAAACGCACATTGTGCTGGACAGATAGTGAATGAACGAAGGCTTCCACCCTTCCTCCTGCCCCGGGGCTCCAGATGTCAAGAGTCCTCTGTCAGTTGCTGCTCCAGTTCACTTTCGTTTCAGAGAGGACCCCATAGTCAGGCACTGTGACTTCATGCTTTTTAGCACACTCACTTCTGTTAGTCACTGGTCCTCTTTTTAAAAAAATTTTAAAAATTGCCTCACTGTGAGATATATAGTTTCAAAGTTGATCATGATTTGGTTTCAGTCCTACAATGTTCCAACATCCATCCCTCCACCACTGTACATTTCCCACCACCAGTGTCCCCAGTTTCCCTTCCACCACTTCTCCCTACCCAGTCAGCCTGCCTCTTGTGCAGACATTATTCTCCTCCTCTTCCTCTTCTTCCTCCTCCTCCTCCTTCTCCTCCTTCTTCTCTTTCTTTCCTTCTGGGCATTATGTTTTGCAATACAGATACTGAAAGGTTATCATGTATATCCCTTTGCCTTCTTTCAGCACTCAGATCTTATCCAGAGTGATCATTTCCAACTATCATTGTCATAGTGTTCTCTTCTCTGTACTAACTTCGCTCTCCACCTCCCACGTATGGCAAGCTTCCAAATGTGTGCCAGTCCTCCTGGCCTTCGTTTCTACTGTCCTTGAGTATTAGTCTCATCCTTTGATTTTTTCAGACACGTTCCTGCTCACCGGGTTTCTAGGCACAGACAGACACAGCCTGAGGCTCCCTGCAGTCCAGCCTGTGGGAACCTGAGGAAAGCAGTCAAAGTTCTACTGCAACGCTGGTTGATGCCATTTCACATCTATAATTTCCAGCCCTCAACATCATTTCAAAATCCTTTTCATTCGCCTACAGTTATTTTCCTTCAGGACACTTCACTAAGATGGCGTTTAACTTAGTGTGTAATGTCCTAACCCCTTTTCTCATCCTTCTCCACTTCCTCCCAGTTTCGGGGTACTTGAGTGAATTGTTGTTAGGTTTCAGCATTTGCTGCAAGAGCAGAGGTTTCTTTTGGATTCACTAAGTACGGCCTCATGTACAGGACAGTTTATAACTGTTACAAGATGTTTGTCAACCTGTCAAGATATTTTGGATGGCCAGAGGAAGAGGATACCTTTTGTACTAAAACAAAAGGACAGCATTTTAAAACATGCTATTATTATTAGTAGTATTATTATTAGCTTCTTTTTAATGTATAAGAACGCTAAAGCACAGACAGGTTAAATAACTTGCCTAAAGCCACACAGCTGATAAATAGTAGAGCAAATATATATATATATATATATATATATATATATATATATATACTTTAATAGTTTATTTTTAATTAGTGAGTCAACGTGAGGGTACAGTTACAGATTTATACATTTTTGTGCTCATGTTTCACCCATACAAAGTTCGATAACCCATCCCTTCACCAGTGCCCATTCTCAACCACCAGTGAACCCAACAACCCCCTCACCCTCCCCAGTCCTGTCGTCTCCCCCCACCCCACACTGCCACTATGGCAGGGTATTCCCTTTTGTTCTCTCTCTCTGATTAGGTGTTGTGGTTTGCAATAAAGGTGTTGAGTGGCCATTGTGTTCAGTCTCTAGTCTATATTCGGCCCGCATCATCCTTCCCCCACATGACCTCGGACCACATTTTACTTGGTGTTCCCTTCTCTGGGTTGCCCAGAATGAGAGACCAGCCTCCAAGCCATGGAGACAACCTCCTGGTACTTATTTCTACTATTCTTGGGTGTTAGTCTTATAGTCTATTATTCTATATTCCACAGATGAGTGCAATCTTTCTATGTCTCTCTCTTTCTTACTCATTTCACTTAGCATGATACTTTCCATGTTGATCCACTTATATGCAAAGTTCATGACTTCATTTTTTCTAACCGCTGCATAGTATTCCATTGTATAGATGTACCAGAGTTTCTTCAACCAGTCATCTGTTCTAGGGCACTCGGGTTTTTTCCAGATTCTGGCTATTATAAACAGTGCTGCGGTGAACATATAAGTGCAGATGTCATTTTGACTATACTTTTTGCTTTTCTGGGATATATTCCCAGCAGTGGTATTGCTGGGTCAAATGGGAGCTCAACCTCTAGTTTTTTGAGAATAGTCCATATTGTTTTCCAAAAGGGCTGAACTAGTCGGCATTCCCACCAGCAGTGTAGAAGGGTCCCTTTCTCCCCACATCCTCTCCAACAGCGGTTGCTTTTGTTCTTTTGGATGTGTGCTAGTCTCTGTGGTGTGAGGTGGTATCTCATGGTTGTTTTGATCTGCATTTCTCTGATGATTAGTGATGTAGAGCACTTTTTCATGTGCCTTTTGGCCATTCGTATCAGTAAAGCAAATATTTAAACCTAGATAGTTCCAGTGCCCATGAACTTAACTAGTATATAAGATGAACCTATTGTTTTTAATTTAAATTATTGATAAATGGCAGAAATACCAGTACAAATATCACCATCATGTACCTTTCAAGGTATAGATGCTTATCAATTAATAATCAGTCAACGTACCATGCACAAAAGTTAGATCAAAATGGATTAAAGACCTCAACATCAGACCACAAACCATAAGGTACATTGAAGACAAGGTCGGCAAAACCCTCTACGATATTGAAGATAAAGGTATCTTCAAAGATGACACAGAACTAAACAATCTAGTAAAAATAGAAATCAACAAATGGGACTACATTAAACTAAAAAGCTTCTGCACTGCAAAAGATACAGTGACCAGAATACAAAGACTATCTACAGAATGGGAAAGGATATTTACACAATACCCATCAGATAAGGGGTTAATATCAATGGTATATAAAGCACTGGTTGAACTCTACAAGAAGAAAACATCCAACCCCATCAAAAAATGGGGCGAAGAAATGAACAGAAACTTTACCAAGGAAGAGATACGAATGGCCAAAAGGCACATGAAAAAGTGCTCTACATCACTAATCGTCAGAGAAATGCAGATCAAAACAACCATGAGATACCACCTCACACCACAGAGACTAGCACACATCCAAAAGAACAAAAGTAACCGCTGTTGTAGAGGATGTGGGGAGAAAGGGACCCTTCTACACTGCTGGTGGGAATGCCGACTAGTTCAGCCCTTTTGGAAAACAGTATGGACGATTCTCAAAAAACTAGAGGTTGAGCTCCCATTTGACCCAGCAATACCACTGCTGGGAATATATCCCAGAAAAGCCAAAAAGTATAGTCGAAGTGACATATGCACTTATATGTTCACCGCAGCACTGTTTACAATAGCCAGAATCTGGAAAAAACCCGAGTGCCCTAGAACAGATGACTGGTTGAAGAAACTCTGGTACATCTATACAATGGAATACTATGCAGCGGTTAGAAAAAATGAAGTCATGAACTTTGCATATAAGTGGATCAACATGGAAAGTATCATGCTAAGTGAAATGAGTCAGAAAGAGACAGACATAGAAAGATTGCACTCATCTGTGGAATATAGAATAATAGACTATAAGACTAATGCCCAAGAATAGTAGAAATAAGTACCAGGAGATTGTTTCCATGGCTTGGAGGCTGGTCTCTCATTCTGGGTAACTCAGGGAAGGGACCACCAAGTAAAATGTGGTTGGGGGTCATGTGGGGGAAGGGTGATGTGGGCCAAATACAGACTAGAGACTGAACACAATGGCCACTCAACACCTTTATTGCAAACCACAACACCTAATCAGAGAGAGAGAACAAAAGGGCAGGGTGGGGTGGGGGGAGACGGGACTGGGGAGGGGGGAGGGATGTTGGGTTTACTGGTGGTGGAGAATGGGCACTGGTGAAGGGATGGGTTATCGAACTTTTTAGGGGGGAAACACGAGCGCAAAGATGTATGGATCTGTAACTGTACCCTCACGATGACTCTCTAATTAAAAATAAACTAATAAAAATATAATCAGTCAACGTTATCAATGAATTCAGATGAAAATTCCATATGTATAATCTTCCTTTGTTATTACCAATTAATTATTAGTAAGATTTAAACTGGGTGACTATTTTCCCCAGCTTGCTCTGTAGGTATCAATCACAGCTAAAGGAAATCAATGTAAATAAATTAAAGCAAGTGCAGTGAAGACAGCTCTAATTCCCAAAACATGGCTTAAGTAAACCTCTGCTGGGGCCAAAGTGACAGCACAGCGAGGAGGGTGCTTGCCTTGCACACCATTCCAGAGATCCCTAAGGCCTGAAATTGCCTGGAATGACCCTGAAGGCAGAGCCAGGAGTAAGAGCTGAGCACCTCCAAGTGTGCTCCCCACAAAGCAAAACAAAATTAATAAAAACAACAACAAACAAAAAAGAAAAACACTGCTGTAGCTAGGTTTCCATATCTGAGATATAGTAGACAGACAAGATCTCCAGTCACTTCCAATACTAAGATTTAGTTTGCCCATCTTGTATAGATAGGAAAACTTTATCTCAAACCTGCCTGATTATTCTTGCAGTTTCACTGATGTGGAACATTGGAGACAGGGAGGGAAGTGGCCTGAGGGCTGGTGTAACCAATGCCACACAATCTCCATGCTCTTTGGGACATCAATAGAAGGATTTCGTACCCTAAGAATCTTGGCTAGTGCTATCATATGCCTTCATATTTGCAATCTATCTCCTGGAGTAGCAGATGGTTCTAACTTCAGTGTGTCCTTGATTACTAAAAAGGAGGCACTGATTAGTAATGTTACCAGCTGAGATTTGGATGTGTTACATTTAGAAAGGATTAGACATGAGTGTGAATCCTGGCTCAGAGGAACACTCTCTCAGTGTGTATTTAGCTCCAGAGTTCTTGCCCTGTTTTGGATATCCAGTGATCAGGCAGAACCCACATTTCAAAATGTTTAAGAAGTAACTTTTGGTTACTTTAAAAATGATTAATTTGTCTGTGATGCAACATCCAGGGAATAGGATCCAGAAGAGCAAACCTCAAAATGTATAAATATGTTGGGGTGGGGGGATGAATAGAGACACGGGCCACAGCTTTGAAAAAAATTCTTTTTAAACCTTTCTCTCCAAAAGCAGCGGAGCAAGGCAGAGAGGACAGAGGCTGCCTTCAGGCTCCTCCAGGTCTAACTTTCATTCCCCTAACTTCTCCCCTTTGCTGGCCACCAGTCTCAGAGGCCACCCATAATTAATTCACAGGGGTGGACAACTTGTTCCCAACTCTTTGTAGAAGCCATATGTGCATAGGTTAAGAGCTCAATAAATGCATGTTGAATTGACTTTTGTCTGCATGTGTGAGTTGCAGATTGGTTTTAAAGGAACTCTCTCTTTCTCCTGGGTGCCATATGCCTTAGGAACTGTCTTTTGCTCCTCAGAGATTCTGGAAGAAACCATTTTTCTGATAAGGATTACTTTAAGTGACCGGTTGCTCAGGGGATTCACAGAGGCAGCACTCGCATCTTGTTTGAGGCATTAATACAGTAGATAGTCTTCTTTTTACTTCTTGGACCATATAATGTTGCTCAGAGGGTGCTCCAGGCTCTGTGCAGGGGCTGGGGGCTAGGGGCTGGGGTGGGTGCTTCTGTCCCTTAGGATCTGAGGCAGCAGGATCTGAGGCCCCAACTCCCGACCTCCTGCCTGCAAATCAATCAGCTGGGCTATCTGTCCCCAGGATGAACTTTGAAGGGGTGGAGGGGAGAGCCCTGGCCCAGGTCCCCCCCTAAGTGACTGCGTACACCCCGCGTACTTCTTGCTCTGGGAAGGGACAAAACCGAACCATCCTTTTGCCGTCATCGAGGAAATGATTCTTCCTAATGAACAACTCTCAGAAACGGACCGCCTGAAAAGTTCGCTTTCCTTCCCAAGCCTGCGGGAGCTTGAAGGGCCGAGGCAAGCCGGGGCCCCGCCTCTCTCCACGCCCTAAAAGCGGCGGGGAAATTTCGGGGCGCTGGAGGGGAGTACGCAGGCTGGCCAGGGACAGCCCGGGCCCATCCGCAGAGTTTTCCTGGGACTGACTGCGGACGCGCGGCCACCCACGCGCGCCCAGCTTCACCCTTTCCTCTTCTCCTGGGAGCACCCGGTCCCAGACGTGCCCGTCAGGTCGGGTTCCGCGGCCCCAGGGGACACTCACCCTGCCACGCCCGGACTCTCTGGGGAGTGGGCTCTGTCGCGGCGCCCTGGGCATAGCCCAGGGTTGCCCCCAGCAGCAGTAGCAGCGGCGATCTTGGCGGCAGCAACATCGCTAACCACTGACCTCCGGGGCGACCGCGGGGCGTCCCTGACCAGCCTCCTCCGCGCTGCGCTGTGCTCGGAGGTCGGCCTGCCCCAGCGCTCCCGGGGTCAGCAGCTCGGTCACCCCTAGGGCCACCTCAGCGCGAGGCTGTGGGCTGAGAGGTGCCAGAGCAGTGGCAGTGCTCCGGTCCCTACTCACTCACTGCGCGAGGCCAGGAGGAGGAGGAGGAGGAGGAGGAGGAGGAGGAGGAGGTGGAGGTTGGGGGAAGGGGTGGACCATTGTTGCCCATCCCAGAAATTCCTGCCTTGGGGTGGGGGAGAGAGGAGTGGGGAGGGTGCGGGGTGCACGCTTCTCCTGCCCTGCTCCTCCATTCCTGGGGCAAGTTTCGGCTATGATAATCTCCAGGACAGGAAGTTTCACATATGAGTTTGCAGATCTCCCAGATTCTGGTAAACACTGAAGATTTGGCAACTGGTTGCTCAGAGTAAGAACTATTCCGAGAATTTGGGAACATTGGGGACACCCTGGACCGCTACGTGGGTCCCTGGAGATTCCTAGAATGTTCCAGGGCCTCCACCCCCGTCAACCCCAGAATATCTGAAAAATTTATTGGATGCTATGTTTCTTTCTGTTTTAAAATAATTCTGCCCTTCCATCTAAATAGCTGGGTGCCTCTCCCAACCTGCCCTTAACCAGTTTGATAGCTGTGAAAGTGTCCAGAAAGGTAGTGATTTGCTTTAGATTGTTCCTTTATCTTGCTAATTACTCCCAAAATTAGTTAGAAGAAAACTCCTGATTTAAAATCCTAATTCTAGTCCTCTGAATAATCATTAGAACACTGAAAATATTTAATATTTATGAGAACAAGACAATAGAAGATCTTTCCTAAACAGGATCTTATAGTTTTTTGATTTTTCAAATTTTATTGAATCATTATGAGATACAGTTACAAGCTTTCATGTTTGAGTTACAATCATACAATTATCAAACACTCATCCCTCCACCAGTGCACATATCCACCACCAATCTCGACAGTATGCCCCCCCTTTTCCCACACTCCCCCTGCCTCCAAGACAATTTCCTCCAAACTCTCTCTCTCTCTCTCTCTCTCTCTCTCTCTCTCTCTCTCTCTCTCTCTCTCTCTCTCTCTCTCTCTCTACTTTTGGACGTTTTGGTTTGCAATACAGATACTAAAAGGTTATCATGTTTGATCTTTATCTACTTTCAGCACACATCTCCCTCCTTACTGATCCCTCCAACCATCATTTTCTTAGTGATCCCTTCTCTATTCCAGCTGCCTTCTCCCCCAGCTCATGAGGCAGGCTTCCAATTATGAAGCAATCTTCCTGGCCCTCATATCTACTGTCCTTGAGTGTCAATCTCATGATATTTTATACTCCACAAATGAGTGCAGTCCTTCTATGTCTATCCCTCTCTTTCTGACTCATTTCACTTAGCATGATGCTCTCCATGTCGATCCACTTAAAGAAAATATCATGACTTCATCGCTCCTAAAAGCTGCATAGTATCCTATTTTGTAGATGTACCAAAGTTTCTTTAACCAGTTGTCTATTCTAGGCACTTGGGTTGTTTCCAATTCTGGCTATTGTGAACAGTGCTGCAATGAAAATATAGGTACAGATGTCATTTCTACTGTGCTTTTTCTCATCTTCAGAATATATTCCCAGAAGTGGTATTGCGGGGTCCTATGGAATCTCAATTTCTAGTGTTTGAAGGAATGCCCATATTGTTTTCCAGAAAGGCTGGACCAGTCGGCATTCCCACCAACAGTGAAGGAGCATCCCTTTTTCTCCACATCCACGTCAGCATTGATTGCTTTTGTTCTTTTGAATGTGTGCCAGTCTCTGTGGTGTGAGATGATATCTCATTGTTGTTTTGATTTGCATCTCTCTGATGATTAGTGATGTAGAGCATTTTTTCATGTGCCTTTTGGTTATTTGTATTTCTTTTCTGAGGAAGCTACTGTTCATTTCTTCTCCCTATTGTTTGATGGGATTGGAGGTTTTTTCTTGCACCATTCTTGTATATCTTGGATATTAATTCTTATTAGATGGTTATTGGGTAAATATTCTTTCCCATTCTGTGGGCTCACTCTGTATTTTAGTCACTGTTTCTTTTGTAGTGCAGAAGCTTCTTAGTTTGATGTAGTCCCATTAGTTTATGTTTGTTTCCACTTGCTTGGTCAGTGTTATTTCATCATTAAAGATGTTTTTAGCTTTAATGTCATGGAGGTTCTGTTTACATTTTCCTCCCTGTACCTTATGGATTCATGTCTGATATTGAGGTCTTTAGTCCACTTTGATCTGACTTTAGTGCCTGGCACTAGATAGAGGTCAGAGTACATTTTTTTGCAGGTAGCTATCCAGTTTTCTTAGCACCACTTGTTGAAGAGGTTTTCCTTGTTCCACTTCTCATTTCTTGCTCCTTTGTCAAAGATTAAGTAGTCATGTATTTGGGAGTCTGTGACAGAATATTCAACTCTGTTCCATTGGTGTGTGGGTCTGTTACTAACCCAATACCATGCTGCTTAACAGGATCTTAACAGGGATCATTAAGAGGTAATTGATGGGGAAAAGGAGCAAAAGGAACTTCAAAAATTAAAGGAAGTTGGGAGGCTCTTGCAGGATCTCACTTTTCTGACTTGCCTATTGGCCCAAACCAAACCAGTATATTGGGGCAGGGGGCATTCTTCAGTTTGAGGAGGATCACTCATGCTATTCCTGTGAAATATGTACCTTGAGGCCCAGTGCTGCTGGGGTGTACAAGCACCCCTACCATGTACCCTATTTTTAGTAAATTGTGAATAACTATCTGCCCTAGAGTAATTGGTCACCTCATCCTCACACAGATTTGTATTCAAAAGCCAGAAGCCACCCATCTATAGATGGATGGGTGGACTATATTTAAAAAGAGGGCATCATTAAGTTTAGAAGAGGTTTTAGGTTTCATCTCAGATAGGATGGTTTGGTGACCTTATTAGAAGAGGTGGAAATAGAGTTCTCTACCCTCAGGCACCATGAAAGCGGGCTTTGCTTGAGAGGACCCTGAGAAGGTCCTGAAGCCTGGACAGTGCTCTCATCCAAAGCTGAAGCCTGTGGAACTGTGAGTTTTCTGCCTCTCAAACTTGGAGGTTTTTGTTTTTTTTTTTTTGCTTTTTGGGTCACACCTGGTGATGCACAGGGGTTACTCCTGGCTCTTCACTCAGGAATTACTCCTGGCAGGGACCATATGGGAACCTGGGTTGGCCGCGTGCAAGGCAAATGCCCTACCCGTTGTGCTATTGCTCCAGCCCCTCAAACTTGGAGTTTTTAACTTCAAAGAAAGCATAGCTGTGGTTTAAAGTAGCCAGTCTCTGATATTTTATTAGGGCAGCCCAAACAGATGAATAAATTCAGTTCTTAGGCTGGTTTCCCAGAAAGCAGAGAGCGGGATGAAATCCCATGTAGGACATGGAACTAGGGATGTGAGTGTAACATGGGAAAAGGGAAGTGCTTAAGTCCTGAAGGAACTCCAAATACCCCACATCTGTCTGCCCCAGTGACAAAAGAGCAAAGCCTATAGCCATGGAATCATTGTCCCTGATTCCTCAGGTTATTGAGTTTAACTGACTTCTCTGCCCACCTCCATAGCAGTGGTAAAAGAGCTCTGAGCTTGGTTTTATGCCTTTGCATCCAAGAAAGCTTGTGATGGGCATAAACAGGTAAGTGCGTGGCATGGCCAGAGGTGAGGTTACTGCTGAGGAACTTGAGGGGATGACTCTGCAGGGTTGGCTGCCACAGTGATGATGGGAATTAGAGATGAGGTAATCAAATGTTGAATGTCCCAAAGTTTGTACCAAATCTTTGTGTCCATTATACCTAGAAGTCAATATCCTGTGTTGAAAGCATGCAGAGTTGGGATGCTTTCGAAAAACTAGACTAACTAGACTTCAATCAAAAAGTTCTTACCAACTTCTCTAGTGACCCATGAACTACATAGTAATATGGTAATATCCTTAAAGTAAACAATTCAGTCTTGCATGAGTGACATCGTTCCTATTACAACTGCTAAGTGCAGCATCATGGTATAATTACACAATAAAGCACAATACTGATGTTAATCTTCGGTGAGAGATAGATAGTAGGGTAAAGGTAAATGAACAAAAGGTAAATGAGCAGAAGGCCTAGAGGGATTGCACAGTGGTCAGATAAGGGTGGTAAGTTTTAGGAGGGAGAGGCTAGATAAAATGGGAAGCAGTTGTGGGGGAAAATATGAAGATGAGTGAAAAATGCCCCTGCCTGGGACATGGGGAGAAGACAGGCCTGAATGGAGCCAAGAGCAGCTATTGGAGAGCCCTGAATAAGGAAGACATTCATAGGGATATTAGGGTTCCCTCTGCTGTTGGATCCCACAAGACAGCCTCCAGTTAGGGGCCTTGGATTTATCTCCTGCATATAAACAAAAAGTTAAAAAAAATGTGGGGCTGGAGCTATAGCACAGCAGATAGGACATTTGCCTTGCACTCAGCTGACCCGGGTTCAATTCCCAGCATCCCATATGGTCCCCTGAGCACCGCCAGGGATGATTTCTGAGTGCAGAGCCAGGAGTAACCCCTGTGCATTGCCGGGTGTGACCCAAAAAGCAAAAAAAAAAAAAATTAGAAAGAGTGCAGAAGGTAAGACTCTTTCAAGCGGTGAAACTAACTGGGTTTAACCCTGGACCTCCCTCCCCCCATATCATTTCCTGAGCCCCTCCAGGAGTGATCTGTGAGCATAGAGTCAGGAGTGTGGTCTTGAGAACTGCTGGGTGTGGCCCAGAAACAAAAAGAATAAGCTAAATAGATACATATAAATCTCCCCTGAATCACAGCAGATAATATTTCAAAGTGGAAGAGCTAGAAGCCTGATTAGAATACAGAAGGGAAACAAACCATACTTCATCTTTAGAGCAATTAGTGTAATGAAAAATGCTAATGACAGCTTCCTGGCCTGCTGACACCACATTTCCTATTCAACAATTAGAAGACCCAGGGAAAAAATAGCTACCTTTGTATCTTTTCCTGAAGTATTGTGCCTGAGGAGGAAATCAGTGGTCAAGAGATTTCCAATTTTTGAAAAAAAATGATCTTTTCTCATTCCTGGTCTGCTGCGTTTCAGGTCTGAGACAGGCTTGGATAATGGATAAAAGAGGTACTTTGCTGTCTACTAGCATTTCTCCCTGTTTCCTGTATCCTGCTTTCTTCTGTGTGAAATGATTTTTCTTTTCCTTGAATCTTTAAAACAGCACAGTTAAGGACACTGAGGAAATGTTAATTTTTATTTATTTATTTATTTATTTTGCTAAATGAGTGAATGAAGGCAGCTTATATGTGTTATGCTTTCATGGTTCTACATGAAGAAAAGAATAAAACTGAAGAAATCTTGTGTTTGAGATTCTTTGAAACTCGAGAATAAAATTAGAAACTTGAATTCTTGAGAATAAAATTAGAACATTGAATTATGGCTAATGATAACAGTGATTAAAATTGGAAGATCTTAAAGCTAGTGTAGGGGTTGTGGTATGGGTCAAAATTAACACCCTAATAAAAGGCATTGTTTGAATTAGGGTGAGAGCGAGAGTGATTTGTAATAAGTGTTCAATGAGGAAATTATTTACCAAGATATGAGCAGGGTGGAAAGAACCAAAACAGGTTGTAAAAGACCTAGTTTCTGGCAAGTATTAGAAACATCTGAACTGAAGGAACAAAGGGGCAGTTATAGAGCAACTCAAAGTGTGTAGAACCATGAAAGCATAACAAATATAAGCAGAGTTTGCTTAGTTATTGTCATAGGTAATCATATAAAAGTATGAGAGGTCTTCAAAGTTCACTAAGTGATTTAGTATAGCTTCGAGGAGATAAAAAACCCTTGATTTCCAGCCAGGGCCAGGCCTGGTGTGACAGTTGCATACTAATTCAGCATCTGCTTATGTTACCTCTGATTTCTGCCCACATGCCAAAATTTTTCGGGGGTTAGGCGCAATGGTGTATTGGAATGAAACAGCTGGGGCTTGCACTGCGTGCTCACTTACCAGAAAGGTTCTGACCGGTTGACACTCTAAACTAGAATAAGTGGGTTTGGGGAAAAAAACGGTTGAAGAAAGAGGATTGTGAAATATTGGGAATGTCTTCTTTGGAACTTTGGTGATTTTTCTGTGCATAGAAATAATCCCATAGCGGGGCTGGAGTGATAGCATAGCAGGTAGGGCGTTTGCTTTGCACGCGGCCGACCTGGGTTCAAATCCCAGCATCCCATATGGTCCCCTGAGCACTGCCAGGAGTGATTCCTGAGTGCAGAGCCAGGAGTAACCCCTGTGCATTGCCGGGTGTGACCCAAAAACCAAAAAAAAAAAAAAATAATCCCATAGGGATCTTACCTCTTGTTTATTTATATCAATTAACCTCTGGCAGAAATTGGTTTCCTTTCATGTCATTTCGCTTAAACTCTCAACTTTCAAGAACCTAGTTATTCTAAGCAAGGACTTCCTGTGGTGAATCCATGTCTTTCTGGTGGAGGTGGGAGAGAAAAGCAACATGACTGTCCCTGTATCTTCTTAGCAGCTGTGCTTTGCAAATGCTTGCTGTGGTGTCTGGCTCAGTTATCTGTCTCCTAGTTAAGAGGTTGTACTGCAGAGGGACTTTGCTCTGTGATGGTCAAATCATTCACTTTGGCTTGGTTTCAGTCTTCTTCCTGTAAAATAGAGCCCTGAATGTCTATGCCGTCACACACTTGGAAAGCATCCACTATTCAGAAAGTAGTGAGTGCTTAGAAGTCATAGATAACACCCATAACATTTAGAGCCATGAGGTAGGTATCATCCTAGTCCTTAGAGACTCATAAAGATACGGAGAGTATTTCAAAGACAACTTGTTAGCACATTACCACGAGCTACCTATAACAGTCAAGTAGTAAGTGCATTGGCAGAACTACCCTAGACTGGTTTAAGCAAAATTGAGCCCTATTTTAAGCACAAGCTCTATCCCAGAGCTTCCAAATTTCTCTGCACTGATAACAAGTCCTTATCTTCATATTGAATCCATGCTTTTGCTATCTGCAAAACCAATTCTGTCTCTAGTTGCTTTGCCAGAATCTGTTTCAAAGTGACAGGTCTTATGACAAGGAAGATCTGGTTATACCTAATATGGAATGATTTAAAAGTTCATTAGTCTAGTTTATCCAAATTATCCTTTTCTTATTTCTTCAATGCCCACAAGTCAGACTCCATCTTCTTTTAATTGCCATGGAGAGCACTTGAAATGTAAGGAAAGCAGACTGACTGAGCAGCCTGATTTTGCTTCTTAGCTGGAACTAGGAAGGGATATTTAATCTTGACTGATAACAAAGGAACATCAGCATCTCATCCTTCTCCTTCTTCTTCTCCTGATCCTGTGATCAGGAAAGACACAGGAAGGTCCTATCTGCTGATTGTTGCAAAGACATCTCCCAGGGGCTTGGTGTTTTTATCTTATAAACTTAAGATAATTTGTTGTGTTTTGTTTTTGCTTTTTGGGGGGGTCACACCCGGGGATACACAGGGGTTACTCCCGGTTTTGCACTCAGGAATTACTTCTGGTGATGCTCAGGGGACCATATGGGATGCTGGGAATCGAACCCAGGTCGGCCGCATGCAAGGCAAATGCCCTAAACACTGTGCTATCGCTCCACCCTCTATAAGATTAAGAGAATTTGATGCTGGGTCCTGTCACACATGCCACTTGATGGCTCTGCTGTTTGTGCCTAGGCAAGATAAAATTGTATTGAAGTCAATTGTATTGTATTATGTGCTCAAGCACCAAAATTAAACTTAAAAAGAAATGTGCAAGCCCCACAGTTGGTAAGTTCGATCCTTTGCAGCACATTGTGAGTACCCCAGTGAACACCCAAACCAGAATGTATAAGGATGGCAACCAAGAGTGAGATCCCCTGTCATCACAACATCAACAAGGGGAAGGGAAAGGGCTGATGGAAGAACAGCTCTGACCCTAATACAACATTCCTTCTAGAGAGTTCTGTGAAACAATATAAAGATGTCAGACAAATGACATTAAGTTGAGTTTAACCCCTCCCTTGCTTAATCCTTTAAATAGCCCAGGCCAGAATTCACAAGACATATATGATCCTTTGCCTCCAGTCTCCTAAAGATGATAAGTTTTGTTTTCTCAAAAGTTAGTTTCATATTGCTATTGACTTCTGAGAGCTGCAGAGAGCTCTTGCCCACAGATAACAATAAGGTATTTCATTAAGAAGATAATATCATAAGAAGGTAAGTGAAGATTGTTTTATATGAGACATGGGTTCTAACACATAATACATATTTTAAGTAGCTTCCTCTCACTCCTTTATTAAACACTTTTGTGCGTATTCAAAATATTACTTTGTATTATGATTTAGCAGCAACATGATATTTTAACTAATAATACACATACATAGTGGCTGGGGCACAGAGAGATGAAAAGAAGAGGAAATTCACTGGACTAAGGGCCAATTTCAGTAGTGACATAATGAACTATTTTTATTTCACCTTAGTCCAGGCAGCAATTTATATCGATTTAATTCAATTAACAGCTTTCCCAGTGTGTGGTATTTAGCCAGAAAGAAAGTTCTGCTCACTCAGAAGTTGCAGCTGAAACTCCATCTCCATTGAATCTGCCCAGGGTGTTTGCCCTTCAGTGGGAAGCCTCATTTCTGCATGTTCCTGCTTTGCCTCTGCTCCCTGAATGCACCCTGGTTGAAGGTGTGTAGGAGAAGCAGGCAAAGAAGAATGCATGGAGAGAAATTTTCCTCACAGCATATGGCTTCTGAAGCTCTGTTGGCCCTCACTGGGCTCAGAGTCTCCTAGAAAGTCTTTAAAACCACCAGACTCAGGACAGGAAGAGATCTCAAGTGTCTTACATGTGTAGGACCCTGAGTTTGAGTCTTAGCCATGAGACTACTGGGGGTGGCCTCTATTAAATAATAATAATGCACTCAACTTAGACTACTGCACCTAGTAATTTGGTTTGTAAGTCTGGGTACCAGTAATATTTTTGAAGTTTGAAGGCGGTAATGTGCAGTTGGAGTGGAGAACTGGGGTGAATTCAGCACCCATCTTGCGTTTTTGAATAGAGAAGGGTGGGAGTGATGCCTGCACATGAAAAATGATGTGAAGTCTGTAATAAGCCTCTCATCAGCAGGGAGAAGAGGATCACTTCAAAGAGAAAATTCTATGGGCTGAGTTGTGTTTGCAAAGATAGGGAAGAGTAACAAGTGGGAAGCCATAGAAGACATGGGGTGGATTTTGTGAGGGGTAGCTTGGCCCCAAGAACCTCTACTGGGAACCAGTACTGCCCAACATTCTTTTTAGATCTTGCTACTCTATTGTCATCCTGTAGGCATCAACTTTCTTAGCACTTAAGGAAAAGAGCTGAGGTGTAATCAATAGTTATTTAGCGTGTATGAGCCATTCTCTAGTTGTTTACATAGTTGATCTAATATTTAGTTTATTCAATTTAATGTTCAGATTGCATACAAAAGTGTTTATAACTGCCAATGCTCCTTTTAAATAAAAATAATCATGACATGGAGGCAGGGGCCCACGGGTGTGTTGGCATATAGAAGGAGTTGAGAAGAGGAGAAGAAGGAAGCAGTCAGAGAGCAGGGTAGAACCAATGGGGGAAAGAAATCCTTCTTCTATTATTTGTAAACTGTGTTTCTTTGGTCAAATTACATAATCTTGCCGAGTTTCCTCTCTATGTAGGACAATAAAAACCTACCTTGCAGGGTGATTGTAAGATGAGAAAGAATGTGGTAAATGCCAGAAATAAGGAGCACCAGCAGAGCTATGGCTACAGAGGGAAATGATCTTACTAAAACAGAGGCAAAGAGCCCCTGGTGTTATCACATTTGTTCTACCAAATATGGTCAGAGACTTTGAGCTTTCATAAAATTTTATTTCCAAATAAATTCAAAGAACAAGAGCTCAGAATGCACAAAATGATAGGATTTAGATGTGGTATAGTAATGGAGCTATATTTAAAAAAATAAGCTGAATTTCCCAATATTGAGTTGCAAAAGTGCCTGCTTTGCAAGCATGAGGTCTTGGGTTTGATCCCTGTTGCTGCCCACATGTACTGAGTCTGTACAACTCTGCACTTTGGAACTTTCAATGAATGCCACATGTGTGATTGCTAGCATACCTATGCTGGGTATGTGAGTACTGCAACCAAAGATGTGCAAGCATATGTGCCAAGGGAAAAACCTTTGGTAAGCTTGTATGTGAGCACCACAGCAATGCTCAGTGATTAGTGAGCACTACAAGCATAATGTGCATGGATACCTCGACCAAAGTGTGTAACCCTGGCCAGTACCATGGCCGAGGTGTGAGAAGAGACTGCCAGGATGGTTTTGAAAATGGTTATACCACTTATATCCCCACCAGTAGAATGTGAGAATTTTAGTTCCTTATTATTCTTGCTGTAATTAATTGTTTCTCACCAAAGATGTTGAAGTCCACATACCCCCAGTATTTGTGTATGTGACTTTCTGGAAAGAAGATCTTTTGCAGGTAATAAAGTTAAGATGAGGTCACCAAGACTGGAGTACATATAAAAAGACGAGTTAGGAACAGAGTTGGACATACAGAGGTTGAGGTGATGCATTGACAAGACAAGGAATTGACAAAGATTGCTGGTAAACCAAAGAAGTTAGGAGAAACTTCTCATAACTCAGAATAAGCCAAGCATACTGACACTTTGATTTTGGACCCCCAGTCTCAAGAACTAGAAAACTATATATTTTTGTTATTTGTAGCACTGTTTTGTAGCACTGTCGTCCCATTGTTTATCGATTTGCTTGAGCGGGCACCAGTAATGTCTCCATTGTGAGACTTGTTGACACTGTTTTTGGCATGTTGAATATGCCACAGGTAGCTCGCCAGGCTCTGCCATGCTGGTGGGATACTCTAGGTAGCTTGCTGGGCTCTCCGAGAGGGATGGAAGAATAGAACCCTGGTTGGCCCCGTGCAAGGCAAACTCCCTACCCGCTGTGCTATCGCTTCAGTCCAATTTTGTTATTTAAACCACATAATTTACCACAGTTAGTTATGGAAGTCTTGGGAAACATATACACTTGTCAACAATTTGGTCTGATTAGTCTTAAATTTTAATTTTTTGACATAAGAGTTAGTATCATTTCACTGAAGTAAAACTCTTATTCTCATACAGCACAGAGACTAGGTATATGTATTTACTGAAAATTTGCTGAGAGTAGATCTAATATGTTTTCATCATTCCCTGTCAAGGAAAGTAACTATGTGAGGTAACATATAAGTTAATTAATTTGATTGTGGTAATAACCAGAGTTTCGTAATATATCAAATCATGATATTATATACTTTAAAACACATGCCATTTTTCTGTCAATTATATTGCATAAAAACAGAAAATAAACTTGCATTTACCTAATGATTAGCTATGAAAATCATCATGTGTCTATTAGGTATTTATTTTTACTGGTGGAGAACTTATTCAAATTACATGACTTTTTTTTTCTTTTTGAATCACACCTGGTGATGCAAAGGGGTTACTCCTGGCTCTGTGCTCAGGAATTACTCCTGGTGGTGCTCAGGGGACCATATGGAGTGCTGGGAATTGAACCTGGGTCAGCCATGTGCAAGGCAAATGCCCTACCCTCAGGCTGTTGCTTCAGCCCCACATGACCATATTTTTTATGAGAGATTTATTTTTCTTCTTATTTATTTTTGAGAGTATTCTCTATTAACTGGATTCAAAATTTCTTTAATATTTGCTTTACATTCGAGATTATTTGAGTATCATTCATTTGAGTCTTTAGCTTATTGTGTATTTACCTAATATTGTCATTTTGGAAGATAAGGGAGTTAGCTACAGCTGCTGGTGCTCAGAAATTACTCTTTGCTCTGTGCTCAAGGGTCACTCCTGGTAGTGCTGGGGTATATGCAGTGCTGGAGATCAAACTTGGGTCAGCTGTGTGCAATGCAAGTGCCTTACATATGTATTCTCTGTACACCTTATTATTGTGTTTGGAAAAGCAAAAGCTTTGGTGAAGTCTACTTTATAAATTTGATCTTTTATGATCATTATTTTCTAAGAATTATTTGTAAAGCCATTTGTACATGGAATCTTCTTTCAAAATAACTTTTATAGCTGCAGGACAATTAATGTTACTTCTTTTTTTAATTACATTTTTTAATTAAAATTTTTTTAATTTTAAAATATTTTTTTAATTGAGTCACCGTGAGAACAGTTACAGGGCTTTTAGCATCGATTCTCAGTCATACTATGCTCAAACACCCATCCCTTCACCAGTGCACATGTTCCACCACCAAAAACCCCAGCATACCCTCCCTCCATTTCCCCCTCTGCCTGTGTGGCAGATGATTTTCACTTTACTCTTTCCTTACTTTGATTACATTCAATTATCAACAGGAAACTCACTATCATTATTTGGAGTTTTTCCTCCAACAGTCAGACCTGTTGGAATGGCATCATTAGATTGTATGTTTTCTATTGTTGGTAACAAAGAGCATATGATATTGCACGGTCACGAAAGCGGCCACCCATTTTTGGAATTCTGGTATTAAGTCCTGAGGCATTTCTGCCAGCAGCCACTGCATTCCGAGATTGGTTTCTGTGGCACTGGGATCATGACTGTTCAGGATCGGAGGAACTGTTCATGGGCGACTGCTTGGGGTCTCATTTGGGCAAGAGGCAGGCCGGTTCTGCCTCCCCCATCGCAAGATTCCCCATGTGTCCTGTCCCATCACTGCAAACTCCTACCTCTCTGTCTAATAGGTTCTGAACGGTGGCAGTCACCGTGGTGCCGCAGGAGGGAAAAGGCCAAGGGACAGAAACCCTTCCCCTCCTGGGGCTGCACGGGGCCGTAGCTTAGTTCACAGTCCAGGAGTATATCTGCCAGCAGCCGCTGTGTTTTGAGATTGGTTTCTGTGCCTCTGGGATAATGGATGCTCAGGGGTGGCAGAGCCATTCCTGAGCATATTTTTTATATATCAGGAAAGGTCATGCGGTCGCATAAGTGGCCATGCGGTTTGAAGATGTCCCAGTCCCGCATACTGGAGTCGTGTTAGTAGAAGCTCAGTGTCATCAGGCCTCCATCTGGAGAAGGTGTGATGGCTGTACCTTCTCCATCTGGCTCTCCGGTGTTGTTGGCCTGGTCTGGGGTCCGAAGCATTCTCTGGCTCATGGTGCCTGCCAGAATGGCCCGGATTCTTCACTGTTGGCTGTGGCAAGATGGCGCTGAGTGTGGGTCGAGGGCCTGACTTCTGGCGGCAGGGGCTAATTGGAAACTGGGCTGAATGTTACTTCTTTTTCTTGAAGACTTATACTTCTTATTTTTCAGGAATTTTTCCATGTTTCATAATCTTTCTAATAAATAGACACAAAATTTTTCATAATATTTCTTTATTATTCATTTGGTTTCTGTAGAAGCTATAGTGAGGTCATTTTTTTTCTCATATTATTAACTGAAGTTTCTCTTTTTCTTTTCTAATTTAATCTGTGTAGAAGTTTACAAATTGTATTTACCATTAAAGACATTTTTGGGATCATTGAATTTCTGTATTATTTTTCTGTATTTTATTTCATTGATTTGCATTGTTGCCCTGATTATTTATTCTGTTTAATTGCATTTTCTTTTCCCTTCATTTCTTAGTTTTATAAAGTAGATATCGAGGCCATCGATTTAGATATTTATTGCTATATTTTACCCTTCAGTATTATTTCATTGGCATCCCACATAATCTGATATAATGTGCTTTTGTTCAGTTCAAAACACTTTCTAATTTTCAGTTTTGGTTCTTTATCGATCCTTGGATAGCTCTGTGTGTTATTTAATTTTTAAATATTTAAGAATTGTCCAATTTAATTTTACTACTATTTTTTAGTGAAATTTCGTTTAGTCAAAGAATATACTTAATAAAACTTAATTCTTTTAAAATTTAATAACATATGTTTACGGTCAGGCATATGAGCCAGTTTGTTTCAAATTTCAAATGTGCTTAAAAGTAACATGTGCTCTTTTGTTTTGGGGTACAGTCATTCACAAATGTCAATTAAATTGAGACTGTTGCAAGACTCATTGTCTTCTTTTTTAAAATTAAAGTTGTGTATATATGTTTTAGTCATAGATTAAACATTTTTATTGAAGTACTAGAATTTATAGTAATAATTGTACTTTTAATGCATACATCATTCCAATATCACACACACCACTAAGTGCCTTCTTTCCTCATCAACCTCCCAAGATCCCTGCCCAGTCACTCATGTAAGCTCAGTTCCTTAGGCAAAATCTCCACTGCTAATGACTTTGGCCATTTGCTATTTGCTTACTATGTTTCTTTATATCCCATATATGAGAAAGATTCTTTAAAAAAATTTATTGTGGAGGTCATGACGACTCCTTACATAGAGATGATTAAAGCTAAACTCCTGAAATTCTACAAAATTGTGAATCAATAATAAGCTGATGATTTAAAAAAGTGTATCTATTTTATAAGTTTTGGAATCTAAAAGATAGCATGACAAATTCTATGCTAATACATTTTAAAAATCAATACAAAATTTATCAGTGTTACAGATATGCATTTAGTAAGAGCCAGGAGAGGAAAATAAAAAATTAAAAGGGAATATTCCCAGTAGTGCTGGGCCAAATGGGGGCTCAATTTCTAATTTTTTGAGCAATGTCCATATTGTTTTCCAAAAAGGCTCAGCCAGTCAACATTCCTGTCAGCAATGAATGAGAGTTCCTTTCTTCCCCAATCCACATCAGCACTGGTTGTTCTTGTGCTTTTGGATATGTGCCGTCTCTGTGATGTGAGATGATATCTCATTGTTGTTTTAATTTGTATCCCTCTGATGATTAGTGATAAAGAGCATTTTTTTTCATTGTGCCTTTTGGCCATTTAAATTTCATCTTTGAGTATGTTTCCGTTCATTTCTTCTCCTTCCCATTTTTTTTATGGAGTTGGATGTTTTTTCTTGTAAAGTTCTACAGTGGCTTGTATATATTTGATATTAACCACTTATCAAATGGGCATTGGGTGAATAATTTTTCCCATTCCAGGGACTGCCTTTGTATCTTGGTTACTGTTTCTTTTGAGGTGCAGAGGCTTCTTAGTTTAATGTAGCTCCATTTGTTTATCTTTGCTTACACCTGCTTTGTCAGTGGTGTTTCATCATTGAAGATGACCTGAACTTCAAGGTTGTGAAGGGTTTTGCCTACATTTTCTTCCATATACCTTATAGATTCAGGTCTGTTGTTGAGGTCGTTTGTCCATTTGATCTGACTTTTGTACATACACATAGCAGAGCATCATCTGCATTTCTATGTTCAACACTATTTACAATAGTCAGAATCTGGAAACAACTTGAATGACCAAGAACAGACAACTGAATAAAGAAACTGTGGTACATATACATGATGAAATACTATGCAGCTGTTAGGGAAAATAAAGTAATAAAATTTGCCTATAAATGGGTAGATGTGGAGAATATCATGCTAAGTGAAATGAATCAGAAGGAGAGGAACAGATATAAAATGACTGCACTCATTTGTGGATATGTGAAAAAATAATATGAGACTAATATTCAAGGCCAAGGAAAACAGGGCCCAGAAGGACTGGTCCATCGTTGGAATCTATCTCAAGTGTGTGAGGGGTGGAGGATAGGTACAATAAAGAAGGAACCAGTGTGACAATAATAGTTAGAAATGATCACACTAGAGAAGAATTGAGTATTGAAAGTAGATAAAGACTACTTTATTGGAAACCACAATGCCCAAAAGATTAGAGGGAGGGAGGAAGAGAGAGAGAAAGAGAGAGAGTGTGTGTGAGAGAGAGAGAAAGAGAGAAGAAAAGGAACTGCCATATAGGTAGGCTGGGAGGCAGAGCAGAGTTGGGGGTTGGTTGGGGGTTGGTTGGGAGGAAAACTAGGTCCTGGAAAACTTGTAGAAGGACAGGTATTAAAACATTGTATGACTGAAATGCAATTATGAACATTTTTGTAACAAGTAAGAGTCTAATAAAAATCTCCATAGATGCAGCAAAATCTCTTGAATAGACATAAAGCATTTCATGTAAATGAAACAATAATTCTTTATTGAAAAAGTATAAAATTCCTTAGCAAGTTAGGACTAAACAGAGCTTTCCTAAGCATTCAGAGGGCAACCATGAGCAACACAAATGAATGTCTACACAATGGCAAAGTGCTGAGAAGTTTGTCTTGTCTTTTAAAGAAGCTCTTTAAAGATATTTGCAAAATGAATTCTCTAAGCTGTTGCCTTTCCATGAATCTCTATATTGGTCTTTCAAATTTGAATGATAATCAAGCTGGATAGATTTTTCTTGGTGAGGGGTTAATGTCATTTAGGGCTTTCATTTTCCTTTTTACTATTTTTTTTAATGAATATTCTCTTCTGGTTCAGAGAATTTTATTTACTAGATCTTCTGTGAATCTTATAGCTTTCCCATATATGTAAGTCCCATTTTTGATTCATGCTGCTTTCATTATTATGTCTCTGTATTTGATTTTTGTCATTCTGATTAAAATGTGTCTTCGAATTTTCTTATTTGGGTCTTTTTTTGTTTGAGTTTTTCAGGCCTCTTGGATCTGGGTGCCTGCACTCCTCAAATATCTACTTTTTAAGCTATGATTTGGGTTTTCGTTTGTTTGGGGGGTCACCATCCCTCTCCCCACACCCAGGAGATGTCCAGGGGTTACTCCTAGCTCTGCACTCAGGAATTACACCTGCTAGTGCTGGGGGAACATATGGGAGGCTGGGGATTGAACCTAAGTCAGATTTGTGCAAGGCAAGCACCTGCCCACTGTACTATGTCTACAGCCCCATTAACTAGAATTTTTTTAAACTATTGGTTCTTGATAGAATTTGCCTTTTCATGGAGTCTGGTGATTCTTATATAATTCCTTTTGATCTCATTACATAATTCTCTGATAGGCTGTTCATTTTATTTCCAACTTTTCCCCCACATACTGTTATTTTCCAGAGGTTTTCTGTATCTCATCTTGAAGTTCCTTGATCTTTTTCTTATCTGTTGTTATTCTGCTGCTTGGACCCTCTATTGCATTTTGTATGTCATCTACCATACTCTTAACTTCTGAATGTTGTTTTCACATCCCTGCCTTTAATCTTCCTTGTGCTTTGCTGATTATTTGTGCCATCATTTCTTTGAGCTCATTAAACATCCTCAATATGAGGTAATGGTCTGAGAGTTTACAGAACATTGATTGAGCCTTCCATGTTATTATTTTCACTAACTGAGTTTGGTGGGTTCTATGCATCTTCCCCATGTTGTTTGCTGTGCTCCTGCAGTGCTGAGGGTAAATCTTTGTAGTTAGTCCCGACAGTCTCTGAGAAATTAGACAAAGTATTGCTCTTTTCCTTCTCTGCCTTCATACCCTTACAGGGAGTACATATGTAAACTGTGTGAGGCATGTTAAGTAGTTGTGTGTTCACACATCCTTAGTTTTCCTGCTTATCTGGGGCCTCTCACTTCAGTTTCAATGTATATTCACATCTGGTTAAGTGCTGAGATTTCACACTCTGCAGTGGCACTGGAGGGTCTAGATAGCAGGGCTGCTGGGACCATGCTTAGCACACGTGAGTGGCACTGAGGAGAAAACATATGGCTTCACACTTGCAAGGAAGGTGCTTTTAGCCATTGAAACTTCTCCTGAACTCCTCACCTTTTTATTTGTCTTGCAGGGATCATTGTCCTTTACTGCCTTCATGTGCCCCTAAATTCATTGCTCCATTGTTTATATATTTGTATTGTTATTCCACCTTCTATAGGTGCAGAGCCCTCATCTCTTTATTTAGAATACTTTTCTCCACACTACATTTGACTTCATATTGACTTTAGGTAGGAAGAGTAGGGGGCAGGAAATATATATAATAAAGAACTTCTAAAATCTGTCTTATACAGCACTGTCCTCCCATTGTTCATCGAGTTGCTTGAGAGGACACCAATAACGTCTCCATTTTGAGACTTGTTACTGTTTTTGGCATATTGAATACGCCATGGGGAGCTTGCCAGGTTCTGCCGTGCAGGTGGTATACTCTCAGGAGCTTGCCAGGCTCTTCGAGAGGGACAGAGGAATCGAACCTAGGTCAGCTGTGTGCAAGGCAAATGCCCTACCCGCTGTGCTATTGCTCTAGTCTTATACAAAATAATTTAAAAAATTATTTATAGCAGTCATACCTGGTAATGTTCTTGGGGACCCTTGTGGTACTAGGGACCAAAATCAAGACCTCACATAAGTGTACATGTATTCTGCTACTTTAGTTATCTCCTCAGCCTTTATAACATTTTTCATTAGTGGATTTTGACTGTAACTTTTTTCCAAAGACCGTTTTTGAGATGTGTGTTTGAATGTATCTGAGTATGTTGTTAGTATTAATGTTTACCTGTGATACATTTCAGAACCAATGAGTATATTTAAATAACAAATTTTAACAGCCAAATTAGGTATTAAATTTCATAAACATGTTACTAAAATCTTTGCTTAAAAATGTCAGTGTTTTATTGATAGAACACTGTAGTCCCACACTTTCACAGTACAGTGGTTTTAATACTAGGATAACTGGTTTCAATCAAATTTCATCAAAACTTACTGGAAGTGCAAGAGGAATCCTCACTGAGAAGCCTGGAGCTTGGTTCAACCAGACACTGACTTGCTAGCTAGGACATGCCAGTATCCAAAGCTTCATGGGCTATGCAGGCAAAACACTTTCCAGGTCTTACTTTACATGACTTTTCCTAGGTTCCACCGATCTCCATTGTCCTCCATTAGCATAGTCTACCCTCAGATAATCTAGTCAAACCTGATTTCTTAAATGCTGGAATGTGACTACTCCACCCCCACCCCCATATAGAGTAACTTAAATGAATGTAGTTGTTACTAAAAAAAAAATGAAAACAGGGTAGCTGGAAGACATTAGGAATCTTTTCTGAGATTCACATTTAGCTATGGTATTTAGAAAGCCTCGGAGTTGTATACTCTGCCTCCTATCACGGCATCTTTAGACACTTGCCTCCCACCAGCTGTAAACCCAGAGTTAAGCAACTGCTGCAGCCTTCACTCAGACCTCCTGCCATCCAGTGCTTCTTCTGTATAGACTTCTGCTCAACCTGTAGCCATGCGTCACTATGATGCTCTGCCTTCTTAACCAATGCAGTTCTCTGCCATGCTCCACACTTTTCAATGGGCCCCAAGTGTTGAATAGGTCAGACTATAGTTTATCCCTTAGGTTAGTTTAAGAACGCCATCCTCATATTTGCCAAAAACAGCCTTTTACTCTTAATAGATTAACCACTATTCTGACTTCTCTATCTCCCTGGAATGAGAGAGCTTCCTATCTTATTCTTTTTTATGCATGTCATCTTTTATCTTGCCTTCTGTTTTAACCTCCTCCCTTCCCCACTTTTCCAGTCATAATGAGACATCATCCTTAGAGGCAGTACTTTTTCACAGAGGGTAAATTATTGGAGGCTCTCTGTTCATTCATTACCACGAAGTTACTCTTAGGAATACCAAATGACCTCGAAGGTTTATAAGTACTCAGTTGAGAAGTGTTGCTTTAAGTCATGTTTCTTTTCTCTATCTTCATTTCAGTGAGCTTTATCTGAACACTAATGAGCACAGTTACCATTTACTGAACATTTATTGGGCAAATATGCCAAACACTTTAACGCATTTCTTCCCTTAATTCTCACAGGAAATAAGAAGGCCACATGCTGTAGTGACAAAGTACAGAATCCAGCTGAGGACAGTGTTATCTATAAGATTCTGAGTGAACCCTGTGAGTCTCGCAGAGAATGCATTAGAGGCAATAAAATATCCACATCCAGTTAGATACCTAGATGTAAGTCTGTGCAGTTAAATGAAAATTTGTGCACTGGAGAATGCTATCCTGTGCCTGTAGTGAGCTATGCTCATCTCTAGCTGAAATGCTAATTTGGGTTGTGAAGGAATCTTAGAACTTTATGACCTCTTGAGCTGGTTATCTCTTTTTTTATATTTTTTATTAGTTTATTTTTAATTAGAGAGTCATCGTGAGGGTACAGTTACAGATCCATACATCTTTGTGCTCATGTTTCCCCCATACAAAGTTCGATAACCCATCCCTTCACCAGTGCCCATTCTCCACCACCAGTAAACCCAACATCCCTCCCCCCCTCCCCAGTCCCGTCTCCCCCCACCCCACCCCACCCTGCCACTATGGCAGGGAATTCCCTTTTGTTCCCTCTCTCTGATTAGGTGTTGTGGTTTGCAATAAAGGTGTTGAGTGGCCATTGTGTTCAGTCTCTAGTCTGTATTCGGCCAGCATCACCCTTCCCCCACATGACCTCCGACCACATTTTACTTGGTGGTCCCTTCCCTGAGTTACCCAGAATGAGAGACCAGCCTCCGAGCCATGGAGTGAGCTGGTTATCTCTTAAAACAGATATTAGATGGAATTTTGTCAAATAATGACTGATTATTTATATCAAGTAATCAGACTGAGCCTGATGATCAAATTCTAAAACAACATCATGCCTTCTTATTGTCTCTTTGCCATTTCCTATATTTCATTATGTTCAGTATTTTCAATCTTCTTTGACTTAGTTTTTCCTTTTCATGTCCAAATTAGTTTAAAAGAAGCTCAAAGTCTGACACTGCTTGAAATCAATAAACCAGACATTTTAAGTACTAAAATACATTTAACAGCTAGTGTCATTATTTTAAGATTTTATGCTACAGTGTTTAAAAAACTAAGGATTCTATAGGAAATATATAGACATTAATTATAGCAGATGAATAAACAAATGAAAGAGTTTTTATATAAAGTGGAAGTACAAAACTATGCATAAACAAAGGGAAGTTATGAAACAAGTTTATATAAGTAACATTAAGCCATGCTTTTTAAAAGACATTTTGTAAAAATGATTACAACTTGAATTTGGGGAATGTTATATAATTAAAGGCCTTTACAAAGAGATTTTAGTTATGTGTTAATCTTCATCTTTAATTTTACAAAGCATATATAACCTCTTATATCCCTGCAGGTCTGTTTGGAGACAAAACAAAAGGGTCCATTAACACCCACACAGGAGATTTCTTCATGCAGCTTTCAGACCACTGTTCTTATCACCTGCCATTGCCATCACCTCCATCCGCAATGCTGTCTCATCAGCACCAGAGACAGGCATTTATCCACTTTTTCCTTCACATCCTTCACATTCTCTCTCTTCTCAGCAAGCAGGACCCCTTCAGTGCGCTGAATGAAGACCTACTCATGTTTGCTTTTGCTCGCACAGCCTTACAGGATCTTAGGTGTAGTGAAAACGGTGGTGTCAGCGTTCAGTTGGCCACTCCAGGGAAAGGAGTCTCTGCCACTAGCATAAAATTCCGTCCACTAGCATAAAACTGTAGCACTTTGAGAAGTTGCTGATGCAGATGTGGAAGTCTTTGCTGTTGAGCCAAGGTGCTTTAATATGCCAAGATCACTAGCTCTAAAATTACTTAGACTCCGCCCCAAATCCCATGTTGAACTTCCGGTATGTGCAGAATGGCAGGCAGGCTACAGAATGAAAGTTTGTCCTGATGGCGTCTTTCTCTCTCTTCCCAGTTCTTAGGTCCATTAAGATGTTTGGTCAGAACAGAATTTTCCAACTGGTACCCTAAGTTCCGCCATGAGTCCCAAGATATTCCAATGGGGCCACAGGTGAATTTTACCTGAACTGGGACCCACAGCCTGAGATTAGGAGCCAGTCATCAGAACACGATGCCACAGGAAGATATAAAGGGGAGACAAGTGAGGAAAACTGTGGTGAAACATTGCGCGTAGAGTGTGCTACCCTGGATGGCTCTTCATTTCAGTGCTTGATTTTATCTTAACCTGGTACTTAAGCCTCTGTGGATTAGGACAAACCCATCATTACTTCTGGCAAACAACTCTAATCAAGACATGGCTTTTATTTTTTGACAAGTTACATAAAATGCATTTAATATCATTTATCTTTTAGGATGCTGGATTTATAACATTACAGACATTAGTATCTGAGCAAAAGTTCTTGATTTTTCTTTTCTACGTTTTTTTCTTTTTTCTTTTGTTTTTTTTCTTAACTTTTTAATTGAATCACTGTGAGATAAACCCTCACAAAGCTGTTCATGATTAGATTTCAGTCATACAGTATTCCAACATCCACTCCTCCACCAATGTACGTTTCCTAGCACCAGTGTCTCCAGATTCCCTCCCATTACCCCCCACACACTGCCTGCCTCTATGGCAGGTACTTTTCTTCTCTCTCTCTCTCTCTCTCTCTCTCTCTCTCTCTCTCTCTCTCTTCTCCTCCTCTTTGGGCATTGTGGTTTGTAATATTGATACTGAAAGGTTATCAAGAATATTCCTTTATGCAATTTTAACCTTCAGATATTAATGGGGCTGATTAATAGGAACACCTTGCACATGGAAAAAGCAATATTAGTGCTTCTAGTGACTTTCTATATAATGCAATAGTACAATTTTTGGTGTGAGGTCAGGTCCAATGCTCAGGTGTAATTTTTTCTCTTGACATTTATAACTCTGGGTATGATCCTCAACATTCATAGTGACAGTTAACCACTCAGTAATGTGGAGGAAAACAATACCAGACTCTTAGGGAGTAGATATTACGGGATCTATAATGTACTTTACATAACTAATGCTGCGTACAGTAAGTGAGAAATTATGGGTAATGACTGGCAATTCACAGACAAGAGGGCCTGACAGCATCTGTAGTATCCAGCTACATCCTGAGTGGTTGTGTCCAGGATATGTGTGCTTGTCAACACCTGGCAGCATTTCTAGTGTCAGGTCAAGGAGACATGGGCAGTGTCTCCTGCTGTGATGTTGTGGATGTTTGACAAGGACTGTGGTATCAGGTGTGAACATGTCTAGTCTAAAACCAAATATTCAAAATTATGGATATTCCCAGGCATCTATGTCCCATATTAGAAGAGGCGAAGATGATGATAAAGGGTGAGCTAAGACAATTGTCCACTGCTGAGTGCTGTTTGGGCTGAGTTTGCACAGGTCTCTGGGGGAAATCTGGGGTACGAGGAACCAGGTGCCCAGGAGCACCTGCACATCTTTTAGGGCCCTGGGGCGGAGGTGACCAGGAATTCAGACTTGTGCCTGCCTGGAGGCAGATGTGTGAGCAGTGAGTATTTCCTTGCAGGGCGACTCCAGCTTTAAGATTGTGAGTGTTCCAAGGTACCTCTCTAGAGCAATAGCAAGAAAGTCTGAGGGTCAACCAAAGGTTCAAATTTGCCAGTGTAGAATGGCCTGTTCACAGGACTGCGAGTGACTCAGTAACCTGTGAGGATCAGGGCTGACCTAAGAGGAGAATGGGACCTCAGTCACAGAGCAGGTCCGCTAGAACTGAAGCACAGCAGGAAAAGGGTCCCCTTGGCAGGTCTGAAGGGGAGTTTCTGATTCTGTTTTGGATTTCTTCTAGAAGATCTGTGTAAACTGGGAAGCCTTTTGTCTGGCTTTACTTAAACATGTGTTACTCAGCCCCCTACACTTCAGCTCCTTAGCTTGGGATGGGGAAGCTCACCTCAGGAATGTGGTCTCAGGATGTTTCTGTATCTAAGGGGAGAAAAAATGGTGTATCACAGCCTTGCTGCAAAGGAGCACATTTATTGAGTCCCCTGTTATGACAAGGATTGCTAAGGTATGAGAAGAAGCATATCTTAGGTGAAAAAGGTAAAGAAAAGTTACCACAATGAGAGAAAGTTCTAGATTACTAGAGTTCTGATCAGCAGTTCATAAAAAAGCAGATATTTTTGTTTGTTTCTCACTGCTTAACTTTCCTAATTTGAGAAATATGCATGCCATCTGGGGATGGAGGTGGGCTTTTAGAGAGGGGTTCTTGGAAATGAATTTATAAGACATAGTTATGGTGATGATAATTATAATAGAAGAAGAAGAAGAAGAAGAAGAAGAAGAAGAAGAAGAAGAAGAAGAAGAAGAGGAGGAGGAGGAGGAGGAGGAGGAGGAGGAGGAGGAGGAGGAGGAGGAGGAGGAGGAGGAGGAGGAGGAGGAGGAAGAAAATATATTCTGAAAATGAGTAGGCACTGCCTACTCAGAGTGCCAGAGTGCCTACTCAGAACATAAACCAGCTAGTCAAGAGATAACTGACAGAATCTTGAAAAAACCCGAGTGCCCTAGAACAGATGACTGGTTGAAGAAACTTTGGTACATCTATACAATGGAATACTATGCAGCTGTTAGAAAAAAAAATGAGGTCATGAATTGTGCATATAAGTGGATCAGCATGGAAAGTATCATACTAAGTGAAATGAGTCAGAAAGAGAGAGATAGACATAGAAAGATTGCATTCATCTGTGGAATATAGAATAACAGAGTAGGAGGCTAACACCCAAGAATGGTAGAAATAAGTTCCAGGAGCTTGATTCCATGGCTTGGAGGCTGGCCTCACATTCTGGGGAGAGGGCAACTCAGAGAAGGGAACACCAAGTAAAAAGTGGTCAGAGGCCATGCTGGGGAAGGGTGATGTGTGCTGAGTGTAGACTAGAGACCGAACACAATGGCCACTCAACACCCTTATTGCAGACCACAACACCTAATTAGAGAGAGAGAGAACAAAAGGGAATACCCTGCCACAGTGGCAGGGTGGGGTGGGGGAGATGGGACTGGGGAGGTGGGAGGGATGCTGTGTTTACTGGTGGTGGAGAGTGGGCACTGGTGAAGGGATGGGTTCTCGAGCTTTGTATGAGGGAAACATGAGCACAAAAATGTCTAAATCTGTAACTGTACCCTCACGGTGATTCACTAATTAAAAATAAATTAATTAATAAAAAAAAGAAAAAAAAAGAGATAACTGACAGGTGGGAAGAGGCCCCTGAAAAGATTGAAAGTAACAAAGAACTGACCTCTGCCCCAAGGCCAATATCATTCTTCCAGACAACTCCCTGGCAATCTCAGCTCAAGCTGAGGCAACTTGCAAGAAATCTTGTATGAGCAACCTTGTAAAAGCAACTGAGATGCACTGCTTCTGGGGTAGCCCTGCAGCTCAAATGTGTGAATAATTTGCTTACCCTTTGTTTGTTTACTTGGGGCCATGGACTGGAGCAACAGCAGAAAGGGTAGGATATTTGCCTTGCATGTGGCTAACCTGGAACCGATTCTTCCATCCTTCTCGGAGAGCCCGGCAAGCTACCGAGAGTATCCCGCCGCACAGCAGAGCCTGGCAAGCTACCCATGGCATATTCAATATGGCAAAAACAGTAATGTCTCACAATGGAGACATTACTGGTGCCCGCTGGAAGTGCTACAGTGCTACTTGGGACCATACCTGGTGATGCTCAGGGCTTACTCCTGGCTCTCTGCTCAGGTATTACTCCTGGCAATGATGTAGTGGGGATTGAACCTGGGTTGGCCATGTGCAAAAACAATCACCTCGCTGACTACTCTCTCTAGCCCCCATAATTTATCTTCCTCTCTCTCTTTTTCTTTCCTTATTTCCTGAATGAAATGACTTTGTCTTTCTGGCTTGGCTGCAAATTCTATTCTGTACTGTGAAGAGAAAGCTCCTGATCCCAATGGAGATTGGGGCTTTCTTCTTCTGCTGTGAGGAGCATGACATCTCCTCTCCAATCCCCAGATTTGAGAGTAAAATACCAATTGACAAGTTGTGAAGACCCAACAGATCTGAGGTGCCAGTGCAGGGTGGGCAGGGCATCAGTGCAGTGACAGGCAGGAACTTCTGCAGAATTGACCAGGCTTGACTATTGGAATTACAACTCTCCTGAACCAGATACTCTGCCAAAGGGATGCCCAGGAAACCAGCATGGCCAGGCTGTATCCAATTTCCAGGCTGTCCTAACAAAGTTACTCTGACTCTCTGATCTAAACAATGGAAATTAGTTTTCTCATAGTTGTAGACTAGTAGTCTCAGATCAAATATTGGCTGGGTTGGTTTCTTCTGTGGATGGGTTGGCAATATCTGTCTGCTTCCTATGTCTTCACATGGTCTTCTTTTGTTCACACTGTGTCCCAATCTCGTCTTTGAAGTACACCCATCATAATAGATTAGAATCCACCTAAATGACTTGAATTTTTTAGTGGGCCACACCGTGTATGGTGGGAGGACGGGGCACTTCAGGATGCTGTGCAGGGCTGTGGTCTGGTGCTCATGGCCACCAGGGCTATCCCAATGGTGCTCAGAAGCCATGCAGTGCTGGGTATTGAACAAAAGACCTCCCCATGTTAGACTCATGCTCTACCTCTTCAGCCATATTCCTTGCACCCAAATTACTTCATTTTAATTGAATTAGCTCCTAGATACTCATCGCCAAGTATGGCAACATTCAGAGGACAGTTAGGACTTTAGCAGGCAAGACCTGAGGTTAGGACTTCAGCATATTGCTCTTTGGGGGAGACGAGAATTCATCCTGAAGAACTTGATTTTATAGAATGTGAGGTATCATTAAAGACAGTTTTAGAAGGCCTTGTGCCAAGGAACGGAAAAATGTACAGCAAATGATAGCTGGGTTCTGATGGGTCCTTCCTTTGGTGGCCTCTTCTCTTTGCTCTAACTCCAAGCCAAGATTAGCGAGGTGGTAAGAGCAGACCATACAGGGATGGAGAAACCCATAAAGGGGGTGTTGCATGTCATCAATAAAACAAAACATCATTCATCTAAGGTGCTATGTTTAAATTATCACGTTTATTTATGGCAACACAAAACAATAAAACAACAAACAAAAAAACCCGTTTTATTTTATGTAACATATCTCTTCAGTGAACAGAAGTACTACTGTTAAAGTTTTGACATTTTCAAGGACCAGCCTTGGATCAAAACCATATTCAGAGAAATATCAGACTCTTTACTACCTTCCCCTATATACACACAAATGAAGCTTATATTTTGTAAGATCTGAAATCTAACAATAATATTAAGAAATCACATGGAGAGTTAAAACTACTGCTGTGTCATAAGTGTTGTAATTTTCTTCTTGTTCAAGGTTTGGGCAAGACCTTGGATTCAGTCTGGAAAATAGTAGGTATATAGCTCTTCTGGTTTGCAAGGTGATTGTTTAACAATTCTCTACATATAGCTGTATATTCCCCAATAGTCTAAGAAACCTGAGTTATTTAAAAGTAGAAAAAGTTTCCAGTGTTTAAATGTGTACAGATCTATCTGGGAAAATTGAAGTAACATCATAGATTACTTTGTGCCAAATCAATGGAGAAACACGAAGCCTCCCTTACATAACAAACTATTTGCCTAGTATAAGCTTCACATTATGATGAACCCAAATATAATAAATAATACACAAAATTACAATACCTCACCCATGTTCCAGTAGTTCAAATACTATCTGTTTAGTCTTAGTAATTTTCAGCAAACAAATGATAGTTATTGCTTAACTTACATAAACCACCAATCATTTCACTGACAAGACTCAGTCTGTGTCACAGAAAGAGAGCATGCATAGAGTTAGAAAATTAAGATTCAGGGCTTAGTTTTTCTACTCACTCTCTGAATCTTAGGTTACTTATGAGGATCATATGAGACAAAAGTGCCTTGTAAAGCAGTATTAACCAGAACAAATAATATTCTACAGTCACACTCTTTGAGTTATGTATCTCTATTTACTCATATCTCTTTTGCAAATCAAATTTTACAAGCTAAAAGTAGATGGATGATGCATATTCACCAGATGCAGTTGAGATGTACACACTGGGTTATGCAACTTGTAGGTTATGCAGTTCTCATGGGAAGAAAATTTAGATACAAACTGATTATTCATGAGAGTCTGAAGCACTCCTGATGTGTTTGATTTAAAATCCATTTAAATTTTTATTCTGTTTAATCTTCCTTTTATATTACTAGAGCTCTTTTTGAATAAATGACATAACCGTTTAAGGTAATTTTTTTTAAAAGAAAACAAGTAATTAAAACTTTCAAATTGTAAGTACAAGGTTTAGAAGTCTCTGAAACTGCCTAGGATAAACAGAGAAATACCAACGAAGTAATAGTTGTTTGAAATTCAGGTCAAGAGGGAAACAAAGTATTTAGTTTGTTGTCTGAGAAACAAACTCTAATTACTTTGTTTCCCAGATAACAAACTAAATGGTAGACTTGCTATTTTTTAAAAAAATATGAATTCTTAATTTATAATTTACTGCTACTTCATCTGTAATCAAATAAAATTCATGTTTGTTTACTTGACTCCTAGGTTCATACAAATCCATAGCAATTATTAACATAGTTTTCATTTTTATACTTTGAACATCTTTAGAAGAATTCTATCCTCTAAGCAGAAATTAAATAAGAATCACATTTTCCTCATAATTAAAAGACCTTCTCATGAAATTACCAAGCTAATAAAATTTAGAATTAATTGGCAAGTATGAGGATGTAATATGATATATGGACTTTGTGATTTTGCTGAGCCAAAGATTTCAGGTAGCTATATTCTTGCAATAGACAAAATTCTAAATCAAAACATTTTTCGAATGAAAATAATCAGGTGCCCATGAAGAATTTTGATAATTTTTTAGGTATTAATGCAACAGTTAGTATTCCTCAAATAATCCCCCAAATCACTCCTTTGCTAATAATATTTTTCATTTTGATTATTTAAACATAGCAACAGAGTCTCAACCTTTATACAGAGAATGATGATTTCTAGATGACCTATTTTAAACCGACCTCATATTGAAGCAGCAAAGAAAGGAAAATTAAATAATATATTAACGTCTCATATCTGTTAAACAGACTTTTTCCATTCATAAAGTAGCTCTATCCATCCGTGGAAAGGTTCATCTTTTGTTTTTCCCTGTGTTTATAGGTTATATTTTTAAAGGTGCTGGTGGAGCCTCTGTACAGTGGATTGGTTCCCTAAAAATAAGGAAGAAAAGATTTAAGAAAAAAGATGTTAATTTTGTTATTATACTTTTAATATATTAAAATAAGTTCATTGTACATTAAAAATTAGAGGAAGAGTAAAGTTCAATATTGGAGGTCATTTGAACAATATTGATTAATTTACAATTTCATGCTTTCAACATCTGTAAATGTATATATCTCCATTTTATTTTTTAAAATAAAGAAGTAATCCCATTTATGTATTCTAGTATTTTTACCCTTTGAGGTAATTCACTTCTGGATAGAAAACAAGATTTTGACTGCTTTGTTTACTGCCCTTTAACCAATTCTGAAAACGGTGTCTCTTCCTTCTAAATACTCAGTATTTATTGTATGAACAGAATAAGCCATTAAGTGACACCCTCAAGCCTACCCCTACCCTTAAAAAAGAAAAGAAAAGAGAAGAAAAGAAAAGAAAAGAAGAGAAAAGAAAAGAAAAGGGAAACTAAAAAGGCAAACCAGTAGATGCAAAACTGAATGACAGAGTATCTGCCTTTAGGAAATTTGTTGCTGGTGGTACACATCAAAAAAAGACATGAATAACCTTGTTAAAATGAGATCAATACGCAGCACTGTTTACAATAGCCAGAATCTGGAAAAAACCCGAATGCCCCAAAACGGATGACTGGTTGAGGAAACTTTGGTACATCTATACAATGGAATACTATGCAGCTGTTAGAAAAAAGGAAGTCAAGAATTTTGTAGTTAAGTGGATGGGCATGAAAAGTTTCATGCTGAGTGAAATGAGTCAGAAAGAGAGAGACAGACATAGAAAGACTGCACTCATCTATGGTATATAGAATGTCAGAGTGGGAGACTAATACCCAAGAACTGTAGAAATAAGTACCAGGAGGTTGACCCCATGGCTTCGCGGCTGGCCTCACGTTCCGGGGAAAGAGCAACTCAGAGAAGCGATCACCAACTACATTGTAGTTGAAGGCCATGTGGGGGAAGGGAGTTGCGGGCTGAATGAAGGCTAGAGACTGAGCACAGCGGCCACTCAACACCTTTATTGCAAACCACAACAGCTAATTAGAGAGAGAAAACAGAAGGGAATGCCCTGCCACAGTGGCAGGGTGGGGTGGGGGGGAGATGGGATTGGGGAGGGTGGGAGGGACGCCGGGTTTACGGATGGTGGAGAATGGGCACTGGTGAAGGGATGGGTTCCAAACTTTGTATGAGGGAAGTATAAGCACAAAAGTGTATAAATCTGTAACTGTACCCTCATGTGATTCTCTAATTAAAAATAAATAAATTATAATAATTAAAAAAAAACAGCAAGCTTCCGAAAAAATAAAATAAAATAAAATAAAATGAGATCAATATTCAAGAGAAGTAACAACCAGCTGCCTGGTAGAAACAGGGAAAGATTCTCAGAAAGGCGTATCTGTGTTCTTGAGAATAAAGGACCAAGATGAATTAAAAAGGTAGAGAATAACTGTGAAGCAGAGAGTGGCAGAAGTTAGGTCTGGGGAACACGATGCTCAGGAGTAAGTATAGGTCTCAAGGTAGGTCAAACCAGGCTTTGCATTTGGGACAGTGGAGACAGTGGGTTTTGTGTGACAATATCTGGCTAATTAAGCCGCACTCTTTAGGGTTGCAAGTATGTTTCCAAGGACTGAACCTTTCTCTGTGTTCAAAAAACACAAAGCTTGATCTTCCAATTTCTCTTTCTTTTGACGTCACTACTCCAGGTAGACATAAGACAAACCAGGTTGATATAGTTATTTCTTTCCCATTTTCCAAAGTTGACCACACAGGCTTTGACATCAGACAACCTGGTTAAAACCCACTTCTTCCACATGACCTTATCACATGACTTGTTCTTAACTCTTAAAAAAAATAAAAGATTACAAAGACATTCCCTTGGAACACAGCTCCTGCACATTGTAAGTTATACCACTTTGAAGTAGTTCTTATTTGTAGCTCTTCTTCATATTTAGAATTTTCTTCTCCTTTAAATCCTAGAGAAACTTAAAAAAACATCCTCCTGGAGCTTTGATACCTTAATACTTTTTAGTCCATTTTTTTTTCTTTTTGGGTCACACCTGGCAATGCACAGGGGTTAATCCTGGCTCTGCACTCAGGAATTACTCCTGGAGGTGCTCAGGGGACCATATGGGATGCTGGGAATCTAACCCTGGTTGGCTGCATGCAAGGCAAACGCCCTACCCACTGTGCTATTGCTCCAGCCCCTTGAGTCCATTTTTGAATATGAATGGAGTCTAGGTACTGCTTCTGAACTTCTTAGTGACTATTAGTGACTAAATCTTTCATGTTGCTTTTCTCATCTCATGATTTGTAGAGATGGTGTCAATTTCAAGGCAGATATTTGAAAAAGTAAAGCTACAAACAAAACGAACCAATGAATTGTGTTTGGTTTCTCAGGAACGGATCTATAGTACAGTGAGAAGAGCACTTTGCCTCCATACAGCCTACCAGAGTTTGATTTCCAGCTTCTCATATGTTCCCCCAAGCCTGCCAGGAGTTGTTCCCTGGGTGCAGAACCAAGAGTAAGCCCTGAGCACTGTCAGGCATGCTTCCCCTCCCAAACAGACAAACAAACAAAAAAGTATTTAAGCTGGAGCAATAGTACAGCAGGTAGGGTATTTGCCTTATACATGGCCGACCCAGGTTTGATCTCTAGCATCTCATATGTTCCCCTGAGAACCATTGTGAGGAATTCCTGAGTGCAGAGCTAGGAGTAAACCCTGAGCATTGTTGATTGTGACTCCCAAAGAAGTAAACAATAAAACTTTTTTTAAAAAATGGGGACTGGAAAGATAGTATAGGAGGTAGGGTGCTTGCCTTGCATGCATCCAACCTGGATTTGATCTCCTCATCCATATGGTCCTCTGAGGACCACCGTGAGCAATCCCTGAGTGCAGAGCCAGGAGTAACTCTGGAACAGTGCTTGATGTGACCCCAAAACAAAACAGAAACAAACCTTCCAAATAATTGCATTTTCTTTCTCAGTCCATTTCTCTCAGGTCTCAGAAGAACAAAATAAAGTTGAAAACTACTCCCTGTTCTTTCCCACTGACGTAGACAGGCAGGTAGATAGGAAAGGGCCCATGGCAATAAAATTTCTGGGGAGTAGTAAATCCTCATAGCCCTAAGAACCTTGCGAGCACAGGAACTAAAACTTGGTAAGATTTCACGTAGGGCTCACAGACCCAGAGAAAGCCAGACCCCCCTCCAAGAGAAGTTCCAGCAGGAATAAAGGTCAAGGATAGGAATTTCAAAGAGAACTATTGACCATTCTCAACTCTATCCTTTTGGCAACTGCCCTGACAATATACTTTTATCTAGGTAAAAGCCCCATGTAGGGGCAAGTTGGAGAAACCCTATAAAGGCCCCCTTGAAAAAAGGAAGGGTGTGCATATGTTGCTTAAGCCCATGTGCTGCTTGTGCCCATGTAGCCAAGCACACATGGCACCTGAGCATATGTGTCACCCACATCTCCCTTCTTGAGTTGTGTACTGGAACTCTCTCTGCCTTTGGAGAAGACCAAGTTCTTACTTGAGTGTGTTACTCTGTCTCTGTCTCTCTCTTTGTCTCTTTCTCTCTCACTTTCTCTCTCCTTCCCCTTCCTAAAAGCCTCCAAATAAAATCTATTTTATTTCACTGCTCATCTCCTCCTGAAATTCTTCTCTGCAAGATAGGACAAAGTACCTGGAAACCCTGGTTAAGGCCTAGGATTGACTTTCCTTTCCTGAGAAGAGCAATTCCTTGCTCCAGCCTGACCCTGTGGCTCCCCAAGAAACTGGGTGGTGTGGACCAATTCCCATGCAGAAAAGTTTGGTGTGGCTTGACAGCCACCTGGTGGGGTTATCGGGGCTCTGGCCTGTGCTGCCCAGAGGTTCATTGCCGTTTTTCAGTCCTACCCTTCACGGCGGGTACCTAGGGTGACAGAGGAGGATTGGGGGGAAGCGACAATCTCCTCTCCGCTTCACATAAACCACCCGTAGGAACCCACCTACTGCACCTGTTTCCTTTATCTTCACCCCAGTCTCCATTGTAAAGGGAAGTCACACCAGTTGTTTTTTAAGTTGCTCAGTTAGAGATATGACCTGTGACTGGGCAACATGTGAGCTTTGCTCATGTGTCTTTGGAGAGTAAAGGTCTCTAGGTAATGAGGCTATATTTAAAAAAGGAAGAAGGCACTTTAATGTGGAATGAGGAAGTCAAGTCATCATATTGCTTTGACTCCTGAGATCAGTCTGGATAATCCTAAAGGCAATCTTTATTTAGTCCTGTTGTTAATAGAACTTGAGATTTGAAAGATAAATCTCATGTGATATGATTTTATGTGCAGGTGGAGTTTTGTTGAGAAACAAAATTCATGTATGCAATTCTATAAAGTTTAAAAGACTGTAAACCAGGAAGCAAAAGTTAGGGGCAGAAGATTAAGGGACTGAACTAAAGAGAAAAGATGAAAAGAGTGTATGCATGCTAGAATGATTGGTGGAGCATTGTTCTGGAGGAAGAGGGAGCCTGAGGAAAAAGAAAAGACCCTGTGAGAGTAAATGGTTGAGCAAGGCCAGCTTTGATCTTCACAGGACCACAGACCCTTCGTAGGCCCATCTCATATCATGTGAAATATATTAAAATGCCCCTATATTCCTCATTAAATATAACTTAGATAGACTCTAAAGGAGGTGACTTGCATTGTAATCAACCAAATACACAATGTTATTTTGTAAATTTTTAATTGAGAATTCAATTTTGAGCAGCTTTTTTTCTGTATTTTGAAGCAACTTAATTGATATGTGTTTGCAACATTTTGGGAGTCTCTTTCAAAGCTAGTTATAGGTACTAGACTTACTAATCGGAGGCAATAGATAAACCCAGTGCTAACATAGTAGGGAAGTAGGGTTAAGTTTAAAGATAGAGGAGGAGAAAGCCCAAATATTTGCTATTGGGATGGCAATGTACCCTGCCCTCTGGTGATAACTAGCACTCAAATCTGGCAGTAATGTGGTCACATCTATTATTGTCTCCACCAGTGCTCTGCATGCAACATCCTTCCTACTCAGGATTTCCAGCTGAGAATGATGCTGGTTTGGCTCCATTTCAGGAGGATCTTCACTCCTACACTGTTTAGACAAGATTAGATTACTCCCTCTGCACCATCTGGGGTAACCAAGATGGTTATCCCAGGAGTCGGGGGTACTAATTTAAGTTGTGAATTCTGCAATTGCAATGGCACAATCTCAGAGCTTGAAAAAGTGGTAATAAGAAATCCCTCTGCCATGACCCACAGCTCTCTTAATGACTGTCTAACTGCCAGACGCAGACCTGATTTGCTTAGCACAGTACAAAATCAATCCATGAAGGCAAGAAATGTCAGACTGAACATTTTTGCCTTTAGTTAATGACTTGTCATCCTGGGAAAAATGTCTAATCAGAGATGAATTTAAATTATCTTTCTTTTGTATTTTCATAAAAATATGGATGGTTATTTATTAATAGTGTGATAAAAAAAGGTAACTTGACTGTGGCTATGTTGAAATGTTTCAGGAGGCAGGAGAAAAGCTTTTTCTCATCTTGAAATATGTCATCTTAGAGACCAGAGTGGGGGGTTATGAATCAGGATACTCCAGTGAATCTACCCAGTGCCTAGAGTTACCCTGAGTTTTGAAAACCAAATTCACTACTTAAAGGAGAAATATATTTTAGACAAAAGCTTGAGGGCTCCCAAATGGTGTGCTGAATGCTGTTTTATTTCCATAGGACATATCAGTGAAATTGAATTGAATTATTTAATCCAAACCTCTTTTGCATCTAATTGAATAATTATTACTCAGCCATCAAGTAGACAAGAACATCAAACATTTGTTATTCAAAGAAACTCAATTTAACAAGGGAATAGTAGTTTTCATTTATGCTTGTATTTGTTTAATGCATATTTTTGTTTAATTTTAGATGAAGAAAGTGTAAAACTGCAGTGTTTGAATTTCAGTCATGTTCTACATCCTGAGGGAAAATAATTCATGTTTTGGGAAAATTAGCTGTTAATTAAAATGTTATTTTAAAGATATTAATCACTTGTCAGTACTCATGCCTTTGTATGAGAACATTAAAATGTGCTGGTTAATAGTTACACATTCCATAATTGACTAAGAGCTTGTTTGCAGGACACTTGCTTATTATTTCTAGGAGTGTCAAGGCTGTGTTTGGAAGAAACTGCAATTAGGAGTTCAGCTTCACTATGGACTAGCAATTTGGGAAGACTCTAAACTGCTCTGTTTCATTTTTATTCTATTCAAATACAGTTGTTGAGACCACTCCCTAGGCTGGTATTAGTTCAAGTAATTGCTCTTATTATTTTTCATGTTAACTTAACCACCTTCCTTACTGACAATTGCAAGGCATTTACTCATCAAGTGTCACTCATCAAGATACTTTATAAAAGTTAAAAATAGCATCTGCGGCCATGAGATTAGGTAAAGTTAATTTTTCCAATGAGTTTGATCCTTCAGTATTGGGATCTAAGTCACCAAACTAAGGTATCATCTTACATTTAACATTCTTAGGGATGGATAAAGGATATCCTTATTGGAAATCCACAATTTACTTTCCTAGAGGGTAACAAATATAATAATGAGTCCCCCACTGCTACATACACAAGAGGTTAATATATATGTATATACATTTATATATTATAAACCACTGTCGACCTATTATCCAGATTCAACAGCTCTCAATATTGGTCACATTTGGTTAAATTCTCCCTCTCACTTTGAATTGTTTGAAAGCAAACCAGACTTCATTTCCTTTCAAAAAACATACTCCAAAATATGGAAAGATTCTTCCAGCCCCTGTGCAAGGTTGAGTCACCTGGGGTACCTTGGAGTGATGGGGGAGTGGGAGAGCCCAGTGCCCACCCAAACAGAGCCCCGGCAGTTGAAAGCTTCCACACTCCACAATGGCTCCCATGCTTCCAGCTGGACTCCACTGCTGGAGGCAGACCCCACACAGAAATTAATATGCTGAAAAATTCAGATGAGTTTCACTGGTGCTGGTAAACAGAAACAAGTGACCCTAACTCTGAGGGAAAAGAGATAGAAATTGGAATTTCTCTGAAAAGATGCCGTACATGGAAGTGAAGACTGCTGGTACACGGGTCTATTTTGCTTAAAACCTCAGATCTTTTCAGAGTTGTAATGGGTAACCTTCCCTCATCTCTCCACACTTTCAGAAGAGCCAGCATTGTGCACATCCCAGATCCAGCTCACATCCCACCACTACCAACATGTAATCTTATCTACCAGCATTATCTAGACTCAGATATAAATATTGAATGAGAAAAATAGACCCCAAAATAGTATTTTATAGAAGTCATCATACCTGATCCTGATTATAATAGATTCATGTGTCCTTGTTATAACATTCAGTCAATCTATATTAGCCTTTCCCCAGCTGTTTCTCAAATACATATTTTATCATTGAATTGCACAGCTCAGGATCAAAACAAGACCCACACATCAAATTTGGCATTTTATATAAAAGTATTTTAATGGGAATATAAAATAGAGGAAATATTTCATTATTTAACAAATAATGAAATCTGGGCTGTCCCACTCTCCCATCACTCCAAGGTACCCCAGGTGACTATATATCATGGTTATTCTCAAATTACCACATAAGAATGACTGCACTTGTTTGTGGAATATAAAGTAACAGAATGGGAGACTAACACCCAAGGATAATAGAGATAAGGGACAGGAGGATCTCTCCATGGCTTGGAAGCTGGCCTTACATGCTGGGGGAAAAGGCAGCTGGGATGGAGAAGGAACCACTAAGTAAATGATAATTGGAGGGATTGCCCCAGGTGGGTGATGTGTGCTGAAAGTAGACCAAGGACCAAACAAGATGACCTCTTAGTATCTGTATTGAAAATCATAATGCCTCAAATTAGAGAGAGAGTAAGATGGATTGTACCTGCCCTGAAAGCAGGGACTGTGGGGCGGGGTAGGGGTGGTGGGTGGGACACTGGGAACAATGGTTGTGGAAAATGTGCACTGGTGGAGGATGGGTGTTCGAGTATTGTGTGACTAACACAATCATGCTAGTTTGTAACTGTATCTCACAATGATCCAATACAACTTCTTTTAAATAAAATAAAATAAAATGAAATTACCACATAAAATATAAACCTTCCTTACTGCAATACATTTACCTAAAACAAAAATTTTCATTTTTTAGGAATTGACAATCTCACTATAGACTTAGAGAAGAAAGTGTTAATGTAAATTTATATGGAAAGATAAACTGAAAGGATATTGTGTCTGCTCACATTTTCTCCAGTGAAATTGATCTTTTTTTTAGAGTAATATAAGATAATTGCTGTTAGATAGATGGACACACTATTAGAGATAGAGAGATGAAATTAAAACCATGAAATTGTTTCCATGGGCCTCTAGAAATATGATTAACTCTCCTGTGCATTATAAACATAGGAAATTGGAGTTATGCTTTGTGTTTGTCTAGTGTGAAGAGGAGATACCTAAATTATTTCCACTGAAAACATTTATTTAAACATTTATATTTTCAGTATTTTTTATCTCCAGCTAGCTGTTTAAAATTTATGTTATTCAGAAAAGCTAACTGAACTCTATTTTTAAAAAGTATTCTCTGCTTTCTATTATGAGTAATGAGTATTTCCATGGAAATTGGCATGAACTGTCAAACTGCTTATGAACATTATTGCATTAGCTATAACATAACCGATTCCTGGAGACCTTAGATACACCACCTATGCTTTATTGACCAGGACCTGATTAAATAAGACTTTCAGTGATGAAGAATGTATTTCTTTGATATCCCTAGTAAATCTGTGAGGAATTTCTTGAGACTTTTCAGGATGGTGAAAACCCCAAGAGCACTGAATGATCTTTAACTCTGCTCTATATGCATAATGATCATCATAGTCCCAGCCCAGAGGTCCCTCCCTCCCTGGAGCAGAATAGAAATCAAAGCTTTTCAGAAGGTGGCAAGGAGGGTAGAGGAAGAACATGAAATTCTGCCTCTTTAAGATCAGAAGAAAACTGAGAAGGCTCTCCTTTCTCCTCAAAGCAATTTCTCCCCTAAACAAAGGATAGCTCTGAAGTGTTCACTTACCGTTTGCCACTTGGCCTTCGATCGTTCTGCTTCAAATTTGGCAACTTCTTTACGATCATGAAATGAAACCAGCAGCTTCCAAATGCAGAGTAGGACAACACCAATGATAAGAATAGCCAGTGAGACTCCCAACATGATCATAGGAATGTTTGGGGGCTTTGGACAGTCTAGGAAGCAATGAAAATTATATAAGGAGGGTGGTACAATTTGCATTTTCATGTACAGAAAACGTTTCTCATTAAATTTTACAGCCCGAATTTTATTCAAATAGATGACAAATAGTAATACATTTTGTCTTGCCAAATTAAAAAAATAGGTATTTGTTAAAGAAAAGGTTATATATATTCAATGTAGAACAGACGATAAAGCAGGCATTTGGTTTGTCAAGCAACTGGATATATGTCTGAATGGCTGACTCGTCAAAACAGTGCCAATTTGTGTAGATAGAATATTTAAAAAACCATGAGAAAGACTCTAGTTTTATCACCAAAGATGGACTCTTTTGGATATGACAAAATAGAAATATAATGTACATGTGCACATGTTTAATCTCTGGGGCGGTCAGGAAGAGCCCAAGCAGCTCTCCCTTTTGCTGCCAGTGTTTGGTGGTTCTCGGGCTGCTTGCCCAGGCAGGGTGGCCCATGCCATGGGGCAGACAAAGGAGGAAACAAGGGCCAAGCCAGTTGATTGATCAGTTGCCATTTATTCCATTCTCCCCACGTGCCTGTTCCAGTTTCTCTGAGCCCCCCATTCTAGTCTCACACTGCCCCTCATTCCTGTCTCTCCACTCATCTCTCTGTGCTCCATCTTGCTTCCTGCTCTCTCTCCCAACTCCACTACCCCTTGTCTCTCCACGCCTGTCTCTCTACCCTAGCACTCTGGGCCAACGCTATACCCAGTCCAGTAGCAAAATCAATATAAGAAAGCCCTTCCTGACTGCCCATCAGGCTTAAGGGCAGAAACACCACCTAGGGGTGTTCCTCTCTTCTCCTTAGTCCAATAACTTAATTAACATCTTAATTAACATCTTAATATTAGTTATTTTTGTATGGACACAGTAAGAGACACATTGAGGCTTTTAGGGCAGCTCTCCTGGGAACATCTTGCCACACACTCAGACTACAGTACTCAGGCCAGATTAATCATTCCTAACCCTAGCAGGCTAAATCTAGTTTTTATTTTTTGGATCATGACAGAATTTGTCCATGATCAAACTCTTAACTTACAGTTAAGCATTAGGTGGTTTGGCCAGGGCCATCTCATTACGAGGGTAGCACATAGCTCTCTGCTTGCCCTGTGTCCATCCAGTTCCTCATCGGGACCCTGTTTTTGAGGGCACTAGGAAGTAAGGGCAGCTGAGGCTTAAATTGAGAGAATAGATGCCCGAAGGTAAATATCATTGAGAGTCCATTAACTCCCAAGTTACAAAAGTATAGCATTGTCTTTTTGTGCCCATATAAAAAGGACATTGCTTTGAATTAACTAAGCAAAGAACTTAAGGAGAAAAGAAAAATAATATTTACAGGTCAACAGAGCACAAGGAAAGAAATTACAAATAAACAGAAAGGAATGGGAGCACTGTGATGAGAGTAATCCAATATACCTAAGCTTCCTGTGGCAAGGCGGAAAGGACAAACCCATGTTATCCTACATACACACATATAATTTTTTTCAATGATTTTCTTGAATATGACCAACCTAGAATAATATAACCAAAATTATATGAAATTGTCCATGACAGGATTATTATTTTTTTCTTTTAAAAGATAGAAATGTCAAGGCTTTTAGGTTTATTTTATTTAACTATAATGCAGTGCTCCGTTCTCCTGGATAATCCCAGACTGGGGTAAGGGGAAACAGGTTCAATTTCTATCAGATGTACAGTAGCTGTGTAACTACAGTCTAGTCCTTCCATCACTCTGAGTCCCTAGGTCTTCATCTTCACAACAAAGGAACGGGACTTCAGGGTCCCATCATTCCCTGATTAAGTCTAAGTGCTCATTAGCATTAAACCTACAACTTTCTGTTACTGAGATTCTGATTCAGTGGGTCTCAGGTGAGTCCACAGATTTTATATTAGGAAAAGTATTCCAACCGATTCTTCTTTTCAAAAAACTTGGGAGTTAGATCGTATATAGTCCTTTCAATGGGAACATTCCTTAAAATGTCAATTTTACTCTATTGATAATATTAATGAAAATTTACAATTAAATTGCACTTTCCCTCATTGACTGCACAATGACGAATAATCCTTATAATATGTCTGGGATATGATATACTTCTTAGTGAAAATTATAATTTAGTTCTCCCTTACTTTTATGGAGGAAAAATTCCCACATAAATTTATTATTACATATCTGCATCCCTCTGCAAGAATAAAGGCAATTTCATGGCATCCAGGGAAGGAATGAATCACGCTGTTTATTCAGACATTTCTTGCTTTTAAATATATAATAAGGAGAGGTATACACACAAGACAAGCCCTGATGCTTTCAAGGTAAGGATCTACGACTGCTGTGAATTATTATGGGATTAATAACCTTCTCCCAGCGTGATGCCTAGCCTCAAACACTTTTTGTTCTTTGACCAAAAAAAATCTATATAAGGGGATTACAAAAAAATACATAAAGGAGCTAATTAAATAATTACTATGAAGCATGAAGATGGAAAGATTGTTTCTAACATAACAAATGAACCACAACTTTTTCTTATTGGTTAGCAATATTCCTGCGAAGAAAGCTGTGTGTCAGTAAAACACACATGTCAGTAAAACACACATATATACTCGCTACTTCTTTGCCTATGAAATATCTCAAGTGGGGGCACATTCTACTCCTGTTCAAATCAAGATGAAACTTGTTAAGACCTTGCAGCCAGAATGTGAATAAGGAGGGCTCTTCATCAAGGAATAAATAAAGGAAAATCGAGCTTACTTCAGCAGCAATAATTATTCAAAGAACTTCAAGCCATTGAGAATGAAACATTTATCCAGAAAAACATTTTGACACAAGAACCAGAGCAGCAATGAAGGATCTATTTTATAAACATTCTGGTATTTCTTGGAATGTTCAGATTTAAGAAATATTTAGTGGTAGAAAAGGGCTGTTTCTGTCATTGGTACCTGCTCAGTGCTGCCCCTAATTAATTCTAAACTCTTGAGTATCTGATGCTGAGTACCTACTAGCTGCACACATGTCACTACTGAGTGCATGTGGAAGAAATGTGACTTTCAAATCCAGCTGTGCACTAAGTGTAAAACACATATATTCCAATGGCCTGATAAGAAAAAAAATCAATATGTAAGATTACCAATGAGATACTTTAAAGTAGCTCATTGGTAATCTTACATATTGATAACATACTGAAATAAATATAGATTAGCCATGATGGAATAAAAGATGTTAAAAATTAATTTCTTCTGTTCATTTCTTTCTTCATGTGGTTGCTAGAAAACTTAAAATAACATGTGGCTTGTATAACATTTCTCTTAGACAGGGTTGCCAATATTTGGGAGATTGAGATATTTATTATGATCACACAGCCAGTGGGAGGCAGTATAGTACAGTAGTTAAGAGTCTTGGCTGGGGGCCAGACTGCCAGTTCTCCAACCAGAGCTGGTGCTTAATTTCTGCAAGACCTTGTAGATTGTTAAGCTTCAACTGCCTTGCTTGTAAAATAGAAGTAATAGTAAGACATGCTTTAAGTGGCTGTTGAGGGTATTGAACGCAGGTCTGTAACACACAGAGAAAAGTAACTAGCATATGATAGTGAGGACTCAATAAGCAAGAGCTGCTGTTACATTACTACTCCCTCCCCTCTCTCGCCCCCACCCATTTTTTAATCCTCAAGACGCCAAGTGTGAAACACTCAAGTGTGAATTTATGAGTATAACATCCACACTCACAGCCTGAGCAGAAAGTGTCCCTAACTACTATCCTTGACTATAATTTTTATGAACACGGTTCCTATTCTCTGAATGTTGCTTAAGATTCGGGGAATAAAGCTCTGATGGTGAATATTCTTTTTTCAACCTTATTTTTATTGAGGTTTTGTGATTTAACATACTGCTGATGATAGTTTTCCATGCATATTATTTCAACATCACACCCTTCGTTTGATGTTAAAGATTTGAGTGAAGAGAGTGGTCTCTTTTCAATTTGTTCAGTTGGCCTTAGGAATTGTTTACATCTGCCACTTCCTGTTGCATTTTGTATATTTTCTATCCCTGCTTTGACCAGGTTCCCCCCGGGATTCCCACGTCTTAAAACCCTGAGAAGGATCATGGAAAAGCTCCCTTGCAGGTCTGGAAAGCTGCAGAGAAATCATTCTTCCTTGCTTTCCAAAGTGTAGGAAAATAAAATACCTTAAACCAAGGACTTTTGAGAGTATCTGAGTGCTTTCCAAGGGATGGTAAGTTGATGTATGCACATTGTGGGCAGTGAAATAATTTATCAACAAATGCATATTCCAATTACACTTATTATACCCTTTGTTTCTAAAACTATGGTTGTGATCCCATCCAATATCAAGTTTGGTAACTGGATGTGGAAGTGTGGAAAACTTGGCAATGGTAAAAGATTTCTGAGTGAGCAACATAGTGACCAAAAGTTAATTAAAAATCAACTACACAATGAATCAAAGGTCTTTGTTCTTGGTAATGTGGAGTTGTAAATGGATAATGGTTAAAAATCCATGAACTAAGTTTAAAACCCTTGAATTTAAAGCAGAGTTCTTTGATAGCTTTTTGTTGTTATTGTTGTTGTTTTTGTTATTTTTTCAGTAGGATCAGTATTACAAGGAGTGGTTTTGATTTTAGAACAATTTTCAAAAACCACATCATAGTCACAAACTATGTGTCATAGTTTAAAAAAAATGACCTTACAGCACTGGGTAGGAAGATGAGGTAGAGTTGTTTTGTTGTTCTTTTATAAAGTAATTCTTCCTGGACAGTCAGATTAATCTTCCCTTTCTTAATGAATGATTTCTAGTAAGCATTAATCAATGTGAAGTTTTTTGTTTTAGTGCCACATCTGGTGATGCTCAGGCTTTGCACTGAGGCTTTGCACTGAGGAATCACTGCTGGTGGTGCTCAGGGGACCATATGGAATGAGGGAGATAGAACCTGGAATAGCTGTGTGCCAGGCAAGCACCCTATCCTTTGTGATATGCTCTGGTCACATATTTTTATATGTGAATTTGAAAGAAGTTACTTATGTGAGTTTGAAGTCTCCAGGTGCATTTTCCCACCTGAGCTTCTAGGCCACGTTCACCATCATGTCTTGTATTATGCTCTCTCCCTTTCCTGATCGCTCAGAACGACAATATGATATTTTTCTAATAATGTTTTATTGCTTGTTTTATGAGATATTGAAGTTACTTTTTTATTACCTTGGAATTACTTTGACTTTTTTTTTTTTTACAGAGAAGTGATGTCAACTTGAAACTCTTGCTTTCAAATTCAGTACTTAATCTTTTATGAGCTCATTGATAAGCGAGTATACATAGTAAAGTCCATTTGCCTACTAGCCTGCCTTTGTGGCTACTTTCTGGGGCAGTAGGCTCTAGGCTTTGGGAAGAAGGGGTTTGTTGATGTAGTTTGGTGAGGTCTGACAGAATGTAGCTGACATTTCTGCAGGAAAAGTTTAGGGTTGCATCCTTTCAGGCAGAAAGGTGAAGGCACCAATGAGTACCAGCTATCACAACCAGGGGTATGTAGTTGGGTGGTTCACAAAGGGCTGTAGCTATCTGTATTGGGGTGACCTGGTGAGAGTTCAAACACAACATAGGGTCCACAACCAGCTTGCCGAGTCAGGCTCACGCATTTTAGGAAACTTTCGACTCGCATCTGATATTCACTAAAATTTGAGAACATCTTGGTAAAAATTTCCTTTCCAGTCATTTCTTCACTATCATTTAGTATCCTCTGCCTGTGGACAGTTTGCATTTTCTTTTTTCTTTTTCTTCTTCTCAAAAATCCTATACTACTATCTGTTTTCAGGAACCAAAAGAGATCTGAAAAGGATTTTCACTATTGTGACACAATTTGAGATGAGAATACAGCACTCAGCCTCTGTTTTGCAGTGAGCTAGTGTGTGAGGCTGTGTGCATGTTGAGCAGCAGGTGTCTCGGCTTGTGGAAGGGCAAATGTCATGTGGAGCAAGGCCAAGCCTCTTCCCCTTAAGTATGGTCAACAGCCTTTTGCAAGAGCCTTGACCTGTGAGCTTTATCTCGATTTCTCAATTTGTTTTGTGCATCCATTAGCATGCTGGTTCTAAGATATCAAAAAGGAAAGCATTCGTACGGAAAATGAATATGCCCGGAAACAGAACTTGAAGTCCTTGGGTGAGATTTTTGCTGCTCCGACAGTGTGGCAATGATTGCAGCTAATTAGGACTTTCATTTTGAAAGGTTACTTAGTTTTGGGGTGGCTTTGCAGGACCTTTGCGCTCCTTCAAAGAACTATGTGATATAGCAGGGTGTGAGGCGAACAGTCAAGCCTAGTGTTGACTTATAAGGCTTCACTTCAGCTATAGCAATAGTGAATCACAGACAAGGTTACAGTGGACTTAGGTGCCTGGCCTGGTAGACAAAGACAACTCAAGATGCTCACAGAAGTCTTTCTTCCTCTATGTCCTGCCCTTGGTCTCTGTACTTCCCAACACCCCAGCCTCCAAAAACTCAGCTGAAAATACAACCTCATCACTACTCTCAGCATTCCTATGGGCTACTTGTCCTGATTCTGGTAGATAATACCTTATTCCTACTTCATATAGACTGTGCATTTGCCATATATCCCTGCTTTTACTATAGGTCAATGTCATTTTAGGTATATAAGTTGGTATGATTTGATAGGTTGCTATCTGGTACAGGAATGCTAAGATTCCACATAAATCAGTGGTCATTGCCTTTAGTCATTTTGCTTTGGTCATGTTGGCACATGAAAGTCTTCATATAAAATCTATATCTTTCCTGAAAATGAATTTTTGTTGTTGTTGTTGTTGTTATTGTTGTTTTGTTTGTATGAAGTTCTCCTGATTTCTAAGCCAATTCTATGACTCCACAGAAGTCATAACTTCCCTTGCAGATCTCTGCTTTCCTCCTTACTGTCTATTGTTTTGGTATTGATATTTAATAATCCAATTCTATAGGTTATGAAATAGCACATATTTCACATGCACTATTCCATTAAGTCCTTGAGTCAATCTTTGGAGAAAAACCTCTCTTTTGGCATTTTACAATTGAAGATATAGAGATGCAAAAAGGCAAGTATTTCTAGAATGCCAAGCGGCTATTAGTGGTGGCAGTGAATTTGGGCTAAAGTTTTCCTGATTCAAAATTCATATTCTTAACTGCTAAGTCTTTCCTGTTGTCCTTCCTTAAATCTTTTGCTTATGTTTCAAGTAATCAGTCCACTTTTCTGATTTATATCTCAGCTTTCCGAGAGACCGTGCATGGTGCAAATATCACATGTTGTCTTTTTGGTTATTATCATATCAAACTTTTAAGAGGTGTCTTTCAATCCTTCAGAAATTAATTACACAAAAAAATTGGAAGCATTTTTATTGGTAAGCTATCCAAAGTGTTTTTCTGGTGGTTTTTTCTCTGATAGTATCACATGCCATAATGCCAAACGGAAGATAAGGCACTCACCTTTCTCACTGATATTGTGAATGATGGTTTTCCCCTCATTATCTGTAGTTATTAGGAATGTAATAAGACATTCATTTTCTCCTTGCAGAGAACAGGAAACAGAAGTATCCTTTGAGAAATCTGCAGATAAGTCATTCATTAGGTTAAATGAGATTCCATAAATTTCATTTTTAAGGTTAAGTAGTATTGAGTTTTGATATGCAAATTTGAATATTAACAATACAGAATTAGAATAAGACACTCAAAATGGGAAACACTTACTAAGATTTTTCCTACAGCTGAGGTTTTACTTTTTGTCCATATTGCAGAAGAACAGTTACAGAAGCAGATAATCAAGACTGACCATCAAATTCAATGATCTCTAATATATCTATTGAACTGAGGGGGCAGGATTTTTAGAGAGTGAAGGTTACATCAGTCAAGGTAGCTGTTTTGGGAATTGAATGATAATGATTTTGGTAACAGGAGTTATATAATTTTTGACTGAGAGCATATGGTAGGATTCCTGAATTATATTTCAGAAATAATCACTATCAGTTCTATAATCTAAACTTATACTTGTAAAGGTAACTTTAAATAAATCTAAATCTAAAATCTAAATTTATACTTCTAAAGGTAACTTTGAATAACAGTAGTCAAGATTGCTAGACATCTTGTTCTACAATAGTAAATATAAATTAATATCAAGAAACAGAATCTGTTCAGACCAGCATGGTAAAGGTAAATCCAAGGTTAAAAGGGACTCATGAAAATAATTTGTCTACATTCACTGTCACTGTCATTGTCATCCCGTTGTTCATCAGTTTGCTCTAGCGGACACCAGTACTGTTTCCATTGTGAGACTTGTTACTGTTTTTGGCATATAGAGTATGCCAAGGGTTGTTTACTAGGCTCTGCCATGTGGGCGGGATACTCTCTGTAGCTTGCCGGGCTCTCTGGGAGGGGCAGAGGAATCGAACCCAGGTCAGTCGCATGCAAGGCAAACGTCCTACCTGCTGTGCTATTGCTCCAGTCCTGGTCTACAACTCCATTATTAATTTATAAAAATTATAACCCAGTATAACCCCATTCTTTTTTGTTGTTGTTTTGCTTTTTGGGTCACACACAGCGATGCACAGGGGTCACTCCTGACTCATGCATTTAGGAATTACCCCTGGCGGTGCTTAGGGGACCATATGGGATGCTGGGATTCGAACCTGAGTCAGTCGCGTGCAAGGCAAACGCCCTACCCGCTGTGCTATCTATCACTCCAGCCCCTAACCCTATTCTTAATTTAAAACAATATAGTCAAATTTTATTTAAATCTTTTCTAAGTAAAAGCATCTTTATTTATTGAGCTTATTCAAGAGGCAGAAAATCAAATTCATGACAGAAATAGAAAATATAATAATACCGTCAATCTGAGGCATTAATGCTATGTTATCAATTTAAGTGGTCTGGCAAAATTATTCCAAAATTATGTAGCATTTTCTTTATTAAAAGACATATGTAAGGTTCTAGCTTCTAAGTTGAAGGTTTTACAAATTGATGTTTCACTATCACAAAACTATAAATAGAATGATTTCTCCTAGTCAAAAATGTTAAGATATGTTTAATATTAATATATCATAGTGTTTAGAATATCTAATTTTGGACTATCCCAGATAATCCTGGATATGTCCTTGCTTGACATTCATCTTTTCTTACTAGTTGAAAGATAATATTTAAAAAATAGAAAGAAATCTCCATATACTTTTGTGTTTCTAACAAGAGTATTCTTGATTTAAAAATGCCATAGAAAAACCATAGAAAAACAAAAATGTTCATGGTTATTGCATTTAAGATATAGGGTAAAATATGTCATGCTCTATAGGAAATATACTTGTAATGTCTTTGAAAATAGGCCAGTAAAAATTCAACATTATTTCTACCACCAGATGATATATTTAATTGGATTTTAATGGCAAACATTTTTCAACCTATTAAAAGTTACCTGTGGCATATTCGATATGCCAAAAACAGTAGACATAAGCCTCACAATGGAGATGTTACTGGTGCTCACTCGAGCAAATCAATGAACAATGGACGACAGTGCTACAGTGCATTAGAAGCACTTATTCACAAAGAATGTAAAGTAATCTACTTACAAATAATTTCTACCTTAATGTATTCTTAATGTTGATGATCATTTAAATCATCGGGTATTTAAAAATTGAGATTATGTGGATGCAACCCCAGGTAATTTGATTCAGGTCAATGATATAATTAGGAACTTGCATTTTTAGTTAAGATTTTTACCAAGGTGAAGCTCATTAACAGATCTGAAGTCTTTGGCAACACTTGATTAGTGTTACACTAATGTGTTACAAGTTGGTTCATAGCAACAATGCCTTATAAATAATACTTTGGAGGTTCTTACGTGAGTTCAATGCCTATCCTCTTCTACTATCTCAATCCAGTTAGATATTTAAAATTTGGGGAATATATTCTGTTTTGCTGAATGGTTAATTCCTTCCTCCCCCTCTCCTCCATCATAGTTCAGGCCCACATTTCCTCTGAAAGTTACTAAAATATTTTATTCTCAGGAAGATAGTCAGTAGATGGCTTACGTTGCTCCCCAGTAATGTTAATACTGCTTTAATTTTTTCCCTTCTTTTTACATAGCTGCAACGAAGCACAGGGAGGCTTAATTTACTGGGCCAGGATTACTTAAGTTTTAATGGAGTTGCTCACAAGACCTCTGAGTCATGACTCCCTCTTTTGCTTTTATTTACTGCACTCCTTTTCATGAATGTCACAGCTCTCGATTTAGCCTGTTTTGTAAGCTTTGGATATTAAAATGATATCACTGAATGTGGAACTAGAGGGCCTAGATGGAAATTTGAATACTTAGCTGCTCAGGTTTTCTTTTGTGACATCTAAGAGATGGAACTTCATTTTAAACCATCTTTATGAGTGCCCACAGTGCTGTTCTAGAATGACAATGAAAATATGTTCTTATAAGGGTGCTAAACCATACCTGGAAAAAGAAGCAATATGAAAATTTGGGCAGGAAGGTGGGGAACCTCGGAAGGCCCAGGAAAGCTGAGTAGACTATAAACTGTCTGAAACATTGAATCATTATTACTTTATGTTGAAAACCTCTGATGGTTGGTCAAGGCAGCAGTTCTTTTTCATTCTTTTGTTTTTTGGGTCACACCGGCAGTGTTCAGGACTGACTTCTGGCTCTTTGCTCAGGGATCACTCCTGGTGGAGCTTAGGAGACCATACGATGTGCCAGGACCAAACCAAGGTTGGGCATGTGCAAGGCAAACTTCTTACACTCTGTACTATCACTTTGGCCCAAGTTGGAAATTTTTAGGAAAAAAAATTCCCAAGGCCAAAAAAAAATTGAACTCCATCCATATTCTCTACCTCTTTGTCCTTTGCCTGAAACTTTAGGATATACCCTTTAACATGCAGGGCAACCCTAAGGAGTTATGAAAAGAAAACCAAAGTTTAACAAAAATTTACATGACCATCAGTGTTTTTTCCACTGAACACTTTCAGTTCTAGAGCTCCCACTTTGAGTAGCAGTGCTCAATTTAAGAATGAGAAAGTAACTTTAAAGTGTCTTTTTCAATAGGACAAATATAAACTTTCAGTATCTGTAGTGCAAATCATAATGCAGAGGAGGGGAGTTGGGAAAGGAAAGGATAGAGGGTAGAGAGAGGAGCGGGGAAAGATAAGTTTCTGCCATAGAGGTAGGTTGGAGTGGGGTTGGGAGAGGAACTGGGGATATCTGTGCTGGGAAATGTGAACTGGTGAAGAGATGGATGTTGGAACATTGTATGACTGAAACCCAATCATGGACAACTTAGTAACTATGTACCTCATGGGATTAAATAAAAATTAAAAAACAAAAAGACAAAATACAGAGTAAATTTAGAGCACATGTCCTTAGATATGCCCACACAAATCATCAGAGCACAGTTGAAAATTCTTCCTATGGTTATGAAGTCATGCTTATTTTACTGTGTTCTTGTTGAGGGAAGGATGGTTGTTAAAAGACTGAAAGAGAAAATATGCTGTGATGATTTTAGAGTGGCATACCAATAATTGTGTGTGTAACAAAACAAAATCTATGAAAACAATACTCATACGAAGGATGGCCTTTTAATTCACAGAATGACACGTATAGTCCCAACGCTTAATGTTATATTTTTAAATTTCTTTTTTTTTGCACAGAGGATCAAACTCAGGGCCTCACATATTGTACACATACTCTACCATGGAGCTATATCTTTGTTCTTGTAAGTACTTATGTGTTATTAGCAACCTAGTTATTAGTTTAAATAGAGATAAGGGTTGAGTCACATCTGTGATGCACAGGGATCATTTTCAGTAGCACTTAGGGACCATATGTGGTTTTAGGAATTGAACTCCAGGATTCAGCACAGGCCAAGTGTCTTAACTGCTGTACTATTGCTCTGATCCACACAATCAAATTATTTTCAGTTTCTGAGTTGGAAATAGTTGTTTCTCTGTTTTGAAGTTCATTTAGTCAATTACACAAAAAAGTACATATATTTAAAATGGCATTTTAGACGAGTCTTACACTCAAATCCAAGTGTTTGCAATATCTGTAAGGCTGTATTTAGATGTAGTAACTCAAAGTTTTTTATTTACATATTTCCAAGCTTTGCTTCTATTCCTCCCTGCTCTTCACCCCAGCACATTAGATTTCCCATGCTATACGTGAATTGAGTTCTTATTATTTGGCATTTTCTTTAATTTTTAGTCATATCTGAGAGTCACCTGGTAAATATTCCAACTGTTTGCTGTGAAATGCGCCCAGGAGGATAAGCTGAGGCTTTGTACTGGTTGCTAATGTTAACGGTACACAAAATGCCCTTTCAGGCAGCGCTGCTGCTGCTTCCCTCCGGTATTGGTGTGAGATACACACCAGCTTGTACAATTTACTGCTATTTGGCATATTTATCTTTAGTCACCAGACAAACAGATGAGAGGTTTTATGCCCCCTATCTAATTAGGCCCTTCCAAATAGCCTTATTCAATGCTGCACTGTTGGAAATCTCAATTTTGAAACAATGTAGGTAATTTACAAAACAATATAAATGTCACTAACTTATCCCATTTTGGGAATAGATTAATTTCTGTATTCTAATTTCATCTATTCAAGACTCACATCCTAGAGCATCATAAATTACGGTCTTGATTATTCCACTTTGCCTGTGATACATCTTGGATGCATCCCTAACGTGTGCAGAACAGCCTTTCGACCTGAGCAGCATGATAATGCAGAACTTATGAAGATGCAAAACTCGATCACTCAGACTGTCCCAGTAGAAGTCGGTCATCTTCGTTGTGTTAAAGTTGACAAGGTATATTTAAAATGGCTCTCTCTCAACTAAAATAGAACCTTTTAAATTATTTGAGACAATACTAGTGTGGTCCCTAATCCAAAACACACCCCCCCCCACATACACACGTATATTTGAGATAACACTAGAAAGAATTTGATTTTAAATGATTAGATTTGAAAGTGACAGGTGAAAGCAAAAGCAATGAGCACAACTGCTTGGCAGTGAGTGTCAATAAGCTCTTAGATAAGGGAACTGAGGTTTCAGGAAGGTAAGGATGTGGTCAAGGCTGGAAATGATAAGTATTTGGATGGGAGGGGAGGATAAATGACCATTAACCAGAAACTGCCCTGTGTCTGTGGGCAGCTAGTAGGACATCCAGTTCATACACTCCTTTATCCTAGCTTGAAATCAGGTAATCAGATGATAGAGGTGGCATTTTGGATTAGGTGTTAACATTTTAACTGCCTCTTCACTTTACTATTGCTCTAATTTAAAAAAATTAAGCAATCTGAAATTTCTGCAGTTATATTTGTTAAGCTGTGTTGAATTGCCACCTGAGCTGAATTCAAGTACTGTAGTTATGACTTTAAATGACTTATTTCCCAAACCATCAGATATTTCAGTCTTTTGGAATGCATTTACTTTCATAAATGAATGAGTGAATCAATGCTCTGCAACATTTGGGGACCGACTACTGTAAAGCCCTTAACAGTTTCTGTCTCTCAAGAACGATGTAGAGGAAATGAAAGAAATTCAACGCAAATACAACCTTCATCTTCATTGATGATCACACCAGCTAGTATGCATTTGTCAACACACTCTTCTTTAGTCTGGCCATTTGCAGATAAATGACATTCAATACAGCTCCTGGAACATTATTCAATAGTGTATATCAGTTCATGTTTGTGGAAAACAGATTTGTAACTGTGATATTGCATTATTGCTGTCTTTGTGGTATGTGCTATAGGAATAACTCATAGAAGATATTACCATTTGTTACTTAGAGTTATCTCTAAGCACAGAACCAGGAACAGCCTAGAACACTGCTGGGTGTGGCCCCCAAACCAAAAAAGGGAGAATTTTTGCTGTTTTATTTAGATTTATTTAGCTTTTCTACAAAGGTTTGATCTTACTAAAATTTGATTAGACACTAGACAAATTTTGAATTGTGTGTGTGTGTGCATCACACCCTGCAGTGCTCAGAATTTATTCCTGGCTCTGTCCTCAGGGATGACTCCTGGTGGTGCCAGGTTGGAAAGGAACCATATATGTTGTTGAAGATTGAACTGGACTTAGCTACAATCAAGGCAGGCAACTTAATCCCTGTACCGTTTCTCTAGTCCCATGGTTTGTTGTTTTTAAAAACAGAAATTGGGGCTGCAGTGATAATACAGTGGGTAGGGCTTTTACCTTGCATATGGCTGACCTGGCTTTGATCCCCTGTATCCCATATGGTCCACTGGTGTACTACCAGGAGTAATTCCTGATTGAAGAGTCAAGAGTAACCCCTGAGCATCTCTGGGTGTGACCCAAGAAGCAAGCAAACAAACAAAAACCAGAAATTGTAGGTATTAAGAACTCAAATGACTCTTAAATACTATTTTTTCTATAACTCTTTTGAATAAGTCCAAACCTTGATAGTGTTTTCAAAAGTTGAGCATCATGTAAAGCTTATAATTTCATTAATGCATGATTTAAAATAAAAGATTTCTACATTGAAAAGAATATTTCTAAGAGCATAGCCCAAGAACTAAGCAGATCTAATGATGCAGCAAAATAAAACTTAGACCCTGTATTAATTGTTGTGCTACAAATCACTTTAAAAACATTGTGGTTGGGTCATTCCAAACAGCATAACTTTTCAACAGGTGTACCCATCCAATCACTCGGCCTCTCTTCTTCCCCTGGTCATGAAAATGTACAAACTTTTCAAATACTTGAACTGTCCCTTCCTCAAATCCTTATCTCCTCAAAATGCAGCTAAATACAACTGTCCTTATTTGGCAGAGCTTTCCAAATACCTTAACCAGTAGGTCTCTGGAAAAAAAAATTGTCTAAATTCCTCTATAAGGAGGACTCAGAAACTGTATCTGTGTGAAAGTGTATACAGAGGCCCTGTCTGCAAATTGCTTTTGTGTTGCAAATATACTGCAATTGGATGACGTCATTTAGTGCCTTCACTGGAGATTGTGAAAACTCTTATTTTGTCTGTGCACTTCATTGGTGGCTGCTCAAACTGGTTTGGTAAGCCTATCACCAGCCATATTGTTTATTAGCACTCTCTCTAACTCCTCTTACAAATGTATCACAGTAATTACTTTTTTGTTTGTTTGGGGACCACACACAGCAATTCATGGGTCTGGCTCCCTATGTGCTCACGGGACCAGGCAGTGCCAGGGATTGAACCAGTTTCCAGCAGGCAAAGCATGTGCAGTAACCCACTGGTTTCAACAGCCAATCCAGGGTCTGATGCTTGTCTGCGGGTTTAAAAAGGTTGCAAATTATTGGTCTATAATTTTGATCTACTGCCAGTCCATGAATCAGTATGCAGGACAGGAAAAGTATAAAAGGTTCAAGATTACTGCTCAGCTCAGCTCTTTGAGCTATCTCCTTGGATCTCTTATTCTGATTACCTTTTCAGACTCTGTCTATCCCACTAGATTTTCAGCACTTTGTGACCACAACAGGAACTTTAATGGTTTCTGTTATTACAGCATACCCATGTTTTAACATTATTCCTGGTGGACAGAAGAAGTATAACCTATTTAATAAAGAATGCAGGAATGAAGTGACTCATCTCAAAACAAATATAAATACCAATGGGTTTACCCTACCTAACTGTCCAAATTGAAACTACTTTGCTTGTTTATGTCCTCATTTAAAGATCAAATTTAAAATTAGATCATGTTTACATAAAAGAATAGAAAAATTAACAGAATAAAGGTCTTAAAAGGATATTTTAGGCTGTCTTATTCAGTACATCTACCATTGCTCCATGTTTCCTGGCATATAGTCAAGCACAGGGAAAAGAAAAATTTGATACCTGAATTGGACATGATCACTGGGTGAATATATATATTTTTTCTTAACATGGCTTACCTCAGAAAAAATGTCATCATTTTGGGGAATTTATGAAAGTATGAACTGAATGTTTTTGTATAATTAGACACTGCAGTGTTATAATTGGCAGTTTAGTGGCTTGCTTCACTTGACCTACAATCCAGCCCCAATATCATTAGGAAGTTATCTGCCAACTAAATGTAGAAATATTTCAACTCAGGAAAAATATGTTTGCATGCATTTTCTTTGATGCTACATAAACAACAATAACCATGGTGTGCCTTTCACGCAGCTGACCTGTGTTCGATTCCTCTGCCCCTCTCAGAGAGCCGGGCAAGGTACCGAGAGTATCTCGCCTGCACGGCAGAGCCTGGCAAGCTACCCATGGCGTATTGGATGTGCCAAAAACAGTAACAAATAAGTCTCACAATCAAGAGACCTTACGGTGCCTGCTCGAACAAATTGATGAGCAACTGGATGACAGTGACAGTGACAGAACCATGGTGTAGAATGACTACAAAAGAAAGGTGCCAAAAAGCATGAATGACAATGGAACTGAAAGCCAGGATCATCTTTCGGTTACTTTGGCTCCATGAGGCTATAGATAGGAAAGAATTAGTAAGGTCAGTAACTTCTTGGTAAGAAAAAAGTATGCTGTTCCCGGAAAAGACTGAATGTGGATGTCTACCTCCAGGGTATTCCTTATGTGGGCTGCTATTGTCCCTGAGAGTTGATTTGATGTTATCAGTGTGGGTTTCCTTATGCTGGTGCTGGGTAATCAGAACTGAGAAAGGCCCCCTGGAGACTGGCATTCCAGGATGAGCACATTAGGGACCTGTGGGTTTGACTGGATGCTTAGAGAACAAACCAGCAAAAATGATCCAAGAGTGAAGCTTATGGAAGGTCATTTTTGATAATTAGGAAGCCTAAGGACAGACAGGACTGAAGCAAGTAGAGACATTACCGCTTAGAGTTACAGGGCTCGCCACAGGTGGGGCATCGTTCGCAGGTCAGTCCGGAGGCACCAGGGTTTGTGCAAACACACTTGCCACAGATGCAGTCACCTCGCCCGCTGCACAGCAGCCCATCTTCAGCAAGGCAGGCATCTGTACTGGTGGTGCAGTTGCAGTACTCGCCCATCCAACCACTCCTGCATACACATTCACCACAGTCACAATCGCCATTGTCTGTAAGACAAAATGTGCTATCTTAAGATCACTGCCACTTTCAGATTTGGGGAGCCATTGCCTTTAAATGCTGACAAAAATTTTAAAGATGAACCAGAAACATAGTACAGCATGTATGGGGTTTGCTTTGCCTGCAAGCAGCTGACCTGGATTCAATCCCTTACACCCCATATGGTACCCTGAACACTTCCAGGAGTTACTCCCAAGCACAGAGCCAGGAGTAAGCCCAGCCCAAATACAAAGCCAGGAGTAAGCCCAGAGCATAGCCAGGTATGGCTCCCAAATAACAAAAAGTCTAAAAAAAAAAAAAAGGAGATAAGCATGAGTGTTATGATGGGGAGGGAGAATGAATGCAGTTGTGTTTTATAAAATGTATTTTGCTAATAGTGCATATTTATCTGGTCTCTTTACTGATGCCCAACATGATTACCTACTGTATAAAACAAAATTTACGGTCAGATGAAATATGATTGTCTTGAAGCCCATAGTAGTTATTTGGTGTGTGTATAAGATTATAAATATGCATTATACAAACATATGCAAGTATATGCACAAATATATATTTGATATTTTGAAAATAATTAAGGTGCCATTGAGATGCACAACAGACTTGAGTAATGATATTCTACTGCTCAAGTAATGAATTGATGGCAAAAACCATGACATGGAATAAAGTTTATTTCCACTGGTTGTGGTCAGGTGAAACGATGTGTGAATCTACTAGTTTGGCATTCACCAATAAGATGCCCTACAGACAGTGCTCAAAAATTAACAAACATTAATAGAGCATATATCATGTGCTAGTAATTGTATTAGGCACATGGATACAAAAGCAGAGAAAAGAAATTGATTGTGCTTGTAGTCAATTGTAGGAGACAAATAACCACTTCTAGTGAGAAACACAATAGTATGTGACAAATATGGTGCACATAGAGAAAGTTTTTATTTTAGAGTAGAGATTTGGGGACGTTTTTAGAGGAAGTGATACTTAATCTGAATTTGGAAGATAAAGATAGTGAATAGAAGAAAATGGTTACATGCATTTTAAGCAGAGAAAGAAAAAGCATAAACAAATAATTCAAGTGACTACTTGAGATAAGGGTATTTTCACGGTATTTTCATATGAATAGAGCCAAAGGTGCACTCGAAGCATGATAGGGAGAGGGGAGGGAAATGTAAACAAAGTCAGTAACATAGGAACTGGTTTTTGTTCATTTGTTTTTGTGCCATACCTGGCTATGCCCAGGGTTTACTCCTGGCTCTGAACTCAAGAATCACTCCTGGCAGTATTCGGGAGGACCATATGGGATACAAGCACCTTATCCATTTTACTAGCTCTCTTGCCCCAGAAACATAGGGAATGTACAGTACAAACTTTTATTATGAAATTCTGGAATTTTAAAGGGTAAAGACATGAAAAAGTTGCTATATACTGGCATTGGTAGAGAAGTTTAAACTAAAGTCAGGAGAACCATTTAGCATGTTGGTGCAGCTGAGAGGCAGGAAGATAGGTGAGCCTGAAGAGCACCCACCCGGAAATGAAGAGGAAAGTGTACAGTTTAGTGGATGGAATGCATTGAGAGCAGGTGCCAGTGTTCCAGAAAGAAGAGAGACAGGACTGAAAAAGTACTCAGTGACCAGTCTGAGTTGCGAGAGCCACTGACTGAGAATAGAGGGTGGCTGATACTCATGGCCTAGTCTCCAAAGCCTGCCATGTAATAATGCTTAACCATGTTAACTATACTTAATTATTGAGTGAAACTATAGATCTGAAGCAGAAGATAAAAATCAGTTATGGGTGAAGATGATGAGTTCATTTTGGCTCTGAGCTTAAGGATTCTGTGTAATTTTCTAGTAAGTGGGTTGTGTGTAATAATTAGATAAACATATATGACTTATAAATGAGTGTAGGTACATACATGACATATGTGCATATAATCTACATGTCTATAGATGTATTTCTATGTATATAGATATGTCTGGGTTTGGAGTCCCTAGGGAGTAGATGACAGTGAAGGACCGTTGTGGATCAGGTTATTTAGGAAAGAAGGTAGTTTGAGAAAAGGCCTAAAGAACATCAATATTGAAACATGACTAAGATACTAAAATAAGAACAAATATTTTCAATATTGAGAACAACTTATTGGGAAACTTTTGCAGATCATAATTTTCTTTGGAAAAAAAAACTGTGCAACAGGGTTTATGCACAAATTTTGCTCTTCTATAGCACAGCGGTAGGGCGTTCGCCTTTCACGAGGCCGACCCGTTTTTGATTCCTCCGCCCCTCTCAAAGAGCCCGGCAAGCAACTGAGAGTATCAAGTCCGAGCAGCAGAGCCTGGCAGGCTACCCACGCGTATTGGATGTGCCAAAAACAGTACCAATAAGTCTCACAATGAGAGACGTTACTGGTGCCCACTCGAACAAATTGATGAGCAAGGGGATCACAGTGACAGTGACAGCAACTTCTCAAAGGTGATTATGAGTAGTGTTGGTTCAGTGTTTGCGCGCAAAGATCCAGGTTTGAATCCTGGCTCTGGTGTAGCCTGATAGATGACACTGAGGGAAATCTCTTAACCTTTCTCAGTCTTAGTATCCTCACTGGTAAAAAGGGATTGTTAATAATGCCTCAAGATCATATATTCTACTGTTTGGAATGACTCAGGATTAAGTCAAATGTAAGCACAAATTATTGTTTTTATTCCTAAGCAATTGCCATGAGGGAATTTGAAAGGAGAATTTATTCATCAATGTTAAAACCCCTGTAATTGTATGGAAAAACCTAATCGATGTAAAAGAAGCCTAAAGACAGTCCATTGGAAGAAACAATGTCAAGTTCACTATAAAAAAAGATTCTTGGTTTTCTCTTTCTCTCAAAAACTTTGGTATCATAGTAGTGTTGTAGTGACTCTTCAGTTTTCAAAACCTGGTCTTATAAGATAGGAAGTGGACTAGTCCTTGATTTAATGCCCTGCTTGATTAAAACAGGACACAGAAGATTACAAATACACAATTGCACACATGCAAATAAAAAGATATGTTCATCTATGATAAAGATAAACACTAAAATATATCCAGACCCATTATATTAGAATGGAACACAACTGCAATTTACAACTTTCTTGATTCATAATTAATTCACAGCTAGAAGTAAGTAATTTGAGCAAAATCATTGATTTAAATTTTATGTGTAAGTGTTCCTCTAATTTACTATTTCTTTTTAATTCTTCCTTAGAAAAAGGAGATATATTTTCATGTTGAGAGATTTTCATAAGAATTGTAATTCAAAAAATCAATTTGTTATAAGTGTTGTTGTCAAATGAAATATGGACTTCCAGAAGCTTTGAGAATCCCCAAGTATATCATTGTATGGAAGAATTGGTAAAAAATAAAAAACCCTTTCAAAAATATTCAGAAATTAGAAAATCTCTTTTCTGTGGGTATTTCAGAAGCATCAAATTGCTTACAAAAATTGTTAATTTATGTCTTCAAGTATTTAATTATCCAAGGCCTGTTTACATAACAGTAACCAAAATCTTCATGTCTTCATGTAGAGACAAGATAACTAGAGACTAAGAAAGAAATCAGATTCTGCAGAGGGGTAGACCATTCTGGAGTGCCATTTACTGATAACTGGAAGTACATAATGGTAGAAAGTTGTTTATTTTTCTACTAACTGTCTGCCTGGTAAGAGTCACTAGTCTCTTAGAACGAAAATGTAAAAGACTAATGCAATTTGGGTAAGGGAAATCATCAGTGGAGTCCTATGACTTTGAGTGTTTACAGATGGATCAAAGAAGATCCATTTGTATGAATCAAAGAAGACATTGTGATAATAGAGCTGCAGAGAATTAAGGTACTACAGAGCTTATTAGTTGACAGAAATAAAATTGTGGCATACTCCATCCTCTGTCATCAATAGTAGCAAGAGTGTAGGTTACAAGATCATGCAAAATAGTTATTTGTAACTAAGCACACTGCTAGGCACAGAAGGTTCTCATTAATTATTACTGTAGCACTGTTGTCCTGTTGTTCATCAATTTGCTCGAATGGGCACCAGTAACATCTCTATTGTGAGACTTGCTGTTACTGTTTTTGGCAAATCAAATATGCTACAGGTAGCTTTCCAAGCTCTGTCGTGTGGGCAGGATACTCTTGGTAGCTTGCCGGGCTCTCTGAGAGGAACAGAGGAATGAACCCAGGTTGGCCGCGTGCAAGGCAAATGCCCTACCTGCTGTGCTATCGCTCCAGTCCTCTCATTAACTATACTCACTGTTATTAAACTTGTTTAAAAGGAGAAATTTACTATTAATAAAGTAACAGTCGTCTTATCTTGGTGATGTTACTTAAATAGTAGTTTTTTGTATGCTTTTGTTTTGGGGTACACCTTGCAATGTTCAGGATTTCTTTCTGGCTATAGAGCCATAGGCCCAGGGATCATCCCTGATGACAAATGTCATTCCTGATAGCTTATGAGAATGACTTAAGATCTTAAATTATCCCAAAGCAGGAAGAAAAAATAATATTGGTAAAGCTTTCTGAGTCCAAGAAATTGTGTCTTCTAGCTAGAATTACCTTAGCGGACATTGTATCTAATTCAAAGAGAGGCACTATCATCAGATCTTCCAAACTACAATGTGTAGAAGTCATGAACTCTTTTTGAGCTTATTGCTCCTTGCATGCATTATATAATATAAACAAAAGACCATAAAATGAAAGGATTATGTTCCTGAACATAGTTTGGCAAGTTACCCTGTCAGATCTGTATAAGGTCTAAATGATAATTAAAAAATAAATAGTGTTAGAATTTCCGTTATATAATTATATTATACTTACAATTTTCTGAAAGGTGATTTTCAATGTTTTGAACATACACATTATAAAATGAATTTTATTAAAAATAAAGTCTGGCATTCAGCAGAATATATTCTTTTTAAGACATGATGGTGGCCTCTGACTTTAAATCATGCCCTGTCTGCATCTCAGGAAAAGAGGACAAGTGTGAATTTGGAAGCATAGCCATTAAATCATGAAGTATATCTTTAAGAGATAAGGGTGAAAAATCTGTCTCAATATGGATATATCCTAATATTTTGGTCTCTAAGGGTGGTGTTGAGACTTGGAATGGGAGATATATGCCGAAAGTAGATAATGGACCAAACATGATAATCTCTCAGTGTTTGTGTTGCAAGCTACGATGCCCAAAAGCAGAGAGAGAGTATGGGGAATATTGTCTGCCATGGAGGCAGGGGGAAGGTGGGAAGGGGGGGCATGCCCGGATATTGGTGGTAGGGAATGTGCACTGGTGGAGGGATGGGTGTTTGATCATTGTGAGATTGTAACTCAAACATGAAAGCTTGTAACTATCTCATGGTGATTCAATAAAATTTAAAATATTAAAAAAAAATGCAGCCTCAATGGGCACTGGTAGAGGGATGGGTGCTCGATCATTGTATGACTGAAACACAAGCATGGAAGTTTGTAAGTATGTAACTGTACCCCACAGTGATTCACTAATAAAAAATTTTTTTTAAATGTAGCCGCAGCAGAACTTATTGATATCAATGGCATCAACAAATAAATTAATCATAAGTATTCGTCTAAGAGTATAAAATAGTTTTAAAAGAGCTTGAGATTTTTTAAGACTTTTTTTTTCTCATGCCTTTTATATTTTCCTTCTGAAGACCAGTCTCTATTACATGTCTTTGACACTGGTTTAAAAACAAAGTTTGCTTAGTTTTCACTAAAGATAATGGCTCTCTGTTTCAAATAACTCCCACACTGTGAAAAATGGAGACATAGGGACTTAAGTTCAGCAGTCAGTTGATATTTCGATTGTAATTTCAAGGACACATTTGTTTCATCTTAGTATATTAACACATTCATAATTCCTGTTCGCGTGACTTATGCTTGGATATGTGAATTGTCTTACAGTGATCGAGTTATATGAAATTTTGTAAGTGTTTTTATATATCTACAAAGTACATTAAAACACAAATATTTCTGTTAGTTGGACTTCTTCAATATCAAAAAGCTTTTAGCTCTGATTTAAAATTTTTACCTTCTATATAGCTTTCTTTATTCATCTTTATTTTGCCCAGAATCCTACCAGTATTTATCACAAAATAGATGTGATTATAAGTAATAAAAGCAAATCATAAATTTTTGAAACCATTAGTAATTTTTGTGGAGTGAATGAGGACCCTGAAAGTCCAGTTACTATTTTGTGTCCCTTCACCTGGCAGCATGAGCTGGAGGGATAGCACAGCAGTAGGGCGTTTGCCTTTCACCCAGCCGACCCATGTTCGATTCCTCCACCCCTCTCAGAGAGCCCAGCAAGCTACTGAGAGTATCGAGCCCATGCAGCAGATCCTGGCAAGCTACCTGTGCATATTGGATATGCCAAAAAACAGTAACAATAAGTCTCTCAATGAGAGACGTTACTGGTGCCCGCTCGAACAAACTGATGAGCAATGGGATGACAGTGATACCTAGCAATATGTGCCTTTAGTGGCCTCACATTTTCTTTCAGAGTAACAGACATTTAAAAGTTGAGGCAGGTACCCAGTGGCCTAATCCAGAAGTCTGGAAGGTAACAGGGTTCAGGTTATACACACTTTTGCGGTGTTTGGGCAATAAACAAAGAGAAAGTATTTCTATCTTTTACCTACTTCTAAGGAGATAATAAAGATGTTCAGGTTGGCAGATTTCTCCAAGTGAAAATAAGAGCAAAACGAACTACAAGAGAACATCGGTCACTGCTGGTCTCAAGATGAGCCCATTAAGCAGTTCAGCAAGTATTGACGAACCTGCCTGCCAGACACAAGCAACTGTGCAAGGAGCACTGGATGCGAAACCCCTTCCTGATATTGGAGTCCCTGCAGTGTCAGGTGGAAATGAGACATAGCCTACCTCCGCAGAGCAGCCCTTTGTGCCTCACGCAGGAGAAATCGTCACACTGGCAGTGAGACCCATAAATGTTTCCGTAGGGAGACAAGTGACAGATGCACTGTCCACAGTAGCAATCGCCTCTTCCGTTGCAGGAGAGGTGTTCTGGGGACTCTTTGCAGGAATCTGTGCTCAGCATGTCCTCCCCACACTCGCAGTGAGGGCCCATGTGGCCGGGGTTGCACACACACACCCCACACTGGAAGGAGCCGTTGCCATTGTGGCATTTGGAGCTGTTCGTTTCCACTTCTTTCTGACAGTTGCAGTTGCATTCTGGACTGACAAGAATTTCTAGGGTGTCCCCCAGCCCCACAGGCTTTATGACAATGTGCCTGCTTCTTCTCTCACAGTTGGGGATGCTCACAGTCACGTTGAATGAGGCCTGCAAAAGAAAATACTAATTATCTGCTTCTCTCCACCAAAATGCATGGGAGGAAGCAAAAAGCTGCATGGGGATCAGCTTTGCCAAAAGCACTTATTAGGAAGTCTTTGAAAATAGCTTTTGAAATTCTTGAAAGGAAAAGTACAGTTTCAGAGTATTCAGGTAGCTTCTGATTTATTCCAATGTGATTTTAGAACATGTGTTGGCTGTCTACTTACTGTGTCTCCCACCTTCATGTGGGAGCACTTCTTTTGGTGTGGGAACACAGTGCCATTGTTGCAGATAGCCATGAATGACAGGTTGAGTCCTTCCGTATCTCCTAATATTTCCAGTTCCACCTCAGAGCGTATTTCCTTTTAGGCAAGATATAAGGAGTAAAATGAAATCACAAACAAAGAATAGAGCCAGAAGATTAATCCTGATAATTAAACTGAATCATACTCATTTCGCTACAAATAAAATTAGGTCTACAAAAATTCCCTGTATCAATTAATAAGATTGCCAACTACTGCACTAACTCATAGACATCTCTACTGGAGTATCTGCTAGTGAAATATGGCTTGGTTTCTGTGCACGATTGAAGGCCCACTTGAGGTACGTGATCATGAATTGGCATTATACAGCACAGAATGAGTGTGTATTTTTCCCAGTCAGGTATGGAGAGTGAGAGGATAGTAGTTGGATTTAACCAGGACACTGGCCAAGTAAACTCTAAGGGCAAGGCAGTTGAGGGCATATATAAGGGGTGCCATATAATAATATCTTATTCATAATGATTTGTTATGGAATTTAATTTTGGGGTTCCAGGAAAGAGAAGATATCAAGAGTTTAGGGGTCTGTAAAGAGAGGGTAGGGTCTGTTAATTAAAGGTTCTGATGTTTTGGATATGATTACAAGATAAAAAATGGAGGGCAGAAAATGGGTTATATTATAACATGAGACTGACACCCAAGGACAATAGATACAAGAGCCAGGAAGATTGCTCCATAGTTGGAAGCCTGCCTCATGAGCTGAGGGAGAAGGCAGCTGGAATAGAGAAGGGATCACTAAGAAAATGATGGTTGGAGGGATTGGTTGGGATGGGAGATGTGAAAGTCCATAAAGGACCAAACGTGATAACCTCTCAGTAAATGTATTGCAAACCATAATGCCCCAAAGTAGAGGGAGAGAGTATGGGGGAAATTGTGTGCCATGGAGGCAGGGGGAGGGTAGGAAAGGAGAGGTATACTGGGGATATTGGTGGTGGGGAATGTGCACTGGAGTAGGGATGGGTGATTGATGAGTGTAACTCAAACATGAAAACTTGTAACTGTATCTCACCGTGATTCAATAAAATTAAAAAAACTTTAAAAAGATAATATTTAGGGGCCGGAGCGATAGCACAGCGGGTAGGGCGTTTGCCTTTCACGCGGCCGACCCGGGTTCGATCCCCGGCATCCCATATGGTCCTCCAAGCACCGCCAGGAGTAATTCCTGAGTGCAAAGCCAGGAGTAACCCCTGAGCATCGCTGGGTGTGACCCAAAAAGCAAAAAAAAAAAAAAAAAAAAAAGATAATATTTAGATAAACAGTAGAATTTAAATACCAAAATATGGGTTTATTTACCTGGGAGATATGTCAATGCTTATCTAGAAGAAACTGGGTTATTTGGGATAATGAGTTTGTTGACAGTTGACTATGTTTTTGTTATGACATGGAAGTGAAGGCACAATAAACTAATATTGTTTGCATTGGGGGGACACAGAATTATTTTAGTAATGGATTTGAAGAAACTAAGAAAAGTCTGGGGCAAGTGATATATTTATATATTATATAAATATATTTATATATTATATAATATTAAGTGATATATTTATATATTATATTATGATGTTCATACATATACACATATTACATAATTATACTAAAACATGTATGTATAAGTGTTTATATGCATGTGCATTTACTAAAATCACTGTCACTGTCATCCAGTTGCTCATCGATTTGCTTGAGCGGGCACCAGTAGTGTCTCCATTGTGAGACTTGTTACTGTTTTTGGCATATCAAATGCACCATGGATAGCTTGCCAGGCTCTGCCATATGGGTGAGATACTCCGAGAGGATTGGAGGAATCAAATCTGGGTCAGTCACATGCAAGGCAAATGCCCTACCCACTGTGCTATCTCTCCAGCCCATTTACTAAAATCATAAAGAATTAAAATAGGAGTAGTGCTGGGGGAAATGAGTTCTAACTATGTGTTAGAAGCTAAACAAAAAAAAATGAGGACTATGAGTGGCATTTCTGTAGATAACAATTAGGAGCAGAGGGCAACATAAACCATCAAAAATGAAGGAAATCCCAGAATGTATTTGATTGGATATCCGACTGCAAATTTCATCTGGAATATTTTAATGTGATCTTCAAAATAAAGGACATAATATATATTTACTTGTATATTTTATCATATTCAAAGTAATCAGATACATTTATTCAAATTATTGAACATCCTCTATGACCCAAGCAAAATTTGCTTCCCTTTTGGAACTTAGTGGAAGAGTTCACCCTCTTAGCATTGTTGATATGTCAGTTACTTTATGTGATATTAGACGGAAAGAAATTAATGGATAGAAGATCAATATATATCTTGGATATTAAAGACTTTTTTTAAAGGGGAGGCCTACATCCAAGCTACACTCAGGCGGCCTTAGGATCCTTCCAGGGAACAAAGTTAGTGGTCCAATGGAGGAAGCCTGGGGATTGCCTAGGCCATGCTGCTGTTGCTCAAGGGCCTCTGGGACTGTGCCCGGCAATTCTAAGTGACCATGTGGTGCCAGGTATAGAACCAGTGTTGGATGCATGCAAGGCAAGACCCTTAACCCCCATACTACCTCTCTCTGACCTCTCTAAAGGATACACTTTCAATGCCAGTCTGCAACTGAAGTTCAGCCACTAATTATAAACAGAAATGATCTACCTCTGCTCCACTAGAAGCCTATCAGAGGCTGTATATAATCAATATATATTTCCTTCTCTTTTCAGACTAGAAAGAAATCTAGTCTATGGAGTTCCACATTTATAAATCCTTTTAGATAACTAAAAAAATACAAGATAGGAAACAAATTTGCTCTAGTGCCAACATCTGTTGTCTACTTCACCCAATTGCCCCTGAACAAGATTCTTCAGTAGACACAGTTCATATTTTTTTGAGAGAGTAAAATAAGGTTATAAAGTTCAATTAAAATGCTGATTCCTTGATTTCAACTACCCTATAAATTAGGAAAGTGATGTGGGACCATAAACCAAGCCCTAATTTCTGACAGAGTAACCAGGGGCTTGTGGAGGCCAGGTAAGACAGGGGTAGAAATATTTTTTAACAACTTAAATTTTTCTAATTTGCTTAATTCTTTTTCAGATGCTTGGAGTCAACCTGTTTGAACTTATAGGGTTAAAGAAAACTGAGTGTTCTAATTCAGAGGAGAATTGCTATGTGATTTTATTTGATTCTACACATTAAAACTTTAATTACTGCATGAGCAGGAGGAAGGCTTTTATAGTGTTTTGTTGACAAGCTTTCTTGTCTGGAAGAATTTCAAGCATGAGCTAATGTGGTGATTAATTCTTGATGTGAGCTAAGAAAACTGAAGTTTCTGAGAATGAAAGCAAAAAAAAAAAGCTTCATGCTATAATTTTAATGGACACATCTGTATTTTATTCACTGAGAAAAGGTAATTCAGAGGAATTGCTTTTCTTCCTCAGGGGGAATTTTAAAACTGTGGAATGATGTCAAAATCATTTGGAAGGGTTTTTTTTCCCATTCCCCAAAATGTAGCTTTTCCTGACCTTACTTCTCTTAATAAATCTGTGAGGAAAATCTGGACAAACATTTTTAAAAAGCTTCCCAGATTATTATGAAAAATCACAATTCACCAATATTGGTTTAGTACAATCTAAGCATTGGCATATAATGCGTGGGGTCACTTAGAATTTTGAAACATCAAATATTGGAGCATTCCCAACAATGCATGGCCTGGCTGAGTAAGGCTCATAGTTAGGTGCTCAGGTGAGAGATGTGGTGCTTCTCAGAGACCCAGTGATGGCTAGAAGTCATCAGGGCGACCTCAGAATGTGTGGGAACCATACATTCAAGCTGGGAATGGAACTTGGGACCTCCCCATGTCAGATAATAAATAGAGGCAAAAACTGATGATATTCACAAACCAAAATAAGAATTGGCAACTCTCATCTACCATATATTGACTTCTGAGATAACGACAATCCTCCTCACACACACACACACACACACACACACACACAAGAGCGCTTGCACGCACACACACACGCAAGGACACACACAATGAAAGCTTTGGAAATAGTACAGGTATTCTGCCTTACATCCCTGTTGCATCCCTGGCATTACATGGTCCCTTGAGCATTGTCAGTTGCAGCTCTAGAGACCCCTGAGCATTGCTGCTTGTGGTCTTGAGACTTCCTCCTCCCCCAGCAACCATATCTGGGGTGTACCAGTGAATCAAGTAATATCCAGCATGAAAGGAACTAGTGGCATTGCATTTTTGGTATTTTGCATGGCGCTGCTTACTTGGTTGGCCAAGGTTTACCTGGAGTCATCCCTGCCCACTGTGTACCTCCAGCCCCCAATCAAACAGATACAAAGAAAATAGCAATACTATTGGTGTGAAACTTATTTGGAGGACAAATTTTGACCTCAGATACTAATTACAAAGTCAGGGTTAAAAGAGATATGCCTGTGCATTTGTTTGTGCATAATGTAGGAGCATGCATATGTGTGGTTTCTAAATATAAAACCATAAAATCAAAGGAAAGTTTCTCTAGGTCGCAAAAAAATGCTCTCCAAAAATGGGGTTTTACGTTTAGTGTTTTCTTTGAGGTATGGAGTAGTCTTATTATGCCTATGGAGTTCTTTACAGAGCTATTACTTCTTGGCAATTTAAACATTTTTTATCCAAGCCAATAAGGGGGAGCTAAATGATGACTCATGGAGGCTTTTGGTACAATTAAGGTTTTGGTTAGTGACCCTGCTGCTCTTGGTTATTACCAGAACAACCTTACTGTTATAACAACCTTAGCATTAAGGTTAATGATATCTTCTACCTCTGTTCTACCTTCCAAGAAGGATATCTGCAAATAAAATGAACAAAGTTTATGTTTGGGTTGTATTGCCACAGAGAGATTTTTCTGCAGGTGAGTACATTTTTTTTTTTGCTTAAAATTTTACTTCTTGAATATCGAAGAAATGCAACCCCCCAACCAAACACACACACACACACACACACACACACACGTGCTCGCGTACGCGCACACACACACACACACACACAACCAAAACCAAACCCCACAAAAATATTCAACTGTAAAAAAAAAACATACTTCATAAGCGGAAATGATCAGCTGGAGAATATTTCCAGAGTCCTTTTGAAGCAGCCCTACTGTGGCTCCAGGAATGAGTTTTGCATAATTCTGTAAATAAAAAAGAATAAGTCAATCTTTGCTCACTATAATTGAGACACATTAAGTGTGGGGTTCAGCTTGCTGGCTGCAGTGGCCTCTAATTAACTGGCTGGGTGAAACAGGCTCTTGATAACAAATGGGCATTTTTCCTGAAACTCTAGACCTGCCTCCTGTGCTTAAGTGGGAAATGAACTGGCCAGAGTTATCACTGGGGAAATCTAGCATCCATGATTGCCTTAGTAAAGGGCCATTATTTATATCATGGCAGGAGTTAAGTCTCAATAACACTTTTATAAGTTTTCCATTGGTTAAGCACCCTTTGTCAAAAAATATTCTCAGTATACCACCAGAAACGAACTTCCCTTTTGTAACCTCATTGAAATCTGGTTTGGCATACTTGAGCCCTCTCATCACTATCAGTTCACTCAACACATCATTAAATCCATTTTTTTTTCTTGTGTTTGGTCCACACCTCAAGGCACTCAGGGATTACTCTTGATTCAGTGCTCAGGGATCACTCCTGGGAAGACTTGGTGGATCATATGTGGTGCCAGGGATTAAACCTAGGTCAGTCATGTACAAGGCAAATGCCCTACCTGCTATAATATCTCTCCAGATTTCTGAAATCCAGATTATTTAAAAAATGCTTATCACAGGATTGGAGAGATAGTACAGGGGTTGGGACATTTGCCTTGAATGTTGCAGATTTTGGGTCAATCCCCAGCAGCACGTAAAGTCCCCAAGTGTTGTGTGGGGTCACTCTGGTGCACAGCTACGTGTGCCCTCCCCCAAAGACACACACACATATTAATCATTTGATGGTGAAAAGAATCATAAATTTTTAGAATTCTTGCTATTCCTCCTTTCCTAGAAATAATGAGAACTCGGGTCTTTGAGCATTCTGCTAGGATTCATTAGAATCACTAACTAGTCATCATGATTTAGTGCTTCTGTAAAATGAGCTGCATTCTTCCCCTCTGTTTTCTCCTGAGATGCTCTTTCCATCTGAGGAAACTGACAATATGAGTTCTTCAGCACTCCAACTGTCAAGCATAGTCAGGGAATGAGGCATTGCAAAGAAAGGAATATTCCAGACAGTTGAAAATTGCCCTCAAGTTTTATATTTTATAATACTATTTTCAAACAAATTTTCTAAAAGTGCATGTCATTGTCTTCTTAAGCAAAGACTCTCAGGTATACTTTGACTTTTCCGTGCAGAAATTGTCAAATATCAGTATTAACTACGTTCTACAGTCATTCAAGACTTTCCAAATCAATCCATGCCAAGCAGGTTCTAAAATATTATACTTTTGTGTGATACTAAAATTTGTAACAAGATATATGTATCTTTGCATTTCTGACATTAAGATGCTAATACTTTCAGGATTTCCTTAGTGATGAGAGAAACAAAATTGACTCCTGTTAGGTTAATGAGAGGAATCATGGAGACCATCTGAGTGAGGACTAATTTTTAGTACATGTACTTTGTGAGGGTTGGAATTTTCAAATCTACTGTCCTCTTTTCTCCCCTACCACACCCCCTTCCCCCCTACCACCCCCCCAAGCCCACCCTCCTCTATCTTTAGAGGAAAGTGAAGCCTCAGGTTGAATCAATTGCCAGTGATTTAAGCAACAATAACTGTAATAAAGCTTTCATATAAACTGAAGATGAGCTTGTTAGTTGGTGAATACATTGGGATTGAGGGAGAATGGCATATTTCTTGGGGGCATGGAAGCTCTCCACCCTTTCCCTCTATCTTGGGTTTACATTGGCTATTTCTAACTTAAGTGTTTTTTCAGGGACTGCTGAGATATTTTAGGAATTAAAATACTTGCTTGCATGAAGCTACCTCTGTTTTATTCCAACATCATATCTGGCTTTCCTTGCACTGCCAAAAGTATTCCCTGAGCTCAGAGGTAGGATTAAGCTCCGAGCACAGCTGGGTGTGTCCCAAACCAACAAAAACATTTTTATAATTAACTGGTGAGTTAGTAGATGAATATTTCTTTGTTCTGTTAGCCACTACAATATGTTACTCAAACCCCAAAATGGAGTCTTCAGTTGCACTGAAGTACAAGTACCTGAACTTGCCACCAGCAAGTGAAACCTAAGGAGAGGGCTTCACTGGACCCTCTCATTTATAATCAATCTGGTAGAAGCACAAGTGCTAACCTGTACTTGTGGTTGGAGTCAGAAATGAAGGGGAGTTTTCTAGGACTGACTAGTACTATTATAGATTATTATCCTTAATCTGTAGGATCTGATGCTCTTTATTGGTAGTAATGCTCTGAATTGCATTCTCAGATATCTAGATAGTGTGAAAGATTATTGGTGAGGTGAATTTTCCCTTCCTCAACACACATATTGCACTGGAAATTTGGTCCAGTAACCCAAAATATTTTTATTTTAAAATAGTTTCTATCTTGTTAAGCTGTGAGATATTTCTCTCATAAATATTTCTATCTCTCAGATATTTCTAAATCTCCTATCAATTTACTCATTCATTTGCTATTGCATTCAACAATGTCCATTAGTCACACTTAATATGAAGTGCTTCATTAAGGAGCCAATTCATTATTTTTCTCTGCTGTGGTTTTCTAAATTGTTGTATGTGATAAAGTATTATGGTTGAATCTGTTAAAATGGTATATATGAAAGAGTAAAAATCTTTGAATTTGATTCAGGGAACATCTTACAGTTCAAACACAATATCTATCTTATTTCAAAGACACTTTAAGTAATTTAAAGAGTGGGCAAAACTGTCACTGTCATCCCGTTGCTTATCGATTTGTTCGAGCGGGCACCAGTAACGTCTCTCATTGTGAGACTTGTTGTTACTGTTTTTGGCATATCCAATACACCACGGGTAGCTTGCCATGCTCTGCCATGTGGGCTCGATACTCTCAGTAGCTTGCTGGGCTCTCCGAGAGGGGTGGAGGAATCGAACACGGGTCGGCCACATGAAAGGCGAACACCCTACTGCTGTACTATAGCTCCAGCCCTGGGCAAAACTAAATTAAAATTATCACTAAGAGCTAGATAGATAGTACAAAAGGTGAGGCACTTGTCTTGGCCATGGTCCATCCTAGTGAGAATCCCTTGCACTACATAATAGTTTCCGATGAGCACTGTCAGGCATTCATTTCTGAGCACTATTGAGTGTGGCCCTGACCACTCCCCAAAAATTATTATTATAGTCATGATTAGAAGTAAATCAAGCCAAGGAGAACCACCAACATGACAACTGAGATCCAAGTGAATTAGAGCTTAAATATATTTTAAGAAACCATAGGTAAGCACCAGGTTGAAATTCAAGTCTTCTACAAGTTCCTGTATAGAAAATAGGCTTCGGTTTTAACTTGAGAATTGTGGGGTTTTTTTGTTGTTGTTTAATGCAATATTCATGATTGTCTTTAGGCCTGAAATCAATGGAAATCTCAATTCTAACAGTGTCTGTTGTCACTTTGCCTTGACACTGTATTTTATTACTGAAGAGGCCATGGGCAGTGATATTCCTCTTTACTGTGCACCCCATATCTCTGCTTGTGGATGGTGAGCCCCAATATGTTTCCCTGAGCCAGGTAGAACTTGTCAAATACAAGGAAGGCACTGGTTCATCGACTCACCATTTCAAATAAACACATGTCAAAAGGGCTGTGGAGCATGAAACCTGTGGTTAGCAGTGAATAGCTAAATAGGAACTTGAATTTCACTCAAGTAGAGCTGTAATGTGTGTAAATTTGACTGTGCCCAGAAGAGAAGTCAGAGGGAGAGTCTTTAGAGCTTGACAAAGATTTAGATCTCTTTCAAAAGAATTTCAAGGCTCTTAGTTTTGCATGAAATGACTATTCTTGGAAAATGTTCTGGTATTTTCATGATTGAGGTATAGGGAATATTTTCCCCACCACAAGTTCAAGTGGCTTCCAAATTTTGAGTTAAATTTCTGATTAACAAAGCTAAACCCATCTATTTTCTAAAGCATAATTATAATCCCTCATGTGGTATGAAAACATTCGACATTTGGCTATTAGAACAAGGACTTTAACATTGATATCCACTGGAGAATGAATTTTAAAGGGGCTAGTGACCAGCAGTGAATAGCCAGAGATAACAATGATAATTGTGTAGTGGGAAACTATTAATTTATGAGTTCTCATTCTCTCCAAAGCATTCAAGCAAGCATCTAACCAACAGATTATAGACCTAGGTCATTTGACTCTCTTGTCTAATATTGTAAACAATTATATTTTAAATCTTATGTTATTATGATTACTGTAAATATCATGTATCAAATGCCTTTCTTTCATTAAAATCCTTAAGTGCTATTATAAATCGTCCTGATTAAACATGTTTAATGCTAGAAAAGGATGATTTTGCATGCCTGATTGTGATAAATTATAGCACTCTTTCTCTAAAGATGATGCTTGGATATTAGAAATGGTGAACTCTGAAACCCTGATGTTGCTGATTAGAAATGGAAACTACTGTGCTTGGACTTGAATTTCTTCTGCTTGAATTCCCTGTTATCTGTTCATGGATTATCCTAATTACAGATTTTCTTTTCTCCTCCGCACATTGCCACCCAGGAGGGTCTGAGGTTGCTTTTCTCACTCATGTTTGCAAGGTTGCCATTTCTGATGGCCTCATCTTAACTTTCTTTTCCCAGACCTGTCTGTTGTTTACTCTGCTTCCATTTCCAAGATATTTCTTATTTGCCTGACAGTTTACCTTTGCTTCGTGGAAAGTTCCCTGTTGTCATAGAGGCTAGGAAACAGGCAGAAAGGGGTGGATGGTGGCATGATGGTAGGTTGGTTTCAGTGAGTGCACAGGCATCAGAGGGTACAGACGATTGTGCCTGAGTTCCCACCTGCATATACAGCTTCCTCTCAAATTGTGTCCAAGTTCAGTGCCACTTGGTGTCTGGGTGTAAGAACCAGATGTCAGATGTGCACTCAGGCTTGGCAAAGGTCAGAGGGACAAGCAACCACACTCCTGCTACCCCAGTTAGTTGTTGACAACCCATGGGTTGGCTTTCTCTTTAAAAAGACCTGAACTGAGGACCTTGGCAGACCACCAGCAACTTTGAGTGCCATGTGGCATTTCTATCCACAGATAAAGCAGTGCATGATGTGGCCTCCACTGGTGCTTTGATTACATTTCCTCTTTGATTTACTCTTATGTCAGGCTCTGGCTGAATTTGGGATATGTTTTAGTACAACTTTGTCCTGTTTGGGCATCTCAATTTGGTTTTTGTACTGGTGGCAATTTAACTTCACTTTTCTATCCTCCTCTAACATTTCTTCTATAGTCTTTGACTCGTCACCACCTCATGCTTGCTGAATGTTATTTATTTCATAATTTGTATTTGTAATTTGCAATGCACTTGGCAATGCTTGAGGCTACTCCCATCACTGTGCTTGGGGACACTTCTGGCAGTGCTTGAGAGAACATATTCTATTAATACAGGGTCCTGGAATAAAACCAGGGTCAACCACATACAAGTTAAGTGTTTTAACCTCTATACCTCACTGGCACCAACTAGCTTTATAGGGGACACATCTCTCATACCACTCATACCAGGTGGAAAACAGAAGTGAAATTATCACATATTTACCAGCAGGAATTTTAGTAAAACATTTGTAAGGCCAGTTATTTCAGAAAACCTGCTGCATCTATTAAGGCTCTTGATTGCTCAACTCTTCTGTGACATCTCACTAAAACGGAGGGGTTTTCTACTCAGCGTAGTTTATTTTCAATGCCATGCCTTTAACCTATATCAGTACTTTTAGTCTTCAAACTATACTTAGTGTGTTTGGTTAGAATACATTTATTAAATGGCTGGCATGAGTAAATTGAATACTGTCACACTCAATACCTATGATCTATTCACAAATAATTCTTCTGACCTCTCAAAGTGTTTTGAAGGGGTATCATTACATATCTTTTCATTTAGTGATTCCTTTGCACAGTGTACAAGTGATAACAGTTTAATGACTATCTTAAAAGTAGACAAGAGAGCTTGGAAAGAGACAAGTAAAAAGTAGACAGGAGACAAGAGAGCTAAGGTGGTAGCTCAGTGGGCACTTGCTTGCCTGTGCAAAGCCCTGGGTTGCTCATTGGTGCCCCAAATAAAGAAGTAAATAAGCAAATTCAACACCAGGAACATAGAGAGACAGAACATAATCAGAACCTAGAATCTTCTCTAAACTACTATCCAGGCATTATTCCTCCCTGAGAGCAAAACCATCTTTTTCACTACCACTGTAAAATTCAGGAAGTTATAGTCATGACCAAATATCTTAAATAGGAGACCAAAAATATGACTGAAAAAGAATAAGATTAAAAAATAAAACTTTAGAGTAAAAAATAAGAATAGTAATCTTTAATTTTTAGAGGAAAAATAAATCACTGAGAGGGAGGAAGTATAATATGTGTATCTGACCCAGTGCCAGAATCTCCAAGCGACTGCAATAAGCCATTAAGTGACATCTTGATAAACATGGATATGTAGCCTGAAAGCACATGAAAAGCTTTCTACTTCAATAATCATTAGAGAACTGGAAAGGAAAACTGTGAACTGCCAGTGTGTATCCCCCTAGAAAGATAAAAAATTAAAGAATCCTGTCCTTGCACACCCCTAGTAGGACTCTAAATTGATTCAGCTACTTTGGAAAAACTGACAGAAGCTACCAATGCTGAAAATAAACACATCCTATGACCTAGCAATTCCACTAAGAGATGTTCACATAGCAGAAGCAGAAAATATGCACAATCTGAGTGTTTGGAAACAGACAAATGCACAGAGAGGCATTCTTATTGTCAAGGGGATGCTTCTGGGTAACCAGAATCTAACCTAAATTGCAGAAAGTGCATATGATTCTTAAAATATCTCCTATGTGTCAGGTCACAAGGAATCATCAGTTGATACCTGAGGTAGACCCAAGAGAACTATCTATAGTACAGATTTCTAGACTCTTGGTGTAGTTGTCACATGTTTCCCCCTTCCTCAGGTGCTCATCCAAGGACCAATCCCTCAAGAGTTGCAGTTCCAAATTCAGGTAACTTAAATCTTGGCTTATGGGGATAGAGTATGGAGGATGCAGGGCTAGAAATTCCAGGCTCCTGATCATCTCCAGTTGTGAGCACTCTTGGATGGCTCCCTGGAGGAGAAAGTATGCCCTTTAACTCCTCAATTTCACAAAACTCCCACCTTTAGGAGTCTTACTAGCTCATACAGGAGATAAGGCTGGAGGTGTCATCACTGGAGGAAAGAAGAACAAAAGCTGTTTATTCCTGGAAGGGTCATCCCCTTCATTCCTCACATAGGCTCTGTTATGTGGATACTGTTATTCTTTTCTGCCTAGAGGCTGATGCCATATCTTGCCTTTGGTCATTCAGGCAGGAAGTAAAATAGTTGCATCTACCTTTTATGCTCCGTCTAGAGCCAGATCCCATGGTCAGATTGCCAAGTTGGATATTTGAGTTGGGTACTTAACAAAGGTACTCCTGCTCAGTTGAGGTCTCTGGGGTGAGGTGAATGAGTATGTCCCAAATTCACTGGATATGGTCCTCTCCTATACACTGGATGCATGTCTTTCCTAGTAGATGGGGTGTAAGCTTTGCCAAACAAGTAGCTTCAACCAATAGCTTTGTTCTGTCTCACAGTTCTGGGGATAGAAATTAAAATCAATGTGTTCCCTCGACCCTCACCTCTCCTCACTTCTGGAGGTTGCCCCAACAACTTATTTTGTGTTATGTGTTTTATGTTGGGGGCCACACTTAGAAGTGCTCAGAACCTACTCCTGGCTCTGCACTCAGGAATTACTCCTGGCAGACTCTGGGGACAATATGGGATGCCAGGTATTGAACCTAGGTCAGAAAGTGCCCTACCTATGTACTATCTCTCTGGCTACTTTGACAACAACTCTTGGTTTGTAGATGCATTGCCCTGCTCTGCGCTAGCCCAGGCAGGTGGAGTTCTCTCTCATGTGTCTGTTTCCATGTCTCCTAATAACACCAGTTGATGTGGATGAAAAGAACACCCCAAAGGCTCTGAGCACAGCCCTTTTCCCTACCCCCAAAGCAACCCCATTCCAATATACTTAATCTTAACATTGAACATCCACAGGACCTGTTTACAAATAAGGTCACCTTCTGAGACAGAAGGCATTAGGACTCGATCAACTCTCTCACCTGGAGACACGAGTGAACTCATGACATTCAGTTACGAGATTTTTTTTTTATTTCTTTGACCTTTAAACCAGTGATCTTTCATCTTTTTACACCTGTGGCATTGTAATTGCTCTAAACCTTTACTTTTAGCAGGAGAATCAAGGGAGTCCCTTGCCTAGTCACTGAGTGGAAGAAACTGGTGGAAGAAACAGTTCTTGACTCCAAGGCCAAGGCTCATTCTGCTTCTCGTGGACCCTGATGGCTTGTGCAAAGAAGTATTACAAATCCACCAGGAACCAGGGGTGAGAGCCTCATTAGAAAGTTAAGATGATGGTATCTTCAATTTATGTGTAGGGGATTAGGGGTTATTGAACACTCTTCTGCCCAGAGCAAAATGATGAAAAAAGTTTGTGAGCTGTAATCACTGTCGAACTAAAAATCTTCATCTTGAAAGAAATGTAAGAACTAGCAAAACCATACCGCCAAACACATTTCCCCCACTAGGAGAATTGTATGGTGCCATTTATCTGGTCAAAGGAAAACAGGTCTTTGCTGGCGGAAGCCTGGCTTTTATAGAGCCTCGGACTGTTTTACAGAGCTAGAGGCAGGCCGGGTTTGCTGAAAAAAAAAAAAAGTCCTTCATCTGAAGGCAGTGAGAAGTCTTTCTTCCCGTGAGGTCTTTCATTCGTGTGGGGTTTATTCCATGGTTCTCATGTTCATTATCAGTAAATGCAGGGCTCCCAGTATTATGCAGAAGTTTACCCCCAGGCTCACTTCGTTACTAGGACACCCAAGATTCCAAATAGAATATGTAATTGTTTCTGGCACAAGGCATCTGAATCTCTGTCTCTGGGTTGCATGATATCTGCTTTGCCTTGAGGCTTTCCATTGTCAGCATTCCGTAGGCAGGCAGGCAGTGATGGGAGTGTGCTAATTAGATCAGGGGCTTGATCTTGAAGTCTGCACTGGCAATGACTAGGTAGTCAGCTTTGGAACTTTTGAGCACTACCTGTCTTTCTTTCAGTCTGCCCTGGAATGTAATTATCTTGTCAGCCAAGAAAATGTAGTGCATAACTGAACAAGTCCGCTCAGTAGCAGCAAGAGTGATAAGGAGAGACGAATGGACCCACCATGCATGACTGTTCTGAGATAAACAATTGCACAGAGAGACACTGGAGAATGGAGACTCAGAACAAAGAAGCCACATTGGGTGTTTGTTACTGAGGATACTTCAGATCTTCCTTTAATAAGATTCCCCTGCCTTTTGAGAGGGATTACAGACTTTGCTGGCAAATGCACGTCCTAAAGACTTGGAAAGCTTTTTGAAAATGGGAAGGGATGTCGGGTTCACTGGAAGCCTATTTGTTTCCAGTTTTGCAGACAAAACATCAGGTCATAATACTTGCAGCTTTGAATTTAAGGAACACAATGAAAAGGGCCAGAAAACAGAAGTCACGTGTAGAAAAACTGCTAAAGAGAAATGAGCCCTCACTACACCCTGTGTGCTGGCAGAACCAACCCAAGGGAATCAGCTATGAGTTTGTGAGGAAGCAGAATTTTAGGGCCCAGTCAAGACACTGCATCAGAGCCTGCATTTTATCAACCTGCCTGGTTGTATATAGTTGCCAAGCTTCAAAAAAAGCTGGTGCCTAGGTCTCAGCCCCAGAGAAAAGATTTAATTGGATCAGAGGGTGGCCAAATCATTTCATTGTTTTCTTTTTTAAGATGACCTCTGTAGGATATTAAATACCAATGCTTTAAATTTATATGATGGGTAGCAAATGATGCACTTAGGAAGATCTGTGGCACTTTGGAAACAAAGTTATGTTTTAAAACCCATGTTTACATAATTCCCAGGGGGTGCTCAATATTTTCACCAGTAGCATGAATTCTCTTAACCAGAGGGGTATTTTTGAAAGTTCATTGCCCACAGAATAGCAGCAAGTTTCCCTCAACCTTTAAGACTTACGGGTTGGCCTTTAGTCTTAACTCATCCACTTCATCCCCTGTACCCCAAGTGAAATCAGGCTGAGTAGATATTTTCCAAACACATTGAGCTTTTCCTACCTCAGACTTTTGTACCTGTTGTATCTTGAAAATTCCTTTGCCATATAGTTGTGACTTCTCAATCAGTTATTGACAAGGAACTTTCCTAAAGGATCCTATAAAGGTAAAGTGTTCATACTCTCTTCTATTCTCGATCACTACACGTTATTCTTTTCTAGTTTTCAGATAATCTCCCAAATCTTTAGTATTGATGTAGGCAGATAGACAGGGAAAGACCCATGGCAATGGAATTTGCAGGAATTCTGTTAACGAAACCAATAGCTTCAAGGCTACAAAGAATCCACCTTGTGAGCTCAGGAACCAAGACTTTTATCTGGTGCCAGAGACCCAGAGAAGACTTCAGAGAGAAGCTCCAGCTGGAACAAAGGCCAACAAAAGGAATTCCAAATAAGACCTTCAACCACTACTAACTCTGCCACTTGGCAACCACCCTAGCCATTGACACTTAGCTGGCTAGAAGCCCCACATGGAGCAGATCGGAGAAAACCCTATAAAAGCCAACTTGAATAAAGGAAATTCGTGCATATGCTACCTGAGCATTTGTGTCCACATGGCCAAGCACATGTGGTGACAGAGTACATGTGTCGCCCACATCTCCCCTCTTGAGATGTGTACTGGGGCTCTACCTGCCTTTGGAGATGCCCGTGTTCTCTCTTAAATGCACTATTTTCTTTCCCTTTCTCTCTCTCCTCCTTTTACTCAAAAGCTCCAAATCAAATCTGTTCGTTTAACTGCTCTACTCCTGAAATTCTTGTGAGAAGAACAAGGATCCTGAAGCCCTGAATAAGGCCTGGGACCAGATTTCTTTTCCTGCAAAGAGCAATTTCTTACCCTAGCTTGAGTTCATGGCTCCCCTCAGAAATCAGGTGGTGGGAATTAACTACTGTGCGGAGAAGGTCAAGTGGACATCAGCCCCAAGGTGGGCTGGTGGGGCTCTGGTATGTGCTACACAGGGGCTCACTGCAGACTTTATCAGTCCTAACCTTCCCAGCCAGTCCCAGGACAGCAGAGGTCAATTAGGAGAAAGTGATTCTCTCCTCTCCACACAAGTCACTTATGGGGACCATCAACTTCAGTATGACAATATTTGCATAGGACATATTTATTACTAATTTTTTATTTGAATTTCAAATTTCAATGAATTGTCTGTATTTCTTTGTGCTTAATCTGGCATTCCGTAGAAAAAGATGCCAACTACTGAATTAATGATAAGGTATGCTGAAACTTTTCAACAAAATTTTATTTTCAAGATTATTGCTTTATAAGAATTGAGCTTCCCAATTAGCTAGTGAGATTCTGCATATCTATTCCCAAATTATAAAAATATGGATTCGGAAAGATATACACATATATGTTAATTACAGTGCTCAGTACAACAGACAGAAAATGGGAATGATAAGTGTCCAAACACAGATAAATGTAATATATATGCACAATGGAATACTATGCAACTATCAGAAAATATAAAATCTTGAAGTGTAATTTAATGTATATAGAATTGGAAGACATTGTGTTGAGCAAGTCAGAAAGAGAGGACAAATACTGGTAATATCACTTATCTGTGCTATGGAGAGAAACAAAAAAAGGAGATAGACAGCATCAAATGATGACAAACACTTGACCTTGAATTATAAAACTCAGATTTACAAGCAGTGGAAGGAATGAAGAGGCAGACTAGAAGAGGCATAAGAACAGTGATGGAATGTCTCGAGCACTTTGGAAGTGGTGAAGGGTAGAAACATGTACATCAAAACCTAAACATGAAAACTGGGTAACCATGTTACATATACTATCTATCTACAACATTTTTTTTTTTTTGCTTTTTGGGTCACACTCGGCGATGCTCAGGGGTTACTCCTGGCTCTGCATCTCAGGAATTACTCCTGGCAGTGCTCGGGGGACTATATGGGACACTGGGAATCGAATCCGGGTCAGCCGTGTGCAAGGCAAATGCCCTACCCGCTGTGCTATTGCTCCAGCCCCCACTACAACATTTTTTAAAAGGACAATTATTTACTTTTTGAAGATTCAATACTGCAGGGGCAATGAAATATCTAACTACATTATAATTAATACCCTTTCAGATCTTTGGGCACAAAAGTTCCCAAACTGCCTTATGTTCAACTTGGCCTTTCTGATTGGAAGCTGGGTATAACTGTTTAAAAGGGCACTCAGCAGTGAAGAAGAGTCCCTTTCTCCCCTGCTGAGTGCCGACTGGTTCAGCCCTTTTGAAAACAATATGGACGATTCTCAAAAAATTAGAAATTGAGCTTCCATTTGACCCAGCAATACCACTCCTGGGAATATATCCCGGAGATGCAAAACGGTATAGTAGAGATGGCAGATGTATTTCTATGTTCATTGCAGCACTGTTTACAATAGCCAGAATCTGGAAAAAACCAGAATGCCCCAAAACAGATGACTGGTTAAAGAAACTCTGGTACATCTACACAATGGAATACTATGTAGCCGTCAGAAAACATGAAGTCATGAAATTTGCATATAAATGGACCAACATGGAAAGTATCATGTTGAGTGAAATGAGTCAGAAAGAAAGAGACAGACATAGAAAGATTGCACTCATATGTGGAATATAATGTAACTGAGAAGTACAAGTTGGCAACGATGCAACTTCTGGCAGATATCTCTCTGGACTTAGTTACTAAAATACTAAAATACAGAAACCCAAAGCCGAGAGGCCGCTAAGTGTGGTCACTCGACCTCATACCTCTTCATCCTCAGCAATGGAAAACAAATTATCTAATGCTTCCTTTTCAGCAGGTCTGACTTTAGGGGAGAGACTCTTCAAACAATAATAGTGAGTTTTGTTGAAATATTGTATGCAATCAAAGTGAAAGTAAAGTGAAATTTATTAGTTACACAGGCGGGGGGGGGGGTCTGAGGGTGGGGGGCTAGGGGCATGGGGGGGTTAGGGGTGTGGGGGTGCGGGGTGGAGCTATACTGGGATTCTTGGCGGTGGAATATGTGCACTGGTGAGGGGATGGGTATTCGAGCATTGTATAACTGAGATTTAAACCTGAAAACTTCGTAACTTTCCACATGGTGACTCAATAAAAAAAATTTTTAAAAAAAAGGGCACTCAGAGAATGCTTGATTGCACTTAAACTCCTACATGATGATCCCAAACCAGGATGTGCTTCCTGCAAGAACAGCTGTAACTTGGACCAGCCTTGTGGACAGGGAGAGAGGGGACAGCTGAGCAGAGAAAAGGTTTCCAGGAAAAGAGGGTCAACAGTATTGAACTTTTTAGGAACTCAGAGTGTCTAGGGAGGTTAATCAGATAACTTTGAGCACTTACTGGTACATAAAGGAGCCTTTGAAAAACCTTGTATGGTCACAATTGTTAGAGTCCCAAGCCAGAGGGTACTTTCAGGGATTAAAAAACAAACAAACATGAAAAATAATGAGGGTCTGATTAAATTCATCATATGTATGTGAAAGAAGTAATAAATCACTATGTGACTAAGGAAAAAGAGAAACCTGGTAGATAAAAATGTAGTAATTGTAGATTTTCTGGGAATTTTGGTGAGAGAATAAGATAAAATTTGCCTTTATTTCAAAGCAGACATACTAAAAGTTTCAGAGTGACAGATTCAGAGTTTCATAGAATGACCATGATTTCACCTAATGTTATTGATAAAGGTGATTACTCAACATAAACTAAATGCTGTTTAATTTTTGTCTCTACAATCCTGCAAATATGTAAACTCATTAAAAATTTAACATACTTAATTAGTTCAGTATGGTGTCAATTATGTTAAAATATGTAAATACATATTAAAAAACAATCTAAAATAGAAAGAATGATTAGCCATAAATGGCTAAACAAATTTTTTCTTTATTTTTTGTATTTTCCTATTTTGGGGGAAGCCACACCTGGCAGAGCTTAGGACTTACTCCTGACTCTGTACATAAAAGATCATTCCTGACAGTGCTTGGCAGGCACATGGGGTGCCATGGATTGAAACTCATTGGCCACATGCAAGGCAGGTACCGTACTTGCTGTACTCTCTTTCCCCTACCTTTTCCCTCCCAAATAGCATAGATTACTTTTATCACTGAAAAAGAAAATTAAATGTGCTAGTTTGTAGAATTTGGGGGGAGAGAGAGAGAGAGAGAGAGAGTGAGAGAGAGAGAGAGTGAGAGAGAGCAAGAGCGAGACAGAAACAGAGACAGAGACAAAGAGACAGAGAGACAGAGAGAGAGTGAGTGTGTGTGTGTGTGTGTGTGAGAGAGAGAGAGAGAGAGATTATTACATTGTTTATAGGAAAGTAATTTATACAGCTTTGGGAAGGACTTGGACATAGCCCAAGAGTTCAAAATACTATTTTCCTATGTTCATAGAATTTCAAGTATTTTAAATAGAGATGATCTGTGCAAGAATGTGCATAACTGCAACATCTATAATTTTGCACAATTGGAAGTGATCCAGTGACTTTAGTTACACAGATTGAGCACATAAAGATTATCTACTTCATAGAATATCCACAGTAATAGAACATAGGAAAGTAGGTGATATACATCTTCATGGATTGGCTTCAAAAGCATAACATTGAACTGTGTCAGTATAAATGCATGTAATGACCCAACAGTATAGACTTAAACAACGTTAAAATGCCAAATTATGTGTAATTCATGTTTTACCTTAATAATATAATAAAATAAGGGTGAAGAGATAAGATAGAGGTTAAGGTACTGGTCTTGTACATGACCAACCAGGGCTTGATTCTCAGCATTACAAACAGTTCTCTGAGCTAGGAGTCATCCCTGAGCACCATCAGGTGTGGTCTAACACTCTCCACCCAAATAATAATAATTAAAACAAATTAAAAAAACATTGTGTCAGATAAAAAGTTTTAGAATTATCATATGTAGCAGTAAATTAAATATAAGTCTTAATTGCATAGTTATCTATGGATACAAGTATATTTTTGTTATTACAAAAAGTAAACACGGGAAGATGAACCAGTTCAGGGTTCTGGTTACTTCAGTGAAAGGGAAGAGATATATTTGGTCAGACACACATAAGACAACTGTCCTGGTGTCTTTAAAAAACTGTGAAGCAAATGTGACAAAAAATTAAAATTTGAGAAAGTTGGGCAATAGGAACATGGATATTATATTACTCTGTTTTTCTGTATGCTTAGGCTATATCATCATAAGAAATGGATATCCTTTGTCATATTGGGTTATATCATCATAAGAAATGAATAGCCTTTATCATTTATCCCCTACCCCTTTTTTCGCTTTATGGGTCACACCTGGTGATGCACAAGGGTCACTCCTGGCTCTGCACTCAGGAATTATCCCTGGCAGTGTTCAGGGGACCATATGAGATGCTGGGAATCGAACCTGGGTTTTCTGAGTGCAAGGCAAATGCCCTACCCACTGTGCTATCACTCCAGACCTATCCCCCCTTTTGTAAACCATAGTTAATGAGTGATTACTGTGGATAGAACTCTTTTAGCTGTGTTGGTCAGTGGCATAATTCTCCCTAGCTGTGTGGCCTATTCTTACCACTGAGAGCTTAAATAGCCCAGAAGGCAGAATCCAAAAGTCTCTCTGTCTCTTTTGAAGTCTATATATTCTTAAATTACTCTATTCATCTAAATTAACAGCAACAGTAAAAGACCTCTGAACAAGTGTTTACTGGTCTTGAATGACTTTGCCCTTTTGAGCGATTTCACCTATTGGTTCATCTGTCAGTTCTGCTCTGCCCTCAGGCTCTGCTTTTACTGCTCAGTGGCTTCCAAAGTCTGATCTTTATTTAAAAGGCGGCCTCTCTGGTGGTCGAGTGGTTACAGTTTGGCAGGATCTTATAATGTCAGCCCAGGCTCAGTGGTGACTTAACTCTGTGGTAGAGGCTGTCGATAAAGGTTAGGTTCAAATAGTGGCTCTCACATGCAACTTGTTTTGTAATTTTGTTTATAGTCACAGAAGGGAAACTCAAAGGTAAATTGAAGTAAAAGAGTTAATCCCAGAATGTCACCTCATAAGTCCTCAGCAAACCTTTCCTTTTATTTGTCTAGTCACAGTTGTATACCTTCTTTGTTCCTCAGGTTCCACCACTCTAATGTGGGAGAGATTGAAACTAACCTCCTGAACTATGTATTATTGTAAACCAATTATGTCATTGCAAAAATAAAAATTTAAGATAAATGTTTTGGCATGATAAAAATAATAAAGTGAGAAGTTTAGTCTAAGACTGATAACTGTTGACATCTAAGGTAGTTTTATATTTTATTTATTTATTTATTTATTTATTTATTTATTTATTTATTTATTTATTTATTTTTTTGCTTTTTGGGTCACACCCAGCAATGCTCAGGGGTTACTCCTGGCTTTGCACTCAGGAACTACTCCTGGCGGTGCTTGGGGGACCATATGGGATGCCGGGGATCGAACCCGGGTCGGCCGCGTGCAAGGCAAACGCCCTACCCGCTGTGCTATCGCTCCGGCCCCAAGGTAGTTTTATATTTTAAAATTAGCTTTCTGTCGCTTCCAAGAAAGATAATGGAGAAGAATGAAAACACTGGCAGAAAGACTTCAACAAAATTCTACCACACATTTTGTTTCCAGAATACAGCCTCTAAAATGTTTATCCTGTTTTTCAGTCAAATTATTGGTCAACAGGTTTGTTAGAACTTAATGAGACTTTTTGAGTTACATTTACTGTCACATTCTCTGCCGTCATCAACCCTGCCCTTGTTCATGGGAGGTCCTCATGAAATGTTTGGTGACTAAATGAATCAATGAACAGCTCTGTAGCACTGTAGCCACCGTAGCATTGCCATCCCATTGTTCATCGACTTGTTCGAGTGGGCACCAATAACATCTCCATTGTGAGACTTGTTGTTACTGTTTTTGGCGTATCGAATATGCCACGGGTAGCTTGCCAGGCTTTGCCATGTGGGTGGGATACTCTTGATAGCTAGCTGGGCTCTCTGAGAGGGACAGAGGAATCGAACCTGGGTCCACTGCGTGCAGGGCAAATGCCCTACCCTCTGTTCTATCGCTCCAGTCCAAACAGCTCTGTAGTTCATTGTATTTTGGTTTCAGTGCTATGCTCTTCTGGGTGTTGCCTAGATCTCGAAATATTTAGACTTTGAAGTGATGAGATTTACTTTTATGTTTTTAATATGAATTAACAGGGGGCTGGAGCAATAATACAGCGTAGGGCGCTTGCCTTGCATGTGGCCGACCCGGGTTCGATTCCTCCATTCCTATTGGAATTCCTCCATTCCTCCGTTCCTCTTGGAATTCCTCCATTCCTCCATTCCTCTGACAAGCTACCAAGAATATCCCACCTGCATGGTAGAGCCTGGCAAGCTCCCCATGGTGCATTCAATATGCCAAAAACAGGTCTCATTCCCCTGACCCTGAAAGAGCCTCCCATCACTGGGAAAGACGAGTAAGGAGAGGCTGCTAAAATCTCAGGGCTGGCATGAATGGAGAACTTACTGGCATCCGCTCGAGTAAACTGATGAGCAATGGGATGACAGTGATACAGTGATAGAGTGATATATTTTCTAAATAAATTGTTGAGTTACTTAGAAAAAACATAGTAAATTTAATCTTAGGGCTCACTATGAGATGAATGACCTCATGGGTGATATTTATTAATTAGTCTGGAAAATACTTCTAATAACTTGCCCCTGATATTCCTAGGACATGAGTCTTACTTCTAAATTTCTCCTCTCTGAGAGATGTCGTATTATTAGAAAAGTATAGACAGCTTGCTCTCCTCATCTTTGTTCCCAGGTACCATTAATTAAGAAGAAATCAAAATCCTTTTTCCGTTATACCTGTGGAAAATTATTAATTTGTAATCCATAGTTGTCTTTTTTTGTTCCTAGATTTTTTTCACCAAAATCATGAATTTGGAATACTCCATTATAGGATTGAATTAATAGGACTAAATGTAACTTTTAAACATGCCCCCAAATGATGTATATGTCAGATAGCTTTACTGTATTGAATGTAGACTGCTGGGATTTTTAGTGATTCCCCCCTTCCCAGTTCTAGACTCTAGTCATTGTTATTGAGATCATCAGGTCCAGTGTTTTTATGTTCCCTAATTTATGTTCCCTAATTTCTGTCTCCTTTCAAACATCTTGCTACAGTGTAAAGCTCAAAAGACAGGAGTGAAGAGGAAGAAAGGAGTAAGAGAGAAATTGGGTTATTCCTGAAAAACTGAAATATGCAAAGGGTTGATAATTTTTGCAGGCTTGAGAACGGGGCCATAGCATATTATTCTTGTTTTTAGAGGAAATGACCAGTAATGTGTAAATTGTCCAAGATTTTCCTATCATGGCCTTGTATGAAGACTCTGGAGCGTATCCATTAAGTTGATTACAACATACATGGCAGAATGACTACTCTGGGTACAAAGTGGAAGGAGCAGAGGAGGAATAGTCAGGGCTGCAGATGATGGTAGCAATGGGTCAATGCTCCCATCTGTCTTTTCCATGTAATCTCTCACCTTAACAGCTCTTTGTCACCCCAAACTCCAGCTTCCTCTTTGGAATCTTCAACCCCGTTTGAGAAAAAAAATGACTTGCTTATATTGCAATGTAAAACTAATGAATCCAAAATATATTTACTGTAATATCTGTAATGAGAATTAGTTAAACCAGAAAAGTGGTCAAGACCCACCAGAAGAGCTGATGATTGAGAATTTTTGCTGATATGAAAATTCTATTTCCATGCAGTCAAGCAGGTATTTTCAACCTTTTTACACCTGTGAACTTGCTATTGAAAACCACTGATTTAGACACATCACCCTGCCCCAATAACCACAGGGACATCAATTATAGATATCATAGATGTTAGTCACTAAACAACGCGTTTATTAACAGCATATCTGGTTTGCTTTCTAAGTGCTGTGTTCCAACATTACATCATAAAAATCAAGTCATATAATAATGGTTATTAACTTCACAAAATCTGCACAACTGGATATAAACATTTTGAAAGTCTTGCAAATAATCCCAGGTGATTAATAATCTGATTTGACAGTATAGTACAGAACACTGATCTAACTGCTTTTTATCTCAGTATCTCACCAGGAGGGAAAAACTAAGAAAATTTGGCAGTTTAATATTCTGATACTATCTTAATGTAAGTTAACAAACATTTGGAAATAACAGAGGTGATGAAAAAAATTGTTTTTAAGCTTGGGTAATTGAATACCAATTCAAAATGGTGTTTAGTGCTAGAATGTAATATACTACCTACTGCACAGTCCATTATCTATCATTATCTCTTGAACCCTATAATTGGACAAACAGGAAACCATTCATAATAATAAGTTTGGTCAAAATGATCTGCTGGAGTCTAGGGTGCACACTGAAGTCATAGCAAGCTAAAGACAAAACTGTTTACTTTATTCTCCCCATTGTTTGTTCATCTCTATTGCCACAAAGTTCAGAAACACTGCACACCTGAGAGTTGCAAAGCATCTTACCAAGATTATTTTAAAAACAATAAATTCCCCCTACATTCCATACATGGGCACCGTAAATATTACTTGCTGCAAGAGGGGGGCTGCCATATCCCCCGCCCCAACGCCACCACACAGACACACATCAGCCCTGATCCTGTCTACAAGCTCAATGTCCTTATCACAGAACCATGGCCATTTGCCTTCTGGAATTTCCATTCTATCTAACCATTTAGTTGCTTTATTTATCCTATCACATTTTATTTTTCAGCAATTCTTTTAGTTATATATTTTTATATCACAGCTATTGAAACATGAGTTTGCATAGGAGCTCCTGCACACACAAGCTCTTTCTAAGAGAGTTAATGGAAGGGCAACACAAGCCATTATCTATATATTTTCAGTTTTTTATTATCTATAAAACAAGAGATCAGCATTTCCATGCAGTGTGATGGCTTCAGGAAAGTGCAGTGTTGCTGTCATTATCTTTAGATAGGGCGGCCTCCTGCCCCCGTCAATCTAGGCTAAATGATGAGTCCATCAAAATGAAAATAAAGTAATGAAAGGATCAGAGTCCTAGAGTGTTCTGAAACCTGGTCTGTGCAGCCTGGCTCTCTGAAAATGTCCCTTTGAATTCAGTGGAGTCTGGATGGTAAAGACCACAGATCATGACAGAACATAAATCCGACTCGTAATGAGATTAGCAGGCAGGTAAAATAAATATCCTGCTTTTATGTGAGAGACAGGCTCTTTTCTAGAATTTTCCTTGGAAATGATAATTTTTTTTCAACATGGGAATCCTGGGTGCAACTAGTTTAAATTCTGGGTTCTGGTTTGTTATGTAGTTGTTTTTTGTCCTTTGTCCTTTTAATAGTGGTTTTGAGGAGGCACATAAATGACTTGTGAGTCTTAAAGATCAATCCCAAAATGAATTATTGATGTCTGTGTTGTTGAATGTTAATTATATTTTCTAGACTCCCTATTTGGGAAAAGTTTGTGCAATTCTTTGCACATCTTCTAAGTAGGAGCCTGTTCTGAAAAAGCTAGCATGACTTTAGGGTTCTCCTACTCCAGCGTTAAGGATCAAAGGCAGAACAGAGTCACTGTTGTATTTGTGGATATTCTATTTTAAAGTCTAAAATGCAACTCTACTATCTAAAACCATTGAAAACAAGTCCTGCATATAAAAATCCCTTAAAAGATCAGGTAAACCCACATGGACTCTGAACTGAACAAAGGCCTTGAGTATGTAGGTGGATTGCAAGGTACTTCCTTGGTTTTCAGCAGAAGTCAATCTCACCTGGAGTACAATGCATTCCTCTCAGTAAAAAGCAAGATAGCATCTCCTCCAGGATTCTTTTTGCAGAACTGTCTGCAAGTTCAAGAACTGACATGGACTTAGCCCTGGGTAGCATCTGATCAAAGTTGTTTTTTTTTTTTTTTTAATTATCTTAAGGTTTTCTGAGCTCTGAAAAGTTTTCCTTGGAAATAATAATTTTCTTTGCAACTAAGGGAAATAAGTGATCCTTTACAAAGAAATGGGAAATCCAACTTTGAATGTGGGAGTATCTGAAGTTTCACAACAGAAGGTACATAGAATTTAACAACATTTCTTTTCTCTTCATTTTCTAGGCCCATGCTAGAGACTACTTACTTCTTTGGTTAACTGTGTACTTGCAGTGGATCATTTACTAATACTTCCATTCATTGTATTTTGAGTGTTTTTCTCATGCCAAGAAGAAAACTAAGCAATGTTCTGTGTTTGCATATGCTTTTTACAGTTTATACAGTGATAAATGATGAAAAAATTTTTTTTCGTTTTTTGGATCATACCCAATGATGCTCAGAACTTACTCCTGACCCTGTACTCGGAGATCACTTCTGGTGGGACTTGGGAGAGCATCTGGGGTGCCAGGGCTCAAACCTGTGTCAACTGTGTGCAAGTCAAATGCCCTATCCACTTGCACTATATCTCTCTGTCTTCACAACTTTTCTCTTTTCAACTTTTGACTTCTCAATAACTGCAATTGGGCCCTACTTGTGTATTTCTTATGCATCTAATTTGCAGTGTCCAAGTTAAAGTCAGTTCTCCTGCTTTTAATTTTCTTTTTTCTCCATTAACATCCTTCTCATCAGATGAAATAGTTCAAGAAAATATAGATGAATTTTCTGCTATGTATACATACTTATTTTTATATTGGTACTCTTCTAACTTAGTTTTTTCATTTTTATAATTTTTCCTTCCTTATTCCAGAATATCTCTCTCACACTCCCTACTGTGTCTCTGTATTTATAATTTAAATTGCAAATGGAGATAGAATTCACTTCACCAAGGATCTTCTACATTTCATATATGTTAATTATTTGCTAATGGAACCCCACATGTTAAACTCGAAGTTAATCTTAATGTTTTATATTGAAAATCTCCCTGGAGTAGTGTTCCAAATTTGGTTCGCTTACCTCATATAAATGAACTTGTTCTTGAGTTACAGCAAAAATCAGTAACACATTATTTTGCACCAGTTTGTCAATGAGTTGTCCAATAGTTGGATATTCCTAGAATTAATGTGTAGATTATAAGAATCTTAATAGAAGTATGAAAAAGAGGGAAATATTTATTTCAGAGCTCTCACTAAATTTGGCATTGCAATGCTCATAGGTAAAATTGTATCTTTTACTCTAAGTAAACAAATACATAATTAGCAGTTTCACTTAATAGATTTAATGATTATTTTCTAAATTTCATGATGGCAATTAATTCCTAAGAGTCTGTTCCTGTCAATGTAGTATATATTAGACTCCATTTTAAAGAAAATTAAATTGAAATTTATTTAAAGACTTACAGTGTGTCATGTGTCCAGAATTCGTGTTTGTTTTTTTTTAAGTGCCACTTGTCAGCAGACTCAAGTTAAAAGGAATGTTAGATTCTAGAGAGAGGCAGTGAGACTGTGACAGATGTGACCGAGATGAATCTGGTCTATCTAAAACACTTAACTGGAATTTGTGGAGTCAGGCTGAGGGCTAACAAAGGACAGAGACCTACAATTCTCAAAGGTCTCTGATCTGAGATATTCTGTGCCAATTCCTGGATTTGGTCATGGTGCTTTTTCTTTTTTTTTTGGTGGGGGCAGGGACAGAGAGATATCACTGATTTGTTTTATGAGACCTGACTTTCTTTTTTCCCCAAACAGGACAGTTGAAAACACATTGTCCTGTTCCACTAACACATTCATTCCAAAGTGGTATTTCTATTTAAAAAGAAAAAAAAAAACAGAATGACTATCAAATTTGAGGATGATCTACATTTTCCATTGATGAAAAAATATGGAGCACATTTGCATGCTTTCTGATTCCAAACATGGACAGAGTACAAGAGGGAAGTCAAATGAGAGAGTTGGCAAACAATTATATTAGGAATTTATAGATTGTGACTGAAGTCAGCCCAAGTGTAGAAACACTGATAAAAATTCCTTCTGTATACCAATATAGTATGCTAGCATAATCCCAGCAGTTTTATCCTCCGATAATTCGTTTCAAATCTTCCTTAGGAGCAACTTTAAAAGTAGAAGGAAAAGTATGGTTTTTCCATACAATATTCAGGTCAACTGAAAAGTCTGTGAAATATGTGTGAAGCAGCTGCTTTTCTTTGCATTTGTACTTTTAATTACTAAATGTTCATAGAAGCCAGATAATAAAAAAACTTTCTGAGGCTGACATTTTCATTCTCCTCTGCTCTTTAGTGATCTAAATATTTTTCATCAATAAACCAGCTCCAATTCTTGATGGCCTTTTGAATGCTGTGTGCTGTAGTCAGTATATATTGTGTCACCCGTTATAGATAAATATGATTTTCTATTTGATGGCAGTTCTATTGGTTTAATTTATACATTTATAAGTTGCTTATCATCAGGGACCATGTCCTATATTATGCTGTCTAGTGGCATCAGGACCCTGGCTTATTGTTGAGATCTTAAAACCCAGGTATTATATGGCTAAATGGCAATGTAGCAATTTATTTAGCAGGAATAAATTTGAGTATTTACTAGATGAGAAGGTCATAGTGGGCAACATGTGATGTTGTTTCTGCGTTCCTGCTTTTTATCTGAGATGTCTATTATGGGACATTTGAATAGTTACAAGAAAAAGGTAATGGGAAAGAGACTAATTTCTTAGTTTCTTGCCCCTTACTGGCTAAAAGACAAAATGTGATTATTTGCATTAGTCTTCTAATAACAATTTTTTATTTTTATGATTAAAAATTAGGTCATCATTTAATTCTTACATAATCTTATGTAATTAAATTAAATATAATTTAATCATATTTGATTCATACATATTTGAGAACTCTAATTTATCAAAGTTAGGGGAAAACATGTTGAAAATTAGGAAATTTAGATCAAGGAATGGTAGATAATTTATGAAAAATTAAAAATACCTAATTGTCACCACTGTATCAAGTATTACTATTTGTCATCTAACCAAATACTTTTATTTGGGGGTAATAATATTTCCAATATGATATTAGAATTCTATAAATTGAAATTTTATTCTTTTACATATGTGTCAACACTACTGTAATTTTTTTTCTTTTTGGGTCACACCCAGCAATGCTCAGTGGTTACTCCTGGCTTTGCACTCAGGAATTACTCCTGGCGGTGCTTGGGGGACCATATGGGATGCTGGGGATCGAATCTGGGCCAGCCACGTGCAAGGCGAACACCCTACCCGCTGTGCTATCGCTCCTGCCCCAACACTACTGTAATTTAAATGTATTAAAATCTCTATGCCAAATGTTAAAATGAGGGTAAATGTTAAAATGAGGGTAATTCCTTCATCATTTAATTCTCTTTCCTACATTTGTCAGCACACAGGGTGTTTCACATACTGTGCCATGAGAAAATAGAGATAATAACTAGTCCTGGCTCTGAATAGCTTGCATTAGGGGAAAAAATGAGGTCAAACACATTTTCATATAGTGATGGTCAATAAGACATCTGGAAATGAGAGGAGAGGTGATTGTTTTGAAGCTTAGGGGAGTTCAAATAGATCTGGTTGGGAACACTGATTGAGTATGTTCTAAAGGTTCATTAAGAGTTTTTCAGCAGCCTAGGAGGGAAGACTATTTTCTAGAGAGGGAATAATGGAAGCACAATATAGTAACCTCATGGTATGTTAGAGGAAAGCTTTTAGATATATAAGGTTCCGGTGACATTGCTTGTCAAAAGGGCTCTGTAGATTTTACTGTATTTTACAAAAGTAAAAAAAAAAACATTTTCTGAATGTCATCAGAAATTTTGAAATAACAAAAATATGGTCATTTACTAAAAGTACCAACAAGTTGCACCTGATAGTTGTTCCCACGAACTCTCATGCTACATGAAAACCCTACAGTATATGGAGGTGTGACTCTGAAGTCATTCTTCACAGAACATACTACATGACAGCTGTGCTGGTCTGATAGTCCCTTTCCAGGATTGTGGTTAACAACAGAATGACCTGACTATACTGTTTTGTGGTGGCCTCAGGCACTCAGAAAAATCAAAGAAGTACTGTGATAATTTGTGCATAGCAGATCCCAAGTCTTCATCATTTACTGATGCTCTGGAAGAAATACCTAAGGTTGTGGTTAGGCTGAGGAGAGGGGAATTTTTTCATCTCAGATCAAAAAATCATGCAAGCATGATTTTCACCAGGCATGGGTGAAACGTGTGGCAGAAATCGCTGCTTTATTCAGCTTTCTGTATACCCCAACAATGTAGAGTGCAGGTTACTTACCAAAACAGTTGACATGGAATATTCATTCTTGTTGTCCAAATGACAAAGCCCATCATTAGGAATAACAATGCCTGCCAATTTGCTGTCCATTCCAAAATGAGAATCAGCATCGCTCACAAAGACCAGGAGATGGAGGGAGTCATTACGCCAGCCAATTTTTTCCTACAATGAGAAGATTTGGGGGGACAGTGAGTGGAGAGATAGCACAGTGGGAAGGGCACTTGCCTTGCTTGCAAGCTGCTGACCTAGCTTCATTCCTAGCATCCCATATGCTCCCCCAAAACCCACCAGATTATGACAGAAAAAAAATCAAACAAAGAAGCATTTGGGTTGTACTGGATAGAGGAAGTATTTATTATGATTTAGTTATGTTTGGGCACATTTAGATTATTTTTTTAAAAAATACTGCTTCAGGGGCTGGAGCGGTAGCACAGCGGGTAGGGTGTTTGCTTTGCACATGGCCGACCCAGGTTCGATTCCCAGAATCCCATATGGTCCCCTGAACACCGCCAGGGGTGATTCCTGGGTGCAGATCCAGGAGTAACCCCTGTGCATCGCCAAGTATGACCCAAAAAGCAAAAAAAATACTGCTTAAATCTTCAGTATTAAACTTTTTTATCTTCTGTGAGGTTATGCTTTATAAAAATATCATTTTATTTTTCCCAGATAATATTTTTAGATGATTTATGCCTCAGAAAAAAATAGAACCACTACTATCAGTGTAATTATCCATGATCTTTAAACCTTGACTTCTACATAGTTAATTATTTTTACTTTAAAGTTTTTAATTTACCAGAAAAATGTTGGGAAAGGAGTAAAATTAGTCATATATTATTCTAAATTCAAGCAAAAGCAAAACTATGAAGAATCTAATACAAAATGAACTTAAAACAAGCATCACCCAATATTGAAGCACAGATTTCTCTTCCTAATGGTATAAAAACAAAATATATAATACTAGAATAAAGATTACTTATAAAAGTATGACCTTGAGTTATTACTAATTAAGATGGTCTATTTCTCAAGTGATCTTTCTATTCTAGTTAATATTACTTCATGAACAGTGGGACCAAATTTCATCCCAGTCCTGCCATTCCAGCTTAACCATCACCTTACTTCCCTAATTTCTACCTTTTAAGAACTTCGACCCTATCCATTTCCTGATATTTTCCATAGAGAGTGTATATCTGAGAGCAAGGAACTATTCCTGAGACTACACATCTAATAAGGATGAGCATATTCCTGCACTGATGTGGAGACTTGTGACATCAAATACTGATTTTGTTGGATCAAACAATAGATATCTAATATGTAGTCTTTTGACTTTTAAATTAATATTTGCTTTTGATATTTTTCACACTGATAATTTAATGTTATTGCAACCTTTGAAAATTAACTCTAGAGAGATTGTTTAGTGGGTAAGGCTCTTGCCTTGTATGTAAATAACCCAGGTTTGATACCTGGAATTGGAATCACATATAGTACCCCAAGCAATGCCATGTGTAAGTGCTGAGCATTGCTGGGCGTGGTCCCAAAACAACAAGAAAAGGAATATAATTAGTACACAACTATTGTTTTAACCCATATTTGACACAATTGTAATTTTATTTAATCATCAAAATATTGGATATTAAAAGACTATCTATTCATTTTAACCTGATTCAGTTAAAACATAAATGTCTTGCACTAAAGAGGAATATTAAAATGCAGAAATATAGCATTTTTACAATAATAGTTAAGCTTTTCAAAGTAAATTTGTTAATAAGTTGAACATGTGTAGCATTTTAAATCAACAGACTGAAATACTAATCCCCATTGCATACCTTACATACAGCAGCTTGCATTATTGCATCAAATCCTCCTTCAGGTGTGTCAATGTTAGCTGAAATTTTCTGATTCTTCACAATTTCATTGAATTTTTCAGCATCTTTTGTCAATGGCAAAATGTGCTTGAATCCAAATGTAGGTAAGCATAAGTATGGAATACTACTGCAAAAGTAAGATGTGAAAATTTTCTTGATGCAATATGAATCAACATGCAAGTAATAGTTCTGATAGCCTAGCAAAATTTGCTAAATAATGAAAGATTTTTTTTGTAATGTGTCTGACTGTAATTGAGTAAGGCTCACTATTAAGGCTCACCCAGCATTGTCACGTTGACCATAATAGCTCTATTTTAGAATTCCATCTGTGTCTTAAACCAGTTCAAACGCAAGATAACACATACCAAATTCCTTATCCATCTGTGTGTGTTGTGCTTGTGCACGTGTGCATGTGTGTAAACCTCTATTTCTCTCCAAGAAGTAGTAAGTATATGATGGTGACTATTTCTTAGTATTCTGATACCTTACACTGCCAGCGTGAGTCATGCTGTAACATTACTGAGAGAAGAATGTGTCTTTCCCCTATCATCCTTCCTGTTCCCCTCAGCTCTGCATTGCTCTCAACCAGAACAACCGTCTTGCTTCTAAAGTCCAATTCTTCTGTGATAAAATAGCCTATTGTGGGATAGACTGTGAATAAAATCACTATTTAAAACAGTTTACACATGGAGAAAAATACCATATCATGGGATTTACCCCAAAGGTCCTGTAGTAAAATGTCAAAGCTGATCATGAACTTAACCACCTCTTATTAAAAACAGCTAGGGTTTATGCACAACACATTAGCCAAGCAACTCAACCTGTCTAAACTTTGGGTTTTCATTTGGAAAATGGAAGTCATAGTGCACAGCCGAGTTTCTTAATATGTGGTACCAGGATCAGCAGTGTGGGAACCACATGGGCATATACTATAAATGAAAAACCTTGAATTTTCAAGTCTTTCTGACACAAAGCAAATACTTGAGAAATACTGGTGTAGAAGAGCTGGGACAAATAAGAGTATCCCAGTAAAGATAGTCACTGTCGTCCCATTGTTTAACGATTTGCTCAAGCAGGCACCAATAATGTCTCCACTGTGAGATTTGTTGTTACTGTTTTTGGTATATCGATACTCTCTGTAGCTTGCCAGGCTCCCCGAGAGGGGTGGAGGAATCAAACCCAGGTCAGCCGTGTGCAAGGCAAACACCCTACCCGCTGTGATATTGCTCCAGCACCCAGTAAAGGTACTGACTGGAGCGATAGCACAGCGGGTAGGGCCAACCCAGGCTCAATTCCTCTGTCTCTCTCACAGGGCCCGGCAAGCTATGGAGAGTATCCTGCCTGCACCACAGAGCCTGACAAGCTACCCCTGGCATATTCGATATGCCAAAAATAGTAATAACAAGTCTCACAATGAAGATGTTACTGGTGCCCGCTCAAGCAAATCAATGAGCAGTGGAATGACAGTGATACAGTGTGACTGCAAAGAGCTGGTTGACTTTTGAAAGAGAAGCTCTTCAGATTCAGCTGCTTATCTTGTCATAAAATACGAAGAGTCAGTGCATCTTTCAAGACCAGGCTCTGGTTCACGAAGTTATCTGCTTGAGGTTTGCAGTTAATTCTCATTATCCACAGGTCATATGTCTATGAACATACCTACTGACTAACTTTTATTTTAAGCCCAAAATAAATACAGTATTTTCAAGGTCATTCATGGGCATGCATACCACAGTGAAAAATTTGAGTTCACCCAGTATACCTGTTTTCTAATGTCAGTAAGCCTGTTTTTATTCCAGCTTCAGCACATTTGCTATAAATTATTTTCATGCCGTTTTGGGGCTTGGGGGGTTGTTGTGGGTTGGTGATTTTGTTTCTTAGAACAGCCTCTCAATGTAATGTTGTCAGTGTTCTTAAGTGCAAGGAGACTGACATGGTATTTGGAGCAAGTTAGTGTGTAGAGAAACTGTTCTGACGTCAATTATCGTATTGAATGTAAATTCACTGTTAATGAATCAAAACTTCAACACTGTTTTTAAATAGAAACACACACAAAACTAAGATTCGTATTGTTCAGTTGGCAAGAATGAGGACCAGAGGCCTTCAGGAGCCTGACGTCCCCCAGAAGCAATAGCTTAGCATTTGCTAAATTGTCATTTGAGGAGACTTGATTCTTGGCTTCAGGAGTCTTATTTTTTCAGTCCCTCAAAATGTTTGGCCAAAGGAGAAAACGTAACCTCTGTGCTAGTAAGTGTTTTTAAATGCACCTCAATCATCTACAAAGATGAAAATGGACACATTATCTTGAGTTGCTGTATCTTACCAGAATAAGTGAAACTTTTTTCTAAAAATGCAAACCATTTCAGCATTCTTGCAGGGTGAAATAACTTTTCGTAATTCTCTATCCAGTGAAGATAAAAAAAAAGGTACTCCAAAAAGGCACTGGAGATTAGATTATAACAGAGCTTTTTGAAACATAGTGCACAGATACCAGAGTCTCTGAAAAGAGACCTTATCAAAGTCCTTAAAGTTGAACTGTTTTCACAATAAAATGTCATTTGTCTTTGTGCTATGCTGACACTTGCAATGTTGCCAAAAAAAAAAAATGATGGTGATTAACTGCCGGTGCCTGAGCACGGATCAGGAACTGGCCACAAACTATATATATTTATAATATAATATAAATTATATTATATTAGTATAATATAATCATTATACTAATGAAATTCTAATTTAACTTGATAAAACTGTAAAAGTTGTCGAGTTTGTTAAATAAGCACCCTTGAATGCATGGTTTAAATATTTTGTATGAGCACATGGGAAATGCACACAGAACATCAAAAAAGCAATGTTTGTAATAGAAAGTGCTCTGGGATTTTTGGAGCTACTAGGTTTTTTTTTTTTAAATGGAACAGTATTTTCACCCAAAAGAACACTTGACAGCTAAACTATGAATCCAACTTGGGTATTTGGCAGGCAGGCATGTTCTGAATAATGAAGGAAGCGAGTCTGTTACTTCAAGGAAAACAGCTGTCAGTATTTGTTGCCAATGGTAAACTCTGAGGTAAATAGAAAATTAAAATTTTGGAAACCTTTAAGCTGTGTCTTAAGAGATTAAAGACTTCTGAATACTTTGGGATTTTTCTGAGGTTTATGGCGATGCTATCAAATGTGAATTTTTAAGATGATACATCATGAAATTTGGAAGGTTTTCTTTCCTTAAGTCAGTGAAATACTCATTTGTAGAACCCAAAATAACGCACATTTTTGGGTAAGTCATTCAAATTTAAGATAGACTAAAAGTTTGCCTGTAAAAGATGAAAAAAATTCACTGATAAACTTTTACCTTTCATTTATTTTAAATGTAATATTAAAGTAGAATATCCAGTCTTTTAATAAGGTTATTAAATTTTCTCTTTCCCAACTATATATGGGGGGCTTGAGTTTCTTCATGGAATTAAACCAGAAAAAAATATTGAAGCATATTAAATGTGGAACAGATATTAAAATAATTATGTGTCAAGAAAGTGATAAAAGTGTAAAATAGCACTTCATTCCTTGCTAAGTGTGTTTTGTAAAATAGTTAATTTTCATAAGATATGTTTTATAATAACTTGCAATATATTATTACAGTTATTAAATCATAGCTATTTTTAAATTATCTCAGCTTTGCTTTCTTAATACGCTGAATGTTGTCAAAATTTACATAAGCTAAAGCTCTTTGTGGTCTTAATTTTGTATGTGTCATGTTGAAGATTGAACTCAGTATACTTATACATGCAAATCATGTGTTCTATGAGAAAGTTGTATCCTAGACTGTTGAGGTATTAGTTTTTCAAGGTGCAAGAGTTACAGTATTTAAGTTTCAAGACAATTAAATCAAAATGACTAAAGTTTGTCATCAGAGAAAGAAAGTTGATATTTGTTCAGAATGGCTATTATGTCCTGAGCTGATTTAATTTTCACAATTATCCTAGGAGTTGGAAAGTATTTATAGCTAAATTGAGCTCAAAGTAAGTTATTTGTTCTAGGCTATGACTGACACAGGACTGAAAAAGCTCCATATTCTTTTGTCTCACTGCCTTCCTACTAAGGAACATTTTATTCCGCAACTATAAGGCTTTTAAGGCTTTTCTTTCTTTTCTTTTTTTTTTTTTTTTTGCTTTTTGGGGTCACACTTGGCGTTGCACAGGGTTATTCCTTGCTCTGCCCTCAGGAATTACTCCTGGCGGTGCTCAGGGGACCATATGGGATGCTGGGAATTGAACCCGGGTCAGTTGCATGCAAGGCAAACGCCCTACCTGCTGTGCTACCGCTCCAGCCCCAATTATAAGGCTTTGAGTGAACAAAGGATTGACATTTGTGTTTGGTATTTGAGTTCTTGGTGTATACAGGAATTGAGGTGGCATATAGAGAGATAAAGATGAAGCATTAGAATGTAATACAAAGGAAAGACACAGAACTTGTTGCTTAAAACTTTCATGGAAAATTTTGCCAGTAAGAACGTAGCACTGTAGCACTGTTGTCCCATTGTTCTTTGATTTGCTAGAGTGGGCACCAGTAACATCTCCATTGTGAGACTTGTTACTGTTTTTGGCATATCGAATATGACAAAGCTAGCTTGCCAGGGTCTGCTGTGCGGGCAGGATTACTCTTGATAGATTGCCAGGCTCTCCAAGAGGGATGGAGGAATCGAACCCGGGTCGGCCGTGTGAAGGCAAAACGCCCTACCGGCTGTGCTATCGCTCCAAAGAAATAATAAAAGGAAAATACTTTAGAAAATAGGAAGGCATTGACTTTTCTATTACTAGTAGAGATCTAGTAATTATTGTCCTTAGGTCAACATTTAGGGTACCTGTGCAGTTCTTGGGTCTCCCCTAACTGCACTCTCTTAGCACTGATAATAACATTTATTTTGATAACTATATAATCAAGTCCAGAATCAAATGCTCTCATTGGCTCACTCAATTATTTTCATCATTCTGTGTGATCAGGATTGTACTTCTGAACTGAAGCTTGAATTTATCAAAGGTCACATTACAAGTGATTAGATCAATTAGGAACTAATAAAGGTCTGGATTCTGAAACCCATGTTCTTACCCATCATGCTACGTATCATGTATCTGAATACTCAAAGAATTTCAACTCTTTGGGGACTAGACTCATGTCTGCTTTTCTTCCAAGGCACACCATGGGTAGCAAAATGCAGATACATAGTTGGAGCTCAAGGAGCTTTTGTTGAATGGGTGAATTAACAAATAAATGTGTGAATGAAATATATTCAGAGCTAGCAAAAGCCAAACTTTACTTTTCTACAAGTCTGATTAAGGACAGGGATATATTGTTCCAGATCTTAGGTTTCCCAATTGTTGGAGCTTTCTAAGTTTAATTGCTTTCTTTGGTAACATTCCATACCTATTGTTTCCCATGGTCACTATGATGCTTCATTGTGGCTACAATTTATTCAGTCTTTGACAGAAAGAATAATTTTAAACAAATCTTCTGGGGCAAAGATGGTGATTTGTAATCTTAGGTGGAATTGCTCTACTACTCTGTACTGAAACTTATTGCCAGATAAAAATAAATAAAAACAAAACATAAATTTTGGACATATATAACATTTTCTCATTTTTCTAAAAAATTAAAAATCATTAGTTATGTATCTATATTTAATTATTATAAGATTGTTATGTAGAGATAACTTCCTTTTACAAGTCACTCAAATTTACAACAGTGAGACCATACTATTTACTATGCAGATTTTTAAAAGTATAAAACCTTATAACTCTACAGGGATCTGTTTGTTCAGTGCTGCAAGAACTACTATATTTAACACAATTTCCAATATTTTTCTTCTCTACTTACAGAATTCTAATTTTGTTTTGATATAGTAGTGTGTATCCTTTATAGTGACTATAGCATATAACTAAGAATTGGACTGTGAAATGCAAATATAAAGAGTCGAATAAAATTTCTGATGAAATGTTATAGAAATTATGAAAATAGTTTTAAAAACAATTTTCTGAAAACATAAGCAATGGTGGCATACTGAAACTTTCATCTTAATATTATAATCAAGATAAGCTGTCACTCTCTCTACTTCTATTTAAAATTGTACTAGATTGGAAACAGATAGTGTAGGTAGGGTTGTGATGAGAAAGGAGCCCTTATCTACTATTGGTGGGAATGCTAAGTGGTTCAATATCTATATAGAAAGTAATATGGATATCTCTTAAATTAGGATTAGGACTACTACACAAGCCACCAATACCACTTCTTGGCATCTACCCCCAAACACAAAAACATTAATTAAAAGGATATATGCACATCTATGTTCATCAGAAAACTTAGTACAATAGCCAAGATACAGAAACAATCCAAATGCCCAACCACAGATGAATGGGTCAAGGAGTTGTGTATATACGCAATGGAACACTATGCAGCTCTAACAACAAAATCTTGCCATTTTCTGTAATAAGGATGAAACCATAAGGTATCATTCTTAGTGAAGTGAGTCAGAAGGAAAGTGATCAATACATGATCTCTCATATGTTAAAGATGACACAGCAAGGTAACAACTAAGGGTCATAGACAACACAACAGCAGAATTTTTCCACACAACTGAACCATGGGATAGGGAGTGGATGAAAGGAAGGAGCATTCTGGTGGTGCTTGGGAAGGGAGGTGGGTGCACTGGTGAGGGATGAATTGTTAGAATTATGTGCATGGGAAATTTGTAATCACAGAACCTTGGTCAATAAAAAGTGTTCAAAAATAAATTTGTATTAGAGATCTTGGTCAGTGCAGTAGATAAAAAGCATATATATTGGAGGAGTAAAGGTTGTTATTCATAGATGACATGATAATGTACATAGACTATCATACGGAAATAACTTAAAATCAGATTACAACTTATGAGAAAATATATCAAGTTTGCATTACACTAAGTGAATATGCAAAATCAGTTTCATTTCTGTGTGATCAACATATAGTACAAAATTAAAACTGTTTAAATGCTATTAATAGCATAAACAGGACCCTAGAAAAAAACAAAGGATTCATGGGTTACCTATGATCTATGTAGTTTATCATAATTTACTACTCTGAAAATGATAAAAAATTGCTGAAGAAAGAATATGAATTAATGGTAGTGTATTTCTCATGTAATGAATGGAATACTTTTTTTAAAAATAAAAATATTCCTTCTTCCCAAATTGATTTCATGTTTCAGTGAAAATCCGATAAAGAATAAAAGCACAGACTGTTTTAAAAAACTTAATGACAAGGTGATTATAAAATTTCTATGGAAATACAAAAGATTTGGGAATGTCAAAGGTACAAATATGAAAGACTAACACTTTCTATTTCTCAGCTTTTTATAAAGGGACATTTATCAGGACTGTTTGCAGGATTATATCCATGTGGTTCAACTGAGCAGATAAGAGTGTCTAGATATTCACCTACTGCTTTTCAACAAAGACATCAGGACAATTCAATGGAGTGAATTCTTGCTTAGTAGCTAGAACTGCATCAAATGGATACCTGTAAGAACCTAGACCTTTCTCCCATTTAATCGAAACAAGTATAAAATAATATAAAAGTGAATTTGAGATCATAGACCTAAGTACAAAATGTTTCAGTCATAAGACTTTCAAAGGAAAACATAAGAGGAATCATTATGACACTAGGGAGTCAAAGAAATAGTTTTTTTTTAATGTAATTAAAGAAACTGATTTACAAGGGATTCAAAGATATGTTGAGACAAAAAATATGCTATCATTGCACTGCACTACATGTAGCACTGTCATCTCGTTGTTCATCGATTTGCTTGAGCAGGCACCAGTAACATCTCCATTGTGAGACTTGTAACTGTTTTTGGCATGTCGAATATGCCATGGGTAGCTTGCCGGGCTCTCCGAAAGGGACGGAGGAATCAAACCTGAGTCGGCCATGTGCAAGGCAAATGCCCTACCCGCTGTACTATCACTCCATTTTAAAAATGGGTAAGTCAGTAAGTGATTGCCTCTGGGGATTAAGAGCTGATTGTAATGGGGCATGAGAAAACTATGAGTTCATGGAAATGTTCTATAGCCTGTTTTAGATGATTATAATGGCACATTTGGTTGTCAGAACTCATCAAATTGAACATTTCTGAAGTATGCAATTTAGTTTATGTCAATTATATCGCACAAAAAGGGGGTTTGGAGACAGACACTATCTTGTAAAATTCTCACAACCAAACATATTTCCTAAGACTATCATAGAGATTAATTACTTCCAAGGTCAAATTATCTTTGACATGTTAGATTCACTGAAACATCTTTTGTATTTGAAAAATGCAAAAACTTAAGATATAAATAATATAAAAACTTAAAATAAAATAAAACTTAAAATATAAAAACATTTTGTACAAAGGTTGATGTCTTGGGTGTTTAAAAGTTTTAAAAGTCTGTTTTTAAAGTCATTTATACGTATTAAATTTATAGCAGTGAAGAGCTTAGTTTGAGAACTATCTGGATTTTGGTACAGATGATTGATAGTCATATGGCTTTAGGCAAATTACATTTTTTTCCTGCTATATGAAAGTTTAATACCCTTAGTTTTTGTTCTTTGGTAGGTTATTTTGAGGTCTGGGAGTGCTCAGAAATATTTCCATATAAGTTATCAGTAATGATATTCCCAGACCCCACCCCCCACCCCTCCCAACACCCCAAACAACCTTCCACATCCATTAGGAGTATTCTACTCTGAGGTAGCAGAGAATACATTTACCAGTCTCTAAGATTCTGTGTGAGGATGAAACCTGTATTGACCTGCTGTTACTATGAAAACTAAATGAGGTCATGAATGTAAAAATTCCAACATTTGTTGCAGATTTTTTTCAACAGAAGGACATTAGATTGTTTGACTTTGAACATGTCATTGACTATATAGGAAAGCTGTCCCAAAGCAACTTGACTTTGGCCATGGATAATATATGGTTTTAATATTTGATAATAGTATATTGTAATAACATCCATGAAAAATTTCCTCCTGACCACAGTAAGAACTGAAAAGACCTTCCCTAAACAACAAGGGATAACTCCATTTCCCAAAATATGTCAGAGAAAACTGCAAAACTTTCCACAAAAGGCGTTATAGTGGAGAAGGATACAAACTCTCTGAGAAAGTGTGTGTTATTCTCAAGTACTTTCAGAAAATGGTAATCATTGAGGAAAGGGTCTCTGAGTGCCAGGATAAGGGCATAGACCTATCTCCAGTGAAAGACACAAGATTCGCCACACAAAGCTAAATCACACAACCTGACCTAAACACTTTCTTCAAAGACCCAAGGCTAGACCTATGTAGTTAAGATGACATTACCCTGGTTCCAAACAACTTGGGCAGCTGAGAAGTGCTAAAATTCCAGCAAACACAAGATAAATCGCCAGAAGATCATTTAGAGATCTCCTGCCAAGTTCAGGGGAGAGCAGGGCTATTTCTTCCATAAATCAGTATTCAAAGGTGCTAGAGAATCATTTACTTACCTGCAAGGATTAGAGATTTCTTCTGGTGTTGTTTTTATAAAAGGGGAGACAGGTTTTTCCACAAAAGAACCAAAGCCTAGTCTAAAGTTGCTAGTTAATTTTGACATCTCCTTAGAAAGTAGGGAGCCCAGCTTCTTGATTGTGTTGAGGTCATCGTCCATGGAGGCTGAGAGGTCCATGAGGTAATATAAGTCCACTGGGTAATCCTCAGTCTGGCGAACTTGCACTTGCAGAGTCTGCTCGCTGCCTGCAAAATGCCCCACCAAGAGAAGCAAATATACAAAAATGTACCTAGGCTATTTGTGACAAGCCAATCAATGACTTTCACCTTTTCAAAGGAAATTACTGAAGATACTTAATATTTAATAAACTATGTGGTAAAGTTTACAAGTGAGCATGCCCGTCTTGCAACAGTGAGTTTAGGCTACTGAAGAAGGTAAAAGTTAGGATATTTTATATGTCTTTGGAAGAACAAGCATCCATTTAGATGGCAGATAAAAGGAATTTTTGGTAGGTGACTTTAGAAAAGGAGAACCAAATAAAGAGGGATTTGAAGGTACATTACATCCTTCAAAGAAACTTGAAGTAAGCCTTAATAACATTTGGGTAATTCAAATGGTTGCTATCAGATAAGGCTTTTTAGTACACATTTTGAGTGTACAAGTAACCAATGTGAATAATAGTGAAGTATTAGCCTTACAGTCATTTTTCTTAAGAATGGGAAATCTGAGTCCCCATAATCAAAGATCTGTAATAGAATACAAGGTATATGAGTGGAATAGTGTAGTATTTCCCATATGTGACATTAGGTGTGTTGGCATGAACCAAGGCCCAACTGAAACAGTAACCTACCTGGTCTCAATTTAAGGATCAAGCTTTGAGGTGATATCTGAACAATGTCAGAACTATTCTTCTGTCTTCCTATACTGAGAGGCTTATTTGTAAGTATTTCTACTTGGGAAACAGGGTTTTCTATGAAATTTAGTTGACATCCTTTAACTAAAAGATTTGCTGAGGTATCACACCTTTCACCAACTCCAGATGGGTGGGTAAAATTCTAAAAAAGAAAAAAAGAGAAAAAAAAGAAAGTCCTGCATTGTGCTTAAAGGTAGATTTGTTTTGCTTTTGCTTTCATTGCTGGTTAGACAGCTTGCCATAAAGATTATATTATATTCTCTGTGCCTGGCATTGAATGTAGGTCTAAAGTTATTGTAAAACAAGATAATTTTGGTAATAAAACTTACATGTCTTTTTCATTATATTCAAGAGAATATAATTACATTTACTTAGCAACTTTCCCAGATTTTTGTTTTCTCTTTGATTTCTCACTTCTTTAAGGGTGCCATGTCTTTATCTTTGAAGCAGTTGGGTCATATTTAATATCATGTGGTTTTATCTGTTTAGGGTTCATAGAATCTATGACTGCTAAAACTGTGTCTATTTACCAAATCTGTAGAAATTCCCCAACCCCTTCCTCAGTGGGTTTATAAAAGGCAAGAATTGTGACATCTCCCTCTATAACTACCTGTTCTGGTTCAACTTGTGAATGTGTGACCCTTATATTTTAACATTACCTTACTAAACTTTACCTGCTGGGGACTCTAAACTATTGTCTAGAGAAGTCCTGTTCACAGTCTGTTAGAAACTTCTTAAAGATTTGGAGTTGGGGAAGAAAAGAGAATAGGATTAGAGAGAGGTTTCATGTGTCAGATTTAGAAGTTTCCCATCTTTGTTCTCATCCACCTGACTGTTAGGAGACAGTGAGGTGAATTGTTTCCAGGCATAAACATGGTCCTTCTATTCCTACAATGCCTCCAGAACAGAGAAATGCAAGTCAAGGGACAAAGATGTCTTATCTGACAACTAATGTTTTTCTAGAGAGCTAGGCAAAGAGGTACTTGAAACCCATATTCTTAGAAGCAAACCTATGCTCATTATAGTCTTTTCTTATCTCTTAGGGTTCTAAGTCTTTTTTTGCTGTTTTCACCAATTAGAAAACTTATACATCTTCTGAAACTGATTTTTGAGAAAATACTTTGTTATCCACTACTCAGGCCTGTGTATACTTGAGACCAAAGGCCAGTCATCGCTAACTCCATAGTTTTTCCGTGATGCTTAAAAACCAAGTGGCTAGAAAGGCCTCAGAAATCTTCTTAAAACGGTGCCACTGCATGTGATGAGCATTGTCTGCTGAAGGATCAGAGGTGGTATAAGCTTTCTAGCCTGATTTTTGTCAGCTTCCAGAAAAAGCCTATTTTATTTTTTGTTTCAACTCTTTCAAGTGCTATGACTCTACTATTAGCAGGAACTCAGTATAAAAGGGTCTTAAAATTGACTTTCATTTCACTACTCAGTATCAGTCATAAATAGTTCTCTTGAATGAATATTTAGAACACATTTAAATAAAAATTCTAGAGGTACAAATTGTATTAGGTTTGCTTTTGCCTCATATAAAGCTGAGAATTTTATTTATTTTTTTAGTGAGGCAGCATCAATAAATGTGGTACTTCCCCTTTAGCATATGCTCAGAACTGTTTTCGAAACATAAGTTCAGAAAAGAAGAAACTAGAATTCCTTTTTTTTTTTTTTTTGCTAGTACCTCCTGGGTCCAAGGCATTTTTGCAGGGAGAGAGGGAGCTGGTTTTGCTTAGTTGTCTCTGAGGTCTTCCTCCAAAATATTCCAAACTAATATTTGGGTTTTTAACTGTTACAGTCTTATTCTGAGTGAAGCATCCAGATCTGCTTGATATTTGTGGAATTTGGCACTTACATCATTTGATTTGTATTTAGATTCTCTTTATAAGATTTTATAGAAAACTCTCAAGCCCAGAAAGAACCAAGGCAGTTCTTTCTTATTAAAGACCATTGACAGATGACTGCACAGTGGGATAGGAGGCAGTGACTCCTTTCCAGATCCCCATAATCTACCTCCCCATCATTCTCAGTTTTATCAGATAAGAAATGCTGTGTTAGGCTTTGTCATTGGTTTGGCAGAGTCACCGAGCCCATAAAAATTTAATTCTGGTAAAACAAAAACAAAAATACAAAACCAGAAAACAGTATAATCTCTGAAGAATTTACTCCTAAACTTGGAACACTTATCTTAGAGTCTAGGTTTAAAATGAACTACTTCCCATATGAGATTCCCTGAGAGAGTAAAGTTAAATATATGTGGAACTAGAAAAATAACATTACAGTAATCTGACTACCCAGAAATCCTAGACAATTTATATGTAACCAGTTAGAAATGGCCATAAAATGAAGAGGAGGAATTAAGTTAAATAAAGGGCCATGAGTTAAGTTTTAGTTATTGGCCATTCACTTCCTTCACAGCTTGCTTTGGAAAGTAGTCACAAGTGACTTGTTGATCTGGGAATGCTTGTATTTTCCTTCCTGCTCTGTTTTCCCTCCTATAACTGCACAGAAAGTACCTTACCAAGAGAACAATGGCTGGTTAAATGAATGTGTAGTCTTTACAAACACATTGAGGTCATTTACCTCCTGAGCACACCAGGCACATTGAGGTCCAATGAGTAAGCAGTCTTCACAGGTCTCAGCACCTCCTGTAGCACAGCCACCTACGTTTAAACCCAGACACAGGGATTCAACACATTCTTCCTCATCTGATGAGACTTATGGCTCATACAGTACTTGAACAAAGCAATATAAACATTAATTTTAGTCTTCAGAATGTTAGCAATTTATACAGGTTATTTTCTACCTATAATGTTAACACTACATATATCTTATTAACCCCTCCCACACCACCAATTGTTCTCTTCTCCCTTAAACTATGAAACTGTTTCACCGTTCACAAGTACAGAATCATACTAATTACTCTCTTTCAGCATCATCCACTTTAATTAAAAAAATTATTTGCACTGGTTAAGAAAAGCTTCTCAGAAGGGATTTAAAAAATTAATTCCCTTTTCTCTCTCCAGTAAGTGTTTTTAAGTGGAAGACCTTGTTCTACAATGTAGTAGCTAGAAAAGTTACTAAAATGGTTACCACAAAAGTGTTAAGAAATCCTATTGTGCAGTAATGCCGTTTAATTCTCCTCATTAAAATGCCCACGCAACCTTTGTATTTATTTACCTTAAGCCTAGAGCTTTCACTGTGGTAACAGCTCGGTGTTTGCCTGTAATTGTTACAGTGTTCGCTCAATGGCAAAAGAGCAATAGAAAGAGATCAAATAAAAATAACTTCCGATCTAGTTTCTGAACCAAATGACAGGTTTGTCAAGCATACCACAAAAACAATATATCAGAGAGCTCAGACCTTACCTTGTACGTGATCATTCCTTCCTAGGATTAGAAAGAACAGGCAGAGCAGTTCGATCCCCATTCGTTTCAGTTCTCGCTGTGCACACAGATTAAAAAATGAATTACCTTCAACATTACAAGACCAAATCTCAACACCGTCAAGTCTGTCTTTCTTGAAGTGTGAAAAATTAACTACTACTCACACTCTTTAGAAAAGAAGCTTGAGATGTAAATAAAGTTTTCATTAGGACTGAAATGAAAACAGGCTACCTGGACAGGTAAAGAAGAAAAGCTGTGTTTAAAAGCAACTTCAACATGATTTACTTCCTTGTTCTCCTTATAAGGAAAGCAGGTGTATAATCACGAGAAGGAGGGGGAATTCATTCACTAGAAATGTTTGTGTAAATTCTGCTAGAGCCACTGTACCCTAGATTAAGTCAATATCTTTAGTGAAATATTGATCAGTGAAATGTCAAGAGCATCTGAAAAGTGATCTACTATTGTTTCTACTGAAATAATAACTAAAGAAATAACTAATGAGCCTAGAAAATAAAACAAGTTTAGAGGTTATATCTGAAGTTTTTTTCAAATCAATGAAATGAAAATACCTCAGGTTTTGTTACCCATTGTTAAATCCTTTACAGAGAATTTAAACAAATTCTGAAAAGTAAAATATTTACTTTGTAGTCAAATTAGAAGTCAGAGTAGGGAAAGTTAAGCAATATTCTTTTGTTTCAGCCCAGATGTGAGGTGTTTTTCTGTAAGTTTGAATTATTTAAGAAGCTGTATTGGAAAATGAAACACATGAAAACCAAATTAGATAAATATTAATTCCAGAAAAAGTGCAATGGAAACAAACAATGTTGCCTGCAATTCTGAATCCCTCTGAATAGAGATCAATTCACACACCAGTTCACCTGGCTTCTAGCCACCACTTGGCACATAACACGTATTTATTTCTTGAGAGAAAGGGTGACAATTTATTTTCAAATATACAGTTAACCTCACTGTTGAGTTTTATTTGGTGACATACCTCAAGGTTTACTGCTGACTCTGTGCTCAGCTGTCACTCCTGGAAGTGCTTGGGACCATATGTGGTGCTATGGATTGAACCAGAGTACACTGTGATCAAGGCAAGCACCTTAACCACCCTACTGCCTCTTTGACTCCATGTGGTTAATTTTTATATTTTCCCCTAACATATTTAGGATGGAGTTTTAGGATTTGTAGGAACTGCAAGCAGATATGAGAAAGTATTCATTTTGTTATTCTCTAAACTTTCTGACCTTAGACTTCTCTATGGCTTGGTTTATATTCTGGAACACTATATTTTAAATTAAGGTATATTTCTAGTCAAGCATGAAAAACCCATAAAGAGAGGACAACTAGACATGCTCAGTTTCTTCTCACAAGACTAAGTTCAGTTTTGAATGCCATCAGTGACAAGAACCTGGAAAAGCATGACAAGAGTCCTGTAGGCGAAAACAAGCAAAACAGAATTCTAAAGTGTTGGAAATGTGGGCCAAGGAGTGATAGTACGTGTGTAGGGCATTTGCCTTGCACAAGGCTGACACAGATTTGATCCATGGCATCCCATATGATCCCCCAAGTACCACCAAATGTAGTTTCTGAGTGCAGAGCCAGGAGTAACCCTTGAGCATCACAGGGTATCACTCAAAAAAGAAAATAAAGAGTTGGAAGTAAGCCTTTTGGGAGAAAAAGAGTTCTATGGTATTAACTGATTTAGCCTGAAGGAAAATGATTGAGATACAAATGATCTGTGACCGTCATATTGCTACAGTAAAAAAAATTAAGTAACAGCTATGATTCACTCATTCAGCAAATATTTATTGAGCATCTGTTATGGCCCAGTATTGTACTAGAAGCGGAGGATAGGTCAATTAACAAGACCAAGTTCTTCACGCATGAATCATATGTTGTAGACTGACATGGTGGGTGAGGGGCAGGCAGATTCCTGGGAGGAAACAGATTCTTAAAGTTAGGTCATGATAAGGGCTGTGAAAAGGGTTTAAAAATAGAGGCGGCCGGGGAGGGGGGAGCGGGGGGCTGAGGTTTGTTGTTTAGGGAGAATTTTTTTTCTGATTGGGTGACATCTAACAGAATCCTAAGTGATTTGGGTGACAAAATGCAGAGGGCCTGAGACAACCTTACACTAGGCAATTGATTAAAGAACAGTGGAATATAAGAATTAAAGGAATAGAATAGACAATGAGGTCTGCATCAGGGACAGAGGCAGATGACATATCATCTTGACCTTGAATTTTATTCTAAATATCTTGGAATGTCACTGGAAAGTTATTAACAGGGAAATGATACTATTTAATTTACAATTTTAAAAGAATCACAATAGCTTTTGTGGAGGTTAGTCTCAGGGCCAAGGCTGGAAGGTTTGAGAATGGTTCCTACAGAGAAAAGATATTTTGGATAAGGAAGTTGATGCTGTTGATGAGGGAAGAAGTGATAACAATAAATAATATAATTTTAATGGAAATAGTTCAATGAAATAATGATTTAATGGCTATTATGTTAATATAAATATTTGACAACAAGATTTTGGGGGCCTGAGCAACTGCTTGATATACTCTTGGCTGAGAAGATCAGGTTTGGAAAAAAGATCAGGTTTCATGGGATTCATGTTAGAAGAGGCTACATAAGCTGTTTCATATTTAGCCTGGCAATGGGAGAAATGTTGAATAGTCAGCTATAAATTTGAGATTATCAGCATAAATTTAAAAATCTGAGGCTGAATGAGATCCCCACGCAAGGAGCTGTTGAGAGGGAGGATCTCTGAGGACTGCCCAGATCTGGCTGTCAGTAGGAGGATGATGCAGCGAGAGAAGCTACTGCCCAAAGAGCCTTTCTTCGTGCTAAAAATGAGCATATCCTTGGTGGAAGACAACACTCTAGGTTTCCTATTTTTGCATATCGCACAAGCTGAGGCACTGATAGTATTAAATCCAGATTATCTGTACAAGGATGTTTGCAAAGTGAAGAGACTTTGAAGATAGGGATAGTATCTATCTCTAGGACAAAAGAAAATTGCTTATACCTTTGAAAGATAAAGATAGTGTCTCTCTTCAGAGTCAAAAGCGTGTGTATTTGTGTGTGTGTGTGTGCATGTGTGCGTGCGTGTCTGTCTGTCTGTCTGCCTGTGTATCTGTGTGTGTGTATATGGCTCATTTAAGAAAATAGAGGATTTCCAGATTTCTCTCTTAGAACCCAGCCTACCACATAGTGGTGGGTGCCACTTCTTGGAGTCTTCCCAGAGGAATTGGCCTTGGTGTAGTGGTGAGAGGGCTCTGCATCTAAGGTTATTGCTATTGTAAAGTTGTTTTTTTTTCTTATCTCTGACCCAGGCAGCTCTTGTTTCTTTTGGCATCTATAAATCTGCGATGAAATTATGTGCAGATTGCAAGCAAGGTATGGTCCCTCTTAATTCTCATCATCTTTCACTTAAAGTCCATCTTTTCCTACTGGCTGAACATACAGTTTTCAAACTCCACCTGGAAGTTAAGATCTTATGTCCCACAAGACTTCTTGAATTAATTAATGCTCCCCTGGGTCCACAGTTTTCCTAGGTCTTGAGTTGTCTCTACTCACTGCCTCTGTGGAAGTCATCTTTAGGCAATTTGGAGGAGCTGGGATGAGGGATACCTGCACAACTCTCCATCGACCTATTCCCTAGAAATGTTTCTGGTTCTAGTTGCCTCCAAAAATGTCTTTCGCCTGGGAAACACAGACTGCCTCCTCATTATGAACTGTTGCAGTGGGTTATGAGTAGGAGTGTTATAGACCCGTTTTAAATTATCTTCTTTCCTCTCACCAATTGGATGCTAGCAGTGGCTATAAGGTCCTTGGGGGAACACCAGTGAATTTGACCCTGGATTTTTGTTAAGGATCCTGTGCATCCCACATTCAGAGTTCCATACCAGTCCCTAAAATGGTCACCCCTTCAACTGTCATTACCCCACACCCCACTTTTTAAATTGAATATCTGTGAGATAGACCATGACAAATCTGTTCATGATTGGGTTTCAGTCATACAGTAATTCAACACTGATTTCTCCACCAGTGTACATTTCCCACCACCAATGTCCCCCATTTCCCTCTGACCATCTCCAAGTCCCTCCTACCCCCTGCAGCCTGCAGCCTGCCTCTGGGAGGCACTTTCTTTCTCTGCCTCTATCTCTGAATCTGTCTGTCTGTCTCTCTCCCCGCCCCCCTTTTGTGTATTATGCTCTACAATACAGGTACTAAGAGATAATCGTGTTTGTTTAAGGCGTTCAGTATTTTAATCAGGAAGGCAAAACTGAAGTAGCTATTTTAATGGGTGGCAGCTTTGGGGTGTGGACATCACTGCTGAGAATTCCCGAAGGTCAGGGAGGTGGGGGGAAGTAGTCCATCCAACCCTGAGAAAACCTGGAGAAACCGCATTTCTCCATCTGAATTTTCATCAGATTATATCTCAGTGAGGTCAGTCCTGAGACCATGTCACCTGGTCCGGGCCATGGCAGTGATTTTGGATTGTGGAGCAAACAAACAGCTGCTGGGATCTCTGACCCAAGCCCAGTCCCCTCTGATTGGCCCTAGTCTGTTCAGCCTTGCACGGCTTCAAGATTAACTGCAGCTTTTACATTCTTTTGAGATTTATATATGGGTCTCTGAAGCAAGGGCGGTAGAGGAGCTTGCAAGGTGATGGTGCTAGAGTTGGTTCATGAGGGTGACTGCTAGTGCTTCCAGAAGCATAGGGAAGTAGTACCTCTCCATTCCATGAAAGCCTGGAGATTTCAGTCACAAAGCTCACATATTCAGATTTTCAATAGGTTAATATCTCAGTGAGGTCTGTCCTGAGACGATGGAGTTCGACTAGGATCACCCCTTATTTTTAAGTTTTTGAATGTACTGCTGGTGTTCCTGAAAGCAACTGCTTCCATTTCATTCTTCTCACTGTCTGAAGCATCTCTCCATCCAGATGTCAGTCAGCATGGACATCAGTGCCTTCAAGAAAGCCTTGTTGGTCTCCCGGCTAGCCCCAGGCCTCTTTTCCTTTGGCCTTTCACCAGGATGACCATTTTCACTCTGATAATTTTGGACCAAAATCCTATGCCTGAGTCCTTGTCTCTCTCCCTTTAAGGCATTTATTCATTCAAGTATATATTAGACTTCTTAGTTTTAGGAAGGGACTGTATCCAATCTTTGTATTCCCAGCAAGTGTAGCACTTTGTGAGGAGTCAATATCTATTGAATAAATGGATGAATTTTATGTTCTCATTATCTATTTTGCCTGTTACAAAGCAGGCACTTCATGAATATTGAGTAAACAGCCAAGTAAATGGATGCATGGCTTTAAAAGGGGCATCACACCATTAAGAGAAGAGGTTTTACTGCTTGAATTGTGATTAAAATCATGCAATGCCTTTGTGTAGGGAAGAGAAAGAGAACAAGAATTTTAGAGAAAATACAAAGTGGAGCAACATGACAAGAAAGAGCCATATACTCGGACCAGTGTATGGGTGGGGTTGTGGGAAGCTCAGTCCATGAGGCTTAGGGAAAACAATTGGTCCTTCCTGAAACTGTGGTGCCTAGTGCCCTCTTCTGGAAAATACCCATCTAGGCCTTTGTGAAGGGAGACAGTTAGCCTCCCTAGCTGTTCATAAGCTGGTCTGGACTCCTCAACATATTCCAAATGAAAACTGTTACCTCTCTTCCTATATATTTTGAAATGTATTGGAAAAAGACACCAAAAATCCAGGGCTTGGTAATGGATGTCATGAAGCTGGCAGAAAGAGAACATCTGGAGGAAAGGGAATTTGATGTTTCTGAAGCAAGCATTAATAGGAGTTCTATTGGATTCTGACCCTTAAGCTACGACATAACCCAGGGCAGAGTCATAGTGGAAGGAAATGGTACAAAGTGTCCCTAAATAGTAAAAGTATAGAAACGGCCCCATGCTCAAGAGCTGAAAATTGGCATCACATTCACCAGCACTGTGAAGGGGAAGCCTCATGACCCAGACTTAGAGCTACAGGATCGCACTGAGAACCCTGCTTTCTCTAGGAACCTACCTTTTTCAAAAATTGATTTTATTTATTTATTTATTTTTTTTTTTAATTTTATTGAATCACCATGTGGAGGGTTACATAGTTCTCAGGATTATGTCGGTTATACAGTTCTCAAACACCCTTCACTTCACCAGTGCCCATCTTCCATCACCAACCCCCCCAGTATACCTGCCGCCCCCTCCCACCTCCCCAGTCCCAACCCTTGCACATGATATGTTTCACTTCGTTTACGCCTTATTTCGATTACATTCCATGTTTCAACACACAACTCACTACCGTTGTTGGGGTTTCCCCCAAAAAAGAAAAGCAGTCCTATTGCCAAGGAGGCATTTGATAGTTCTCCATTGCTAAGAATATAGAGATATTAAGTCCCGCTGTTTGTTACATAGTTTTTCTTTTTCCCCCTTGCCCCGCGCCACCGAGTTCACGCCTGTTTTAGTAATCTCCACGCTGCCTGACAAGGGAAAAAAAACCGAAAAGGATGGTTATTTCCCGTCATCAGCAGGCGTGGGGCTCTGGCTTAGTTGATAGACTTGTAGAGTATCTGCAAGCAGTCTCTGGAACCGAAGGTCTTGCGCTGGTATCGGCTCCGGCTCGAGATTCCACCAGCGTCCCACTGTTCCATGTACATAATTTTTCCCCTTATATCCCATTCCCACGCCACCAGGTCTGTTTGCTTAATGGACATCACACTGTAGTTGATGACACACCGCGTTTCTTCCCGAGAAAGAAGAAAATTTCTTCTCAGCCGGCGTGGGGATATAGCTTAGTTCAGTCTAGTGAGATGGCTACCACTTTGATTGCCTTCAATATTTCAGCAACAGACTTACTATTAGGATCTCCCACAAAAGTCCGCCCCATTAGAAAGGAACCATTACATATTGCTCATACCAAGATGACATTAAGTCGCGTGGCCGCGGCAGCGGCCACACGGTTTTGGGTTTCTGTATAAAGTCCAGGGAAAGTACAACCAGAAATAACATCACTACAAACTTTTACCCTTTTATGGTGCTCATAAGATGGAGAAACCTAGAGAGAGGCTCGGCGTCTCCGTTTTGCGCTCAGGAAAACCGCGGCCCCTGCGCTGTGCTCAGGAGGGAGGAGTTGAGAGAGAGACAGGTTAAAAGAATTGGGGGATGCCCGGGTCCCACAGCTTCGGCACGCCGTGGGGTCTCTGGTCCCATGCCGGATTTAGTTCAGTGGGCTGCTTGGAGTCCGAGGGCGCTCCCTCGGGCCCCTCCATCATGCTCCTTCCACAGCCGGGTCCAAAAGCAAATTGATTTTATTTTACATTCTAAAACCTTATGCTTTTAAACCTATAAACAAAATATTCATAGTTTTTTGACACCATTGTAGACAAGTGAAATTAAAGAGAACTGATAATATTATGTAGCTTGCATAGAGATTTGAGGGACAGCAACAGCAAAGTATTTGGGCAGTGTTTCAGTTGAAAATAATAATTACTTATATAATTATTATACCTTTAGTTCTCTCTAAGTATATATATATGTATATATATAAAGAACCTTCCCTGTAATATAATAAAATAAACTTCTAAAGTTGATATGAATTCTTCATACAAAACTAGGCAACTAAATTATTATTATTATTATTATTATTATGTTTTGGGGTCACACTTGGTGGAGTTCAGAGCTTGCTCCTAGCTGTGCACTCACAGATCACTCCTGGCAGTGTTAAGGAGCCTTATAGGGTGGTGGAGATCATACTCAGTGGCCTGCATGCAAGGCACGCACTTCACCCACAGTACTATCTCTCTACCTCACAGAAGTGTGTAACATGAGGTAGTTTCTCAGGGACTTTTATTGACCTAACCATAGCTGGGGCTCAAGTGGGGGTTGGTAAATGCAAAACAAATTTCTTATCCCTTATACTATTCAACTATCCAACTCCAAATGCAACTAAATTCTTATAATATTCTTTTTCATATGATATAGTGGAGTCTACTTTCTGAAAAGCCTTTAGATTATTTGTATTTATTGGTATAGTGCCTTTAATTCAGTAAGCACAAATCATTTTGTTATCATTTAAGAATAGGAAACTCAGAGAATAGAAAAATAGAATAGGGGCTGGAGCGAGCGGGTAAGGCATTTGCCTCGCACTCGGCCACAGGGTTTGATTCGCAGCAACAGTCCATGAGCACTGCCAGGAGTAATTTCTGAGTGCAGAGCCAGGAGTAACCCCCAAGCATCGCAGGGTGTGACCCCAAAAGCAGAAAGAAAAAAAATAAGGTAATTTAACACTTCATACATTTGCTCTGTCTACTTTCACTTTAGTCACTTGAATAATTTAAAATTATTTCTCCACTGGTATATTGAGTATTCAATTCAGTGTTTATCAGCATAACTTATTTTTATTTGGTTTTTTAAAATAAATTTAAGTTTCATTGAAGTAGTATTGGTGTCAGAAGCAATAGCACAGTGGGTCGGGCATTTGCCTTGCACATAGCTGACTCGGGTTTGATTCCTCTGTTCCTCTCGGAGATCCCAGCAAGCTACCGAGAGTATCTAGCCCGCACAGCAGAGCCTGACAAGCTACTGGTGGCATATTCAATATGCCCCAAACAGGAACAACAAGTCTCACAATGGAGACATTACTGGTACCCACTTGAGCAAATTGATGAGCAACAGGATGACAGTGACATAGTGATACAGTGATGTTTTAGGGGTGCAACACATCCCACCAGAGTAACAGGCATAGTAATAGAACAGTGCGTAGTTCAGGGAGCAGCATCTCCTGTGCTCCACCCCCATCATGCCCTTGCAGAGATGTAGAAATGGGCTGGCTTTGCTGAGCCCAGACTCGAGGAAGTCCTGTGACTCCATCTGATTCATTGTGTTTGGCTAGATTTCTTCCCAGAGCAGGTCACTCATCCACATTAGAGAACAATAATCTAGGGATCAGCGGGGTTATCCCCAGGGTACCTCAACACACTTCGGAGAGTAAACACTGACTAAACCTCACCAAGAACCACTTGGAACCCTGGGGAAGATAGTAATAGTTGTAGCACTGGGGATGACCTACTGTGTTACGTGCTTCAGTTCAAGTACTAGTGACGAGTCTACCTCCTGTTTTTCTATGAAAGTGTTTCCTAGTTAGTACCAACCTCCTCTTTGGCTCTGGCCCTGATGTGTTTTGGTATTTGCAGGATGCCAGATACCTTTGTTTCAAATCTCAGATTTAAGATCTTTAGTAACAATTTTCTATGAACTTAGTCTGCTATCTCTACACTGTGCTATTTTGTGAGCTAGGCATTAAATTACAGCCCAGTATTTACTTTTTTTTATTAGTACAATAAAAACCTAGAGCCTGGCAAGCTACCCTTGGCATATTTGATATGCCAAAATGAGTAACAACAAGTCTCACAATGGAGACATTACTGGCGCGTCTTTGAGCAAATCGATGAACTTCAGGACGACAGTGCTACAATCTCCAGTGCTACAGTAAAAACCTCTATGCAGAATAGACATCTACATTCCTGTATTCATTGCAGCTCTCTTCAAAATCACCAAAATCCGGAAACAACCCAAGTGTCCAAGGACAGATGACCAAATAAAGAAACTGTGATACATGAACACAATAGAATACTATTTAACTATAAGAGAAAATAAAGGAATGTGTATGTGTGTAGATCTGGAGAATATCATGCTGAATGAAGTTAGTCAGGAGGAAAGGGACAGATACAGAATTATCTACCTCATATCTGTGATACAAATCACTTCACTTGTATCACTTGTAGTCCCGTTGATCTCCGATTTGCTTGAGTGGGAGCCAGTAACATCTCCATTTGTCCCTGTCGCGAGCTAGTGTAGCCCAATGATATCTGCTCGCTCCAGGAACAGAAAGAGCCTCAAATCGTTCATTCAGAGATTTGACGAAGAAATCTGACCATCTAGTTGGTGGGCGGCCACAAGGTCTTCTGACGTCCTGTGGAATCCAGTCAGTAACAGCTCTAGTCCAGCGGTCATCTCTGAATCACATTACATGACCGGCCCATCTGATTTTTGATGCCTTGGCAAACAAGACAGCATCCCTGATTTTTTACTGTCGACGGAGGTCAGCACTCCGGATTCCTTCTCTCATTTGACTGAGATGTGATATTCCCAGAATAGCTCTTTCGATTCCTCTTTGGGATACCCTAATAGCATTCTCATCCTGCTTGCGTGGGGCCCAGGTCTCTGAGGCATATGTTAGTGCAGGAAGAACGGTGGAATCGAAAAGATGTGCCCGGAGTTAGAGGTTCTTCGTTCTCTTAACCACCTCTTTGACGCTCTTGAATGCATTCCACGCTGCTCTCTTCCTCCTGCACAGTTCTGGCACCAAGTCATTCCTCATGTTGATTTCTCGACCCAGGTACACATAGCTGCTGCATTCGGAGATGTTTGTTCCATTGAGAGCAAATGGAGCTTCAGGGACCAGTTCGTTTTTCATGAACATTGTCTTGTTGAGATTCAGCTGCAATCCGACCTTTCCACACTCGCGGTCGAAGTCGGCCAGCATTTGTGCCGCTTGGCTAATGTTTGGTGTTATGAGAACGATGTCATCAGTGAAGTGGAGGTGGTATAACTGCCGACCGTCTATCTTCACTCCCATTCCTTCCCATTCCGGTTGCATGATGTTCTCAAGGGCGGCACTGAAGAGTTTTGATGAAACTCTTGCCGCACTCCTCTCTTTACATTATCGATCATTGATCATTGGGATATAAAAGAAATACCAAATGCCTGAAGACAACAGAAACTACAAACTGGTCTCTAGTAGGAATCATGTAACTGCAAGAGGGGATAGTAAGGGAAATGGGATGGAGCGGGGAACACTGAGGTAGTGGTGGATAGAAGCTGATGCCAATGGAGGGTGTGGTATTGGAATGTTTTGTGCATGAAGCCCTGCTATTATCACAGTGCCTGAAATAGAATATTTTTTAAAAAAAATGTAATGCAGGGGCCAGAGAGATAGTACAGTGAGTAAGGCACTTTAACATGGTCTACACAGGTTCAATCTCTGGTATGTTCCCCTGAGACCCACCAGGAGTAAGCCCTGATCACTGCTAGGTTTTGTGAGCACTGCCCAAGAACAAGAAAAAGAAATAATGCAAAATCAGAAGAAAAATAGACACGAAGGTGTTTATAGATTCTACATAAAATTAGGACATAGTACTGAAGACTTGAAGATTTCAGGCCGAGGTATTTCACTAAAAATTTCCTAGAAATGTTTCCACTTTGGAATCCAGCATCTAGCCTCACCTAGAGTAAAGTGAAGTTCTGAGCCACTCCCCTATGGAAACTGGGAGTCTGAGATGAGGCTTCATCTGTTTCCCAATCAAAACAGCCTCTGGCTTCACTCAGGATTTGTATGTATACTATGATATTTTAAAAGCATTCCCTCTGAGACAGGCTGTTAAGCATTTTATTTAGTGTTACCTACTTTCCCCTTAACACTGCTATGCTATGAGGCAATGAGACCACTTTACTTCCATATAACAAATGAGGAAATTGAATCATAGAAATGTACATAAATAACCTGCCAGTGTTACACTAATGCTCAGACAATGGAGCCAGAAAACTACCTTCATCTTAAACTCAGATCACCATGCACACCACCTCCTGGTGGAGATATTTGTAGAGCCTAAGCACAGCTGTTAGCAATAAATAAAATCCTTTAAGCAACCTTTAAATACATTTGTCTTTTGGTCTCTGGATCCCTTGTGTTCATGCCAGCTCTGTATCAACTTGTCTCCCTTTTGGTAGGATTTGTTGTTCACTCTGGAATGATTCATGACCAAGAAATGAGACAGAAGTGTAACCTAGATCATACAAAGCATTGAAAAACAAATGAAGCAAAACATGTTGCTTAGCCCTTGGGGCAAGGTAGAATCAGGGATCAGAGATCTTGCCTCGCATAGAGAGGACAATGACAACAATCCTGGGCATTTCATAGAGGCAGACAGTGACTCAGGATTAGCTGAGCCACCACTGCTGCACCTCTCTTTACACAGCTATAGTTTCACTCCCAGTTAAGGAGAGAATGATTCTTTCTTTGCAAGCCTAACACAAATCTGTATGGTAGGTTTGCTCGAGAAACTCACTTCAGGTTTCAGAATTCATTTTGAATTTTAAGGAACTGAGCTTTTCCTCTTCTTCAGTACATAGAGCAAAAGCAAAGATATATAAGAACTTGCACAAAATATTGGCAAATATGAACTCATTCTGATTTCACTCTGAAGGTCGGATCTCTAGACCCTATTTTCTATAATGCAAATGCTTTGCCACAACAAGCAGCTAACATGGAAAAGCTGAGAACTTGATAGCGATTGAACCATTCATTCCCAGCTGCCAAAACTTCTCAATACTCCTTTTTTTTTCCTTTTTAAAGATAATTCAAACAGTCTCTCTAGCCAGAGGTTAAGATTCCTTGGTTTCAACAATTTTTTTTCTGTGAAGCTGTATCTCTTATATTGAGGGCTGCTGTGGACAGTGGCATTACTGGAAAAACCAAACCCTTTATTCATTTATTTATTTAGCAAGTGTCTGTTTAGAGACTACTAAATGTGGAGCACTGTTTTGGAAGGAAGTGGATAACTAGAAAAAAGAGCAAGTATGTAGTCTCTGGTGTTTGGGGACAATGAAGATGACTGGTGAAACTGGAGTGGAGCAAGTGGGTGAGCACAAGAAGGAAATAGGTCAGAAAGGTAGGGAGCACTCATGGGGCCCTTTAAGTGAGCCTTGTTGGACAAGGTCAGGACTCAGGACTTTTATCCTGAATGAGAAAGGAAGCTTTGGTGTTTTTTAAAAAAAATTTTGGTGGGGGTGGGGTTAGTGGGAATCATGAAACTTATATCTGAAAGGACCACTCTTGCAGTCTCGAGAAGCAGGGTGGATGGAAGCAGGGACACCTAGCCAAGGCTGTTGAAGCAGTTGAGCCCAGAGATGACAAAAGCTTGCGCCAGGGAGATGATGTGAAATGGTTGTATGTTGGATGTATGTCCAAGATAGACAAGATTCACAAATAAATCCCTTATTATTAAGGAGAGAGATTGTACATTTGAGGATGACTCCAAGAGGACTAGAGTCCCCTACTTGATAACCAGGGCATCAGAGACAGGTTTCTTCAGACTCACCAGAGGGACATCATCACACACTCTGCCCATCATAAGAGTCATTGTACCAGTCCACTCTCATAATGTCTGCAGGCATAGCTGCAAGAGATGTGTGTGGCATAACAGGAAAAGTCAGAACTATGCAGGCAAGTGCACTAGGATGTGACTGTCTACATGCTTGTGTGGTTAACATAGCTTCAATCCAGTCAAAGTCTGATTAGTTGTCATCTCTGTTCTGTAATTCTCCATGACCTGGTATTTGGAGAGCAAAAAAAAAAAAATAAACCTAAAAAAATCCCTGTGGTCCCACAGTCCTTCCTACTGCACTTTTGAAGTTTCAGTAGAAAAAAAAATCCTAACAGATTATATATGTGTACAATAAGATAACTGCTGCCCTTTATTTCAAAGGAGTTAGTTTAGGTAATTTTAAAAAGTCACTTATTTACATTCATATTTGTGGCCACATTCGATGGTGCTCAGCTGTGCTCAAGGGGTACCCCTGGTTCACTGCTCACTCCTGATGTTGCCCCATGACCATATGCAACCATTGAACCAGTGCCCTTGCCACAGCCTTATGCTAGGCAAGTACCCTAGCCTTTTTTTAAAATTTATTCTTTTATTGAATCGCCATGTGGAAAGTTACAAAGCTTTCAGGTTTAAGTCCCAGTTATACAATGCTTGAACACCCATCCCTTCACCAGTGCACATATTCCACCACCAAGAATCACAGTATACGTCAACCCACCCCCCCCCACCTCCCCAGCACCCCACCCCACCTGTGTAACTGATAAATTTCACTTTTCGTTCACTTAAGTACCCTAGCCTTTGTACAATCTCTCTGGCTCCTGTCTTATTTTGGTGGAGGCTCTGCTCAGGAATGACCCCTGGCTTTGCTCCAGAACTGTTTTCAGTGCTAGGGATTGAACCAGGACCGGCAAGCTAGTTTTAACCCCTATACTGTCTCTCTGGGCCCCCAGAACTTGGTGTTAAAAATGAGTTTTAGAAGATGGCACCTGCCATGTGGGTGCTGCCGCCGCTGTTTTCCGTGCAGGAAGACAGGGTGGGGAGGAAAAAATCCACCAACAACTATAGTGAGTTTTGTGTTGAAATATGGAATGTAATCAAGGTAAAGATAAAATGAAGTGAAAGATAAAATAAAATGAAGTCATTAGTTATACAGTAGGGGGCAGGGGGTGGGGGCGGGGGGTATACTGGGGTTTTTGGTGGTGGAATATGGGCACTAGTGAAGGGATGGGTGTTTGAATATTGTATAACTGAGACATAAACCTGAGAACTTTGTAACTTTCCACATGGTGATTTAATAAAAAGTTAAAAAAATGAGTTTTAAAATATCACTGAAGTAAAATTACAGAGATTGAGAACAGATGAGTGTTTTCCAGGAGTTAGGAATTGGGAAAGGGATGGTATGGTTAGAGTATCATGAAGCAGCCTTGTGGAACAGTTCTCTATCTCAATGGTAGTTACACTGAGCTACAAATGTGGGAAAATTAACTAGATCTACATACATACTCACCACAAAGCGTGTAAAACTGGTGAAATATCTGATTAAGCTATGTAACTTGTACCGGGTCAGTTTTCTGATTGTGATATTGTGCTAGAGTTTTTGGGGTGGTGCTGGGGAGGTCAAGTGATGTGTGCTTGGGGCAGAGCCTGGCAAGCTACCCATGTCATGTTCGATATGCCAAAAACAGTAACAACAAGTCTCACAATGGAGATGTTACTGGTCCCCACTAGAGCAAATCGCTGAACAATGGGACGACAGTGCTACAATGACATATATATATATACATATATATATATACACACACATATGTGTGTGTGCTACAAGAAGGTAAGATGGACCTATTTAACTTTGAAAAAAGATTCTTGCAAAAAATCTGTATTTCTGACTAATTTTGACATTTACCATGTCATTTTTGCAGTTGTAACTGCAACTTATTCTTTGAAAATCAGAGAAAAATGCTGACCAGTGATTTTGTTGCAGAGTATTCCTTGTTTTAGAGTATCCCTCATGAAGTCCCATGGGACAACTACTACTTTCAGTGACCATTTTATGAATTTTCTTGATTGTTACTAATACCCACTTACCTATCAGTAAGTTTCCAGCCAACTAAATAGGGAAAATAATTGATCCTGAGGAAAACACCAACTAGTAGTCCAACAAGCTATTCAAAATTAGCCTGTTGACTTGGGCGACAGCTTAGTGGTCCAAAGTGTCTCTGCCTTTGTAAACATGGTGCCTGTGTTTTATCTTACTACTGCCTGTATAGTCAGATCATGGTCCCAGAGGCTCTGCTCAACATTTAGTAGTCTCTAAACAGATATTTGCTAAATAAATGAATGAATAAAGGGTTTGTGCCAGCACAGCAACAAAAATTTTGTACATGTACCCCCTCCTCTGCCCTTGTGAACAACTAAAGATATGTGATCACTGAAACCTGGGGTGCAAGCCTTGGTAAGGTGTGTGTGTGTGTGTGTGTATGTGTGTGTGTGTTACCACAGTGACCCCTGGTTCTTGCAGCATCAGCAACAATCAAGGAAAAATAAACTAGTGATGCCTAAGAACTGGAAAAGGAGGGGGGAAAAACCATTCAGAGCAAACTTGGCTGGTGTCAAAAGATGTTTGGTTGTGTTTTTGTACATAGAAGTCATGAATGACTATGCATTGTTAGGCATAATTACTTAAGATGAAATGCATTTCTGATGTGTGGGTCATATGTGAGGGCTGTTTGAAGAGGTATGAAACCACCCATCTGTCCTGCAACCTGTTGTCTCTGAACTAATATGAGTGAAACTGTCTGCATGTGTTCCCATCCTAGAGTCAGGCAGCTGAGCAAAGACTAACGGATTTTCAGCTGATGCATGGTGAACTGATGACTTGGCTTACTAATGTTGGGAATTATTTTCTTCATATCAAGTAGTTTTTCATTTATTTTTTCAAATTTAACAAAATTACATTTGGGACACATCCTGGGGTGTTCTGGGGCTACTCTCAGCGGTGCTTAGGAAAACTTGTTGTGCGGGGGGTGGGAAGTGAGGGAGTCAAAACTGAGGCTCCTGCATTTAAAAGCTTCTGCTCTAGCCCTGAGAGCCAACTGTCCAGTTCAGGAGTTCAAAGTTTTAAAGTTATAACCAAAAAAACTTGAAAGGATTTTTGATTAAAATAAAGAATACTGTTGGAATGTGGGGTGGAGAAAATCTTACATCGATGTTTGTTATAACTTGGGTATAGTGGGATAAATGTCCAAGAGTGGGGTATACATAACTGTTAGCCTTTGACTCAGTTTATTTGTGGATTTCTGTATTTGTTGCTTGGCGTAAATTACTATTGAAGTGATTCAGGGCCTAAACTTTAGGGAATCAAGGATTAGGAAGACAGGATTTTAACGTAATCAACAAAACAGTTATTTTTATTTTTATGTGTGTTGCTGGAAGAAGGTCACTGAATAATGACTTTTGACAATAGTAATGTGTTACCACTCTTTCCCAAACTGTGTTTTGAAGGAAGTTGTTATCTCTTAACCTGATAATGATAGGGTGCTATGATTCATTGAACACAAATGATTAAATATCATAAATTCAGTGTGTGCATTAACCTATTTATTAAGCCCCTTAATAAATTTGACTGTGGGTAAAAGTGCCTACCTTTGTTTAATAATTAACAAAAAAAGGATTTACTTAGGGAAAATCTTTTTCCTTCCTGTACTTAGTAACATTCCATCACCCTCCCCTTTTCTACCTAATGTAGTTTGAGAAGTACTAGAAGAACAAATGGATACAATGAAAAATTTATGAAAATTTACCTACTCTGCTGTCAAGAATGCCCAGAATCTTTGTGAAATTGTAGCCACTTTTTTTTTCAGAAAACTTAGCTGTGGATTTATATGTTTATAGCAAAATAATGGATGCTGTCTTACTCAGAGACCTTTCAAGATGGGTTTTCCAGAAGAAAATTCTTTTAAGAAATCCAGAGGCCAGAACTACTTGAGGACAGAGTTTTTATGAAGTATTTGGGTAATTCTGATTAACTTATAACAACTCAAACTCAGGCCTTGACACTGTTTACTTAAAAATTTACATATTGTGGTTTCAGTACCAAATGTCCTAGACTACAGAATGCTAAGGTTTCCCTTATAAAATTAATTCTAGTCACCTTGTTCATTGCTTTTAAATTACTCTCTCTCTCCCCTGAGCAGAGGACATTACTGCTTGAATTTATTCTGGCTCCTTTTTAGCACAGTAGCCCATCCTCTAATTCCCCTATTATTGTCTTCTAGTTCCCTTAAGATAGCAGTGTTTACATCTTTGGGAAGGAAACATCTCTTTAAGTGAGAATGTGTACAAATGTTCATTCCAAATTTAACTTTTCTCAATGCAGGAGCAATATTTGTATCTCGAAAGCCATTCAAGGCTATCATTCTCATGGAACACATCACTTCTCACAATGGTTGGTTTTGTTACTCATCAGCATTTAAGTGGTATTCTTTCATTGATATAGTAATCTAAAACAATATGTGAGAAATCAGTCATGTGTCTATCTTCTTTGCATCAAATACTGAAGAGAATCACTCTAACTCATTCTGCTTGACTTCCATGAGGTAATAAAATTTCATGTAAGTGATTTCATAAGCTTGAACACATAGCAGATTGAAAAATATATGGAGATATATTTTAGAATTGTATTTCATGTTTTTCAGTGAAATAAGCTATATCTTATTATTTTGAACATGTGAATATAAGGGTAGTTAGAAATTAATGTGAAAAGTCTAGCAATCAAGAAATGCTGAGGTCTGAAATATTAGTGACTTTATTTGGTTTTCCCTAGCTTTTAATGATATAAAACTTCAGTTTCATGTGCAAATTCAAAATGTCTCTATTTTTCTAGGTGAGATGAGTAAGAGCCACCCTCAATCAATACTTTAGTTAATGACATTTGTCACAGCATCTTATAAATGATTTATCTTACAAATGATTCTTTCAAGAAAATTATGTTCTATGGTCAGAGAATTTTCTGTTCATTGCCCTTACTGATAACATATTTTGAACAATCTTATTGTAAAAATATAATATTATCATCCTTAAAATATTTAGTCAGTCTCCTAGAATCTTGCAAATACAAAGTACTTTTCCTGACACTATCCTAACAACTACAGTAGTGAACAAAGACTCTTACAATGTGCTAGTTACTATTCTAAACCCTCATGACAATATGAGGTGAGGTACTGATTATTTCCTTATCTGTAAAATATTTAGCTTAATACTTAAATACTGTTGAAGATTAGTAAGGAGTTCCTATATATTTCATATCCAATCTCCCCTATCAGTAACATGTCGTATTATTATTAACATGTCATATTATATATTTGTTATGATTAGTAAACCAATATTAGTAGATTAGTAGCTAAAGTTCAGACTTTATTCAGATTTCCTTAATTTTCACTTGATATACTTTTTTCTATTTAAGAAATATTTACAGGAAATCACAATATATTAATTGTATTATCTCCATCACATGTCTCCTTGGACTCTTGAATTGTCCCCATTGTACAAGAAAGAAAAGAGAAACAGAAAGATTGCCTGTGGTCTTATAGCTCCTAAGTCAAAAAACGTGTCCTTAAATCCAAGCAGTGTAATTCCAGGCATGTGGTTAACATTTGTACTAAATAATTGTTATCCTAATCATATTATTACAATTTTGAGCTACCACTGTGTTTGTCAGTGGGCAGGGGAGCATCAGGCTGGTGAGTGTACCCAAGCCAGCCTACCCTCTGCCCCATCAGTGACTGGCCGGAGTTCCAGGGGTATTTTCATTAGGAAAACAATAGCTCCCTGATTCATAGCAACTTGACTAGATTGTGTAGGAAATTAGGTGACTAAAAACAACAAAAGTTTCTGACATGTCTGTTTTTAGCTATTATTTTGTTGGCTTCACAGTTTATGAGAGCAGAAGATGAAATAGTTTTAGTTGATAGTTTTAGTTCCTTTTGAAAGCTCTAAGGATGAATCCCTTCTGGATCTCTCTTTGACCTCCTCAGAGCTGTCAGCAATATTCAGTATTCTTGACTTGTGGGTACATCACTCTTATGCCTTGTCTTCATAAGGTCTTTTCTGTATGTTCTCTTTGACTTCTCTGTAAATAGTAACATTTGTCATTGGACTAAGTACCTACTTAAATAATCCAGAATGATCACTGAGTCATGATCCTTAAATTAAAACTGCACAGACCCTTTTCCAAACAAGATTATGTGCACAAGTGTTGAGTGAGCAAATCTTTTGGTGAGCCTACCACTCACCTACTTGAGGGCTAATAATAAATGGTGTTGTGAGAATTAAATGAGAGTAACTGATGCATGGCAACCATGTTTGAAAAATGCCAACCATTATTATTATTATGCTTATATGAGGGTCTGATATAAAGTGTTAGCTAAGATAAATGTCTCAAGTAAAGTAAATTATTTGTGTTTAGTGATATGAATGTTATTAACTTAAGAATTTAAAATATCTAGTAAGGCCTTTTAGTTCTGCCAAGAACTTCACAAGACTTCGTGAATTAGCTTCTCTTCTTCTTTTCCTATGTAATAGGAATGAGGGGTAACATTGGTTAACACAGCTAATGACACTTGTCAGAAACACAAAAGGATGTTAAGCTTACCGATGATCCTCTCATGAAGAGCATTATATGAGCCAAGGTCCTGATGAATGAATTTCCTGTCTGCTTCCAGTGCTGCTAGACACACAACAGAAAACAGCTGGGCAGCTTCAGCTGTTTCTCTGCTCTTTGGTTGCTCTCTGTGGTCACTGAATGCAGCACCCCCATTTTCTGATCTACTTCTTTATTTTAGGGACAGAGTGAAAAGTGTGTACTGTTTCTGACCCTGAACCCAACCCACCCCCCATGGCATCTCACTACCACACCACCCACTGCCTGTCTTGTCTCCTGCAGTCACTTCTTGGCAGTGACCAGACTCCCAGCTGGCTTCAGTGAATTCCTTCTGCATTTGTCAGCCAATAAAATCTCAGAATGCTGACTTTTACAGAGCTGAGACCAAGCTACTGCAGTATCTTACCAGTCTTTTCTCATCCAGTTGGTGGTCACAGAGCATCTTATCTCTGTGTGTGATGCTCAGTGCTGGCTATGTTAGGGAGCTGCTCTGTGGAGTGATCACCTCCATGCTTAGCAGCTATGTATGTAAACTATGAAGTGCTTGTGTTTTACTTAGAGACAATCCTTTACTATACAATTTCTGAACTGAAGGTCAATGCACAGAACTGGGAGGGGCCTATGATCTTGGAAAAGAAAAATAATTTCATTTTTAGTTGCACTAATCCAAAACGGAAGGGAAACATTTCTTTCCATTATAACTGTAGACAAATGCCCCTCTCCCCACAAAAACAAACCCCCAAAACAACAACAACAAAAAAAAAAACGCTCTCACTTTAGCAGTATCTATAACTCTCAGTAAGAGAAATAAATGATGCCTATTTTTCACATACATCAGAGTGGTTGTGAATAAGTTAAAATGTTGTCAATAATTATCACTTCTGTCAAAATAACAGTAGTCATTAGTTTTGCAAGCAGGCCTCATTAAAGTGTTAATAAAAAGTAATATGTGCTCCTATTACATAAATTTGTTTTTTGGTGTTTTTAATACTATGCTTCATTCTACTTGTCTTTCTAATCATTTGTATTTTATTTGAGAGATTACAATTTTTTTTGGAAAGGGATTCATAGGTTATATTGGACTGCCCACTTCAGGTAAGATAGTTCAGGATCCCAAGAAATAAATCATACTGAGATCTTTTTAATAGATTTTAGAAAATCCACTGAAATCTTCATCATTTTCTCTCTAAAAGAATACTGAGATATCAGACACACAGATGTAGGTCATATCATTGTTCCAGTTTGGAAGACCCAAGTAAATGTACAAGCTGGTTCAGTGAAAAGTAAAAAGCATAATCTCATGGTTACAGAATATTGTACAGGATTTGGATTAATTTTTGATGGCTATTGATATTGGTTAAGCCATTAGGTCCACAAATTCCTGAACACCAGAGAGAGAAACTGTTTTAAGAGCAGCAAGACATGAATCCTTGTGATGATTCTAGATCTGAAAACAGTAGAGAGGTTGAAAGATTTTCATACATATCCTTGATTCATGGACTGGAGCGATAGTACAGCGGGTAGGGCGTTTGCCTTGCACATAGCCGACCCAGGTTTGATTCCTCTGTCCCTCTCGGAGAGACTGGCAAGCTACCGAGAGTATCCTGCCCGCATGGCAAAGCCTGGCAAGCCTACCCGTGGCATTTTCGATATGCCAAAAAACAGTAACAAGTCTCACAATGGAGACGTTACTGGTGCCTGCTCGAGCAAATCAATGAAAATGGGATGACAGTGCTATTGATTCATTGCTTTATGGATATGTCAACCTTGATTATAGGTATATTGTCATAGGTATATAATAAAACTACATGTTGTTTGTCAAATTTGGGCAACAGTTATCTTGTTAAATGTGTCTAATTTATTTTTTAATTTTTTAATTGAATCACTGTCAGATACACAGTTACAAAGTTGTTCATGAAGGTCATAGGAAATTTAAGCTAGAAAAAAATTTACTTTAATTTCTTTCAAGTAAGAATGAGCATTATTTCAAGCACACTGTGGGCATTCAATGTAGCTTGTCTGTCATTTGATTTGACCTTGGGCCCATAACTCACTTCTCTAATCATTTGCCTTCTCATTGATAAAAATAAAAATCATTGATACCTTTCAATGTTATTATTAGAATTAGAGATATGTCAAAGAGCTTCCCTAACAGATAACATAATGAGGAACCTCTATCCTAAAGTAGATTGTCATCTAGTTGGAGAAATAGATTTAAACTAACTGAGAAAATCAATATAGGAAAGAATTATTATCAGGTGCTAGAATTAATTCATCTCCCAACTTAAGCTCTCAACAAGTTGGTGACTTTGCAGCTAATTTTGTTTGGTTTTGTTTTTGGTCATACCTAGAAATGCTTGTGGGTTACTCCTAGATCTGTTACTCCTGGAGCTAGGGGTCACTCCCCAGAATTGAACCTGGGCCTTCTGCATGCTTTCAGTTCATTGAGCTATCCCTAAACTATAGCCCTGAACTCAAGCATTTCCTGACTCTCAATTTCCTCATACCTAAATTCAAGGGACGTGGTAAAATAGAAAACTGTCAAAGTCTTTTTACATAGTAATACACAATGGCTGTAAAAGTATAAATATAAACAAGCACATGAAACTAGGACTTTAATTTTGAGGACTACAAAGAATGGAGGTTAGTTATTTAAGCACTCTTTTTGGTTTGGAGTTATAATCCAGAGCTTCATGTTGCAAAACATGTGCTATACCATTGCAATAAATCCTCAGTCACCCCTGAAATTTATTTTTTAAGATGAGGTATGAGATAATTCATAAAGAAAATGAAAGGCACTTATAGTTGATATTTAAAAAGTGAGGAAACAATACTAAAGAAAAAGTATGGGGAATGTTGAAAAAAAATATTAGTGTAATCTATTTCTCCAACTAGATGACAATCTACTTGTGAAGAAAACCATCAGCTCCCAGACAGAATTGGAGGAGTTGGGAAATTGGGAAACATGGTTCCTATGATTTATTAGGATAAATATAATCCACATCCTGGGGCTGGAGCGATAGCACAGCGGGTAGGGTGTTTGCCTTGCACGTTGTCAACCCGGGGTTCGATTCCCAGTATCTCATATGGTCCACCGAGCACCTCCAGGAGTAATTCCTGAGTGCAGAGCGAGGAGTAACCCCTGTGTATCGCCGGGTATGACCCAAAAAAGAAAAAAAAAGCATAATCCACAGACTTGGCCTGTTTCCACTGCCACCTACACTCAATAAAACTGGGGTTTGATGAGCAAGGAAGGAAAATTTATTGAGGATGAGTCACATATTTTATTTATTGAGTACAAATCCCCTACCATTGTCCTGTTTATCCCACCCTGACTCCCCTATGTGTGCCTGGACCAGGCTAGTACCTATGAGGTCTCCCTAACATGGGCAGAACTCAGGTAGGTTTGCATGGTAGTCAGACAGAAATGGAAAAACCCGCTGATGGAAGACTAAAGCCCTGGGCTGTAGAAGACCTTAGATGAGTTAAATTGGTTAGATTGGTTAAATAGAGAGCTACTGAACACTGTAGGGAGAGAACAACAAGGTAAATAACTATGTTAGAAAATAATATGCACCAGCTACTATATTTTGGATGTCATGAAGGGACTGATGCAGAAAGACTCAAAAGACAATTCCATTGAGATTAAAATTAATCCATTATCCCTGGAATCTAATAATTCAGGTACGGATTACTAGGATGGTGTGATTTAAAAAATACTCAGGGTAAAAATTGTCCAGCAGGTAAGACAGTTGCTTTGTTTGCAGCCAAACCAGGTTTAATCCTCAGTACCACATACCATGCCCCAACCCCTGCCGTGGGTGATCCTTGAGCACAGAGCCAGGAGCAAACCCTGAGCACCACTGTTAGACCAAATCTTACCCCCCCTAATAAACAGAACCTAATCTTATGCATTTATGAGCTATGTCAAACTTGACATATGTCTTATCTGACTCAGTTGAAGCCATGTGGTTTTATTTGGCCAATGAAATGACTGGAAGTGACACTTGCTACTTCCCAGCAGAAGTGCTCAAAGCCACTCTGAGTCCTGCTGTTTCCTCATTTCTCTCTTCCAGGGAACCAATAATGTTCTTCCTAAGTACTGCTGTCAGCCTAGATACTGGAGCAAAAGGGAAGGGGGTAGAGTTGCTGCTGACCTAAAACCAACACACATGTGTCAAGGATAAATGTTGCATAGTGACACACTTAGATTTTGGAGTTACTACTGAAACTTGGTTACTACTGAAACTTGGGCAGGAGTGATAGCACAGCAGGTAGGGCATTTGCCTTGCATGCAGCTGACCCCAGTTCAATTCATCCATCCCTCTCAGAGAGCCCTGTAAGCTACCAAGAGTATCTCGCCCACATGGAAGAGCCTGACAAGCTACCCATGTTGTATTCGATATACCAAAAACAGTAACAGCAAGACTTACAGTGGAGATGTTACTGGTGTCCACTCGAGCAAATCGATGAGCAACGGGATTGCAGTGATACAGAGATTACTGAAACTTATTTTTGCCTTAGTTGACTGAGCTAGACAGGTAAGAGTAAATGAAGATTACATTTTTTAGAAGGGGAGAACGAAATGGCTAATTTAAGAAGGAAAAGGAGAGTAGTATGCCCGATTAATCCAGGACATTTAGCCGTGACTGCAGCAGAAATTAGGACATTTGAAATATTTGGATGGAAGCAAAGGGATCTTGGTCTTGACATTGCAAATTAAAGTCCTCTACAGAGAACTGTGATGAAAGGGATGCTTCTTAGGTTTCAGGCATAACCTTACTCCCTTTCTACTCCTCACCTTTCTAACTTGACCTGAGAAGGGAGACTGAGGCTAGATTCAATGGAAGTTTATCATTTCCTGGCATCCTGGACCAGCTCATTGAGCGTGATCAGTCTGAGTTAGAGGAATCTGGTGTTTAGCCTGCAGGCTCTAGGAGTCTAATGAGATGACAGCTGTGCAGCAGTGATGACTAATCGACTTGGGGCAGTGATTCAGACGGGCTGGAGGTGAGGGAAGTATCTTAAAGAAATTGGGCCAGAGGTCGTCAGATCTAGTGCAAAACCATGGTAATGAAATGGGATGTACATTTTTTAGAGAATAAATTTCCCAACTTAGTGCTTCTGATACCGCTTTTGTCCTTTCTATTATACCTAAACTTGTGGATCTTCCACAAGGACTCTGGAAATTATCTCCAGGGTTGCAATCAAACCCTCACAGAGCTTGTTTCATTCTCCCTGTAAGTGCAAAGTCCATTTGTCTATCTTGATGATGATGATGGTGTTAGTTAATATCCCCAGAGTGCCTGGCACCATGCTAAATACTGTGTACCTTTTTCTGCACGTAATTCTAACTGTGAACAAGCGGCCCACCTGTGAAGTTTGAATCTCTGAGCTCTAGCACTACCCCCCTTCTTTGCTTTGTGTAAGTGGGACAGTGAACCCTCAAGCCCTGCTCTCCCGGCTGCTTCACGGTAGGCTCTGCCAGTGGAGGGAGTGGGCCTGCTGCAGCCTGTCTGCTTCCTCTGCCAGGGTCTGCTCTCAGCGCCCCAACCTGCCCTCCCACTCTGCAGCGTGTGCATTCCAGGAGTCCGGAGTCTGTGGCTCTGTGTGCTGTGCTTTCAACACTCACAGATCCTTCTTCCTCTAGGGACCCTTGTCTAACCCAACCGCATTTCTTCTCAGAGGTACAAGTTCTCTGGGGAAATCCTCTTACAGTTGCAAGGATTTTCCAGATCCTTGCGTTTTTTCCCTCCCAGTCTCTAGGAAAGTGGCTCTCCAATGTCTTAGATAAATGTTTTTACCTTTTTAGATACCTAGCATGGTGGTTTTCAACACGTTTTATACCACAAAATTCTGAAAATAAGAGAATTAGTTCATGACTGCTAAGGCAGAATAAAAAAATGATTCATAACAGGATTTTGTGTATTTTCTTTTAAATAAAATATCATTACAAAAAGTTGTAACCATGCACACCATATGTCAAGTGCTAATAATTTCATAGACCACACAGGAAATTTCTACCCATGGCACTGGTCAGGGGCCTGTGATTGAGAATTGCTGGCCTAATTAACAACTTTGTACCCAGTCCAGGTTCCCTTATATTTAATTCTTTCTATGGTTAGTATTGCTGTTGTATTAATCTCCTTTCCATGACCCTGATCAGCACAGAAAGGTAAATATTATGCTTGCCTTTTCATGAACAAGGTAGCTAATTCTTCAGATCAAGAGAGATTAAGTCACTTGTCCAATATTGTGCTGATAATTATTGGAAACAAGTCATGATTCAGAGATCCTCCCCTCACCCCATTCCTTGGTTATCCTTGAGTCTTCCTTGCTCACACTCACAGCCTTCTCTCCTTGTGTCTCCATGCCTGCCCTTGACTGACTGATCTTTGTTCTGCCCTCTGGTACAGGGTGGGGGGGGCCCAGGAGTAGGTGGGGTAAACGGCATCAGTGCCATCCGGCCTGCACCCAAAGAAGTGACCTGGCCAGATCCCGCTGCTGCTGGTGCCCGCCCATGTCTGCAGTGTTAACTGTGTGGGATGTGGTAACTCAGCAGCCACAATGTAGCCTTCCTTGACAGTCTCCACTCAGCTTCTCTGGGAAACTGCAGAGAAGAGGAATGTGTGGCGGGGACAGTGCAAGTCTCGCCAGTGTGAGCAGAAAGTGGGATTTCTTGGGAGCTCCCAAGTGTTGGATATGTCTGTACGGGAATCAATTAGAGGCTTAAAATCTTGGTACTACACAAATAAAGCCTCTCCGGAGTAATATGGTTCTGTTTAGCGTCTTAGCTGGATACCCTTCTCTACACAAAATAAACAGAAGGCAAGCTGACTTCTCAGTCACTGGTTTCCAGCATCGAGGAACCCCTCTCTCTGGTCTAATTTAGTGACTTGTGCTGCAGGAGAACTCAGAACAGAGAAATTGGTGAGTACTGAGCCTCTACCCAGTTGTTTGCTGCCAGGCAGTGAGACCTGAACCCTCTTGACTCTCTGCTCAGAGCTAGAGGAGGTGACTATCAGTTCAATTAGTTACCAGCCAAACCCAGCAGCCACCAGTCCTCTGCCCTCTGCCTGTCCTTTCTTTAGCTCCTCCAGGTTATTGAGTATCTGGCTGACACCTGGAAGGTTCTTAGGTTCTCTAGGAAGAAGCAGGAAGCTCATGCTGCTCATGCTGTCAGTTACTCAAATTTCATGGATGAGGAGTCTGGAAGGCTGGGTCCTTTGCAAAAAACCAGGAATATTAGGAAGGGCCTACTTGTTCCTTTCGCTCCTGAGGTTGAGGAACTTAACAAACTGACCAAGGCAAAGTTTATTTATTGATTGCCGGTAATACTGGGATGAATGTGCTAACTTCACTGAGATAATCTTTGCATAGCAGAGCACGTGGGTAAAGACAATTGACACTGTTGACATTGTAGATGTCTATTTGTACTATTAAGACAATTTTCTAGGAGAATAGAGAAAAGATTTTAGTTTCTAATTGGTGTAAAGACCTTTCCTGGGAACTTAGTTTTCTCAGACCAACTCCCTTCATTATACTCATATCTCCACAATTGATTTCTGTTTGCAGTTACTGGCATCTATGTGACATAGATGTACAACAGCATCCCATGATGGGAGGTGAAAATTGGGAAAGATATTGCTGGAAATGGAGTCTAGAATTGAGAAGATGAGGCGCTGTCTGATTTTTACTCTTCATTCAGTCTTGAGTACTTCGATGTCAAAGCCGATGTGCTGAGTGGAGGCCTCATGTGATAAAGCAGATGTGGTGAGTGGTCAGTGAGCTGCATCAGGAGCAGTGAAAGGAGCCAGAAGGAACACTTGTCCCTTCTTAGTGCCACCAGCCCTCAGCCACACTCCGAGGACAGAAGCTGGGCCCTTGGCAGAAACTGGAGGTGGGAAATGGCAGAGGCTCTCCGCATCCTTGTGAGTGAGGAATGTGGACCTGTGTGCAGCTGGAGGCAAGATGCCAGCTGGAGATGGATTCTCTCCTGCTCTTCTTGGGCACAGCTACAAAGTCAGACTCTGGAGACCACAAACTAGGAATTTCTGGGAGAGCCTGAGAAGCTTCTCTTTGTTAGGCACTAAATGTTTAGTGTAATTTACTACTTTACTCAGTGTAGTGACATTGTCTCTTAAATGATTCCAAAGGAAGAGCCACTCATGAAGCAAGAGGGGCAATTTTAGGAAGAAACAAACTCATAAGCCTTGAGGTAGGGGCTTATTTTGCTTATTAAGATGCCAGTAATTGTACTCCATTAGTTTGGTGGGAGCCCCAGCAAGGTAAAAGGAGAGCAGATGGAGATGACAGAAAGCTAGCACCTTGGAAGTTCTAGTGAGCACTTGGACTTTTCCCTTCACTTAAGAATGCTAGCATCACATTGTGGAGTGGAGAAGGTGGTTTGACAACCACAGATACATAAAGCTTGCGTATGGTCTGGGAGGTGGGACCCTTCATAAGGTAGCATCATTTGGGAGTTGGCTTCTGGCAACCATTGAGGGAGATGTTTTTACTACCCCATTGGAAAAGTTGGAAGCCTCACTCTGAGGATGGAATTAATCCATTTAAGGCTGACCACTGGATTTGAACCTAAGCTTTTTTTTTTTTTAATCACTGATGAATACTACCTTGTCTTTGCTGAAAACAAAACAAAAAAGCATCATGCTGCAAGAAGCTGCTCCTTGTTTCCTGGTGATAGATGTGACAGCGCCCCCTTCATGCCTGCCCAGTACTTTCTGACCTCCCAGGGATTCACTCTGCCATAATCCTTCCCACAGGCAGGAACATGCCTCGCTGGGGGATGCAGTAGCCTTTGGGGTAGGGATCTTATCTAAGTTTATTGAGAGACCCTCCAGTGATCCAGAGATCTACTGCCATTAAAGCCTGCACATTTATTTAATTAAAAACAACTCCAAATGCTGAGGCTTGGGAAATTGCCTGCCAGTAATACAAATCTATAAATCCCACTTCCTGCTGCTTCCAGGATGACTGTAAATTCCCTGAAAATTCAGCCTCACTGGAGATGTTTTGACCATTCTGCTCCTGGCTCGGTGGGTAGTAGTAAATAAAAATGAAAAGTGTTTGGAGAAAAACTGGGTGGAATTCATTTAAAGCTTACTGTGGCTTAGCCTACAGAGGATGACAATACTTCTGACTCGTCCTGTCATGTTGGATTTGGTCCTTTCTTCCCTAAGTGGAGGCCCTTGGGGTATGGACAGCCATCTGGTATTATGATGACTTACTCTCAGCTCTGAAGGTGATGGAGACAAATGAATCACCATAATTTCAGAAGCAACAGTAAGAATGCGAGGAAACGGGGCTGGACAGATAGTATAGAGGGGAGGGCATTTCAGATGATTGGCCCAGGTTCAATCCTTGTCACTACCTCTAAGCCCCACCAGGAGTGATCCCTGAGCATAACTGGGTGTAGCCCCCAAACAGGCTCTCTCTCTCTCTCTCTCTCTCTCTCTCTCTCTCTCTCTCTCTCTCTCTCTCTATCTCTCTGTCTCTCTCTCTCTCTCACACACACACACACCAGGGAAAAGAATGTGAGGATATGAAGAACTTGAGTTTTACTCTTTAGCAGCCTGGTTCTAGCCCAAAGCTTGTACCATGCTCTGACAGAGGTAACTTCCACTAAGTCTTCAGGGGTCAAAGAGACAAGAAAGTAGGCTCTAGGTGTCACTATGGAGTTGATATCAGGGTATGGAGGTGGTCTGAGTTCTTGAAATAGTCAGGTACCAGTTATGCATTTTCCAAAGGAGGCATACCTTCCTGAAAGAGCAGCTGTGGTGAGGCAATAGGAATGATTACAGTGCACTGAATAGCCCCAAGGTGCTGCCATCCTGGAGCCTTCTGAGCTCACCTAACAATCCCCGAGAGATCCATTTACGAGATCAACTCTGACATGGGCAGACTTTCCAGAGATGGTGGTAATGTTGTCTGGGGCCCACCTGGGACCAACTCAAGCAGCTGGTCTACTGCGAGGCCCTAGGGAAGGCCAAGGAGAGATAAATGAGGTCGAGTGGTGAGCTCTGTAGTTGGCTGCAGCAGTAACCTGCCTGCGCTGTGAATGTGACTATTGCCTTTAGTTAGAGCCACTGGCCCTCCGCACTCCCTTCCACCTGCCCCCTGACCCTTCCCTGCCCTGACTCAGGCCTTTCTATCATGGCCCAATAGAGGTTCCAGTGATGAGAACAGCTCACAACATTTAGGTCAGCTTTTAAGTTTCCATCTTGCCCACCTATATTCTTACTCTGACATTTGCAATTTGCACTAGTGTGGCCATCAACTGCAGTGCTTTCTGTCCTTCTATTTACTGAGCAAACAAACATCTGGGGCACATATATCCCAAAGACCATGTCTACCCAACGGGGTTTTCAACCAGCAGGATGAGCCCAGACGGGTGAAGGTTTACTAGAGATGAAGCATCTTGGACACTATAAAAGGTAGATTGCTTTATATACTTATTTCCCCTGGAGTTCAGCTCCATTTCAGTAGCATTGTTTCATCTCTCCTGGGAAAGGACCCAAGAGTCTCTGTTGCTGGGGATGTGTCTCCTTCACGTCACACTCCCGGATTCATGTCTGATGCTGAGCTTAAGTCTGACTCTTGAATAGGTCACTTCACAGACCCAGCCTGAATGGACCTCTCTGGCCATCAACTCTTCGACAACCAGGGGAACTGACTTTATCACTGTCATCATGAAAACTCTCCCACATTTTGTAAGCCCACCAAAGATATGGCCCAAAAGACAGAGGTGATGACAATTAGTTCCTCTTAATTATTGTGCCTATTTAAGCACAGAGGCTGAGGGGCCAGAAGCCTTGGAGCACTGTGCCAGCAGCCCACGGAGGGAAGGCTGGGTACCACCCCAGTATTGTTGTTATGCCTATCCTTGCCTTTGACTCCCCCTTGGCTTTGCTCCTTAATTGCCTCCCAACTGAGTCAGTCTGAACCTGTTTACTGGACCCACTTGGCAGGGCTATAACCGAATGTCCCTAGGCCTTAGTCGTCTTTGGGGGCCAATTAGATTGCATTTTCACTCAAATTTTGTTAGCTGATTGCTTCTCCCACATGACACTAACCCTGTGTGGGTTCTTTTTCTCTAAGTCTCTCTCCTGATTTGGGGTGAGGCCACAGGACGTATCAAGTGTGCTCAAGACCAAACAGAAGCTCTTGGGGGTTCAGAGCTGGGTCACTTGAAACTATTGCTCAGTGTGTGACACAGGGCTCTACCCAGACCAAGGTGACCAAGCTGCTGGAGGCTGCGCTCTATGAACTACTGGAACCCAGGCCATGAAGACTTCTCTGATGGCCTAGCAGGTACAGGGCAGCTCTTGGATTGCCATTTTGACCCTACTCAGAGTAAAGCATCTCAAAGTCCTTTAAAACAGTGCTCCTTCTTCTGCCCTCATGGGATCATGTTTTCCAGTACTACAAAGCTCTCAGAGGCTCCTATATTGCTCACAAGGTGCCCCAGAGTTGTGAGTTCTGCCATTCTCCCAGACTGAGCATTCATTGCGGAGGTAAGGGACCCCCACCACGCACTACCTCACCACCGTCTCATTTTCCTTTAACCTGAAAGTTGCTCCACTGTGCCACTAGGCCAGTAGTTCTCCTGAGCAACCAGCACCACAGCTTCTGTCTCTGGCTTCTCTCTCCACAGGGCTCAAACTCTGCTCTCCTCTCCCTGTCATCCTGCGTTTTCACCATGCCTACCCCTCTTTTTCTTTTACAGGCGCACTCACCGTTCATAAAGATCATCTTTGTCCCCTCAGCTAAAATGCATGATGGTGCAGATGCACCAGACAAATAGATGCATGGGAACCAGGCCTGGGTCCGGACCTCCTGGGTCTGATCATGGCGGGTGCTCAGCAGTCCCCACTGCAGGAAGAGCATTGAGCCTCTGAAGTACCTGCTCTTGTTTTCTGCTCTTAGAGTGGAAACAGCTCTTAATTTTTCAGCAGTAGAATTTTGCTAACCTCACCTTAACTTCCCCACTGTTCCCCACCAGGATCAAATGAGAAAGTGATGAAAGTTGTGCCTACATTTCTCTGGCCATGTTAGTATCATATAAGGTTTGAGCTGCACTTATTGTAAGTGCTCAATAGATAATGTTAAGAATGGAGGAGGTTACTTTTTTTGGTGATACTCAGGGCTTACTCCTTCTGGCTCTGTGCTCTGGAACCACTTTTGGCCAAAGCTTGGGGGACCATGAAGTCCTGGGGATCAACCCAGGTTGGCCATATGCAAGGCAAGGGTCACGAGCAGGAGGTGGCTGTCAAATACTACAACACCATCACCTGCCTCAAGAACTTGTAGGTGAAGGAACAGTCTGGCACTACCGACTGGATCCAGGTGGACCAACAGATTATCCTTCTGCTGCTCAATTATTCTCAGTGCAAGCTGGTGGCATAGGAGTACTACTAGGTCCTGGATCACTGCTCCTCCATCCACAACAAGTATGATGACAATGTGAAGGCCTACTTCAGGCGGGGCAAGGCCACATGGCTGTGGGGAATGTGCAGGAGAGTCAGGTCAACTTCACCAAGGGCTGCAGCTAGAACCCACCCTGGTGCCCATGGTGACCAAGGAGCAGCACACCCTGTGATCTGGAGGCCCAGATCCAGCAGAAGGACCAGGAAGACAATGACCACTTCCAAGGCAACTTCTCCCATGGACCAGTCCCCCTTACCTATTTGTCTCTGGCTTCTCTGTACATACACACTGCCCCCAGAATGGCTTTATTTTTGTGAAGATGGGCCCACCTGGTGATACTCAGGACCACACTTGGCTCTATGCTCAGGGCCACACCTGGCTCCACGCACAGGGATCACTCTGATTATACTCAAGTAATCACATATTGTGCCTGGGATAAAACTGGGGTCTGCTGTGTGCAAGGCAAACACTCTAACCTTGTACTTGCTCCAGCTCCTACTGAATGTGTATTGACCACGGCATATATTAGTCACCCATAACAATGCTGATTTGGAGGGAGTGGTTAAGTCACACCCAAGTGTTCTCAGGGTTTACTCCTAGCTCTGCAGTCAGGGATCACTCTTGGTTGGTGCTAAAGGAATCATATGAGGTGCTTGGAATCAAGTAAGGGCTGGATATATGCAAGACAAACATTCTACACACTGCAAAATAGTAGCCCCATTTTATTTATTCATTTGGGGTTGGGGGTGGGGATTTGAACCACACCTGGAAGTGTTCAGGTTTTACTCTTGGCTCTGTGCTTACTCCAGACTCTGAGCTCAGGGGCCACTCCTGGTGGGGCTCAGGAACAATATGGTATGCCAGTGTTAGAAACTTCATTGGCCACATGCAAGGCAAGCACCCCACCCTTGGTACTAATTTTAATATTAGGGGGTATGCTCAGGTATGCTCAGGGACTACCCCTGGCTTAGTGCTCAGGAATTACTCCTGGTGATCCTCAGTGGCAAGCATTAAATCTGGGTTAGTCTCATGGGAGGCAAGTGTCTTGTCTCCTATACTCTCTCTCTAGCACCTCAAAAGATATTTTTTGGTTCCAGGAACTGCTCTCAATAGCAAAGATATGGAGGTAGTATAAGAGAGAGCCTAACAGGAAAAAGGAAATGTTACATTAAGTAAAGTCATCAATAGACTATCAGGCTGGGCTAGGTGCTTGGCAGGGACTTGACTTAGGGTGCTGTGCTAGAGATGACTAGGTGGTCTCATTAGCGTTATCTCCCTGATAATGTGAGTCGTGATCAGAATAGAGGAGGAACCATTCATGAGATGAGAGGAAAGAGGGTCTCAGCCCAGAACAGCAAAAGCCCCAGGAGGGTCAGAGAGAGCACCCTGAGTATTGATGAAGAGGGAGCACGAAAATGTCTGGGAAGGGAGGTCAGTAGGAGAGAGTCCAGAGTAGGGGGGTTGTAGAGCTGCATACTCTGATTTAGGTTTTGGCAGTGCTGCGGCAGCAGCTGGTAGGCTATTGGGTATTAGCTGGGCAAGAGAGGCAGCGGGAGGAGGGGGCGGGAGTATCAGATTGGCAGACCAACAGGTGGGATGGTTACCCCGTGAATATCTCAGGCTTGGATTCAGAGACAGATGAGGGAAGGGGATTCTTTGGAGGTAGAGCCACACCAGTCCTTTAAAATGAATGGAATTCCTAGAAGGACAGGGCGGAAACCAGAAATGACATGGGTGGCCTAGGACAGGATGGTTGTTCAAGTGCCCAGAGAATGGTTTCTCCTACTAGGGGGAAGAAGGGGCCAAAGCTTCCTCCTCTTCCCTGTCCCCTCTCCTCCCTCCCATAAGGACAGGTGTTAAAGAAATGTGAAATGTGTGTGGACTAGCAGATAGAGGAATGACTTGGCTTCACAATTAAAAAAAAAACTTTTGAAAGCAAACTATAGTCAATTCCAAAAGTCAGAAAGGCAAATAGCTTTCAAACAGCTAAGTAGTCAGTATATTAAAGTGGCCAGCAGCTCTGTTTACTCACTGAAATATCTGTGGGAGCAGGAGGGGGCGTTCAGGAGCTGGGCTGGGCTGGGGAATTTCTGATAAGAGTCTTCACAGTGGAATTTAATTTGCTTTACTTAAAGGTAAATCTGAGAGCTTGTTCTCATGAAAGCTGACAGCCCACTCTATTCTCCAAGGACCTATAAGCTAAGATGCCAAAAGAACTTTATGCTTTGCTAGCATTTGCCATGTCCTGGGGTTTGCTGGCTTTACAAACAAGTGTTAATGAATATATGAAAAGCCCCACAAAATAGTAAATGCATGAAATCAGGACCCTCTTGGTGTTCAAGGATTTATAGACCTCTATTTTTTTTACATAATATTTTGGGTTTTTTTTGGTCCTTCTTTTGGGAGTGGGGGACCTGGACTCAGCAATGCTTACTCATAGCTCTGTGATCATATAATGGTACTTACTTTGAAATTAGGTATCACAAACTGCTCCCTCATGGTAAGAAGGGTAATGTCACTCAGCCATAACATCACCTTTCCCAGAACCTGGAGTCTCTAGGACTAGCTAAAAAGGAAATTTTTCCCCAGGGTCTGGGACTTTCTTAAATTCTGTCTTAGTCACCAGTTACTCATTATCTGTATCTGGAAAGGAACTGTGAGCCAATTTATGGCCAGTGTACTTTTTGTGCCGCTTTGTTAAACCAGGAAATATGCAGACAGCTGAGTCACACTTTTCGATGAGTTTATTTCTACCTGGAGCAAAGTTTTCTGATATCCATAGCAATTTTATTGCTTTCCATCTTTCTCTGATCATGTACTTTGCAAGATAATTCAGTCTTTTGCTTGAGGGTATCAATTATATGGAGAAGCATTATCAAAGTACTCTTAAATGGATGTAAAAAATGGAAATACCATGAGATTTAATAACTCACCTTCAAGGTATATAGAGACATAGTGAAAAATAAAAGAGAATAGTACAGATGGGAACTTTGAAATCAGGTCTGAGCTATGTTACCACAATTGAACTACTCAATGTGGGTTTCAGGTCTAAACTTTATTTTAACCACTATTCCATGCTTCCTGGAAACCCAGCCTCATTATTGCACAATAAATACTTTCAAGCAGTTAGTAAATAAAATAGTTTAAGTATTGTTGAAGTAGAAATCACTGTGACTTAAAGTCCCCATCACTATGGGGTCTGTAAGAAAGTTTCTGAAAACTACTTGATGGCAGCCCAAGGTGGCGTGTGAGATGTGCTCCAATGAAGAGGGCAGATAATTTTTTCTTGGAAGTCAAAAGAGAAAAAGAATGTGGCTAGATTCTTGACCTCAGCTAAGTGATCCTTGAAGGACAAACATAGTTTGTGTGGGAGAGACTTACAGAACTTAGGGAACTCTAGGAAATGAGACTAGCACACACACAGGTGTTGGCCTGGAATGGACATAGGGTGTGCACGATGGAGTTTCACCCCTGCCCCGGGAGAAGGGGTGAAAAGGACATCTTTAAAAAGTGGACAGCAAGACAAATTATGGTACTTGCTTTTGGAGATGGCTGTGCCTTTGCTCACACTGTTTACAACATCCTTTTGGAGATGACAGTACCTTTGCTCACAGAGTTGGTGTGCAGTTGTGGAAGAATTGAAGTCACCAATAATCTTATCTATGTGCATGAATCAAGCTGAAGCTAGACAGGTCAATGATAAATCATCCTATTAAGGAACTGGTAGCTCACTTTCTAGGGGTGTTGCATAAAATTAGAAAAATATCGACATTATTTGATCTAACTGATTTTACTTGAACTAATAAGGGGCTGTTACTGAAGGGAAATGAACTTATCTATCACTTTTACTCATTAATTCCTTCCATTGAGGAAGTCCAACTCAAAGGGATTAATTCTTCAATTCTTTAGAATTAAAAATCATCGTCGTCATCATCATCATCATCATCATCATCATCATCCCATTGATTGTCAAATTTCTCGAGCAGTCTCAGTAACATCTCCATTCATACTAACCCCGAGATTTTAGAAGCCTCTCTCTACTCATCCTTCCCAATGATGCCACATTGGAGGCTCTTTTAGGGTCAGGGGAATGAGTCCCAGCTTGTTTCTGGTTTTGGCATATTAATACATCATGGGGACCTTTTAAGGCTCTCCCATGTGGGCACAAAACTGGTAGTTTGCTAGGTTCTCCCGGAGAAGAAGGCTACAAGATATTCAGAGCTTCCGGGAGCTTGCTTTTAAGTCTCTGGATGCTGGCCGTGGATGGGATTACACTGCGCTGGGGGCAGTCCCTGGGTATGACTGCCTAGTTACTGGGAAATGGGAAATCTGGGCAGAGGAGGCCCAGTCCTGATCCGAGCAGGCTTGGAGGTCTCAGCCTTGGGTCCCACAAACCTGGGTTCCTTTACGCGTGAGGCTCGTCCTTACATGTGGAGAGGGGCTCTGGCTAGGTTCCAAATTAAAAATAATTTGTTCCAAATTAAAAATAAAATAATGTAAAAATAATTTACATGGCTCTGGCTAGGTTCCAAATTAAAAATAATCTCCATTATTCAGACATACCTTGGATTCAGTTGTTAAGCTAAGTTGTTAAGCTTAAAGCCTGACTGTTAGCTCTAAAGATGGTCCAATTCCAAATTTACTGGGTGATTAATTTGCCATGTATGTGATTCTGGGTATAATTATCAAGTCTCAGTTTCTTCATCTTTGAAACAGCAAAGTGTTTTCAAAAGTGAAGATTTAGTTTCTTCATCTCACTCTCTCTAGAGCAGGAGATCCTAAACCTTTACTATGTGGATCCCCTTTATGCTTGAGTAATTCAAAACAAAGAAATGTTGCCAGAAACACCTTGGACTCCTTTTCAGTTGTTGTACATAAAAAAACTTTATAGTGTTGCCAGACTTTTTGGAAATCCCACATTCAATTGCATATGCTATGTGGGAGTTTTGACCAATAGTTGAAGAATATAGGTTCTAGGATAACTAAAGTAATGCCATGGATATAATCTAACCTATTTTCAAAGCTGTGGTCAACTCTAACTGGATGATTTTGCATAGACAGTTTCCTATGCCCCAGTTTCTACATTTGAAAATGTGTACAATAATACCAGAGGTATCAGGAAGACTAAGACAACATGTGCAAAGGGCCGAACACAGAAGCTGTAAGCCCTGAAAGGATTTAATCAGGTACAGCTATATTTTCTTCTCATTGAACTGGTACCAATAGCACAGTGGGTAGGGCATTTGCCTTGCCAGGCTGACCCAGGTTCAATTCCTTCATCCCTCTCGCAGAGCCTGGCAACCTATGAGAGTATCCTGCCTGCACAGCAGAGCCTGGCAGGCTACCACTGGTGTATTCAATATGCCAAAAACTGTAACAACAAGTCTCACAATGGAGACATTACTGGTGCCTGCTCCAGCAAATCGATGAACAATGGGATGACAGTGCTACAGTGCTACATTGAACTGTTACCATTATTTGTGGTTTGTAAAGGCTTCTTGAGGGGAGGAGATGCATCTCGGTGGTTGGGTACATACTTTGTTTGTTTGATACCTGGGTTTGATCCTCAGTACTCCCTAGAAAAAGAACATTTATGAACTTTGAAATAATCTACTAACATTTTATTTTTTTTTTATCATAGCAATGTTTTTTTACTGAAGTTGAAATGCTTAAATAGGTATACAGTGTTGCCACATTACCACAAGCACCATCCTTCTACTTCACAGTTCATCAGACCCTTCCAGCTCACTCCCTCACACAGCCCTCTCCCCAGATTGCATTCAGTCACCAATGATGAAGGAGTTCATCAATTTTGCATATGTAGAAAAGCTTCCATAGAAACCCAAAAGAGGAATCTTCAGGTTGATAGACATGTTAATTTTTGGGGCAAGGCCATGTGTGGAGAGGACATAGAAGCTCTGAGTGGAACTCTTTCCCCATACCTTTCCCTAAATTAGATTAGGTGTATCTAATCAATTGTTATAAAAACAATAACCAAACAAGACAGTGGGTTCACTGAGTTTTGTGAGTAAATTAACCAAACTTGAAAAAAGATTTATAGCTAGCGGGTCAGACACCTGAAGTCTAAAGGAAGGTGTTGTGGAAAAAAACCCACTCCTAGCGGATTGGTTGGAAGCACAGGTGACAGTGCTGGCTTGTGACTAGCAATTGAAGTTAAGGGTGATCTTGGGAGAATGAGCCCTTGCTGTGTAGAATCTGAGGCTAGCTCTGAGCACAACATTAGCATTGGGCTGAAATAAGTTAAAATTCTCTAGCTGAGAATTGTTCATTGGTGTGGAGAAGCCACAAGTGCCAATAAGAAAATTGGTCTCAGACCACTAATTTCAAGGACTCAAGAAGATTCTATAAAGCAGACCAGGTATAGGTGGCAGTAGGAAGTGGTGGGGACGGTGGCAAGTTAGAGCCCATGTATGATCCAAAGGGGACAAGCACCCCTAGTTCTAGCTAATGGGTGCCACATTAGAATTTGGGCACTATGTGGCAAAATATTTATTTCTTAAGAGAAACAATAAATCTGGATTCTTATGGGATAGCTACTAAATTTTTTAAGATTTGCAATAGAATAAAAAATGTTGACAAGCATAATAAGAGCTTGTAAATCTGCCTGAGACTGGTTCATTTGGCTCCATTTTCTCCATTCTTGTTTTCCTTTCTATAAGGCTCACCAGGCAACATGTGTTCACAGGGTGGTGCTTTGTCAAGGCCTTGCCTCTTGACACTTACAGAGCTAGAAATAGATTCCTCTTTATAGATGGGCTGCTGAGACCCAGAGAGGACAGTGGTCTACCCACGGTCACACTATCACTTGCTCAGCACAACAATGTCAGTCTCCTAGTTCTCTGTTCACTGACCTTGCTTGAACACGTTGATGGCAGTGCATACCACTGGTGGATCACATTTGAATGTGGTTTAACAAAAACGTAACACCAGTGTCAAGCTATTAAATTATGGTATCTTCTAAGTCTGCTCCCATAGGTTATCGTTGAGATGGGTGTGTAAGTGAGTCAGTGTCAAAAGATACATTATTCACACAGATCTCTGTTTGCTGGGGGAAGATAACCTTATTAAAGTCTTTTGTGACTTCCCCATCATAGTATTTATTCTACAAGGACACATAATATTTATCCAAAATTGAAATCTCCAAATAACCAGAGTGCTAAATATTCTATTATTTATGAGCCTGACAATCTAGACACCTGAGTTAGACCCCACAGGGAAGAAGGTTCATGGTCTGCAGTTGACGTGGAAAGATTCCATCCAGGTCATGCTCTGTATGTGCCTTATTCCCAGTTTCCCAAGTACGAGAGATCTAACCCAGTTAGAAAGGAAAATGCAGGTATGAAACTTAGCATTTATTAAATATAACATTTTTTTCCTGAACTGTCCTATTAGGATCACATTTTGCAGCACATAAACCTTCACTGTATTACTGTCATCCCATTGGCATCTCGTTGGCATACTGTTTTTGGAATGTAGAATATGCTACACATAGTTTAACAGGTTGTTCTGTGCGGACAGAATACTCTGAGTAGCTTGCTAGGCTCTCCGAGAGGGACAGAGGAATCGAACCCTGGTCAGTTGAGTGCAAGGCAAAACGCCCTACTGGCTGTGCTATCGCTCCAGCCACATAAGCCTTACACATAAGCTACCGTTTTAAATTATTGATAATAGTTCCAAAACAAATATCAGATGATGAGCAATTTCTACTCTTCTTAAAACTGGGGCTTTCCTGGATGAGGTAATAGAACTGGACTTTCCCAAATTACACAGATTATGAGACATTGCAGAAATGACTCCAGTTATCTTTGATTTCCCTGGGGCCTCTCCATATACACTCAGGAGCCCAAAAGCCAATCCCAGACTAAATGGCCCAGCTGTGTCACATCTTCAGTTAGGTACTTAGACCAGTGGAGTTACGAAGCCACCAAGGCTACACCCAAGGCACTGCTTGGGCCACATCATGTAGGAATCAAACTCAGGACTTCATGCATGTCTCTGCTAGTTTGAGCTACTTGTCTGACCCTAAGTTAATTTTTTGCATTCACATTTTAAAAAGAATTTGAGGCAACAAAGTTGTAGGAAATTGACTAATTCCCCTAGGTAAAGGAAGGTGTCTCCTGGTCTCACACAGGTTTCTATAAATATGAAGAATAAGAGAATTCTTTAGCTCACACTCCCGAGAGAAGTAGAACCTATGGAAACACTGGACTTTATAACATGACTTAAATATTCTGGGTGCAGGAAATAAATCTAAATCTTTATACTCACATTATTTCTGTTTCCTGACCTAAGTCACAAGGTTTACTTATGGTGCTAGAGAGATAACACAGCAGGTAGAGTGCTTGCCTTGCACACAACATACCTGGGCTTGATTCCTCATGAATACCTCTGGTATGATCTCTGAGCACAGAGCCAGGAATGAGCCTTGAGAATCGTCAGGTATGGCCAAACATACACACACACACACACACACATGCACACACATGTGATTATACATTTTTAAAAAATAAATCAGACAGCTTTTAAATGAAATGAACCAAAAGAATATTATATGATTTGCCACAGTTCCTGATAGCCTTGGATGACCTGGGAAAGTTTCCCCCATTCTCTCAAAGCCCAGAATAGAGACCACCTTGTTCCAAACAGGTGATCTTGACAAAGCTCAATTCCTGAGACACTTTTCCTACTATAAGCAAAAATTTTAATAAAGCTAATAAAAGTTCAGATGGAATGAAATTCTGCAAGGCCATGAGGCTCAAATAGGTCTAAGGAGAATCAAGGGTCAGAGAGCCAGTGCAATAGTAAAGAAGCACAGAGTCAGTGAAAGAGATGAGAAATGGCAAGGTCAAGACCAAAGAAAAGTGGAGAGAAAGGAGGAGAGGTGTGCCCCAGAACAGGAAACTAAATGTGAAGTTACCAATCAAACTCCAATTTCCAGCTTCCCTCGAAGAATTTCCATTGAGTCCTCTAGGCTTTGCCCAACAATGCTCAGATAGTAGAGGGACTACGTAGTGCTGAGAATCAAACCAAGGTTGATCATATGCAAGGCAAGTGTTTTAACCCTTGTCTCATCTCTCTGGTCATGATTTGTTTTCTGTTTAGTACATTTGTTTACTTTGATTCTTTATGTACCTCATGTGTGTGAAATCATGTGACCGTTGTCCTGGGATTATTTCACTTAGAATTATATGCATTCTAACTTCACCCATGTTGTTCCAATTACCAGAAATTCATCTCTTTTGTTTTTATAGCTGATAAGTATGCCCTTGTGTGTGTATATAGATCTTTTTCTAATCATCTGCAATGGGCCCTTAGGTTGCCTCCATGTTCTGAGTGTCGTAACTAATGCTTCATGGGAGTGCATAGAATTCTCTGAAGGAAGATTTTGTAAACTTTGTTTTGCATATCAAAGAAGGGACTAACTGGAATACATTAATTTCTATTTTTAATTTTTTTAAGGATTTCCATGCCATTTTCATATTGGCTACACTAATTTATAACCCACCTGATACCAGGGTTGTGTACCAGGGTTCCTTTTTCAGGGTTCCTTTCTCACTATCTTCTCAGCATGTGTTGTTTCTCATTTCATGGAGAATAGCCATTTTCCCACTACAGTCCTCCACATTCCCGGAGAGCTATCAAAGGGATGAGAATAACCATTCTTACAGGTATGAGGTATGAGCTCATTGTTGGTTCTGATTCGCATTTACCTAACAGACATGATAATTAACATCTTTTTGTCTACCTGTAATCTTCTGGTGTCTTCTTTTGAAAGGTTTTCAGGTACTCTGTCTCCTTTTAATTGGGTAGTTTGATTTTTGTTCTTGGTTATATGAGTTCTTTATGTATTTTGTATATTAACCCCTTGTCAAATGTATGAGTAAAAACATTATTTTGAGGAGATTTTTGTTTGTACCAGTGCCAGAGATGGAACACAATGTCTCACACATTCAGAGCATATATTCTGCTGATCAAACATACCCTTGTTTAGCACTTTGTTTCCTGCCCTTTCCACAGAATCTCTCTCCCTGTGGGCCTTGCACTGTCTATAGCACTCCTGTACCTGAGTGTTTATTGTGAACCTTGTGTTACCTGAAAATAATATCACATATATTGATTTGTAGGAGAAAGGGACACACTAATCCTTAAAGAGTCTTAGTCAGAGATGCAATTAGCAGCCTCTTCGACCCCAAGCTGCACAAACGGGCATTGGATCGGGGTGTATACAAGACAGGTGAAGCTCATTCTCGCTCAGAGGATCATGGTGGCAGAAAATAGCCTGGTCAAATCAAGGCTAAGTAGATAATTCTCAATGCATTTCAGTGGTCAGCCCAAGCCAAAGCTGTTGTCAGGAAAATGAACCTCTATGGCATTTGTATCTCTCAGTCCCCTAAAGTGGAAGGGAACAGAATTCCTGGATCTATCATCACCATTCGGGACTTACTCTTGACAAATCAGGTTCCAACAAATTAGTTGAGTCCTCTTTGTCAAGGAACTATTAGATTCCCCGAGGTTCTTAGAGAAATAGCTGTGTGTACCATAGAAGAGATACTTGCAGACAAGAACAAGGTGATTGTGGAAACTTGGAACATCCTAATCCTGTAACCAGCTGAGGTATCACTGACAACTGTTGGCTGGGGCCCTGTGACTCCTGGTGACTCCAGGGAGATAATGTGGGTGATTATGTTCACTTTGGGGAGACAGCTGTGGCTCCCACAGAAAATTACATTCTCTTTGGGGAGATACTTATGGCCTCTTGGTTCTTTCATTCAGGCAGCCCTACATCACAGCAGCTTGCTGAAGTCAAAAGCACCACACTGATGTAGAAGCCCAGAGGGTTCCCAAGCCACTGGAAATGGTCAGGTTTTGCAAACTAAGAGAAGCAATCTGGAAGTCCCATTTATTTGACTTGCGTATTAAGATCACTTTAGGACAGATGGCAGCCAAATATCTCGAGGAAGGACATTCTTTCCCACCTCATTCGTTAACAATGTCTGTAGGCTGACCCCACGTTGCCCAGGGTTGAGACACCTGATTTGAGCTGTACCTTCTCCTGCTGCTCTGGCCATATGAGAGGGTGTGAGGATGCTCTAGCTCATGGGGAGAGACCCTTGGGGTGGGCAGGGCCTATGCTGAGCACCGTCTTTCAAAAAGGCTAGCACACCTTTGTGAATATTCTCATCAGTTTTGTTTGCACATTTCTTTCTTTTGTGTCTTTTTGTGGAGCACTAGAAGTATCAGGAGAGAATATTCCTTTAAAAGTTAGTTTCTAAGATGCCGCTTTTGGAATAGGCACAGAGAAAAAAAAAGCTCTTCCTGTCCCTCCCTCCCCACTCATTCTTCTGTGTTAAAATATTTTAGGTGCAATGACAGACCAAAGGCAGCCTTTCCCCGAAGAGTCTGGCAGAGGAGCAATCCTAGCAATCCTCAGAGCTACTGGAGAGGAAATGAGGTCATGCTTGGGTCATCTCATAACACCATGAAGGAGAGTTCTTGGGAATTTTTACCTGTGGGAAATGAATCTTTTTCAAACTTGCCAATAGCAAGAAAAAAACAATCTGATCTTTTTTTCTCCTTCCTCTAGCTTTTGGTCTTTGGGGATCACAAATCTCTGGTGTCTGGACACTTGGAAAAATGTTTTGGCTTTCTCCTGGCTCAGCGCCCATACGTCCTTTCCCTCTGCCCTGCCAGGAGCCACAGTTGACTCATTGTCTGAGTCTAGTTCTAGGTTGGCATTGTTTCTGTAGGAAATCTCCAGAACTGCTGTGGAATTGCTATAAAACTCTCTTTGAGGACTAGAGATAGTCCAGCAGACCGAGTGCATGATTTGGTGCAAGGAGGCCTGGGTTCAATCTCCAGCACTACACGGTCTCCAGAATTACCGCCAGAGGCAACACCAAGCACAGAGGCCCTAAGCTTCTCTGAGTGTCATAATTCCTGGCACTTAGAACAGTACCCGGTGCATGTAGGCACTCAGAAAATATTTGGGTGAGGCTGAAGACGTGGTGCAGAGGTTGCCTTGCATGTGGAATACCCTGGTTTGAATCCTGAAACCACCTATGGTCCCCTGAGTACTACCCATTGTGACCCCTGAGCAGAGAGCTAGGCGTAAGCCCTGAGCACTGCCAGGTGTGCCCAACTCCCCCCCACCAAAGGAAATACTTGAAGTGAGTTGAACAAGTGAATAAATGTTGTACCTTACTTGGATATGTAAACTCACACACACACACACACATATAGTGTGAGTGGGCATGTCTGTCTGTCTATCAGTCAGGGTTTTGCAGAGAAACAAAACCAATAGAGGATATTTAGGTTAAAATGTTTTGTATATTCATATATGTTATGGACTGGGGTGATATCAAAGTGGGTAGGGCATTTGCCTTGCATTTAGCTGACCCGTGTTTGATTCTTCTGTCCCTCTCAGGAAGTCCAGAAAGCTACCGAGAGTATCCCGCCCACACGGCAGAGCCTGGCAAGCTACCTGTGGTGTATTCGATATGCCAAAAACAGTAACAACAAATCTCACAATGGAGATGTTACTGGTGCCCGCTCGAGCAAATCGATGAACAACAGGACTACATTGCTACAGTGCTACACACATGTGTTATATATATGAGTATATATGTATATATGTATATACATGATAGATATGTGCTCACATAAAACCACTTTTAATGATTTAGCTCCCACAATTGTGCAAGGTGGAAAACACAAAAATCAGAAGACAAATGGGAAGGTTGGAAATTGGTCCGAGCTGATGTTGCAGCTTTGAGTATTCCTTCTTCTCCAGGAACCTCAGCTCTTATTCCTAAAGCCCTTAGCTGATTGAATGAAGCCTGTCTACATTATTATAAGAAATCCCCTTTATTTATAGTCAACATATTATAGATGATAATCATATATGCTAGATAACTTCACAGAAACACCTGTGAAAATAATGGGGTACTATCGCCAGCTGACATATAAAACTTCGCTGACACCAGTACATCCTGTGTCAAATGCTATTCAGAAATAAATCTCCTCCACCACTAAACTCCTGCCACCAAACTACCTAGTAAAAGTGTATTGAAACAGAATTAGTCAAAACCCTGGTGGGCCTACTTCCAACTCTGTGCTGGCAGTATCAAGATGCTTAAAACACATTCACTGCCCTCAGTGAGATAACTCTCTAGTGAGGGAGACAGTTTGGCAGGCAGATAATTACAAAGGGGTCTAATAGATGCCTTTATCAAGATGTGGACACAATCTGCTAACTACTGTTTAGGATTGGGCAACCTCTAAGTGGTCAGAATAACCTTGGCAATTCTAGAGTCTGATTTCAGCCAGGCTAATATTACAACCTAAGCTGCTCTGCAGAGTTGCAAATACCTCAGCTAAATGGACTGTAAAACAGGCCAAAGGACCTTAATACCAGCAAATATCCAAATTCCCTGGCACACTAGATGTTTGGGTCAGCCAAGTCCTGTCACTTGTCCTGACTGCCACTTAGAATCCTGGGCTTTGCTCATATTTAGATCAAAAGACACCTAGACAGCCACCTCCCCATGCTCTCCCCAAGAAGTTTGTTCCTGGGAGGACAGGATACATAAGAGGCTCTGTCTGTTGCCTTAACTATGGTATATGAGGCCCTTGACTGACTTTGGTAAAATTTCTATTTCTGGAAAAGTAGCATGGCAACTGTTTCCCTTCCCCAAGATCTGGGCTTAGTTCAACAAAGTGCTGATGGCCTTTATAACACTTGCTCTTCTCTCCTTCCAGCAATATGTTTGTCATATTTGATATTGGATTCAGTCTAATTGCAGAGTCATTGCTAAGCAACTAGTAGAGTAGTTGGATTTAGCTCATCCTCTGTGTTAAGATCATGTACTTCTAAGATCAAATATTAAGCTTATGAACACCACATATTTCCATGAATACAAGTTATAACCAATGTCCTGGTGTTCTTATACCAACCTGTGTGGTAAAGTCCAGTGGCAGCCTCCAAATGATATTATCCAGAGTTAAATCTGCCACTGAATCTTGTGAAAGCAGAAAAGGTGGATCCCATAGGCACCCCAAAAAGCAACAGAAATGCTAATATATTGTGTTAAGAATAAGTGTCTGGTTGTGTGTCTTAAAGACAAGAGCTTGGGAAAGAAATGCCTCATGTCTTAACACAGTTTTCTCAGAAGTATTGAAAAAGAGGCACAGGGAAATCCTTCATGCTCACCTTATTAAATTCTATATTGCTTAAAATTGATGCAAAGGCTGTATGTTACTTTTGTAATTAAAACATTGAAAACACCTCCACTTGTTTAGGAGAATTAAATACTCATCCCTGAAAGATCAATAGTAACAGCAGCTACAACCCCAGAGTATCTACTGACCGTGTTGTGAAATACCCTGGATTCTACCAACCATATAGTCTGTAAAAGCAGATTGCCAGTGATTCTGATTTTAAGTTTCTTGACGTGGATTTTAAAAACACTATCCATCCAGGGAAATCCATTCAGAATGGTGTAGGCCTCCTGGAGTTCCCATGTGAGGGAGATCCATGACTCCACGCCAAGTTGAGGGGTGGTAGATGGCAGAGGCCACCCATGTGTTTATTTACCAAGCCAGATCTCACTCAGGACTGACACATGGTTTAATTATCATGCAGAGATGCAGCTGGAGGCGGCGAGGGGGAAGTTGGCATCTGTTTTTGCAGAGCACAATTTCTGCAAATAATTAACCACCAGAACTCTTGATTCTCTCTAATTAATGAAGAGGAAGCCTGGAATCTTCAAAGTCCACAACTGTCATGCTGCCATTGTGTCAGGATTGATCTCCTTTGTTCTAAACCGAAGAGCATGCCTCTTCTGCCTCTCGTAATTCTTTATAAATTGAATTTTTCTATTACTAGTTGTGACAGCTAAGTAACATGACTTCAGAAATTCACCCCGCAGTTCATGCCAGTATTAGAAGCCTGAATAATAATAATTTTTTTAAAAGAACCATTATGGAACAAGCTTTCTGTCTCTGACCCAGAATTAATCATAGTGAAGAGACACGTACTGAAAGGAGGGTTGTTAATTAGCTCTAATGGATCTTGCGTGGTGGAGTCTGAATTACTGGGAAGTCTGCAGAGGGAAAGAAGAGATTCTTTTCTCTGTCCATCTCTGTGTGATGTTGACATAGAGAATGTCATACTTTGCTGCCAATGGGGCAGGGAATTAAGATGGAGAGCATAGAAGAATTCAGTTTGGTGGAGGAGAGTAGTATGTGTCCAGGAACCAGACAATTCCCAACATCTTTAAGGAAAGGAAGGGGAAATAATTGTGCTTAGTGCAACTGGCCACTCAATGAGCAGGTAATAAAACCACCACAAGAAACTAGAGAGGGAGCCTATTAAACCCTCTGTCAGATCATGTCATTGGCCTGCTCCAAGAACTCTAGCGGCTCTGTCTCTCTAAGGGAAAGCAATTTGCACATCAGCCAATAGTGTCCTTTCCAGCTCCCACTGTTTCTATTATGGTTTCACTTCTACTTTGCTCTTCAACCACTTCAACCCTTCTGTATTGGCTTTCTTGATATTCCATCAGCACTTTAGGTGCTCCGACCTCAAGACATTTGTAATGACTAGCCTGTCTATCGCACCACTGTCAGGATAACTGCTTGATGCTATCTGCTTCTCTTTTAGGTCTTTGCTAAACTGTTGCCACCTTGATGAGGTTGGCAGTGATCACACCGTGTAAAATGGCCCCCAATCCCCCATTTCTATTCCTATTACTATTTTTCTTTTACTCTCTAAGATACTATATAAGTTCCTTATTATATATCGCTTTCTTGTCTATTATTATTAGATACTAGTTTTTTTTTTGTCAAATATTTGCCTCTTTCACCTCTCACTAGAATAAGAACTCTACCAGAGCAAGGATTTTTGTCTCTTTCATTCACTGGTGTATTCCCAGAACCCAGAACTGTGCCAGTTCCATAAATATTTTCAGAGTGAATGAATCAGTCATCACACTTTGCTGTGTGGGCTGGTATATGCTTGTGCCCATCCAAAGAGATTTCTCAGATAGCTTATAAAAAGTCTGAGGTATGAGCTATTCCCTTCTCTTAAGTGAATGAAGTACTATTATATCCTCTGGCTGCCAAATGTTAATACTTAAACAGTGGAATCAGTAAAATATTACTTGAGGTGTTTCTTTACCATTGGCTTCTAATTAGAGAAACTTGGGATTGACCAAACAATATGACATTTGAAACAGTGGGACTTATTTTGTTTTATTTGTCTCTAGGGTGTCTATGTTTTTCTTCAAGTCCATAGCAAGCTGGTCTTTAGAGATACTACAGAGAAATCATGATGAAGGAAGACTCCTCTTTTTCTTGGTAGAAAGCACCAGGGATCCTTCTGAAGGGGAAACACCCACGGGTATTAAAGGAGATGCATATCTAATGAGCATGCAAAACAAGGGCCAGAACAGAGGGTTTTAAACTGAGGGTTGTGCTGAGGTCCTCATGGCAGATTACTGCCATCTCCATGGGTTGCTTTCAAATCCCCTTATACTCTTCTCACTTCTCAACAGTGGGGCCATAATGGCCTCTTGAACAAATCTCTTTTCCTCAAAAAATGACTAGAGACCTGCTTGTGTCTGACAACTAGGGGTTAGGTCAGTCTGGCAGGAGTTGAAATGTGGACAAATTTCAGTTCTGGAATTAGACAGATTTAGCTGTCCATTCAGTTTAATTTGTGTCACATATCAACACAGACCTTAGTTCAGTGGAAAGAGTCTTAGAGGAAAACAGACTCATTTATATTTTGATTTTATTTATTTATTCATTAATTCATTTATTGTTATTTAATTTTTTTCTGGGTTACACCTGGCAATGCTCAGGGGTTACTCCTGGCTCCACACTCAGGAATTACTCCTGGCAGTGCTTGGGGGACCATTTGGTATGCTGGGTATTGAACCTGGTTGGCCATATGCAAGGCAAGCCCCCTACCCATTGTACTATTGCTCCAGCCCCAAACATCACATATAGTTGAAAAATCAGCTGATTCTCGATAAGAGGTGGTCATAAATCAGATCCTGTTGCTGCTGCTGGTTGCTGAGAGACTTTAGCCATTTTGTCTCTGTGCATTATGGTTTCTAACTCAAGAAACTTTATACTGTACATAATTCTTTATCTTTTATTTTTGAATAGTTTTGATTTTTTAAATTTTAGAGATAAGTAAGATAAGGCCTAGAGGTGAAGATGGTTTAAAGGACTGAAATAGAGGCTTTGTATGCAGGAGGCCCGGGTTCAATCTCCAGGTATGCTTCCCTGAGCACATAACCAGGACTAGATTTTGAGGCAAGGTACAGACCAATAATGCCAAAAAAGGAAAGGTCCAGAGAGATCATTGTATACTTAAGGTAACACTGTTATTAAGGGTTAAAAAAAACCCCACAAATTAGAATTACTATATGATCTTGAAATTCTACTTCTATGTGTATGAAGATTTTGAATAGATATTAGCACTGCCCTGTCCATTGCAGTGTTATATAAATATGTGATATAATTAATAATATGTGTATATGTACTTCTGCACAAACATCAAAAAAATATAACCTCAGGAAATAAGGACATCTGATATTGGAAATAACATGAATTAATATTGAGAGCTTTACACTAAGTAAAATAAGTCAGACAAGAAAAACAAATATTGTTTTTTGCTGGAGTGATTAAGCACATTGGGCAGGGCATCTGCCTTGCACGTGGCCAATCCGGGTTTGATTCCCAGCATCCCTTATGGTCTTCTGAGCACCACCAAGAGTAATTCCGAGTTCAGAGCCAGGAGTAATCCCTGTGCATCGCTGGGTGTGACCCAAAAGGGGAAAAAAAGGAAGGAAGGAAGGAAGGAAGGAAGGAAGGAAGGAAGGAAGGAAGGAAGGAAGGAAGGAAGGAAGGAAGGAAGGAAGGAAGGAAGAAGGAAAGAAAGAAAGAAAGAAAGAAAGAAAGAAAGAAAGAAAGAAAGAAAGAAAGAAAGAAAGAAAGAAAGAAAGAAAGAAAGAAAGAAAGAAAGAAAGAAAGAAAGAAAGAAAGAAAGAAATATTGTATCACTTATAATGTAAAATCTAAAAAACAAAATATCAAACTCATAACAACAGAGGGTAAAACAAGATTGCCAGGGGTTTGGGAAAGCATGTTGGCTGAAAACAACAACAAAACTAAGAAACTGAATAAATGAAAAGGGAGGGCTAGGATTTGAACTCTGTGCTAATCCAGTTTCTGTTCAGAGTGCGCTTCAGGCCTGAATGACACCCAGCTTTTTTTTTTTTTCTTGGAGCTACAAATGAAACTACTCCCATGGGCTAAAGAGATTTTACCAATCCAACTGGCATCCCATATTTAGAGGCTGCTCGAACAAAGGTCAGAGATTAGAACTTAAACTAATCTCCTGGGGGACAAAAATATGAATCATTGTATTTTTTAGATATTCTAAATTTAAATGCCAAGGCTGACATTTAGTGCATTCCTTCAAAAGTCAAGTTTGGCGTAGTGCTCTGGTTCTAAATAGCAAAATTGACCTTCCCTCTTAGACTCATATCCTAAATTATTCTCAAGAGTCTCCCTCCTTGCCTGCTCCCGACAACCAACCTGAAGCAGCCTCCAGGACACACTCTTGCTGATTTACAACTGCAATCTTGCTAAAAGGAATGGAAAGAAGCCAGGATGAGTTTCTGTTAGACAGAATTACTGGCATGAAATACTAACATCCCTACAGCTTGGCATATAACTGACTGCATGACTGCTCTCCCTTTCTGATTTCACTGAAACAGATTATTTGTTCTAACAAACTGAGGGAGCCTTGTTCTCATCCCCCAGCATCCAAAGGCTGCTGACCACGCTGCTGACCATGTTTCTGTGTGTGCTTCACAAAAGCCAATGGTGATGCAGCAAGCCTTTTTCTTGTTATGTTCCCATGTTAGTAGTTTATCTTTGAGTGGCCATAACTGCAGTGTGCAGAGCCCCTTCTGTTTCCGGCCTTTATTGAAGGAATAAAGACGAGGCAGGATGCAGGCACTAAGCTGCAGCTGTCCCTTCTTAAAACACAATGATTAGATGTAAACTGGCCGTTTGGGTTTGACAAAAATGTTATCAAAATGAGAAAGGGGGAGTCTTTTCTCCTCATCTTATTGTTTAACAGAATTTTCACCCATGCCATCAGTTATTTAATCAAATACTTATCGACAATACTCTTCCCTGCCAAAATCCCATTGCAGTTTTTTCACAAAGCACAGGGAGTAGTAAGAAAAACAGAAACTGACTGAATAGGTGAACCTGGGTTTCGACCCTGCTTTAATCACTTCATAATCAGTCTCCAAACTTGGATTAGCTACAGATATTTCTTAAATACTAATGAACAAGATACAAAAGAAGGGCTCTCATCATAGCAAGACATGCAATCAGAAAGACATTTTTAAGTGTTGAAATTTGACTTGGGGAATTGGGATGTGTAGCTATTCTGGGTCCCAATTTTTCAATTATATATGTATAGCACTAAAGGGGAGTACACCCAGGGTCCCAATTTTTCAATTATATATGTATAGCACTGAAGGGGAGGCAATAAACAATAGGATATAAATGACGAACAGGTGTCATCTTGTTGACCTCTCAACTTTGCTCCTGGATGCCATATTGGATTCTCAGTAGCCAAAATAATAATTGTAACCTCTAGGCACTATTTTGGCTACCTCTAACAACCTGACTATGAACTTCATATTGAATTTCAGTTGTCACGTTAACAGCGTAACCAGAAAGCCTCATCTTTGTGATTCTCATCATCAGACTGTTGGGCACTATTAGATTCCTAGTTGCCATAATAATGTATTAACCAGCCGATGAATCCCACAATGAATTTTTCTTCCATAGTAACAGACCTTGAGGGAAAATTCCGGGATGAGCTCTACCCACCCCATGCTAATAGCTGAAGTGATTGAGAGAACTTGATTAAGCCTAGGAGACAGACCTCGCCCTTCGAGGTCCTCATGTGACTGCTAGCAAGCAAGCAGCATGCCATCCAGACTTGTTCAGACTTGGTGTGGAGGTGTCCCTGTCTCCTGTAACTTTGACCAGTTGGTTGTAATCCAGGCCTGCTCAAACTTAGTTCCACAGGACTTGCCAAACAACCTCAAACAAGCAAACTTCAGCTTGTTACCCAGGTCTGCTTGGCTTTGATACCACAGTTGATGCCAGATACAAGCAAAAATCCTTTGGTAGTCATATAATTCTGTCGAGGACTAAAGTTAATATTTAACACTCACAATGCAAGACCCTAGTGTCTGTGTGGACTTCAATTTTCTGTAGAGCCACTACCAGAAACTAGCAACTATGAACTCAGGGTTATTGTCTACTTAACTTTGAGGTTGTATCTGCAATAGGACATCTGTGACTATAAATTCCCAGTAGTTATCAGACCCACACAAACTCAGAGCCACAGTTACTGCCTGGAATTTGCTATCATTAACCACTGGTCATTATCCAAGTCTGTTTGAACATAGACTCTTGCCCTTAACTTTAATGTAGCACAAGGAGTAATGAAAAAATGGCTCTATTTCATTACTTATTCACCTGAACTGGCAGATAAAGACAAAAGTATGGGAGGGGAAAACCCAAGCATATCTAACTTTCTAAACTCCCTGCTAAAAACTTCAAGACAACAAGTGTAATGATGCTCAATAAAATAAACTCAGTGGAAGGAAACCAGCTTCAACAAAAACAGAGAAGCTATGAGAAAAATTCAAACAGAAATCATTGAGTCAAAGTGGTTAGTAGCTAAACTAAATGCAATAGTGATGTTAACTGCAGGATGATGGAGCCTAGGATAAAACCAGTGATCTAAATAGATAGATCACCTAAAAAGAACAGAAAAAAAGAATTAAAAAGTGAACACATTTATTAGAGTGCATAAAAGGAGCAAAACTTGCATCAACCTGATTTAAGAAGGAAGAGAGAAAAAGGACAATATATCTACTTGAAGAAATATAATAGCAAAGAACTTTCATAGGAAGTTTGAGGAAGGAGATTGATATCCAATTCCTTAAGGTTCAAAATGTTACAAAATAAACAAACCAAGGGCTATTGTACAATGAGTAAGCTACTTGTCTTGTTTAATCCCTGTCAATGGTTAAGGGCAATGCCTTGTCTCCTAACCACTGAGCATCTCACTAGTGATTCCTGAGAAAGAGCCAACAATGGAAAATTGGGGGCCAGAGTGCTAGTATAGAACAGTGATTAGGGTAGGGTCTTTGCCTCGTGTGTGGTCAACCCGGGTTCGACCTCCAACATTCCATTTGGTCCCCCAAGTACCACCAGGAGTAACCCTTAAGCATCACTGGTGTGATCTTAAAAGCAAACGAACAAACAACCTCCCTTCCAAAATGGGAAACTGAGAAACTCCTGGGAGAATGAATACACATACTAGCAGAACATATGAACACAACAAAAGCAGCATTAAAAGGGAAGCTCATCACAAGGCAAACTTACATTAGAAAGCATTAAGGAGCAATTAAAGGCTCAAGCCATTAACCTAACTTTCTATTGCAAGGAACAGGAAAAAATTTAAATTAAACTTAAGTGATAAAAGAAAACAATTTATAGCATTATCTCACATCATGTACAAAGTTAACTCAAAAATATTAAAGACTTGAGTATTATATCTGATTCCATAAAATACATTGAAATAAACATAGACAAAGTACTCCATTATATTGTCATCTTTGGTGATTGGACACTATGAGCAAGGAAAGCAAAATAAAAATAAATGGAATTGCATCAAACAAAAAAGTATCTACATAGTGCAAGAAACTAGCACTAAATAAAAAAGATATTCTATTGAATAGGAGAAAATAATTGCATAGCATACACCTGGTAGAGTTAATATCCAAAATAGGGCACTCAGAGAACTCAGGAAAACAATCTAGTCAAAAATGATTAAATAGTCAAAATAAAAGGGAGAACAAGAGAAAGAAAGAGAGAGAGAGGGGGAGAGAGAGGGAGAGGGAGAGAAGAAAAGTACCTGCCTTAGAGGCAGTCTGGGGCAGGGGGTAGGGGAGGTGGTGGCAGGAGGGAAACTGGGGACATTGGTGGTAAGAAGTGTACACTGGTGAAGGAATGGATATTCAGACATTGTATGACTAAAACCAAATCATGAATAACTATATAATTGTGAATCTCATGGAGATTTAATAAAAATTGTTTTAATGATATAAATAATTGAATAGAAATTTCTCTAAAGAAATAATGTTCATAGATAATAAGGACATGGTAACATGTTCATCATCACTGATTATTAGGGAAATGGCTATTTAAATAATAATGAAATATCACCTTACACCAGTGAGAGTAGGCTTTATCTCATAGGGTGTGGAAAGAAGAGAACCCTCATTCAGTGAAATATATCTGATTCGACCTCTACAAAGAACAGGATGGGAACTCCCCCAAAATTAAAAATATTCATGATCCAGGAATTCCACCCTAGAAATTCAAAAATACAAAATCATTACATTGAAAATATGCAGACCTGTGTTCACTGCAGTGCTTTATTTATTTGTTTGTTTGTTTGTTTGTTTGTTCATTTATTTATTTATTTTGACAATATTCATTATCTGGAAATAACCCAAATGCCCAATGGTAGGTGAGTGACTAAAGAAGATGTGGTATATATCCACAAAGGAATTATAAATGACAACTAGGAAATATTAAATCTTGGTTTTTGGTGCAAAATGGATGGAACTGGAGGGGCTGTTATGTTAAGCAATATAAGTCAGAGGGAGAAACACAAACACCAGCTTATCTCACTCATATGATATGTAAGTAATAAAGCTAAGGATGAGATACTGCTCACCATAAAAAGAGAAAAAAGTTATTTTTCAATGAAAATAAGTCCTTAGACACTGACCACAGAATTGAGGTTACAAGATTTGGCATGAGTGGACTGAAAGCATCCTGTGTAGTGAAAGAATGTTGGCCCTTTAATGGTGTGTGGAAAATTGTTTTTCTAAAACATATAAGCATACAAACTTTTGTGTCAACTCAAATATTCTTTTAAAAGTAAAACCTTACAAGTTATGAATCTCTCAGCTTGGAAAAATCATGTGACTGTTAGTTGTTCAAAAATGGAATACTCATTCCAGAGAATAATAAAAATGAATAAATACAACTGTTTCATAATAGCATCTTAAGGTAATGTTGTACAAATATTTTTTTCAGGTATCTTTTTTATGGTATATTTAATATTCAGTTATTTCATATTCAGTTATTCCACAAAGTCAGAGTCCTGTTGATTTATGCTTAATATTTTGCAATTTTGGTAGCACAACTTTATTATTTAACTTGCATTAAAAGACTATATAGTGAGTGCCAATTCAATTGGTAACTAACCAGTTTTCATTTAATTACAATTTTTAAACTTTTTTTTTCAGTTTTGGTGCCACATCTGCAATTTTCAGGAGTTACACCTGGATCTGCTCAGGAAACACTCCTGGCAGGCTCAGGGGATTATATGGGGTGCCAGGGATCCAACCCAGGTCTGGTACATGCAAGGCAAATGCTCTACCCACTGTACTATTTCTCTGGCACCAGTTTTATTTAAAAGAAAAGATGAAAGTGCTACAAAGAAGTAGTATAACTCATTTCCAATTAGACGACATGTGAGTTATCACAAGGAAGAGCTTCTTAGTGAAAATGGGGACTCAGCATATATTTAAATTCTTTTAAACCACTGTTCATGCCCTCCCCCCAAATTTTTAGAGTATGTTGCCATTTATCTCCTTTGATTTCATTAGATTTACCCAGTTCTTCCATTTCCCTTAAGTTAATGCAAGGTTATTCAGCAAACAGCAAAGGCGGGGAATTTTTCCTTTGTCTGCTCACAGGAACAATCTAAGATCTTGTACCTGGCTGATGCACAGTGCTTACACCTTGTCATCATTAGGCACATAAGAACAGAGAGGAATTGTCTATCCTTGTAATATTATCAAAGTCTTGCAGAGTGATGTGCTAATGCATGAGATTTTATCTTTGAAAATATAAAGATCTCCAATGTGATATCCACACCTTACACATAAATCTTAGATCTGTGGTCAGTGTGATTATCTACCATCTTTCTTATGTTTTAGTATTCTCTTTGCCACTTCTTCAACAAATGAATGTTTCTCCATTCTATGTTTTACTGTTCAGATATTAACAAAATTAGACTTCAAAAATGCTGCTGCTCACTGTTTACAATAGCCAAAACCTGAAAAAAAAAAAACAGAGTGCCCAAAAACAGATGAATGGTTAAAGAAACTTTGGTACATCTACACAATGGAATACTATGCAGCTGTTAGAAAAGATGAAGTCATGAAATTTGCATATAAGTGGATCAACATGGAAAGTATCATGTTGAGTGAAATAAGTCAGAAAGAAACAGACATAGAAAGATCGCACTCATCTGTGGAATATAAAGTAGCAGAATGGGTGACTAACACCCAAGAGCAGTAGAGATAAGAACCAGGAGGTCTGCCCCATAGCTTGGAAACTGGCCTCACATGCTGGGGGAAAAGGCAGCTGAAATAGAGAAGGGAATACCTAGTAGAGAATGTTAGGAGAACCCACTAGGTTGAAAGCTGCGTGCCGAAAGTAGACTATAGATTGAACATGATGGCCACTCAATGCAAACTGTTGCAAACTGCAACATCCAACAGGAGAGAGAACAAAAGGGAATGCCCTGATGCAGAGGCAGGGTGGGGTGGTGGGTATTGGGGTGGGGGTGGCGGGAGGGATACTGGGAACATTGGTGGAGGAGAATGGGCACTGGTGGAGGGATGTAAACGAAATGCAAACATGAAAGTTCATAAGTTTGTAACAGTACCTCACAGTGATTCAGTAATAAAAATTTTTAAAAAACATGCTGCTACTTTAAAATTTGCTAGTTCACTAATTAGTTGGATCACTAATACCAGCCAAAAAATAAACTAGCTTCTAGAAAGGCCACCACAGAAATACTGGTGCATGCCCACAAAGACTGTTAACCACCATCCATGTGAATGAGTCTCATCTAGTCCTGATAACTTTTATAGTATTAACTAGAGAAGCCTAGTCAAAGTGTCAGCCCAAGGAACTGTGAATTAATGACTGGTCCTTGTTTGAAAAATTAAAAAACATGTGACTCTAGCAAATCCAACTGAAGATCAGATTCTACCCACTAGTATCAATTTACTCCATTCTGAGGTCATGATGACTGCATAGCAACCTAGGAAAAGAGCTTGTGAGGTCAGTGAGACTACATGTAGAATACATCATTTTCTTTCTCCGGTATCCTGACCCAGCCCCTAGCTATTTGAATACCTCTGATTTTAAAAAAGCATCTTCAAAGGCAATAACTTTCATGTTAAATCAGTTGTGACTATTTAAAATGTCTTCTTATCCTTAATCTAAGTGTCGACACAAGTAGGTATGTTCCTCCCAAGAAAACATAATATTTCCCCTGTGACTTAATTTCATTGACCCAGGATACTGCAAAAGGCAAGAACTAACACACTATGAATAGAACAAATGTGGAAGTCATCCACATACTTGAAGATGGTGATCATAGCATCCCCGAGTTTTCTCTAGCCCAAACTTCTCTTGCTCTTTCAGCAGAGTTTTAGAGGATATGCTTTCAAATTTTTTGACAAATACCCCTTCTAGCTTTTCTCAACAGTCTATGGTGCCCCAACCTGACCATATTTCTTTGACAACCTATATAGCCAATGATGTCACCTGCTTTTTGGAACTGATTTATGTTCTAACTCTAATAGAATTCCTGAAATTTTTAAGCTGCAAAGTTATGTGTTTCACATTCTTTAGCAGCTTAATTGTTTTAAAATCTTTGTACAAAGATTTTGAAACCCCTCTATTCAAGGGCAAAGCCTGATTCCTTTTAAAGAGTGTAATATAGACTAAATTTCTGACTTGTTTCAAATCAAAGAAAAAAGTCGAAGTGGAGACTCAATCGCAGAAGAAAGAGGGACTTCTAAGATTGCTCTCTGCTAAGTCTTGGCACTTATGCACCTGTCAAGAGGTTCACATGGTGAGGAACTAAGACCCCCTGCCCATGGCCATCTGAGTAAACCAGATTGGAAGCAAACCCTCCAGTACGGTCAAGCCCTCAGATGACTAAGCCTCAATCTGCCACCTAAACGCAAGTACATGACACCAAACCTAAATCAGAAAAATTCAGCTAAACTGCTTTTGGTTTCCTGAAATTTAACAAAAATGAGATGAGAAATCTTTAAGTCATTCACTTTGGATGCGATTTGCTAGGTAGTAGGGAATAGACCCACAAGTATATGTCCTTCTTATCTATTGCTTTATTTGTTTTTCCACGGAGAAATCATGCCCTTTTTATGCACACAAATACCTCTATTTTATGAATATGTAAAATATGACAAACCCACTGAAGCTAGTAACAAAATATTCCTTGAGATGAACATTGATTATGTACACAGCATCCTTAGCTACAGTCCTTTAGCCCATAATCTACCATACTGTAATAGACAATACTAGACAATGGTAGAAAGATTTGAATGAAGCCTTAATAGATAATAAGGACATAAGCCCATAGGAATGACAGGTAATAGTATAGATAATGCACACAGTAATATTCTAAAACAGTTCCTCTTTAACTTATCCTTTTAAACCCACCATCAGTTAAAAACTATCGAACACAAAGCCTTTTTTACAATAAAGTGTTGAATATTATATAGGATGTACTGGGTACTGTACTCAAAGTGACAATAGAATGTTTCTTATTCTCATGCTTGATTGACAGTGATCAAATGCTCATGTTGCTGCCCAGTAGAGAATCACACTCTATCTCTGGTTCGGCAAAAGGGGAAAATTAAAAATTTTAAGTTCTGATTCTATTCAATGCGGATCATTTGTAAAATCATAAAGTCAAAAATTTAAAATAGAACCATGACATGCAAGGCACCATCTATGTAAATCAGTTTCAGGAGAAGGGATAGTCAAGAGATACCCAGACTGCAAGATTTTGTGGGAGGGGGGAAAGCTATGTTTATCTTGTCTCCTTATTCCATATCTCAACTTGGAACATGAATGTTCAATAATGCTTAAAAATTAGATACTGAAATAATGTAGATTTGAGGGAGATATTTAGATATAGTGCCTAGCCTGATTTGAGAAGTGACTTATGGTCTAATTAATTTGCGAGAATTCAACCTTGCCAACTGGTGAAGTACCAACATCTGCCTTAATTTTGAGCAGCGTTTATACAGAGCTGATAAGGAGGTGCAGGGAAGGCTGTGGACTAAAGACTATGGATCCCAACTCTCATCTCAGCAATTGGGCATAAATTTATCAGAACTTCGCAGGGTTTTGAAGTATTTGTCTCAGTGAGAAATGCACAGAGGGAAGTGACTGTCCTAGAAAGAGCTATGCTGCTCATTTATCTTCAGTTCTTTGACACTTTGGTGTCTGAGTGTCACAGTATCAGACTATCCTACAGGGCCGCAAGCCTCAACCCCAGCACATCCTTGTTATAGATAGTTTTTGTCTGATCTAATTCTCTGGTCCCCAGGAATATTCTTGTTCATCTCTTGGCAAAAACAACAATTTTCTTGACGTATAGTTATGAGACTTAGGACTTCAATCCAGCATAGAATATGGTAAATCAAGTTCTGTTTGGTAACCTCTGAATAGGTGAAGACAGGAGTTAGATTCAAAGACATTTTCTTGGATACAACTCACCGATTTGTCATAAAACCTTGTTTTTCTTAGTTACTACAACAAAATATGTCAACTTCTTTGAGATGTGAGAAAATAAAATGTACCCAAATCAAGAGCATCACATATGTAGAGTACAAAATATGTGTGTATAATGACATAGGAACACAGAGTCACATGAAAGCATCACAGACCAAAAACTATCCTCATGAGTGTATACTGTGTGAGAGCTTTGGAGGAGATTCAGGGAAAGCCCATTAAATAGGTAATGCTCAAACTGAAACCTTGTGGAAGAAAAGTAAGATAAACAGGTAGATAAGACTACGAGGCAGATCTGGAGATATAAAAAGTCATGATGGATTTGGAGAAGGGTGTTTATGTGATGAAGGTATGGAGGGAAAATGGGCAAGGGATGATCTTAGAAAAGTATTCAGGGAGAGCCTAGAAAAGTACTCAAGGAGACCAGAGCAATAGTACAGAGTGATAGTACAGTAGACAGCAGTTTGCATGTGTCAAACATGGGCTCATTCCCAGCATGCAACCCATATGGTTGCCTGAGCACCACCAGGAGTGACCCCTGAGCATGGAATCAGGAATAATCCCTGAGCACTGCCAGGCATGGCCCCCAAAACAAAAAGCATGCAGGGATCATGTAGATTTTAAGTAATTTTGACCAACAGCTTGGTGGGGGGGGGGGGATGGAATCTATCATGTAGGTAATAAAGAGCCACAAAAAGATTTTAATAGTTATTTGTAATTTTGCATTCTGATATTTAATTTTAGAGCATTCTTTTTTGTAGTATGAGGGGTTGAATCTAAGGTCTCTCACTTGTAAAGCATATGGTCTGTCTGAGAGCACTGTCCTGGCCCTTCTAATTTATAATTTCATGGCAGAATGTTGGTCAATTGGAGAAAGGAACAATGGGAAGTCTCTACAGTAGTTCAGGCAAAAGTGGGTGAACTGTCTTGACAGTGGACTTGGAAGAGAAGAGAGGATCAACAACAGATCCTGGGAATCAGAACTGACAAAGCTGGCAATGATGGGAGGTTGGTGGATGACCATAGTGAAGAAGCAAAGTAAGCCTGGGGTTTCCTGTAAAAGGACTTCATTGTAATAATTCACTATAGGAGGGCCAATATATGTCAAATAACATAGGTAAGTTCTGTGTTATTAAATTAAAGATGATATTGTAATTCGACACATTGTTAACTCACAAAAAGGTAGGACATTGTAGAGAAGAGAAAAGATCAGTGTATAGAGCAGATTGCAGTTTTGTGTGGTTAGTGCATGCAGCTGAATGCGAGAAGCTTGAAGGACAGTCAAGGGCCTTCTGTGGGATCTCTAACCTAAAATAGCTCTTTGAACTGGGCTGGCTGGACTGCAAGCCCATGTGTTCTGGCAAGGTGTGGGTACCATCCATGTTAGCATGCTGGGTTGGTCCCCAGATGACCTTGGCCTATAGTTAGCTCTCACAATCAGCTGTGGTTAATTTAAAAAAAGGCAGCAACAGCAGCTGACAACTCTGGAAGTATTTTGTTTTCTTCCGAGAAAAGGTGATCCTGGGCAATATATTTCCCAAGGAGCTACTCTTTCTGATTTGACTATAGCCGTCTGGGTGGAAAATACACTTTCCTTTTAGTAAGACTTACAATCTAATTGCTTTTCTCTTGGGTCAAATATCTTGAAGCTCTTGAGAACCTTAGAAGAATCAAAATATCAGTTCTCCCTTTTGATACTATATCCCACAATTACCAATTTGCCTATAATCTTTTGCATATTAAAGAGTACATATTGATTTTAGTGTCTTAAAATAGTACTAGGCAACTGGTAACTTGGGTACCTGGTGCTGTCATGACAGTTCACCCAAGTTACCCAAGATACTTGGTAGATAATAATTCAATATCCCCTCCTTTGGTTTCTGAAGTTGGAATACAAGAGTCAAAATTTGAGATTCTTAGATTTTAAAAACAATAGAAAGACTCCACTTTAGAATTAACATCAAAACATCTGCCCAAGGGCCAGGAATGTGGTGCTAGTGGCAGAGCTTTTGCTTTGCATGTGTGAGGTTCTGAATTCAAGTCCTGACACTGTAAAAAAAAAATCTGATTTAGTTTGCTTTCCTGTATGGTGAAAAGACTAAGTTTGTAATTGTGTTTTTTGTTTGTAAATTGAAGTTTAGTTTCTGTACTTCATCCAGGAAACACTAGAGGGAGCAAGTCAGGTAGAGGAAAAAGGCTGTTCTGAGAATGAATTAAGAGAGAATGCTGAGGAGGATTATTTCTTCATTTCACTTCGGCACGGAATTTTACTTAGTTAGATACTGATCTCTAAACTATGACCAAGCGACATTATGTTTGAAATCTGGCACTAAAAAACACTGACGGCGATCTGCTGAGCCTGTTCAGAATCCAAAACGGTGAAGGAGAATCATTACTCTCTGATCAGAATCTATGGTCTGTCCATTTGGGGTACTCAGAGTGCCAATCCGATAAAGCTCAATCTGTGAGTCTTTAATTTTAGAGAAAAAGTTATTTGGATGAATAATCAGCCTTTCACAGATGTTGGATTAAAAAAGTATATATAAATATATAGAGTTGGTAGTAAACTTCCAGTGCTCACAGTGAATAATAATGATAGCAGGCATTTCAGACACTCTGCTCTTTGTAGAGACCCTCAATTAGAAGGCTTCCCCTCTTCATTTTCTCCTTATGAATTTGCTTTACATTAAAACACCATTTTCTGTTCAGAAACACTGACATTAACTAGTCCAATGTCATGCATGTATAAATGAGAATGATTATTCTTCTCATTTATATTCCTAGTTTCTTCTCTTCCTGCCTCTAGAAAATGCTAAAAGAGATAATGTAAGCTAACATCACATCACCTATTAAAATAAAAAAACAGTTTTTCACCCCACTAGAAACATTTAACATCTTCTTTATAGAGAATTCAATGGCTATTAAATATTTTACTGAATGATGAACAAGAATTTATGAAATACTGTTCTTAAACTATAGCAGGCTTTGAAGTACAGCTTTTAAAAGTGAGTCAAAATTAAGAAAAATTACAATAAAACATGCTAAGTTAATAAGGATCTGCCCTTTTACAAACCTTGGGGTCAGCCTTACCTGGATATTAATATCAAGAGAGTAGAAATTGCATTATGAGCTTCCTAAGGCAGCACCTGTTGAAAACGATCAATTAAACTGACAAGGAAAACTTAGCTCCGAAATTTGGGTTTGCGTTTGTTAGTCATGCATTCATTATACTACTTACCTCTCAGGGCAGACCTTTAATTTCAGAAAGTGCTGAGATGCATTAGTGCACCCGTTATCAAAAGTCTTTGGCAGAAATACCATTTATCCTTGTTGTGGTAATGAACAGATTTATAACACTCTGGTGTCACTATTCCCGAAAAAGCACATTCATTTGAGTATTTCTTCCACAAACATAGTGAAATATTTCATGAAGACACATGGTTGTAGAATACTATGGAGAGATATTGCTGGTGAATGACAGAATGTCTGGTTGATTTACACAAAACCCCAAGTGCTCGTATGAGAATAGGTTAGGTTTAGATTGACGAGCAAATGTGTAACCAGACTGCTGGCTGACAAATGGCAGAACTATGCCAGCGCATTAGCCTCTCTGGAGAGAGACCAAAAGTAAGGCAGGAGGATCAAGTTCATTCCATAAAGGACATTCAAGCCTAATAGATGCAGGGTGGTTGCGATATTGAGTACATATAGATTTTAATACCCTAAAATAGTACCAGGCAACTCAAACTGGCATCTGAACCAATGACAGAACTTCAATGGAATCTCTTCCCCTATCACATGTGTTTATATTGACATTCCTTGAGAAGGATCTTGGTGTTTTCAAGATAAGTCTATTTTAATAGCAACTTTAGTTTAAAGTCATGAGGTTCTGAAATAGTCTGTTTAGGTAAACTGGAGAACAAAACCGTTATGATAGGTATTAAAAGTCGTGCCAAGTGCTAAATTGCTCAGATTGGATTTGATTTATTCTGGTTAGGCACAGCTGAGGACAAAGACTTCCACACAGATTTTGTGACAAATATCTATGAATTCCTGGGACCACACTCTTCTTTCATGGTTGAGGGTTAAAGTTCAGGGCTTTGGGGTCTGCCTTCAAGTAAGTGGCTTATGATGGTAATGCCAAAGGTGGTTTGCTGGGCTCTGCTCCTCGTGCTCTGCAAGTCTTCCTGCTCAGTACATGAGGTGAATTTTCCATTGAATTTTTAGCATGCTGTGCTAAAAATTGGATTTTACCGGAAGGTAAATGCAGTAGGGTTTATGATCTTGTAATTTAGATGAGCCTGAGATGGAAAGAGGAAATATACACTAGTAAATGACTGAAATTGGATTTAACCTCCAATTTGGCTCCAAAGCACTTTCAATAATGCCGGACTGCTTGAAAAGTCTGAGGGGTGGAACTGGTCTAGATTTGGTTGTTTACAAATACCTGAGTGGTCTAGAAGCAACAGGATCAGAGAACTAGGAGGCCTGAATTAGAATTCTGGCCCTATCATTTATTGACTGCATGATGTCGGAAAACAACCCTAACCTCTCCTAATTATCTCCTCATCTGTAAATAATGTATGTGTGCATTGTGTGTGGTGGAGTATTAGAATATTTTTAAGTTACCTTTTATCTCTGGCCTTCTGTGAATTCATGAGACTTCAGGGGAGTTTTAATTGCCTGTAATTGAGGTCCATGTTTGGACATTTGCTCTTTTAAGTGAATTCAGATGTGAGGAAACACTTCCATTTGAAATTCAAGAACTGACTTAATTTCTACCATCTAGATATTATTCCTGCTTTGCAAAATTCATTTCCTCTGTGGTTTACCTCAACACAGACTATCTTCTATTTCCCGGATGGCTGATTCCACTGTGTATGGAGTTTGGTGCTCTGATCGTAAGGGATTCAGAGAGGCCTGGAGGACATGCTCGAAATACAAGATGGCATTTCAGAGCATCACAAAAGAAAACCACGAATATTGGCTTTCATCGGAAAGTAATAAATGTTACTTCCAGTGGATTAGTGCCCTAGATATCCATGTAGCTGTCCGTTTCTGATGCTTTGTTCTAGCCCTGTAAATGAATGAGGTTTTTATTGTGTTTCAGGTATGATTCACTGCTCTGATGACAATTTTTCTCTGAAAACCTCTCCCTGCATTTCAAACATGCCACCCCTTGCTTGTTTGGCTTGTGCCCATTCTCCTGTTGATGGAAATGCATACATTGGCTTTCTTGCCCTGTGCATTCATCACCCGCTGCTGCTGCTCAACATTCTTGTGGATCAAATAACAAGGCCCAGGCTGTATGTGGGGAGCAACGTTTGAACATTCTTTTGATGTTGTGCTTGTGACACTCAATGGCTAAATTCAAGCTTTTGCTCTTTGACCAAATGCCAAATGTGCTAGTTCCTGGATATCTATGATCTTACAGATAGCTTGATAGAAAACTAAGAATGAACCACTGGAAAAAATGTTTCAGAACTATTTTGCGGGGCTAATTGAAGTATAGCTTTGATTAATTGGAAAGTTGGTTGAACAGGATTCTAGCTAATTGGGAGCTAAGGTATAATTTTTTAAAAAAATTTAATATACGGTGTCATCTATATGTGTAAAGTATTAAAAATACAAAGGGCAAAAGTTCACATATTCCTTCAGAATACATCTCTTTTTAAAAAAATCTGTTAGTATTGAAAATGTGTTCCATTTCTTTCCAGCCTTTTTCAATGCTTATGTTTCTGCTACAAAGATATTACTATACATAACATATATATAGTGAATTTATTTTATTCATTTAACATTACGATAATTAATGTAAGCATTATAAAATCATCTGTAACAATGTTCTTAAATGTTTCCTTAATTGCTTAAAAATTAGGTTCTTTCCATTTGTCTTTCATAACAACAAAAACACTATAAAAATCTTCATACAAAAGTATTTCTTAATTCTTTATATTTCCTGTGACATATTTTCATGTCAAGTTATTGTATCAATGGAAACATTTTTAAGTACTTAATGATGTCAGTTTGCATTGTGATGTCTGTCCAAAGGAGTTAAGCCAGTTTGTGTTCAGATTAATTTTTTTACTATAAATCTCTATCATTATTGGGCTTTTGATAGTTTAATTTTTAATTTTTTTCATTTTTGGTCATTCTGGGCGATGTACAGGGGTTGCTCCTAGCTCTGCATTCAGGAATTACTCCTGGCAGTGCTCAGGAGACTATATGGGATGCTGGGAATCAAACCCGGGTTGGCCGCGTGCAAGGCAAATGCCCTACCCATTGTGTTATCGCTCCAGCACCATACATTTTTTAATAATTTAACAGGGAGGATGCTGGAACAACAACAACAACAAAGAAAACACATTTAATGCCCATTATCATTCAAATTCATGCAATAACCTGGCAATGTCAATGGTTTAGAGATGAATAGATACTGGGAAAGATGAAGTGAATTGACTGAGTGGAGTAGATAACTATTATCAGAACTGAAATTTGCTGTTGCCTCTTTGAGTGTGTGAGTCTGTTGTATGCTCTATTTTATGTCAGTACCCCTACATAATATAGCACTGTCGTCCCATTGTTCATTGATTTGCTCGAGCAGGCACCAGTAACATCTCCATTGCGAGACTTCTTGTTACTGTTTTTGGCATATCAAATACAACACATGTAGCTTGCCAGGCTCTGCTTTGCAGGCAAGATACTCTTGGTAGCTTGCCTGGCTCTCTGAGAGGGATGGAGGAATTGAACCCGGGTCAGCTGTGTGCAAGGCAAGTGCCCTACTTACTGTACTATCACTCCAGAGCCTGGGTAGCTACCCATGGTGTATTCGATATGCCAAAAATAGTAACAACAAGTCTCACAATGGAGATGTTAGTGGTGTCCTATCAGGCAAATGGATGAACAATGGGACAACAGTGCTATCCCTAAATAATAATCAGAGAGGGTCAAGGCTAGTGAAGTCTCCAAGATAAGTGTGGTGAAGCACTATGGTTGGTAAGTGTAAAGATGGAACTTATGAGCAGGACTGTCCAGACGACTGCTTCCCTCAAGACTAAACATTTCTACAAACTTCTTGATTTTTTAAATTAATTTCCACATACTTATTCACCCTCCCACATGCACATTAAAATATTTTTTAAAGAAGGATGTTATTTAATAGTACCCCAGTGTTGGAGTATTTTAACTTAATATGGATATACATGAATAGTTCCAGTGTAAGCTTTTCATGCATATCTGAAGCAGAATGTCACCTTTGATGTTAACTTATTAAACACAAAAAAATTCATAGTTAACATTTCACTGTTAGCTCTCCAGCCAAGGAATGTCCCTGAACACAAAATAAGACAAACAAAGCTGCCACAATGTCACAGTAATCTGTGGACACTATGGAGTATGGTAGACATTCCACAGTGAATCAAGTCCCCGCCTTCCTTTATCACAGAGCTAATGTATGAATGTTTGTGCTTTCCAGTTAAAATATAGCTTTGTTGGAGTATGGAATGGGAAGGGTCTTCCAGGTGGAGGATGTTGGGATACCCCAGAGATTCAGTTTGAAGGTCATCTTGGAAAAAATAATTTGGCACTGTATAATCTTCTTTCCCTATGCAGGAGTAAAAAGAATGGAAACTCTATGTAGAGAACACAGACATATAAAATAATGGCATGCTTGCATTGATTTGACCCTGTGAAGCTTGGGGTAGAACAGTGTGCTTCCATTGCAGTGGAGATTGCATTTGGTGTTTATTGGGTCCCATATAAACCCAATAGGAAGCATAATGGAGATTAACAAAACTCAGTGTTGGTTCACCTCACCTAGATTACAAAATTGCATTAATCTCTAATGGAAGTGCCATCTAATGAATATTAGAAACAAAACAACAATTTATTAGTATTCATTTCACAAAGATACAACTCTGTGGGTAGCAGAAAGAGCATCTTATTTGAATTACCCAGTGAGTCCTTTAGATAATTGCAGAGAAGTCTGGCTTCTCCTAGAGGGACTGCTTTAGTGCTGAGAAGGCAACGTGGATTCTCCCTGCCTTAAAGAAGCAAAGTTGGAAGCAGTCCGGATACATTGTCTATATGTACAGAAGTGAACAGACATCTTTCCAGATCTCATTTTGTAAGCAGATTTTAATTTGAATCAGTGAGGAATCCTGAATAAACAATAACAGAAAACAGCTTGGAAGCAGCTTTGATTTCAAAATTGTAGAGTGATGTCTCCACTCCATCAAAGTATTTTCATACCCTTTTGCCTAAAAAGCTGGGCAATCAATATGCATATCACCCAGGGCTCGGCAAGAGCCCCTGGGGTAGGTTCTTGTTTTGCCTGCTTTAGAGAGGATGCATGCTGAGTTGAGCTCCAGGGGCATTTTTTCCCCTGGTTTAGTTGAAATGGCTTGTCTCTCTAACCCATCAGTGTTTTCTGTCACCTTCAAACATACACTGTGATAACATTGATTTCCCTCCTTGACACTTAAGAATTCACGTCCAATGCTAGCAGAGTTGAACAAGATGACAAAATGGCTGACCCACACCACAGCCCAGCCCTGGTCAGGATGTGGAGTCGGGGAGGAGCCGACCCTTATCTTCCCCCTGTTGTTTTTGGAAGGATTTTATTTGGGTTTTTGCTACTGGGTGGTCCCTTGGGCCTCCTTCTACATTCCAAATATTCCCAAAACTTTTTGAGGTGGCCGATAGACCAAATGAGCCTATTCTCTGGTCTTACTCTGGGAGCCCATGAGGCCACTGTCCCTGCTTCCTTCATATGCATCCACTGTTGCCTTTGAAATCAGTTTGTGCAAGATGGAATTATGAACCTAAATATCTAAGACTCTGGGTATAGTGGGTATGGTTTTTTGCTTCTTTGTTTGTTTTTGTGTCTTCTGGTAAAATCAAAACATTTTGGATGAAGCATAAGAATCAGTACAAGATTTAAAGCAGAGACCTCCAATTTATTTCTACATTGCAATGATTTATATATTGCAATGGGGCTGGAGTGATAGTACAGCGGGTAGGGTGTTTGACTTGCATGCAGCTGACCCGGGTTCAATTCCTCTGTTCTTCTCAGAGAGCCCGGCAAGCTACTGAGAGTAGCCCGCCCGCATAGCAGAGCCTGGCAAGCTACCTGTGGCGAATTCGATATGCAAAAAACAGTAACAAGAAGTCTCACAATGGAGACGTTACTGGTGCCTGCTCAAGAAAATCGATGAACAATAGGACGACAGTGCTATAGTGCTACAGTGCAATGATTTGTACATAATATTCATGCATGACTGATTTGTTAACACAAATCTGTGTTAAAACACAGAGAAAATTTGAAAGATGAAACTATCAATAAACCTTTTCAATTTTTACTTACTATCATTAATGCTAGTATGTGTGACTAAATTGAATAGTTCTCTTTGCTTAACACTTCATGATATAATTAAAAATTTTTTAATTGGGGAAAGATCACTGTCATCCCGTTGCTCATCGATTTGTTCTGGTGGGCACCAGTAATGTCTCCATTGTGAGACTTGTTTTTGGCATATCGGATACGCCATGGATAGCTTGGTGCGAGATACCCTCAGTAGTTTGCCAGGCTTTCCAAGAGGGATGGAGAAATTGAACCTGGGTGGACCGCGTGCAAGGCAAATGCCCTACCTGCTGTGCTATCTTTCTCCTGGGAATAAGACACTTGCCTTGCATGCAGATGACTCTGGTTTGACTCCTTGTACTTTATATGGGGGCACTGATCAGAGGGCCAAAAGTTATCTCTGAGTACTGCCAGGTGTGGCCACAATCACTAAAAAGATTATAAAGAAGTATATAGTTGGCAGTAATTACTCAATCATGACCCAGCCATCAGTTTTGAAGATTATGTTAAAATTTTACTGATACATTTTATAATACTTAGTATGAATCAGCTGCTTTTGCTCTTCTAATCTAAGAAGTGCTTCAGTTAACCACAGAGAAACTCAGAAGATGAGAAGGCCTGATTATGTAACATTTTTATATACTGACAAGCAGATATGTTCAGTGCTTTCTGGAGTTATACATTTGAAAAGTTAAGTGATAAATATCTTCCAATTTTTAAATGTATGCACACACCAGAATTTAACAGAAATATTGGTGTTAGAAATGGATTTGCATAAAAGTGGAGCAATTGTAAATATCTGTTTTCAGTGTTTTCTTCAAAGGATGGATGGATTTCTTTTCCAAAGTAGCCACTTACTCACTGGAAATGATGTCATCGTTATCTGGGTTGAACTGATTCAATGTTGATTTTTTGCAGAGGTCACTACTAGGTTACAGATTCTAGTAGCTTTGTGTTACCTTAGGAACTTCAGAAAAAAAGTTTTTTTACATAAAAAGATTGCAGAAGAGTTCATATCACCTTATGAAACCTTCTGTGTTGAGTCTGATGAGGAAATTACTCTTTTAGGAACAACTCAGAAAAATTGTGAGGGAAAGAAGTAAATTGGTTTAAATTCCTGCAAGGAACTCTGGGGCACCTAATGGAGGTTAACAAGAATCGAGGAACTCCCCACCCCCAATTCATCTGAGCTTTCCTTGGCAAGATGAGCAAAATTCAACACCCAACAGTGAGTAGAAGAGAATGAGCTAAGATACATATGAAGAATCTACCTAACTGTAAATTCTAGAGCCATGAGGACAGTATAACGATATATCCTGAGCTAAGACAAGGGATTAGGCAGAGGGCTTCAGGACTCAAATGAAGAGGAGAGGGGGCTTCACATGACGAAGACATCTGTAATTAGAAGTTTGTCCTGCCAAAAGCAGGGGTACAGCGAGGGGGCTCTGATCCAAGCCCTCCTCCAGAATGATAACTCTAGGAAGGAGAACACTGGTCAGTGGTTTGGCCAGAGCTCCACTCTTCTGGGTACTGATTACTAGTACCCTGATTGGGTGGCTTAAACAACAGATATTTTCCCAAAAAAAAATTTTATGGGGTCACACCCGGCGATTCACAGGGATTACTCCTGGCTCATTCACTCAGGAATTACCCCTGGCGGTGTTCAGGGGACTATATGGGATGCTGGGAATCGAACCCAGGTCAGCTGCATGCAAGGCAAATGCCCTACCCACTGTGCTATCACTCCAGTCCCAATAGACATTTTCTTTCTCATGTCTTCAGAGGTTAGAAGTCCAAAATCACCATGTTGATGTTGGTTCCCCCCAAAGCATCTCTCCTTGGTTTGTAAAATGGCCCTCTCTCCTCTCTGCGTCTTTATGTGACTTTAGCTTCATGAATGGATTTATGTCTGAATTTCCTCTTCTCATAAGGACATCAGGCACTTTGAATGAGGGCCCATGCTGACCTCCTTTAAAATGAATTACCTTTTTAAAATTCCTATTTCGGATACAAACTTTTGCCAAGGTCCTTGGGAGCAGGACTTCAACGTATAAATTTGAGGTGGGAGAGGCACAATTTAGCTGCCCACGGGCATGGTGCCAGTCTGCAGTCCATAGACAGGAGTTCTTAATCCTTCTCCCTCCAGCCCACCCGTTATCTGCAGGTACCTGGCTTTGGCCAAACTCAAATGCCAGAAATAAGCGAGTGTGCTTAGCTTCCCTCAAAGGTCAGTCCTCTAGGACGTTTAAAAAGAATAATCTGGAGCAGCAAACAGAAGTTCCAGCTCACAAAGTCATGGCTGAATTTAGAGAACAGATTTCGGTGATCTATAGTGTCATGAATAATTCAGCATAGAAGTCAAGAGGTAATGATCATATCAGCCAAGGTGGTTGATTTTTGGATTTTTAGAGAATTGCTCTTACCAGACACTACCCCGGAAACTATTTAGATAGCTTACATAGTTTTAGACCTTGTGAGAAAAAATTTAAAGTACATATCCATGGGGAGACAAATCAGAAAAAAAGTGCCTTGCGTAGTACTGAGTAATTCTGGTGCGTAACTTGTAGTAAGCTCCTTTTTTCACCCACCTCAGCCAAACATGCGCTGTGTAGGCGCCTGATCACAGACTCAGATTCATCTCCCTCCAACCTGGGCTCCATTCCCTGCTTCCAGAGCACACTGTGAACTACCAGAAGGATCAATTTTGATGATGTGTCTGCTTTCGAACTGGTAGCCTTTTGGTTCCATGTGGGGGGAGTAAAAAAACACTCCAGTCCTGGTAAAATTCAAATCTACCCCTGATTTCATTGCCATACTGCTTCTGTTGGTAGTTTTGCACTGACTTGAACTTTAATAAACTATCTGGTGATCTTCCACCTAGAGAGGTTAATTAATGTTTCTTTTTTTTTTCTTTTTGTTTTTGCTTTTTTTTTTTTGCTTTTTGGGTCACACCCAACAGTGCACAGGGGTTACTCCTGGCTCTGCACTCAGGAATTATTCCTGGCAGTGCTGGGGGACCATATGGGATGCTGGGAATCGAACCCGGGTCGGCCGTGTGCAAGGCAAACGCCCTACCCGCTGTGCTATCGCTCTAGCCCCAATTAATGTTTCTTTTGATAATTGTTCTAAGTTAGCATTTCTAGTCACCCCATTTTATGAGTTTGAGATTACTGGCAAATATGAGATTTGTGTATAAGTGTTGGATATTCATGATTCATCAGACAGATTGTTCCATGTAGGAGAAAGCTGTTTTATACTGTTGGTGGCTCTCCATTGGCTAATTACTGTAGATTTCTTGTCATTCAGATATTCTTCTGACAGATGGCAGTACAGAGTTTCAAGAATGAGGTGCCTCCTCTGTTCTCAATTACTATAAAGTTGCTGTTTGTGAGAAACATTCTCAGAGGGCACTGGAATGAGGCTGGAGAAAGGGAAGGATCCAAGGAAGACCAAGATATGCACCTAATATACAGTATAGTTAGTGAGGAAGGAGGATGGGTGGGTCCCTTCAATCTCCTCTTCATAATAACATCCAACTGAACTACCTTTTCTATCCCACCCTTTGCATTTCTCTAGGTACTTGGGGAATGGGAAATCTGTAAGGGAAAAGCTCAGCCTCCCCTTTCAGGTGGCACCTACATTAGGACCCATTTTTGCTCTAGCAAGAAGGGAGAATGGCTGAGGTGAAGGGAGGGGAAGTGGTAGATGAGAGGTGCTGGCCCAGGAGCAGGTCAGTTTCACAGTTGCTGTAGATAACCACAGAGGCCACTGAATCAACATCCAGAGCTCCTAACAATGGGCTTGCTCAGCCAAACCTAATACTGGTTTTCAACATTCACATCAGGAAGCCAGTGAACTCTACCAAGGCATAGAGTCTAGTTATACCCAGGGACTTATTTCTCTCCTTTCCATGAGGGTGAGATCCCCTTAGCATTTGTTCCTTATCCTCATTGCTGATCTTTCCCAGTAGACTGGTACCCAGCTTGCAATGGTTCCATTGAACTTCATCTTATCATGGTCTGAAAGAGAAGAATAAAGTAACACATTCAGTGGAAACCTTACTTCAGATGTTGGTACTTTCCTGGGCTAGAGGTCTGCTGTAGCCCAGTCTCTGCCAGTACTGGGTGGTAGTAGCTGGCAGCTCCCTGTCAGTGAGGAAAGTAAAGAATTTCCAGTATTACAGAATGTGGGGCCAGAATTCGTGGATATTTTAAATTTTCACTTTTCATCATGTGAGTGAAACAGAAGTGGGTCTAAGGTATTGAACATTTATAGGGGAATGGTTGTTTGGGCCACACCCAGTGATGCTCAGGGCTTACTCCTGACACTGTGCTCAGAGATCACACCTAGTAAGGAGAGGGAGACCATATGGGGTGTCTGTAATCAAATCTGTGTCAGCAGTGTTCAAGGCAAGTGCCCTTTCTGTTGTAGTAACACTCCAGCCCCTTGAACACTCTTTTCAAAAATAGGTTTTGTAGATACAGTGTAGTAATTTAGTTACTTACCTTGCAAGTGACCCACTGGATCCCCAGCACTGCATGTAGTCCCTGAAGCACCTCCAGGAATGACCCCTGAGCACAGAGTGATGAGTAAACCCCAAATACCACTAGGTGTGGCCCCCTAAACCAACCCCCCCAAAGTCTTTGTATTAGATGATTTTGCCTGATTATTGACCATTTTAAATGTTATGAGCATGGTAGACATGTTAGTCTAAGCTGTGATGTAGTTAGGTGTAGTTAACATGATTTTTATAATATTGCTAATGTTTATGGTGCAGAGAGTCTCTTGCCCACATGCCTGGCTGTCTTCCCCAGGGCCTCCTCAGAGGGGATGGGCTCCAGTTTCCCTCCTCGCCCCCAGCAGAGCTCCCGGCAGCCGAAGACCTCCAAAGCCTAGCCACAGTCATGCTCAAGGCCCCTCTCCAAACGTTTGGATGAGCCTCACGCATGAAGGAACAGGCAGAGGAACCCTCTGGGAGAAACTGTCAAACTACCGGGAGTTTCCTGCCCACATGGAAGGTCCCCATGGTGTATTAATAAGCCAAAACCAGTAACAAGCTGGGTCTCATTCCCCTGACCCTGAAAGAGCCTCCAGTAAGGTATCGTTGGAAGGATGAGTAGAGAGAGGGTTCTAAAATCTCAGGGCTTGGACGAATGGAGACATTACTGAGACCGCTCAAGAAATTTGACGAACAGGATAATGATGAATGTTTATGGTATCCATGTACACATTTAAAGTGGTGGACGGTCTTGGGCATTTTGCTGGTGGTTGTGGTAACTTTGTACATCAATTTCTCTCTTTTCAATAGTTGAGCAATAAGTGCATTGTAGATAAATATTGCATCTTCTATATCCATCAAACAATCAGTGGTTAAGTTGCTTCTTTATCTTGATATTGTAAATAATGCTGCAGTAAACATAGGAGTACATACATCTCTTTTAATTCATGTTTTCACTTCTTTGGATAAGTACACAGAAATGGAATGCTTGAATCACATGGTAGTTTGTTAATTTTTTTTTAAATTTTGGTAACATGCCTGGTTGTGCTCAGGGAATACTCCTAGCCCTGAAATCACTCGTGGTGGTCCTTGAGGAACCATATAGGATCCTGGGGATTCAACCAGAGTTGACCATGTGCAAAGCAAGCTTGTTAATCTTTGCACTATTTCTCAACTCCATTCTTAAAAAAAATTTAATGAATCACTGTGAGATACTATTATAGAACTTACAAACTTTTGTGCTTACATTTCAGTCATACAATGATCGAGTACCCATCCCTCCACCAATGTCCATTCTCCACCACCAATGTTCCCAGTATCCCTCCCACCACCACCACCCCATACCACCCCCCACCATCTCTGTGACAGGAACATTCCCTTTTATTCTCTCTCTCTCTCTCTCTCTCTCTCTCCTTTTGGGTGTTATGGTTTGCAATACAGGTACTAAGTGGCCATCATGTTTGGTCCATAGTCTACTTTCAGTACGCATCTTCCATTCTGAGTGAGCACTCCAAGCATTATTTTCTTAATGTCCTCTTCTCTATCCCAGCTGCATTTTGCCCCAGCATGTGAGCCTAGCTTCCAAGCCATGGAACAAACCTCCTGGACCTTATCTCTACTATTCTTGGGTGTTAGTCTCCCATTCTGTTACTTTATATTCCACAGATAAGTGCAATCTTTCTATGTCTGTCTCTTTTTTTCTGACTCATTTCACTAAACATGATACTTTCCATGTTGATCCACTTACATGCAAATTTCATGACTTAATCTTTTCTAACACATGCATAGTATTCCATTGTGTTGATTTACCAAAGTTTCTTTAACAAGTCATCTGTTCTCGGGCACTTGGATTTTTTCCAGATTCTGGCTATTGTAAACAGTGCTGCAATGAACATACGAGTGCAGATGTCATTTCCACTACACTTTTTTGCATCTGCAGGGTATATTCCCTGAAGTGGTATTGCTGGGTCAAATGGGAGTTCAATGTCTAACTTTTTGAGAAGAATCCATACTGTTTTTCAAAAGGGCTGAACCAGTCGGCATTCCCACCAGCAGTGAAGGAGATTCCCTTTATCTCCACATCCATGCCAAAACTGGTTGCTTTTGCTCTTTTGGATGTGGGCCAGTCTCTGTGGTGTGAGATGATATCTCATTGTTGTTTTTATCTGCATCTCCCTGATGATTAGTGATGAAGAGCAATTTTTCATGTGTCTTTTGGCCGTTCAGATTTCTTCTTTGAGAAAGTTTCTGTTTATTTCATTGCCCCATTTCTGATGGAGTTGGATGTTTTCTTCTTGTACAGTTCAACCAGTGCCTTGTATATCCTTGATATCAACCCCTATCAGATGGGTACTGGGTGAATATCCTTTCCCATTCTGTAGACTGTCTTTGTATTCTGGTCACAGTTTCTTTTGAGGTGCAGAAGATTCTTAGTTTAAGATACTCCCATTTATTTACCTCTATTTCCACTTGCTTGGCCACGACATGTCATCTTTGAAGATAACTTCAGCTTCAATGTCGTGGAGGGTTTTGCTGACCTTGTCTTCAATGTACCTTATGGATTCTGGTCTGATATTGAGGTCTTTAATCCATTTTGATCTGACTTTTTACATGGTGATAGGTAGAGGTCTGAACTTTTTTTTTTGCATGTAGCTGTCCAGTTTTGCCAGCACCATTTGTTAAAGAGGTTTCCTTGCTCCATTTCACATGTCTTGCTCCCTTATCAAAGATTAGATATCATATATTTGAGGCTGTGTGTCAGAATATTCAACCCTGTTTCATTGGTCTTCAGCTCTGCCTTTGTTCCAGTGCCATGCAGTTTTAATTATTCCTGCTTTGTAGTAGAGTTTGAGGTTGGGGAAGCTGATGCCTCCTTTCTTCTTTTCCCAAGAATTGCTTTAGCTATTCATGGCGGATTATTGTTCCATATGAATTCCAGGAGTGTTTGCTCCATTTCTTTGAAGAATGTCATGGGTATCCTTATAGGGATCGCATTGAATCTGTACAATGCTTTGGGGAGTATTGCCATTTTGACAATATTAATTCTCCAATCCATGAGCAGGGGATATGTTCCCATTTTTCTCCTGTCCTCTTTCATCTCATGAAGTAGTGTTTGTAGTTTTATTTGTACAAGTCTTTAATCTCCTTAGTTAAGCTGATTCCAAGATACTTGATTTTCTGAGGTATGATTGTGAATGGGATTACGTTTTTCATGTCACTTTCTTTTCTCTCATTATTTGCGTATAGGAAAGCCATGGACTTTTGGGTATTGATTTTATATCCTGCAACTTTACTATACAAGTCTATTGTTTCTAGGAGTTTCTTGGTAGAAGCTTTAGGGTTCTCTCAATATAGTATCATATCATCTGAAATAGTGAGAGTTTGATTTCTTCCTTTCCAATCTGGATGCACTTAATATCTTTTTCTTGCCTAACTGCTGTTGTAAGTACTTGCAGTACTATATTGAATAGAAGTGGTGAGAGTGGGCATCTTTGTCTCATCCCTGATCTTAGAGGGAAGTCTTTTTTTTAAAATTTATTTATTTTTAATTAGTGAATCACCATGAGGGTACAGTTACAGATTCATACATTTTTTTGTTCATGTTTCCCCCATACAAAGTTTGAGAACCCATCCCTTCACCAGTGCCCATTCTCTACCACCGGTACATCCAACATCCCTCCTACCTTCCCCAATCCCATCTCCCCTCACCCCACCCTGCCACTGTGGCAGGGCATTTCCTTTTGTTCTCTCTCTCTCATTAGGTGTTGTGGTTCGCAATAGAGGTATTGAGTGGCCACTGTCTTCAGTCTCTAGACCACATTCAGCCCGCATCACCCTTCCCCCACATGGCCTTCGACCGTATTATACTTGGTGATCCCTTCTCTGAGTTGCCCTCTCCCCAGAATGTGAGGCCAGCTTCCAAGCCATGGAGTCAACCTCCTGGTACTTATTTCTACTATTCTTCTATTCTTGGGTGTTAGTCTCCTACTCTGTTATTCTATATTCCACAGATGAGTGCAATCTTTCTATGTCTTTCTCTTTCTGACTCATTTCATTTAGCATGATACTTTCCATGCCGATCCACTTATACGCAAATTTCATGACCTCCTTTTTTCTAACAGCTGCATAGTATTCCATTGTATAGATGTACCAAAGTTTCTTCAACCAGTCATCTGTTCTAGGGCACTCAGGTTTTTTCCAGATTCTGGCTATTGTAAACAGTGCTGCAATGAACATATAACTGCAATTTCATTTCGACTATACTTTTTAGCTTCTCTGGGATATATTCCCAGCAGTGGTATTGCTGGATCAAATGGGAGCTCAATATCTAATTTTTTGAGAATCGTCCATATTGTTTTCCGAAAGGGCTGAATCAGTCGGCAGTGTAGAAGGGTCCCTTTCTCCCCACATCCTCTCCAACAGCGGTTGCTTTTGTTCTTTTGGATGTGTGCTAGTCTCTGTGGTGTGAAGTGGTATCTCATGGTTGTTTTGATCTGCATCTCCCTGATGATTAGTGATGTAGAGCACTTTTTCATGTGCCTTTTGGCCATTCATATCTCTTCCTTGGTAAAGTTTCTGTTCATTTCTTCACCCCATTTTCTGATGGGGTTGGATGTTTTCTTCTTGTAGAGTTCAACCAGTGCTTTATATACCATTGATATCAACCCCTAATCTGATGGGTATTGTGTGAATATCCTTTGTCATTCTATAGATTGTCTTTGTATTCTCGTCACTGTATCTTTTGTGATGCAGAAGCTTTTTAGTTTAATGTAGTCCCATCTATTGATCTTAGAGGGAAGTCTTTTAGTTTTTCCCCATTGAGGATAATGCTTGCTGTAGGCTTGTGGTAGATGACTTTGACTATATTGAGGAAAGTTCCTTCAATGCCCATTTTGGTGAGAGTTATCATCATAATTGGGTGCTGGATCTTGTCAAATGTTTTCTTTGCATCTACTGATATGATCATATAGTTTTTAACTTTTCTTTTGTTGATATGATGAATTATGTTGATTGATTTCCGAATGTTAAACCATCCTTGCATTCCTGGGATGAATCCCAGTTGGTCATGATGTATAATCTTTTTGATGAGTTGTTGGATTCTATTTTCTAATATTTTGTTCAGGATCTTTGCATCCATGTTCATCAGAGATATTGGCCTGTAATTTTTTTTGTGGTGTCTTTGTTTGCTTTTGGTATTAGGGAGATATGTGCCTCATAGAAACTCTTTGGAAAAGTTTCTGTTTCTTCAATTTCCTGGAAAAGCTTGAGAAGAACTGGCAATAGGTCCTCCTAAAATGTTTGGAAAAATCCACTAGTGAATCCATATGAACCTGGGCCTTTGTTTTTGGGAAGATGTTTGATTACAGTTTCAATTTCCTTGATATTAATAGGTCTATTCAGGTATTCCAGATCTTCTTGATTAAGCCTTGGGAAATGAGAAGAATCCAGGAACTTATCCATTTCTTCTAGGTTCTCTTGTTTCGTGGCATACGAACTTTCAAAGTAGTTTCTGATGATGTTTTGAATTTCTTTGGTTTCTGTTGTAATGTCCCTCATTTCATTTCTGTTTTAGTTTATTAGGGTTCTCTCTCTCTCATTCTTTGTGAGTCTTACTAGTGGTTTATCAATCTTGTTTATTTTCTTGAAGAACCAGCTCTTGGTATCATTTATCTTTCGGATTGTTTTCTGGGCTTCCATATCATTGATTTCTGCTCTAAGTTTTATTATTTCTTTCCTTCTGCCTGGTTTGGGCTCCTTTTGTTGGTCCTTTTCTAAGATCTTGAGCTGTGCAGACAAGTTATTTATGTGGGCCCTTTCTTCCTTCCTGAGAAATGCTTGCAGAGCTATAAATTTTCCCCTTAACATGGCTTTTGCTGTGTCCCACAGGTTCTGATAGCTTGTGTCTTCATTCTCACTTGTCTCCAGGTACCTTCTTATTTCTTCCTTGATTTCCTTCCTGACCCCCTCATTGTTCAACACTGAGTTGTTTAATTTCCAGGTGTTTGATTTGGTTCTCTGTGTCTGTGTGTGATTTACTTCTATCTTCAGTGAGTCATGGTCTGAAAAGATAGTTGATACAATGTCTAACTTCCAGATTCTGTTGAGGTGTGTTTTGTGACCCAGCACGTGGTCTATTTTAGAAAATGTTTTGTGTGCACTAGAAAAGAATGTATACTCTTTTTTGCGGGGTCGCGGGGGGGGGGGTGGGTGATGTAAAGCTCTGATAGATTTACAAGTCCTTTCTTATTTCTTCTTTCAAGACCAGTGTTTCCTTGCTGAGTTTTAATCTTGTTGATCTATCCTGGGGTGATAGTGCGGTGTTGAAGTCTCTAACTACTATTGTGTTGCTAACAATTTTCTCCTTAAAATCTGTTAGCAGTTGTTTTATGTATTTTTCTGGTCCCTCATTGGGTGCGTATATATTTAGGAGTGTGATTTCTTCCTGCTGTACATATCCCTTGATTAATAAAAAATGGCCTTCGCTGTCCCTTCTAATAATTTTCAACCTGAAATCTATGTTGTCTGATACTAGTAAGGCTATGCCAGCTTTTTTGAGGGAGTTGTTTGCTTGCAGGATTGTTTTCCATTTTTTGACTTTGAGTCTGTGTTTGCTCTGACTGTTCAGATGTGTTCCTTTGTAGGCAGCGAAATGTTGGGTTCAGTTTCTGAATCTATTTTGCCACTCTGTGTCTCTTAATTGGTGCATTTACACCACTGACATTGAGAGATATTACTGTCATGGGGTTTTGTGCCATCTTTCTGTGAGGGTTTGTTGTGCTTGTGGGTTTTTTCTTGTCTTACAGTAGTCCCTTTAGTCCTTCTTTTAAATTTGGTTTTGTGTCTATGAAGTTCCTGAGCTGTTGTTTATCCATAAAATAGTGTATCGTTCCTTTACGTTTGAGTGAGAATTTAGCCAGATAAAATATTCTAGGTAAAGCGTTCATTTCATTGAGTTATTTTTTTAAAACTATATACCGCCATTGTCTTCAGGCTTGGAGGGTTTCCTCTGTTAGGTCTGCTGTAAATCTCAGGGTGCTCCTTGGTATGTGATTTCCTTCTTTGACCTTGCTGCTTGCAGTATTATGTCTCTATCTGTGGCATCCATCATTCTAACTACAATGTGTCTTGGAGACTTTTTATTAGGGCTTCTTTTAGTTGGCACCCTTCGGGCTCCTTGGATCTGGATGCCTGCATTCTCCAGCTCTGGGAACTTTTCAGCAATGATTTCTTTAACTGTGGCTTTTTCATTGGGGTTGCCTTTCTGACCTTCTGGTACTCTGATGATTCTAATGTTGTTCCTCCTGTAATCATCTCCTAGGTCTCTGATTCTCCCTAGAGCTATTTTGTTTTCCCATTGTTTGTTGTTGCCTGTAAGCTTCCTGCAGCTCATCTAAGCTTACTGATTCTGTCTTAGGCTGTAGCCATTCTACTGTTGAGGGCACCCACTGAGTTTTTAATTTCATCTATCGAATCCTTTATTCGTGACACTTCTGTGTATAGCTTACTAATTTCTGCTCCCATTTCTTCCTGTATTTTCTCTGCTGTCCCGTCCACTGTTTCTTTGAGTTCATTGAACATCTTCAGTACTTCATCTCTGGATTCTTTGTCGAAGAGATCGTATTTGTGGGTATCACCTATTGAGGCTTCTGGACTCCTTTCTTTATCCTCTCCTCGTGGTGGGATTTGCACTGTTTCTTCATGTTGTTGTGGTTGTATGAGGTGTAACCTTCCGGTTCACTATCACTATTCCCTCTTGTTTTGAGAAAAAATTCTGGGTGAGTTCGGTTGATGGTGCTCAGATATCACTCATGGTGGGGCTCAGGGCAAAATACGGGGTGCCAGAAATTGAACCCAGTCAACTGTGTACAAGGCAAGGAGCCTACCTGCTGTTCTGGTGGATAACATTGGGCTATCCTTGCTCCTCCCACAGGGAGCTTAGGTTCATTGAGTTACTCCCACAACAGTGCCCCTGAAGTACACCCATTCCATCAAAGCATTAATAGCCCAATATTGCTTTTTCTCTTTCCTTTATGCCACTTGCATGGTTTAGCAATGCCCTTTTTGTATTGACACAGGAAGACAGTTTATGCTATGCTTTTGTAACATGGGAGTTAATTGACTCCAAATAATATTTACTCCTGGACATCCATCATATTTACCTGACTTAAGCCTCAGTTGCCTTTACTTCCTAACACCGCCAAAAGGAGGGCCATGATGAAGGGACTGGATGGACCTAGGTAAAGCTATAAGCTACTCTGGCATCAAAAGGGGACAAGCTAAGAACCATAAGTATAATAAATTAAGAGCATGGTCATAGAACAAACTCTTTCATGATCCAAAAAGAAGTAACTGAATAAGAACCCTGCTGGCCTTAGGATTGTGGTCTGGGATATATAGCAAGGTGTTCCTAGGAAGAGCCAACCTATAAGCTTACTATATCTCTCACTGTGTCCATACAAAATGACTAGAAATATTATAAGAAGTAAATTTACTATGAATGTTTAAATTAATTACTAGCTGAGGAAAGGATAAAACAACACACCCTCGATGGAATCAGGCCCTTGAACAGATCGTCTAGTAATTTGGAGTGCTGAACCCTCAGATGAATTTTGTCCTTGAGTTAATCTCCTAGAACTTCCACTGAAGGACTGACTTTACCTCTGTTTGTTGTTATGACAATGTTAAAAACCCACCTATGTGTTACCCCACCTTCCATGACTTCTGTATAACTATGCTGTAAGGGGAGAGTGGGAACTATGATGAAGATAAGGACTAGACGAGAACTAAGACTATAATAAGACAAGGATGATGGAATTATGATGACCGAGACTGAAACCAAAACTACGACCACGAGTCATGCTGTAAAGAGAGAGATCAAACTACGTTGGGTCAAATGGAAGCTCAATTTCTAATTTTTTGAGAATCGTCCATATTGTTTTCCAAAAGGGCTGAACCAGTCGGCATTCCCACCAGCAGTGAAGAAGAGTCCCTTTCTCCCCGCATCCACGCCAACACCGGTTGCTTTTGTTTTTTGGGATGTGGGCCAGTCTCTGTGGTGTGAGATGATATCTCATGGTTGTTTTGATCTGCATTTCCCTGATGATTAGTGATGTGGAACATTTTCTCATGTGCCTCTGAGCCATTCGGATTTCTTCTTTAGGAAAGCTTCTGTTCATTTCATCACCCCATTTTTTGATCGGGTTGGCAGTTTTCTTCTTGTGGAGTTCAACCAGTGCATTGTATATCCTTGTTATCAACCCTTTATCGGATGGGTACTGCATAAATATCCTTTCCCATTCTGTAGATTGTCTTTGTACTTTGGTCACTGTTTCTCTTGAGGTGCAGAAGCTTCTTAGTTTGAGATAGTCCCATTCATTTATCTCTGTTTTCACTTGCTTGGCCAGTGGCGTGTCAGCTTTGAAGATACCTTTGGCTTCAATGTCGTGGAGGGTTTTGCCGACCTTGTCTTCAATGTACCTTAGGGATTCTTGTCTGATGTTGAGGTCCTTAATCCATTTTGATCTGACTTTTGTACATGGTGATAGGTGGAGATCTAAACCCATTTTTTTGCATGTAGCTGCAAAACGGTATAGTAGAGATGGCATATGTATTTCTATGTTCATTGCAGCACTGTTTACAATAGCCAGAATCTGGAAAAACCAGAGTGCCCCCAAACAGATGACTGGTTAAAGAAACTCTGGTACATCTACACAATGGAATACTATGTAGCTGTCAGAAAACATGAAGTCATGAAATTTGCATATAAATGGATCAACATGGAAAGTATCATGTTGAGTGAAATGAGTCAGAAAGAAAGAGACAGACATAGAAAGATTGCACTCATATGTGGAATATAATGTAACTGAGAAGTACAAGTTGGCAACGATGCAAGTTCTGGCAGATATCTCTCTGGACTTAGTTACTAAAATACTAAATTACAGAAACCCAAAACTGAGAGGCCGCTAAGTGTGGTCACTCGACCTCATACCTCTTCATCCTCAGCAATGGAAAACAAATTATCTAATGCTTCCTTTTCAGCAGGTCTGACTTTAGGGGAGAGACTCTCCAAACAATAATAGTGAGTTTTGTTGAAATATTGTATGCAATCAAAGTGAAAGTAAAGTGAAATTTATTAGTTACACAGGCGGGGGGGGGGGGCGAAGGGTGGGGGGGCTTGGGGTGTGGGGGGTTAGGGGTGTGGGGGTGCGGGGTGGAGCTATACTGGGACTCTTGGTGGTGGAATATGAGCACTGGTGAAGGGATGAGTATTCGAGCATTGTATAACTGAGATTTAAACCTGAAAACTTTGTAACTTTCCACATGGTGACTCAATAAAAAATAAAAAAAAAATTGGAAACTTTAAAAAAATATAAAAAACAAAAACAAAAACAAACTAAGTTGGGGAGGAGAGAGAAATAAATTGTCTACAAACCAGCCTGGGGCCCTGTTTCTCCTTTTCTCCAGTCCTTCATCCATCTGTCGCTGTGGGTTGGCCAGGGGAATGGCTCTTGGCCATTGAACGGTTGAGTCCCGCGTGACCCCTCGATTTTCTTTGTGAAACTCACTCTGTTCTCTCTCTCCAGGCTCTTCCCATTTTTAAAATTAGTCTTTGAACTTAATGGTTCTTTCTATGTTCTGTATATTAACTTTAGCTAGCTACCTGGCTCACAGGTATATTTTTTTCTTCAGTGAATCGTCTTTTTTATTTTGATGATTATTTTTCACTGTGTAGAAACGTTACAGTTTTATTTAGTCTTATTTATGTTTTTGTTTTTCTTGTTGTTGGACACAAAAAGTATTAATACCAATGTCAAAAGGCTTACTGATTATATTTTTTCTATATAATTTATATTTTTGAATCAATTCAATATTTAATTCATTTTGGGTTAAATTTTTGCGTATAAGATAGGTATAATTTTACTCTTTTGCATGTAACTATCCATTTTTACCAACACTTATTAAAGATATTAACTTTTCTCCAATATATACTCTTGGATACTATGTCATATATTTCTTCACCATATATGTGTGGATTTATTTCTGGTCCTTTATTTCTTTTTTTTAATATTTTTGCTTTTTGGGTCACACCTGGCAATGCACAGGGGTTATTCCTGGCTCTGCACTCAGGAATTACTCCTGGTGGTGCTCAGGGGACCATATGGGATGCTGGGAATCGAACCTGGGTCGGCCACATGCAAGGCAAATGCCCTATCCGCTGTGCCATCCCTCCAGCTCCTGGCCCTTTATTTCTATTTCATTGATATGTGTCTAGTTTTATACCAACACCATAAAATTTTGATTATTGTGGTAGTGTAGTATAATTTGAAAATAAGGTATGTGTTAATTTACAGCTCCATTCTTTTTTCAGTCAGGACTATTTTGTTATTATGTTTTTTTTATAGTTGCATGTACAGTTTAGGATGATTTTATTTTTATATATAGAAAATGTCATTTAAATTTTAACAGAGATTTCACTGAATCTATAGATTGAGTCCTATGAACTTTCTATTTTTTTGTGGCAGCTAGGGGGTCAGCTTCCACCTGTGGTGGTCAGGGCTTACTCTGGCTCTGTATTCATAGGTGGCATTGTCTTGGAACAACTTTGTTCTGTTTGTCAGCCTGAGTGTAAATTCTAGTATATTCGTTTTGCAAATGTATTTTGAGAGGCATACCTGGCATACCTATATTTTGTATACACCTGTAAGCTGATTTCACATTTTTCATAATGATATAAAGTGCTTACCAAATATTAGGAAAATCGATGACAAATGGAAACCTTTTGTTCATTTGTTGGGGCGACACTCAGCTATACGCAAGGATCATTCCTGGTGGGTATTGGGGAGGAACACATGCAGTTCCAGGCATTAAATCTAGGTAGGTCACATGTGAGACAGTGCCTTGCCTTTTGTTCTCTCTCTCTCTCTCTCTCTCTCTCTCTCTCTCTCTTTCTCTCTCTCTCTCTCTCTCTCTCTCTCTCTCTCTCTCTCTTTCTCCATCCCTGCTAAATGGAATATTAAAGAATAAATAGAAAGTATCCAAGTCCAGAATGACAATCTTGGTACCAGGCAAGAAAGGATAATAGTCCGGAGTTCAGAATTCGTCTGAGATTTTCATTTCAAGATGGAATCAGGTCCCCAAAACCATGGGTGTAAAGTTGGGGCATTGAGTTAGATTTGGTGGGCTAGTGGAAGAATTTCAGGCAAGGGAATAAAATTCCCCAAAAAACAAGGACATGAAAGATATCATACAGATAAAGATTGAAAATTCTCTGATTTGGGAGTCAGGGTACCTTCCACTCTATATGGGAAAAATGCAGTGGAGAGTAGGCAGCGGGCAAAAGTGGGTGAAAGGCAGGGAAGCAGATGAAATGCTGGGAAGCGTTATATTGCAGATAGGAGGGAAAAAGAGGTGGTGCAGTAAAGTGGGGAATTTCAAGATTTCCTCATGGTCATAAAGTATCTTTTCTTTTTTCTTTTTTTTTTGCTTTTTGGGTCACACCCAGCGATGCACAGGGGTCACTCCTGGTTCTGCACTCAGGAATTACCCCTGGCGGTACTCAGGGGACCATATGGGATGCTGGGAATCGAACCCGGGTCGGCTGCGTGCAAAGCAAGCGCCCTACCCGCTGTGCTATCACTCCAGCCCCATATAAAGTATCTTTTCTGGAAAAAAAAAACTTAAAGGCATTTATTTGAGAGAATAAATTCATGGGCCATGTGAATGTTGGCTGGGAAGGAAATCTTCCCCAATTCTGTGGGGCTGAACTAGCTTCACATGGGAGGTTCTGGAAAAATACCCAGGAAAGGGAACAGGTTGCTGCATGGGAGTTTCTGCTGGATATTAAATGTGCAGCTTTGGCCACGGGGCTTACTGCTGACATCTTCAAAACATCTGTTTCCTCAGTCTGCTACACCCCTGTGTTGGTGGCCGAGAGTTTAAGAGACCCAAATGTTTATTGGACCCTCAGGGGATAGGTTTGGGAGGGAATATCAGTCCGAGTATTTTTTCTTTTTTTGAACCTACACTTCTCCTTTGCATTTCCCTTCACGTTTTCCTAAATAAGTTTCAAATGTGTCCCCTATAGACAGCATGGTTTTGGTCTTTTTAATTCAGTCAAGGCTTGGGATGTAACTTAGTGATTCAGTATATGTCTCCTTGAATGAGATCCAGGGTTATTTTGCTCCGGAGGCTTCTGAGGCTTTTGGGCCACACCCCGTGATTCTCAAGAGCTATTTCTAGTTCTGTGCTCACCTCGGTTCTATCCCTGGCACACCCAGTCCAATTCAATCACACTCTCAATGTCTAAAGATATTATTAGGGCTCAAGCAATAATAGTGATTGTTTTAACTGGAGCCATAGCACAGCAGGTAGGGTGTTTGCCTTGCACGGGGCCGACCCGAGTTCGATTCCTCTATTCCTCTTTGAAGAGCCGGGCAAGCTATCAAGTGTATCCTGCCTGCACAGCAGAGCCTGGCAAGCTACCTGTGGCATAATCCACATGCCAAAAACAGTAACAACAAGTCTCACAATGGAGACCTTACTGGTGTCTGCTTGAGCAAAAACAAGAGGACGACAGTGCCACAGTACTGTTTCAGTACAGTGCTTGTTTCACTCAATATTTTTCTAAAATGGAAAAAAAAGTAGACAGTGTGGGCAAAGATTTTTTTTGTATATAAAATCATACTTCAGAATATAAAATACATGGTTTTAGGGCAAAAATATGGAAAATTTTTGCTTATATAAATTATATTATGACTCAAAAAACAAAAAAATACCCAAAATCAAATTACTTGTAACATACCATCTATATCATATAAAACCAAGAATTGCTCTTTATTTTATAAAATTCTTACAAGTATATATAAAATACATAAATGCTCTAAGATGTTGTAAAATGTATCAGCAACGAGGTATCCTTGCTGATAAAAAGATATTGGCTAAGTCACCTCCTACATCTATTCAAAAAATGTCTATGCAAAAAAATTGAAGTATGTGCCTTACTTTTTATAATTTAAGCTAAAAGAAAAAAAGGGCCTAGGATAATTCTAACTTGCATCTTTATGTATTTTAGCACTTACATAATTAAATTGGTAATGGTAGTGGGAATTGGAGACCAATATTTTATATTTGGCTTTAAACTTCAATAAACGATGATAATAAGAAAAGTATAGAATTTAGAGTGTAAGTCAAAGTATAACGATTCTAGGACTGAAGATATGGCTCAGTGAAAGAGCTTTAGCTCAATAAAAACATTTTCAATGTCTTCTGTTTAACATTTTTTTAGAAACTGAATCGAAGCTTTGTTTACTTTCTATAGTGTAAGAATATTAATGTCTGTGTTTACTTTATTCCTTCTCTTTATTTTAAATTTATCCTTTCTTAATGAGGCATATGAAAGCTAGAAATTTCTAGTAGCCAAGAAAATAACTATCTCCAGAATAGGCAAGACCATGTCCAGAGCCTTTGAGTCTGAACATCGCAAGAAGCCAAACACAAATCCCTAATACAATAATGTGAAATGTAGTTATTCTAGGTATTCCAAACCGAGTACTTTTTAATTTACCTTTTGCTGTCTACCCTCAAACGCTATTCCTTTACTTTTTTTTATCTCCCTTTCTAATCCACCTCCCTTTTTCCCCATTTTCCTTTCTCTCTCCTTTCTGCTATCTTCTCATTTCTTTGTATTTTTTTTTCCCGAAGTTCTTTTCTTACATTATCCCTAGGCTATTAAACTATCTCAGATTTTACCACACTCATCTGACAGTGAAGGGGAAGCTTCTGTTCCTTTATAGTGTTTCTGTCCCTTTTGGAATAAGAACCAAAGCAGGAGGACCGATATTTGCTCACATTCGCACACAGTGAGGCAACTCCTCAGACCCCCACACTTGGCAAGGCGGGAGAGAACTTGAAGAGGTTGGAGGAGGCCAAGGCGGAGTCTTTGTGTGTCCAAGATACGGAAGCTGATTTCAGTAGTGGAAATGATCAGTGGGGTGACGATAACCATTTTCTTTGCTGTTGGAAAATAGAATGACAAATTAAATCTCTGCTTGGCTTTGGGTTGTAGGTATGGATGCATGGACACAATTAAAAATGGTATTTGTAGATAATATAGGGGAAAAACAGATTTAAAGGTGTGTGCCCACATCCCCCAACAATTTCCATATCCCATTTTCGGACAGGATATGGGAAGAATTATTAGTAAAAAAAAGTTTATTAGTAAAAGTACAGCTAGTGTCCAGATCTTGCCTTTAAATACTATATTGAGGCTGGCGAGATAGTATAGCCTGTAAGGCACTTGCCTTGCACACAAATGATTAAATTAAAATTCCCAGTACACCATATAGTCCCCCAAACTCTAAGCAGGATGATCCCTAGTTGTGTCCCGAAACTAAATGATAAAATACAAATTTTGTTTTTTAAGCTCTTTTATGAGGAACTAGGTTTTTTCTTCCTTTTTGTTTTTTCTTTTTTGGAGGATGGTTGATTCCAAAACAAGGAATTGCAAAATAACTCTGAGAAGATGACTGGTGGTGCTAGAGAACAAAGATGAGATTAAAGCATAGCGGGGTCAGAGTGCATGGTTTTGCATACAGGAGCTACAGGCTCAACCCCCAGTACCTCACCATCTTTTAAGCACAGATGGGAGTAGCCACAGCACCACTGAGTGTGAGGAATAATGGGGAAACTTATTGAAAATGGGGAATGTTAAAAGTATTGAAAAACATGCAGGTTTCAAGATGTTCCCCTTTGTCAAAGCAGGGTCTACAGTTGTAGCAAAACATGACAATTACAAATGATACAAACTGGAGAAAATAGGAAATCCAGAGTGTCTGTCTACCTGCCTGCCTGCCTGCCTCCTCCCTCTCCCTCTCACTCCTCTCTCTCAAATATATATATATATGTATGTATATAATATATATAATGAAATTCAGTGTTTGAAGAAGCTCAAGATATTTACATGGCCCCAAATCCTCTCTCCACAAAATAGTCACTGCAAAGTGGGACATAGAAGTCTTGCAGTGGAAATGTGGCAATGTGAGGCACACTCCTTTGTTAAGTGATCAAAGGGAACGTTGTTGTGGGTAATGAGACAGATGGAAATCATGCATCTCCTGATGGCATGCAGTGGGAGAACACATTTCACTTTGGTGGTATTTCAGCCAAATGTGCAGGACCACACAAAAACTTCAAACAAACCAAATTGAGGAGAGCCTGAAAAAGAACTGCTCTGTAATTTTCAATGGTGTCAAACTCATGAAAGTCTGATAAAGACTGAGGAGCTGTTTCAGGACATAGAAACAAAAAGAGACACAGCCACTTAAGATACAACACGTGACTCTGAATCAGCTCTTTCCTACCAGACAGTAAAGGAGTAGCTGCTGATGTATCATGGTTCTTATCTGAGGCTGCTTGATCACTGCAGAAAAAGTCCTTGTTTATGAAAAAATGGAGTACTTGGCTGATAATTTGTTCTCAAATAAGGGTAGAAGTTAACCTGTGCTGGGGATTTTTTTGGTCATTTTTTAATGTAAAAAAATAAAGTGGCAGTTACCTTGGTGGAGGGAGGATATGTTGGGGCTTTAGAGATAGTACAGAGGTTAAGGTTTTTGCCTTGCATGCTACCAACACTGATTCTATTCCTGACACACCTTCTGGTCCCCTGAGCATTGCAGGAGTGATTCCTGAACACAGAACAGAACTAAGCCCAGGAGTGGTTTCATAGCACCAGATGTGACACCCAAACAAACATATATATATATATATATATAAATGATGTGTCATAAACACAATATTGCTGTTAATGAAGAAAAAATTGTATTTATGGGGCACTGTGGAAAATTGTGCCTCAATATTCCTGAAGTTTGCTAAGTTCTTTCCTTGAATCTCAAGTGTTGAGATTGATGGAGAGAAAAGTAGAGAAGCACAAACATAATTCGTGATTTTTTGTTATGTTGCAGTATTAGGTAAAGGGCAATGAAGTCAGAGCAATGAAGTTTGTTTCACATGAACATTTGAGAAGCTATGTGTTTGCCATCATCCATACAAGTCTGTGTCATGTAGGAATACTTCGATATGCTGCCCTGGGTCTCTCTGAGGGGGAACCCTTGTAAAAAACCTTGGGAAAGGACCAATGTTGGAGAAGAAACAGGCGGGGAACACTGCCCAGTAACTCAGAGGCTTGTATTAAAAGCTGTTGGGAGAGGTGCAGAACAGGCTTTGACGCACTCACTTTGCATGTGGTCAATCTCCAGCATCACATATGGTTTCTGAGCAGCACTGGGAGTGATCCCTGAGCACAAAATCAGGTGTAATCCTTGAGTACTGCTGGGTTTGACCCCCAAACCAAACCAAACTACCTTAAAAAACTGTCTTTCTCCAGGCATCTGGTGGGCTTTGTGTCTTTCGCAAGTGAGAGGGATAGAGGTTGACACATCTCTTCATTTTCACCCTGAGTACCAAGAAATTCAAAATCAAGTTTCATTGCAAGGGATGGAGGAGGCCTCTGGTGTGCAGAGTTGCATTATTTGCTCTTCTCACCTTTCTTCACTGTAGACCCCCGCCCCAGGCCATGACTTAGAATTTTGATGTCTTTTCTTTCAATTGCTTCAAAGTGTTGTAAAGCAAAGCTTTTGTGAACAAGAGAAAAGATTATTGGAGGAGTGAAAGTTGAAACCAAAATTTCCTCTCTATGAAACTGAAACAAATGTTAGGAAGAAAAGCAAGCATAGAATGAGAACAGAAAAAGATTGTTCAGTATATCCTAAGAAAAAATAAGCAGTAATGAGGCCAGCAACAATATTCATGGTCTCAGGCAAATGTCAAAACACAACATGTAACAAGGTAGAAAGGATGAAAGTCCTGCTTAGACTTCCATAAAAGAAGTGAAAGACACATAAAAAAGTGAAAAAAACATGTAAGTTTTCAAGATACAGTGATGGAGGATCGGAAAATACATAGGCATGTGCAAATTCTCAATCAGGCATGTTTAGAATATTTGAGTACAAAGAAGTAAAAAATGACATTATTTTCAAAGTGTCATACACCTTGCTTGATTAAAACAAGACAGTGCCATCTTGTTGCACATTCCATATTTTCAGAGCCCGAATGACAAAGGAACCTGACAAAGTCGGCTCTTTGGACATCTGTTCCAAGTTTCATTCTGGCAAGAACAGAGATACCAAAGACTTCATTTGTCTGCATGACAATTTCTTCTCTCTCAGAAGGCAAAGGAACTAGTGAGAAAAACAGCTGCTTGGGAGTGAATTCTGATCAGTATGAAAGGGACTGGTTGTTAATGTGGAAATGACAAGAATCTCAGGAGAGAGTTTGTGTCTTTGGCCCCCTAGGGCTCCCAAGGCTCTTTATTTAGAGCATACTTTTATTACCTTCCTTTGCAATAGTGTCATTTATATGCTTGTGCCTTCACATAAGAATGTCCTTTGAGGACTCTACATATCATGTCACCTTGTGTCTTCTGATATTTGTGCAGCATCTTTTAAGGACAAAAAGAATTGAACGTGCCCTGAATTGGGATATAATGAAAGATGTAACTTGCATTGCTCCAGGATGATGTGACATTCAAAAACTTTCCTTCCTGATTATGTTTCCATTGTAGAAATACAGAAAACTAGGACAGGTACAGTTACAATAACCAGATGCACACTTGGAAGTGCCTACTCATGTTTTATGCTAACACATGGCCTCATCATCAGGAGTCCACTGTATCTATAGTTCTCACTGAACACTTCTCTTTTGCCTTTTATCCTGGCTGTTTTAATGCCATTGAAATGTTTCATTGTAAAAGAACCATGCTTGTTACTGTCATTGCAATTTAAAAACTCACAGGGATTAAAAACCTTATTAATCTAATCAGAGATTTTAATTGGCTACAAATTCTGAAGATTATGGTGATGTTCAAGGAGTCAGAAGGGAAATCACTGCATCAGTAACAGGAAGGATGGGGCTGGGGAGAGAGATGAAGGCTCAGGCTAATCCTGGGGTTTGGAGTTGAACCCTAAATTAAGCATGATGTATCTGAAGGGTGAGCTCATCCTGTGATATGTGGACCCACAGCTGGAGAATGTTAAAATCACCACGTGTGAGGAACTAACTAGCATCATTAAAAAGAAAACTATTCTCTGGCCTTGCACCTGTCAAACCCTGGTTTAATTTCTGGTACCACACAAGGTGCCCTCATCACCAAGTCCCACAAGTAAGCCCTAGGCACTAACAGGTGTTGCCCAACAGCCCGTCCCCTACTGCCCCCAGAGAAGAGGCATTTTATAAATTGTCAGGGTAGACTTTTGGGGGTGTACAACCCTCTCACTTTTTAACACATATGTAGACTTGTGTAAGCACCACTATCAGGATATATATATGGTGTGTCTGTATATATATATGTATATATATGTATGTGTGTATATGGTATGTGTAAATGTGCGTGTGTATATATATATACACACACACACATATGTGTATATATATGCCCTTCCCTCCCCCACCATTCCTTGTTCTAGCCCTTTATGGTACATCTTCTCTCCCTTAATTCTTGGCAAACACAGATGTCCTAACTATATACTTCTATCTTTTCAGTGATGGGGTTGATGTATTTTTTGGTGTCTCAGATGGTAGCAGAACTAAGGTAGAAGGTAGAAATGACCCGGATTTCAATTTGGACTCAAACAATTTAAGGATTTTTAAAAAATGGTCCTGTCACTGGAGCTGCAGGAAGTGACTTCAGTCAAAGGTGAGGTGCAAGATAGCTGTGTTTCATTTATTACCGTATCTTGTCTAAATAAGCAAGGGAACAACCTGGATCAAATTTCAGACTATCAGCGTCACATTAAAAATCAACAACAGCAGCCACATAAAAGCTCATGTTTAATCCAAAGCCACCTGTTTTCATTTCTGAGCAGCCCCAAGAGCTGCCATAACTTTCCTGGGCCTCCAGTCAGAATATATATGGTGTGTGTGTGTATATATACCATCTATTTATTTATATGCACACGTGTATATATATGCCCTTCCCTCCGCCCACCATCCCTTGCTCTAGCCCTTCGTGGTACATCTTCTTCCATATATATATATATAGTATATATATATAAAAATATATATATACTATATACTTTTATCTTTTCAAAGATGTGACTGATGTATTATTTTGGTGTCTCAGAGGGTAGCAGAACTAAGGTTGAAGGTAGAAATGACCGGGACCTCAACCTGGACTCAAACAATTTAAGGGTTGTTCCAAAATGGCATGGGACGCCCGAGAAAGTGGGGCATGCCCTGTCACTGGAGCTGCAGGAAGTGGCATGACTCTCAGCTTCCTTCCCTGCCCCCTGACTTCCTTGAAATTTAAAAGTCAGATTATGTGTCTCTCCAGTCTGAGCAAGGATATTTTTGGAACTTCCAGATCCTGGCTGACTGTGATAATCCTGCTTCCATTCTGTCGGTTAAGCTTTAATGCAAGAACCCTGTTGTCGTGGTGTGCGGCACAGCTCCCTTCCCCAGGGCAGGTCCTTCCCTCTGCTGTCTGGGTCTCCAGCCTGGAGCTCACAGTTGAAGGTGAACAACAATCCTCCCTCTAGTGGCTCAAGCTGAAACTCTCTCTGGCAGACAGACCCAGGGCAGGCACCCAGGAGACACTCTGGAGCCACTTCACAGGGTTGAAATTCCATTGCCTCTGGAGTTTATCCCACACGAAGGGATGGGCACGCAGCGCCAGCTCTCAGCTGTGCCAAGAACTCCCCGCTGGGACCCGTGGGCGCTCCCCTCTGTCTCCCCACTGCCATCTGGCAGGGCCTTTGCGTTCCCAGTGATGACCAAGGCTATTATCTCATCACAATGCTATTGTCGGGGGGGGGGGGGGGTGGTTAGAAAAGCCTGGCTTTTCTTAAACCCTGACTTGGGAGTTTTCCTCTCTCATCCCCTTTATATTAACTGGGACTTCTCTAGGTGGCAAGTGGGGTATGTGTGTGGGGGGCAGGGCTGGTGACAGGTTCGTGCTGGTGACAGCTGCCTCAAGGTAGCTGACCTTTTCATTTTTGGCTGCTGTTACGGAATGAGGATGTAATCAATCAGCACTGAGCCCCATCCCAGGCTAAGTGGCACCCCTGTTCTGCTGCATTTTTGAGGTGAGATTCCACAGAATCTGGAAGTTTGGCTCCAGAGTCTTTTCACGGTGCTGATGCCCAGGAGTGGGGATAATATGGGGCTCCCGCCCGGAGGATACTCTAACTCATCTCAGTTAGAGTTTCCAGCAGAGATTCTTCCCTCCTACCTGAGAATTCCTCAGCCACATAGAATATCTGGTTCCCCAGGAGGATTTAAGAGATCCATCTCTTAAAAAAGGTGTGGTTGGCACCCAGAAATGAGGCAGTTCTCTGCCTGTGTGAACAATTGGTCTTCCTGACCTACCTCTCTCTGGGGGCTTCCCATCAAGGTCTAAATGCTTGAGAGAGTGAATGTTCCCAGGAGTCCAGAGACATAAAATACCATGAAACTGAGGAGCACAAAAATGGATGGCCAGCTGTTGCAGGAAGTGTGAGGCTGGGGCAGAAAGTGAGGCAATGGTTCACCTGAAGGGGGACAAGCATCTTTCCTCCCTGCCACCAGGCCCGATGAAACTGGTAATCGGAAACTGTGCTACTTTTTCTGACATTGAGGAATAGGTTCTCCGTGTCTGTCAGGCCAGCTACTAGCATCTTAAATTATGGGTTGTGATCCTTATGGGACACATTGATGTGACAATGTGAGGGCTGCAAAATTTTTGCTTTAAAGCAAACTTATGAATTAGAAAATATTTGAGTTGTATATCCTTTTTATATACCCCAGAGTCATGGAGAAGCTTTTCACAAGAAAAGTGGTCATAAGTAGAAGCATAAGCAGCCTCGGGGTTTGTCCAGTGGTTTCCAACCCTGGACTTGCATGGGTCTGAGGACTGGTGGTTGAAAACCATCACTACTGGACTACGCCCCCTGCCCTTCACCTAATTCCTATCCATTCTACGTCTCCCATGTTGCAGGGAGGCATACAGAAATGTGCAAACATACTGGACATTCTTCTTGATGACATTCTCATTGATTCTGTCACTACATGGTTCTGGATAGCAGCAGGATACTGGATTCCTACACTGAAATACTTAGTGTGTCTTGTGTAAATGGAGTCCACTACCACACCAAAGAACTGAGTGAAAGAGGAGCATCACCACATCACGAATATTGTGCACCAGAGCCTGCTACTGGGAACAGGGAACAGCTGTGGTATAAAGGGGCTGTGGTCAGAAGCTTGAGGAAGACTGTCCTGAGAAGCATGTGGGTTGGCTGGAGCCAGGACACTGCTCGTTAACAACACTGTGATAATCAGCGGGTAGCAAGAGGAAGGAGAAGGAGAAATGGCTTGTTAGGTTTTTTTTTTTTATTTTTGGGTCACACCCGGCATGCACAGGGGTTACTCCTGGCTCTGCACTCAAGAATTACCCCTGGCGGTGTTCGGGGGACAATATGGGATGCTGGGAATCGAACCCAGGTCTGCCGAGGGCAAGACAAACGCCCTACCCATTGTGATATCACTCCAGCCCCAGGCTCGTTAGGTTTTAAGAACAGATTAAATTGACCGTTAGTGAAGATGAAATGGAGGTGGGAAGGTTTCTCCTATACTTCTCAAGGAAATATTCTGAGTACATACTGACTTCGAAATAATTTTCAACTTACTATCAAACTAACAGTGAGTTGACAGAAGCAATGAGAAATGAAACGGAATTCTGACAGACGATCACTTTAAAAAATGGACAGGAAAACTAAAATTTCAGATGTTTTTTATTCAAAGGTTCTCAAAAGAAATAAAACAGAAAAAGCTAACAATCTGATCAAATGTACAGTTCAAAAATGTCTTTTGGCGTTTAACAACAAGTCCTAGGAAAGAAAACTACAGAGTTATCTTGAACCGGACAAATAAGTTACCACTGGCAAGTTTGTGGCACTAGTAAAACAAAAATAAAAAATTAACTCTCTTGATCATATAGATATCTCTATGAAAATCTTTTTTTTCAATCTGTACAAAAGGTCTTTCTTCATAAATTAATTTTTTTATAATTTAATGGCTGTCTACTATGTGATGTTTAATTGATTTTTTTTTTTTTATGTACAGAGGTTATGTTTCCCAAATCTTACCCAGACGAGTATGGCACTTAGTTCAGACATTTCTAGCAGCAGGTTTCCCCTCCCCTCAAACTGAGCTATCAAATTTCTGTCTTAACTAATGCAAAAATATCAAGTAGTGAGAGACCCAGGTTTACAAATGTACTAGGTACAAGGAGGGTGCTGCGTTCAGTCCGGACTTTCACAAAGCAGTAATATACCAGGGAGCATAGAACCAATAATACCACAACTTTTTAAAAAAAGGAAACAAAAACAAAAACAAAACACATTTCTCTTATGACTATGTAATTTTCACTAGAATCTACACTTCTCAGAGCAGCAAGGACTTTTGAAACTATGAAATGTCACTGACATCTATAATCAAATACAAGCATAAAATTTAAGAACTAAAAAATACTCGAAAGAAGTAACTGCTCAGCCCTAGCTCCTGAGCTAGGAGGATTTGGTCTGTGGAAACAGGGAGGGCCAGCAACCTGTCCCAGCACAAAAGAAAATAGACTCTGAGGTAGATAACTGATCACACAGTTGACCAGACAAGTACACAGTTTTGGAAGACAACTTAATTTACCATTGCTTTTCAAACGTATGCAATTGTCTTAATAAAAGAGCTTGAATAACAGTGAACTATCCTCTATGTCCTAAAGTAGAAATAACTGTATTTATGAATCAGGAATTTCATAGTTTCAAAATTGGTTTTTCTTTACACTTAACACTTGTAGTGATGATGTAAAGTGTGGCACTGCTTGGATCCAAATCTTCCGTCATGCTTTTTTTTTTATTTGTGTGTGTCCATACATCAGTTAAAATTATAAAACCTAAATGCAAAGGTACAAAAAAGGCACATTCTCCTAACCGCAAACTGGTCCGGCAAAAATAAAGAGCACAGAAGATGTGATGCTGAGACAAGTTGGAGCTACTGGTTACTGGCTCTTCGGTCTTTGGTGAAGTTACCTTTAAAAGTGCCAAGTCATATTTATTTCTCAGATTAACGTTATAGAGAGAGGAGAGAGAGAGAGCTAGTAGCCAATCATTTTGCTTCTATTCCTATCTCAGCTTATGTTTGAAGATAAATCCTTACTTTTAGCTTTTGCCATTTTGTTGCAATAGCAACAGGTTTCGGTTTGCCAGATCTCAGGCATAATTCTCATTCTAAAGCACTATCATTAGTTAGTATAAAGGAAGGACAAAACATTCGTGACTCCCCTCCCCTGCCCCCCGCCCCCACCCGCACCACTACCTACACTAAGTCTAGAACATCAGTTAGGTTTTTTTTTTTAATTTTCCTGAAAAAAGGCAAAAAAAAAAAAAAAGACTTTACATTGCATCATACAGCAGGTATTCTAAATCAGTCAAACTATCAGAGGAAGCTGTTGGTATACAGCCTTACAAACAACTGACCCTACGAAAAGTTCCCCCGGTCAGAAAATGTGTTTCACACAAAACGGTTTTCCCTTCTTGCATTTCACTACCTTACACATTATGTGAAAAATCATTAAAAACACCTACTACATATTTAAAAAAGCCAAAATTTCAGCAACTTTTATTGACTATCTTTTAAAAGCCCTATGCTGCTGTTTTACAAGGCATAATAGACCAGCTCATTTGGTCAAAGCATTCTACATCATTAGTTTGAACTAACTTTTACTGAAACAGCTACAGCATCAAAAGAGTTAAGGCAAATTGGAATTCATAGAAAAGGATAAGACACTTCACACTACGTTGAAAGGAAAACAGAAAAGCTAAGAAAAGAGACACTGACGGCAACACTGAATTACAGCAACACTCGCACCGCAAGCACAGAACACCATGGGTGAAGTCGGACTATTGAAACTTCAGAAAGCCCGTTTCATACAGCTGAAAAAAACACAAACACAAATTGAACAAAACCACAAAAATCCGGTCATGCACTTGGATAAGTCTTCATGGTCTTTGTGCATACCCAGAAAATTGAAGTTTTCTTTTCTTTTTTTTTCTTTTTTCTTTACCTTTTTTCTTTTTCTTTTTTTTTTTTTTTTGCATCATATCATTTGATAAAAACTTTCAGTTTAGGTTTTTTTTTTTTGTTGGTTTTTTTGTTTTGTTTTTTACTAAAATAAACCTGTTCAGGGGAACAGCTACTAGATGAATTTAAGGGTTTTATGCACCTTATAGAACTTATAGCAAAAATAGTTTTAGTTGATTTCATTATAAATAACGTTTTCAAGAACCTGTGCAAAACTGTCAATAATTTCCTAAAGCACAATTGATCAGAAAAATCCATGATTGTTCAGCCTTCACACCTTTCATGTAAGAACACCCTTCTGGTACATCTGGAAGAGAAAAAGACAAATGCTTTTTGTATTTTTATTATAAGACACTGCTGGGCTCTGTAATCTCTTTATTTTAAAGATACATGTTTCTGAAAAGGTACATGTTTCTGTATTTATCATTGGGGGGTAGGACAGTTACTGTAACTCTGAAAGTGAGAGTCCTGTGAGCTTGCTCTTCACATCTGGAGCCTGCATGCTTTAGCCAGTCACGTAGGACACTAGGCCTGCTAAGTTCAACATAGCTTTCTTTTTTTATTTTTCGATTTGCATAGAAAAGTGAAGCTATGAAATTTGTGGCTCCACTAAGCTGAGATTACAATACCGACATTAAATTCATGGTCAAGATATTGCTACTTTTGTAATAATAGAATGACAACAATAACCTATGCTTTATTTCCTTTAGGTTTTAAGTACTAAAGCAATATGATATAGAATCGTTAGTCTATATTGTATTGCATGGCATATTTTATTATAGGACATAATTTGGTACCTGGTATTCCTCAGATGTGGTAATAGATATTTTGGAGGGGGCAAGAAAGTGGGGAGAGAGAGAAAGTTTAAATACACACTTGACTTCAATGTAGGCACTGTTCTTTTTACTTTGTTTTGGGGCCATACCCAGAAGTGTTCGGAGTTTACTCCTAGTAAGTGCTCAGGGACCATGGGCACTCAGAACGGAACCTGGGTCTTCTGCAAGCAAAGCATGCACCCAGTCCATTGAGCCACCAACCCAGCCCATTACTGTTCTTTCACAACAGAATACTTACTCTGAAAATTCAAAACTCACTGACTTTTAACACTTCAGTAACTTGATTTCTTGGCCGGAAATTAAGGCCATGAGATGAAATCCAAGTTATTCTAAGTACCATTTTGATGAAAGAATAAGAGATTTCCTTGACTCGAGCATACAATTATGGAGAAGTTCCCCTCATACCTCACAGTTACTTATTGGGTTGAAAAGTATACGGAGAATGGTCATTAGATGTCTCCACAGCCACCTGCTGCTGACCACTTGCCTCCTACAAAAAACACAAGCACATACACACAGATGAGACACATGAACAGTGAAATCCAAACTGTACCCCTTAACTTTGTCTGAGTCCCAACACTTTAAAGTTGGGCACTCTTTATTTTATTTATTTATTTTAATTCTTTTATTGATTCATCATGTGGAAAGTTACAAAGCTTTCAGGTTTAAGTCTCAGTTATATAATGCTCAAACACCCATCAAAGTTGGGCACTCTTTAAAAGTGACTGTAGAAGCAGCATTTTCAGGGCTCATCATTTCCCTAAAGAGATTTTAAGTCTGTCAGACCCTAAGAACCTCTCATGAAGGCTTTTATGACTTTACTCAGATCAAGCTATCAAGATTTAGCCCACAAATCTTTTAGTCCATGAGACCAGATGTACTCTGGAATTCTGTATTTTAAGATTTAAAATCTGACATGATATTTTTTTTAAATCACAGAATAATATCCACAGTCCAGTCCAGAGCTATACCCATTAATCAAAGAAGATAACAGATGGTGTAAATATTTTGTCTTGTTTCAGTAACTACTGGATTTTGTCAGGTGAGATTTTTATTCTCAAATATTTCTGTGTGTTTGCCATTTGCAGATAACAGATCATGGTTTCTGATTATTGTGATTGTCAATAATTTATATCAAACAGAAGAAAACAAAATATCCCTCTCCCACCCAACAATCCAGTCACAGTGCATGCTTTGAGAATTGAATGCATGCTTTGAGAATTGAAACTTAATGGATCCACTGAGCAGTGAAACAGATTACGCTGATAAATTTCCTTGGAATTTAAGGTTCCCTTCAAGAAAACACTACACTTTCCCATCCAGAGTCAGAATTCTTCCATATCATTATCAGTATCTTTAAAACAAGAACCCAGAGACAAGTATGATTTGTTCCTCATTCCTTTTACAATAGTAACAATTTTTCAGGCATCTTTCTGATTTCTTTTTGTAGCTATTATTATTGATAATAGTAGTATTAGTCTCTCTGGTACTCGAACAGCAAACTTCAGCTTTATCATTGTCTGTTAAGTATCATTTAAAAGACAAGAGAGAGGTTGTTAAGGGGTGGGGTATAGCTTGGAAAGTCTTTCCAGTGGTCTTGGGATGTATTTTGGATATCACTGTGTTAATTTGAATGTGGAAGATTTCTATCTCAGAGAGGAAAGTAACCGTAGGTATAAAATACTCCCACTTAACTAAGCTCTTTATGCAAATATGTGATATTCAACTAATTTCTCTTTGTGTTCAAGTTACTTTACCCATGTCTAAAATTACTAATTGCCAGAACAATCCCTTGAGGATTTACACTCACCTCCACAGGGACTGCCGTCGTCTGCATGTGTGTATACTGCGGCAGATAGGCTCCTTGCATAGCTGATGTTGCAGGCATGTACTGAAAAGGATAGGTTAGGACAAGAATAGGGTTAGGGCAATGACAAGCCATGCAACATTCTGAGCACTTGGTCTGTGAAATATCTGCAGGTCCCAAAGCAGAAATATAAAGTTACTAAAAGTTTAATTAGTTTACGAAACCATATATAAAAAGGAAGGTGAGCGTTTTTTGTTAAATTTGCAAAACCAAAGGAGCACATTACCCACAGGTCCCTAGAGTAGTATATAGATTTGTTTCCACAGGTGGATACTGCTGTGGTTTATAACATAAGATTTTTTTTTTTTTGCTTTTTGGGTCACACCTGGTGATGCACAGGGGTTACTCCTGGCTCATGCACTCAGGAATTACTCCTGGCGGTGCTCGAGGGACCATATGGGATGTTGGGAATCGAACCCGGGTTGAATGTGTGCAAGGCAAACACCCTACCCGCTATGCTATTCTCCAGCCCCATAACATAAGATTTTTAACACAGGACATGAACCCTGCTTTCTAGATGAGATGGCTATCCTTTTCCACATGTAGCAGAAATTTTTGAATAGAAATCATTGGATGTATGTAATTCAGCTTTCATAAGAGAACAACATGAACAACACACTAACCCTGATTCTATGAAGCCCATAGAAAAGAAAGAAATGAGGGAACATTACCCTCCTATGCTAATACATATCACCTTAACTTTTGGTTTCACAAAACCATACCGGATAGTGCCACCAAATGCCACTGATTAGTGGCAAAGGAGAAATATTCAGGAAATGGAATTTTACTTAGTTTTTTGTGTCACACCTAGCAATACTCAGGGGTTATTCCTGGATCTGCACTCAGGAATTACTCCTGGCGGTGATTGGGGGGACCATATTGGATGCTGGGAATTGAACCCAGGTTGGCCACGTGCAGGCAAACATCCTACTTGCTGTACTATCACTCCAGCTCCCGGGAATGAACTTGTAGTTAATTAAGAAATATCACTGTCATTATCATTGTCATCCCGTCATTGATTTGCTCGAGCAGGCACCAGTAACGTCTCCATTGTGAAACTTGTTACTGTTTTTGGCATATTGAATACGGCATGAATAGCTTGCCAGGCTCAGTTGTGCAGGTGAGATACTCTCGGTAGCTTGCTGGGCTCTCCAAGAGGGATGGAGAAATTGAGCCCAGATCCACTGCGTTCAAGGCAAATGCTCTACCCGCTGTGCTAGTGCTCCAGCCCAATCAAGAAGTATCTATCAGAGTATTTATTTACAAAGTGAAAGGCAACATGGTAGTCAGAAGGAATCAGACTAAACTTTGGCATAATACAGTCTGTAATTTGATAGGAAGATACAGGCTACATTCATTCATCCTCTATTTGCTGAGACATGACCTTAATTTGCCACCTACTGTTCCGGTGCTGCCTAGTGACAGATGACTCATCTGCTGGGCCAGAGGGCTGATCATTGATGCAGGCTGTAGTGACATGGTGTGCTCCATTGAGGGAGTCAACACAGCACCCTGGTGAGTTGGAGACAAGAGTAACATAAGACAAAACTGAAGAGGAAGGTGAGATTTCCTCATCATCTTATGCAAAAACAATGGTTTTGTTGAGGAATGTTAATTTTATGAGTAAACTTTGTTCAACTTGCAAATTAGTATCATGAGCAACTTTCTAGACTGCTTTTCCTGAGACTTTTAGAAGATCATGCAGGAAAATTCCAGTGTAAAATCCCTCTTCTTTACCATCAAAGGCAAAGCAAGTTAGTCCAACATAGAGAGCTACAATAGGAAATGCAAACTCTCTTTGGCTGCAAAGGGTTACTAAATACTTTGCTGTTGTTTTGGGAGTTCTCAGGGAACTGTGTGGTGCCAGAGATCAAACCTGGACTCTTGCATGCAAAGCATGTGCTCTAACACTTCGAGCTATTTCTCTATTCCCACACAATGCTTTGGATTTGGGGCCACAACTCATGTTCCTTATGGCACGAGATATGGTGTGGGATCAAACTGGGGTCAGCCACATCCAAGACAAGCCCCTTAACCCCTAAAGTACCTCTTTGTTCTCATAAAATGCTTTTTTAAAATTTTGAAAAAAAAATACAAAAAGAAAAAGCTGATTCATATATAGCTAAAAAGCCAATATACTGAGTTTTTTGGTTACACTCAGTGTTTGTCAGAATTTAAAATTATACTTTGGTATTGGAGAAGAGAAGTAATAGGACTAGTAATCCAAATTTCAGATTCTTTGATTTTATCTGAAAAATATCTTGTCATCAAAGATTAGATGTAGCTAAAAAAATTAAAAGAGGGATGAAGACAATCACCCTCTCATCCTCCTTCTGTTACACTGCTGTTCTCCCCATTGGGGCCAAATGCTCAGACTTTGGCCTTAGTAGGTCGTAACAAAGTTGTAATCAGGATACAGAATGGCACATCCTGGATTTCTGCTTTTAGCGTAACACTCGTTATGAGTACTTACATAACTTTGCAGAGCTGTCATTATGACTTGTATAAACCAAAATCAAATCACTTCTAGATTTTTTTTGCATTTTTCTGATTTACCTTACATAGTATCTTCATGAGTTTTATCATTCTTTTAAGTTTTGCAATTATTCGAGAGAATAATTATTCTGATACAATGAACTATTGATGTATGCTTTCTGTACCAGATGTACCCCAAAAATACACTGTTACTTATTGATAATTGGAGAATAAAATTGGGAGCAGAGACAGATATACATTTAAATCTTGGTGGAGAGATGGAATGAATCTTACACACTACCAATGTCTCCTCAAAGATGTTTAAACTGTGATCTGTGCAGGCTTTGTCTTAAAAAGTTATGAAAGGAAAAGCACATGAATATGAAACTGGTTCAATGTTAATGCACATTTTAAAAAAACTTAAAATTTCTATTTTGGTTTTTGGGTCATACCCAGCAGTGCTCAGGATCATACTGAGGATATCACATATGGGTGACAGGGATCAAAGCCAAGATGGCTGTAAGCAATACCACTGTACAATCTCGGTCCTTACATTTAAAAATTAAAATGAAAATGTTTTTCCTTGCAAGATGAATTATCAAAATACATGTGGTTACATGGAAATGACTTCTAAGCTCAGAATGGGTCCAAAGAGTTTTCCTGCTCCCTTTCTCTTTCATGTGTGGGAGCTATTGTCTAGAAAGTTCCTAAGTAAAAATTGGGTTGATTTACAAAAAACAGTATAAAGTATTAGTAGACAGATACAGTTTGAGGCATGAAGTATGTATAGCTGTAGACATATGTGTGTACACAGAAACATGAAATATATCAATCATCAGAGATCCCTTCTCCTATATCAACACCTAAGCATGTTTCATCTGTATGTTTTCTTTGGTGGGGCTACTGCCACCCCAGCAGTGCTTGGGGATCCTTCCCAGCCATAAAAGACCCTGACCTGTGAACCTGAAATTTTGGTGTTTCTGGCTGGAAAAGGGTGGGCCTTCAAAGAGTGCTGAACATTGTGCATGCCAGGCATGTACTCCAGCCTATCTCTCTGGTTGGAATGCTCATGTGCAATGTCTCTTTTGAAGGTCTATTGACAGAATTTCTTGTCTCATTTTAAGGTTAACAACAATATGCTTTTCCCCCAAGCAGTTAAGTTCAAATACTGTGAATGCTATTCCTTTTCAGGATTCTTATTTTGTTCCAGTACTAGAAGCTAAGGATCAAATTTTGGGGTGAGCATTCTTAACCCTGTTGGTAATTTTTTTCATCATCTCTGTTTTTCAACTTTAAAACCTCTGTCTTAACTCAACAAACTGAATTTCATTTATCTCTGAAAAACACCTAAAATTACTAATAAGGTTTCTGTAGCTAAAAGAGTAATATATGTCTGTATAACAAATGCTCAAGTTACTAAGGATGCCCAGAATAGATTCTGAGCTGTTATTTAGTGATGAAGACATTATTATCTTAACATTCATAATTTTCAGAGAGACTAAGTAATAATGATAAAAAACTCAATCACAGTTTTGAAAACCATATATTTGCATTAAACATAATGTTTTTATAAAAAACAAAGCATAGCTATTCATCCTAAGCACAGTTAAAAACTTAAGTCACTTAACTGAATTGCTATGAGGAAATAAATGGCACCTTGCCTCAAATACGTATTTTAAGTTCTTGCAAAATTAACTTAATGTTAACTATCAATATGTTTGAATACAACGGTTAGTTGAAGATCAATAATAAATTTTTACAATCTCATATTTCATGCTTAGAATTTCCCAAATCCTATTCCATTTTCTGGCAAATAGTTTTAATTCAGAGAATAAACCAATGCACATACATAGCTTAACTACAGAGCCATTAAGATAGAAAACTTACGGGGTGCTGTAGGATATATGGTTGAGGTTGCATCCAGGAAGGACTTTGTACCTAAAAACGGGATGGTTTGGAAAGAAACAGTGATTTCCACTGAAATACTAGTGAAATATTTCTTTAGAACTCTTAATCATGTTAAAATCTACAGAAGGAAAATAAGGAAACAGTACTATCAATAATTAAAAAGATTAAGGCTGTTAGAGTTCTTGGTAAACTGGTCACTCTGAATAGGATGAAATGATTATTTAATAAAACCATGACCCATTTACCCACTTGCCCACTCTAGAAGTATTTACTGAGTGTCAGGCATGAAGGAGAAAAAGGAGAATAAATTATGGACCCCACCCTCACGATTCACTGCCTAAACATGGTAAAGAAACACAAACGACTCAAATAGTTAAAAGTGTTATAATCAAGATATGAGTTAGGTGACTTAAGAGTACAGATGAGTGAGAATTCCAGCACATGTAATCCTTAAAAATATGTGCTTCATTAGAAAGAATACCCAAATTTTTGATATCCAGAATATCAGGTTGAAGAAATCGTGCCTGGTGGTCAACAACTTCTGGTTCATAAGGAAAATAAACGTCTAAAAATCAGACTTAGGAAATTAAACTTCAGAAACTGGATCTTGATATCTACAGTTCAAAGGGCATCCCTCCACACAGCAGACCCTCTGCATAAAGATATTAGCATGAGAGTCAGGGTATGTGGCAGAAAGCACTGGTGATCTAGCACTTGAGAAAAAAAATATCAGTCCATATCTTGATGCCCAGAACTTTCCTCAGACTATGTAATTTTAATTAAGTTTCAGTCTTAATTCTTAACAAAACCCTCCTGTATGTTAACTTCAGAGGTTCTACAGAAAGGATATGGGGAAGAGTCATGGGGGAAGAATGTATTATGATTTACCTTGATAGCAGAGCCCCGATACTTGTTTTCTCTGGTTTCCTTTGCCACCTAAGGCAGACCAAAGTTAAGTGCTTCTGCCTTGTTAACATTTCAGTTATCTGGACTGCAGCCTTTCCCCATCGGGGTACAGGTGGTTTCTTGCAGATACCAATCTCTCAAATCCAATTGTATAAGCATGTGATGGCATAATGGAGAAAGCCTAATTCCAACAGGAGTGCAAGGCCTTCGCTGAATAAATCATAGGGAGGTGAGCCACTCCCTACAAACTCCAATCTGGGCCAGATGTTCCCATTTGCCAGTATACCTTGTAGTGGTCCTAATAATTTTCCGGCTTATGGCACTATGAGGTTGGGGAAGTATGATGTCTAATCCAATTTTATTTCTTAAGCAGCAATCAGCTGTTGTCAATTTCTACTCCTCAATTTTCTCTAACTATAAAATGGGAATAATAATCTATAAACTATGAATTATTTACCAGTAGGTTCATTACACTCTTTTGGGCCATCGATCACTCTAAAACACTGATCAAAGAAATAGATTTTTTTCACCCCAAAACTAGCTGCACAAAGACAAGTAGCATGTTGCAAGTAGTTAAGAGAATCATAGACAATTTGTATCTCACTGGCTGACCCTACTGGGATCTTGAGGGGTTAAAAATCAGTTTTGAAGGCTATGGCATTGTGTGCAGTAAATGGGATAAAATTCCACATGTATCTTAAAAGTACACAGAATGCCCAGGATAAGAAGTCAGGTTCTAGCAACATAATGTTTCCAGTTAAGTATACTAACATATTACCAACACTTATCTTTTAGATTCCCTAATTTTGATAGTTAAAAAAAAAGATTCTGTGAAATAATTATTTGGCCAAGATACTTAAATTCTTTTAACAGTAGAGAGGGAACAAAGAGGTGAGATGCATTAATAGCTGTAATATCTATAGCAGCACACATTCAAATTAATATGCACAATCTTTCATTGGCCTGAGAGTCAGTTTATATCCTGTTTTTAGTGGAGATACACATGAGTGGCAGAGATTTCCAAGTTTAGTTAAAAAGGTGACTAACTATACTTTCAGATACAGGAACTGTTAATTTGGGGAAGTGCACTAGAGAGATCTCACTGAGTCTTAAACACGCAAGGGAAATAAAGAAGTTCAAAATGATTAAAAGGCTTAAAATGAGGGAACACTATGTCCAGCCAACTGAAGCACCAGCATAAGTTATGTAACAACACAGAGAGAGGAAAGAGAATGAGTGACATCTGGAAAAGGAGAAAAAATTCTAGAAGCTTAGGGAGGGTGTGAATGCTACTTAAAAACTTCAGATTTGTGCATCTGATCACTTTTCTTTGTTATTTAGAGCTACTTTTTGTTTTTAGGCAAGAATGCTTTTATGATACTGCTCATGTTGACCAATCCATTATAAAAATTTTAATGCATATACTCATTATCCCGCTAATATTGCATATATTAAGGACAATAATCACAGCTCACACTTAGCTATTATAAGAAGCCTATGAGATAGAAACTATTATTATCCCCATTTTAAAGATGAGGAAACTGAGGCTTATAGAAGTAAAATAACAGATATAATAGTCCCCTAACCCCAGAAATCAGGGCTATAACATCTAATTCAATTTTCTTAAAAGCAAGAATACACAAAAGTTTAGTCACGAAGGATCTCAACAGTCAATAATAAAAGAGAACTATATTCCCACATGTCATAATCAAACTCCAGTTCAATAATCCTGTCTCAGTCTCCCCACTAACTGTGCTGGAGGCACTATAATATAAATGGGAGAAGAAATACATGGACACCACTAGGTTCACAAGAGAATAAGACTAACTTTGCAATAAAACTAAATCAATATTATATCATGTTGCTTATTGAGATCTTGGTACTAAATTGGGTATTTATTTTAAAACAAAGCCTCCCTGCAAAATAACCAGGTGTTGCCTCTATTTTGGGAGATTCGGGCAGCCTCAAATCTCACTGTAGTACTCATTAAATGTGATATAGTGGATAGGTCTTGATTTGTTAATGCATTTACTTGCTTTTGTTAGTTCCTGGTGACCAATAAATAAATATCAAAGGAACAACTTATCCATTTTGGTTAATAGCAATTTGCTTTAAGTTTCAATTTCAAGGAAACATGGTGTCCAATGCAGTAAACAGTAGAGGAAATCCAAGAGCATCCCAATTTTAACATGCTATTATTATTTAAAGCACTAATAGCTTAAGACTACTTCCTCTTATTTTACATTCGCCTACATGTCAAATAAAAAAGCTTATTCTCAATTGGGAATCCAAACTTCTCAACATTTGACTTAAATTTCACTATAAACTTTCAAAATTTTAGAACAGAAAACTGTAGTAGTGAGTCATGATAAGCAACTTGTCATATTCTTGATGAGTCTTAATGGTACAAACCTGGTAGGCAGATACAGGAGATGCAATATAGGGTGTAATAGAAGTTTGAGTGATCATTCGGTTTGTAGCAATACTGTATGGTGAAGGATAAAATCTAGAACAAACAGAAAACCCTTCATTAAGTAATCCTTTAAGTAGAATAATTCACAGAACAAGTATCTGATATTTTCCACCTTCACATTTCCCCTCGAGCCATTATGTATTTATCTTAATGACATACCCATTCTGTATAGCAGCTGTGGTTGGGTCATATGTAAGTGTCATTCCAGCCTATGGGAAAGAGAAAAAAAAAAACTAAATTGCAAAGGCATGCTTTAAAAATTCCATTTTTTTTGAGTCATGGCAACATAAAACAGTGATAGTTTAGAAGTAGTAGTAGAAATCCATGCATTTCTTCTCCAATTTATATTGAAAAAGGGAGCTTTTGTTAGTTAAACATAATTATAAACTCAGTATGAGAACTAAGCACTAGCTCCGCATTCCCATATGGTTTCCATTAGTCATATGCAGATATTTTAAAATAAATAGAAAATTGAGTCCCTCTAGCCTAATAGTTACATTTCAAGTGCTCAAATATCCACATGTGGCTAGTAGTTACCAGTGCCAGAATGCAGATTCTAGAATAATTCTACAAGATGACACTTCCCTAGACATTCTTAAACTAGCATATTACTTTGAAAATAAATCCAATGGGCCAGATTGCAGAGGTTAGGTAGGATGTTTGCACCGGACCTGGATTCACTTTCTGGAATCAATGGGCCTGTGCACTGACCCAGCAGCATGGCTGGCCATGTATTGCTGGGAGTAGCTCCTGTTTGGGGGACCTCCCCAAAAATTAAACCAAAACCGAAACCAGTTTACTGAAAATAAATATGAAGAAAGGAGGTCTACATTTGAACTTAAAAAAAAGAGTAACTATTCAAAAATAATTAAGTAGGGGAAAATCCCACCTCAATGGTAAATCTAATCTAATATTTTTGCTTTTGTATCGGGGAGGAAGGTGGGGTAGCAAACCTGGCTATCCTCAAGAGACCATAAGGATAATTAAGTAGGGGAAAATCCCACCCCAATGGTAAATCTAATCTAATATTTTTGCTTTTTTATCAGGGAGGGGGGTGGGATAGCATACCTGGCTATCCTCAAGGGACAATAAGGAGTTTGGGGAATTGAACCAAGGTCTACTATATACAAGGTACATAGTAAATAGTGCCTTATCTATCCATAACTATACTTTCTCTGTAGCCCCTATTTTCTACTTATTTTAATTAGGATGATTTATGGATAATTAAAAATATAAATTTCTCTAGGAAATCTTGACATTAAAAGATACTAGTTATGCATTTTTCACAGCAATTAAAATGCCCTTTTTATATGTAGCTAATTCATAAATTCAGCTGTTTTCATTATCTGATCTGCTAGAGGTACCTGCTAAACTTGAATTTTGAAAGAATTTAACTTTGATGTTATTTGTAATAATGTGTCAGTCAGAAGACTGAATCTGCATCTCTTCTAACAGTGTTTTTGGCTCATCAAGGTGCCACTTGTACAATGTAAATATTTTTGAGACACATATCCACACTGAAGTTTCAAGAAAGGACTTACAAGTCTCACCTCTCCTTCTCTATGCCATGGTCTTCCATTAGGGATATATTTATTTGGGTTCTGTCTTTTCTTCTGTCCTCCATCCGCAAACTTACATAATAAAGGTTCTGTAGGCGCTGAACAAAAAGGAGAAATAAGATAAAATCAATATCCAGACAACAAACTATAATTAAACTTTTTAAAACAGGAGGATGAGCCAGTAGTATGAAGAATGGGATGGAAAATACTAGGTAAAAGTTTATTTGATTTAAGATCATGTAACAGCAAAAAAATAGAGTATAGAAGTATTTTTTTTTTTTTTTTGCTTTTTGGGTCACACCCAGCGATGCTCAGGGGTTACCCCTGGCTTTGCACTCAGGAATTACTCCTGGCAGTGCTTGGGGGACCATATGGGATGCCGGGGATCGAACCCGGGTCGGCCGTGTGCAAGGCAAACGCCCTACCCGCTGTGCTATCGCTCCGGCCCCGAGTATAGAAGTATCTTATTAGTCATTTGCAAACCAGAGTGAAATAACATTTGACGAGATTTTCAAGCAAAGGAATCTTCTGATTAACTTCTGCACTTCTTTTCAGTCTGGAACCCCTCTATTCCATTATTATAAATCCCCAAATGCAAAAAGGAGTGTCACCTTTTCCTCCCCTAACTTAAAAATGCTCCATAACTTCTCATTGTAAGTCCTCAGGGCAGGCCTCACTTCTCTTGCTAGAAAGAAGCTCCTCTTAGTACTGTTCCTGCAATATTTTATTCACAGTATTTACCAACAACCTCCCAGTGTGGCAATCTACTGGATGTCTCCTAGCTCTGGAGTATGAGGTCTACTAGGCAGAGACTTTTGTGTGTCCACTACTGTCCCAGGTGTCCATGTGTATGGCATATTTTAGGTGCTTATAACATTTTGGTTGAATCGGTAAATGTATACAAACAGGTCTTGTTTATTTCTTAGGACAGTAATGAAGACAGGTATTATGAGAAAGTATGAACACCTGTCCATCGTATATTAAACTTTTTTCTATGCCTTTAATCATCTAACTTGATATGGTTTTACCATATATCCATGTGATGAAATGATCTCAAGAAACAAACCTACAAAAGTAAAAGACAAAGGAATTGCTTTCAGGGATGTGGAGCCATTAATTAAAAACGAAAAAAAAATAACTATGGTACTGCAGGCCACTGGTGACTACTTCTTTTCTTGGCTTTTCTATAATGGAGCTAGCAGTATATTCCTGAAAGTTGTGTATATTTCTGTATTTTACTAGTTAAAGTAATAAAGGCAATCACACCTTCCTGTCTGGTTCTCACATTCTGTCCTTTGTCTACTTTAGAGCCATGATTATTACTTTCAACTTGTTTCAAAGTTAAATAACCATGAAGAGGAAAATATTACATGTTCGAAAATTTACTCCTTTCTCCTTTGTCTCTTATTATCCTAATTCATCCCTTATTTTATATCACCATTACCCACCCACTAATAACAGGGTATAAGCAATAGTGCCTCTCAACATAGCGCTGCCAAAAAAAACAAAGCCCGACACAAAACCCAACCATAATTCCTTCTCACTGAGTTGTCTAGGATGCTGGTTGGCACTTTGTTATTCCCCTCTCCCTGGCGCGAGCCTCTGCAGAAGGATGGGCTGGAAATGAGCTTACTCCTACATGACCGAGGACACAAAGGTATAGAGAGGAGGTAAAAGCAAAACTATTAGGTGCTTGATGAGAATACCAGCAAGTCTGGCCATTCGGAATGGAATGGAATCTTTTCTTTACCTTGGCACAATTTCCCCCCACCCCTTAAACAAGGTTTTTCTGAATAAGGAAATTCCATTTAAGGGAGACTGGGTATGAGGACAGAGGGACCCAGACTGAATTCCAGAGTGCAGATGAACACACTGTTTCTCCAAAATAAAAGTACTGGCTTTGGAAAATTTCACCTTGAGCACTCACAGAAGGCAAATCTGGGGCAGTGAAGTGAGTAAACTTTCTAACTTTCATTTGCAACTGGGTGCTGGAGGTACAGTTGGAAACTGGAGAGAAGAGATTACTGCAGCAGGGAAACTGGAGCAAACAGATTATTGCAGTAGGGGCTGGTTTTCCCCAGAGTCAGGCCAGTGTTGTGCCCTAGCCAGAAGATAATTCCCTGATGTCCCAGCTCAAAAGCAGAAGTCAGAAGCAGCAAAATTCCACTCTCCACATATCTAGAAAGGTCATTAAGATATCCAGTGTTTCCCCCCAAAACAGCTGAGATTTTAAGATTTTTGTCTCTCCATAAATTTGTTTATATATTTTTAAATGTGCTACACAGCTACAAAGTCCTATGATGTTCCAATACCCATCCCATTGCCAGTGCACATATCCTGCCAATGCTCCTAGTTTCTCCATGATAGCCACCTGATACCTTGAAGTTGTGCTGGCACCTCAAGGATGCACTTTTATCTGGAGGCATCTTGAAGCCCCATGCCTAGGCTGAAATGCTTACAAAAAGAGTTTACTTGGCACAGCAAATGAACCATATTCCTCCATCTGATCATTTCTTCCAGAGAAAGAGGATGGCAGGTCAGACTTGCTCCAGAATGGGTTTTTACTGGCTGTCTAAACAGGCAGGAGTGGAAAGAGAAGTGAGATTGTCATCCCTGGTGATTATTGATGCTGGGTATTTGTAGAAAGGCCAGTGTTCTCCTCTGTGCTCAGGTGTTTCAATTCACTTTCATTCACTGATTCCAGAAGGTCCTAAACTTATTTGGTCTATCAGACCCTCATAAAGAAAAAAATATCATCCAGCACCCGATCGGGATATGTGTGTGTTTTCTTTTTCAAGTGAGCAAAGAGAATGCACTCCCCACCTCCATCCTGCCCCCATTGCTCCTGAGTGACTACTGACCCCAGGATGTGCAGTGTTCCTCAGGAGGGGGCTTAGGCACTCTGAAAAATGCTGCAGACTGTTCTGGAGAGAAAAGCAATCTTAAGCAACAAGAGTCTGCTTACAAAAGTAGAATGATGAGGTAAACATTAAGTGATGATATGTTTGCAAACATATCACTCCAAATGAAACAAGCAGAACAAGATGAAGCTGAATAAAAATGATTTATATTGATGAGATAATGATTTTGTGCTTCATTAAGATATTTTCTCCCTGTAAATGCAAGAAAAGGTAAGAAGCTAGTTTTTATACTGGCAGGTGTCCCTTATCATAGGAATATTTTTAAAGAATTGTAGTCAATAGACTCGAAACATTTTTAATACAGTTTTTGAGGGAAACAGAAGTACCCCCATATTCCATGTGAAATAATATAAAAATTCTTACAGCATTTTACTCTACTATCTTTGGTAACACAGTAGAGGGGCCCACTGGAACATGGTAAAAAAAATGCTCAGCATCATGTATTTAGGATGTCAGGATTGTTAAGAAAGTGAAAATCACAGTGAGATATCACTTATTGGTAAGAATGGCTTGTATCAAAAAGACCTGAAACAAATGTTGGCAAGGATGTGGAGAAAAAGACACTGGTACACTGCTGGTAGAAGTGTAAATTTGTGAAGCCGATTTTAGAAAACTGTATCCAGCAATACTACAGCTAGACATTAACCAAGTATATAAAAATACTACTTTGGACAGATATGTGCACGAATATGTTTAGCAGCACTCATCCACATAACCAAAACATTGAGAATTCGCAATACCTGATATCAGCCAAATGCCCAGTAACACACAACCATGCAAAAGCAGTTGTGGCACAAATATGGAATATACTATCATTAACAAAAAAGATAATGCTTTTTGGGACAAAATTGAGGTGATTATGTTAAGTAAAAGAAAGACATGAAGGGTGATTTCAGTCATGTGGAGTAGAAATAACTAAAGCAAATGAACTGGTAAAAAAGAGTTGGTTTTTAATATGGTTTCTGGAGGAAATGGGAAGGCATGTACTAGTGGAATGTTCATTTTGATAGTGAAATACTATAGTTTTGATGAATTATAATCTTCCAGTGGTGCAAAGTTAAACATATCCTTGAAATAGTCTGTAGATCCTAAATAATAAATAAAAATTAAAATCTTTGGGGACAGGGAGAGAGTACAGTGGTCATGATGCAAGTGGGTGCCTTGGGTTTGATTCCCGGAATCACATGTTCCCTGAGCTCTGCTGGAGCAACCTCTGAGCCTGCCATGTGTAGCCTTGGATGCCTTCAGCACTGCTGGGGAGGCCTGGGTATCCCTCAAACTGCAAGGCATATGTAGCATCACATCCCTGGGCCCTCACCCTCCCACTGTTGCTCCCTTCCCTCAAATCTCTGGTTCAGATTTTTTTATTGCATGCCTACCATGTGCAGAGTATAGGGTTTAGAGGTAGGGATACAATGATGAATAAAATAGGGTCCTAGAACCTTCATATAGTTCAGAGTTTGGGAAACCAGAGTGTTTTTAAATCTTAGGAAAACCTAGAAAGGCCCTATAGACCTTGAAACCACATACGGTCCCTGAGCACAGCCAAGTGAGGTCCAAACTACCCTCCCCGGACCCCTGCAAAAAATGTCACAGAAGCAGAGTAACGTCCAATACAGGAAGAGCCGTGTTTCTTTTACAGTGTTTGTTCCATGTACTTGGAAAACATAACTTACCTCTAAGTTTGATATTTATTTGGAGACTTGTCTGATTTCTATCATATATAACTGAAAAGCAGAAGACTCAGATATGTGTCATCATCCAATTCTTATTTTGTTTGGAGTGTGCTATGACTGTGCAATAATGGAGACTACCAGGGCCACACCTGTACTAGGAATTAAACCCGGGACGGTATATGCTAGGCTTGAGCCCTAACCTCTGTACTATTTCCTGGTCCTGGCACACTTAAAAGTGTAAATGAGCTTATTACAAAATGATACATTCTTATCTTAATGGCGGATTCTATGGCTTGTTCCAAATCAGGGAAATGTCTCAGCTTTGTGCTTCAGAGTCTAATACACATTTTCCATGTTCAAGACTGGGAGTTCCTCTCTTGTTAGTTTGTTTCAGAGAACAAGATGTTTAGGTGGATTCCTTTTTTTTTCTCTTTTAGATGAGAGATAACTGAGGAATGACATGCCCAGTGTCATGCATACTAACAAGATGCTTATGGGATCCATAGGTCAGTTCCATATACTAACTTTAAAAGATTAGCAGTAACTAATCAGTCCATAATTTCTATTTGGCCAATTCTTTAGATTATCAGGCTTTGTTTTATGCTATTGTGTCAGTCATTGTAAAGAGTTCTACTGAATGATTCATACTTTGTTATTGTTACTTTTCAAATGGCACAACATTATATAAACTCAGCTCATGTCACCTTATTTTGCCAAATATGTAGAATAATCTAGGCTGAACTTCTTCTTTGTTAATCATGATCTTTTGGTTTTGTTAAGGGTGTTCCTCAGATGTCTTGTGAGATCTCTCGGGTCAGATTACTTTTATTTAAGATAGAAAAGCTTTTTTTTTCTGTTTCTCAGAACCAATCAGAACATTTACCTTTAAAAGTCTGACTAATGCAGAATGACCTTCAGCTGTGCACAAATGCAAACATTGATCTGATATTTTTAGGCACCTTTGAAGAGCCATCTAAGGTAACAGCAAAGTTACCTTAAAGAACTTAACAAAAACTTCAACAGTAAGTTATTCAAAGGGTTTTTGAGATGATCTTTTACAAATGCCTGACTCTGCGTCACTCCTTAGATTTAGAGTTGGGGTTTGGACCCCATCCGGCGGTATGCAGGGCTATATACTCCTGGCTCTGTGCTCAGGAGACCAGATGCAGTATCAGGGACAGAACGAGGGTAAGCCTCACGCAAAGCAAGCTCAGTAACCCTGATACTATCTCTGGTCTCCCACAATTCCTAGAGACTGACATATATTGAAACTTAACTCCATTTAACCTTCAGTAGCAGTGCACTAAAAGATGATGATTTACATTTTCATCCTTCCCCTGACTTCTGAACAATTACTTCAGCAGTCTGAACCAAGCAGTTTCCTTGTATACCTTTTTTCTTTACATTGTTTTATAACACTGTATTTTAATGGATCACTGTGAGATACACAGTTACAAAGCTGTTCATGATGGGGTTTCAGTGATACAATGTTCCAATACTCATAAACCGTCTGATGCTCAAGTATCTTTTCCATGATTTGCACACTAAATGACCCCCAGAACGCTTGCTTTGACTGCACAGTATAAATTCAGCTTTGACCTCCTGGCAGCCTTTCTCCCTTATCTCATGGTGCAGCTCAGAGGACTTGGAGTTCTGCGTGGTTCATAACAGTGTGCACTTTCCTGCATGGTTTTTGAAAGGTCTTTCCCATGCTTTTCCTGCCATACGCTGACAACAATAACAGCTGGAGAAATGGCTATTGCCACCTCCCATTTCCCAAGTTATGCAGTACTTTTCATCCCAATCAACAGTCTGTAAAATATAAACTGTCCTTGATAGCAGAATAGAAGCTTCTGCCTTGATCTTGGAAAACTAGCTCAGTCAGCGATGCTAATTAGCAATCTTTCTGGTAATGCTGGATACTTTCAAAATTCTTCAACAAACAAACAACATGCAAGGAACTATCTGGGACTCTTTTCAAAACATTCAAATAAACATTCAAACAAAGAAAGTATTAGTTTTTGTTTTTCATGTGCACAACACTTTTTTTTCTTTGAACTTTTGGGAAGGTTCATTTCTAACCCAATCCTG